>NW_027509192.1:8946666-10195833 GCF_051911475.1 Siphateles boraxobius | reverse complement strand
CTGAGAGGAGAAGAGAGGGAAATGATATGCATAATTTATTTTTAACTCGTCCTTAAGACAAATCTCTCCGTTTGAAAAAGTGCTCCAACATTTCTGTGCCTGAAGCGTTTTAAACACACATACTACATTTTTAATACTGTACTTTGGTTTCTTTGAACAACCTAAACTGGTTTACGCTACTTTTTTACACACGCCTAATTGACTTACTGTATAACTAATTAGTGTGTCTGATAACATGTATTTTTTCTGCAAAAAAAAAGTTGCACTTAACCGACTGAATCGTGCGGGTGGATTTTTTTTTAAGCCCCGTCTTTGTCACATCTCGGGTGTTCACAAAAACCCACCTATGAAATATGAGTAGATCAGAGAGGAATGACAGAGGAAGAGAGATATGGAAAAAGACAGAGTAAGAGAGAGAGTTTGTTGCCAAGAAATTGTAGCCTTTACTGTAAGAAAGTTAGTAAGTGATGCAACCATCAGCGCAGTGAGTGTAATGTAAAATCATAAGCCTTCAGATATCAATGCGTGAATATTTGAGAGGCTTGTGACACTCTATATATGTTCATTCTGTCTTCACGAACAGCTCTAGATATGGATGTTTTTTATTAAAAGAATGGATTAAATTTAAATTGAGGGTGTAGTTCACCTAGAATTCACCTTTTTATTTTTCTGTGGAACACAATTTGTTTTGAAAATGGTTTTTGTCCATACAATGAAAGTCAATGGGGTCCAAAACAAATTTTTTTGACGTTCTTCTAAGTGTCAAAAAAACTATTCAACTCATACTTCAAAATATCTTCTATTCTTCACAAGGCATTTTAAAACATTTTAGGTGAACTATCCCTTTAATCTTCTACAAGTGGCCAAAAGTTTTAAAATCACACAAAAAGAACAAACTTCAAAGCCTAACGATTTGTGTATTAAAACTCGCTTCTGTAACACTGATGCAACCAAAACCTAGGATGGATCTTAATGGCGATATATGCTCTTGAAAAGACGCTTCAAAAACGCAATCTTTCTTTGTGCACGGAAGGCCCTTGTATCATCTGCTGATGTCTTTTATTCCTCATCTGTGCGTAAGTCATAAGAAGTGTTCATTTCCTCTACAAGTTTCTCCGCAGCCTCAACTTCCAAAGTAAGGATAAGGATGGACATTTTTTCTCAGGCCCTGTGCAGTTTAGCCGATTCCTTCGTCTTCATCATCATTTTTTTTTTTTTTTTGCGGAGGGACTTTTATCTGGCTCTGTAGCCCCGAGCCAGAACTTTCATTTTCATGTGAAGCACACTTGAAAGAAGTGCAGGAGTAAGTGAATACTCAAGGCTGCATGTATTGAATTTCAAAAAAATCTACAAGCACTCCAACAGATAAAACATTTGGTTGGCTTTTCGCGGTGGAGGGAATGACAGTGACAGCGGCCGCCCTGAGACGCCTCTCGGTGAGGGATTTCTGACAGTAGCTGAGATTGTGTGCATTGGGTCTGTAATGAAAGAGTCGGGCGGCTACAGTGTGGGCTGTCAGTGGGGGAGCCTATTCTCATTTGACTCGGCATCAAACCCCTGTAAACAGCCCAGGGGATGTCTGCTCGCTCCTTCTCATCCCGGGTGGATGGTGTGGAGGGAGAAACGTCTGAGGGTTAATGCAAGCGTGAAGTTGTTGATAGCGCTGTTACTGAGATTGCACATTTTAAATGCGTCTTGATGCAACTATGTGAAGTGCTGATAGAGTGGCATAAATAGGAGTTTACTTTGAAAAAAGTCACACCGAGTTTTTCATATTCTCATTATAGAGATCTTGAACTCAAAATAACAGACACAAAATTCCCCTGGTTTCTCTTGGGTCCTATGGGTCCTAGAGAGACTGTTGCAAAAATGGTTCAATCTGGTGCCATCTTGATGCAGTTAGGTGAAGTGCTTAAAAAGCAGCTTATTTTATGGAAAACCTCATCTCAAAATATTAAGACTTCCCTGGTTTCTCTTAGGTCCTGGACTGTTCCAAAAAGGGTTGCCATCTTGATGCAATTATGTAGAGTATTATAATCGGATTACTCCAAAAACCCATAGTGAGTTTCTCAAATTGAACAAAGAACTTCTCAAGATACTAAAAATGTCCCTGGTTTCTGCTAGGTCCTGGAGAGACTGTTCCAGAAAGTTTTAACATGGCGTTTGTCTTGATGCAACTATAGAGCGCTGATAGAGTTTATTTTGAAAACTAATATTGTATGAAAAGCATCATCTCAGAATATGGATACTTGTCCCTGGTTTCTTCTTGGTCCTGTAGAGACAAAAGGGTTTAATCTGGTGCTATCTTGATGCATTTAAATTAAGTGCTAATATGAGTAGCGCAAATAGGTGTTCACTTCATTTATATAAAACTTCATCTCATTTATATAAAACTTCATCTCAAAAAACAAAAAAAACTCCCCTGGTTTTTCTTAGACGGTTCCAGAATCATGCAGTTGTTTTAAGAACAGCATAAATTGCTAACTCCAAAAACCCATAGTGAGTGTCTCAAATTGAACAAACTGGTTTCTCCTGGATCCTAGAATGACAGCTCCATTAAATGTTACCATGGCGTTTGTCTTTGATGCAAATATAAGTGCTGATAAACTAGCATAAATGGAGTTTACTTTACAAAACTTGTACAGAGTCTCTCATATTGTACGAAAATCATCTTTACTAAGAATACGGAGTGTTCAATTCCTGGTTTCTTCTAGATCCTGGTGAGACTGTTGGTGTCTTGATTCAACTATATGAAGTACTGAAGTTCTCATATCGTGCTGAAATATCAATATATTTAAATATGTCCCTGGTTTCTCCTAGGTCCTGGAGAGACTGTTCCAGAAAGGCTTCAGCATGGTGGCGTCATGCGGCGGTGGCGTGGACTCCTCCCAGTTCAGCGAGTACATCCTGAGTCGGGAGGACAGACGGTGTCAGACCAGCCACACGCCCATCCGGATAAAACAGGAGCCTATGGACTAGCCAGCTCTTGCACCAACCACGAACACCTCAGTCTGCTTTCAAAAAAAAAAAGAAAAAAAAACACCAGTGGACAAATAGAAGGCTTTATTTGCAAGAAGAGTCTGCTTCGACTCTTCGGACTCCAAGAGGACTGAAATCTTAGTAAATGTTTCATCAACGACCCCAAAACTCCTCCAAAAGATGCTTTACAAACCCAAGCGAGCCACGGGATGGCTTTCCAGCTTCTGACCTCGAGTTGAACTTTATAACTCTTTATTTGGCTCGAGTCATGAAAAATGCACTCGTTGATCTATATTTCCACAGTACAAGAACCATGACATAACTTTGCGATTGTAAAGTCTGAGAAGAACTCTACAAGGAAGTTGCGTTTGTGGCGAACACACCTTCCGGCTAGAATACTTTTTAAATGATCCACCAGTCAGATCTCCAAGCTCCCGGGCCAAATTAACCACAAAATACAAAAGTCTGTCCTCTGATCCATTTTTAATCTTGATATCTAATGTTCTCATTTTCCAGTCTCATCTATGTAAATCAGTTATTTTATGACCTACAGGTTTATTGCTGTTGTCTCGCTACATGAAGGATATGAGAGCAGTTCTCAGAAGTCATTTGGTTGTAAGTGCGGTCTGGAGTTGGCCGTGTAGACGCTTTGACTTGAGGCTAAAGCGGACACTCTGGTAATGCATTCAGCGCTGGGCAGAGAGGCTTTTTGTTCTAGCACGTCTGAAGGGAAACCTGGACTCGCTTGTCTGATGGCATCGCTAAATCCTCGACTTTCTTTCGGGTGCCCGTTTTCTTCAAAACTAGCCCTGAACGAACCATCTAGCAGCTTCGCAAAACTCATTATACATCATGATTGCTTAGAGTAAACGGTTAAAAAGCAAATATCTCTTTGTGGATACAATTCCCTTCGTGTTTAAAACATTATCTCGTTTGATGAAGGCACCTCCTGAAAAACACGATTAGTCAGCACTTTCAGGGGGAGCTGCTCGGACTGTCAGAGAATAGGGGGATAACTGTGCCCCTTAAGGGTCAGGTCAGACTTCTCTCCAGTCTCCAGGAGTTAAGGTCACTTTCCCACAAGCCCTTTTGATGGCTCTCCCTTAGCAAAACAGTGCAATCAGAGCCACTTGGAGAGAGACTGAGGGAGAATAAACTTAAAAGGTTAACTTAGTGGCTGGTAAACAGACTGAATTGTATAATGTGCTGTAAAAAGGCACATTTAATAAGACAGCTTTTTAAGGCTCTCCGCCTCACCATTTCAAAAGGAAGGGTCACTGAAATGTCACGGATATATTATGCTGTTTGTTGTCTTAACTGCCATCGTTTCTTTTATGCTGCGTTCAAATTTCTTCGATTTGTCGCACATTGTACAAAGGCTCACGGACGCTTCACAGGTCCCCCTGAATGCAACTTACCATCTCGCCGCTGTGCAACTGCCATTTTGGTTTTTTTTAAAAATGAAAGACTTTCTTGTCTCCTGTGCAACGAGGGTCACAGAAGCAGTGTCGGACATTACAAAAATCTTAATTTAAAAACTGCTCTAATGGATGTTGTGTCGAGATGTAAATTGCAGTATGGTCCAAATGTATATTATTTAAATACAATTTTTTTGTAATGGATTATTATTGATATGAATCATAGTGGTATAACAGGCATGTGTTTATTTGAATTGTCATATTCTTTTTGTAATTGGTGTTGATAAATGAACTTTTAATAAATCGTTGGGATTCCTTCCCTATTTTAAACCACTGACAGCATGTATGTGAATGTGTTGGATGAACTTGAGATACAAATGACTGAGCATTTGAAGTAAATATCGTAAATAGATCAAGACTAAACAGAATTAGCGACACTTTATTTCGGTACGTTACTTGGTTCATTCCATCATTTGTTGTCTGGATGGAGGCAGAACTGAATGCGAGCTTGCCATCAGTTGTGGAGGGTTTCAGTGGACGAAATTATTGAAGTCCGGCAAACGTCACCAGAGAAAAGTCTGTCATTTCACTGAAAGATTGAGTCAACTATAAGGTCAAAACAAATATTACAAAATGAATCATTCAAAAGATCAACAGCAATTATAAAATGGATCTTTAACATGCAACAACATTTTACTTGAAGTATTTCTGAAGAAAATGATCAAATAAATAAAAAGGGCAGGACTTTAAACAGTAAACTTTTTCAAAACTCTTCCTAATCAAACACCTGATTTAACTCATCAGCTCATTAGTAGAGACTCTCAACACCTGAAACGGACGAGTCAGATGCGACGGATATACAAATGTGTCCAAAAACACTGGGTTAAGGGGTGAGGGGAGATCAACAGTGTAATTACAGATATAATTACATTCTGGTATGTTATAATTCAAGTACAATGTAAAAACTTGCATTTACCATAGACTCTAAAAATAGGTATTTACATAAGTGCATTGTATCAAAAGATTAATTTAAATGTTAGTACATAAAGTAGTTAAAGACATCAAAAATTGTCTCAATTACAAGCAAGTAAAGGATCAAATAAATATGGTCTGATTCCTATGTCCTTACATCCTAACATATTAGCAAATGTTAGGATGTAAGGACATTATGATTAATGTTAACCAACAGCCTGTTTTGCCTTAGTGAGGTCAGTTGATGCGTTGTGATTAACAATTATCAAGAAAGTGTATTCATTTTGATTCCATGTTGACTTTGACATTCACTCATGTAAAACAAACATCAAAGAAAGTCATGCCAGAAGTATAATTAGGAACTTTATTCTTTTACAAAAGTACAAATTTAATAGAGATGAGCACTTTTTTCCAAACCAACCAAACATTCAAAAATTGTTAAATTTAGCAAAAATAGAAATTCTAATAGATATGTTTTTTAGACAAAAGACAATCCCTTGATCAACAATACTGTTTTTTCCAAACATCAGAACAAACAATACAAATTAAAACCAATCTGAGTGATGGAAAAAGATTTTGCCTCAGATCTCAAAGGAATCATTGCACATGACATGAACGTTGACCGTCTCCCAACATACATCTGTACAACGCCAAAAGGTACATGTCAAACAATGTCATTTCCTCTCCTACTGCATGTCATAAAGGGCAGTTTACAAATATTCGCTATTTGAGACATAAAATAATGCCCGATGACAGATACTAAATTTATTGTGAAATTGAATTTTATACACAAAAGTACAGGATCCAAAATGCAACATTAGTATTTTAAAATCATTACTGCAGTCTGTGAAAACCACCCTATTTTGAACGTATTTAAAAAAAAAAATGGTCAAATTAACAATATACGCACAACCTGCCATTTCTCCACAAATAAGTTACGAGAGATCCTGCTCTAGAATCGTTGTTGAAGCAATGCATATTAGTATTAGCATATTAGATAATTCCATGCCGTGAATTTGATTAAAAAACAATGGTGCCCTAGGAGGGCCACGTAAGGCACCATTTCACAGTATACTAACACAGACACTAGTGAAACCGTACACACATTTAACCCCACACTGAGTGTGCGAGACAAAACTGTCACTGAATTTCAAAAGACCATCCAATAGGATGAAAGACAGTCAGTGTTTTACAACACAGAGTTTCTTCATTTTGCATAAATCTGTAACACCCCCCCCCCCCCCCCCCAAAAAAAAAACATCCACACGTTTCCTCAGAGACTTAAGATGAGCTACTTATAAGTTACTAAAAATACTCCCGACTCGTTAGACCTCTAAAAATTTGCATTCACATTTCCAGTGTCTCTATTGCAAACGAGGCTTTCGGTTAAAAACAAGTCCAGCCGCTATTTATATAAAACAATCTCAATCTCTATCCCGAAACGTAAAACCAGTCTGAGTTCAAGTTAATGAATAAAAAGATCAACATTGCTCAAAATGATGGCTCATTAATCCAAAACAAAGGGGAAATAAAACCATAAAAGGGTCACCCAAAGGGGATAAATCACATGGTGTCCACAGCCGCCGGCTTACGTGCTTTTCCAGAACCTTCTCATCTCCAGAACGGCCACGTTTACAAGTTTCACAGCAACACGCTCGTACTGATCAAAGAGTTCATGCCACAGGAGAGTCTGAAGGCACAATCCGGAGATGAATGTGGAGAAGGAGAGGAAGACTTGAACGTATTACTGAGAGTCAGGCAGGTGGAGTACCATTAGGGTGGATGATCTCAGTGCTACTTCAGAAGGGCCTTGTAGAGCAGCATGGACCTGGCTGTGGTTCGCTCCTGCTCCATGCAGAAGATCAAGTCCCTGAGGTTGACCCGGGTGATGCGCTGACGGGTCTGCCGGACTGAAGACGAGGAGGATGAGGTAGAAGCGGTCGCTGATCCAGAGGAGCCCGCAGGAAGCTGAATGGGAATAATGAAAGAATTCATTAGGTCATTGTCATAGGTTCATAAACGTTTGCCTAGGCTGTGATTGATGACAATAAATGGTTTCTACATTAAGTAGGCTGTCTTAAAAAAAATAAAATAAAAAAGATTTAACCATAAACAGCCCACAGTTAGACAAACATATTTAATTTATAAAAAAATAAAAAATAAAAAAAAGATTTAACCATAAACAGCCCACAGTTAGACAAACATACTTAATTTAAAACAAAAAACAAAAAAAAAACAAGTGGTTAATTTTAATAAATTTCACCATTTATTAAATGTCCATCTTTGTCATTGGCAACATTTTACTGTATAAAATCTCTGCAATTACCCTCATGACTTATAGCATAATTTTTTTAAAATATAATAATAAAAAAACAAATGTTAAAATAAATTGTAATTCTCAAAGATTTGATTAGATCGGATTATGCTTTTAATATA
Organism: Siphateles boraxobius; assembly: GCF_051911475.1. NCBI lineage: Eukaryota > Metazoa > Chordata > Actinopteri > Cypriniformes > Leuciscidae > Siphateles > Siphateles boraxobius. The sequence continues at coordinate 10,188,028 of NW_027509192.1, read as the reverse complement.
AAACTGTAAAAAGAAATGAATAAAATACTTATTTATTCTCAAAGATTGTATTGTTACATTTAAAATAGTTTCCCCCATTATTCTCAAATATTAGGTCACATTATTTGTGTTTAACTTAAAATAATAATAAAAAAAAATCATAAAAATCGATGTTTACACTTTATTTTAAGGTGTCATTGTTACAGTGTAATTATATAATTAAGTACTGCGCAACAGTAAGCAACAACATGTACTTATTATAGGGTTAGGGTAGGATTAGGATTTGGTTGAGGTAGTTGCATGTAATTATGCATCATTTACTGTTATTACTATGGTAATTACATGTAACATATGTAACGAACACTTTAAAATAAAGTGTTACCAAATCTATTTTTGGGTTAAGTTAGATTGCTTTGTATTTAATTAAAAATAGTAAAAAAAATATTCTCAAAGATTAAATTGGGTCAGATAGTTATGTCTAACTTAAGAGTCAGAGGAAATAAAGTAAATCTTTTTTTATTCTCAAAGATTCGATTAGGTCAGATTGTGTGTGTTAAATTTAAAATGGTAACAAGGCAAAAAAAAAAAAAAAAAAGGCAAAAAATTTGGGTTTATTTAAAATAGTCAAAAATAATTAAATCAAATAAAACGCAAAATTGAACTGAAGTCTTTGTGCTACCTAAATCTGAGCCAAACCAGTCTGGCCTTGATGTGAATGTTTTTTTATGCGAGAATTTTTGCAGTAAAGACCTAGCAGTCATCAAAGATCCTTTGGTTTTGTGCTTTTGTGTGTTTGTCAGCACACCTGCACAACATGTGATCATCTGTTCTCAGCTCGAGGCTAGAGAACCACACCTCATGCCCCGGGCAGCAGACTTTTGATCTCAACTACAGTATCTCAAAGCAGTTCCTCTTCAGATTTGACTCAAACAAATGTGAGTGTGAAAGAGTGAGATCACAGCCACACTCTTGCGAAAAACAAAGATCATTCAAATCAAATCTATGCTTATATATTACCAGTCAAGACGATGAAAAAGACCAGCTTACGCAACATTAAGATTATTTACGTAGTCCACCTTGAGGGGAAAGACCTTACAACCAATTTACTGGAGGAGTGAGGAAGATCACGTGTACCGTATACATCAGCCGTACAGGGGGTCTATAGCATGACATCACTCGGCTCGAATGAGGTTAGGGTCTCCAGCCTTCACTGAACACTAAGTGTACGTGAGAAGGTGTAAGATGGCCTCTGGGCACAAAACACACACCACACCCTACAGAAACAACATGCAGCTTTGTGGGATCTATATCACCCTCATACATGCTACACACCCTGAGTGATTCCAACTCTCACACACACCCAGGACTGGCAAAGCTCACGACATGTTTACGCGGGCAGGTCGGTGCGCGGTCTTGTATGCCGTTTAATGTTCGCTCATTATTCGAAAATTGTTGAGGCACTTTAAAGGAAGAAAGAAACGCAAAACTAAAATCAGAGATTACTGCCAAAATTTCCACTGATTAACCACACCCAGAAGAGACTGTTCCAGGAAGTTAAATACACGATCAAGTGATAGTACGCCACTGGTTACAGATCACACACACTTAAATATACAGCATCCAATGCTCGGCATTGATTTCATGTTTGTGTGTGTGGAGAAATGCAATTTAAAAATGTCATGCAACAGTCAGCAAACACTTATGAATGAGGTCTTCAACACAGACCCACTGTACTTGGTGATTTCAAATTAATAGGCCAATGACATCTTATTTTTTCAAAAATTTGATTCTTACATGCAACGACTTGAATACTATTTTTGAATTTGGATTAATTTATATTTTTTAAAGCCCACATAACAGTAAAACGTCCTGATATTATATAAAGAAAAAGTCTTATTAAAATAATGAAATTCTTGAAAGGAAAGGCTATAGTTTGGCAAAATTAACATTTATTTTAGAAAAAAAAAGCATTTTCACTACAACATTAATATCTTTAATATAAAATTACATACATTTTGCAGGTGGCGGCTGGTGGTACAACTAAATAATGCTATTGTTGATCAATTATTTAAATTGTTTGTTAATCAAAATAAAGCTGAAATAAAATCAGAATAAAATGTAAATATTACATGGAACACTTAAATTAGAAATGTTACCTAGGCAACTAACTAAAAATAAATGAAAGCTTAATAGAAATATATTTAAAAAAAACTAATATTAATACCTGAAAAATAAATATTTAAAAAAATAATTAGGATCTGTAGACATGATACATGTTGTCAGGAAAATGTTATTACTTGGCCATTACACGACATTATCATTGAATTGAAACTTGAAAATTTTATAAAAGTTTTTCAAAACCATAATGAATAAAAAGAGTTAATTTCTAAGAACTACATTTTTATAGATGATGATCTGATATTTTATGACCCATAATAAAATATTAACAAAAGCAAAACGTATCTCAGTAAAAGAAAATAATTTTTTAAAATAAAAATCTAATATGTAATCACCTAAACTCTAGCCTTTAGTAAAAGACAGTATTACTTGCTCAACTCGATACTGCAGTACAGGAAGACTGCGTTTCACAGTTGGCATGTGTGGGTGAACACGCTCAGGGCATTTTGCCACTATCCTAGTGGTGCGTTAGAGATGGAGCTTGTTAAGCCTGCATAAATGTGTAAAGATATGGATGAATATATTACAGATGTGAGCATTAACATGCCCCAGGCACTGAGAGAAATGTATTTTTTAAACCACATTAGCTGTGGAGTGGAATGTGTAGGGTGCACAAGCTATCTTTTCGAGTGTCATTAGGGTTAAAGTGTGTTGTAAACCCTTGAGTTGTGTTTGTGCGTGTTCACTGTGTGTAGGGCAGCAAACACCTCCAGAGGAACTGACTCCAAACCCTGAAGAGATGAGCAGCTTACACTTGTAGGTCTCTGAAAGCCATGAATTCAGCAGAAAGGCATGAAACGTATCCTTCGACCAGATGTAAAGGTCTTAAAATCTTCAAAACATGTACAAGTCATGCAAGAAGCAGCTCTGCTCCGAAGCCACCCTAGAATTGAGAAGCCCTTCAACTCAAAGTGACCAAACCACCACAGAGAAAACCCTATCCAGACAAAATGGAGAGAAAAAACCTTATTCCTCCACCTTATTCCTCCAAACGACTGTGAGCACTTCTGGCCTCTAAAGGTTAGAGAGTGCCTGAGGGTTCTGTGTGTCTCCAGCGTTTGGGGAAATGACTCGCCTTGCCTCTGCACGAACACAGCCCAGTCTCTGCAGAACTGCCGCCCGGGGCAACACAACCCCGCTCCACTTCACTTTAACCCTATACTATCCGGCTTTTTGATGGCAATCTTTTACTTTGATCCAGGACAATCTAACCTTGTGCAGTTACAAAACTATGAGGGACATGGTTGGGCTTCAAAACAGGCCGCTTAAACTGCAACATCTTCCCTAAAGATCATCCAGAGTTAAAAAATAAAGATTCTTTATTGGCATTGATGGTTCTATGAAGAACCTTTAATATCCATTGAAAAAAAGGTTCTTTATAGTGGACGAAGGTTCTTTAGATTATTAAGATGTTCTTCACACTAAGAAAAAATGGTTCTTTTAAGAACCAACAATTTTGCATGGCAAAATTCCCTTTTGGAACCTATATTTTTAAGAGTGTAAGATAGTTACGAAAGCTGCTAAGATCATGGTCACTTTTCCAGCCCATTTATGACACAATCCTAGTTTGTGGTTTGGTGTGTATTATCCATGGATTCAACTTGTAAAATAGTTGACACTACACATAATTAAAAAGTCTTGCTGTGGGGAAGGGGATTTTCTAATTAGTGAAATAGTGGCAAAGATGCAGTTCCTTTGGCTCCAGTGAAGTTGAGGAGCTGAGGGGCAGAGCTGGGATAAAATCCAGGCCTGCGGCCCCAACCAAAACAAGAGCATGTAAGGTTTTGTGGTGTTCCATCATTACCTCGCCACACAATTAAGTACAGACACAACAAAGTCCAACTGGTGAAGACACTACTACACACCCTTAAATACACCCTGAATCCAACACACCATCAAATGCAAACCCTTAAAGCAAACAGATGTTTTTTTCCCCCTTCACCTTTTACTAAAAATTAAATTGAGTCACTAATGGATTAGTTAGAACTAGATCCTCTAAAGAAAACTTGTATTCTGGGTGGTCGCAATTGCATTTCAATAGTGTTTTGAGTGGTTTTAGCATGTTGATATACAGTTGTTAAGGTGTTATTTTAGCATGTTGCAATGTGGTTGCTAAAAAAACACCCATTTAACCCTAGAAACACCCTAGCAACCACATAACATCCTAGTTTTTCTAGATGTTTTTATTAGCATGTTGCTATGTGGTTGTTAAAGCCTACCCAGATAACCATAGGAACACCCTAACAACCACATAACATCCTAGTTTAAGCATGTTGCTATGCAGTTGGTAAAACCCTAGAAACACCGTAACAACTACATAACAACCTAGCTGTTTTAAGTTTTTTTTAACCATGTTATGTGGTTGCTAAAAAAGCAGCATGTATGCCAAACACTTGTATCAGATATGAATGTCAGAAGACGCCACATACTGTGATTCATCCGGGCTGTAGGAGCTGACATCTCCAGACCTCTCACCCAATCTGTTTTTTCAGGATTAAGCATAATTTAAGTGTCTAATTTGACACTCTGACAATGTACGTCTCTCAAATTTGTGTGGTAAATATCCACGGTGCAAATTCACAAATATTCTGCACACATTTTAGAAACAGCATATCCCTTTCCCGCCCTGTTTCACTCTCTCAGCACAAAGAACCGGGATGCTTCAGGCAGCACTTGCGGGAGAACGAACATTCTGCCTACATCTGCCTGCAATTCAAACAGCTCTCCCACATTGTGTTGCCTGTATAAAAAAGAGCACTTGTCAACAGCTTACATGGCTACAAGGTACACATTAAGCTCGAGGGTGATGCTATACAAAACACACAAAGTAGCTCAACAAAGATTGTGGTATGATGGTCTTTAAAACACTCTTTTAGTTTGGAGTGCAAAAAATGTTCCATTACAGTGGACTGGATGGTGAATGTCTCCATTACTGCTGATTTTGTGTCTCAACTTTCAAAATAAGCTAATTTAACAAACATTGTTGCGGTTACATTCCGAATGGCGAAATGCACGCCTACTGTGTTTCAATCCAGAATAAACACAATGTATAAAGAGTAATAGCATGAGCTGTAATGGTAGCTGAACAGCTTGAGGGAATCAGGAGGGTAAGCCAAGATGGTGCCAATACCCCTCTGGCTTCTACATACACAGAGGGTCATTGCGGTAATATGAAACAGATTATTTACACAACCAACCAGAGATCTCTGGCAGTGGGGGAGAAAGAAAAAAGAAATTAAGGGCAGGAAATCCAAGAATGTATATAACCATTTAGATTTACTCTTTAAGCCTTCGACAAATACACCAGAAATAGATCTGCACTCTTTTTCCACTTAAATGCAATGACACTAATATAAATATGAAGAAATTAATAACCACAATGTATATAACAATTGAGGAGCAAATGTATATAAATCGACAAAATCAACATTTCCTCAATTGGTATAAACAGTCACAACAACGTGTATAACAACCGAGGAAACATGCGCCCATTGTCAATCTAAGATATAATATTAATAAAAAAAAGATCACACATGATTTACATAAGACAACCATTTTGTTTTTATTTTTATAGCATTAACAAATAAATGCTCTTTAATTCTTTAATAAGAATGCTTTGGGACTGACTGTTCTGGTTAATAACTCCAGAAAGGTGTTCACATTTAAGATTTAGATACAAACGCTTAAAACGCAGATAGAGATCAGTCTGTGTGACTTGTGCAAGGTAGTAACTTGTTCCAACTGATGAAATGAAGTGAGAATAAACTAAACGCAAGGAAGGACATGGCGAATCGGGAAGGAAAGCGATAAAGAGAGAGAGGGAACGAAAGAGAGAAAGGAGAGAAGTGTGTAGAGTACGACTTGAATTTAATATTTCATGATTGCCTGAAGGATTTTTCACAGATCAATGTGACTCTGTACCCAAGCCAGTGTCAGCCAGAGAGCGTCAGGAGAAAGCGAAAGAGCGAAAGAGAGAAATAGAGAGAGAGAGAGAGAGAAAACAGTTGAGAGTACGAGATATATAGAGTGAAAGACAGAGAGAAGAGTTAAAGCAGGACAAGCATAAAAAATTAACAAAAAAACGAGAGAAAGAAAGTGACAGTAAAAGAAATATTTGGCTCATCAGTTCAGGAGACTGTTAGTCTTCTAAACACCAGTGTGTGTTTGCTCCATGAGACATACACCCTCCACTGCCTCCGTGCCGTGGGCTTCGCCAGAGGCACACATTACCTCCGTTAATGGGTTTCCATTTGAGCAGCAGAAAGGAAGCCAATAACCTATCCACACTAATGGATTAGTCTACATGTAGGCAACCTCTGCAGCTAATCTTGGACCAACTGTTTTCTTTCTTCACAAAACAAAAAGGAACAAAAGGATGTCACCATATGTGGGTACAAAAGTAAAATTCTTGAGTTTTTTTTCTTGTCTCAACAGCTATATCAGGCCAATAAATTCAAAAGAGTCTCCCACTGTTGTGAGTTGTGTCACTAAAGCCAACTTTCACAAAACTCTTGCAGTTGGAGTGAACACTCACCAAGTTGTCCTTCCATGGCCATCATGAACCAATACACTTACAATTTTAATTAGCAAAGATTAACAAGGGAGGTAATTAATTTCTGAGATGGGCATCTTAAAAGCGCCAAAGGCTTGACTTTGTTGACGGAGCCGAATGCTTTTTCATTGATGTGGGCAAAATAGAGGGGCATCATTATAAGCTGGCAAAAAACATGCACTTGCATTCTAAAAGAGTTGATGGCTAGAAACGTTCCTCTTTGAGGTTTATTGTGCTGTTATTGCTGGAACTGAATTTAGAGCACCTTATTCATTGTACCAAATATCCCACAAAAACTTTATTAGCCATAACAGGTAAAAAAGACAAAAGGGTGCAACGCTAAGAGTGACTACACAAACAAGATAACAATCCAAGCAACAAACAGTAAGTAGTAAAAGTACTCTGAGACACGCTGAACATGAACTGGTCATGAAAGCTGAAACATGTGGTTGGGCTGCCATTCGGTAATTACAAAAAAATGGCAACAAATGATGGTTAAATTGGTGCAAGAAAACCACACAAACCACGGAGCAACAGAAAAAAAGGTAATATTCTGAAGAGCCATGTTTCTTCTTTTCACCTACATCCAGACAGGTATATGGTTTGATGATATGTTTTAAGCCAAGATAAGGTAAAATGCATTTGTGGTCTCACCAAGTTCTCAATCTGAGCATCATCAAACCCAAACCATCATGTGAACAAAGTTCTCAAACACACAGTAGGAACAGAAAATTATACCTCCATCCTTCAATGCACTTTTCTCATGGAGAATGATGCAATATTCACACATCATACCTCACACATCAAGACTTTTATAACAGTATTCCAAGGAGGACTGAAAATTCTGGAGGCCCTTCTCTTCATTTGATCATAGCTACATACTGCAAGGGATTTTCCATTTCCCTGTATAAACTACAGTAAGTCCATCAAGTGTTACACATTGCTTGTGTCTTTAAGCAAGATTTCTACTATGCGTGTTGCGGGTCAAAAATGATAAGTGATGTACGTAAAAATATTAGCATTGTTTATTTACTGAAATGAAACATATAGCAGTAATGCCCAGATCTACAAAGAAATATTTCACGCATAAATTAGTAGTGATCGACCGATGTATCGGTTTACCGATATTTTTCCCGATATTTAAGCATTTTCCCATAATCGGGAATCGGTTTTGTAATATCGGATTTTCCGATAAACGGCGCCATCTTGTGGCCGTTTTGAGAATTCCGCCATTGCAGCCCGCGTCTGAGGAGATCAGTCAATAACTCTGTGCACAGGTAAAGTATATGTTCTACTTGCTTTGCTTTAATTATTCAACTTTATTTAACATAACAGACATGCATGCAGAAATGAGATTTGAGACATAAATGCCTAATATAGTTTATTTATGCAGCTTGGTTCTAAAAAATTGAGACGAACTCATTGAGCCACGTAGCGTAATCCGTCATGTCCTTCCCCAATAAAGACGTAACTTTACATTAATTAAATAAAACCGACATGAATGAGTGCATGTTGAAAATAAAAGTGCTGAATTTAATTCTCTATCTGTTGTATTTGCTCACCATTAGTCTCGAAAAAAAAGTTCGTTCATATTGCTGAGCACTCACTGGGTTGATGATCAGGAATGCTCAAGCACGGCCACTGAATGAAACTTTTGACAAGATTATCTTGTTTAAACACCCTAGATTATATTATCATTTACTACATAGCAATTATTTCGCTAATACACATCTAAATATACCGCTTTGTGGAAATTAATTATTTATTATCTGCACGCGCGATCGTGGTTGAGTAACGTATAGCCTAATGTTATAGTTATGTGTAAATGCATAGATAAACAGCACTTTGTCAAAGCATTTCATGATCTATTCTAGACCGACAAAAATATTAATAATAATTAATAACATACTAGTTGGAAAATGCAATGATGTATATGCTGTTTTGTTTGTTACTTTCCTGATGTTATAGGCTATTCCAGCTAATATTATGCAGTGAATTAATATTACCCAGTGAATTATTCCTCACTCTTAGTTTAAACCTATTAAACGGCACATAAACCTTCTAAAACTGTTTAAAATGAATTACATTTCTGCAAAGGTGATATGACTCCCCTGTCAATTATTTATTCCATATGAAAACATTAGACTTTTAACATTTATTTTGCCTATTGTTAACATTGTTGCTGCTGATGCTTATAAATGATATGTATAATTTAGATATAAATTATATAATGTAATAATATAAATGTTCTTATTGTAATTTGATTAGTTTACCATTTATGAAAACAAATAAACATATCCAAATATGTTAGAATAGTTTTTGTGCTTTATTTTTTACCTCAAAGCTTTTATTTTTAAACAAAGACACTTAGTAACAGTGCACTTTATTTTTTAGACTCAGACCCCTCTATTTATTTGTGTATAAATATAAAGTTTTTTTTTTTTGTATGCAAGGAGGGAGTGATTGTTATAAATAAAATGGTTTGTTCAGTTCATTTGTGTTGTAATAATTGTGCCAAAAACAGAAGTATAACAGTAAATAAATATCGGTTCTGCATATCGGTTATCGGGCACATACACATGCAAATAATCTGTATCGGCATCGGTTATAAAAAATCAATATCGGTCGATCACTATAAATTAGGATAATAAAACCACACAAATATTTGCAACAACATCACTGCAAAATCTGGCTCCAATTAAAAAACAAACAAAAAAATTACATTTCAGACTTTAATTGAATTTTCGGTAACTAGCCCTCCAATTTAAAATCCTTTTCATTCTGATACTAGGACTTTTCTGGGTCGCGGAAAAAAATAACAATTTAACCTCCCTTAATATATTGGATGAAAAAATGCTTGTCAAAGCAGGAATTGATCAATACAGAATTAAGGGAAAACAGAACACATCACTCTTACAAAGCCCTAACCACTAACAAAGACCTTCCACTTCTTGCAATGATAGCCTGGGGTCAGAAAGAGGCAATTTTTGGCATTATGTTATTCCGCGCAACCCCTACAAACTGATAACAGACTCTTCATGCTCCTTCTTATCATGTCAAAACACATGCAGATAACCCACAGATAGCGCACACAAGACTCATCACATCACCGTGCATAAAAAAAAACACTGGAGCTCCAATCAACCGGCAAAATCTGCCACAGGAAACAAGAGAATCTGTGTGAATTTTATATTAATGATCCAACTTTACAAAACTGTAAAAAACCGCAGAGATAAAGCACAAGGTTAAGGCATGTAGGGGACAGAAAATGGGAGCCTCCTGGAAACCTGAGGAAGAGCTGACAAAAAAAGAAGATGATGATTTTATGGCTTAAAACTGCTTGAAATATGGTGCACGAGACATACAGACAGTTTTTTGAAGTTTAACAGTGTCAGTGCCCATTATGGAAAAAGAGCTCTGGACACCATGCAATTAGGGATGCACTGATGCAAAAATTCTATTACTATTTTGTCTAAATACAATTAAAAAACAAATCAATTGTGAATTCAGGAAAAAATTATATTGATTTGGAAATTTTCTAAAGATTAAAGTTGCAATGAAATGTAAATAGCAATAAATATTTTCTTACGTATTGTGACGTACTTATGAACAAAAAAAATTCATTAAAAAAAAAAAGTAGGATGGGAATTGGTTCTATTCAGTAGTTGGTGATTAAATGGAGGCAGATCTGAATGCAAGCTTGCAGTTGATTTTTATTTTATTTATTTTGTTAAAGGGATGTTTAAGCTGACTAAATGATTGGAGAAGTCTGGCATACTTCGAGAAATCTGTCATAGAGAACATATATAGAGAGAGATCTGCCATAACTTCCTGAAACCATTTAGATCAAGAATTACAAGGTCAAAATTGCAAATAAGAATTTTGTATATATATATATATATATATATATATATATATATATATATATATATATATATATATATATATATATATACTACTGATCTATTGTGCATCCCTATATGCGGTTTGTCTTTGTTGCAGAAAAGAAAGCCATACAGGTTTAGGACAACATGAAGCTGAGTAAATGATGACCATGTTAAATTTTGAATGAACGGTCCCTTTAATGATACATTCAGAACAACCACACTCTCAGTTCAATGACTGGTAATGTTTAAACTTTAGACTGCTGCTGCAAAAAGCTATGCTTTGGTAGTGCTCATTACTGGCTACACATTTCAATCTGCCTTTGGTATTCCATGTCTGCCCCCACGTCCCCCTCCCTCCCCCCATTCAGTCTCTGCCCTCTGGCCGATCTGGCAGAGGGGGAGATTTTAATTGTGGCTATAGAACTCTGCACGGTTCTTTGCCTGTGAGCGAGCCCTCACTTCAGTGAGTGAGAGCTTGCTTTAGTGATATTGGGTCCAGTCCATCCCTTCAGGCTGCTTTTAATGGCCCTCTCCTCTCTTTCATAGCCGGGGCTGAGATTGTTTTCCATGTGATGCCTGTTAATTCTGCTGCAGGGAAGGGCAACCGTATATTCATTCTCCTTTTCTGTACGAGAGATATATTTCTTGCTTTTCGTCTCCATTTTTCCTTCTCACAATACTCGCTTTTCTTGACTAGAACTGAAAGTTAGAGCCGACATGCTATGGAATGCATGCGGGCTGAGATTTTGCTTGTGGTTAGTGGACGCCAAGAATCATGGTGATCTTGAAAAAAAAACTGATAGGAGTAATAATATAAGATGTGCACAGACACAATAAGAAAAATGTTTTAGTACTGATCAATGGTGCATCCATATCTTCAATTTGTATTTTTATTTCAGAGAAGAAAGTCATAAAAGCTTTAGAACACAATTAACAAAAAGGTGTGTAAACACTCACTTTCCACAAACCGAACTGAAAGTTAATGCCAACATGTTACACTTACGAAACTCATGTGGGGAGAGAAGATGCTAACGGTTAGTTTTATGTCAAGAATTATGTTGATCTTCAAAAAAATTAAATAATGGTTCAAGAAGTGCACCAGATAATATGAAAACATCTTCTCTTCCTCTTTTTCCACATGGATTGTTTCTCAATCTGTCATCCTCTTCAACCCCCTGGCCTCGGGACTGAGATGAGCATGTTAATATGGGCTGCCCATGTTAGGACAGCTCAACTCTGAACCCTCATGTGTGATCTGCCCCCAGGCTCAGTCTGGTATGCAGGCCCACAGGAACTCAGCGGCCTTTATTACAGCGTGCCCTAAACTCGCCCTTCAGAAACGTCCTCATCACCTGCCCTTGTGACTAATCTACCCTTGAGCAGTCCTGCAGGGCTGCCCTCTGGCCTAAATGCTTCATCAACCCAAAGACAGACGGAATAGCAATTAAACAACAAACCGCCTCAAGGGCGTCGAGGCCAGACAAAGGGCAAGCAGAAAACTGCGCCCTTTCCTCAACCGCTGTCCGCTGCAAACAAGAACTTGAGTATTTTATCACTATGTCCCCGACAAAGTTCCCCGCAGAACCACACCACAGGAAGCTCATGGAGAGCGAACAGGGAGCAAGGACGAGGTATTTTGCTGTCAGGACACGGGGGTGGGGGAAGAATGAGTGGAGCCATAATGACATGGCTGCCTCCCGCTCTGGGCCATGTTGCCCTTCAGGCACATTGCTGTGATGAAATCTCTGACTGGACCCTTCAGAGCAGGCCCAGCCGAGGACCTCTGGGCGAGGACCGACCCCTTTAGAAAAGTCATATTCATTTTGTGTGTGTGCGAGTTTCTGCGCACATGTTGGGGGAGGCACTGCCGAAGGCAACATTGAGTTGGATGTGAAAGACAGAAATGATGGGATGAAAACAAAGAGAGAAGACATCTACTTGCCTTCATTCTGGACGTATTGGACGCAAACGCTCTTACCTGTGACACCAAAAAAGGCATCTGGGAAAGCATGAAGTTGTCTAATCAAAGTTTGGTTCTGTTTGCTGATCTGTTTTGGTTATGTTTTAGTTGGGTGGATGAAGGTAATCCATAGTGAAAGAGGTCGGCAGTGCATTCATAGAGCAGAAATAATGCTTTTATTTGGTTATTTATGCTCTCCATAAAGGGACATTTAGTGCCCTCCACAGCAGCAGATTGTTCCAATGCAAGTAAAGAGAAGATCTAAAACATGTGGCGGGTCATTAGAAGGCAGCCCCTACTGTTAATGTTAATAGTGGTAATGATCGTTATATGTGCAATATCGTCTGGCACATCTCTTATTGATAATTTGCCATGGGCGGCAGCATGTGAAGTCACATTATTTACATAGAACTGAAATGAACTGAAATGACACTTGCTTGATTCACTAAATTAGCACAAATAAGCTTTGCCCAAGCAAAAAAGCCAATAAGCATATCTCTGGTTTGGGCAATTATTATGGCCATATATTATATTATATTAAGCTTGTGAGTGCAATTAGTCAGATTCCTAAAGCAAAAATATTTTTGTTTTACACGTTTTTTGACAATATTACCAGTGCTGTAGTTCATTCGCTCAAAAGACATTTAGTAGATAAGAACACAATCTTGTACAATCTTTATTCCATTTCATGTTTGTAATATCAACCACGTGAGCTGGTTAGTTTAGTTTATGGTAAAAGTGTCTGGTCATTGTTATACTACATTAAACTAAAAAAAAATTAAAAAATGCTTTGTAAACATTTGCTGGGTTTGAAGAATTGTGAGAGAAACATATTGCATTTCAAGAGCTGACAAGCTTTAATCTACTTAGTATTGACCCAAATGAACCTTAGTTTGGAGGTCCATATAAATAAGGGCCCAAGGGTCTTACCTCTGCACCTGCTGAGGCCCCAGGAGAGTCAAGCTTGCGTTTCTTGCGGGGTCCAATGGCAGCAAGGGCTGTAAGGTTGGCATCCCGCTGTCTCATCTGGGCGAGTTCCTGCTGCTGCATCTGAATGGCAAGAACATTCAATCAATATCAACTGCATGAACGGTATATCAAAACAATTCATGCGAAACAGACATGCAATGTCTAGGTCTGTGAAAAACAAGTCCCCAAATAAGTATTACTGTGCATTACATTCTTTTACTTGAATTATCATTTTCAAATATTTGTATGCTGTGCATTTTACATTCATTCCAAACTGCCCTGAAGAGCTCTATAGAGCAAATGAAGCTCCAAACATCATGCACAGCTTCAATGCAGCAAATAACTCGAGCTTTTGCCGTATCTGGGTGCTTAATTCAATTTCTTTTCACGAGGGAATGAGAGAGAAAGTGAGTGTGTTTGAGAATGAGAGAGCGAGCGATTTTCAAAAAGCACAGCCCGCAGGTAAAGTCATCTCACCCTAGCAGGCAGTGACAGAGCCAGCCATGCCGGGAGGGGTGGATGAGGAGGGGGCAGCGCGTCCTCTGTTCCCCCGCTCGGGGTGAGTGCTGCTGGGCACAGATTGCAGAGAGAATCCTCACCTCTCCTCACCCTGACACTCACACCACTGCGGCCATGAACTCGCAAAAAAACACTAGCAGCAATAACGGTTTTGTGTGTCATCAACAGCACTTTTAGAAAGTGCATTCACTGAGCAGCAGTGGCCACAGGAGTTATGAAGTGAAGTGGGGGAAATGTGGGAACAAAACAGAGGTGGGATACAGGACGGATGACGTTCCAAAAAGAGATTCCCATACCAGGAGGACCTGGAAATGGTTTCATTTTGTTAAAGTCCCCATGAATTCAAAATTGACCATACTTACTTTGTTTGCCTAAATTGATCGTTTTGTGGTGAACAATTCATCCATGCAAGTCAATCCACACAAAAAAAATTTTTGTCTTCGTAATCTTTAATCAAAATCTGAAATTTCCCCTCCCCTCTGCATTGGAGGACCTTCCCTGATGACGTAGGTTTGACGGTTTGGGTGTCTGCTTAACATCCATAACGACGCCGCTCCAACTGACAGTACACAGGCTGCCTGTGTGTTTGAATGAAACACCTACTTTTCTAGATCCAATCAGGTGCTAGTTGGAAAAAAAGCCACGCACACTATTTTGCCTCATTTAGTATTCCGTTTCTCTCGGAAATACGTCACAACACTGGAGAAAAGTCGTTTGCAACTTCCGGTTCACGGGGACTTTAAGTTAAACCTATAAATAAAATCTAAAATACTGGGCTGTCAATATCTTAAGAGCTAACTAACTGTGATTAATCTTATAATTTATGTTTCATAAAATATGTCTAATATTCATATAATATATATATTATAAAAAATGCTATTTTTATATGTATGCATGTACATGTACTAAGTGTGTGTGTGTTATTAATATATCACAATACAAGTCACTTTAAATTAAAATAAAAACATAAAAGTGTGTGTTTTATTTTATTTTAAAGTGACTTGTATTGTGATATATTAATAATTAAATATATTAGTATATTTTAATTTAATAATAGGAACAAATTTCTGGTTTTGTTTCAATTGATAAAGTGGTACTTGCCTTTTTGATGGACCTGTGAGAATACACTGATTTACATCATTCCTGGAATATTGTTTCAGTCACTGAGTGACTGATTTTTATTGTGTATGTATATTACTTTTAACTGACTGAATTTGTCACTTGTGTAAAAACAATTTGTTCAAATAATTGTGCAGCCTGCCCCTCCTTTCACAAATACAAACTAAATAACATAATGAAGAGGGAGAAATTGACAAACCGCTAATTCAAGGCAACGTTTACATGCTAATTAAGCCACGGTTATGATAATCGGAAGGGAAGTCGTGCACATTGCATGCACACGCATGGATGCCCCGGAGAGAGCGAGCTGACACGTAAACATGCCCAGCGCGACTGCTGCATGTCAGTGATCTGGTGCACTGAACTTTCACCTGATCCTGACAGCTACGGTGAATATGCCCGAGGACACATAAAAGACGCAGACGGCATAGTGTGTGAATCTATTTGAAGTAATGCGTGATAAGAAGGCCCTGAATGGACACAAAGCAGCCACTTGGGGTGTTAAATGAAAGGTTCTAGAAGGACAGGCACTGTTTGGTGTTGCCGCCTGCAGCTAGAGCGTTGACTTGAGTTCATATTCGATTATTTGATGAGGAGTGAAAGGGGAACCTAGTTACGCCATCTGTAATCCAGAGCTCTGTAGCTTCACATAATCACTGTTTAATGACTGACCTCAATCACAAATCCTGCTGCACAACTTTAACACGGTTGCGCTGTGAATACCGATTGAAGATTCTCCAATTACTTCATAAGCGCTGTAACACTACGGCTATGTATCAGAATGGAACAGTAGCATACTGCTTGCTTACTACACAGTATATACTTTACACTGCATGTTTTAGTATGTGAAACGGTATGCAATAATGATAACTTTACATCACTGTCACATGACCTCACCAATTTGCATGTTATATTCATTTATCACCTCTGAAACGAAAGCTGATGTGTGTAATTTTTTTATGTTATAAATATAATATAAAGACAAATTCTCAACCAATGGTGCAAGTTTGGGGCTGGACTTTTTGTTTGGACAAGCAATGGCAGATAAAGCGAGTTTCAGAGTGCTAAATAATTTCTGTCATCACAGAAATGTTACACTTGACTTTTAAATTGAATCATTGTTCTTTTTAATCAAATTTCACATACAGGTCCTTCTCAAAAATTAGCATATTGTGATAAAGTTCATTATTTTCCATAATGTAATGATAAAAATTAAACTTTCATATATTTTAGATTCATTGCACACCAACTGAAATATTTCAGGTCTGTTATTGTTTTAATACTGATGATTTTGGCATACAGCTCATGAAAACCCAAAATTCCTATCTCAAAAATTAGCATATCATGAAAAGGGTCTCTAAACGAGCTATTAACCTAATCATCTGAATCAACTAATTAACTCTAAACACCTGCAAAAGATTCCTGAGGCTTTTAAAAACTCCCAGCCTGTTTCATTACTCAAAACCGCAATCATGGGTAAGACTGCCGACCTGACTGCTGTCCAGAAGGCCATCATTGACAACCTCAAGCAAGAGGGTAAGACACAAAGAAATTTCTGAACAAATAGGCTGTTCCCAGAGTGCTGTATCAAGGCACCTCAGTGGGAAGTCTGTGGAAAGGAAAAAGTGTGGCAAACAACGCTGCACAACGAGAAGAGGTGACTGGACCCTGAGGAAGATTGTGGAGTAGGACCGATTCCAGACCTTGGGGAACCTGCGGAAGCAGTGGACTGAGTCTGGAGTAGAAACATCCAGAGCCACCGTGCACAGGCGTATGCAGGAAATGGGCTACAGGTGCCGCATTCCCCAGGTCAAGCCACTTTTGAACCAGAAACAGCGGCAGAAGCGCCTGACCTGGGCTACAGAGAAGCAGCACTGGACTGTTGCTCAGTGGTCCAAAGTACTTTTTTCGGATGAAAGCAAATTTTGCATGTCATTCGGAAATCAAGGTGACAGAGTCTGGAGGAAGACTGGGGAGAAAATGGAAATGCCAAAATGCCTGAAGTCCAGTGTCAAGTACCCACAGTCAGTGATGGTCTGGGGTGCCATGTCAGCTGCCGGTGTTGGTCCACTGTGTTTTATCAAGGGCAGGGTCAATGCAGCTAGCTATCAGGAGATTTTGGAGCACTTCATGCTTCCATCTGCTGAAAAGCTTTATGGAGATACAGATTTCATTTTTCAGCACGACCTGGCACCTGCTCACAGTGCCAAAACCACTGGTAAATGGTTTACTGGTTTACTGTGCTCAATTGTCCTGCCAACTCTCCTGACCTGAACCCCATAGAGAATCTGTGGGATATTGTGAAGAGAAAGTTGAGAGACGCGAGACCCAACACTCTGGATGAGCTTAAGGCCGCTATCGAAGCATCCTGGGCCTCCATAACACCTCAGCAGTGCCACAGGCTGATTGCCTCCATGCCACGCCGCATTGACGCAGTCCATTTATGCAAAAGGATTCCCGACCAAGTATTGAGTGCATAACTGAACATAATTATTTGAAGGTTGACTTTTTTTTGTATTAAAAACACTTATTTTATTGGTCGGATGAAATATGCTAATTTTTTTAAATAGGAATTTTGGGTTTTCATGAGCTGTATGCCAAAATCATCAGTATTAAAACAATAAAAGACCTGAAATATTTCAGTTGGTGTGCAATGAATTAAAATATATGAAAGTTTAATTTTTATCATTACATTATGGAAAATAATGAACTTTATCACAACATGCTAATTTTTTGAGAAGGACCTGTACATACATACATACATAGGTTTGAATCCTAACAGAAAGATCTGAAAATCAGTACGGAAAA
The DNA here is from genome assembly GCF_051911475.1 of Siphateles boraxobius. Classification (NCBI taxonomy): domain Eukaryota; kingdom Metazoa; phylum Chordata; class Actinopteri; order Cypriniformes; family Leuciscidae; genus Siphateles; species Siphateles boraxobius. The sequence goes on along the minus strand of NW_027509192.1, from coordinate 10,170,057 downwards.
AGTAAAAAAAAGAAATCAAAAAGAAATGCTAAAAATCAAGTATATAATAATAATAAATAAACAATAAATAGATTATAAAAATCTGGGGAAATGTATATTCATGACGCTGGAAAAGAAAGGTAAATTCATAATAAGAAATTAAGAGTATTGTATTATAATAATATATATATATATATACGCACGTACATACATATATTTATTTATTATAATACTAATCCAGTTTTCAGTGTCACATGATGCTTATTATCAATGTTAAAAACAGCTGTGCTGCTTAATATTTTTATGAAAACCGTTCGTATACATTTTTCAGGATTCGAAGATTAATAGAAAGTTCAAAAGAACAGCATTTATTTAAAATAAAAATATTTTGTAACATTATAAATGTCTTTACTGCCATTATTGATCAATTTAATTAATTCTTGTAAAAAAATAAAAAAAATATTACTTTTATAAAAGAATCTTACCGACCCTAAAATTTCAAACAGAAATGTAATTATATAAAATGTATAATAATAAAATCTAATTTTCTTTTGTATATTTGCTAAATTACTTTTAGGTGATGTTGACGTGTTCTTGCCCAAAAGGCTGAGTTTAGAAACTACTAGTTTTGTCGAAATGCCATTTTCTCTCAATTGCCTACCTTTCTGTTGGCGAGACAGAGAGACAGGAGGCAGTGAAGAAAGAAATGCTTGTAGTCTATAATCATTTACAAAGGTCAGGCAAGAAAGAGAAAGGCAGAGACAGTGAGCCTGCCAGCGCTGCTCTCCATCTCTATTGATCCTTATCAGCAGTCCGGCCCACCAGAATGACTCGCCTGAGAGAAACACCTTAATAACAGCACAGGTTGATGCTGAGTGTAGCGGTTCAATTAGGGGCGCTGGATGGAGTCAAGGACATGAGAAAACACGAGCATGATTCTTGATCCTAATTCCAGCATGATTCTAGGAGTCTTTGATATGCTGAATATAAGCTGCAGTGTTTTTCAGCGAGTGAGTGGCAGTTTTGGGCTCTGGAGGTTTTGAAGGATCTATCACCTTCCGCCTTATTAAGAAGGTGAAGCACGCGGAGTAAACCCTTGATAATGAGCCAACAATCCAAGAAAACAAGACGGCAGAGCAAGTTTCCAAAATCTGTTTTCACATCCCAGTGGCATCAGAACATGGGCAGTTATGAAAATCGTGGCCGCTAAATTAAGTTGTTGATTGGCTTCAACAATATGATGAATCAACCAATATAATCTGTGCGGTTAAAAAATATGATGTAAAATCATAGCTGACAACAAACACCTTGAAGAAGTGTTTTTAACAATTAAAACATTTTACAAATTAAAAATTTTACAATACTAAAATACGTTATATCTATATAATTTAAAGCATGTATTGCAAATTAAATAAAGGTTAACAGCATTATTGTTTTTTAAATTATAATTAATTTGAAGGTTTAGTGAAAAAGTTAATTTTTATTAGTATTACACTTATAGATATAATAATATACATATAAAATATGTATTAAACTATATATATATATATATATATATATATATATATATATATATATATATATATATATATATATATATATATATATATAATATAAAACAGCTGGACAAGCTATGGAATTAAAAACATTATTACAAGCTTACCGTTTTGAATCGAGCTAAGGCAAGCAGAGAATAGAACACTGGCTGGTTATGTAAATGCTCAAAAAATTATTTTGGATAATTTTTAACCCAAAACAGTTACGGACTACAGCTTTAATAAAACATATTAATATATTTCTGACATACATCATTTTATTATATATTTTTAATTCGCAATAATCTCTGTAAACTATACAGCTATAATGTAATTTCAATATATATATATATATAACGTTATATACACATATACATACACACACACACACACACTAAAAATCCGCTATATAAACAAGGAGACAACCCTTTGACGCGTCCCTCTCCAACGTCTTCTCTCAGTAGTAAGTCGAGGTAAGAAATCAAGGGTTCGGAGAAGGGAAGAGGAATCTGTCTAGGCTTTAAGACAGGCCTTCAACAATGATGAGGAGCTGCTATCTTGCTTTGAGGTGAATCATGTAAATAAATATATAGCACTGTACTGTTCAGCGTTTCTCTTTAGTCTAGTTAGCTATACTGTGATCTGAAAAAAGATGCAGCAAGACCAAAGAAGCTTCAAGAAGTGCTTCTCTCTTTCTCCATAACTATATGCCCTCAGGTAAGAAAAAATAAAGAGTGCTGAAACAAACAATATATCCACAGCAACAGAGACAATGGGATATGCGGCTCTAGATTTGAATAAAACATGCTTTGAATGATCACTGGTGTTCAGAAAAAAAATTTCTTTGACGGATGAGATCCAACAGTAGTTGTCAATACAAACAGAGACATATGGTGACATATGGTGTGTAAAAAGCTTATTTACTGAAAGGCAGGGGATATGACAACAGAGACGTGTCTTTTTCTAAAAATTGGCCAATTGCTGTAAAATTGTAAGTTCCTGCTTGGCATCCAATGAAATTTACAGCCTGAAAGCGGTTCACTGTGCTAATGAGGAATCTTTTTTTAGTAAGCTGAGTCCAAACGGGGCATTAAAAAAATATATATCTTATAATAAATAAAATTAATAATAACGTTTTTTCCTACTATTTAAAATTGTTATTTTTTTATATTTGTTTTTAAAGCTTTCACTTGTCTTGTAAATGTTGCTTGCTAACAAGTGTCTAAAAGGGACTACAGAGGCAATCGGGGACTTTAAACGTCATCACACCGAACAGGTAAACTCATCTACTCACTATTCCGCTCTTGCAAACTATTATAACTTTAACATCCAAAACTCTTCTAGTCTTTGTTTAAAAACATTTTCCCTCAAAGATCAAGTTATCTGACCTATCGTTAATGGCCTACGTATATTTTATACTTTTTATATTTAGTATCCATTTGAAGATTGACAGCACCAGGCCACATTTGTTCTTAATGCATGGAAAACAGCAACCAGGCCATTCTTCTAAATATCTGCTTAAAGTATTTTTGCTTTCAATGACATTAAACCTGATGAAAAATTCATAGTGCTCAGACATGTCATGCCCCCACAAGCCAAAGATTAGCCCATATTAGACTCATTATGGCAGCAGTGCGGTGTGACATCTGAGCAAAATGATGACTTCTCCCCCATACTGTAATAAACTTGTTAGGAGACGTATAAGACCATTTGTCTCAATGTCAGACTAAATTATGTCAAAGTCATAGCAATGGCATAATCATGAAAAATGTATGTCGAGCACTTTTATTAGTACTATTAAATAGTCTTCCATAAAGCTCACCTCTTTAGCTTTCTGTTTAAGCCGGGCCTGTTCGGGATCCTCCTGCCTCGAGCGACTCTGCAAGCAAAGAGAAACATTAGAACTAAAATAGACTGGTTTAAATTATATCCAGCTTTTATATGAACAATATTAGAGTAGAAATATCTGTTCAGAAAACAATCAAAAAGGTAACAAAGAAATTGTTGAAAAAAAATCTCTCAATTTGTGTTCACACAAAAGAAAAAAAGAAAAACAGAATACAGATTTGGAATGAAAGGATTTCAAGTAAATTAAAGTGTTTTTTTCCCCTCGGTGAACTAGGTCTGACTTTAACCTGACATTTACCTGAACTTTTGCTGTATTGAGAACACATTAATGTCTCCAATTAGGACGAGTCTAATAATTCTACCATGTTGACGAACTGCTTTTACGCAGTGATGTGCATGTAAATGGGTCAAATTTATTCCCAAACATGTACTTGTATGAGACCAACAACAGCAACATAAGAACAATTATCTTCTGGCTGACATCTCAATTAGCCGACTGCATTAATTAGAATAGGGACGGCGCTGCACTGGGAGTTGCTTTGGAGCAGGACATTGTCAGCGTCATCATCAGCATTTGTCGTTTAAGTCAACTAATTACCTCTGCTTTCATGTTGCCATATCCTTTTCCTGTGGGAAATTGTCACAACCCAGCTAAATCTTAAGGAGTGAAACTTCAAGGGAAAAAAATGCATGCTGGGAACTTGCTACTAGCCGTTTGTTGCAGCTTTGGAATCTATATGTAGTCTCAAGTGTCACCATTACATGAAATAGGTAGGAACTGATGTGTGAGTAATATGCATTTCCTGAACAGACCTATATATAGGGATGGGAATTAACTTAAATCCCAGTAAGAAGATTACATGTTCTGACTTCATTCAATACTAGTTGTATCAGCAACATCTGTGACACGCAGTCGATTACCACAGACAATAATTTTGACTTGTCCCACAAAAACGAAGTATACATTATCAGCCGCTATTAGATTGGTTTTCTTTTAGTTAATTTAACGGTATTGATCAATTGATATTTATTTGTTCATGCTCGATTAATCACCTATTTTTACATTTAGATTACCTCTGCCATCATCTTAACACTTAAAGTTAAATTTAATACCTAATCATTTAATATCACTGTTAAATGTAATTATCAAATCTCAACATGAATATCCATTTTTCATACTCTTATGTTACAATGACTCAAAGTATCTAGAACAATCTTTTTTTTTTTTTTTTTTTAGACAATAGTATAGAATTTTAATATTTGGCCATTTATCAGTTATCTGCCATAACACGGAAATAGTTATCGGCCTATCATATCAGCCAGAATTTAAAATCGTTAATACAAAATTCCTGAACAGATCTTTATACAGGGATGGGAGCTAATTAGTTTTGGTTAACTTAAAAATGTTCAATACAAATTGTATTGGCAATATCTGGTAATTTTGACTTGCCTCAAAATAAAATGTAATTATCAAACAATATGATTTTTTTTATTTACCAGCATCAGCTGACATTGGACATTTAATCATTCATGCTAATTTCTTCTACATTTAGATTACCTTTGCGTCATCTAACACTCACTTTAATCTTTCAAAGCGCTAATAAATTAATTTATCAAATCTCAACACGAATAACTATTTTTCATTCCGTTCAATAAATAATGATAACTAATATAATTTGTAGCATCTAAAACTGATTTTATTTTTAAGTGCTTTACAGTTTTTTTTATAATTACTTACATTATTTAAAATTTATTTAAATATTTTATATACTTTTAAATTTATTTAAATATTTTATATACATTTATTTAGACATTTTATTATTATTTTTTATTTGTATAATTTACTTAAAATGTATATACTTTTAATACAGTCCCTTTATAAGTTATATAACTTGAAAATGATCAGCTAAGCTTATCTGTAAGAGGCAGAATTTCAATATCAATGCATCCCTGCATTTTAAATAAAGAAATTTAGTATCGAAAACCACCACATAAGTCCATCCCTGCTGATAGCAATTAAATTGTTTAGAACCCAGAAAATTCCTCCTAATCCTCGTGTCTGGCTATATAGCAGTTTTAAAAAGCCATGTAGTCTTGATTAATTTATAAGCAGCGTTCACTTGATTAGTGCCAAAAAGGTAAAAGGTAGTGATGCCTTAAGGTTCATCCATTAGATATAACATGATTTTTCCCCATCAAACTCAGTGAGTGAGATAGTGTCACTTCCTTAGAAAGAAAGCAACTTCAAGGCAAATTTAAAACATCCTCTCTCGCTCCCTAACAGAAGACTCATTCCCTTTCCCCTGATGTACTCCAGTCCAGGCAACAGTACAATCAAATCAACTCGAGACTGGATAAATCCCTCTGGCTTTGCCATTACTGCAATTTGCTACAGTATGAAGCTGCAGAGTGCAATCTTGTGTCTTAATAACACTGTCCTTTCCTCTCCGAGGCTTAAAAGCACAACCGGTTTTCTTTTAAACATTGGCCAACGTGTGCAGGAAAAGCAAGCGTACACTGGCAAGGCGCTGATGGGCAGACTGGCGCCGATGGCCACTTCCGCATCACTCAAACCTACTTTTGCGGCTTTCATTAGTAGCTCCCGTTCCTCGTCATCTTTCCTCTGCTTCTCGATCTTCTCCAGCTGCTCAAAGAACTTCAGCTGGGTCCGCACATCCGACGCCTGCTCGTACAGCTCCTCATCCTGGGGAAACAAAAAAGCAAAACTCCTCATCAACAAGTTCATCACCTTTACGTTGTTATAAGAGTGAACAAACTTTTCCCCAGCTTGCCTAAAGTTTCACTCTTTTCCCTTTCGTAAATAAATGAAAGTGAAGTTAGTAGGTCAGAGCTAATGGGATAATATGTGCGTTTCGCAGTGTTTCTGCAAGGCAACCCCGACTCTCTTTGCTGTGATAGTTGTTCTAGCGTTGCAGGTAAAACGGCTGCGTGAGGCGCAGTGGAGGACCAAAGCAGAGCGACACTCACACACAGGAACTCTCACATTTTTGTGCACTTCTGAGGCTACAGCCTATTAGCAGCGGGAACGGCACTGCTCTTCTCATCTCTTCTTGCACGCTTTCTTTTGCGCTGAGGCTGTGCCTCACTCGCAGGGCCAACTTTTCCAGTCTCCATTCAAGTCTGGCTTGTTTTTCGCTGATGTCAACAGGCTGACTTCATACAGCCATGCCAGTTACTCATTTCAAACAGTTTGTTTCAAAATCAGAAGGGAACAAATCACAACATGACACCATATTCTCTTTGCATCATTCGTTTTCTACTTAGTACAAAGTTAAAGTCTAGATCACTTTTTATTCCTCAAGCTTAACATTCAATCTTCTATGATAACAAGGTTAACAAAACTACCATATATTAAGATATAATAGTAATAATAATTATTATTATTTAAATAATTAAATAGATATTTAATTACTATAATAATTAATTATGTCAATAGATTACAATTTTTGATAGTAAATAATGGCACTTATCGTGAAATTAAGCATACACAATTTATCTTGTTTAACACATTCATTTTGTCATAATTTGCTATATCAAGCAAAGTAAACCATCAGATTTAAGGGTGATTCTCATAAAACTACTTTTTTCAAGGTAAATTGAAATTTTTTGTTAAAACACCTAGTCTTTTAGGCTTCCTGCGATAGTCTGTTACCCGGTGTTCAGCCACAACACCAGTTGCATCACTTGCCACCCACCTTCGCTTTGATTTTTTTTATAGTAATAAAATGTATTTTGCTCAGTTACAGAACAGACACTACAATTAAAACCTGAACGTGCCTGCTCAATTCAGCATTAGCTTAACGAGAGAGACAGCACAGATCAGAGGCAGGAGTCAGATTTCATTTATCACGAGAGTGAGGATCTGACTGACAAGACAATGGCGGAAGAATTGGTTTCAAAGCTAAATGTAAAAGCGCCTATTTGGCTATATTTTGGCTTTAAGCCCAATGCTAATAGGGAACCTGCAAAGGGTTAGTAACGTTTTTCATTAAGAATAATAATGAACCCACCATTCAAGTAACTGCCACTAAATCGAAAGCAAAAGAAAAATGAAATGTAAAATAACGATGCACATTTTACTTTCGCTTTTACTTTGTATTACTGATTTAAAAGTGAGGTCCAAAAGAGGAAAAAAACAAAAATCCAAAGGTTTTTTTGTTATTATTTTATACGGATTTTGAATAATTCACATGAGTTAAAGGAATAGTTCACCCAAGAATGAAAATTCTGTCAGTATTTACTCACCCTTATGTTGTTCCAACCCCGTAAGACCTTCGTTCATCTTCAGAACACGAATTAAGATATTTTTGATGAAATCTGAGAGCTGGATCACTCCTCCATACTAGACCATAGGCTTATTCAGGGATTGAAACTTGCCAGCCCCGAAAAGTTATTAAAGATATCGTTAAAAAATTGTCCAAGTGACTACAGTGGCTCAATCTTAAATTTGTCAAGTGACGAGAATACTTTGTGCGCAAAAAAACCTAAAATAACGACTTTATTTCAACTATTCATTTCCTTCTCTCTGGGCCTCGAGTCAGTTCACTAGTATAATAGCGCAAGCTTCTGTTGTTGTACGTCACACGCATCACCCACATGATCAGCGTCGGCCAATAGTGAGTATACGTGTGATGTAGCTCTACGCAAGGTTAGGTTAACTGACTCGAGGCCCACAGAGAAGGAAATGAATAGTTGAAAAAAAGTCGTAATTTTGTTTGTTTTTGCGTACAAAAAGTATTCTCGTCATTTGATAAACTTAAGATTGAGCCACTGTAGTCACTTAGACTATTTTAACAATGTCTTTAATAACTTTTCGGGGCTGGCAAGTTTCAATCCCTGAAGAAGCTTATGGACTAGCATGGAGGAGTGATCCAGCTCTCAGATTTCATCAAAAATATCTTAATTCGTGTTCCGAAGATGAACGAAGGTCTTACGGGGTTGGAACAACATGAGGGTGAGTAAATACTGACAGAATTTTCATTTATGGGTGAACTATCCCTTTAACGTTGACAGCCCTAAAAAAAAAAAAAAAAACTCGCTTTATCAATTACCAATAAGCACAGGAAGCTTATGTCACATTAATTTAAACTAAATTGTACAGTCTACATTAACAATTGTACAGTGTACATTAACAATTGTACAGTGTACATTAACAATTACAGTGTACATTAACAATTTAAAAAAAGATGGCTGGCGCCCCTTCGCTCTCTTCTGCGAGAAGTGAAGCCGCCAGCGTCCCGATATGGCGCTGACATCTTGGGACTTGAGTCTGCGCAGTTGTGAGCAGGAAGTAAATCCGCGAAATCAGCCCCCCGCCCTCACTCTCGCCAAATGCACTCTGCACTTTTTTTAAGTGGCTTAATTCTGCTCCGTTCCTCCCTTCTGCTCCAATTTTTATGTCTGTTGATTGCAGTACGACAAGAGGCTTGTTAAAATAAAGTAAATACAATCTCCCAGTCCTCCGAAGATCCCGAAGTTCGTTGGTGCTTCGCTCAGAGAAACGGTCAAACATTACGTCACACAACCGTTTTTATAGCGTCAGGTAACTAACTAAAAATAAACTTATTTTAAAAATAGACACTTGAATTCACATCAGCGTGATAAAAACGACAGCAAATGACAGAAACTACTAAAAAATATATTTGAATTTATTTAGCTGGTCTCACATCCTGTTGAATAACACGGGGAGGCGGGGTTTATGAGCTATACTTGGACCAGCCACCGGGGGGGCGATCGAGACGCTTCGGTTTCACTTTTCAGGGCTTGTTTCAAACACATTAATTTTTTTACATTAGTGGTGTGTGTGTAGACTGTAGACTAAGAAGACTGAACGAAAACAAGAGTTCAACTTCAGATGGCTTGCTAGTAGACTATACGCTGATTTGCGCTTCATTCTTGCGAAGAACTTTCAGGGAATGGAAACCGGAACGGCAGAAAGCGGCATCATGTTGTTTTTATTTTACAGAAGCACAATGGTTTGCTTTTATTTTAAGTGCACACAAACTACTATAGACCCTTTACAGTTTTGAATGATGTCTTGAGGGATTTTAAGTTGTTTTCGCTGTTATAATGAGACAAAATCATTTGGCATTGTCCCGAAATTAAATTGAAAGTATTCTACTAGCCTGACAAGCCAGACCCACATCAAGATGTTGGGTCTGGGAACACACCATTGGCAGGGCTCAATCCAAGGGGCGGGATAAACAGTTGTCTTTCAAATTCCCTCTGCACGCAATAGGATAGCGCTACAACCAACCAGAGCAACGAAGAAGGTGACGTAGTCAGAGCGACGTACTTCAGTGCCGTTCTTTGTTCTTTTCTCAAAGAAAAGCTTAACTCCAAGTCGATTGGAGCTTAACAAGCCAAAGCCGATTTGGAAGACGCTGTTCGCCAGCAGCAGCAGCAGTCATCTTTGTTTTCAAGTAGCAGGGAATTCACGCGGAACAGTCGCAATTCTACCGTCATTATGTTAAGCACGCCCACCGACTCTATACACAATGTGATTGGCCTGACTAGAGTTTGGTTTTTCCAGCTCACAATCCAACGGAGAGTTGCTAGACGAGACTGGCTGCAAAATAAAATTTGCTGCAGCTAGGGTGCGTCTAGATTTGGTTCAGGTCATACTTGGTAGGGAGAGGTTATTATGTGAGTATTGGAGATCATAAGTCTAAGTGGAGACCAATGACATGCGGAGTCCCTCAAGGCTCAATTCTTGGGCAACTCCTATTCAACCTGTACATGCTCCCAATGAGCCAAATAATGAGAAAGAACCAAATAGCTTACCACAGCTATGCTGACTATACACAGCTCTACTTAGCCCTATCGCCTAACGATTACAGCCCCATTAACTCTCTGTTCCAATGCATTGATGAAGTAAACAATTGGATGTGCCAAAACGTTCTTCAGTTAAACAAAGACAAAACTGAAGTCATTGCGTTTGGAAACAAAGATGAAGTTCAAGGTGAACGCATACCTTCAGTCTAGGGGTCAAACAACTAAAAATCAAGTCAGGAATCTTGGTGTGACTCTAGAGTCAGACCTTAGTTTCAGTAGTCATGTCAAAGCAATAACTAAATCAGCATACTACCATCTGAAAAATATTGCAAGAATTAGATGCTTTGTTTCCAGTCAAGACTTAGAGAAACTTGTGCATGCTTTCATCACCAGCAGGGTGGATTATTGTAATGGACTCCCACTGGCCTTCCCAAAAAGACCATAAGACAGTTGCAGCTCATACAGAACTCTGCTGCCAGGATTCTGAGCAGAACCAGAAAATATGAACATATCACACCAGTCCTCAGATCTTTACACTGGCTGCCAGTTACATATAGAATTGATTTTAAAGTATTATCACTGGTATATAAATCATTCAATGGCATAGGACCTCAATACATTGCAGATATGCTTACTGAATATAAACCCAACAGATCACTCAGATCATTAGGATCACATCAGGGTTCCCTCTAAGCATGGCGAGTCTGGTTTTAGCTACTATGCTGGAACCAGCTTCCACAAGAAATCAGATGTGCTCCTACAGTAGTCACATTCAAATCCAGACTCAAAACACTTCTGTTTAGCTGTGCATTTACTGAATGAGCACTGTGCCACTGTTCGTCCGACTGTATTTTACTGTACTGTATTTTATTTTATGTTTTAATTATTCTGATTTCTTTTGATTATTTCTGTATTTATCTTTTATTCTGATTTCTTTTGATTATTTCTGTATTTATCTTTTATTCTGATTTCTTTTGATTATTTTAATTTCTTCTATGTAAAGCACTTTGAATTACCATTGTGTATGAAATGTGCTATATAAATAAACTTGCCTTGTCTAGATTTCTAGGCTACTATTCTACTTCTACATTCCAGTGATATGCGAATCCTGGAAATGGGAAGCATCAGGTGCCGCTTCACTCGCTGTCTCCTTGTGGAAAGGTGAAGTAGGCTCAGATGTAGATGACACTTTTCCCCCTTATTCTCACTCAGCATTTAGTGATTTTTTTGAAAAAGAGTAATATTGAACTTTTGTGCATCCACCATTGTCGCCGCACGTTAATGAACTGTAAAGAGATGTTTTACAGTTTTGTAGCTGATTGTAACCAAATAAATTAAAATAAAAATATTTTTTATCATTCCTACCACAAAAATATGACACATGCAAGAATGCATTCTGTTTACTGCTTAGTAGCGCGATTACTTACTGCGATTTTAAGATTTTTGATTAAAATGTCTCCACAACCTGCTTTATGAAGAAATATCGTAGTATCGTGCTAAAGTCCATTCTATGAGTTGCAGTTCTGCATTCATGTGACATTGCAGTTTTACACAATCACGAAAGTTTATTATTTGTATGCGTTTTAAAGCATTGCCGGTGTTCTGACGATTTGTGCTACCTGCTCAGATTGTGTTAACTCCCATTAAAACAGTAGGCAGCACAATTCGACAGCAAAAAATGCTACCTATCAGATTGTGCTCCCAGCACTATATTTTAGTAGTTTCAGCCTTTATTAACATCCATACCTACCACTACCCTAATCCTACCCTAAAAACAATGAAAATATAGTAGCGCCATCTTATAGATGGCATTTTTGTCAAAACAGGGTTCAAAGTTAAACCTTTTATTTGCACACTGTTCTGACTCTTGCTTTTCTGAGCGCGTACAGCCGTAGCACGCCCGAGTACTAAACTAAGATATATTTCTTCATTAGCTTTAATAAGAATCAGTGTATATATAATTTATACAGTGAAGTCTAAGTAGTCTAAACATTTGTTTATCCAATTTCTTACTTGAATACTCCTGTTAAATACACCTACTGTGGAAAAATAAGGCATTGTTTATTTGATTTGTATTTTATATTATATTTGTAATGTGCATCTTTGTTATTTTTTTAATAAAAAAGATACAAAAATGAAATAAAGATTTTCATCTTCGCCCACCCCTACTTTGTCCGAAATGGCCTGTCAATATTTAGAGCTACATTTATAAGACTATAGGGCTTAACACTATAAGGCTGCATTTTTAAAAAGGGGGGAAATAGTTTGGCTGAACTGCTCATTCACTTGCAAAATAGTGAGAACCAACATAAAAAAAATATAGATATTTTTGCAATATTGCCTAGTGCCTAATAAACTAAAGGGTTAAACTAAAAGGTTTTACTGTACTGGGGAACTAAATGCTGCTAAGTGGAATAAACTGTAACTTGCACTACTATCTGTTTTTGTTGCTTTTTACTGTTGTTCCAAACTTGTATTGAACCATGACCGGAAAACCGAGGGACCTCTGTGTACCATTACACCCCTAATATAAGTGTATATGTGTACATATACTGTATATATTAATCAAATGGTTGGTACTTTTTACATGATTCAATCATCATAGGCAGAAGTTTTCATCTATAAATTGTCTAGTGTAGTCTACTTTTACTAGTGTATCTAGACTCATGATCAAAACTCAGGTAAGGGTTAACGTTAAGAGTTACATTTTCACCGTGAAGGACATATAATGAGAAATGTTCGGCGGGAAAAGTCAGTTTGTGGTTTCTCTTTGAAGTTTTGGAGTAAGTGGTTCAGGTATTGGTTCTTACTTTGCAGGAGTCGGCACGGTGTTGCGCAACGGCCGAGACTTTCTCCAGCATGGAGCGCAGCCTGGACTGAGTGGCGTGAGAAATGAGAGTGACCGTCTCCATTGACACCTCCGTCACGCCGAACTTCTTGGCTGAAATGATACAAAGTTTGGTGTTAAAAGTTGCTCGGGAAGATAGAGCAAAAGTGAAAAGCGATTCTTTGGGCCTTGAGCATTAAACCCAATTAAAAGACAAGTATTATTGTTTTCCCTTCTCAAACCTGCCTCATGATATGACCTAATTTAACTAGTAAACACTTCACTGCCACACTTAGCATCTGTCACACCCACACACTCACTTCACATCACTATCTTCACATCATATCCAGCAGGTGGCGCAATGCACCTCCCGCCCCGTTCCCCCCTCCAGCCATCAAGCTGAAATTGTTACACACACACACACACACACACACGCACAGAACTCCCCCGGAGGAAGATTTACATTTTTAACACACTCCACCCCCTGGCGACAGCATAACAACCACAGCCGGGCTCCATGTAATAGCACATATCCGCGGGCACTCATTGGTATGCACTGTGTGCTAAATCAAGCGCACGGGGGGAGAGAGAGTTTGCTTAAATACAATAATGGAGGGTGCTTTTTTGGATAAAAGGGAGCCAGAGACCTGCCTCATCTCTACATGACAGTCTCCTGTTTCTTCGTGCTCTTTAAGATATCTTTAAATGATCTATGTGAAGGTTAAATAATCATTATTGATGGTTGAACTTGATTATAGACCCTTTTTGGTGTTGATATACACATTTTCCCCATTTAATTATTCTAGTATGTTGAATTGCTGCTCAAGAAAAAATTCTTATTAATACTGAAAACAGTTGTGCTGCTTTATATAGGGACGTTAAAAGGAACAGCATTTATTTGAAATAGAAATTATTTGTAACATCATAAAAGTCTTTAATGTCAAAAAATTATCAAACTAGAAGAACTAGAAGCATCACATGGCAGCGGGTATTATGGGGGGAAGCATGCTTAAATTGTCTTTGCAAAACGCAGAATAATCTACAGGTATGTAGATTTGAATCCATCTAGTGTTTGAAATGTGCATTGTTCGTTTAGGCAGGGACATTCAGAGCATGCATGCAAGTGACCTTGTCAGGGAAGAGGCCCGAGGCAAACTCACATTTCAGCACACAGCAAACTAACAGAGAGCCATCAGAAGACAGCCTATAAAGTATTCATCTACAGCCCGGGGACGCCTCAAGCTCGGACACGGGCACTCATTAGACTGACTTAGCAAGTGAGTGACCAGTGGAAGAGCACTAGTCTTAGGCGAAGATCAAGGAGAGGGGATTGAAAGAGTACTAATCATTGAACCTCTACTTTTTAAATCTAAGGTGGGTCACAGTGATTAACGACTCAACTAGCAGCATTATTACTGCTAATAAACTAAACTCAAACTATTAAAAATAATTCTCGTTAATTTAAATAAAATTTTAATATTAGATGAAAAAAGCCTTGGAAACAAACAAAATAAGTTTAAGGTGAAACACTAAACTAAAATTAAAAAACAAATTAAAGCTAAATAGAAATATATAAAAAACTTAAAAGATTTAAAAAGGGCAAACGCATAAAAAAAGAAAATATAAAAATAAAGGTGAATTCAAAATACTAAAGAATACTATAATAGTAATCTAACAGAGAATTAGAGCCATCAAAAACTTAGATTTTCCATCAATTATATAATATATTAAACACAGTTACCCCAAACTTTATCTGTTTTGTCATATAAATGTGTATATAAATGTGCATCAAGTAATTATCAATAATAGTGTGTATACATATATATACACACACCTTTTTGCTAGAACGCAAAAATAAGAAATAAATCTAGCCTAATTAAACAGTGATTCCTTAACACTCATTACTCTGTATTTTATCATTTAAAAATCAAAATAACTAAACTATGCAGATGCCTTCTATTCATATGCCTGACTGTTAATCTGGCCCAAAATTATTAACTATGCAATTTTTCCTCGATGGCATATAAATCAAGAAGCCGAATCATAAAGCTTTGAATAGAGTGACACATCTTTCCTGTCTCATTGGGCCAGCTTTCATCAGCTTTTTGTTTAAATCCATTCATAATCCCACACCCATTTAAAGATCCGCCCTCAAACAACGTCAGTCAACACTGATACAGTAATTAGACAGAATATTAACTGCCCACACAGTGGCGGTACAGCCTAAACCGCTTTATGACTGTAAACCTGCCAGGAGAAAGTGATCCTGACAAGACTGCCACTGCAGACCAGTACATGAGAGTATTGTGGTGGTGAGCTATTGTGTACCAGTCTCCAGGAGACGTTTGTGGAGCAGGCTGGCAGGAAGGAAGGCCTCGTCCTTACAGGAACGGATCTGGGTGCCCACCAGCTCCGAACCCGTGGCCAAGATACGGGCGTTCTCCTCGTTCAGGTTCACACCAGCCATGGATGCCACGTCATTGATGTCATCATCATCCCTGCAGACACAAATGGAGGAGATACAAGAGCTTTACCATGCATGAAACAGGTATATTATGATGTATACATATAAAGTTATATATTCAAATATTTTGTATTATACAAAACATTTTTGACAAAATATGCTACATATTTTATATATACAGTCCATTACTGTGAAGGAACTTTTTTATATATATATATATAAAAAGAGATTTAATGAGTGTGTGAAGAAGTATTGAGTGTTAAAGAAGCACTGTATAATTAGGCTATATTATATAGTTTTTTTATTATTAAAATAAAAAATGAATCACATCTTGTGCTTGGATAAAACTGACTTTTGTACAAAGTAATTAACAGTCTATGTCACACATTTTTATATTTATCCATTAAATGTATAAATTAAGCTGCTTTGTATATATTTATATATGTAAGCAAATCTTGTGGAATGAGTTTCATACCAAACGCATTTCAAAGCTTTACTGAATCTTTTTTAAATTATTCTATTTTCTTTACAATAATGATAGTCATGAACATGACTTCATTCCATCACACCCATTTTTACATTCTCAAATTCTGTCTGCACCCATTGAAATAACTAACAATTCTAGAGAAATGCTGCCTCCTACTGGACACTTAGAAAACCTACCTGAAAGTCCCACCCCCAGGGTCATTTAGCTTCTGTTTCTGATTGGCCGAGGCTTGAAAAGCCACACTCATGGGGTTCCTCACTTGAAAGTGTGTCCCAACAGCACCTGCAATAAAACTTGTAATTATACTGGGGTATTTCTTTTAGACTCTTGCATGAGAAAGGGAACACTTAAGCCTCAATCACTTTCCTTTGGTGTGTTTGAAATGGTCTCTAAGCTCATTAAGTCTCTAGCTTACCTTGAGTACGAACCGCCTGTGTAATCACCACCGGCATCCGTGTCGGAGTAGCCTGAAGCCCGGGCCTCTTAACAGCCTAAACAGAACAAAACCACAGAGGATATGAACATTTTTAGACAAGTGCTGGACGATTTAGCTTAAAAAAAAAAAGAAGACATTTGTAAGGCTTCAGAAGATATTCATTAAGTCACTATATTAATATATTTGCTCTAAATTTACTTAAAAGTTTTTTTTATTATATAAAGCATAATTTCAACCAAACAGACTTAACCAATTAAACTCAAAATGTTTAATGCAATAATAATAAAAAAAATTATCATATGGACAAAAATATTTATACGCATTAATACTACTTTTGACTAATTTAGGCTAATGTATAAAAAAGCCATGTTGAGGCTTCTGTGAACGAGTTATGAATCAATTTAAAACTTATTTTTTGCTACTTAAGTTTGAATCAGAGATGCTATTATCCGTGTTACCTAGGCTAAGATCATATAGTTAATTTAATAATATGATCTTTAGAAAACATCATAGCAGAATAAAAAAGTGCATTAAAATGATCAATTTCCACATTGTAAATGTTACGAATATTCAATGTGTTTAGTGTAATGAACATGAATATTCAATATATTGACCAGCCCTACAATAGACCATAGGAAAGCACGAGTACCATGGTGGTAGCCGGCCGGATGGCAGATATGGTGGTGGGTAGTGTGCTCGGCGCTGGAGCTTTAATGGTGTTCACCGTCAATGGGGTGGACGTAGTCGAGGCCTGAGACAGCTGAGTTAAAGACTGCTGGGAGTTCAGAAGTGTCAGACGCAGAGCAGGCAGGCTTTTCTGTACAAAGAGAAGGGGGAACAGATTTAGTGTCATTAAGAACAAATAGGTGAAACTGCTTTGCAATGGAAAATAATGAGTCCTACCTTCAGAAAAGGGATCAGGTATGGTTGAGGAGATGATTTCAACTCTGTCTGCAGGCGATTAGTAAACTCCTCAGGCTCAATTTTTGCATCCTTTGCAGATTTTAGAAGGCAAAATGCATATCAGTTCAAATGTGCAAATATGAAAAGATTTGCTCTTGTTATACATGTAGTTCTACAGTAAGTTCTACAAATAATTTGCAACAAAGCTAGGAATACACAATTAACCATTAGGTGTGAATTCATAGAAGTATAGCAAAATATTTGTAGAAAATTATAAATAAAAAAAAGTGAGAATATTGGTAGGGCAAATAAACAATATGCCAAATTTACACTGTAAAGGTGGCAAAGAAGTGCTTCAGCAGTTGCATTTGGTGTCTTTACACAGACTGTTTAATGCTGCTCAGAGGCGCTTAAATGCAATTACAACTGTGTACTTTTACAGGCATAATGTAGTCAAGCTTTTATGCGACGTTATGTCTTTAGTTTACACTGAATTTTGAGCAAGCACAAATCAGCCTTAACATGGCTGTGTAAAGAGACCTTTACTGGCCTGTCTGAGCAGGGGGAAAAACACATATTTTCAGCCCTGCAAATGCTGACATCAACAGTTTACAAGAGAAAAGCACAAGATGAAATACTATCACATAAAAAATAAACTGGTATATCTAATCTTTAAAAAAAAGGAAAGAAAGTGAAACAATAATAAAGTGATCCAATCAAAACACTGCCACTAGAAATGCAGAAATGACACACACACACCTTTAAACACTAAATGGCTAAAACTTACCAGCAGATCCTGCACTAGTGCCTTCACATTCCTAGATGTTTCCGGGGAGGGGGAATTATGGGATGCCAGTTTGATGAGCGTTGCTAGGAAGTTCTTGCACTTCTTTACATTCTCTTGCATTTCCTGAAATGAAAATTCTGGTATTTTACAAAAAATAATGAACTAGAATCCACATCCACCAATAATCAGACTTCACTTGTTTAAACTGGTCTAAACGGTGCTCTATGTATCTTTTTATAGATTGTCTGTTTTTAATGTCTGTCATTCTTATTTTTGATTTCTCTTTTAGATTTAAGATGTAAAGCACCTTGTTGACGCTTGCTCTGGAAAGGTGCTATAGAAATAAAAATGACTTACTACATGATGAATGAAAAGAGTTTAATTTGAACAGTACCTGAGAGAGGACAGGTGCTCTGTTAGCTGGGGCAGCGGCAGAGGTCGTGCTGGGACTCTGAGGGGTCACAGAAGGTTTGAGGACTGTCTGTGGTGCAGGCTGAACACGGGCTCCTGCTGTAATGACTGTGGTGGTGGGCTTCTGAGCTGAGGTAATAGTTACCACTGCTGTCTTCTGCTACGGAAATAAAAAAAAACATGTAGAGTAAAGAATCTTACCTCTACAGAGCCATGACAGAAGAAATATTTTGCCTGAGCTTCCTATTTGAATGGCAAGTGGTGCAATAACAAGACAAGGTACCATGAACTAATATAAAAACATTTTCAAGGAATAATTCACCTAGAAAATTTTTTTCTCAACTTTATATTGTGCTAAACGCGCATGTCGTCATTTATTTCAACAAAACAGACAAATATAATTTTTCCTTGGGTTACCACAGGCTGTCAGGCTTCAAAAAGGACAAAAAAACAAAAAATACTCTATACTCCAAGCGTTAGATATCAAATTTAAAGCCACTATAGCTTTGTATGATAAACAGATCAAATCCAGGTTTGGCACATATAATATTATGATGTTTGGTTTTGAATCACTGGATAACTAACAGTGTTTATTGTTAATGACCTTTAATTGGTGTCTTATTTGTTTTGTGAGCTCCACCCACTGTAAAAAGTTATCTGTTTTGTTTTTTTCATACAAAGCTTCAATACGGCTTCAGAAGTCTCATGGACAACATACTGTATATGGTGTGTTTTTTTTTTTTGTCATTTTGTAAGACTTTTCAGATAGATATTTTCCCTACAACACGAAAGTAGATGTTATGCACTTTTATTGTAAATGAAAAAAAAAGATGCAATGGAAATGAATGGTGATGGAGTCGTCGTTCTGCCTGAAATGTAAATCTTTTATGCATTGGGAGCAACATGAGGGTGAACTATCCCACTGAACTATATGTATGAACAGTCAATTAGCTCTATAGATTCATTTGTGTGCAATTTTAGAAACTTCGGTCACATTTACCATTGTTCTACAAACTCTCATAGCCGTAATCCAGCAATTTCAATAAGACCAATAAGATCCACGCGAAAATCTGAGTGACAATTTTCCATAAGGTCAAAAGATTTCCCCACTCAGATTTCACAACAGTTTCAAATTGGTCAAACAGATTTTCTGTCTTGACCAACAGAAAGCTTGGTTACATTTTATTTTAAAGGAATAGTTCACCCAAAAACGGCTTGACGCACGAGAACAAACCTCATGCTGAAGCTCAAATGGGCTGTGTAACCTCATTGGTTCTCGGACGTCAAGTGAACATGGTTGAGCTTCCATTTACCACAACTGATATGTGAGTTAATGAATGTTTGCATGTGAATAAAAGGCTAAATTCAATCTGTTCATCATAAAGTGATCGTGTCTCTTCAGAAAATTTTGGACTATACCGCACGATGCATACGGATTATTTTTACGATCTCCTGATAAACTTTTTGAAGTGTCAAAGTGGTAGTTGCGCAGCTGTCAATGGAGGGACAGAAATCTCTCAGATTTCATCAAAAAGATCTTCATTTGTGTTCCGAAGATGAACGAAAGTCTTACGGGTTTCGAACGACATGAGGGTGAGTAATTAATGACAGAATTTTCATTTTTGGGTGAACTAACCCTTTAAAGTGCCTTTGTTACAGTATAATTTTACATTTAAGTACTGAGTTACATTAATTAACAGAATTCACTTACTATAGGGTTTGGTTTAGGGTTAGTTGCATGTAATTATGCATAGTTTACTGTTATTACTACAATAAGTACATGTAACATGTACCAATGACACTGTAAAATAGTGTTACCCTAAGCTTTGTTTTTAAAGTGAGTTCTATGTGAGCTGTATTTCATACATCGCTACATTATTGGCAATTGGCCTTTTTTGCCCATGAAATTTTGCTAATGTGATCCTTAAATTAATACATGAATCATCTGCAAATATTATTCATGTGATATACAACAAGAGATGTCTTTGCTCATACCTGGGCAACAGGTGTGGTGACTCTGAAAGCCGCTCCAGCAGTGGGTGTAGCAGGTCTCGGTGACATGGTGCCTTTATTTTGGTTCTGAGCTTTGGCCTGGGCCAGGACCTGCTGAGGAACCAACGCCAGCTGACCGGCCTCCGTACGTACCAGCACCATACCTTCAGAAGAACACAGAGAAAACTGTGTAAACAAATCATATAGAAGCAATAACAATAGCCACAACAAGTATTCACAATAGTTAATGAAATTTAAAGGGATAGTTAATTTACTCCTATGTTGTCCTATACCTGCATGACTTTGGTCTGTGGAACATAAAAGATGTCTTGAAACATGTCTTAAGGTGAGGACACGTTTCAGAAAATGCAAAAAATGTCAATAACGTAGTGATGTATGAAACACTGAAATCACTTTCAAACAAAGCATTTTTTTTGTTGATCAACACTCCAAATCCACATGACCAACTTGAACCTGTTGTGAGATTTTTCGCCCTCAAGTGAAAATCCCAATAAAGTGTATTCCTATTGAAATTACTGGATTTTGAGCTTTTACCTGGTGGTATGGTGAATCCTGGTGGTAACTGAATAGTAGTTTGTTGCTGGGGTCTGACAATCAGCTGGGTCGTTGGTGCCCCTGGTCGTTGCTGGGCCACCGCAGTCGCTGTCATTTGAGCGGGCGTACCAGGTCTCAACAGGGTTGTGTGCTGTCCTACGAGAGTGGTTGTTGCCGGCTTTGCAAGGACAGAAGGGGTGCTTACCACAGGAAGTGAGGTCACCACTGCACTTGAGGACACAATAATTTGAGTGGGCGTGCTGGGATGCAACCCTACAGGAGCCCCGGGAAGCTGGTTCGGGACGATGGCTTTAATCTGGTTTTGAGGGTCAGATTTGGGCTCTGTGTTTGTGAACGCCACAGAGGTGGAGACAAGACTAGTGCCCTGCATGGGCAATCCTGAGACTTTAGGGTCACCTCCGTTGTGTACGACACTTGTGATGGTGTTAGGAGGCCTGTGCAGTGCTATGGTGGGGTTTGCTTGACTATCTAGTGACACATTCGCATGTGGCAGTGTGCTGTTGGGCTGAGCGGACACAAAAGCAGTATTTGTACTAGTAGGAGCAGACATGCTGCTTTTACCAGTACCTACACCTGCACCAATGTCAATACCGTTAACAGAAGCAGGCGCGGAAGCGATAACAGAAGAGTTTAACGTGCCACTGCTTCCGTTCACAGTCTGTATTCTGGCGGGAACCGTCCGGACAGCAGACGCAATGTGATTTGTATTGGAATGAGAGTCTGTTGGTGCTGCGTCACTTGAACAAGTTGATGGATTTGATGAATGATATTGCACCCGGTTAGTTGCTGTAACTAAATTCGCAGAGGTACTGGGCAGGTTCGAGGTGGAGGGGACAGAGCTGGACGCCGGTATCCTGTCCGGACCGTTTTCTTGAGAGTTTCCCTCCTGGTTTCGCTGTGGCTGCCGCTGCTGTTCCAGTGTTGTTCCTACTTGGGCGGGCAGTAATTTCCCCAAGTGTGGATTTAGCGCGTTTGCGGGTCTCCTGATGTCGCCTTGAAGACCCACCGCCTTGTTTTGTCCACCCAACTGCGATTCTAACGAGCCTACGAGGTCACTGACTGCTTTTTCGTCCACTTCGGAGTACAGCATATCTTCCAGTGGATCGGGGACACCCGCCATCTTTGAGAGACGCTTGAGAAATGCGCACGGCGCGTGCGTTGTTTTGCTGCTGAGGCATTGTGGGAAACGTAATGACATCATGGACAAGGTTTGCAGCTGTTGTCATAAGCCTGTCATATCTGTAAACAAATTTGGAAACGGCCTCATAAATATTCAATATAAAAATGAACATACATTTATATATAGTTATTTTTACAACGTATTGAAAGTGTAATTTACAAATAAATAAATAAATTAAATTAAAATAATAATTAAAAAATAAAAATAGAAACCTTGTAAACAGATTTAATTATTATACTACTAGATAGATAAAAATGCTTTCGTTTATTTTGAAATTGCCTCAGTCGGCTTGTTTTTGGTTAGATTTCTGTTAATTTATTAGGCATTACATAATACCCAGCTTTCAACTTTGTTTTGAAAAATATATTTCTCAATGTTTTTTCACTAATGGCATTTCTTATCTTAAGGAATAGTATTTAAATAATATGCTACTTAAAAATAAGACTAGACTTTGTTCTAGTCAAAAAGTTCAACAACAGCTAAATATAATATTAATAAAGAAAAATAAAATAAAATGTGTTCATATTTAAACAAATATTTACTTTGTTTATCATAATATACCCCTTGTATTTGTAAATCTTTAATTAAAAAAACAAGCCTGTCATATCACAATCTTAAGCTCTACTGTAGTTTTGAAATTACCTAATCTTTTCATCTCAGAGACAAAATTCTAATTATACTGATACATATTTACATTTTTATGCACATATTCTTGGCCTACCATACTTTTTTACCGAAACAGAATCACTTCTTAAATGTTTTTTGTTATACTAAAAACGAGAAAAGTTTTTCTCTTGCCCTTGTGTAAATAACATCAGGAATAAGAGTTAGAAAACTTTGATTTCATGTAATATGATATCTGCCTCTTGGCTCTGCGTAAATGCAACGCAACAGTGAGCGTTTTGGTTTCTGGTTTATGCAATGATCACGTGGTACAGAGCTGCACCAATTGGGTTGAGAGTCGTGTTGTACGGCCCAAATATTGAAAACACCAGTATCAGTTTTGATCATTTTCATCGGAGCTGTCAGGAACAGTAAGTACCTGTTTCAAAATATGCCCGAATTCACGTCTTATTATTAATTGTTTTCATTTATATGGCATGTTTTCATAGTTGTTGTTGGTAATGCGATAGGATTAACGTTAGATGAGACATAAGTTAATGTTCATGTTAGCAAGCTGGCTAAATGAGTTCGTCAGTCTTATGAAAGTTGGTTTCGAAAGGCGTATTGCGATGGTTTTATCATTCTTAATCAATGAAACAATATAAAGAAAATATAGGAAAATTCAAATTATCGTAGGAATGTCCACAATACCGGCAAACGCAATATTCTTAAAAATAAATATAATAAAATAAATATTTTATTTAATAAATGGTTTTTAAATATATATTTGACTCAAATTTTTTAAATTAAAAGAAATGTTAAAAACAGCAAAACTACTGTTAATCAAGTGGGCGTGGCGCATTGGTAAAGCTAACATGTATGCAAGAGTATAATAAACGCATCAGGAATATTATTATGTGCAGCACATGCTGAAAATTCTATGGATGAATTCCACTGTACAAAGAAGTTACATTGTTTTTGTGTATTTTACTTTATTTCCTGAAATATATTTATAGATTCATTTTAATGTGATATTACATTGTTATTAAGAGGTATAGATGTTCATTGTTTAGACAGGTCTAACTGACACAATTCTGCTCTCTCTTCTATCATCTTGTCCATCAGCCAGAAGCATGGCCACGGCACAGTCAACACTGATGTTCGCAGTGTGCATCCTGGTGATAACAGAACTCATACTGGCCAGAAAGGACTACTATGATATCCTCGGTGTGCCAAAAGACGCCTCTGACCGTCAGATCAAAAAAGCTTTTCACAAGCTTGCCATGAAATATCACCCTGACAAGAACAAGAGCCCCGATGCGGAAACCAAATTTCGAGAGATTGCTGAAGGTAGGTTATATACACACTACTGGTCAAAAGTTTGAAATAATTAATAAATAGGAGTATTTTTTTTAGTGTCTCTTATGCTCACCAAGGCTGCATTTATTTGATAAAAAATACAGTAATATTGTGAAAAGAACTGTTTTCGATTTTAATCTATTTTAAAATGTAATTTATATACTAATTCTCCAGTGGTCCCCTCGAGATTTTCAAATATGTTTTTATAATGTGATTTTTTCAATTTATGAGTCAAATAATAACTGTGGTAAACATAACTTGACGATACGTCATTTGTTTTTTGACATAAATGACTCACACCCATATCAAAAATGCAAATTTTGAAGCTGTTATGTTTATTAAAAAGTTATTATCAATTGTTATTGGTGCTCAAGTGTTAATAATGGTTCTTATTATTATTATTATTCTCGCTGTTACCTGTTTTTATGTAAAAAGTGTTTTTTCCAGGATTCTTTGATGAATAGAAAGTTCAAAAGAACAGCATTTCTTTTAAAATATAAATATTTTGTAACATTATAAATATTACAGCTTTGCCATTGTAGGAATAAATTACATTTTAAAATATATTAAAATAGGGAAAACAGTTCTTGTAAATTGTAATAATATTTCACAATATCACAATATTTTTGATCAAATAAATTCAGCCTTGGTGAGCATAAGAGACTTCCTTCAAAAACATAAACTTTTAATTTTTCCAAACTGTCAACTGGTAGGTGTAATGTATTCTGCTTGATTAACTACTTAATATAGTGATCTACAATTAAATAGCATGTTTATTAGCAAAGATTCTTCACATTGCTTACTCGGTCATGCATCATTTTTGAAAACTCGTTCTGCAGCATATGAAACCCTATCGGATGAGAAGAGGCGGCGAGAGTATGACCAGTTAGGAGACAATACATTCAGCAATGAAGACATGAACGGAGGGCAGCGTTTTCATCATTCCTTTGATTTCAACTTCGACGACATGTTCAGAGACTCGGACATCTATAGCCAAAACAGGCACGCTCGCCAAAAACGGCACTTTGATGAGCACTTAAAGGCCCACCAGCAAGCACACAACCGCCACAAGAGACACTTCCAGGGCGCTTTTGGTACCGGAACCTTCGAGGACATGTTTGAAGATATGGAGAAGATGTTTACATTTGACAGACACATAAAAAGAACAGAGAGCAGGTTTCAGGGCACAACCAAACAACACTGCAGAACGGTGACCCAGCGGAGAGGAAACATGGTCACCACGTACACGGACTGCACCTCATCCTGAACATCAGCTCGGACCATCACACTTGTGTTTTTATGTCTGATTTAGATTGAGTTATTCATTTTCTGCTGTGATGATGAGTGGGGTTTGATTTTACCGGCGACTGATCCGTTATTTAAGATGAATTTGTACTTTCAGTTGGTTTGATTGATATCTACAATTGACACTACATTGGATAGTGGCATCTTAATAGCCTCAAAGTCTAGGTTTAGGCTTTTTATGAGTTTGTTTTCACCCCTGCAGCACCAAAACATAAAAAAGTTCATTAATTTATTGATGAGAAACTATTTGATGATGCTCTAATATTAGTGTGCATTTATGCTGAAATCAAACTTTCTTGACTATATGAACCAAGTTGTTATATGCTCTAAAATTCAGTTTCATGCCTGGTTAGCTACTAATCTCCCCTGTTATATTGATAGAATGAATGTGCAGAAATCCTGAATCATCATGACAGACCATTTAGCTCTTCCATTAACTTCTCTACTTATCCAAGGTTGTATATTTTGTTGTTTTGGTGCTGAACACTCATGATATGAATATTTGGGGTTTACATCTTCATAAACTGCTCTTTTATTTTTATGTCAAGCTAAACAAATGTTTGCTGCATTGCTGTGAATTAAATAGTTTAAGTAGTTTCTTTTAAACTAGTTAGAGAGGTGCCTTTCCCACTCATTGTGTTATATTCAGTTTATTGTGATCAGATTGGAGCACTTTTATGACCTCATGTGTATTATAGTTTGCATGGCTGAGAGAAAGTAATTCTCTGTTTTTGTCATGTACATCAGTTATCCGGTTGGGTTAGTAAATAGCTTTTGCTTTAGCAAAGTACAAGTCCGACATTGTTCTCTATGCCAAAGTGTATTTTGGCTGAACTTTTTATATGTTTGTAACAAAACATAAACATTGATTGTTTCTTTTTATATGGCAGAGTAACCCCTAAAAAGAAACATGGGGAATGTACCAACTTAGCATTTGCCTGACAATGTTTTTTTGTAAATACGATGTATAACCTAGCTGTGTTCCTGTGTGACATTACCTGTGACCTGTTGTGTTGAATGATCCCATGTGCAATATTTAAAGGCAGCTGTCCTGTTGATTTAACTGTTACCCGCTGACATAATTGTTATGTTCAGAGTCTCGGTAGACTCATCTGGCACTTTCTTTATTTTAATCCTATGGATAAAATGTAAATCTTAAATAGCCTATTTGAACCCAAATGTATGTCTAATTGGGTTAACAATAAATCGTGTTTAAAAATTATTTGTTTGAGGACCCTTTTCTTTAGGATTTTTATAAAACATTAATTGCTGTAAAGTTGCGATACAGGAGCATTTTTAGTACCCTCAGCAAACTTGCAATATACATTTGTAATTTCTGTCATACATAGAATTTGTCATATTTCAATGGCCATGGAATAGAACAAGAAAAAGGCATGTTATACAATTATTAATATTATTGGAGAAGTTTGATAAACTTACATTGATATGGTTTGCTCCGAAATTATAATTTTTTTATAATTTACTTAAAAGTATTTTGTATGGAAAGATGCAAAAGGAGCTTAGATCATATAATATTAATTAAGATAAGATATTGATAATTTTACTCTGCCATTTTTACATTTTGTATTTAACTGTTAATAATTTATCCACTTCACGTTTGTAAAAATTTGTGTATTATTAATGAACATTTCTCTTGGTGTGTATATAGCCTATTAAAAAGTAGATGTGTTGTTGCTGTCAGATAAACATATTAATAACACCACGTGGTTACATGTGTTATAATTTTTGTAATATTGGTACTTGTGCTACCTCACCCAAAACATGTTTTCCTCTATGCTCCAAAATATTTTTGTTGCACCCCATAGTTACGGTTGCCTTGGCGCATCCACTCAGAACAATGCTTGGTAATGTAGTTTATTTCCAGAAAATTCAAAAGTGGGTCAACAGCTGTTGTGCGGCCTAAAACTACAAGTCCCACAATGCACCATCGGTGCGCAGTTTTTCCGCGGCCGGGTTGGTTCATGGTGTCACAGTGAGGGACATTGGATGACTTTGTGCCGTGTTTAGCCGCGGTAGTCGCTTCATTTTGACAGTGGAAGAGATCGTCAACGCGATGGAGGCTCTTATTCCTGTCATTAACAAACTCCAGGATGTTTTTAACACAGTCGGGGCGGATATTATCCAGCTGCCTCAGATTGCAGTGGTGGGAACGCAGGTAATTTTGTAGTTGCTGTTTCCATTCAGACTGATAAAGGTTTATGGCGGTGTTTCAAAGCCAAGTGAGTTAACGTTACCCACCTATACTGCATTTCGGAATGGAATCGAAAGTTCGAGGGCGCCTAGTATGAAGCCCCTATCTATGCAGTTCACTCATTTTGGAACACAACCTATTATTAGCTACGTTTATTTATTTTTCCTGCGACATTGTTTAACTTATATATGGCAAGATCAACAACAAATAAATTAATGTCTTCCAATATCCTGACAATTAAGACGATACAATTAAAATCTTGAACTAGCTTTCAAATAATGTTATCTGCGCTATCCAGCTAACTAGCGTGCTAACGTATGCACTTGCTTGTTTCCTTATTCGTGTTTGAATATTTGACCTCTCAAGTATATTGTGTGAAAATTTCTACTGTTAGGAATGTGTTTATGTTTTAACAGCACGAGCAATATCATAAAGTGAATCATAGAGCTGTGCTGGTCTCAGTACACTAGCTAACACATGATGAGATGCGACATGGTCGGTCTGAACTTGACAGTTCAGCCTGCATGTTTGGACTGAGCAGCTGCAAGACAAGACTCACTTTATAACAAGGACAAAATGGGCAGATTGATACTAAGGTGAAAAGGATTGTGGATCGTATCCTGTGATGTTACACTAGATATCTGGCTCATTTCATTGTGGAAAATACTGCATACTTTATAAATAGTGTTATAGTAATATGGAGCTTTAATGCAAGCAAACCAGACACTGACTCATCAAGTAGAAGAGTTTCCTACTATCTGCCTCACACACTTCAGGTATAATAAGTTTAAAGAGTCTTAAAGCAGAGACTTTCACTGACTGCTTAAGAGGATATGGCTGTCTGGGTGCCCAAGAAAGTGTTTTTATCCCTGTTGAGCCTAACTTATTAAATAATAGTCTGAAAATGTTACCACACAGTCTACCAACCTATCATTTCCCTCTGATTTTAACAATAGTTTATTGTTTTTGTTAGTCCAAACTAGATACGATTGCCTCAAATGGTCTGTGGTTCCGATAAGTAAAGATTTCAAATGTCATACTTCAACTGTTTTGGGCCATTTAATGAAAGAAAATTGTTTATGTTATGTATTAGACTTGTATGGCTCATATAGTATAATATGCTGAGAATATAGACCTCACACTTTTTTTCAGAGGCCCAAACTGAGAACAAATATGCAGTTTGGTGTAGATGTTAATTATATGGCAAAAAAAAGTAGGATGAAATTCTAATAGCTTTATAAGATACTTGCATAAAATGTGTATAAATATCATTTGTCACTCTATATATCCCAATAATATATCTTAATATTAAGATATTTAAATGCTTAGTTTGATGATTAAAGCTCTGTAGTTTTTATTATGGGGCAAGACATAATGCAATTCAATACAGTGATGAGCATCTGGAACTGTTTCTAATAATATAAAATCAGAAAAGATTTGAAGGTGGTTTTTAGAATGATATTAAAGGACCTTTTACTTGCTGAAAAGTATAAATGATCAATCAGACGACTGAAGGAATGTAGTAGATCGTGTGCAATAGGTTTTTCAGCAAAGTTTAGATCATGTTGATAATTTAGAGGGCTTAGAAATTCATGTATTATACAGTAGCCTTTATAGACCTTGTGCACCTGAGAAACCAGCACGCAGCCATCTTTACAATTTGACTTTGAACTTCCGTTTTCGCAGAAGTTCTGCATATTTCTGTGGCATCGCTATCGAAGAGTAATTAGCTGGTGAAGTGCTTATCAAGAACATTGTGATGTTTCAAGCAAATGTCATAACAAATGTCAGTAGACCAGGAAGATTTAAAAATGAGCAGTTAATTCATAAATCCGCCGTAAGATCTTACCTTCATGCTGTGGAAATACAAACCGGAAGACTGAACACAACGAGTCCTGCTCTGAAAAGGGGCGGAGCGACATAAGGTCTATTAGATTAAGCTGTTTAGGTACAAGTTTGCTCAGGAAGTGAACTTTTAGTTATGGTTCTAAACATGTTTTTAAGAAGTAAATGTTCAGTAATTGACAGTCCAGATTTATTTGTATTTTTTGTGATGCATCTGATTTCCAGAGTAGTGGGAAAAGCTCTGTGCTGGAGAGTTTGGTTGGCAGAGACCTTCTGCCCCGCGGGACGGGCATCGTCACCCGCAGGCCTCTCATCCTCCAGCTGGTGAACGTAGACCCGGAGGACAGAAGAAAGAGCAGCGAGGAGAATGGTATGTAGTTTTTTTTCTTTTTCTAAAGCATGAATTAACAACCTCCAGTGTTTGTTTGTGGGATTTAGGTGCTACTTTGTTTCTATTTCGTCTGCTCAATCAATGGCGGTGCATTGGTGTCAGGTAGGTCGTCATCTGCCAAGTTAAGTCAAAAGAGAATGGGAATCATAATGATCCGAGCCAGTTTATCCATGTGTGCTATTTCTTTAAATAAACTGTGTGAACTTTCAATACACATAGGAATCAAGTCCGTAAGAACCTGCTATTTATTTCAGATGAAGCTTTAAGCATGGGCATCTGTGCATTTGTGTGGATTATGCTACACTAGAGCCCTATAAAGACTGCATTGCTGCAGGCTAACACTCTGTCATCTCTCTTTAAACGCAGAGCCCAATGCCTGGAAAAATGAGCGCCTTTACAAAGGTCTCCTTTTCCTTGTTTCTTACCGTTTTGCTTGTGTTGAGCAGCTTTGTGTTTTTTCTCATCCTGCTTCCATTATTTGATTATAAGCTTTGGTTAAACTGCTAGTGAAATGGCTTAGCTTAAACCAGTGGTTTTCAAACCTGTCCTGGAGGACTCCCTCGTCTAATACACCTGATTCAACTCATCTGCTAATTAGTCAAGACTGCAAGACCTGAAGTGGGTGTGCCAGGTAATAATGAAACATTGAATGATTTTGGGCTGTCCCGGACGAAAGATGACCAATCGTGGTGATTTCTGTGCTCGTGGCTCCTGAACGGTGGTCCTACATCGTATGGTGAGAGAGGTTTAAAGACGGCCGTTTTCAGGGTCTTGCGACCAAAGATAGCCTACGATAATTTTCTGACAGTGTCAGATATCTAGCATGATCATCTCACAGTGTGTTTGCTGCTACGACCTACGTCTACTGACTAGCCAATAAAAATGCAACATGAAATGGCATATTGATCATTGCGACATGACGTTAAAACTTAAAACTACTTAATTCAAGCTCCATTTGCCAAGTTGGCCCTTTTCGCTAGCCATGGCCGCGTCTATTTTCCTCTTTCGCTTCATCCTCTTTTTTTCAGCGCACATAAAAACCAATTTCCAAAGTGCAGTTTACCTTGCTCATTTTGTTTACCACTAGTGCATTCTGATGACGATATATTATATATTATATTATATATACTAACGCTGCATTCCAGACAGCTCGGAATTTGGACTTTTCCCACCTCGTTCTTGAAAATAACGTCTGGAATGCCTATCAAAGTCAGACATTTGACCTGTGAACTTGGTGTACATCATCGATCAACCCCAGCCTCAGCAAAACATGAAATTTGACGTCACTTCCAAGATGTCGGCAAGTCCTGTTTCCAATGAGCATAAACATAAAAACATTAACATTAGACATTAAGTTTATGTAATAATACCTTTTTGCTTTCATCAGCTGTTTTCAAAGCGATTTTATGTTGTTTTTATCCTGTTTTTGCCATAATTGACACAAAAACACAATATGCTCTAGTTGTGTCAGGGCAACATCATGTGGTCAACATATGAACGTGCTTGGAACTCGCTGAGGTCTGAAGTGGGACATTTAATGTGGGATATTCCCATGTCCAACCTCGTCTGGAACGCAGCATAATTTGAGGCGTAGCCTACAATTTGAAAGATGTAATTTCTACATACATGTCGTACCATGTTTATTAGGTCCATGGTTTGTAATGATCTTAAAGGATTGCCGAAGTTGCACAGTTTGTAGAAGGCATAAGGCAGACATACAAAATGTGCAGTGCTGGGTGCAGTGCTTCAGGACAGGTTTGAAAACAACTGGCCTAAACAAACCCAGACTGAGGAATGTAGAGTACAATCTAGTTTCGGTTTCAGATTGAAGTGGTGAGTATGAACGATATCGTAACCCATACTCGGAATTTGTCCTCTGCATTTAACCTATCCATGTTTGTGCACACACACATTAGGAGCAGTGAGTTGTGAACACACACACACAGACACACACACATACACACACACTGCAAACAGTGAAAAAGGTATATAAACCATATCACACTGCAAAACGTCGATTTACTCACTAAAAACTAACAGTCCTCAACTACTATTTATTTTAAACATCACTTTGTTGTGAAGAGTCAAATTCTTTATTAGAATAGAGTGTTTTAGTCTGAGCTAGGTAGGCTGTGAGTGTGCTACCCACAATGCACTGCACTTTGCCTTTGTTTTGTAGCAGTTTTTGTTTAATTTGCTGTCATGGTGCTTTTAAAGAATACAAATTATATTGATGTGGAACAAAAACATATCCTACTTGGCAGAGTAAACTCTTTGAAGAAAGTAAAAGTTTACATTGTGTCGTCAACTTTTTTTCCCACAGGAGTGGATGGAGAAGAGTGGGGGAAATTTCTACACACCAAAAACAAGGTATGGAAAGCAGCACAATAGATGTTTGGACAAAGAATTCACAAGCAGCAGCAGCTAAGGTCAAATGTGTGTGACCCTTTTAACATTTTTAGGAGTCCATTATGAGCCATTTAAAAATAAAAATAATACTAGTTCTCATTGACAAAATTTTGCTTGGATTAGTATTTATACTCACAGGAGAACTTCTCATGAACTTCTCATTCTTATGCTATTATTTGCCAGTTGTACATATGCAAATTTAAGATTAAATACACATGTATAAAATTTCATCTTAGCATGTTTATAAAACCACCAAAACTATGTGATTTTTGTGCACGGGTGCTTTCAGCAATATTTTTTTGTCATTTTAGAGTAATTTGGTGCCCCTATTACTCTTACTCCACACAACTACAATACAATACAAGTACAATACTTGTTACATACGTCCAAGGTCAAAAAACATTTACATTTTCTCATAATATACATTGCAGCTTCACCTCTTTTCTCAAAGTGTCTGAAATGGTTGGACAAAGGATTCAGTCTCTCTAAACCCCCCCATTATAAAGGCATACTCTGTTCTGATTGGTCAGATGGCCCAGTCTGTTGTGATTGGTCTACCGCTTACAACGCGCGTCAGAAACAAAACGGCCATACATAGCACTTGTATACACGGTGATATGAAAGTAACAATGGAGTCGGTTTTACTGTATCAATTTCAGCCCTTATCCTTTGGAAGTGCAAGTGGATTTGCTTTCGTAGCACAGAAAACAGCGTCTCCTCAACATGTCCACAACTCGATCCAAACTCATCCAGGCCTCAGCTACAACTACAGTGTTTGAGGACGAGTCAAAGTAGAATTGTTAATGGGCAGCCAATGAAAAGGAATGGCATTATGCAAATTTGTTACAAACCTATGTAGGTTTGTGCAGAAAGTAAGACTGGAATTACTGACGACTCGTTTCAGGCAGTTCAGAATCCGTTATTTATTTTGAGACAATAACTCCGTTAGATGTGCACTTTGATCTTTGAAACTTTGCAGACTTTTTACATTCACAAAAAGCTATATTATACTCTGCATGAAAGTTAATATCCAAAAAAACACATAATATGGTGGTCGCTTTAATCATGATTTTTTTTTTCATGAAAGTGTTCATATTTGGATTTTCACACAAATTTGTGCATATGCACAGTTCAGTTAGTGAATAAAACCCGATTTCTGAAGACACATGTTTAAATTGGGATTATCCAACACCTCACATTTGAGTAAGTCCTAGTGGAAAAGTGGTTACATCAAAGAGACGCTGCACAATGTTGGTTTATTCAGACATTCTGGCCGGCAGACACTTTTATGTGCTACAAACAACAGTGCAGAGAGTTTGTTTGATTGTTTGACATTTGAAGAACAAGTCCTTTAATTCATGAACATCAAAAGCGTGTTGGTCCAAATGACCACAGGAGAGAATACTGGAGTGTGGTCTTGTGTCAGACACATGCTTTGTATTCACCTCATGTTACATTAATGTCATTCCCTGGTGTGTTTCTTGTTCTCTTTAATGTTATAGAAGTTTGATTTAAGTCTCTGTGAAGTGAGATATCATTCTTGTTTATGTTTTGTCTCTGCCTTTTAGGTCTACACAGATTTTGATGAAATCAGGCAAGAAATCGAAAATGAAACGGAAAGAGTTTCTGGCAGTAACAAGGTATGGAAGAGTCCCTAAAGGAACTACATCAAATGATGGTTTCATTTTTAATCCTATATATAAACTATCATTTTACAATATGGAGTCTGTAAGGTTTTTTTTCTCTCTCCTCTCAACAAGGACATGTTAAATGCACTTATAATGTTACAAGAGGTTTCTAATTCCAAAAATGCTTTTCTTTTAAACTTTCTATTCATTATTGTATCCTGAAAAAAATAAGTCTCTGTTTCCACAAAAATATTAAGCAGCTTAATTGTTTTCAACATTGATAATTATAAGAAATGTTTCTTGCGCACAATGCGCAGCAAATCAGCATATTAGAAAGATTTCTGAAGGATCATGTGACACTGAAGACTGCTTTGCACTGCTCTGTATTTTGACTAAAACAGAATGTTGAGGGTTTTCTTAATACATCTTGTGTCATTGTTTAACAGGGTATTAGTGATGAGCCAATACACCTGAAAATCTTCTCACCACATGTTGTCAATCTCACACTGGTGGATCTGCCTGGCATTACAAAGGTGTTTTATTTAAACTCAGCTTGGCCTGTTTGAGTATTCTGTTTGTGGATGATTTTTTGACGCTGACACTGATATATACATGTTCAGGTCCCAGTGGGAGACCAGCCCAAAGATATCGAGCTGCAGATCCGTGAACTGATCCTAAAATACATCAGTAATCCCAACTGCATTATTTTAGCTGTCACTGCGGCGAACACAGACATGGCCACCTCTGAAGCGCTGAAGGTGGCCCGTGAGGTGGATACAGATGGTCAGCATATTTATGTTTATTTTACTCTACTTGTGCATTATTTTTGCACACAAAATCTGTATCTTTCACTTTGTGTGATGATGTTTCTTCGCATAGCTGTGTGATGCAGATTTCTCGAAATGCAGCATTTTTATGTTCACCCACTGTCAGGTCGCAGAACATTGGCTGTGGTGACTAAACTAGATCTGATGGATGCCGGTACTGATGCAATGGATGTACTAATGGGCAGAGTCATTCCTGTCAAACTAGGACTGATCGGGGTGGTCAACAGGTAAAAAGATAAATGATTATTAGTACGACTGTCAATCTATTTCAAATGTAATGCAATAAATATAAATAAATTCTGTATGTAATTACATCATAATATTGAATATTCAAATTGGCATTTATGACTGAATAAATGTCTTTATGCAGGAGTCAGCTGGACATCAATAACAAGAAATGTGTCGCAGACTCCATTCGTGATGAGTATGCCTTCCTGCAGAAGAAATACCCCTCCCTCGCCAACAGAAACGGAACCAAATATCTTGCCAGAACATTAAATAGGTGAGAGTTTATGCTTGAAACATCACATTTTGTTATTTTTTGCTGAGCATATCTGCTTTTAAAGTATTTAAATCCTGTTATTTTTCCCCCATCAGGTTATTGATGCATCATATTAGGGACTGTTTACCAGAGCTGAAGACGCGCATTAATGTACTAGCAGCCCAGTATCAATCCCTGCTCGGCAGCTACGGCGAGCCGGTGGACGACAAGAGCTCCACCCTGCTGCAGCTCATCACAAAGTTCGCCACAGAGTACTGCAACACTATTGAAGGGACGGCCAAATACATTGAGACTACTGAACTGTTAGTTCCTTTTTTCTGCCTGTTATTGAAATAAAGCTAATCACAGTGCTAGTGCTAACCACAGTTGTTTGTGCTAATTATTTTAGGTGTGGTGGTGCAAGAATTTGTTATATTTTCCATGAGACGTTTGGTAGGACTCTGGAGTCAGTCGATCCTCTTGGAGGACTTACGACTATAGATGTCCTCACAGCTATTAGGAATGCTACGGTAGGTTGCATAGAGACT
The DNA here is from genome assembly GCF_051911475.1 of Siphateles boraxobius. NCBI lineage: Eukaryota > Metazoa > Chordata > Actinopteri > Cypriniformes > Leuciscidae > Siphateles > Siphateles boraxobius. Next base: position 10,134,229 of record NW_027509192.1, on the reverse strand, counting down.
TCTACATCCTTTTGTTTTAATATGGATACGAAATAAAGACTGCAGCCTGCAGTGGTCTGCATTGTGCTGCGGTTTCCTCAGAGTCTGCAGATTTCTATTTTAGCACAACTCCTCTGAGGGACCTTTAAATATTAGAGTGACTTAAAGAAGCTCTTGTGTAACACCGTGGAGTTATATCTAGGGATGAAACGGTTAAGGGTAACGGTTACTTTTTGAGCATTTTCAGCACATTTTAACAATAGAGTGATAATATAGATAACTGATTGTTTTGGTCACTATAGCGGTGATGTGAAATTTTTCATACCATTACATCTCAAGTTAGATCGCATTTTGCAGCAGTTTCTTTCAGGTATTTCTGTAGTTTGTAATGGAGTTCTTGTGCGTTTCCTCAGGGTCCACGTCCTGCTCTGTTCGTGCCTGAGGTGTCGTTTGAGCTGCTGGTGAAGAGGCAGGTGAAGCGTCTGGAGGAGCCCAGTCTGCGCTGTGTGGAGCTGGTGCATGAGGAGATGCAGAGGATCATTCAGCACTGTAGCAACTACAGCACTCAGGTATAGGAGACGGGACAGTTTTTGGCCTTCATACTCATGCTTATCTTTACCTGTTGCATCACGTCTTGCTTTCCCCCCCACCCCCAGCAAAAAAGAAAAACAGTTTTTCACGGTTGTTATACAGCACATCAGTTAAAGTCACCTTGAAATCAAAATGGACAATTCCTGTTTTGTTATGAAATATTGCAGTATTTATGATAAAAGATTTATCCATGTACATAATTTTTTTAATTCATGTGCCCTCGTAATCTTCGATTAAAAATAACCTCCCCTCCCACTTGCAGCGACATCTCTTCTTTGATGACGTGTTTACTGGCAAGAGGGTGGGACAACCTGTCACTCACATGAGATCGACCAATAGCAAAACTCAACCATCCAATCAAGTCAAAATCAAGTCCCGTCCTACATTTTCCTCATTCAAAAAGCAGTTTCACCTGAAATATGTCACAATAGGAAGAAAAGACTTTCGCAGCTTCTGTTTCGAGCAGGCTTTGAGGCGTTAACACCAAGAATAAGTTAACATAAAATTATAAATACAATGACAGGGGAACAATATAACTTTTAGAGCATTTTTTATCTCTCCAGGCAGCTGATGAACAATAAAAAAAACATTTAATTCTAACCAGTGTCCACCCGACTAAAGAGCTTGAGGATTTAAAGTGGCAGTTGACAGAACTGCAGCACACTCTTAGAATAAACAGAATGTTTATTGCGGGTGCTGGTGTGGACACTAATATAATTATTGTTATAGTTATCGTTCTTGTTGTGAACGGGCCTTTGGTGATGACAAAGCCAATATTTGGTAATATTGAAATTGACGCCATTGCTGACTAACTGTACTTAACCAAATTTTTTTTGTACTTAACCAACACTTAGTTTAAGTTTTTTTGTTGTTGTAAATATTGCATACATTTATATATTATTTTTTATGAGTAGTAATTATACCGTTTTTTTATTATCAGCATTTTTTCAATTTATTTGGGATTATTTTTATTTATTTATACTGTTATATAATAATTATTATTATTATTATGAATTATTATCTTCTATATACTAATTGTTATCTTCTCATTTTTGCCAGGAGTTGCTTAGGTTTCCAAAGCTCCATGATGCCATAGTAGAAGTGGTCACCTCTCTGCTCAGGAAGAGGCTTCCAGTCACCAATGAGATGGTTTGTTTTTGTTTGTTTATTTTCTCTCATGCTTTTATTATTTTACATATTATGGACCAGCAGTTTATGTGCATATACTTCTTCCTCTAAAGCTGCGTTTGCTCTCTGCTCCAGGTTCACAATCTTGTGGCGATTGAGTTGGCTTACATCAACACAAAACACCCAGACTTTGCAGATGCTTGTGGGGTCATGAACAATAACATTGAGGTTTAATGACTTTTTGATGATGATTTAAATTAGATTTATGATTGGAAAATATTTGTGTGTGAAATGAATATTTGTTGTCTTCGTAAACAGGAGCAGAGACGTAACCGAATGAGAGAGCTTCCCTCGGCGGTGCCTCGTGATAAGGTATGATGTTAAATCTTGAGAGATCGGTGAACTGTGTTTTCTCACTGGAAAATGCAACGGGCTGCTATTTGCAATGTTCTTTTATATCCTTTCCTCTCTGGAAATTAGTTTGTTGCATAAACCAAGTCTTGCCACCTTTTCTTGCCGTTTTTATTCGAATCGGACTCAAATCTGCTGCTTTCCTCTCTAGCTGACTAGTCTCTTCTCTTCCTGTGTCTTTTTTTAGTCCTTAAAAGGTCCTGGTGGGCAGTCAGTGTCGCCCATCGAGCAGCCGTCTGCTGAGGGTGATGGGTCTAAGGTGTGTGGCGCCCCCTGTGTAGGGGCAAAGCATGGAGTTGATTTTCAACCCACTCGATCTGCTCCCCCTGACTTATAACCCTGACTGCATGGTCACCAACCACTAAACTGACTGCAGTTTTCACTAGACTGACTCAAACTTCTTTTGTGATTTTGAAGACCCTCAACAGTATTTCTTCAGTTTGTGGCCAAAATCTGTGTTTTATGTGTGAACAAAGATTTTGTTCAGTTCGAAGCCTAAAGCCAATACATAAAACACAGATGGACTGCATGGGATGGTGCATAAAACACTAGTTGGTGCTCAATCGTGTCTTGTTCTTCCTGTTTATGTGTATTAGATGGCCGGAGGAGCTCAGGGGGAGCAGGAAGGAGGAACAGGGACCTGGAGAGGCATGTTGAAGAAGGGAGAGGAAAGCCAGGGCGAAGACAGGCACAAACAACAGAGCTCTGTCCCTGCCAGCCCTCAGAGAGGACACGCAGTGAACCTGCTTGATGTAGTGAGTCCATAAAATACATACTTTTTATTATGCTACAGAAATGACTTAAAAGCTTGCAGTCTGAATGTAAATAAACACCTGGCTGCAAGTATTTATTGGTCTCTTTGAGAGCTGTTTGCTAACACAGTCACAATGAATACGTGTTGATTTGTTCTGATCTCTCGCAGCCTGTGCCAGTTGCTCGAAAACTGTCTGCTCGCGAACAGAGGGACTGCGAGGTCATCGAGAGGCTCATCAAGTCTTATTTTCTCATTGTCCGTAAAAACATCCAGGACAGGTATGTAGAAACAGCATTTAACCTCTACAAGAGACTTTGGAGGAACCATGAATGTGAGTTTCTAGTTTTTAATTTATGTTTCAAGCAGAATACTCACTCTGTTTCTCCGTCTCTGCAGTGTACCAAAGGCTGTGATGCACTTCCTGGTGAACCATGTGAAGGACAGCTTACAAAGCGAGCTGGTGGGACAGCTGTATAAACCCGCCCTGCTGGACGACCTCCTCACGGAGTCAGAGGACATGGCCCAGCGACGCAATGAGGCCGCAGATATGCTGAAGGTAACGTCAATCATTTATATATAATTATTATTATTGTTTATTATTTATATAAGTCATAATAATGTATATTCATGTAAAAATGTTTAGTAATGCCGAGTAGCCTTTACATTCATATTTATTAATTATTATACATTTAATATGTATTATTATTTAATAGTAATATACATAATTTATGAATAATAATTAGTATTATATATTAGAAATAATGAACATTAATGAAAAATGTTTAGATATGGAGAGTAGCCTTTACAATAATATTGTTGTTAATTTAGTAATAGTACTAATAATTTATTATTTCGTATTTCATAATAGCAATAGTAATATATAATTTGTAATAGCAATGTATATTAATGTAAATCTTTTAGTAATGATGAGTAAGTAGCCTTTACATTAATATTAATTGTTGTTATTATTAGTAGTAATAATAATGTATTAAGAAGTATTTGATTATAATATATATATTTATATATATATATTAATGTTTCTTAATGCAGAGTAGGTTTTATATTAAAATGTATTTATTGTTTCTAAAGTTATTTATTTTTATTTATGCTATTATTAAATTAATAACAATTCATATTGTTACTAATCTGCATTACTAAGCATTTAATTCAACTTTGAATTATACATCATTTTAAAAATGTTGTATTGTATTTTATCATTAAATAGAAAAAATAGAAATAGAAAATTTCAAATGTTTTCAAACTGTCATCCTCTCCTCTGCCCATAGGCCTTGCAGAGAGCGAGTCAGGTGATCGCAGAGATCCGTGAAACGCACCTGTGGTGAAGACCTGCGCTGATGTACAGCCCCTTTCCCTTCTGCTCAAACCCTGCGGTCTGCGTCAGCCCTGTCTCGATTTCACAGTCAGCCAACTTGAAAAATGCACTGGTGTCAGTTAGTGTGTATTGAATATAGTTTTATGTATGCAACGGACTCTTCTCGAACTACATCGAGGGCAGCACATATCATGTCACACCTGCACACCGTCCCGGCAGTGATCTCTTTAATGTATGTAAACTACCATGTACGCTGCAGGTAACGTGTGCGGCTTGTTAAAAGGACCATGTGTCCCTGATGTAGACTAAATTAAAGGTAGTGATATAAACAGATCAAAGGGTTTGTCATTATGTTGTAGCTTAATTTGGTATGATTGGATTTCTTAAAAAATACTTTGTTTTGCTGTCCAATAAGGCAGTCAATATGGGATTACATTGTAAAGATGCAGGATCACACTACCCGTTTCTTTTGTGTAAATGTGAAGCATTACTGAGTGCACCTTTAATTTCATATTACTATTTTATATGACCAACAATGAAAAAAAAGTAACAAATTATGCTGTCAAACCTTGATATTTATGTAGTTTGATTCAATGTTGGTGCTTATGTGCATGATTGTCATATAACAGTTAATTGTATGCTGCACTGCAGCTTTATATATTATAATATAATATATTTATTTATTACACATTTTTAATAAAACGTTGCAGCTATTTATTTTTTCTTTACAGATAATATAATTGATTAATTAATATAATTGACATCATCATAAACTTAAATTAACAGTCAGTGATAGAATTTATTTATGGCAAAATGCAGAGCAAAAATGTACAGCCAAGGCTTTTTTTGTATGTTCAGAACAATGACTTTTAAATACCAACATCAATCAAACAAAAAACGAATGCACGAGGACACAAAATCCTCTCATATCTGCTGTCAACATCTATCTCAGCCTTCCTCCCATCTTGCCTTTGCCGCGTCCCTTGGCACTAAGAGATAGAAAAGCAAGAGTTTAAAAATAGTTTTTGGATTTATAACCGAATGACTCAACACTTACAGCAGTTAGCGAGATGTGAATGTGATTCTTACCTCTGGTGATCCTGGACGCGGCAAATGAGCTGATTTATCTGTGAGAGACAGAAACATGACAAGTGTTAACAGGATACAGTGATAATGAACACAACCTATTTACCTCAGCCCAAGCTCCATCCGTTGAAGATTAACTGGATTTTGTGAAACTGTTAATTGCTACAAAACCTCAAAAACGGCATTACAGAAGCTCCATAAAGCCCCACAAGCAATTTCAAAGTAAGTAAAATAAGTTTAGATATCACTTACATCGTATTTCTGGCGTTTCAGTTTTTCATTGAGATCGTATTTTTCTGCTTCCAGGTCCATCAGCCACTGCCACAACTCATTGGCTTTGTCCCTGCAACGAGTGACAGAAATATTAAGGTGGGCTCACACAGCGTTTTGTTTTTGTTCAATGCGATGTTTTTCAGCGCCTTGTTGCCGTTGTAGTTCGGAAAAACTCATTCCAGGATAAGTTCTTTCAAATTCTTAAACGCAAGAACGCGTTTATTGAGAACAGAAACTAGTTTAATATATGGTATATTTGATAGTGATTATGCGGTTAGTTACTGCTGTAGTTCAAAAAATCTTAGTAAAAAAAGTTACTAAAAAGTAAAGTAAAAAGCCCAAGTTCATTCCCATTCCTTGCGTTATTAAACGCAAGAACGCGTTCATTGCGAACGGCCATATATTTTTTCTTAAATGGTGATTTGATACTGGTTGCGTAGTTTATGTAGTAGGCTAATCGTAAATAGTTCGGGGAGAAACGCATTTAATTCATTCCTTGCGTTCAGTGCGAACGGTAGGCTGCTATTTTTTAGGGTTCTAAGATATTCTAAATTATTTTCATTCTAGTTCTAAATAATGATCCTGTAGGCCTGTTTCCTGGTCTGTCCTTGACAAAAGAAAAATCATTTTAGAAATTAATAAAATGTTAGACATATCAATCACTTGGTGTGTTGTTTTCTATTATTAAAGAATACCTATATGAAAAACTGTCATAGCCTACTTGAGTTTGTCGTCACTCAGGTGGTCAATATTCAGTGGTTTTCGCCGGTCAGCCAGGATCTTCTTCTTTTTCTCCCTTTCAGTCTGTTTCTTGGCACCTTTGCGTCCTTCACCCTTTAGTTCAGCGATAATTATAATATTAGTGAAAGAATCTGCGTAAAATGATCATGTAACTTGACAATATTTATTTACAGCCTTAAATATGGTGAACACTGACCCTTTGCTGTACGCCACCGTACTGCTGGGTCATGTTGGTGAGAGCTTTCTTCTTCTTGGCATCTTCATCATGCTTCTTTCTGTGCTCTTCCTGCTCCTTCCTCTCTCTCTCTTCCTGTAAACAGTTTTCATTTTCATGATCATATTTGCATAAAACACTGGTTTGGCAGGTGTTTGTGCAGAATTTGACACTCACAGCGAGTCTGGCCTGACGCTCTTTCTCTTTCTCTGCTCTTACTCGTTGCTGCTCGGCCCTCTCTGCTCGCCTCTTCTCCTGTTAAAACACATATTTACATAATTCTGCTCAGAAGTTCCTCTTGCAGGATCTGCGAGGTGTTTATCCAATAATGTAGTTCTACCTCTTTTTTTACGTACATATTTAACAAAAAATTAAAAACAACATTCATGAGGAAACACTCACGATTCTGTTGACCAGAGTAATGAGTTCCTCTTCATCTTTCTGTCTCTGGAGGAAATGAGCCTCTATAAGAGACTGTAGTTCGGTTAAATCCTTCTCCTGACGCTTTTTTTGGATGTCCTACACACACGCACACACACACACAGAGAGAGAGAGAGAGAATGATAGGCCTACAGATTTTAGAGTTTGAAAGTGAGAGGTATGCGTTTAAAGGAGTGTAACGGAGAGGAAAATGTCCTAGTTACATCAAAATCGACTTTATCTCCCTCTGGGATCTTTGGTGCTTGGATATTTGATAGATACCTGAAGATAAAAGATTAAGACATTTAAAAAAAACAGTTTAATCTGGATGCATAATGATGCATACAAGAGAATAATGGAACTTACTTTGGTTTGGATTTTGATTCGTCCACTATAATTGGAGAAATATATGTTTTTGAAAGCAATTGAATAGAACAGTTACAATAAACAATTAAAAATAATGAAAAGTTACCATTATTATAATATAAGCATAGTCAATTTTTTAAACTTTGCTCAGATTTACCGAATAGCATCGCTTTTATTTACAATATGCATTTACTATTTGCAATTATGCTAGGTGTAAACAATATATACCAATGTAAATGTAGGTAAACAGTCACTTGCATTGTAATAAATAAATACATACATTTTGGAGTTATATATATAATATATATAGACATTGTGATACAATACCTTCCTCCCTTTTATAAAAAATTATATAAAACACACAAACACACAGACAAAAAGATGTATAAGTGAAAATTCAATACATGGAATTTATTGTAAGATTGATAGCTTTTTTAACATAAATCATAATATTTGGAGATTTAAAACTGTTACTCACTGAACCCCCTCATCCATCACATCTTCTGTGTCAGACATGACTATAAGCAATGTCAAAGATTACAAGCAGGATATATTAAGCAACAACAAACATTTTTAAATTCAACACAAAATGCCAAAATGCATCTTGCTCATTATTCCTATATAATGGAAGGGGGTTTGGGAGAATGCACTGAATATACTGATTCATCTTGAAACTCTTACCTGGGTTGTTTCTCGATCTCAGAGATGGAGCGGCTCTCTTTTAGAGTGTGTTAGAGCATCGGTCCTCAGTCTCAAGGCTAACATACTAACACACCACGTGACCTCATCGTCCTTTCATTGGCTTGTGCTGAAAGCCTTCTTCTATTGTTAGACTGTCAGATGCATTTCTGTCAAGTTCTAAAACCAAACATTCTCTTTGACCTGCTCATAGTCGGCCTTGTTTTGTCACCCCGTGAAACCCAATCCATTCAGAGAAAGGAACAGACGGCTTGTCTCAAATGACACAATGAGTGCAGAACAGAAAAGACGCAGAGGCAATGTGTGCATGTATCGTTACTTTACTGTGTAGGCTTGCTTGATAATACAATAATTGTACAGTTGTTGTGATTATCACTGACCGTTTGAACTGTTAAAGTAGGAAATATTTGAAATTTTTTATTGATATTTTGAAATAGTTAAGCTACTATATTAGGCAACTTCCCAAATACTTTATAATGCTATATCTGTAAGATTTTTATTATTGTCTTAAGGGGCGGTCACACTACACTTTTCTTTCCATTGACCTAAATGCGTCAGGCCGCAAACGCGAGCTCATTCGAAAAGTTTGGCTTTTCGATGCGTTCCAAAGTTCAAGTTTGGTGAACTCTGACCTTCGCATTTGCATTACGTGAAGACGCGTATCCAGTAGAAGATTGATACGTCACAGTGTGATCTCTTGTCTGAATTAAAAGAATGCATATGTCTAAAGTAGTCAAGCAGAATTCATATTTTCGCAATTTGAATGTAGGGCTATTACTATTTGTTATATGTTGAATTCATGATTATAAAAAAAGTATTTAAAAAACAAGTCTAACGTGACTGCGGCTTTATCAGATGTGTAGTGTTCATAGCATGACTTTGAGACTCCAAGTGCAAAGCATATGAATAAAACTCATACAGGCAAAAGCAGCATCAGCAAAGCACAACCAAACACCTAAACCACAACATGTTTCAAAGCATTAAATCATAAGTGTAAATTCAACAGGTCATCTGAAATTCAAAAGATTTTTCTGTTGTATTATATTTTTATTATTGTATTGTATTGTTATATTTTTTAATCAGGGATAAAAAGGCTAAATGTTCCTAAAGGTGTGGTCACATTTACTGATCAATTTTTTGTGGGCAAAATCCAGTAATTTTAATAGGAATCAAATAGTAATGCAAAAGATTTCGCCACGGCGATTTCAAAACAGGTTCAGTTTCGAATTTGCTGTGTTGCCCAATGTTCTCCATACGTTGCTACACTATTGAAAATAGACTATTTTCTCACAAAAATTTCGCTAATATGACCGCATCTATTAGTTCTAATGCTTGTAAGCTGTTTATATAGTAAAATAGTTCAAATGCGCAAATGAGATTTTTGTTCAAATTTGTTTTCATCTTATAGCATTGTGAACAGCAGAAAAAAATATATAAGCATGCATTAGTATAGCAAAATAAATAGGCTTATCAATGTTTAAAAGGGTGGTGAAAAACACTTTCCACTTAAACACTTGCGTCCAATCAAACTCTACAGTGTTTTAGCGCAAATGCACCTGTCACTTGTTAATGTTTGATAGTAATGCTAACACTTTAATATGTATTATTGGGCCTGTGTGATTTATGGTAACTGTGATAAATTTAAATGTTCGATTTTAAAGACATTTTTGTATGATTTATATTTTGTACTGTGTTTGGTTGCCACTTGTTGTAAAATCTGTGCTCTGAAGTTGCAAAATGATGCACATATTATGGAAGCGTCTTCCATTTCGGCTGATCTGGGGTTATTCGGATGTCCTTATTTTCTTGTTCCTGTAGAACGTAAAGGAATATGTTGTTAATGTGCTGATGAGTTAGCAAAGAGACCGTACAAGAGAGTTGCATTTGCTCTACATACTGTACGTCATGTGTATAACTCAGCAGGCTTTTTCAACACATCCTCAAATACACAAGAGCAAATAGACCAGCCATTCGCACCTGTTCCCAGTTAGTGAGTTAACACATGGCCGTGACCCAGACGAAAACGCAAAAGTGACATTGTCTCAAGTTGTGCCACAAGTGGGACAAATATCAAGTACGTTGTCATCTATGTGACTCTCAAGGACAAGTTGAAAGACCGGGGAGGATTGCTGCTACTAGCTTCTTTGTTAACGTCTTCGCTAGTATCTTTAAATAAATAATAATAAACCACAAAAGCCGGATCCCTGTCAGAATATGTGCTAATGTGGGTGTTAAGGCGGGTAATGTGACATAATGTGATACTTTCATCCCTTCTGTAACTCTAAATATTAAACTGCTTTGCTGTGGGACAATCATGCTAATCCAGTGATTCACGTCCATGCAGTGGCTCAACAGAACAGCTGCGGCAGGGAATGCGATGCGTTATGATGCTACACGCGAGGAGCTGGGTGAAATGAACACTGGAATCATGCCTGACACGCCAGCGGTTCGTGGAGTACCAATGCAGGAGAACAAGGTCGGTGCTTTAAATATAGCGTGGCATGAGATGTGAACGAGAGATTTACAATAGCACTGGCCAGTTAGAGTTATGACTTCAGACATTTGCTGTCACCACGCCGCTGTCAGTTAAAACAACCCCCACTGCTTCACCCTTTTTAGAGAGAAAATCTACTTAGTGGAGTGAAGATATTTAGAAAAATGTCTTTTTGGTCCAGTGAAAGTCAATGAGGACCCATGTAATTTTTTGGACCCCATTTGATTTTCATTGTATTGGCAAAAACAGTTAAAACATTCTTTTCAATATCTAAAAAGTCTTTTGTATGTATATGAGGGTAAGTAATGACAGAATTTATATTTTTAGTTGATCACGTTAACAAATATAAAAAAAATTGACATTTAGAACTGAATGAGAGAGAAAAATAAAAAAGCTACAGTCACTCACCGTTTGTGACGAATTTACTCTTGGCTGCGAACACCTGGGACAGAAAGCAATACAAGAGTGTGATTTGAAAAAGTCTTGCTTTAGGCATTTTAAACCTATTTTAAGATTGCATATGTATTTGTACTAGGGGTGCACCGATATAAAGATTTTGGCCTTGACCGATAACCGATAATTCTTTATATTTGAAAGGCGATAACTGATATATTGGCTGATAAATATAAATCCAAATTTTATATAATTGTGAGTGCCTATTTACAAAAACAAAAGTCTTACCATTAAAACCCATGTCCCAAACGCTTCAACATAAATCAAGCATATACAGTGCAGTAGCCTAGTTGAAGTTTTAAAATTAATTTCACACGACTATGGCTAACTTTCCTTATATATAAAACAATCTATTGCCATACACATAAATAAAATAATGCAAACGGGTCATTGGATAACATACTTGTAAATAAAGAATCAAAATGCATTTGCCATGGATAAAATAAAATCCATTATTTATCGAAAATGTTCTTATCGGACCGATAACGATAACATTAAAAATGAACATTACCGATACGGTGGCCGATATATCGCGCATCCCTGATTTGTACAATGTGAAACATATGAAAACCAAAAAAAATGTATCATGAAGGCACACCCCTAAACATAAATGTTACATGGCCATAAGCAGATTGTACGAATTCATACAAATTAGCTACTATTTCACCAAAATGTAAAATAGTGTTGGTATTTTTTGATACTATTAAAAGAGCAACTGTTAATACCATTTGTGGGGAAAATAAACCGAAACTAACAGAAAGAACGGAAAACAAGCAAGCATACTCGTTTGATCTTAATATGAGAATGCCTGAGAAAGAGATGATGAATACAGTGGTGCTGATAGACCATGGTCCATCACTTGAATTCATGAGACCTGAGACAAATCTTTCACATATATTCAGACTTGCCAGTTCATTGTAAATTGGGTAGGTGAGCCAATAATTTGTGTAAAGTGAATAACAATCCATAAAATCAACAGGTATCAGACACCACTTTGGTACTTCCTGTAATAATCTGTCAATGTCTTTTCTGGGCTGGTGAAAGGAAACGTTCAGTAAATGAAATAACTGACTTTGATGGATTGAACACCTTATTATATTTCGACCCACTCAGCTCACCTTGGCAGGTGTGGAGCCCTTTGTTTCCCATGGGCCACGTGGTTTAGTGACATCAGCTGGCTTCTGGTCCTGCCAAAACAAAATTACAAACCATCCTGCATTAGATTTGCATATAGGTTGTTAATGGATTTTTAAAAAAGTTTTCTGTATTAAAGCTTACCTTTCTAGAGGGGGGATTGAATAGAAACAGAGGAAAAACAGTGGACAGCAGTGTGACAGAAAAGTGAAAAGGAGAAGAAAAGGCCACAGCTAGAGGAGTGGGAGGAAGATAGAGATAAAGTAAATATAGCACGATACTATAAAAAATGCTGAGGGTGTGCCAGATGGTAAAACATATAGAATTATTATATGTGATCCTGGATCACAGAACCAGTCACAAGTCGCACGGGTATATTTGTGGCAATGGCCAACAATACATTGTATGGGTCGATTTTTCTTTTATGCCAAATCTCATTAGGATATTAAGTAAAGATCATGTTCCATGAAGATATTTTGTAAATTTCCTACCGTAAATATATACAAATTTTATATTTGTGAGTGGATGCAACAAAATCGCGAACATAAATGGACAACAGATAGTTGTATCTCAGCCAAATATTGTCCTATCTAACAAACCATACATCAATGGAAAGCTTATTTATTACGCTTTCCAATTCTGTATAAATCTTAATTTAAGAAAATTGACCCTTGTGACTGGTTTTGTGGTCCAGAGTCACATATGTACTACAGTATTTACATAGTATTCCAAGATACTTCGATTAATACAATGGTACTATCATGTTCTATTTATTCTCTTTTTTTATTTATTCAATTTTATGTGTACTCTTTCTTGTATTTTCTGCCTTGTTAAATATTTTTGATGTATATCTGTTAGAATAGAACATCTGTTATGCTTTTTCTAATAAAGAAAAAGTAGAAAAAAAGAAAAATCTTATTCGAAAAAATGTGATTGCTGTAATTCTTAAATCTAAGCCAGAATCAGGTCAAATGCAATACACTAAAGACTCACTGGAGGGCCACCCTGTACCATACAGTACATAAGAGTGTTTACTTACACAACCTGTGTGAAACCACTCCTTACAGTTCCTGTGAAAGTTTTGCATTCCATGATTTCTTAGAAAATGTAGATGCATAAATTCTAATGTTAAATTATGTAAACCTAATGTTCTACCGTAAAGACGCCTTGAACATTATGGGGGGACCGAAGGTTTTTTTCTGTTATTGGTCTTTTTTAAATAACTAGAGGATTAAAGGGGATTTACAAGTGGCATTAAACAACCATAAAGATTTCACTAATTTAAATAAAGCTGAAATAAAATAAAATGTAAATATTACATAAAAAACATATACTTGAAAAGCTTAAAAATTAAAATTGTTGTCTTGGCATCTAACTGAAATGAGTTTAAATTGAAGAATTACTAAAATTACAAAAAAAGTAAAACTGGTATAAAAATGTATTAAACATATATAGAATTATTATTGAAATGATAAAAGGACAAAAGCACATCACACAAATTTAACTTTAACACTTAAAAATATAAGCTTTTTAAAATATTAATAAATACTATAATGATAGATAGATAGATAGATAGATAGATAGATAGATAGATAGATAGATAGATAGATAGATAGATAGATAGATAGATAGATAGATAGACTGACTCACAGTTTTGGCAGGTGGTTTTTCTGGTTCAGGGGCTGGTTTGGGTTCAGTGGGCTTCGGCTCTGGAGTCTTGGTTTTCCAGCTGTTAATGCGCCCAGCCACGCCGATGTTCAGACCAGCTGTTTCCTGATCGGACAGTTTGCAGATTTTATACTTCTGTTTTCAGACAAAGTATAAACAGTAATCCTGCTGTATCTGCTTCTTTCAGCAGTGATGTGCTGAAACAGTTTCTCTCCTCTTGTACCTTGGTGACCGCTGGGGGGCTTGCAGGACTCGGGGTGGGATTGACCACATTCCCCTTCTCCCACATACTCTTGATGCTCCGCAGCCCCTCAGCCACAGGTACGTCCACAGGAGATTTGGGGGATCTGGTCAACTCTTTGGTCTGGAGAACAGATAAAGAGTCTCATACTGAGTCATAAGCGAGAGATTGCCGCTCTAGTGTTCACTATTCCTCACCTGAACAGCAGAAGTGTACTGCTCCAGCCTGTTTCCAATCTTGCAAACTAATGGAGTGTGTGACGTCTTCACCGGACTGGTTATATATATAAAAAATAAGATCAACTCAGTATATCCCAGACCCCAGTATGTGGTCAACTGTTGAGTAACCGCATAATGTAAAATGACTTCTTACCTTTTTAAAGCAGATTTGTTAAGAAATTCAGCTTTCTCACCAATCTGTCGAATATACAAATACAGTATAAAGTGCATCACATTAAACGCATTACTGTAGTCCCATATCCCAAAAAAACATAGTAATATATTGTGCTTTTTTGTAAGTGACACTAGAGTAGGTCAGAGACGCCACTGACTTTTGCAGAGGCGCTTTTTGGAGCGATGAATGGTGCTTTGCAACCTTCTTTCGACTCCTCCTTCTGTTTTTTTTTCTCGGCTGCCTCTGCTCGCCTTCGCTCAATCTCTTCCTTCATCTTCCTCCTCTCTTCCTGTTCATTTTAGTGGAGAGAAGACGACAAGGGCCGCATTATAATAATCACAAAAAGGTGCACGATGGGCTCTTCACACAGAACATGTTTTTGTATTCCATTGCGCTACCTTTACATTGTCGAAGGGCCCCTTAAGTCTAAAGTTTACTTCAGTTTTATGCGTACGCTATTGACCACATGATGCAAATGTCATCATCAGCATAGGAAGCACATACGAGTTAGATGTGTTCCTGGGTCAACCTATTTTGTTTATCCTGGAACGACATTCCTGTCTGAAAATGTAGTCCTAACCATATCCCTTCCCCTAAACCTACCAATAACTTGTCCCTAAAATCAGAGGCAAACGATTGGTGAATTTTTTTTAGAAGCACCTATACCCTGGTTGTGAGCCTAAACTTGACATAAACTGTAAACTTTACTTGTCCCTCCAATCAGATTGGTTGATTAGAATGTTGTTCCAGGATCAACAAAGATTATTATCCAGGAACATGTTGCACTTGGTGAAATCAGGTTATACGCAGCCATCATATACATTTCTTTGTGCAGTAATTAGTTTGTTCACAAGGTGGCAACACTGGCCTGACCCGCTTTTTCACAGGCGAAAAAAACAACTGATGAGATAATGACAACAAACTACTGAAGATGGCAACAACAACAGATGCCCACGTTAAGCGCTTGTGTGACGAGTAACAACTTATTTGATCAGTAATAACTTCTAGAGATACAGGACAAGGATGAAACTTTCTAGTGCGCACGTGTTCGCACACATTATCAAATAGACACTCAAAGTCCCTTTAAAGCAGATCATTTCACTCGGCGGCCATCTTTGAAACGCCTCTCTGGCAGCTGTTTCATTCATGCAATTACAGCTCATATCTCTTTGAATGGGGAAACATCAAATTCTCCAAAGCTGTCATCAAATTCTCACCAACCTTATGTTTACATTTCGTCTTTGAAATTAACAAATGAAATCTGACAACAACTGTCTCATAAATGCGTTTTTTCTAAATGCTCAAATCATGACAAAAAACAGCATTTTTCAGGCAGGACCAGCCAATGCGTATGTGCCGTCCTAAGCGTACGTCTCAGAACACGGACTGTTTCTATAGGAGCTTCCAAAGGCAGCTGCAGAGACGTAATGACTTTACCCATTAGTTCTTGGCATTTCTATTTAGAAGGCGGGACTTATTGCGCCATATTGTCTTAGTCATAGTAATATGAGTGCACTGTCTTTGTATACCTAAAGTCTTTGGTATACTTTGGAAGGCTATGTGTTCGACAGTACCACAGTATACTTTGGACTTTTGTCTGCTTTTGTCTAAGATTTTAATTCTTGCACACTATACACTTGCATACTATTTTTAACAGATATGCCAGAATAGAACTAGCATTCTAAATAATTTTTTACTTTTTAAACCAAGAATTTGGTTGTGTTTTAAGCTAATATTACCCCAAATCTTTTGCACTTGTACGACAGGTTATGCCTTATTAGTATACTAAATACTGTCTGAATATATACTTACAATTACATACTTTCCCACCAGCAGCACAGTCCTTTTAGTAAGCAGAATTAGTATGCAAATTAGCATTCAGCCATACTTTAACCTTTACAGGTAGAAAAAAAAATCGACCTCCTCTTTGGCTTTCTTTTCTGCCAGCTGCTGTTTCTTCTGCTTCTCCTCCTCTTCTAGAATCTTCTTCCTCTCCTCCCTCTTCTTCTTCAGCTCTTCCAGTTCAGCCTCGGCCACTTGCTGCTTCTGCTTCATCTTCTCCAGCACCTGGCCGTCCGTCTCGTTCCGCCGGCGCTTCAGCTCCTGCAGCTTGCGTTCTGCTTCCAGCTTGGCGATGGGGTCCTGCTTCTCTGTTTCAGGGGAACGCAAGCTGGTTGGACTAAAATGTGAAGAAAAAATGGCTTTATACTCATTGTGGCTCTCCAAATGCAAATAGAATCAATTGTGAAATAACAAATGAATCTGTCTGTGCCTTAGTGTCTTCTCTGGTTTCTTGGCTTTGGCGGTGCTTTCTGCTACATCTTGTGGCTTTGTTGACACTTTTAGCTTTGAATGGAGAAACAGTAAATTAGATTATTTTATTCTTAGGTTGAGCTGTCCTTCTCTCAAACTAAAACGTCCTGGTAGAGTTGTGATGCTATTTGCACCATTCACTTACTTTGTCACGCAAAAAGGAAGGTTTCGACTTTTCCTCCACAACCTAAAGAGACAAAAACAAGCAACTTAATTTCTGTCCTAAGTGTGAACAAGTGATTTAGCAATCAGTGTGTATTGCATGGAGAATTGACCACACTGCATGCAAATTACACAGCAAAAACAGAGCAGTCTTGACACAAATATTGCATTTTCAGAACTGCATATACAGTTGTGGTCAGAATTATTGGCACCCCTAGTAAATATGATCAAAGATGTCTTTAATACTAAATCTGCATTGTTTATCCTTTGATCTTTCATTCAAAGAAATCGCAAAAATCTAACCCTCCATTGAGGGAAAATAATTGAAAGTGGGGGGGAAATCACATTATGAAATAAATGCTTTCATCATATTTACCAGAGATGCAAATAATTATGACCACAACTGTACATGTATAAAGCAAAGTGAAATTTGATCATAAATGGGTAAATCTTATGAAAACATGTCCAGGTGACATTTCACCACAAAATCAAAAGGAAAAATTAACAAATTATATTTAGCATGAAAACAATTAGGCCTTAAGCTTATTTTTAGGACTATTGCAGGGTTGTTGTTTTTTTTCAATTGTGACACCCCCAATGTAATTCCCAATATTCTCAATGATGATTCTCATTAGATACTTATCACTGTAATACATACATTTTTAAGTGTATGATACCAATATGTATTTATATACATATATTTCGTTTTATATATTATATATGTTAAATTTTTTCGCATTAAGGGAATGAAAAATGAAAAATCCTTTAGGGTGTGAAATGACCTGAACATGTTCTTCACAGGTTTCATGAGTGTCACAGGTGTCCATCCAGTCAAACGGAAATGGGCATTAGAAGCGTGAGCTGTGCATACTTCTGTGATTTCTATGCATCACTCAGGGTAACAGGCGAATACCTCCTCCTTTTTTGATTTGACTTTTTCTTTAAGTTTGGCCTTCGTTTCTTCAGCCTCTTTCTTCCATTTAGGCCTTTCCTCAACCTCTTTCTTTGGAGTCACAGTTTTCTCCTCAACCTTCTTCTTTGTTGTTGATGGTTTTTCTCCAACCTCCATCTTCAGTTGTGGTTTCTCCTCTTCTTTTTTGGGGGTTTTGGCCTTCACCTCAACTTC
Organism: Siphateles boraxobius; assembly: GCF_051911475.1. Lineage (NCBI taxonomy): Eukaryota > Metazoa > Chordata > Actinopteri > Cypriniformes > Leuciscidae > Siphateles > Siphateles boraxobius. Next base: position 10,116,250 of record NW_027509192.1, on the reverse strand, counting down.
CCTGAATGATTTTTTTGGTGTTTCTTCAACAGCTACATGGGGTTTCTCTTGCTCTTTCATAGGTTTCTCAGCCGCCTCCTTCTCTGGAGCTTTATCCTGAACTCGAACCTTCACCTCCACAAGTTTTTCTTCAGGTTCCTTTACATGTTCTTCAGGTTCCTTTACATGTTCTTCTTTCATTACCAGCTTCTCTTTCTCAATCTCTGGTGCAGCTGGCTCCACTATGGCTTCCACCTCTATTTTGTCCTCTTTTGCTGGTTCTTTTCTTGATATTAGACTTTCAGATTCTACCTTTTTCTTTTCTAAATCTGCACTTGCTAAATCTACTTTTGTTTGTTCTTTAGTCTCTATATTTTCACTAACAGATTTTTCCTAAAAATATAACACATCATTTAAAATAATTACAGACAAAAAAATCAATTCATAGGCACTCACCAATTTTTTTGTTATAAACTCAACTTTTAAGAGCCTCATACCTCATTTGGTACCGCTGGTTCTTTGGGTTTCTCCTCAATGGATTCCTGTAACAAATGAAGTGTCAGAATAAACAAATAATGCAGAAACCGCATAAAATGCCTCGCTAATGTACTGAACCTTCATCATAAGTTGTAATGACAGCAAAAAATGTTGAGGGAATGACCTGTTCTCTGAGGTAGGACCTCCGTGGTCTGTCTTCCTCTTCTGGTCTGTCTATCTTCTCAGAAGATTCTTTAGGTTCGTCTGCTGCTGTAAATGACATTGGATCCTCCTTTACTGCGATTGTTTCCTCAACCTCCACGTGGCCTTCCTCTATCTTTTCCTCCTCTTTCATCTCTTCCTTTTCCTCCTCTTTTATCTCTTCCTTTTCCTTCCAGGAATTGGTTTCTGTTGAGGAAATGTCATTTTGGGAGGACTCTAGTTTGTCGTTTCTACGACTTGGCTCGTCCTCTGTGGCGGTGGTGACAGTTTCATCCGTGATGGTGGGATCAAGTTCCTTCTGTCTCTCCAAAGCTTCCTTCATCCTTTTCTGTCTCCGCTCCTCTCTCTTAGCGATCTTCTCCAAGAGAGCCTGATCATCATCCTCAGCTGGAGCAGAACTAGAGATCAGTGAGGACGTCTCTGTACTGAAAACAACACCATTATCAGTGTAGCCAAGTGCTTTTATGAGTTATACAAATATTTCAGATTTTATATCAGGCTTTAGTTAAGTTTATAATTAGGTTTTTACATTAGATTACATTAAATAAATAAAAAACGCTTTATTTTAAATCAAAACATTTGATGTAAAGAAACTTTATAAATGAATTATTTTAAAGTTTTCTAAATAAATAAATCAGGCACAATTTATATTTGTCTACAAATGTGTTACCAAGCATTTAAACAACTTAGTGAAAAGCTTTTCATTTTGAAAATTTTACTTTTTTTTTACGTAGTACGGAGCTCCACACATGACATGCAGACAAAAATATATATGTCATATTAAGAATTTGTTCCCTTGTTTTAATTCATTCCCTCATTTTAGTAAATCGTGGCCATGTTATACTTATTTGTAAAACGAGGGAACAAATTCTTAATTAAAACAAGGGAATGAATGAATAAAATGAGGGAATGAATTCTCAATTCCTGGCTACAATATTTATATTTTTCCAGCATTTCATGTGTTGTGATTTGTAATACGACAGCTTTTTTTAACAAAATGTATGAAAAAAATGCTTTTGTATGGATCTACCTGTTTGTTTCTGTTGTTGTGTTACTCAACTCCTCATTCTCCATATTGCGCAGGCGTTCCTGACGGGCTCTTCTCCTCCGCTCCCGGGCCACTTCCTCATCATCATCATGAGAGTTCATCCTGTAGAGGCGGTGGGACACAGACATGAGTTAAGACTCTCATTCTTCCATATGAATGCAGACAGACAATACTGACAGATTTATGAATGCTTCTTGGCTCAGCACTGAAAGAGCGTGTGAGAAATAAAACATCACCCCGAAGACTCAATAATGATAATACAACCAAATGTAAGCTTAAGTCTACAGTCTACTAAAAAATATGATCAGATTTTTAAGCTAAAGGAGGAGAAATTAATTTTTGAGTCATATGTGCATAAAAATGTATTATTATTATTGAATTATTTAAATTTTGTAATTGTATTAATTAACATACTTAAAAATATTCTTTAAATCAAAATGTATTACTTTTTATTTTATGTTTGTTTATTTGTTTAAAACATTAAAACATTGACCATGCTAAGTGTGGTTGTTTATCTATAATGTTTTATATTACTGAAAAAAATATTAAAAATATTTGTTTTAAGTAAAAAGTATAAATTACTGTATAATTTAAGGTAAAAATCTATATTATCCTCAACGAGACAATATAAGTACTTTTACAATAAAGTACTGTTTGTTAATACAAAATGTGAGTTATTTTATAATTATTTTAAAAAAAAGAAACTGTAGAACATTTTTCCCAGAAGTCCCTATATTACTATGGAAAGGCCACTTGAAACTTTTAATTTACCATATGGCTTTCGTCCTCTAGCATCCTCTAAATGTTCTTCAGTTTACAATATTTATTATAATCATATGCCTTTTCAGCATTGAAATGGTATAACCATGTTACATATCAAAAAACAAGGCAATGCAATCCCAATACAAAAGCCTTTTTCTTAAGACCCTGAGAGTCATATAAACAGTTTCTTGTGTTTATTTATGTTCGGTTTACCAGCTTGCTTAAGATACCGATCAGACCCGAAAACCTCAACTGTAATGAAATCTTTGAGGCATGGGAGTACACAGAGAGAGGTTTGGACTGCAATCTGAGGGGAAAGCTTTGTTAGCATCCTAGCGTCATGGTAAATTAGCCAGATTGTAAACTTAGATGCCAAATGTGCTTTTTCCCCTTAGAGTTGCCTCATTGTCGGTCTCAGATGTTGCACCCACAATGTTGTGCTCAAATTCTCCCTCTTACTGCTGAAGTTGAGCGAGTCCGGCCTGGCTTGGGTTTGTCATGGCATGTTGGTGTTTACAAGGCAGTGAGAGCACTTGAAATGACCAATTGATGGAGGATGGGTTTTATTTTTTTCACCCATCTCCTCTTCACTTCCCTTCCCAATCATTTACAGATGTTGTAGATGATAGAGAGAAACCCATAACAGGGACCGCAATTTTGTTTCTCAAACCTAAAAGCGGAAATCCGAAACAATCCGGTCCTCTCAGGGAGTTCCATTTGAAAAAGGTCATCCAAAAAGACAGTCAGATGGAGTATCTGTGATTTTCCTGGGAGGAATACAGTGTGGCTTTTGTAAGAAGTGTTTCTGGATGAATACAATAGCTTTCAGGCCTCCAGTGCTACAGATGAAATGCAATGAGAGATGGAGGGAGAAAGCTCACACTCCTGAGAGAGATTATGGCTGAATCTTGGAGTAAAAGCAGCAGTCAAAACATTTCAAAGTCTGTGGAGTTTCCTTTACCTGCTGCAGAGAGACTCGGCACATTGACAAGCCTTTAAAAGATAACCTGGGCTGCGTTTCCCGACAGCTAAGGGGATCGGAGTGATTGTTGGTGTCATTGGGTTCTACAAAAATACATAGCTGTGCTTGTTTCATGTCTTTCATTTCACATAATATTTCATGTTCATTTATTATAATGTACAGTCAATCTGTCATGATCACAAAATTAATTCCTCCTGGGCGACAGGACATCATACCACTATGTATTCAAATTATGAACATTATACTGTAAAGAAATTCATCGTTTTAAAAGTAAAATAATGTAAATATTGTATAAAATAAAAATGCATTTGTTTTCAGGACATATAATTTATAGTATTTCAATATTAGTTTAAAATAATTTAATCTATTTTAAATAGAAAAGAATATATAATTTACAGTGAAAATCTAGATTACATTCAACAAGACAATACTTGATCACTAACACTAATTTGTAAGTACAAATTACAAGAAATTTTAAAATGTACTATGAAAAACAGTATAAGAATTCCTTTCAGTACTATAGAAAGGCCACAAATGATGACCAATAATTCATGGTGTGACCTTCACCTTCACCATCCACTAAATATGCAGTGATACAATAGTTTGAAATTATTTTTGGACGCTGCCATTGTGGCACAAAATGAATGTAGAATGAATTCATATAATACACATGCTGAATACTGTAAATAAATTAGAAGCCACACACCATTTCTTTGACAGTCTAGTTCATACTCGGATGTTTGAAAATTAAGTTGGACAGAATTATGATGGCATTGTTCTGAAGTGGTAATATTGAAAGAGCAAACACATTCATAAAATATGCTGATGTGTCTGGTGAGCTGTTTAATCAAGCACAAGGGATTTATTGGCGATGCCATGATCACTTCCTTTGACATAAATATGCGGGTTCTCTCCGTTGCTGTTTTGAACTGGAAACCATCACAGGCGGCTGGGATTTGGGGGAGTTTGGATTCTTAAGCATCAATAATTTTCATAGAGAATATTTCTTTTCCAGATATGATTCCAATAAAGTTTGTTTTCTCCACTACAAAGCCAGTGGATGTGGTTGAAATGCCTTGAGGTTTCTTTCTTGAGACTCATCCATCTCAATAAAGTTTTTCTCTGGGTCATTCCAGCACATATGCACTGAACAGCTTCTGAGACCAGACTGAAATATGACATTGTGCAGAAGAAGTGAAGGATTACGCGGAAGAGAAATATATCGCCCTCACTCAGAGTTTAACATGCACACAAAAAAAGCAGAAAGTATCAGAATTCATCATTTTTCTAGAAGATGAAAGGCTTTTATTAAGGCATGGTGGATTTGGCTTGGGGATCAACTTTTTAGATCGGATTGTTGCCACAATGAAGTGAGACCGGAGTATAAAAGAATACATTTTTTTATTGTCTATTTTCTCACAGTTTAATGTGCTGAGACCACAGGATTCAAAGACAAATAAGAGCATCTATGATAATGAAAAGGAAAGATCTTTTAAAACATGCCAGGTTCTGAGAAATTATCTCTTTACATTCAAGTTTGTTTAATAAGGTTTTTACCATTTTTTAAATACGTTACCAATTACCAATATTTAAATACGTTTTTCTTGGTGAAGTATTTTTTTTTGTAGAAATATAATGTTAATTCACAAATATCATTGTGTTTTTGGAGAATTACACCACACAAATATATTTTTTTAAATATAGAAATATTGCAGTGTAAATGCATTTAATGCCACATCTGAGCCGAAATAAATAAATACACATCTGAGCTGAAATAAATAAATGGTCTGTAAGTATATCTAAATACCAATTCAAATGCGGCTTTTTACAAAAATCTTTTTTTTTTAATGGCCGTTGTAGCCTTTTTTTTTTTTTTTGTAATAAAATAAGTTTTTGTGTAATAAATTCTGTTGAATCAAATAATGTCTATTTGATGCTTTTATTTGGGGGGAAATTTCTAAGCCGAATTTAATATGTGATTAATTTGCACATCATGTAGGCTAATTAATTATATATATATATATATATATATATATATATATATATATATATATATATATTAGGGCATATATGAAATTACCCAAAAAAGATAATTTAAACTGAAGTCATTATTGTGTTAAAGGAAAAAAACATCAAATAGAGAGTAGCTTTAGAAAGAAATATAGATAATAAAATATTTTTAAAATACTTTCCAAGACTTCTATTATTTTAATGACGCTTTTATTCATTATGATATCAGGACAGTTGTGATTTTTGACTTTTTGCCATCAAAAAAAAAATCCAAATGAATTCTAAGAAAAACTAAATACATGCTTATCATAGAAGAATTGTCAGTCTTTCATTATAAAATCTATTTTTCATGCATTTTTAATCAATTAAAATAAATCATAAGAGTCCCTGCTTTAACCAGAGTCTTATTCTCCTTTATCTGAATATTTATCACAAAGACTTTTGTATAAAAAGAAAAAAAATCTCGCTGTAAACACTGTAATCTTCTAGACCCTAAATATTGCAATTGCAGAAACGGAAAACATGGTAAGTGTAAGACTAACAGTGTATGTCATCATTAGAGCATCTCCTGCAGCCTTGCCACGGACACTGTCCATTAACCTCACGTCCTTCCAAAATTAGACAAACTATACAAAACTGTTCATCTGCATTCCAATCTATGCTAAAATAGGATCAAACGTGCTGACAGTCATGTGTAACATTAGTACATGCTGTCATCTGTTCTCTGGAATGAGTATTACCCCTCACAAAGAGCAGTAAAGCATCTGTCATCTCCAGATCAGTCCTTAAATGGAGGTCTGGACAGTGGGAGTTATAGAGGGATGGAGAAACTGCAGCTCTCAGTCTACAAGTGGGCCAAGTCATCGTGAACTATAAACACTCTGAACAAACCTGGCCTGCCAAACCCACAGCGCACATTACCCATGCTAATACAAACTTTTGATGTATTTCAAGAATTAATATGAAATGAATAAAGGTTTGCAGGCCTTAAATGACCATTTTAAATGTCCATACTTTTCATATTACACAAGAACGGTGATGTTTGCTGCTGGAAAGGACTTTAAGGGGTTCCTGAAATAAAGACGGATTTCCACAGAAGGTTTGTGTAAAAACAGACGCGCATAAATAAATCTAATCTGGTTTATACAAACCCAGTGTAAAGACAGAATAATTGACATTTATTGTGTACAAAAGACCCATAATGCAATTATGGCATTTGCTATTTCTCTTTTCTTTATAATGACAAACATTTCTCCCTTAGTGAGCTGCATTGTATCTACATAAAAGTAACATGAAATCATAAGTATAATCTTAGACAGATAAGTAGGTCAGTTTTACAAAATGCACAGGTCACCATTCGCAAATAGAAAAATATTGAAACAAATATTTATTATAAAAAAAATAACATTTTCCATAAAGAGAATTAAGCCTGTTTATGACAATTTTAAGATTTTTTTTTCCTTTGTAAAATTATTTTCTTGTTACATTGAGCACATTAAGTTTCACATTTTTTAGTTCCATTATTGTTAAAGGTGATTTTTATTGGAAAACTACAAAAAGGTTACATAACTAATATAAACAAATAAACCTTATTGTAAAGTGTTAACAAACTATAACAAATGTATTTTTAATGAAATCATCATAAATTAAGCCGTACAAAACACACATTTAAATAATAACATATATCATTACTTTTTCATTACAACAAGGATAATCAGAAAAAAAAATGCTTTATTTTCTTAAATATAATTTCTAATTTCTTTATCTTAGGTTTTGCGGTAAAACTCTGGTAAAACCATTCTGTGTACGAAAGAAACCATCACACTCTTAAAAACATATACCCAATGAGTGTCTGTCTAAAATCAGATATTATCTGGATTTACTCTACCGCCCGTCAACTGTAACAAAGCACCGTAAACGTAGGAAGACATTTACAAGCATGTCAACCTTTATAAGGAATAGAGAGGCGAGCAGAGGCTCTGTTGTTTGGACCACGCAGACACAGGCCTCTCCAACTTGGCCAGAGAATTACAGACAGCACTCCTGTGGCTGAAAATAGTATTCAATTCATCATCGGGATGACAGTGATCTGAATTTTATTGAGTCATCTAAAAGTGATGATTGATAGTGAAATTGATTGACAGCAAATTCAATGTTTAAAAAAAAGAACGAGGTGAAGACAGTGTGTAAATGAACCCGTGTCACTTACTTCTCTGCCTCCCGTTGCATTTCTTCTCGCTTCTGTCTCCGTAACTCTCTGCGACGCTCGAAATCAAAGTCCTCGTCCATGATGATTCACACAGAGCTCTTTAGGTGCAGGCTGAAAAAGAGGAAGACAGTCAGACGCTGTGGGATTTATAAAGATCTGAACTGTCCCGATCACTCTAATTCAAAGTCAAGACGCTCCCTGTCAGCTGTTTGGCTTATAACTCACCAGGACCAACCACAACATTCCAGTTTCTTGATCCAATTTCCCTGGGACAACTACCAGGAAAGGCAAACTTTGCCACAAATTCAAATTTGCTACTATTCTAATTTTAAAATGTTAGTATCTTCTACTTTCTATTTTCTCACCTTACTCCATACAATATCATATACATATCATTTATATATATATATATATATATATACACACACACACATTTTGGTAGCACTTTATTTTACACTAATCTATACTTACCTAATAAAGTACTTGTAATATAAGGGTAACTACATGGTTAAGGTTAGGTTATTACCCATTGCAATTACTATAATAAGTGCATGGTACATGCAGAACAGGACTGTACAATAAAGTGCTACCACATTTTTTCATATATAATTTTCTGAATTTCATTAAAATAAATCATGCGTTTGTGTTTTCGGATTGTGTGTCCAACACATTGCTAAACAGCTGCTCAACAGAGCTAAGGAAGTGTCAAATTTTAGTTAAATAGTGCACATTTGCTTACATTCCCTGAAATAATGAAAACTGATAAAGACAAAGCCAAAAATCATATCTATCAAAAAAAGAGTTTCCTGAACAGAAATCCGCCAAGACCCAAGTGCCAAATCCAATATAAACAACAAAAAAACATTCATTTTTGGTATACGATATAATAACTTGGTAATTCAGTGTTTTACTGGCAGCTTCAAACAGAATTTGTGGAAATGTGGGGTGCTTATCTATAGGCTGCCACGTGAAATATTAAATTAACACAATTTTTAAATTGAATTTAAAAAATTGCTTGTTTCTTTTCTGTCTATTTGCTAATTTCTTATCTTTGTCGTTTGACAAATGCTTTTCTTCATAGAGTTGAAAAGTTCCATTGGACAATTCACTTGTAGGGCGAACTGTACCATTCAAAGTATAGACTTTCATTGGACAGCAAGATGAATCCATTTATTTATTTTTATTTAAAAATGATTTATTAATTTTGTTGTTATCCATTTATTTAATTGCATCTTAAAACATGACCATAACTTATTCCTTCATTTTATTTTTAAGTATCACTTCTACACCTAGTCTTCCATAGTGTTGAAGCCTTAGAATTGGTTGGTCAGACAGCACTCCGACATCCTTGATGGGGAACATGCATGAATAATTCTGTTAAGGATTTCATAGTCGTCTCTCTACAAGACACCGGTCTCCATTTTATATTATAATATCTTTGCATCGATGTGGGAACTTAGGTTGGTGGTGTGACAAAGCCTGTTCTGTGTTCTTCTCTCCATATCACATGTGCGGAGTGCTAGGCTAGACAGCAGGCTAGAGGTGTGTGGACTTGTTGGGTCGGCTGCTTCCACCAGAGCTGCAGGCGTGTTTGGGTTGGCTTTCCTCCAGAGGCAGAGGAACAAGGCTCTTCACCCGTCCAAAGAGTCTCCATATGTGCATAAACTGAAAAAGTCCTATAATAGTGACCTCATGTGAAGGCTTTCTGGGTGATAGACGCAGACGGCTTTCCTGAACCCTCTTAACCTCTGCCTACAACCCGTCACATCTGTCAGCAGAAGGCTGATGTGCTTTGACCACGCGTTGATGTATTGCGCTTACGCATAAGACAATATGTGTGCAATTTCCTACATTTGCATTGGGCTTTTTGAATAACATGGTGTGAGAAAGTTTTGGTGACCCAAGTGGCAAATTAGCGAATTGATCGAATTTCAATGGAACACTTTTCACTGCATTCATCAAATGCAACCAAAATGCAGTTTTCAACACTTTTGCCAGTTTTGCAAATGAAATTTGTGCAAATCTGTAGTAAAGGAACCAATGGACAAGAAGTGGTCCATATAAACCTTGGTAGAAAAGGTCATTTAATTGTTAAAAATTAAGTTTGCAGAAATGTAAGTCTCTGTAATCTTTCTTTAAGAAAATATTTAATTAAGTAGGGTCAATTTAAGAATTTAAATGACCAGCATAACAATGGCATAACAAAGGTTATATCAATGAACTAATATACTGTATATATGTAAATATATATATATATATATATATATATATATATATATATATATATGATTCTGTAATGACAAAAATCTGAAAAAAATTACTTTAAAAATATATATGAATAATTTAAATGTGTTAGAATTAAATTAATATTATATAATATCATACTCTAAAACGACTTAATTTGCACTGTTTATTTATCAGTTTTAATGAAAAAAAAATGTTCAATCTCTGAAACCTTTGAAACCCACAGCATCAGAATAATACTTTTTGTAATATATTTAAAAAAATCTATTTCTGTATGTTAGAACAAAACTTTAGGAACAAATAGAGTCATTGATGATTTTAGGAATTTTACCAATGCAAAATAGCTGATATATAGGTTAATTAAAGCAGAAGGAATTTTCTTAGACCTAATTCTCACTCTCTGTTCATCTTAAAGGGGGTTCCAATAAAACTTGGCTGATTGTGCAGTAGAAAGGTGACAAAATTTGAAATGGGTGCTACCTGACTGGAGAAAACAGAGGAAAGAGGCCGTTGAATTCTCTTTTGCAGAATAGGTTGGAAAACACTCCCACCAGTCTGCTATAGAGACGCTTACCAGTTAAATCCTGCCTTGCTTTAGTAGGAAGTGCTTCTTAGCAAACTTTTAGTATAATAGTGACAACTTTGTTCCCGGAGTAAATTAGAGTGAAATACTTTCGGTTTCCAGTGAAGCTCCAGCACGTTGTAGGTTGAGGCTGAAGCTGCTACGGAAATTCTGAAAAAACCTCTGTGTTCGTTCTGAACATTTCCAACGGGATGACAGACACAGTGTTGTGTTTTATGCCAAACGGAGGGGAAAGACTGAAAGAAACTGCCGTTCTGTGATAGTGTTCCATTTTTACCATAATGCTTATAAAAGAGTACGCGATACAATTTTCAGTGATAAACCTACCCTTACAGTAACTGTTGTTAATAACCGTCAACCCCATCTGTCTATGGGTGGGGATACAAAAATTTGGAAGTACAATCTATAGTTTTCCCGCAGCCCTGGAGCTGTCAAAAGTACGTCATCCAGCGTACTTTTGCTGACAAATAAATGTGAATTTCTCAGTCCAGGTAACAACTAAATGTTGTTAATGTACATGTACTACCGATATTGTAAAAATATAAAGCAGGTTGAAAATGGCGAAGCTACACTTTAACTCTTGCTCATACTTACAGAAATTACAGAACGCTTCTGGGTATAGTGGACATGTTACACATTTCCCAGACTCCCTTTCACTGTCTAGTCTCCCTTCCACAAAGTATCGTAGGGTCCACAAATCACTTCCACATGACAGAGACGGAGAACATATTCTAATTTACACATCTGTGACTGATTCCAGGTCCTGGGCAATTTGCCCTCTTCATGGTTTTCATTCTTTACCCAGAGTGTGTTTGAATACACTGTAGACTCTACTATGACCAGCATAATGCTTTTGCTCTAAAGCGCAAACAGATAAAAAAAAAAAAACTTTTACAGTACAGACTGGGCAATGATGTCCAAATGCATTAAAAAGATGTATATACCGTATCTTAAGCCCGTAATGGAATTCTGTGTGTCAGGAAGTCAGAGCAACCACCCAGGTAAGACTGGGTGAAGCCGTTTACAATGACATAATGAGCTGTCTTGTGGGTTTTCTATAAAGCTTTATTACGTGCGGACAGGACAAATGTGTGGAGCCAGAATACACATCAGGGTTGGATCTATAGGTCCTAGCCAAAACCAACAAGAGCTGTGCAAGATTCTGAAATGATTTTCTAGTCACTGTTAGATTACCTGCTTTCCACTTGATTTATTCACTTATTCAGACCTGTAGCTACAGAGCATGAGAAAATATTACATTAGGAAGTACCTGTGCTATAGTTTAATCTCTGTAGCATTACTCTGGAGTCTCTTTCATCTCATATAATAAAATCATTTCAACTGAAATTAACATCTTATGTCCAATCATTTTTTTAAAAAGTAGACATGTAATAAGTAGGATAATGCTGCCGTTTTTAAACTTTTTGATACGATTTGCTGTACAATAATATAAAGCCTATAGCTTGTGTTGGAGTAAAGTCTTGAATCATTTCCCACTCGCTCTTCCTGTCAGCGCACACACTAAAGTTAAACAATAAACCAGAATAACAGATTATTTGCTCATCTACAGCATATTTGGACAACTTCTGAGGACAAAATGAAAGATTTAATTTATGGCATGTCTGTCATTTTATTTCACACCATCAAAGGAGGCTGTGAGATGTTATGTTTTTCTTAAACCCGTCTTTTTGATATGTAATTAGCATTAGTGCTGGCAATTACACCAAAACCTCAAATCACATCAAGAACAACTTGCCATTAGCAGTAGAAGCAGCTGTACACTGCCAGTGAATCAAGCCCTCTCCATTCACTCCTCTACTTCCATCACACCAATCTCCAGATGCACAAATCGGGGGAACCCCAAACAGAAGTGTGCTGAATCAATGGCTAGGATCGTAAAAGTCAGACCAGATAAATATGTGAAGGCTTTTGTACCATGACGTGTAACAGAATGGAGTTGCTGCTCACTGGTGAGGCATTGCTTAACCAAAAATGGCTAAAGATGCTCACCCTGCGAAACTAACATGGGCTTCAGTTTAGAGTGCAAGACTAGTGTCTATGAATAACTAGTGTATATCACATCCAGCACAAAGACATGCTTGTCTTTTATTGCTTTTGAGAGGGTTTTTTGTACAGTGGTTTATGTTTTGTGCGTTACCAAGCATAACTAAAAAAGAATATGCAGCTTGTTAACGGAGGGAACAATCAATCCAGGAACAATCAAGGCACTTAAACTCATTTTTTTATTATTATTATTTATATTATTTTATATATGAGTTTGATTTGCTGCAGTAATGCATGATTGCTAATATCATAACAGAGAAAAATACATGCCTGCATCATGACATCCTTTAATGAACAGAAGCAGCAAAAACACCTGAATAACAGTGATTAGTCAAGACTCTTGATGTTTTGTAGGCCACAGGCAGTAGGTTTGCTACTCTCATTTCTGTACACCAGCTGTTAAACATTGAACATTTGTGGAAATGGAATTACTTAGTCCACCCTGGAGAACAAATTGTCCTCTGAGTCCTGAACTGTAGGGTCTCGATCATCTAAATTAGTCATTCTCTCTCTCTCTCTCTCTCTCTCTCTCTCTCTCTCTCTCTCTCTCTCTCTCTCTCTCTCTCTCTCTCTCTCTCTCTCTCTCTCTCTCTCTCTCTGAACAGCCCATTTCCTCCTGAATTAAGGGTAGCTCCACCTGTGACCCTTGTAGAACAGAAAACCTTCTGTTTCACAATAACCCCATCATATATCTTTGACTAGTTCTATGCAAAGGGCTACAACCTTTTAGCCACTAAAAAAGTCATAGATGTAATAGATTTCATATGATACGTTTCTATATTTACCAGCATAACAAGAAAGTCATATTATATATACATACAAACTTTAAATATATTATTATAATATATCTCTGTGTTCTGTTCCCAGTTTGCCTACCAGATTTTCTAGTTAGTTTCCTTGGTTCTTAATTAGTTAACACCTGTTAGTTTCAGTCAATCATCCCCTGTGTATTTAGCCCTGTGTATTATTTCATTGTCCAATCTCGTCAATGTTAGTAGATCTGTTATGTTATTCTCTAGAGATCTCCTGTGTTTTAGTTGGTGGATTACAAAAACTATTGTTTCTCTACTCCTTCGTTGTGCGTTCTCAATTCAATTACCCCCTGACAGAGGACCAGACTTGTGCATTCTCAATTCAACTACCCCCTGACAGAGGACCAGACTTGTGCATTCTCAATTCAACTACCCCCTGACAGAGGACCAGACTTGTGCGTTCTCAATTCAACTACCCCCTGACAGAGGACCAGACTTGTGCGTTCTCAATTCAACTACCCCCTGACAGAGGACCAGACCTATAAAGAATGGACTTACCGGCAGTCCAACTGCTCTGTATGGACCAGGAGCAGCAGTCCCTCGAGATCCTTGTGCTGTTGTGCATAACAAACTTCCCGGACCGTTCCTTGTGCACAATTCTGCCTCACACGTTTAAGCGCGAAAACGAAAGCATGCCTACCAGGTGTGGGTCCTCGGGGGAATTTTGCAGAGTTTGTGCTTGAAAACAATAGACCAGTAGACACCAACTGCTCAGCGGAGATCATTTCCTGCCCCACTCTGAACCCAGAGCCCAGCCAGCAATCACCCTGCAGCACGGATATGACACCAGAGCCCACCGCAAACGGAGGGCATGAGCCTGCCGTGATGAACGAGCCAGAGCCAGACAGGAGGACTGAGCCAGTCATCGCCTCGGAGTCTGACCAGGTGTGTAAGCCGGCAACATCGTCACTGTGGGATTGCTAGAGGAGGATGCTTACCCTAATCTCCCATCCCTGCTGGTCCCGTCCAGCACAAAGTCTCCTGTGTTTCCACTGGTTCGGTCCAGTTCAGTGTCTCTTGTGACCCTGCTGGTTCCACCCAGCCCGATGTCTCCAGAGTTCCTACCCAGCCTCCCTCTCCCGCCTCCTCTTCCAATGTCAGACAGTCATTTAGTCCGGCCTCTGCTGGTTCCCTTCAGCCCCTCGGCTTCTCAATAATATCATTCTGTTGAGTGGATTTGCCTCGAGTCTTCTAGCGTCACCCAGGCAAGTGGATACCCTGGCTCCGCTTCCAGCCGCTGATCCCATCACTCCACCTCAGCCTGTCGCCCTCTCGGCTCTACCTGAGACCATCGTCCCTGCAGCTCCACCGGGCTTCCTCGTCCATCCGGCTTCGGCTTAGTCCTCAGGCACTCTGGTTCCACCTCAGACGCTTGTCACTGTGGCTCAGCCTCCAGGGTCATCGTTGTTGCTCGGTCCCATCTGCTCTCCGTCTGCACCTAAGGCTCCACTTCCATCAGCCACATCTCCGTCAGTTGTCCCCCTGGTGTCGTTAGCTAAGTCTCCACCTGTCCTGACTGTCCTCTTGTTTTCTGCATCACTACTTCTGTTCCTGGATCCTTCCACCTTCCACCATCATTTCCACCCTGGATTCTCCCACCGCCATTCTCCTCAGTTAGCATTCAAATGCCCCTCATCCTCTTCCAGACGCACCTTCCGGGAGGGGGTTGTAATGTCACGTGTATTCTGTTTTGGTTTCGTTTCTTTATGTCCTCTTCCCGGTTTGCCTGCCTGATTTGCTAGTTAGTTTCCTTGGTTCTTAATTAGTTAACACCTGTTTTGTTTTAGTCAATCATCCCTTGTGTATCTCAGTTTCCTGTGTTCCGTTGTCAGGTCTTGTCTGTGTTGTTACGCTATTCTCTAGTGATCTCCTGTATTTCAGTTTTTTTTTATGTTTAGGAATTGTCTTGTGATGTCTGGATTGAGTTTCCCCAAGTTTTAGCTATTTATACTTAAATATATTACATTCTTACTTTTGATCTGTTTGCAGTTGCTAATTTTTATTAGTTATTTTAGTATATTTTATTTATACATTTTTACCAACTTAACGCCAATGATTTTGAAACGGAAAGCTCAACAAGCACATTTGACTTGTCTTGTGCACATACTTGCAGCCATATGGTGAAGGGAAGTTTTGAACCATTGCGTTACAATTCTTTCAAAATATTGCATTTGGGCTCTCAAAGTTCCTTCCCTTAAAATCTCACTAGCATGCAAAGAGGAAACATTTGCAGACTTCTGTCTATTTAATGCATTCCAACAGACCCCCTCAAGCTGCGCGAGACAAATAAGAATGTTTTTGATTATAATCAGATCTGTGCTTCCTACCCTCAAAATGTAAGATTTATTCATTTGAATTTCATATGCAATTTCCTTTTCCATTTGAATTACATAAACTAATAAACTTAATGTGATGTGTAATGTTTGTCATTCATACATAAATGAAAGTTCTTTTATGAAAATTGAATTTTAATGAAATTTCTGCTGTTTATTAGTACTATTACAGAAATCCTACCTGTTTAATTTATGTATGGCTGTTATGTATCACATTAAGTTTATTAGTTCGTTCATGTTAAAACTATGAGCCAAATGGTTGGAAATTTTGTATGCAATTCAAATACACTAATCTTAAATTTAGACATTAATATTTTTGAGTGCACAAATGATCACAAACAGTCATTTCCAGCATGCCAAATTGAAGTAAATATTAAACCAGCTTAAACGTTTCAATGCGCTATTGGACAGGTGGCCGACTATGACCAAGAATGGTCCTTATTTAGCAAAACAACCCAAAAAAGGTAAGAATGATCCCACTTTTAACTATGTTAAAAATTTAGCAAGTAAAATCCTCAGTGTACGAATTGGTCTTGAGAGTGCAAAGGAGTTAGACTACAGAACACTGAGATGCTCGGAAAGGAACCTCAATTGCAGTTACACACATTCCAAATTTCCTGGGCAACAAGACATGGATCATGACCAGACAGATCCACATGTGTCGGAAAGGAGATGGTCTCATGCCTAGTGTCTTATACCATGTAAGGAAAAGACCTGACTTGGCACACGCGCGCTCCAGCGTCAAAGCTTTTCCACAGCTTGACGCCTGGATAACGTATGATAAACAGTATGTTGCGATGGAACACATTCAAGGAGTAAACCTCAAAACGGAATTCTGGATTTCGGCCTTGCGCAAAAAACAGCTGCAAACTTCCCCATACATATTTTTGATGGACCTACCCTAAGAAAGTTCAGTTTCGTTTTACTCTGACCTCACGCCTTGGGAATGCTACATGTGCCAATTGTCCATCATCTTTGGTTAAGTGGTACACTCCAGTTCCAATCTATATCATTTCATCCAAAAAAATGTTTGCTGCATAATTCAAGGCAGCACTATGGAAAATTTGTCTTCAAATTACCTGCTTTTCAACATCTGGCAGCAATAAACTGTATTAAATGAGCAGTCTAAGGAATTGTGTCTCGTTATATATTTAACTACGAATGGTGGTAAAAATCCAAATTTAGCTTCTAGCACAACTGAAATAACTATAGATTACTTTGAGTGCATAGTCTGGTCCATGTGCAATTCACTCACATTTCAGGATTAAGCTGACAGGAGGTTTCAACAGAAAATGTAATGGGTGATTGTGATTTTTAAATATCATTTTTTAGTTTTGAATATTCATACTGGAATTTCTGCCAATCAAAGCAACCAATTTGAATATCAATGTCTCTTTCCATGTTGTTGGATGATTCCTTTGAGCACAATGATTCTACCTGATCCTTAATGGGCCCCTGCTGACCCAGCATCCCCTGCTCTCTGATTTCCCCCCTGAGTCTGGGCACTGAGGGCCAGCAGCATTCCCAAGCCTGATCCCATCCCTCTCCGGAAACATAGGGCAGTACTCCTAACATCCTGCCCGCAGCCTGTGCCAAGGCCCTGTTATCGCTGTGTGCTGAATTGCCTCCAGATTCTGTTCAGCTGCGCAAAACACACACACTGCCGCTGTGCATTCCATACACTGCTTCATCTGTCACCAGATCTGCACTCTGGGATATAATACTGAGACATTCTCAAAAAAAAACAAAAAAAAAATGCCTGTAATGGTTTATTTACTCAATCTTAAACTGTAAGACTGCTACTGTAGTTCTATAATAATTTTTAATTATGTATATGAAATAAATGATTGTAAATAATAATAATTATTATTTTACTATTAATAAAAAATATAGGAGAAATACTTTTGGGCTATATTATTATTTATTATTTTTTAAGTAGAAATGTATTTATGACCATTATTATTTGTATGTATTAATTTTATATTTTAGAAGAAATATTTTTGTTATTAAAATGTAATTAATATTATTACAATAATTGTTTAAATATGAATATATATATATATATATATATATATATATATATATATATATATATATATATATATATATATATATATTATTTTTGTATGTTACCTTTTATATTTTTGTAAATTTTGTATTTTTTACAAAAATAAAAAACCTATAGGCTGCTTAATGGTTCAGTTGTGACAACTTGCCCCATATAGCATAAGAACATGCCTCACTATTGGTCATTGTCTGAACAGTGTCTATTTTCCAGGGAAATAACAAAATAATAATAATTATTATTATCATTATCATTATTAATAAAAAAAATTTTTTTGCTAAAATTATTATTGTAATTATTTAGTTGTTGTTGTTTTTTAGAATAATGTTTTTGCTGAAATATTATTGTTATTATTTTAATTGTATCCCTCGCTATTGGTCCAAGTGTAAATATCTATTTTCATGGGATATAACAGTGAACATTTTCAAGAGCTAAAAGAGTAAAGAATGTTCAAGAGTAAAGAATGTGATAACTAGCCTCGGTCTCCCCTCTATACAATGAGCAGAAACGATTTTAAAGTAGCGAGATGCAGGTGTAATAAGAAAGCTGGCCGTTAAATGCAACACACACACACACACACACACACACACACACACACACACACACAAACTGTTTATAATGTTCATAGTTTAAGTGTTTTTTGTAGGTGAGCTTAACTTCCAGTAAATTATGTTGCCATTAGAAGCTTGTTTTTATACATTAAAAGCATGATTATGAATGAAAGCATGTCCATTTTAATTAAAAAACATTTTAAAAGGCTAAAATGAAGCAATATGCTTCTAACCCCTACCTGTAACGGACTGGAGAAGGTTTCAGTGCGCTTTCCAATTTAGTCTTCAAGTGTGATCGTGCTGCTGAAAGGGCACTGAAGGAATTACATGAGTCGTGACTCCACATTTTATAAAATGTGCAGCATTTCAGACTCCGCCTCTGCTGAGCTTCATCACTTCAAAGCAAAGTTTTCCTACGCCTTCCTCCCTCCATAAGTAGCCTAATAGATCAGTGTCATATATTACACATTTAAAGCCCCCAACACAATTTGTTGCATCTTAGTTGAAAAAAAACCCAAAAAAAACATCTTGCATTAAACCAACAAAATTAGTTTTTAAAAACCACAAACTACATGAAAACAAAACAACAAAGCATGAAAAATTATACTTACAATAAAATTACACTAACCCTACTGAAAAACAAAACATCTTATGAGATTTAGGGTATGTTTATAGAGTTCCGAGTTTTTGTTGTTCACAGAGTTTTTTAAACGCCCCTTTGGGCATTATGGGTGCCTGAAAACGAAAACGGGTTTCAAAGTGCAAGTTTTTGAAAACGGTGTCCGTGTAAACAACAAAAACGCGGATCTCTGAAAACGATGAAGTCATGCGCATGCATATCACATGTTCAGTCTATAGTGTTTCATCGCCATCTAATGGCCTGGCAGCAGAATACAGCATTTTGTCAATTAAAAAATAGAATCCCCTTTAAACTGTTAAGGATTTTATGTGTCGTGTTTAGGTGGGGTTTGTCTTGCATTTCCGTTCTGTTTCCAATGCAGTTGTATGTTTCAGTTATTTTCTATGATTACTTATTGTTTGACTATTATTTTCACCTGTCGTTGATTATGTGATTAGTTTGGTCTGTGTATTAAAGCCCCATGTTTGTTTAATTTCATTGTCAGTCCTAGTGTGATTATACCGGTTGTTTTGTTTCTGTTTTTTCTAAATGTGTTACTGTAAGTTATTTAGATCCACTCTCTCCTCATTATTGAGCAATCGGCCTATAGACAGTCTGAGAAACTTTTAAAAATCTTAATAAAGGTTAAATACTACATGACAGTAACTAGTAATTCTGATATTTCAGTAGAAATGGCATTTGGTAGCTACAGACCTTTATCAGGTTAGACGTCATATTGAATTTAACGTGGAACAAAAAGAGGATGTGAGGGATAGACTACATAGCACACACTGTATAAAGGTCATAGATCACATCATTTTCACAACTCACAATGTTTAAAACTGCTTCATGGAGTTTTTGTGTACTGATTTCTTTTTTTCAGTACACAAAAAGACATTTCGTTAGTTGCTGAACAATCGGTATGTTGTGCAACCCATTAAATGCACTGTACTTCTATCCCTCACAGCCTTGTTTCTTTTCCCATCAAAAAATAAATATGGCCCTACCCTGACTAAGGTATATGCTTTATGTAAATGTGCTTGGTGTGAACATCCTACTGTCACCTGTTTGCTTGATCATAGCCTATTAGTTTGCAGCCACAGCAGGAACAAATAGTTCTGAGCTCAACCAGGACAGTGGCATTAGCATTAGCAGCCCATGCTAAAGTCTTAACCATAACCATTTTAAGAGAAACATGTCTCAGACTGGCAGTGAAGACGAGGCTACGTTGTGTCCAGGACTCTCTAGGCTTCAGCCAAACAGAACAGTTCTCAAATTAGGTCCTTGGCAGAGCTTCTACAGTCAGATTCCTGTGATGCTTTTTTTGCCGTTTCGAGACTTAGGAAGGACCGTCAAATCCATGTTTCAGTCCATGACAAATGTTTTCTTATAAGGAGTTTATATCTCGTGTAATCAGAAACGGGCTGTCCGCTCACGTCTTCATAGCACAGCAAATAAACTCAATGAAAATCACATTACTTTTTAATAAGCATGGAAGAAGATGGATGTGGCATGTTTTCCCATGAGCATATAACATGTTCAAATGTATACTTATAAGAGGACATTAAAGACCATGAGGATATGTTTTAGTGCCTCTCTTCGAACATTCCAGCGTAACAAGACAAATGTGAGCTATTAGGTTTAATGTGGTACATCCTATTGAATAACCAAAATCAGTTTCCTTATGTCATTAGTGCTTTATATAACAATAAACTTACCATCCACCACTATTATATTAAGATCAACATCTACTGGAGAAATGTCTCCTCAGGAAACTGTAGCAATGCAGCACCTCCTCCTGGTTAACTCAAGTGTTTTCTTCTTTTTCACACACGCCATTCAATACACATGAACCTCTTTTATATCTGTCATCTTTATTTTTATATATTATTCTTTCAGGAAAATGTATCAGGGATGTGCTAAACCCAGCAGAGCAGTGCTTCTGGGTGGTGAAAAAGAAATGAAACTACATAAAATGTGCCACGGTTAAATAATATTAGTATAGTCAAGACAGGGATAGAACATGTAGACATGTAACAGTCATGGATATTATAACAAAAACAACACACATATAACATTTCTTTACTTATACAGTACAGTGTTGAGCAACATTAAATACACAAAAACAAAATAGAGGTATTACAGTGCACAGACTTTCTAAACCCCAACTATGTCTTAGTTTTACTCGCCAGGTTTTCTTTGTATTTGAGTTGGTTAATGTTGGATGAGATAAAGAAAGAGCTAGCGTTGGCTGCATTTGGCATTGCATGATGAAACTGAATATAAATTAATTTTAATACATATTATCTTTAATAATATTTATGGTAATAAATACATTAGACAAAAACAAGATGACCTTTTTAAATAATTCCATCCAAAATATGCTACCTGTAGTATATAACACACATATTTTTAATAATTTAAAATTATCCTTCAGACATCCAATTGAGTCTCTCTATTTAGAAAAAAACAATATATATTACGCTTAATAAAACTGATTTGTGGATTATGAATACGAACCCAATAACATTAGGTTTAATCTGTGCCTTGAAAGTCCAGACATTGGACTTTACAATAAAAAATTCTATTAGAAAACAACTGATGGATGCTATTTTTACCTAAATGAAGGCACTGGTTGTCTGTGGCCTAAAATCCATAGATAATAAAAATAACAGGCTCAAATACAAGAGTTAACAAAAAATAACACCACATTAAATGATCATTTAAAAAATAATGTTATATCAGTATCTACTTCATTATTTGGTCTACAGATCTCCTGCTGTGACAAAATATATGCAGCAAGTCTGCATTTGGCATCAGTAACCACCGCCTGAATTCAAAATATTGACATATAACTCTCCTAGACTCTTGAAATACCACTCTAAACAGAAAGCCTACCTCGGACAGTGCTTCAGGACATACTGAACGACTAATGATCTTCCTGTGTGAACAATTCCTATCTGAAGATTCTGACATTTTCCTCAAGAAAACCCTTATTTATTTTCTGCATTAACCTTCCCTTGATCCTCCACCTTTTTGATGGCCACCTGAATTTTGGCCTGGTCGCCCAGGAGCTGGCGTGGCTTGACCGGCCGAAGATTTTCATCCATCTCCAGTAAGACTGGAACTCCCGTGGGCAGCGTCACATTGACAATGTCTGTTTCCGATATATCTGTTGAGAAACACAGCAAAAGCATGTAGATTGATTAGCATATTCAATTATTTTAGGTTTATGTTTTAATACATTTTAAAAACGAGCTTTTAAAATGATAGAATATTAAAGGATTAGTTCACTTTTTTAAAAACTTTTGCTGATAATTTACTCACCCCAATGCCATCCAAGATGTCCATGTCTTTCTTTCTTCAGTCGAAAAGAAATTAAGGTTTTTGATGAAAACATTCTAGGATTTTTCTCCATATAATGGACTTCATTGGGTACCAAACGGTCCAAGGTCCAAATGACAGTTTCAGTGCAGCTTCAAATGGCTTTTCAAAATCGGTCATTTCAAAAATAAATAAAAAAGTTTAAGTTTTATAAGCACAAATGCTCGCCTTGCTCTGTTCTGTGATGCGCTTTCAGTCTTTTTTCGAGTCATTTCGTTCATTCAACGATCAAAATTAACAAATCTTTATTCGAGTCATTTAGTTCGTTGAATGAACGAAATGACTCGAAAAAAGAGTCGTTCATTTTGATGAACGAGTTTGAACAGGAGAGTCACGAACGTGCATCACAGAACAGAGCAAGGCGAGCATTTGTGCTTATAAAACTTAAATTTTTTTATTTATTTTTGAAATGACCGATCGTTTCGCAAGATAAGACCCTTATGCATCGTCTGTTGTGGTTTAAAGCCATTTGAAGCTGCACTGAAACTGTCATTTGGACCTTGGGCCGTTTGGTACCCAATGAAGTCCAATATATGGAGAAAAATCCTAGAATGTTTTCATCAAAAACCATAATTTCTTTTCGACTGAAGAAAGAAAGACATGGACATCTTGGATGACATGGGGGTGAGTAAATTATCAGCAAAAGTTTTTTTAAAAGTGAACTAATCCTTAAATAAAAACAGGATTAAGAGCAATTTAGTGTTTTATAACTTGCATTTGATTGTTTTTTTTTTATGTTTAGGATTTACTGAAGGCCTATATGGTACACTAATGTTCAAAAGCTTGGGATCTGTGAACATTTTTTAAATGTTTTTGAAAGAAGTCTCTTGTGGCTCACATGGCTGCATTTCATCAAAATTAAAACAGTAAAATTGTGAAATACTGTATTCTTATAATTTAACGGTTTTCTATTTGAATATATTTAAAAATTAATTTATTCCTGTGATGCAAAGCTGAATTTTCAGCATAATTTTCAAAAGAAAATATTTTTAAGAATGTTCATATAATAAACACCGGATGCCGCTGACTTTCACTCAAAATATGGACAAAATATCTTCTTTTCTGTTCCACAGAAGAAATAAAATAAGGGAACAACATGAAGATAAGTGACAACAGAATTTTTTTTTTCATGCTCCTGGTGGTCCCTACTGGTATAAAAACTGTTTTAAAAAAGCACACTGATAAAAATATATATGTTTCACCTTCCAAATGTTTAAGCAAAGCCCTGCAGCTGTTGCCGTGTGCCGAGATGAGGACCGTTTGGCCACTCTTGATCACAGGTACAATGACATCATTCCAGTAAGGAAGAAGTCTGTCCAACACTTCCTTCAGACTTTCCGTTGTGGGCAGTTCCTCTTTCGGAACGTCACACGTACTGTATCGGCGGTCATTGTAAATTTCAGCATAATAGGGATGTGACTCATGAATGGGGGGTGGCGTGATATCGTAGCTACGCCTCCACAGTTTAACCTGTTCCTCGCCATGGTTCAACGCCATCTCGGCCCGATTGAGGCCGATCAGGGCACCGTAATGCCGTTCGTTTAACCTCCAGGATTTGGTGACTGGGACCCACTCTTCTCCCATGGCCTCCAGCACCAACCAAGCTGTCTGGATGGAACGGCTCAGTAAGGAGGTAAAAACCTGATCAAACTGGTACCCCAGCTTTTTCAGGAGCCTGCCGCATTCTTGGGCTTCCACCAACCCGTTCACACTCAGTTTCTGGTCCACCCAGCTGCAGAAGCGGTTCTCCTTGTTCCAGGCCCCCTCCCCATGCCGGAGCAGGAAGAGTTTGTATTTGGACATCAAGAAAAGGCAGTATGGAAGCCTGAAAGAGATGCGCATGCAGATATATACTCTATGACAAATCTCAACTGCTTGATTGTATATATCGAAAAATTATTCCCTCGCACAAATCTGCTAATGAAGTGACAAAAATACTTTTTATGTGCAAAAATAATGAGATTTATTCAACAAACATAAAAAAAGAAGTATTCTCGTCGCTTCATAATGTTAAGGTTGAACCACTGTACTAGTCACACTGACAAAGTTAACAATGTTTTTACTACTTTTGGGCCTTGAAAGTGGTAATTGTGTTGCTGTCTATGGCTGGTTCAGAAACCTATTGGATTTCATCAAAAATATCTTAGTTTGTGTTTCGAAAATGAACGAAAGTCTTACGGGTTTAGAACGACATGAGGGTGAGTGATTAATCAACTGGCCCTTTAAGATATTATAAACATTAACATCATGGTTTTCTGTATAGCTGCTTTTGAAAAAATCTGTAAAAAGCGCTATATAATTAAAATATGAGCATAATAGACTTTTTAGTACAGTATGCACATGCAATAAAACATGATAATGTGTTCCAGTTACTTGTAGAATGACATTTAACTTTAAACATAACTAACTTAAATATAGTCACCCTGCACCAACCTATCTGGAGAACAGAACTGAAAGGTTAAGAGTCATGAACTAAATGTCAATGCTAATTTAATAAATGATCTAACCAGCTCTGACCAACTCTTAAATTTAAACGCTAAATAGAAAATAAATAGTGCGTTAGCAGGATACAATGTAGAAGCATCTAAATAGCGAACTGAAAATGAAAAACGATCAAACTACTGTATGACAACACTATAACACAATTGAACTAGCCTGCTAGCATGTCATAATAATGAAATCGTACCGTGCACGCAAAAACGTACTTATCTGCTTAGATTAATCACAAATCTAAGAGAAGATGAAAGAAGCTGTGAGCACTGAAAATGACTGAATTACTACATGCTCACCTTCAGATTAGAAACCGCCCAACCCTGAGTAGCTGCAGCCCTGCAACAGGAACTATCAGCAGGATCAATAAACAAACGCGAGGAAACCGTTTGATTGAATGACACTTCTTTCAGCCAATCAAATGCGTGATTCTCCACAAGTAGGCGTGTTTAAGCGGACAGTGGCGAATCTGAACTGCCGTTATTTTGAGGTTGATAACGTCATATCCAAATAGAACCGTAGTTCAATTTAATAAAGGAGTAATTTTTAACTTATATGATTACAACCTTATTCACAATTTATCAGGTAGGCCCAGTTACTTTACTTCAAATGTGTTAGAAGTTTTTGAATATATCATACGGGAAAGTGGTATTTGCTGCCAGAAAACACTTACAAACCTGGAAATACCTGTGAAAACAGTGAAAGCTTTATTGTTCCTCAATATTCACACATCTGATCACATATACATCTCATTACAATATAAACATTATTATATAATGACAAATGCAATTATATAATAATCATATATTAACATAAATAAATGTTTTATATGTGTCATAAAGCACATAATGTTTCAATAGGCTATTTGAATTGATAACTGTGGTTAACAATAGCCCAGCTGCTTTGTGGATTTCTTTCTCTTGTTTTTTCATTCATCCAGCTGTTTGTGCAATAAAACAAACAACAAAACCACAATTAAATAGCAGTTAAATATTGATGTTTAAATAGCCTTCAGTTCACATTGGATGTAATGTGTGAAATAATTAATGATAAATTAAGAAGTTGGTCCCGCAAACAGCTTCTTCCTGCCCTCCATGCCTGACATGGCATCCACATTTTTACGCCAGTCGGTCACTTCCTCTTTCTGTGTGGATTACAAGCAAATGCATATAATTATAAACAGTTATTACTTGTATTTACAAAAATGCCATGTTTTCTTGAGCTATAGAGAGTGCACATTAAAAAGGCGATACATTGTTAATAATGAATACATAATCAAATCAAATAAAACGATACATATACATTTTATTCAAATAAAAGTTTTAAAATAATCTCAAAATTATTATTTATTATTATATGATTATTGATGAATAAACAAACAAAAAAGCCCTGAATCCATAAAGTCTGAGTATGATATTGATAGATGTGTTGATTAAATATATTACCTTTTCCTCCTCCTTCTTCACAGTCTTGAGGTTAGCTTTAAAGTCGATGGATTCCTTGTGTCTGGCACCTAGCAGAGCCCCCAGCATGGCATCCGCAGACACCCTCACTCTCTTCAGGGCAGGTCTCTTCATTTTACCCTTCAGCTCAAAGATTTTGTGGTTTAATTCTGCGATCTACACCAAAAGCAGCAATGTAAATGAATGCTTTTACGTTTAGGTATTTTTAATGCACTTTTAAAGCAAAAAAAAAAGTACCTCCTTATCATGTTTGCCAACTTTAGATTGAATGTCATATCGTTCCTCATCAACAACATCAATTTTTTGATGAAGGTCTTTGCACAGATTCTGTAAGCAGAGCATCAGCATGTAAGAAGAACATTCTCAAAGGAATTCTGGCAAAATACTAAAGAATAGCAACCTGTAGGTCCTGTATGGACATTCCAGACAGTTTGATAGGAGGAGCTCTCTCACTGAGCGTTTGCTCTCGCTCAATCTTTTTCTGTTCCTTCTCCTCCGCCAGCAGTGTGCTGGCCTTCTTCAGTATTTTGGTCTGCAATGCATTAAAATGAGGATGCATAGCCATATATTCATATGTACATCATGGTAGTTGCTTTAAAATATATTCATACATAAAATGATTATACAAAAAAAATAGATACTAACCTTTAAAAATAACCGGCGAGATGCTGAAATCTTGGGCTTTCTCTGAAGAAGAGAGCCGATATGAAATGAACAACATTGTGACCCTGCCAGCTGCAATGTAATATAATAATACTGCAAATTAAATACCGTGTTTAAATACTCACCGGACTGACACGGAGAGAGCCAGGAAAGAAAACACATATATTTAACATATAAATAGATGTATAATTTCTATCAGATATTTATTATTTTATCATTTCCATAACATTATATTTAAAAATAATAATAAAAAGTTCCTAAAATACTTACGTTGCTTCAGACATGTTAGTGCCGTTGTTTTTTTCCTGGAGGTTTAACAAATGAAAAGAAAAAGAAGACTTGTGTGCAGGTCCAAAAATCTAAAACTAAAATAGACTTCCTAAAAACAAGGAACATTCTGATGTAATGTCAATGAGAAAAAGGTAAGAAGCTAAGAAATCTACAACTACTTTATCTATCTTATACGCATTAATAACTGGAAGTTGTCATAACCTGAAGGTCCTTACCTCTCAGATGATGGAAGTATGACTTTGCTTTGCCCAAAGGGAAGAAACTCAGCCGATTTATAGATTCTGATGCACTCATGAGAGGCTCACTAAAATAGACCACTGTCCGCACCATTATCATTGTCAAATGCTTCGCATCCCAGGCTTCAGAGCAGCTGGTGCAGAAATGTACTTTGTTATCTAGACTAAGGGTGAGCACAACAATACTCCAGGATTAATGAGACTATATGTGTCCGGTGTACGCATTGTCTTATCCAGTGTTGAGGGTTATGTAATCAGATTACTTTTTTCAAGTAACTAGTAATGCATTACTTTTAAATTTACAACAAGTAGTTCTAGATCTAATAAGAATGTAAATGTGTATCTTGTAATGCAATGTAAGTCGCTTTGGATAAAAGCATCTGCCAAATGCATAAATATAATAGTTACTTTTCAAATATGATAGCCACATATCTCAAGACTTTACAGGAAAAGGTTAATCATATCCTATTTGAAAGGGACATTCAAACAATTTGTGAAGACATTTCAAGTATATTACATAATATTGTCATATTTTCCTAAATTCTATTAATAATTCAGATCTGAAATTATATGATATTTTAAAGTATATATTTTATAGGCTATATGAATGATATTTTTTCACAAGCATAAGGGACTGACATTCTGGTTTTTTCTTCTTCCTGATACAGTATGTTGTTGCAGGCTGCCACCAATAGTTCAAAAGAAGAACTGCAGCTGTATTAAATATGACAAAATGCATAGAAAGAGCTTTTAATTTGAAAAACAAAAGTGTTAAAACAATAAATTTACTGATCAGATTCTCTTTTCGGCATGAAAGGTCAGTACTGTATCAGTACATGGTAACACTTTACAATAAGGTTAAATTAGTTAACAGTAGTTAACGACATTAGTTAGTTAATGAACTAACAATGAAAGATAAAGCATTTATTAATATTAGTTAATTTTAATTTCAACATTTTCAGACTAGTAGATTATGAAAATCTAAAGTTGTTGTATTTGTTAATATTATTTAATGGACCTGAGCTAAAATGAACTAGGCTAACAATAAATAGTTTTATTTTTATAAACTAAAGTTAATAAAGACTGTAACAAATGTTTTGATCATTTAATGTTAGTTAATGCATTTATTAACGTTAACTGATCCTTATTGTAAATTGTTACCATGCATTCTGTGAAACTGATGTTATCAAAATGATCTGTTTGCCGTAAAAATTAAAAAACACAGTAACAATAGCATTATTAGACATTCTCAAGGCTTTTTAACATTTTGAAAATGTACTTTCTGAAATGTTTATATTTTTGACATAATTGGTTTTGTACTGCTGTCCATCTGCAAGACATTTAACGAGATTTTTCTCAGACACTAATGTTATTCATTTTAGTTCCTTAGCTAGTTTATATCTAACCAACTTGTCATATCTAGAGAGATGTTTATGCAATAAAATATATAAAATAAAATGATGTATTTGGGCATTTGTATTTATTTTGTTTTGAAAAAAAACAAAACAATGTTAGCCTATAGGACTATTCAATTATTATCTCTGGTATAGCTACTTGACATGGTTAACTCTTATTTCACACAAACAGTCTATTTATAAATGCATTCTATCTTCCATTATCCATTACAATCACATAAGCCTATAACATTGTTAACTCTTATTTCACACAAACAGTCTATTTATAAACACATTCTATCTAGCATTATCCATTACAATCGCATATAACAATGTTAACTCTTATTTCACAAAACAGTTTATTTATAAACGCGTTCTACCATAATCAGCAGAACAATCAGGACCGAAAACAAGATCAACATTCAATCTTCGTCATACTCTCGGCCCCTCCGCGAACACCTTGGACAGCGACCAGGCCATGAGAGCAAAGGAATAAAAATCAGAGAATAGAGATTAGATAAGTGATTTAATACAATATGAATACGAATAGGCTACATCAAGAATAAATGTTTTACACTTAAGCTACTCCAATTTTAAAGTTTCGAATTTGGCTTTCCGACAACGAACAACGAGCTGCAAAAAGCTTTCAAGTACACATGGCTGCAGCTCGCAGAAAGGGGCGGAACTACACGTGTCGCTCCCTATGCCTACTCTGATTGGCTCTGGTGTGTTTGTAGTCTGTCATTCAAATCTATATGACCTGGAAAAGCTGTGCAGTTTCACAAGGCCCTCATTATAATGAAAAAACATTAGCCTGTATCTCGCAATGTCCCTGAAATTATTGTTTTGTTAAATTAAGCGGGTCTTAAGGTTAACTCATGAACAACCCCACAAAATTTAAACAAAAATGTATTTATCCACAGCAGGAGGGTTAGGTCTTCAGGAAGAGGAATGGATTATGAATTAAATGATTGATAAAATGTTACTGGGCTACTTCATATCACCATAGTACAAGAAAGGAATTTAAAAAGATATAAGCCTGAGTATAGTATTCATAACTCGATTTGGTCTTATCCCGTCCAAATGCCAAGATCCGGGAGTAATATGATATTTCATATCAAGTGTGCCTAATTCATAATAATGTCAGACTGCGCTTGTATCGCATTAGAAACCTCACTTTTACTGGAGTAATATTTTTATTAGTGTATCTCTGCTTCAAGTAGACTTCTCCACTTAAGTACAGGGTATGTGTACACAGTCCACCACGAAAAAACATTTCATAATTCATTTCTCTTGCCATTGTGATTGCGGGATGAAGGCTAATTATGTGATTTTATCAGCCGCAAATGAAACTATGGAGAAATAAATGTAATGAAACTAAAACTGCCCTTAGGTGGCGGCAAATCATTGTCTTAAATAGTGAGTCAATCACTCGTTCAAACGATTCGTTCAAAACGAGGAGTCATTATAGTCATTAGCATTTACCTTACGTCTGTCCAGCAGTAAACAGCTTCTTTCTGCCCTCCATTCCTGACATGGCCTCCCCATTCTTACGCCAGTCAGTTACTCTTTCTGGGGAAGGTAAAGACACAATTTTGATTAGTCCATTATTGTCCATTTAATTTATTTGATATATTTTACTTTTATCATACCCTCTCCTCTTCTTTCTTCACAGTCTTCAGATTAGTTTTGAAGTCAATAGACTGTGAGTGTTTGTATTTGGAGCCCAGAAGAACACTTAGCAAATGTTCAGCCGACAGTTTCACTCTCTTCAGGTTAGGTCTCTTCAGCTTGCTCTTCATCTCGTAGATCTTCTGATTCATTGCCTGTATCTTTATCAACACAGACCACACAACTTGCTCCATAACGCAGTCCTTTGACCGAGCTGCTAAGCTAACTGTTCGAATCAGTGCTAACAGAACACTATAGCGTCATCATTGAGAACTGTTTATCAAATGCTGATGTTTGTTTCAGTTTTTCTTAACTTTTTTTCATTCTTGGCCACCTAACGCCAATGTCTAGCGTTCCTCATCAATCACAGCAATCTTGTGATGCAAATTCCTACACACAAAACAGTCAACAAATTAAAATATGGTATAGTACCACTTGATTCGAAGCCTGTCTATTAGGATGCATTGGTTTTCATGCTGTGTAGAGCAGTTTGCAAAACTGGGCTTTGTGAGGAAACTTCAGGTGGTTTGTGAATTAATGAAATGTATTTTTTAAAATGTATTAAATTAAATATAAAAAAAGTTAACTTAAACTCAATAAAAAGGCTAATTTTAAAATAAAACACTCAAATTTAATATTTTATTTGTTTTCGAATAATCTTTGCATTTAAGCAACATTGACAAATGCATGTGCTATTAAATAAAATAAGATCTGAGCCAAGGTTTGATGGGGGGAATTCTGTCACTCAACACTTCTCTCAGCTCCCTCTCCTTCTCTTTCTCTTTATCCTGCTTGTCTACTATCAGTATTTCCATTGCTGCACTCAGCAGCCTCATCTTAATGATGACAGGTCCATTGTATATGTGTAACTGTGTTCAGCAGGTGGCGCTCACCTTCAACCCCAGCCGACGGGCTGAAGTTATCTTGGGCTTTGGTTGGGGACTCGGGTTCAAGCAGCCAGTTAAGCATATAGATAGAAGATAATATTGATAGAGACATATGACAGATATCATAATTCAAATAGTTGGTTATTACTGATGAAGGTTGAGATGCTCACGCATCAGACATGCTTCTGTAGTCCCTCCTTATCTGCAAAATAAAATAACTATTTCAAACAGTCATCACTACTCTGAAACACATATTAGAATATTAACAAATGAGAATGTTCAGGATAAGCATTTGAACCCTATATATCCGGCAGTGTTATTTCAGAATTATTTATTCTATTATAGTATTTAGTATAGCATTTTTAATTAGGTTTTGTTTATATTTTCAGTTTTAACTTTTTTTATGAGCTTTTTTAATATTTCTATTTAGCTTTGATTTCTATTTATTTAGTTTTGGTCATTTTTTAGTGCTGCCAATTAAGGCAACATTTCTGATTTTTAAGTTCATATTCATATCTAATTCATATTTTATTTTATTTCAATTGAGGAAAACAATTATTATTAGTTTTAGTTAACAATAATAACACTGATCATGGTGGTATGATATGGTGTTATGACCTGACAAAGTTTTATTTTAAATATAAAGTCACTTAAAGGGAAATACTTGAACTATAACGTCCTTTTGCAAGTCACAGTTAACACTTTTCAGATGCGTTAGTTAGTTATGATAGTTTGACTACCATATACAAAAATCTAAACTTTTAATCAAAAGGTGAATTTCTGTATAAATGCATTACAATTCTAAAAAATAAATAATTAACCCACTTTGCATATTTAATAAATGTGTATAATTCATGCAATCTTTGAAGAATCATGCATAAATGAATTAATGACAGTGGTAATCCGACCCTTTAATCCATGCGTTTGTCCTATTAGTTCTCTCAGCGGTAAGAGTTCTGTGCATAGTTTAAGCAGAGGTGAAAATCTTCCAGGATTGCCGCTAATTTGAGCGACAATCGAATAAATAACAATGGAATTGTTCCCAATTTTTTACCAGTATTGAATAAATAATTATTAAAGCCTTTTAATATTTACCATCACAGCTAGATAACCCTTTCTAACAACTGACAACTGAGTATAATGACACACAGAACACACAGCTGTTAGTCTCTTATGGCCACTGAAAAAGACATACCTGCTAGAAGAAGAAAAAAGAGGAGTGTGAGGCTGACAGAGGAAAGAAGAAAACCCTTAGATTTATAGTCTCAGCACCCATGAGAACGTCTTTCTAAAATAGAACTCGTCCGTGCCACTGACATTAACTGTTCACACAGTAAACTAGCATAGTAAAGCTTTTTTTCGGACAGAGACATGCAGCTGTGCGGTGTGGACCAGTTTGAAGGACTCTTTTCGGTGGCCAAAACCTTACTGACTATCAGAGTGACCAGGTCACAGGTCTGAAGGTGATGCTCGGCATAACAGAAAGAAATCTGATTGGAAATGACAGACTCTAAGGGTTAATACGGCATACAATAAACATTTTATTCTTATTAAGATACAACTTATAAATGATATAGTTAAACAAATGATATTATTAATTCATATTAGAAACATTGTCTGCATGTGAAAAATAGAAGGGATGAGAAAAAAGAGTGGAAGTGGAAAAAAACAAATGGCGAATAGTTTTTGCAATCTAAGTTTATAGCAGGTGTCATGCCATGACATCTATCTCATAAATGTGATAATCTTTACGCACATTCAGCAAATGATAGCTGGCAGAACGCAATGTGGTGTAATAAATCATTTCTTGGGTTAGAGGACAGTGAGCAGGTGGAAGGAGAGGTCAAATTGTAAAAACAATTCAAGGGGGATGGTGTGGTCGTGGGGTAAGGGGTGCGTTCATGTAGCTAACAATGATAACAAAATGTGTCTTTTTTAAAAACATTAAAGAGTAGAATAAAAATCTACATAGGCAGTATGCATGAAATAATTGATATGACTAGTATTGTATGACTGAGCACCAGACTCAGACACACTCTCTCTCTCTCTCTCTCTCTCTCTGTCTCTCACTCACTCACACACACACACACACACACACACACACACACACACACACACACACAATTCCTGTGCCAGACAACCTAAATAATGTCTTCAGAGGGCACTGAAGTGTTTACAGTCTAAACATTATCTACAGAGTTTTTGTAAGAAAAAAAACGGTAAAGACAAAAAGAATAGAGTGATCATTTCTGAATGGAATGCATGCATTCACCCCATCCATCTCCAATCCCCCCCCCCCCCCCTCTCTCTCTCTATTTCTCTCTCTCTCATACACACAATCATCTTTCATCCCTCACTGTCACATGCGAATGCAGCATGCATTCTTTTATCATAAATAACTGGATATAAACAGCCAGAAACTCAGTCAAAAATACCGCTGTCGAGCTATTAGCGTCCGGATAGTGCTTATGTCAAGCTATTAGCAGTACAGTTTTGCTAGTTGTGGTTTGAATGATTTCTGTGCAGATTTAAATAAATACATTAATAATTAAACAAACACGTACATTTAGCTACAATATGCATGTGTGCATTATCACCCTGGTGATTTTAATGAACGTCAAAAGATGTGCTCGAACTGTTCTCTTAGCCATTTTGAACTGTTCGAAAAATGATGCAAATTTGCTTTACTGTGCGCAGCGCGTTACATAATAGAGTTCTGACTGGTAAAATTTCTGTTTTGATAGTTAGTTAATTATCATGCATAGAGAATTGTAATATTTCATTTGCATGTTAGGTTCTGGGGTTTATAGAGGGGATGCTTTTGGTCATTTCTTTCAACAAGGGGGGTGCCATCCCTCAAATTCCCTCTCAAATCGAGCCCTGGGTCGTGGAAGCACTGTCTTATTGAAAGTGAGCTGGCCTACTCACACCTCGTTCTCCCTGAGAGGGGACACTCCAAGAGACATGTAATGAATTACCACCTGCCATTTGTCCTGGATTTATTTTTAGGCCGTATTGCCAGATGATGAAATGCCGAATGCAAGTTCTTGTCTTTAAATGGTTAGTGTTCATATCAAAACTGCATCAACCAGCATGATCTGCTAAGAATCACTCTTTTTTGCTCTGTTCAGTGTCATATTATGACGCTAGTTATATTTTTTATTATTACTATATTTTTAAATGGATGGGAAATGTAATTGTAGCTGGCCCTTTAAGAGATCAATAAACACGGATTAAAAATAATCAAGTATTTTTGAGCTACACCGTTTTTTTGTGTAGTCTCGCTACAGTCGTCATCTACCTGTCAAATTATACATGACACAGTGCAAACTATGCAAAACGTTTGAAAGATCGTGCATCACCAATGGTTTCATAGCATGCGCAATTTTAGTCGATTAACATGTATAGCCTAGCGATTAGCGAAACGTAAATCCACTCCAAAATTGGACAGGCACGATTTTAGTTGGTCTACTGACATTTTAAAAAGACAAATTATTGCTTTAATCCGACTGTTCAAGGTAGTGTATTTTTTTTTCAGTTGCACTAATTTACAAATATTGTTGATAGATGTTAGAACAACTGAAGGAATTCCCAGGACACAAAGTTATGTCTGCTATGAGGTGAGGTCAAATAGATCAAGATGTATGGCAAGGTCAGAGCCTTGTCCTGCTACATTTAGGGCTATTGTTGTATCTAAACATCTCAAAAGGTCTTTATTGCTGGCAGTTAGTTTTAATAAAGTAATAGACAAAACATTTAGCCTTTCTGATCTGTATTTATTATTAAGTCAGAAAAGAGGTGAACATCACATAAATCATTAAGTAGCACATCAAGTAAGTCCGAGACATTGTTTTCTTGTCTAAATGAATTTTAGACAAGAAAATGAAAGCAATTATTAAAATAGAATTTTTTTAAAATAGAACTTTTTATGAACTTGGATTGATTTATACATTAATTTTGAAATGTTTTTGAATTCCTGAATTCTGATGTCAGATCTCATGTAGTTGCTATCTGTAAGAAAAAGAAAAAAAATCATTGCTGAAAGTCAAGGTCAAATATTTCATGCAAGACGTCTTCTATAAAAATATAGATTCTTATTCTTTAAGAGTAATTAAACATTTTTTAAATTCACCATTTATTGTCCAGCATCAAACAGCTTCTTCCTGCCCTCCATTCCAGACATGGCCTCCACATTCTTACGCCAGTCAGTCACCTCTTCTTTCTATGAGAGGAGCAGGTGTAACAACAGGTATGTGTTAAAATAGCACAAAAATACTTGGTAACTTTTTAGTTTAGGGTCCAATTCTCACTAATA
Organism: Siphateles boraxobius; assembly: GCF_051911475.1. NCBI lineage: Eukaryota > Metazoa > Chordata > Actinopteri > Cypriniformes > Leuciscidae > Siphateles > Siphateles boraxobius. The sequence goes on along the minus strand of NW_027509192.1, from coordinate 10,080,496 downwards.
ACTAGTTGCTTATTAGCATGCATATTACTATATCGGCTGTTTATTAGTTTTTATAAAGGAACCTATTAATGCCTTATTCTGCATGACCATATTGTACAACCCTTAATCCTTTTCTAATCCTACCCGATACCTAAATTTAACAACTTACTAACTATTAATTAGCAGTAATTAGGGGTTTATTGAGGCAAAAGTAGTTAGGTAATAGTGAGAATTGGACTCTAATCTAAAGTGTGACCAAATGCTAATTAATTGGATACATTTCAACGATATAATTCATATTTAAATGAATCAGTTTTGTTCATTACTTACCTTCTCCTCTTCTTTCTTGTGTGTCTTGAGGTTGGCTTTGAAATCCACAGACTCTTTGACTTTGGAGCCCAGAAGAGCACCTAACATGGCATCGGCAGAGATCTTCACCCTCTTCAGGGCAGGTCTCTTCATTTTGCCTCTAAGTTCGGTGATCTTGATGTTTAAATCTGTAATCTAAAGCAGCCACATAAAGTTAATTCCAGTGTCTTTCCGTTGAATCTAATAAGATACAAAGTGATTCCCCTGATGGTGTAGTACCTCCTTTTCATTTTTGGTAACCTTGGCCGAGATGTCGTACCTTTCTTCATCTACAACGTCAATCTTGTGATGAAGGTCTTTGCAGAGAGCCTGAGAACACAGTATTGTCAAAATTACTGGAGTGGTTGTCAACAATTTTTTGACCATTCTTTTTCTTCAATAATGAATTTTTACAATTAATAAAAATAAAAAATATATAATTTGCACCAACTGAGTTGATAATTTGCATTAAGTCTTTAATAATAATCTTAGAAATTAAATAGATATTTGTAATAATTAAAAGTATTTTTTAATTTTAACCTGTTAACAGTCAGCCCTCTTTTTGAGCATAGATCTGAACTTAAATGGTTGTAATTCATGAATGGTTTTGGAATACAGACCTAAATTGGTCTTCTTCCCAGCAGATTATTACAGAAGTGAAAGCAGCTTAAAAATATTAAAGCTCTAAAATTGCACATAAAAAAAAAGAAAGAAGCTGCATTCCAAATTTAAAGTTGAGATCACAAAAAATTAGCCCTCTAAAAGGATTTAAACAATGTCCAATTTCAAAAACGGTTTATACAGGATGAATTATGAGTGTTTCAGCTTTCGAATGAAACCTAATTTATGATCATTACTAAAATATGTTATAAAGGACAAAAGCAATAAAAAGTGCACCAAGTGTCCGTTACAAGGACACTGACAGTTAACAGGCTATGCTAGGTTTACCTGAAGATCTTGAACAGACAGACCGGACAATTGTAGAGGTGGCACTCTCTCACTCAAGGTGGTCTCTCTCTCCCTCTGCTTATCTTCTTTTTCATTTACAAGCATAGATGTTGCTTTCTTCAGGAGCTTTGTCTGAAGCAAAACATATCAGAAAGCATTGCTAAATGCATCATCTTTAGAAAAACAGACATCTCTGTAAAACAGACAGAACCAAATACCTTTAAGAACAACCTCCTGGAAGCTGTAATCTTAGATTTGGGTCGCTGAAAGAATAAGCACATTTATTGGGTTCTGTTAATTTTTTTTTTTTTAATTTCCATGTACAAAAAGTAAAAGTTATAAAGTCCACTTACCTGTCTAAAATGGCAGTTTTCAATTTATGAAAAGGAATAGTTCAAGTAGTTGTAATTTATGAAAAGGAATAGTAAAAGTATGGTAATTTATGAAAAGGATGTTTTAAACATGTACATTTACAACAAGATAGCTAATACTGTATGCATATATTATCAACTTAAAAGACAGAATACTTACGACTCAGACATTGTGACCTTCTAAGTGCAAATCTTAGTCAAAAATCTGAAATGTAAAGATTGGTGACTCACAGATAAGCGGCAGTTATTATTACTAAATAATAATGCACTTCATAAGCATCATTTTGGAGGTACATGCCACTTGAACACACACACACACATACACACACAAAAAAGATATATATATATATATATTATATATATATTTATTAACATCACACAGTAATAGATTTCCGATGGATGAACCAGATTCAGAAAGCCAAAGAAAGTAGGAAGCAAAAGTCGTAAATGATGAAAAGTCTCAATTGTTTCTCCTAGACAGCAATGAGACTTTTACTTGAATTTCCTACAGCTTCAGATCAGATCTCAACAATGTAACCAATTATTAAAGTTTTCAAAGACCAAACTATCTGGGCTATGCTACACATTAATGTTATGTATCTCATGGGTAATTCTGTTATTTTTAGAGCAATCAAATGCTTTGCTTTTACTGTTAGCTGTGCCAAATAGTGCAATTGTTCATACCTGTTTCTCCAAAGACCACTCCAAGTGAATGAGTAGAGTGGGACAATGTCAGTACACAAGGAAACCCAAGCAAATTTTATGGCCTCTTTGGCTTCCTCTGAGTGGCTCACTAAAATAGACTGAACCCTTTTACCCAGTGGCTCATTTTACTCAGCACCACTAAAACACAATTACATACATTGTCCACTGCCAGTCCCTCTTCATTTCCCATTGTTTGACCGTACAAGGCAGAAAAGGATTTGCTGAAGTCAGCCAGTAGCTGTATGACTGCGACTAAAAGTGACCTCAGAGTCTAGTGAATTTTGAATCGATTGAATGATTTATTTTGGAAGATAACATCAATAAATGAATCATGGTATCTGTTGTTTCTTTTCATTTTTATACACGTACAAATGGTTTTATACACATCCCAAATGGTTTTAGTATAGTGTGAAATCCAAATAAATGATACCACTCTTAACTTGGCTGATTGGAACAGCATTGTATTTGGGTAAATATAGTAATATACACACAACATGTGGTAACTTAAAACCAGTTATGCACATATACAAGTGCAGAAATGCATTTCAAGGACACAGTTTGTTTTGCAGGGGAATTGCATGGTGACACAACACGGTTCTTTGTTGCATGGGGTCATTTAATTTTGGAATGCCATTACATTGCATTTTTTTTGTACTTCCAGCAGTGTAGAAAGTGTTACAATATCTGACATATTTTATTCCTGAACAGCACTAGTTCACAATATTGCATACAATTAATTTCCAGTCTGGTTATTTTTCTCATGCATATATGATGTTTTTAACATATCATACACAAAGTATTATATTTAGTTTCAAATGTAAACACATTTGTACAGAATGTCCACAAATTGCAGCAAAAGACAGGAACTGGTAAAGACACACTAAGAGCTAAGCTCATCTACAAAAAACACTTAACCTATGAACATTATAAACAGAGGTGCGTGTGTGTGTGTGTGTGTGTGCGCACGTGTGTGTGCTTTTGATTGACATTATTAGTCATAACAAATCAAAGTTGTATTTGGTTTGGTTTTTCTTGCTTCAAACCATGTGTGTTTCCCTGCCTTGGCACACATCTGTTGCTCTCCTTTCTTGTTACAGAGTCTGAAATATTAGGAAAACAATGTCATTTTCAGTCAAAATGCTTGTTTTTTACAGCACTCAAACACAGTTAAATTTGACAAATTAGCTTTGTACCTTCTTTATTGTCCAGCAGTAAACAGCTTCTTTCTGCCCTCCATTCCAGCCATGGCCTCCACATTCTTACGCCAGTCAGTCACCTCTTCTTTCTATGAATGGAATTGGAATGAGATTCACTTTGTTTGAATGAATGCATTTATATCTCTAAAAGACTGAAAGGCATCACCTTTTCTTCTTCTTTCTTTACTGTCTTTAGGTTGGCCTTGAAATCTGCCTTCGATGACATTTTGGATTCAGTCAGCGCTCCAAACATGGCATCATGTGACTTCTTTACCCTCTTCAGTTTGGTTCGTTGAGTTGTACCCTTCATTTCCCAAATCTTCTGGTTCAAGGACTGGATCTGAAATGGACCACAACAACGGTAACTTGCAAAACAACCTTTTTGATGTCAGTTTTGCATTTATTCGTCTGAGAGCAGTTGTTATTGCTTTTTTTTTTTTCACAAATTGAAATAAAGGTAAAATAAAATATACAAATTAGGTGAAAATCTTAAACTTAAAAAACCTAAACATAAATTATAAATCTTGCCTTGCCAACTAACAGAAATAAATCATTGTTAATAATAAATACAAGCTCCAACATAACTAAAACTGAAATAAAAACAAAGATATGTAGAAATGTTTAAAAAACATTACAAGCACATAATAAAATTAAAGTAATTTAAAAAAAAAAAAATATAAAACTAAAAGCTAATTCTAAATAATAATAAATAATATAATAGTGTATAAATAGTAAAATAGCACATTGTACAGATCCTTTATCATTTGTATGTTTTCTGGGATTCAAATCCATGTCCTTGACATTGTAAGTGATAAGCTTTACCTTAGATCTACCGCAGCTAAAACACCTGTTAACATTTTTATTCATTAATAAACTACAATTAATCTCTTGTTTGTCTTTCTAAACATGATACAACATCGCAACCATTACCTCTTTTTCATTTTTATCCACTTTCATTTCAAGATCATATCGAGCCTCGTCAACAACATCAATCTTGCGGGAAAGCTCTTTGCAAAGTTCCTGCAAAAAAACATCAATGTGAATACACATACACTATATATATATATAGAACTTTTTATTCTAGAAAATACCTGGAGCTCCTGTGCAGACAGACCAGATAGTTTGAGAGGAGGAAGCCTCTCAGTAAGAGCATCATCTCTGTCTCTTTTATTCTGCTCTTTTTCTGCTGCCAGCATAGATGTGGCCCTCTGCAGTAATTTGCTCTGTAAGGTAACAGCACTGACGTGACTATGAAGTTCCAACAGATTAGCACATAGCTTAGCGCATAGCGCAGCACACTGCTAACACGGCTGGCCATTTCCTCAAGGCTTCTAGTCTTGACTTTCATTACCGTAATGAAGTTTAATATTACATATTAAATATAAATATATATATATAAATGAATAAATGAACATAAGTTCTTATCTTTATTAACCAAATCCATATTACTCAAAAACAACAAAATGATACACTATTATTTGGAAGTTTGGGGTTGGAAATATTTATCAAGATTTTTGAAAGAAGTCTCTTCTGCTCAACAAGGCTGCATTTATTTAATAAAAAATACAGTAAAACAGTAATATTTTAATATATTTTAAAATGTAATTTATTCCTGTGATCCAAAGCTGAATTTTCACCATCATCATGCTGCAGTTCATGCGTACATAAAATAAATGTAAATAAAGCTCTTTAAGCGAATCGCTCTCGCTGTACTTTGATGTCATACACTGTATGGTCTGCACAGCGCCACTTCAAGTTGAACACACTTTAAAACTGCAGTGGACAGATGGTACAGCGGCCACATGCTACAAACTGTAGCTATCGGAAAACTACGAGTTTCCACGTTGTTCTACAAGCTTTAGTCATTAGGGTAATTACGATATGGCTTAAACGCACCTTTACTCCAGTCTTCAGTGTCACATGATCCTTCAGAAATCATTCTAATATGCTGATTTGGTGCTCAAGAAACATTTCTTACTATCAATGTTGAAATCAGTTGAGCTGCTTAATATTTTTGTGGAAACCGTGATACATTTTTATTGGAGGATACCTTGATGAATAGAAAGTTCAAAAGAAAAACATTGAAATAGAATTTTTTGTAACGTTTTAAATGTCTTTACTGTCACTATTGATCAATTTAATGCGTTATTGCTGAAAACACTGTAAAAACAAATTTGTTCATTTACTTAATTCAATTGTGCAAACTCGTTGCCTTAATTTAATTAAGTAAGCATAACTTAATTGCATCAAGTTCTTCTTAATCCATTTAAGTTTTGTCAACTTAATTCTATCTGTGATCTGTGGAAGTGTACTCCCAGAGTGTATTGCGGCATTAATAAATGAATTGCTTTGTTTTACTATTTTTTGCTTTATTTTACATTACAATTTTATTTGCTATCGTTATTGGGGTTATACTGACAAGAGACAGCAAATAAGATTGTAATGGTCTAATTAATTAAATTAATTTAAAAAAAAAATTGTTACCATTGTGGTTTTCATGCTAGGAAATCAACATGAATTTATGAAGTCAACTTATGTGACCTTCTCCCAAATTTTGTTGTTGTTTTGACAATAACATTCAAGATGACTGGAAAATGAGTGAATGCAACTAAGAAGAATGATGACTGCAGAAGTGGAAGAAATTAGTGAAAAGTCTATTAAGAATTGCCCCGCCTCAAAAACCATTTGCCCCGCTGGGTTTGTTATATTCTTAGTATTTTTTTTTTTTTGCTTTAAATGTTTACTTGGGTTTTCTGAGTAACAAACAGCACAGATTACTACATTTTTTTATTAAGTTCGTTCAACAAATTATTGGACATTAAGTAAAGTTAACTAAAAAGTCACAGTAAGAACAACTGTTAGATTTTACAGTGTAGAAGTATTTGAAGCAAAAATCCAAACTTTTGACTGGTAGTGTATTATATTAAAAAAAAACAGACTTACTTTTAAGAGCAGCCGCCTTGTGGCAGTATACTTAGTTTTTTTCTGAAAAGCAAAACAAGTCATGTTTAATCACTTCAAATTATTTTTTTGACCTGCTAAATCTTATGAATTATTGTAAAGTTTGCCAAAAGGGAAATGACTTACAGGACTACAATGATGAATCACAGAGCGCAGCAATAAGGAAAGAAAATAAACATCAAAATGAATTAACTAAAGAGAAAAATGTATCCACTTTACAGTTTTAATCATAACATTGTTAAAGTACTTACCCTTCAGACATGGTTGTTTCTCTTTATGGACCCTAAAAAGGGAAGAGTTCTCATTCAAATGAATTTAAAAACGCATATAAAGTGTTTAAATGGACCAAATGAATGGTCCATTTGTTCCTTTTTCCAACATAAGTGACCATAACAAAGGTCATGAATCTCCAGATATTTGATCTTCAATGTGTTTCTGGTGATGAAATCTTTATTCAGTGTATGAATCTGTGCATGAGTCGCTAGAAAACATTCCTACAGTCCACACAGTCTGGAAAGGTGACGAGTGCCAAGTATTTGAAAGGCAGAGGAGTCACAATGTACAGGTAAATTTAATTTGGAGCCCTCGTATCCAAAGAAGAGTGCTTTATATAAAGCACTGGTGCCAAGCACTCTGTCGTACCTATTTTTTCATTCGTACCTATTGTGCTTGATAAAGCACATGGTTGTTAGAATGGCAGCAATGTTAAAATGTAGTCAGGCTGGAAATACTATGATGGCCCAGTTTCAAGCCCTAGCCATGAACTCACTTTCAACTAGATGCTTTCATACGGATCCTAGTAGCCAGAACTCAAGTTTTGGAAAAGATTGCTTGTATTTTATACTAAACTATCTGGATAGTCTTTTTATTTATTTTTTTTAAAGTGAAAAAATGGATTTAGATTTTTTAAAAAAAAGCATTTTATTGCCCCCCCCCCCCCCCCCCCCCCCCCCAAAAAAAAAAGCAACCCAAAATTTGTCTATGGTTAATTCGTTCATACAAATATAGGAAGTAGTCATTTAAGAGTTCAATCAAAATCTGTCCACTAGTTCAGAGGCGTACTTTTTTTGTTAGTCACCAGAGCGAATTCTATGCCAATTTCTTGAGTGACTAAATTGCAAGTCAAACCACTTTGAACTGTTTTCAGGATCTAATTGGTTCTAGGAGCCAAATCTTTCAAGAACATTTCATACCTTCTCCAAGTCTAAGCTAGCCGTGAAACCGCTACAGTATTTCATAACATACATTCCTTAAAGTTGACACAAGCAGCTTGTTACGAAAATACACAGCGTGGCACTCTCCAGTCCCTGTGGGGAGCCGCGGTCGTGACACGGGAGAATGTAGGACGGATATCCATCCATCTTCCCAACAGTGAAGGTGTAATTATGATTATCTCCAAATGTGAACTGTAAATCTAAGTGTTTTGAACAGATCGTACGGTACAAATCCTCACTGATGTTTAGCAATAAACTCAATATCCTTAAGTATTTATGACAACATGTGTGGGTCCATTAAAGTTGGGCTGTGAATGTGATAGCTTATAGGACTTACCTTGAACTCGGAGACAATCAGGGCAGGATGTGTTGTGTGGTGGGGTGGAAGAAGAATAAATGTTATATGATTTTTTTCGTGCAGGATTTATGGGTTGAATCCTGCATGTGAATGGCTAACTAAAATAGACCCCCGTTACGCCTCTTGCACACAAGTGTACAAATATCTGGGCAATTTGTTTTCCACCTCCAGGACATGGACATACACACTTCCAAATGACACACACTAGCACAAAGGTCATGCACTTCAATTCTCTTTTGTGTAAAGTAGCAACTGGAAAAGGACACCCTAGGTTAATAGGGCAAAACAATAAACTAACATATATCACCATACTTCCCCAGATGATTGATTATATTATAAACATTTTTAAAAATTTGTATTACAAGTTTTATGAATTGTTTGATGATACAAATGCACTAATTTTCATAAATTACCAGACATCTGAAAAATCTGAACAGAAATCTCTTGGTTCAAAATTCTTGTTTGATTTTTTTGACCAGAGTCAAAGGTTTTTACAAAGGGGATTTTGAATATCTAATTTTATCACTCTATTATGGGAAAATACTGCCAATAACGCCAAAAAAACAACCACCACGCTGTTAGGGAAAAAAATTATGTGTAAAGTTGGTCAAAAGATAAATGAATAAACCCATATGTAAAAACCTTTAGAATAAACGATGTATTAAAAACGGAAAAGTTTTTCGCGTACAGACGACAACAACGCAAAAACGACAAAAAACACTGCATTCTGCTGCCAGACCACACTGTGCCTTACATTTTTATGTACAATCAAGTTGTGTGTTTAAGTCATTTTTAACTTAAATTACATTAAACTGGGTTTAAAAATATGAGTTGAATCTTGTATAATTTATTGAAAAAGTTTTAAGATTAGTTACAACAATAAATGTCATAACTTACTGATCATATCATTTTTTACAGTGCAGTAGTTGGCGATGTCACTTTGTAAACAAACAACACACGCCTAGACTGAACATGTAATACACATGCGCATGACGTCATTGTTTTCACTAGTTTTGTAGTTTACATGGAGACGATAACGGTATCGTTTTCAAAAACTTGCACTTTGAAACCCGTTTTCGTAGCGTTGCTTTTCAGGCGTGTACATGAACGGCCAAATCGCTTAAAAAGCTTTCTGTTTTTAATTGAAAATGGTGTCGTGTAAACAACTGAATACTTCTGGTTCAGTGCAGAATATAAATACTACATGAAATATTTTAATTTAAACGATTTAATCAAATTTAATTTAATAGGACAGTAACTATTTTTGGTAAGCCTATTTTCTTGGCATATTTGATTTAACTCCACAGTTATAGTAAAATGTTCTCCTCGTAAACGCTAAAGTTAACTGGCCTCTTTATTAACTTGCGTGCTTGTGTCTCAGGACCATAAAGGCAAAGTTCTTCAAGGCTATGGTGTCTGCGTGCCGTGTCTAATGGGGTGAGGGCAGACAGTAACTAATGTGTACTTGTTAAGAAGGGACTGACAGCACACTCCTAAAAGACGGGTATTAATTATAATTTACACTATAGGTTGTACAATTATAATGCATTCAAATCTCGTCCACAAAAAGCTGCATGCTCAAACCTATACTTTTAAAAATCATTATGACGACGTGCTCGATGACAATGTGACATTGTAGTGATAATTTTTTTTTTATGATACTGACCTTTCTATTCAGATGGGTCATATAGGTCCTGCATTCTGTGATCATTTATACTGCGATTAATTACAAGTGCCAGTGATAATATTGTGCCATGAGTTTTGACTGTGTGACAGAATGAGACAGGTGTTTTGCAAGGGCTTCTCAAATCCTCTGCTGACTGCTGGCATGTAGCGGTAGTTATCAGTGTCAGCAGAACTCATTAAGTCATTTTAGTGCTTAAATGTGGAAGTTTGCTTGTTCTCTTCTTATTAAGTGTAATTAAAACTTTTGCATTATTCTGTAGGGTGTGTTTAAAGACAGTCTGGATAATGGTGTTAAAATTCTATGTGAAAAATATAATTTACTACAAATTAATAGAAAACTGCTGTTTAAAGAGATGGAGAGAAAATATAGTGCTTTTCTACAATGATCCAAATAATCCTACTTTATTACTCTATAAACTGACATGAGCCCTCTAGTGGGCTTTTTTTGTCAACAGTATATATATATATATATGTATATATATATATATATATATGTATATGTGTGTGTATGTTCTAAAGTTTGGGGTTGGTTTTAATGTCTCTAAAGTCTCTTCTGCTCACCAAGGCTGCATTTATTTGACCAAAATACAGTAAAAACAGTAACTTTGGGACATTTTATAACAATTGAAAAGAACTTTGTTCTATTTGAATATAATTTGAAATGTAATTTATTCCTGTGATGCAAAGCTGAATTTAAAGCCATTAGTCTTTCCATGGCACATGATCTTTCAGAAATCATTCTAATATGCTGATTTGCTGCTCAAGAAACATTTCTTGTTATTATCAATGTTGAAACTGGTTGTGCTTTCAAAACAAATCTTTATGACCTTAAACATAACAGTAGTTTAGATATACACAATATCTAAGCTATATATTATAAAATATTGCTTAAAATGGTTTTCAGAAGTATAACATATTGATGTAGTTCACTGGAGGAAAATGAAACTGTTAGGTTATCTTACATGTCTACACTAAATTGTTATTAAAGTTGTTTGTTCAGCTAGTATCAATTATAACTGTCTGACAAACAACCAAACTACCACTACTATTGTGTAATAGAAGGGCTTGATTTAAGGTAGACTTGATTTATAAAGGAAATGCTTGTGAGAAAAGCTTAAATTCTTTGTGTGTGTCAGGCTCCTCCTCCCCATTATCTGATCTCCTGGTTTCCTCTGAATACAGATAGAATTTGATAAACCATAAGAGGATGTTTGATTCTGTTCCACCGGCACTTCAAAAACAGCATATGTCTGGTGCAGTAAAAAAAACGTAACTGCAATGAGTATGATTTTTCTCTTTCTGTTCATTCTTTCATGTGTCATAATGAAAATCTCACCCCTGCATCTCATTGAACTCCCTCCGATGGAATGTTCTCAAGAGGTAAAGATACTGTTTTCTTCCCTTTTATATATAGAACATTAATGATATGAATGTGTTCATCTTTCATTTTGCTGTTTTCTGACAGGGGCTAGATTGCAAGGTTCAAGTAGGTAAGTATGTTTACTCTAAATTTTAAGTAAATTAATTAAGTACTAGGAGGTTTTTAAAAGACAAAATCAAAGGTATGTTCTTCAAATATTTCTTTGACGTCTTAGGTAACTGTTCAGATGAGGATTGGAAGATCCCAAGATATAAAGCCCCAGGTTCTCCTGTTGTAAGCGCAAATGTAAAAGCCAAGAGGGATGAGAGTGGACAGTTTGTGCCAATTATATACCTTACATGGATCCAATTACCTGACAGTAAGGCAGATTATGTACAGCTATGTTCAAGACTACAATATTTAAAAAATAATCAAATAATTTCAGTCAAATAGATTTTTTGTACAAAACATGTACATCTGGCCCAATTGTTTCCCAGTATAATTCTATGTAAAGGTTTTTTTCTTTATATTATTTTCCACAGGTGGCATATTCTCCCTCGAAGGGACTGAAGTGCGTGTGGTTGAAATGGCCACATATCACAGCGTTTGTGTTCGTTACATTTTTCGTAACACACTGTTGGGGACAGAAAACCCAAGATGGGGCATGGTGAGAGTACAAACTCTTGTTTAACCATATAATATGCAGTATTATTTATGCCACTGTTTCAGCTTTGTTTCTTTCCTTCATCATTTTAGTGGAATTTTTCTTTGGACAGAATTGTTGTCATCCCCAACTTCAAATACCAGGTTTTTGTAACCAATTTACCAAAGCCAGACATAGGAAGTTATACAGGTATAACCAACATCACAATTCCAGGTGAGATAAATAACGTAATCTTTAAAAAAACAGTTGAGGCTTGGTGATTTAGATGCTGTTTATATTCAGATTTGTTGCAGTTATTCAAAGTCAGCATTAAATGGAAGTTGCAGTAGTCTTTTCTTCCCTATTGTGACGTATATCCAAGTGACAAACAGCTCCTAGAAAGAGAAAAAATTAAAGGCGGGGCTTGATTTTTCCGGATTGATTGGATGGTTGTGGTTTGCTATTGGTCGATCTCATGTGAGTGACAGGTTGCCCCGCCCTCTCGCCTGTAAACGTCATCAGAGATGTCGCTGCAAGAGGGAGGGGAAAATTGATTTGATTACAGATTACAGGGGTATATGAATATAAAAAAATTGTGTTGTGGATGGATAATTCATTTATAATAAATACTGCAATATTCCATAAAAAACAACAATTGTCAACTTTAAGTGAACGAGTTATCTCAACAATTAATTATCTCAATGTTTTAAACAAGGAAAACCTCCTGTTTGTATAAATCTGTTTGTCATTTAAGAGAGCATTTGGAATAAGAAGGTAAAATGGTCAGTGAGAAACTCTAAGAAAAATGACTTGGTGATAACCATAGAATTCGAACCACAAGAGTTCTCTGACCAATACAAAGTCTCCATCTGCAGTCCTGACCTTCACCCAGAATCATCTCACATTGTCATAAAGGTATCTTCAGACTGAAAGAAAAAGACTCTATATATGTATATTCCTTCATAAACGTATATATTCATATAGTATTATGTGAAAAGAATTCTGTTTTAAAGGACAAGACATTTCTAATGGTTAATTTCACACTGGAAGCATGGTGGATAACTCACTGTTGTTTGGACTTGGTGGTGAGTTAAAGTATTATTTGTATGTGTGCTGTTTGTTAATATATAATATCAAGTAGTATTGGAATGTTTTGAGTCTTATATCATTAAATGGCTAAAAGATGTCCTGTCCAACAGATTCAGCCACTGTCTGTTCAAAGCATGAAGAACTGTCTGGATTACAGAGAGAAAGTTAATATCTGTCCCTGTACGTAATACACAGTAACATTAAATGTCTTTTTGCCGGTTTATTTTTAAATAGCCATTCAGATTATGATTCACAGCAATGCAAATGTTTCAGTGTATGATCTTGAATGAAAGTAAAGTTCATTTGACCTCTATTTTATTTGATTTGTATAGGCTACCATAATCTCTATTAACATGTTAATGTCAGTTCTTCCAGATGCTCCTGTTGCTTTTATTACTTTGGTGATACTGGGACTGTTGTTAGGGATATTGGCAGCTGTTGGTTGCTGTGTTGCATTTTTCCAGAACAAGGACTTACATAAAGGTTAGTGCAAATTAAAAGATCAAATAAATAAGCATGTAACTTAAATATGCAAAGACAAAGGTACAGGACTCAACGGATTTAGTGAGAGAAAAAACTACCATCCCATGAAGCATTGCAAATGACATAATCAAATTAAAATGGTTATTGGCTAAATAGGTGGAATTTTCTGTACAGCATCATGGGTAATGTAGTTTTCACCACGAATTCTGTTGTTTATTTAAAAAAAATAATTTTAAAAAATGAGAAGAGATGGCTTCAACAAAAGCATATATCATCGATTAACAACCTTGTAGCTCACAGTAGCTCTGCCTTTTTAAGTGTTTTACGTTATCATTAAGAATCAATTTCCCATATGGAGAAAAGTTTTTACTTCCAGAACCCAATTGTGGCATTCTGTTGTGTAATAAAATCAGTAATTGGCTACATTGTTCTGCACTTTTCAATTGTTTTGCTGATTCTTCCACTTACTCTTTATTTATTGAATACATTTTGAAGGGTCTCTTAATAATAATCATGAATTTTGATAGAAATGCCGTCCTCAGACATCTCTACCTGTGCAAAGGGTAAAGTGGAGTGGAATCCCGTTCAGGAGCACAAGAGAGTCATCATCATCTACTCTCTGGACCACCCCCTTTACAAAGAGATCATTTTGAAGTTATGTGCCTTCCTGAGGGCTAAATGTGGCACAGACGTCACTCTGGATCTCCTGGACTCCGCCTGGCTCAGTACAATCGGCAGAATTCAGTGGCTAGATGTGCAAAGGGAACGAATCTCCAAGTCCTCAGACAAAGTCCTGATCCTGTGCTCTCCAGGCGTTTATGCGAAGTGGAAGGCCATGTGCGGTGAGCGCAAAGCGAGACTGAAGGAGGATGAACGTTCACCCATAGGAGACATGCTCACGCCAGCCCTGAGCCTCATTATACCGGATTTTGTTCACGCTTCATCTTTCCACAAGTACATGGTGGCTTATTTCGATGACGTGTGCTGTGAGGATGATGTTCCAGCACCTTTTAACGTGGTGGTGAAGTACAAGCTCATGAAGCACTTTGAGGAACTTTACTTCCGGATCTTAGACATGGAAAAATATGAGCCAGGGCGGGTTAAATGCATTGAAGGCATTAGGGTGAATGATTACTTCAACTGTCCCTCAGGACGAGCCCTTCGGGATGCTGTTGAAGCTTTTCACAATTACCAGCTGAAGAATCCAAACTGGTTTGAAATGGAGCTTTTGGACACTGATGATGAAAAAGAGGAAATCATCTTGGAGTCAATGTTTCCTATAAACTATAACCCTGACACTGAATGCTATAAGCTGATTGAAGAACATAAAGCTCATGCATTTGTCAATATGATTAAGTGTCATGATGAACATTTCTTAAAGTGTTCCATCGCAGAGACAGGGATATTACTGAATGAGAATTCTTCAGTTCTTACCACAGATGTGCAGTCCAATGGTCCGGTTCTGAGTAGCTTTACAACTATAGATGTGAAAGGTTTACCAGCAACCAAACCTGTCGCACAACATGCTTTATGTTTACAGCCTCTGTGAATCTCTTTGATTTAAGCTTGGCATTATCAGACTACTGTGACTTTATGAGTCTAAACGTTTGTCTACTGTATGTATAAAATGGCATATTGAGTTTTTGTCTTTTTGACAAATACAGAAAAAAGAATAAAAATGTAAAAAATATAAGACATGTACTTTTGGCTGATGTTTAAATCTAAAGTTATTTACAATGCATGCAATGTACACATTTTATCATTCAAGGTCCACATTTAATATTTTTGCATTCCCTGGGAATTGAACCCGTGATCTTGGCATTCCTAGCACCATGCTCTACTGTAAGCTACAGAAAAAAAAAATATTTTCTATGATAAATAAACTGCACAGACCACTTTTCCCCCCACACATATACAATTGGTATTGTCTGTTTTTTTCAGTAATTTTTGAAGTGTCCAGGAATTAATACATTTTCAAAGGAAATTAGTACAGAATTGGGGTTGTGCCAACCTATAACCAAAAACAAAAAAAGTAAATAATATTCTGAGACTCACATACATGGTTTATGGAGAATAATATATATTTTAATTAGTACAGAATTGTGGTTGTGACAACCTATAACCAAAAAATAAGTAAATATTATTCTGAGGCTCACGTACATGATTTATGGAGAATATATATTTTTAAATAATATATCAATTTGAAATCTTTTGTATTATTAAACTGGATACTTATTTTGAAAGTATAGAGACTGTATTCTCCAAAAATGATTAATGAATCAATTGCCGTTCTGACAGGAGTTCTGAGTAAAAGTCAATTGATGGGATTCTCGACTAGTACAAACAGACCCAATCGGATCAAAGTTCATCCTAGTGGAGTCGAGCCGAGAAGAATGCAGCAAATAGCTTTTGAGAATTTGAGAAGTTATTATCCAAAATAAAGATTGGGATTGATTTAAGAAGAATCGTAAGTAGTGAGTATCGCGTGAGAAGCGTTTTAATGAGCAAACAGCTTGTTTTCCTTCACTCTTTACTGAACGTCGAAGTCCTGAAATGTTTACGTACAGGACCCGTATGTTGAATTTATTCTTTAGGGATTTCTTTTTTAAACGTGTGCATGATTGTTAAACTTGCATTTCAGCACGTCGCTTGTCTCAAACAAACAGAGCATGACACATTTTTCTCTTTGAATAGTTTGGAAACTTTGCAGCAGGCGGTGGTTTGATGTTTTTTTTTTGTTTTCGAATTAGACTTTTGCTGACCTGAAGATCCTGTTTTGAAGATGATGTGGAGGTTATCTGCTTTTTTTAGACGTTGCATTACAACTTCATTCAGCAGACATTGCAAAAAAGGTAAAGTAGCACAAACCACATCTAGCCTACACAGTAAAGAGATACAGAGAAACCTTGTCCAAATTTCATATTACTCTGCAATGCACCTTTCAGACTAATTGTACTATTCTATTGGCTACTGTACCACAATCTAATCACTGAATATTCGGAACGTTCTTCAGAATGTCCTATTTATTAATGTTTTAGATCGTAAAATGTGCAAACGTTTTGAGAACATGACTGTAATGTAACTGGAAGATCGTTAGTTAATAACTTTGAGAAACCCCTGCCAGAAAGTTCTGAGAACACTTACTGTATGGTCAATTAAAAACATTTTTTGCGATCAATCACCACATACCTGACTCTCAGAACCAATTAAAACTGGGTGAAACCTGTCTTTGGTCTCCAAATTTGAATGTTCTATGGTACAATTTTGATTGGGTGAACTGTTCCCTATTTCTCCATACAGACAGCCTGTTTACCATCCATCCTAATGTGAAAGAGGCTTTAGCGGATCACAGGGCAGTTGTGGCTCTGGAAAGTACTATTATTACACATGGAATGCCTTATCCTCTCAATCTCAGGTAAAAAAAAGAAGATAAATCTCTTACAGTCCTGTCTAATACTTACTCTGAATTTTTCCCTCACATCATTCTGAAGTCAGGGTTGTCACATGCCCCTTTATCTTAAAAAACAGAACAGAATATTTTTGTTGTACTATAATTGCACAAGCTTTTTAAAGACTAGAAGGTGGATAACTTGGATTTAGTGCTCTGAAACATACAACAATATAAACTGATACATATCTGGATTCGGTATTTACCAATTGGCTGCATTTTCTTTGTATTTCAGCACAGCAAAGGAAGTGGAAGCTATTGTGAGGGCTGAAGGTGCAATCCCAGCAACCATTGGGATTCTTGAGGGGAGGATTCACGTGGGCCTTTCTTCGGATGAACTGGACTTCCTAGCACAGAGCAAAACAGCAGTAAAAGTGTCCAGAAGAGACCTTCCTTATGTCATCAGCAAGGTCTGGAACTGATGTAAACTTTGATTTTAATCATGTGAATAAAAATTTTAATGTGAAATGTCTGTTTTTTGATAATGCAGGGTCTGTCAGGTGGCACTACTGTCTCCGGCACAATGATTGTGGCTCACAAAGCTGGGATTCCTGTCTTTGTAACCGGAGGCATTGGAGGAGTACATAGAGATGGAGAAAACTGCACGTTTATTTAACAATTGTCCTTATTTCCATGTAAAATATACGCATTATACTGCTTATATTCAATGACTGACATATTATCTCTTGCAGCCTTGGATGTGAGTGCAGACCTCACCGAACTGGGTCGAACACCTATTGCTGTTGTGTCTGCTGGGGTGAAATCCATCCTAGATATTGGTCGCACTCTTGAGTTCTTGGTTAGTGCTCAAACCCAGTTACCATTTTTTACACTATTTCATGTAAACACAAGAAAAACACTGTAAATTTGCAAGCTGTTTTTGCCGTCATCTGATGCTGACTTAAAACGTAAGTGTGCTGATTTCCAACCCAATTTCTATTGTTGCAATGTTGGTTTTATGTAAATGAACAATGTTTCTCTTTCTCCATGCTACCTGGACCAAGAAATTCCTGTTTATTTGTGTGAAAAAGTTTCAGCTCCAGGACTTTAAAGAAAACTACAGATTGTACTTTTGCATTTTTAATCCCAGCCCACAGACAGTCAAATTGGCATAGAATTATGAACAAAACCATTATTGTAAGAGTAGGTTTCTCACTGAAAATTGTATATCGTAGTTTGTCTCCTCTTTAAATTGCATTATGGTAAAATGTAACACTATGGCAACAGTCTTCTTACGTTTTGAAGGAAAGGTGCTTCCCATTCCTTCTCTTTATTTTGCATTTCTTTTATTAAAAGTTTTATTAAAAAGCCATTTTGCCAGCAGTTATGTGCCTCTATAAAATTAGTCTTTAGAAACACTAATAATCTAATAACACCGAAAATCTTTATTTATATTTTTTTATATTATGTATTTTAATTGATTTCTTACCATAATATTAAAATTGTTATAATAATAGACATTATGTAATACCCCTAGTAAACCGGGTCAGTTTTGATTTCATATATACTTAGGTTCTCATTCATAGATCAATGCTTTTATTTACAGGAAACTCAGGGTGTATGTGTGGCCACATATGGAGATTCAAAAAGCTTCCCGGCTTTCTTCTCGCGGCAAAGTGGATTTACTTCTCCTTACCATGTCTCCAGTCCTCAAGAAGCAGCAGATCTTATTGGCAAGTCTGAGTGTTTAAGCTTTTACCGCACCTACATTTGAGTAAATGTCAATATTACACATTTACCGAAAGCTGTAGTGATTGTAATTGAAAGAGCTAGTTGAAACAGAGATCATAGATAATGTTTCTCTAATGTAACTCATCCTGCTTAGTCATTCATGAAAGGCTCTTAAACGCTCTCTTTTCTCAACAGCAAGCACACTATCTCTGGGGCTGCAAAGTGGTCTTCTGTTGGCCGTTCCCATCCCAGAGGAACATGCAGCCACGGGACAACTGATAGAGGACGCCATACAAACAGCTGTGACTGAGGCCAGGTTGAGAAAAATAATGCCTGGAGTCTGGACATAACAGTTGCCACATATAATGTTAAACATTTTCTTTGTATATTTGAAGCTCAAAAGGTGTCACAGGAAGAGATGTCACTCCTTTTATCCTTCAGCGAGTCAATGAGCTCACTAAAGGGAAGTCCTTGCAAGCCAGTATCCATTTAAGACACAGGACATAGTTTTGCTTATTGCATTTATGTTCTTATATACTTATAATGACATTTTGATTTTGAAACACTGATACATAATTCATATGTACAGTACCTATTGCATTGTGTGGTTGTAGTCTAAGTGGTCTGCAACTTATGTTTTGTGGTATTTTCCTGAAGTTCATTCATTTTCAGATATAGGACTCATCCATAACAATGCCAAGGTGGGCAGTCGGATTGCATGTGCCCTTTCTAAACACAAAGAAAAAAGTGGAGGCAACTTCAGAGGTGATAGTAAGACTCAAAAGTCAATGGACCAGAGAATGGACCCCAAAACTGGAAGTGATATGGTAAGCTTTTATAGAAAGTCAAAATTAATGCAAAATAAATACATTTTATTTTCAGTGATGTTGTTGTTAACTAAAACTAAAATGATTTTAAAATAATCGTTAATTAAAATAAAGCTGTAATTAAATGTATAGATATTAGACGAAACACTCGAACTTAAACAAAATAAGCAAAAAATAGAAATGTTGCCTTAATAAATACATAAGTTGAGTTACTAAAATGACTAAAACTGAAATAACAATGAATATAGAAAAATATAGAAAATCTAATATAAATAACAAAAGCACATAACAAAATTAAACTAAAATGAAAACTGAAAATATGAACATAAAAGCTAATTCAAAACACACTTAACTATAATTTCCCTCAGATTGTTATCGGTGGAATAAACGTTGATTTCATCGCTAAAGGAACAACAAAGACATTGGTGGTGAGTCTAGTAACAAGCTACAGGAGCTTAAGTTACTTGTTTATGACAGGATGCATGTAAATATTTGTATTCAATTCAGTTTGGTCAGACAAATCCAGGAAGTGTGTGCCAGTCATTTGGAGGAGTGGGCAGAAATATTGCTGGTATGTTATGTGTCATTCATATTATTATGAAGGAATATGTACAGTTCCTCTTTTTTACAATTGTCCCTGTATTTCTAATAGATTGTTCAAGCCGATTAGGATACAAACCTCTCTTCATTTCTGCCATCGGCAAAGACTCTCATAGTGACGCAGTGTTAAACTATTGTAAACACATGGTGAGGTACATTTTCTACTTTACATTTTATTGCTCTTGTAGCCCAAAAATTTTGTTTTGTAGGTCATTGTATTATTATTTTTTTTATTTTTTTGCATTTTACTCATCAGAATACAAGTGCAATTGCCAGATTACAGGACCAAAGGACTGCAACCTATTGTGCTGTCATAACTGAGTCTGGAGAGTTGAGCTTAGGTTTGGGTGACATGGACATCCATCAGCAAATACAAGAGCAGTATGTACGTATATTCAAAGAGTACACTACCGTTTTAAAGTTTAGGGGTCGTGAGATTTTTTTGAATGTTTTTTTTCTCTTATGCTGACCTAGGCTGCATTTATTTGATCAAAAATACAGTAAAAACTAATATTGTGAAATCATTCTAATATACTGATTTGCTGCTCATGAAACATTTCTTATTATCATCAATGTTTAAAACAGTTGCGATGCTTAATAATCTTGTGGAATCCGTGATACATTTTTCCAGGATTCTTTGATGAATAGAAAGTTCAAAAGAACAGCATTTATTTGAAATAGAAATCTTTTGTAACAAGGTCTTTGACACAATGAATAACTGTTTTATTATTTTTTTTAAAGAAAAATCTTACTGACCCCAAAACTTTTGATTGATAGTGTACAATCACAAAAGTGTAACTTTGTGGCTTTTAAGTCGTGTTAGCTTGGAGACCATCTGCACGCTAATTCGAAACCTTGAAAAAAACACATTTAAAATGCACAGAGGAAAAACAGAGGAAAAATATTGATGACTCATCTTGCACTCACTCATTTTGTCCTATCAGATGCTCTTTAGAGTAAGACTGCCCCGCCCCCTAATAACACCTTCAACCAACTAGCAAGTAGCATATCAATAAAAATAAAAAAACGAAGGAAATGCGTCAACAAAAGGGCTTTAAAGCAACTGTAACAACTATTTTGATAGCATAAATCTTTTGTTTTTATGTTCAGGTATCTCAGTTTAAGGATCAACTTGCATCTGCATCTCTTGTAGTTCTTGATGGCAACATTCCGGTTTCAACCATTGATTACGTGTGCAGTATCGCCAAGAAACATGCAGTCCCCGGTAAACTCACTTATCTAATAGTCTACTGATTCCGAGTGTTGACGTCATAGTTTCAAGTCAGATGTTATGTGCATATCTATGTATTTTTCTTTTGCTGCAGTGTGGTTTGAGCCCACGGATGCCGATAAGGCCTGTAAGCCCTTCCTGTCAGAGAGCTGGAAAGCCCTGTCCTACACCTCCCCCAACCTGACTGAGCTCTGCACCATGAATCAGACACTAAATCTGCCCACTCCTACAGGTAATGTAGTTAGCTACAACCTAAAATAAGAAAATGGTTGACTACTGGACAGAAAGTGACAGAGCTTCTTGAATAGTAATCAAAGCATCATTTTGTTTCAGAATTGCCCATAACGCTCGAGGATGTTTTAGGCTGTGTACCGGCTCTCTGCCGCCCCCTGCTGGAGTATCTACATTGTGTGGTGGTCACTTTAGGTCCGCTAGGTGTGCTGGTGTGTGGAGAACATGATGCTGGAACTGTAAATTTGCAACCACGAAAGCTAAATCGGGTATGACGGGCTTATTATTTAAATGATTTACTATCCGAGTCGTAGATGATTCAGTGATTGTGTCTCTCCTCAGCGAGTCAGATGGTAGTCATTGCCCAGTGGTACAGTAGGTCATTTTATTCAATGGTGTGATGCTTCGTTTTTAAATATTAATGCTTCTAAAACAAAAGAACTCAGTACCTGTTTTGCCTGCTGTCATAAAGGGTGAAGTGGTCAAGAATATAAATATTTAGTGACAGTACTTGATGATAAGATACATTTTGAAGCAAACAGAGAAATCTCTCCAGCGTATGCATTTTCTGAGGAAACTTCATAGTTTTAATATGGAGTAATAAAGTCTCTTTTATGAAAAAATATTTTATACCTGTTTTATTGAATCTTTCTAAAGTTTTTCTATTATTTGTTGGTACAGCAACCTCTATGTGAGGAGTAGGAGTAAACTGAGTAACAGTTATAATGTGCAGCAAGATAGTGGGGACCGACTTAAGGAACATTACACACATTAATGAACAAAGGGCGACTAGGAAGGGCCAGTCAGTCCTTTCCGATGTCACCAATCCATTGTTTAGTAAATTTCAACTGCTTCCTTCAGGCTGTAGATTTAAAAACCCTTTGTGTAAATCAAATAGATTTAGAGTTCCTTTAGGAAAACAATTCCTTTATACCTGCTGTGATCATGTTTTTAAATTACTTATAATAAAATTATTGTGTGTTGTGTTTCTGTACATGTGCTGTATGTTTACTGCTGTCTATAACAAATTGCCTTTCGAGGACAATAAAGTCAATTTTATTAAAGTTCCCCTATTATGCTATTTTACTCTAAATTTTGTGATTGGTCTACTCTGCTCTGATTGGTCAGATGGCCCAGTATGTAATGATTGGTCAGATGACCCAGTCTGTTGTGATTGGTCTACTGTGCTCTGATTGGTCAGATGGCTCAGTATGTTGTGAATTGTCTACTGTGCTCTGATTGGTCAGATGACTCAGTATGTTGTGATTGGTCTACTCTGCTCTGATTGGTCAGATGGCCCAGTGTGTTGTGATTGGTTTTCTCTGCTCTGATTAGTCAGAAGGCCCAGTCTTTTGTGATTGGTCTACCACTTTTAGCACATAGACTAATTCCCCATGGACATAATTAAGTCCCGCCCTACATTTTTTTTCTTGTTTGAGAAGCCGTTTCACTCGAATGTCACAATGGGAAGACCCAAACTATGTCACAAAAGGGAAGAAAAGATGATTGCAACTTCCATTTTATGCTGACTCTAAGTGTCTTTTAAACCCTTTTACTGTGATATTAAAATATTGCACATTTATGCCTTTTTATAGCAGAAGGGACGACTGTGTGCTGTTCATTATCCTGCGCTGGCTGTGAGCCCTAAAGAAACAGTAAATGTGTCTGGAGCTGGTGACAGGTATGTTAATAGATAGTTAATAGGTATTTAACATCATGTGCAATGAATAAAACTGTTTCACATTAGTCTCTCTATCTCATCTAGTTTTGCTGGAGCAATGATGGTAGGGATCCTTCAAGGGATGGAAACAGACAGCTGTGTGCGAATGGGTCTCCTTGCCGCCCGCACGTCCTTGTTGTCTCCTCATCCAATAGATCCATCTCTGACAGCCGATGTCATCCATCCAGACAAGTCACACTCTCAACCTTGGTCAAAGCCTACATATGTGTGGATGGAGGACTGAAATACAATCTAAAAGAGGCAGAAATCTTACCAGCAGGCTTCTACAGTCACAGTGCATTCGATGGGACATATGCTACTTTTGTGGGGTTTTATAGCAAACAAACTCAATGATTGGTGCGTACTGAGCAATATGAAAATCCTACCTCATGACTGAAGGCTACTAAACATTTATGATTTTAGCATTTTACAGTATTATAACATACTTGTGATAATAGCTGGTATTTTTATAAAGGAGCAGAGTTAGGACGTTTTAATTACAATAGAGTTTTTTTAATTACAAATTTTAATGAAAATAGTCACAATTTAATTATTTAAACTACAACGTTTTTGCATTGCGTTTAAAATTTTGGAAATTAAAATAACATGTTTTTCTTTTGTAAACAAATTTTAAATAATTATTATTAAATTGTAAAGAACATTAAATGTATATATTACACTACTATTTGGTGAACTTCAAATAAAAATATATAAATTTAATATATAAATTGATTTATAAAAAAGTTTTTAAAATAATTTGTTTTAACCTATGCAGTATTTTTTATTTTATAAAAATACTTATGTCAAAAAGTACTTTCCCTAAATCTGATAACACGAAGTTGTATCGCGCCTCGTGACGAATCTAGAACATTGCTGATGTATGTTGAAAATTACGTTTACAAAATAAACTACATCTCCCACAATACATTGTGCATCGTATCTTGCGCAAACTCAATGAGAGGTGACTGGTTACTGTATTCCCTCCTCATTTCAGTGTAAGATGGTGGTAAAGAATCTGCTACCTAAATAAACAGTAAAACTGAGTAGGAAACATCTAATCAATATTGAACATCTGAGCTGTGGAATAGTGCTCATTCCAAACTATCAGATAGGCACATCTGATCAGTTGAAAGGCAGAAACCCCCGCCTAAACTAGAGTCAATATCCCTTGGAGTGGAATCCCTGCAATACAGGACCAGCTAGTTGAAGTGAGTACCCTACAAAACAACTGCTTTATTCGCGATCAATACACCCGAATATAATTACTTCAGCGGTATTAGTTTTGCATATGTGTGTTGAAGCAGACTAACCCCATGGTTAAAGCATAACACATTGAGTTTACGTGAAAGGTGAAGTCAAAGGTGGACTGGCAGCGGTTCCTCCTCTAGTCGCCGGGCCGATAAGTAGGAGAGTCGCAGGCTTTAGCTGTGTGTAGGCCGCAAAATAGAAACGTTCCGAAAACACTCGTTGTCGACAAAAAATATGTGAGGAAAGTAATTTTATTATTTTATAAGCATTTCAAAATATGTGTGCCTTTAGGTTTGTGTGTTATTGTTTGACGGAGTGTTAAATCGATGTTTCAGGCGTTGTGTTATATGCCGCACGTCAGTTGAAGTCTGTCCCAGCTGTGGAGACACCTGACCGGCTTTCAGCGCGACTGACGCGCCGCTAGACATACATGATGTGAGATATCAATAATTGGGGTTTTAATGAAGATTCGTAGATATTAAAATAAGGATTAAATGTGTTGTTTATTTAATTATTGTCATTTTGAAGCCGAAACGGGCTTTACGGAGGTCTGCGAATCTAAACAGTGTTTGATTAGGGATGATGTGAGACATATAAGTGGGAATCTTTCATATATGCTTTCAATGAAAATAAATAGTAATTTGCTTTTAGAAATAATATTTTTCTGAGCAAATATGAACTGCGTCGTTTATAAGTGCGTTTGTTGTGATACAATGTCAGTGTTGCACAAAAGACAGACTGAATCGCATGTTGTGATTTGCAATTCATTTAACGTTAGCTATAGTTTGTTGTTGTGAATATAACTTTGGTTCTGTATTCAGTGTTAAAATGTCGACGTAATTTAATTTATTTGGTAGATTTTTTGTATTATCTGTGCGTGGACTGCTAATACCTGCCATACATTCATCTCTAATGTGACCCAGTGATCCTATTCTGCAATCCCAATACATCAGCATGTTTATAGCCAACTGGGTTAACTGACTGTATTGAAAGTAACTTGAAAAGGCTTAATGTGCTTTGTGGTAGCTTGATGTTTTAAACTGCTTTGAGCCTATGACAGCTGACTATATTCATTTGCAATGGCTATTAAATTAGTTTTGAGCTTATTTATGTATTTTTTCAATATGAATATTTAACGACCATTTATGTACTAGAGTAAAAGTATTGTCATCATCCAGGCTGCTGCTGTTAAATCAAATCTCACTTAATCCCAATCTACTTTCTGTGACTTTGCATCAGCCTATTGGCCAACCTGCCAGAGACTCTCCTGAACTTACCGTGTGATAGGATGTCCCGCAGTCCAGAGCTGAAGGAAGATCCCATGGAGTGCCCACTGTGCATGGAACCGCTGGAGATTGACGATGTCAACTTCTTCCCCTGCACCTGCGGCTACCAGATCTGCCGTTTCTGCTGGCACCGCATTCGCACAGATGAGAACGGCCTCTGCCCTGCTTGCAGAAAGGTAAGAGCTTCTGATGATTGTTTATTCTATTGTTATATATCTAGTTGCGAAACACATTCTAATACCAACTTCACTCAGTCGGCGTGTTCGCAGGTTATTGGGTCACTATTACACTGTATTTAATAAAACTATCCTTAATCTGTAAGTAGCAGTCGATACCGATATGGCCGATAGCAATATCTAAAACGGTGGTTCTCAGCTGAACAGCAGGAGAAAACGGAGTTGAATGCAAATAATGAAACACTACTACAACAACCCATAATGATACGACCCTTCACAATACATAATGCTTACAATGACCTCTGTTAGAGCGCTACATATGGCAGTTTATCTGTTCAATAAAATACTTTACTCATCTGTTGAGTAATAAAAACACCATCTCCGTGTCGCTTTTACAACATTTCAAATCCCTCAGTTCTCGCCACCTCTGAATTACGAGCTCTATCGCGTTCTCTTTTTTTCCAGCAGACTTTCCTCTCTTTGGCTTTGTTTTTAAAACGGGGGGGTTGCGATTTAGCTGCTCCATGTCAACCTCTCTCGCTCATTGTGACAACTAACCTGTCACTTCCACACCATATACACGAACCAACTAGCCGGACCAACATTCTTTCTACACATGTATGCAATTTCTTGCAAAAACCGTCCGGTCAAGTCTAAAATATAAACACGCATAACAGGCTTACGATAGTAAATCATGGTAAGACAAAAACATGTTTTGGAAGAATGATTGATCTATTGGCTCATTAAAGTTTTATTTCTGCTATTGTGTTGGCTCGCCACCTGTTGCCCAATATACAAGCTAGTTTCTGAAACAAAATCAAAACCACTGAACCTAGTAGCAGAATCTAGAGAACTGGATGGTTGATATGTATTTAAACAAGAAGTTGCCATGACTATATTTAATTGTTGATTGTAAAACAAAATGTTATGCACAAGCGCAGTGGCGAAATATTGTCTGATTAACTGGCCTAAATGTTCTAAAGCCTGGTTATGCATTTGTGGCTAAACCATGTTGCACCACTTTTTTGGCAAACCGCACTTCCCAAGTGTAAATGCGATGTGGTTCATTCACTGTAATGGTGTCAGCCTGAAAACTTGACCTATTTGCAGAGTTCTTTGAGCATGCTAGCCCTCAGGATACCATGGTTCAGGCGATGTAACGAGTTGTGTGTGTCTTCTGTAGCCTTACCCGGAGGATCCGGCAGTATACAAGCCACTGTCACAAGAGGAGATCCAGAGGATAAAGAACGAGAAGAAGCAGAAGCAGAATGAAAAGAAGCAGAAGGTGACGGAGAACCGCAAGCACCTGGCCAGCGTCCGCGTGGTGCAGCGAAACCTCGTGTTCGTGGTGGGACTTTCTCAAAGACTCGCGGACGCAGAGGTGATTCATCGTATTAGACAATGTCGTTGTCTTTTTTTTTTTTCTTTTTTTTTTTAAAATATAGTGACTGTTTTTAGTTTGTTTTTTTCTTTTTTAGATCTATTGAATAATGAACATCAATATTTTTTTAAATAATTCATTCTAATTTTATTGCTATTTATTCTGTTTATAGCATTTGTTTGAATAGACTTTAACAAATTACTTGATAATGAATAACTAGCTGCTGCCTCTATGAAATTAACTCAAAATTAGTACAAAAGTTTGGGTCAGTTATTTCTTTATTTAAATTTTTTTATAAAGGATTTTTAAAAGTTTTTGAAAGAAGTCTATTCTGCTCACTAAAGCTGCATTTATTTAATAGAAAATACAGCAAAAGCAGTACTATTCTGATATGTTATTATAAATTAAAATAACTGTTTTTTTAAATTGTAATTTATTCCTGTGATGACAAAGCTGAATTTTCAGCATCCAGTCTTCCATTGTCGTATGATCCTTCAGAAATCATTATAATATGCTTATTTGCTGTTTAAGAAACATTTCTTATCAATGTTTTTGATAAGTGATTTACTTTTCTTTTTTTCCCTAGAATCATTGAAAGAAAAATCTCACTGACCCCAAACCTTTGAGCAGTAGTGTACAATCTAAAAGTACTACAATAAAAGTAGTAATTTACGATATAATGTACAAGTATCTAAATTACTGATCATGCAAAGAAGGGCAGATCACCCTGTGCCCATATCACATCAGTGAGAAATGTATCACTTCCTGTGGGAGGTAAATGAGAATGGCACAAAGATAGAGCGTTTTCATCAGGGAGTCGTTTACATTTTGCTGAACAAAAGGAAATGTCCTCCCTCAGAGTCATTTCACAGTTTGATTGTGTGATATATAATAAGCAGGCATAATTCAGCGTAGTGTCGGTTTTGTCGTTCATGCAATAATTCGCTTGAAGGAATCACTGTAACTTTGATCATTTCATAGGTTCTAAAGCGCCCAGAATATTTCGGGAAGTTCGGCAAAATTCATAAAGTGGTCATCAATAACAGCACATCATATGCAGGTTCACAGGTAGGAAAAACTTCATGTCCATGTGTGTGGAAAAAGTCTCTGGCTTATAGGGATAGTTCTACCAGAAATGAAAATTCTGTCATCATTTACTCACCCTCATGTTGTTCCAAACCTGTATGAATTTCTTTCTTCTGCTGAACACAGAAGATTGAAGAATGTGGGCAACGGTAGCCATTGACTTCCATTGTATTTTTTTTTCCCATACAATGGAAGTCAATGGCTTCAGCAGAAGAATGGACTATATCTAAGATAAACAAGATTAGGCATGAGGACGAGTAAATGATGACAGAATTTTCTTTGTTGCGTGAACTATCCCTTTAAGGCTACAGCAAAACAGTAGAATAAAGAAAACGCACACTTATATTTTGACCTTTCACTCCACAGGGTCCTAGTGCCAGTGCCTATGTAACTTACATTCGTTCAGAAGACGCCCTTAGAGCAATACAGTGTGTGAACAATGTCATAGTGGATGGTAGAACACTCAAGGTAAGTGTTAAACCATCACAGCACAGTCCTTTTGACAAATATGATTCAGAACGTCCCTTAGAAGTGACATGACGTTTAAACTTTAGTGTTATTTATTCTCATCTCTTCATGTGTACAGTATTTTACATTTATTCTTCTATCAATTTAAGATTGTTATTAAAGTAGTTCTGTGTTGCTGTTTTGTCTCCAGGCTTCTTTAGGTACAACAAAGTACTGCAGTTATTTTCTTAAAAGCATGCAGTGTCCCAAACCAGACTGCATGTATTTACATGAACTGGGGGATGAAGCGGCTAGTTTTACAAAAGAAGAAATGCAGGTGAGCGATTATGCTCGATCAGTTCAGACTAGTCAATACATAAACTAAATTACATTTTGAAAATGATTTTGCTCTCTCTATATGTGTACATTTTGTTTTTAGGCTGGGAAACATCAAGAGTATGAACAAAAATTACTCCAAGACCTTTACAAAGCGAACCCTAACTTTTTACAAACCTCAACGTGTGGGGAGAAGTCGAAGAGTAAACCCAACTCCACTCAGAGGTGTTGCTTTTAATCTTCAATTTCATTGCTGCACACACCGAGTATGATAACCATATCCAGATTTTTAGTGAAAATGTGCCTGATTTTTGCAATATATGCTATAATTAATCACATAATAGTTAAACAATTATTTTTTATAATTATATGATGATAATTAATTATTTTAAAATATATAAAAAGAAAAAAATATTCACCGCCGTTCATAGGTTTGGGGTTGGTGTGAAATAATATTAAATTATTTTAAGTAATAGTATTATTACATTATACAGTGTTGCATGGTCCTTCATAAATCATTCTAATGCTGATCTGCTACTCAAGAAACATTTCTTATTATTATCAATATTGAAAAGTTGTGCTGCTTAATAGTTTGTGGAACCTGTGATACATTTTTGCAATGTTTTTTGATGAATGAAATTTCAAAATGACAGCGTTTATGTGAAATATTTTTTGTAACATTGTGTGCGGCATTAACTGTCACTTCTGATCTGTTTAATGTGTCTTTGCTGACTAAAAGTATTAATTTATTAAAAAGAAAAAAGTCTTACTGACCCCAAACTTTTGAATGGTAGTGTATATAATTCAGCTATTATATATGATAAGGTTCTGGTAACACTTTACAATAAGGTTCCTTAGTTAACATTAGTAGCTAACATGAACTAAGAATGAACAATACTTAGTTAATATTAATTTCAACATTTACTAATACATTAAAAATCAAATGTTATATTTGTTAACATTAGTTAATACACTGTGAACTAACATTTACAAAGATTAATAAATACTGTAAAAAAATTTATTGCTCATTGTTAGTTCATGTAAGCTAATACATTAACTAATGAACCTTATTGTAAAGTGTTACCAAGTTTCTCTTTTCTTTTAGAAGTGTGGTTCCCATTTTTAACTTAGCATTATTTTATTCCCAGACCAAATAGCACCAATAAAGAAGGGTGGCCTTCATTACAGAGCTATGGGAAAATGGTTAACGGTTTAACCACAGAGCATCGCAAGTCCCCTCCTCTTTTAGACTGCCTAACAGACTCTGACCACATGACTCCAGACGAACCAGACCCTGAACAGGGAACAGAGCAGAACATGGGCTTCCCATCAGCCTTAGAGCCTACCAGGTACTGTACTGCAGAAGCCTAGCCAATAGTGATGATAGATAACAACTTTTGTTTATGTGTGCTTATTACAATGCGTTTTCATTTCAGTCCAATTGAGAAACCATCTGAACCCATAAGTATAGGAAATGGGGAAAATATATCACAGGTAAGTGCTAAAAAAAAGTGAATTACTGATAATAGTTATCATGTTTTTGTTTTGTTTTTTTGATCCATCTGTCTGTATTTGGTTTTGCAGACATCCAGTAGCGAGTCCCCATCTCCTCCACCTGGCCTTACTAAACCCAGCCTCGTTGTGCCCATCAGCGTGGCCGAACTCGCAGCACGCTCACCCTTCGAAGGGGCGGCAGCGGAGTCTCAGTCTCTTTTCTCAGACAACAGCAATTTCAGACATCCCAACCCCATCCCCAGCAGCCTGCCCCCCTTCTCCTGTTCCCCACAGGGAGCCTCAGACTGGCCCATGACTCCAGAACCACAGAGCCTTTTCACCTCAGGTAGGCACATGCAATGTAGTAGGATTTTATAACAATAAGATTTCAGTGTAAGCGGAGCTAATCGGGTAAACCCATCAATCTCTCTTCCTTGTTACAGACACTATCCCGGTGTCGTCCTCCACTGATTGGCAGGCGGCCTTCGGTTTTGGCTCTTCAGCCAAGCAGCAGCAGCAGGACGATGACCTGGGCTTCGACCCATTCGACGTCACACGGAAGGCTCTGGCCGACCTCATAGAGAAAGAGCTGTCAGTCCAGGAGCATTCCCCCCTCTCTCCCAACCCCTCCCATCAGACCAGCCTCCCCAACGGCCAACAGCGCCTTCCTCACCACCAGCACAGAGGCCTCTATAACTCCTTCAGCCTTCCCCAACACATGGCCGCACGGCACCCCTGGATGGGCCTCCCTACCCGTAATAACCTCACACACTTGAACCACACGGCCACCGCAGCAGCTGCACACAGCCATTTCTTAGACCTGAGCATGCCGACCCAACACCACAGCACCGGCCTTGGGGGGATTCCTATATCAGGTTAGGGAATGCATCTGTCTTGTGCACTCCAGTTTTTATGAATCACCTGTGTGTGTATTAAAACACCTTGTCTAAGCAGAGTACTACAGATGTAGCCCACTGATCCAAATAGAAACAAGTTGTTGAACTCATTCCCAGTTTGTTTATTGTTGTATTTTGCTCCGAGTTGCCTTTTAATTTACCATTCGCAAAGCCCCGCCCCCTTTAGTTACTGTTGCTGTGTCCGACAAGCCATGCCGCTCTTACAGCACATATGTTGTCACATGGTGAAAAATACATTGTGAAACAAAGAGGACACTGACAATGCGCTGACAGATGTGATATGAAATAAAGTCTCAACTTTCAAATTTGGTCTTTTTTTAAAAGAAATTTAAACAATAAATACCGTTCTCTTTAATGTGTCCTGACAGATTGCTGTAGCGTCTCGTTAAATCTGCGCATGAACCGATCATTTCTTCCTTCTAGTTAATTTATTGCATCAAATAAACATGAATGAACATCAGAAGGAATCCACTGACGTTAATCTACTAACTCTCCTGACTGCCTTGTCAGACAAAATTACGGATTTGGTGGATGCCGGATTATGATTGGTCAGATCGTCTGTCAATCAAATTACCTGCGAAGGTTGAATTTTTAAATTTTTTATTTGTTTTAAATAAGGCAGATATAAATATGAATATTAAATGAAAATTAGAAATGTTTCCTTGGAAACTAAGTGAAATATATTTCAACTGAAAATAGGCAAGGCAAGGCAAGTTTATTTATATAGCACATTTCATACACAATGGTAATTCAAAGTGCTTTACATAGAAGAAATTAAATTAATCAAAAGAAATCAGAATAATTAAAACAGTTTAGAATAAAAGATAAAATACAGAAATAATCAAATGAAATCAGAATAATTAAAACAAAATAAAATACAGTAAAAACAGTTGAATGAACAGTGGCACAGTGCTCATTCAGTAAATGCACAGCTAAACAGAAGTGTTTTGAGTCTGGATTTGAATGTGACTACTGTAGGAGCACATCTGATCTCTTCTTGAAGCTGGTTCCAGCATAGTAGCTAAAAGCAGACTCACCATGCTTAGAGTGAACCCTTGGTATTTCTAGCTGATGATGTGATCCTAATGATCCGAGTGATCTGTTGGGTTTATATTCAGTAAGCATATCTGCAATGTATTGAGGTCCTATGCCATTGAATGATTTATATACCAGTAATAATACTTTAAATTCACATCTATATGTAACTGGCAGCCAGTGTAAAGATCTGAGGACTGGTGTGATATGTTCATATTTTCTGGTTCTGCTCAGAATCCTGGCAGCAGCGTTCTGTATGAGCTGCAACTGTCTTATGGTCTTTTTGGGAAGGCCATTGGGAGTCCATTACAATAATCCACCCTGCTGGTGATGAAAGCATGCACAAATTTCTCTAAGTCTTGACTGGAAACAAAGCATCTAATTCTTGCAATATTTTTCAGATGGTAGTATGCTGATTTAGTTATTGCTTTGACATGACTACTGAAACTAAGCTCACTAAGAGTCACACCAGGATTCCTGACTTGATTTTTAGTTCTTTGACCCCTAGACTGAAGGTATGCGTTCACCTTGAGAACTTCATCTTTGTTTCCAAACGCAATGACTTCAGATTTGTCTGTTTAACTGAAGCAAGTTTTGGCACATCCAATTGTTTACTTCATCAATGCATTGGAACAGAGAGTTAATGGGGCTGTAATCGTTAGGCGATAGGGCTAAGTAGAGCTGTGTATAGTCAGCATAGCTGTGGTAAGCGATTTGGTTCTTTCTCATTATTTGGCTCATTGGGAGCATGTACAGGTTGAATAGGAGTGGCGCAAGAAAATATAAAAATAAATGGTAAAAAGACAATCGAAACCATTATATTCAGTGACATGACACCACCAGTGATTTGATGTATTCATTCTTTTGCTACTACTGACAACAGTGCAAAATGGTTCCAGAACATTTGCTCTGACATATTCAGTGTAGACACGGTGTAAGGATACAAAAAGTTAAGATGTTTCAATAATTTTTTTCTCTTTCAGAAAACAATGGCTCTACAGAAAGCATAAATGTGAAAGAGTGGCAGGACGGACTGCGAGCACTCCTACCAAATATCAACATCAACTTCGGTGGCCTCCCGAACTCTACCTCTTCCTCATCATCCTCCTCTACTTCCAGCGTGAATCACATCGGGGTGCCGGTAGGCCCAGCTGGAGTCTCGCACAGCCTCAGCTGGGACAGTGCGGCCAGTTGGATGGACCCCGCCATCATTACAGGTGCGGTTTGTGTTTTATAAACTAGTTACGGATAAAAGCTTTGCTGGTAAAAGTGCTAAATCATGTCCATTTTCAAACTCCAGGTATCCCAGCATCCACAGGCAACAGTTTGGACTGTCTCCAGGATGACAATCCGCCACACTGGCTCAAGTCACTGCAGGCACTCACAGAGATGGACGGACCGCCCAGCTCCAGCGCACTCCCACAGCCCCCTCACACTGGCCTCCTGGACGCGGCGGCCCACCTCTCCTTACACAGAGCCGCCTGGGCCCCCTACCTCCCCCCGCCCACACTCACCCCAAGTCAGTTCCACTCCCCCCCTCCAGGCTTTCAGACAGCCTTCAGACCCCCAGCACAGACGGCCACAGACATCCTACAGAGTGCCGGTATCGACCGTCACTAAAGACAACCCTTGATTTAACTGCATTACAAACATGAAACTGCAAATATACCACTTCCATTAATAACTTAACATAAGCTCTCGTCTTTCACCCTTTCCCTCTCCATCCCTTTCCTATTAGGAGTTGTTTGTCTGCTGTCACTTTTTTTGAGTTACACATACATCTCTGTATTATGAGCACCATCAGTGCAGGGTAATGATTTGAATGAAGGTGCCTGGCAGACACTGAGGGTCCTAACAAATATACACACACCTTCACATATGATTCTGAGTGGGGGAAAAAAAGAGTCTGACATTGAAATGTGCAGAGAAAACCATGAGCACTGATGTGCACATGTAACTAATAATGGCTAAACGGAATGTGCTTAAGTGAATAACATGTCTGATTGGCCTCACTCCTTTACCCAAGGTACAGACTGAAATTTAATACTGTGAATCTTTACACTTCCCGTATGTTAGGTCTCACCACCACTCAAAGGAAACGGAAGCGGATTATTTTAAGATAAGTCTATGTAATGCTCTCTGCTTCTTACACGCTTAATGTTTACGGAGCCACAGGTAAGATGTTTGAGGGCATTTGTAGAGTCAAGACCCTGGTCCTCTTTGGAAGGGACTTCAATAATGAGAGAAATGAACCTTCTATATCTTAGGGAGCAACCCATTTTGTATTCAGGGGGTTTGTCTAAAGCGTCTTAGGGCAAGGATGGTGATGTGAGACCTGACATGCTGCTACAGGATGTCTGCAGTAACTTTATTCCCATGAAGAAAGGCGAGCAAGACCTCTGTGGAAGTGTTTATTGGCTTGCCTATAGAATAAGCCATTCATACAAGGTATGAATCAGGAATCGAGTCTGGAACCTTGGGAAGGATTGTGATGGTAATAAAAGGGAGACATGTCAAGGCATGATTGCAGATAATACGAGTGTTGAAAGCAAAAAGACAGGCACACACTCACTAACATGCCCCATTCCAATGCCTTCAAATGAGTTCTACTCTTTTCTTTCTCATCTGTGTGGCCATACTAAACAGTATTTATCAAATAGCATCAAACAGCAATCACTCATTCTTTCAGGAAAAAAATCAATGTAGTCCGACATTTGGGTTTAACATGCTGCTGAAATCATTTAATGCAAAATAAAGCGCTAAAAGAGAAGAATTGACCCCCTTTTCTGCTGGTCTGGAACAATGAAATCTTAAATAAAATTGAGTATTCAGTGCCTCTGTTTGATTCTCTTTTTTCTATTGTAGAAACAGTAGAATTGTTTTCTTACATGAGGCATTTTATTGTCCAATGATGAAATTGACATTGAAAACATTTACAGCACATAATGAAATCCATGGTAAATCATACATTTTTGAAACAGTGAATTTGTCTCAATTCAAACACGATCTACTGAACACAAGGACAAACACCAAGGACATGCTGAACTCATGTCATGATGAAAGATTTATACAACTGTACAAATGTGCTTTCATAGGTCCTCTTTGTATAGTCCCAACAGCCATGGCTTGTCACCTTCCAGAACAAAAAGTCTTTCAACAGCCTCCGTGATTTGAATACCCATAACAAAGTCTATGAACAAGTTTGTGTTAATGTATCAAGTGTCACAATATGTGAAGCTTCAGCACACCGTTCCGTTCTCCATGCGAGACTTAGGACAGGAGGTACGGGATGGTGGAGGAGGCAAAATCGATGGTGCCAGGGTGCAGAAGAAACCGGCTATGAGGGTCAGTCCCAGCCCTCCCCAGGCACTGAACATAGACCAGCCGTAACCATGGCTTATATCATCCGGGAGGCTGAACAGATAACGTGGGTAGCGAGACAGTTCGAAGTTGATGCCGGCCACACATGTGCACAGAGAGATGATGCAGAAGGTACCTGTGGTGGGACATGATACTTATTGGTAGATGTTCAAAAATAGGGGAGAACCCTAAAACACATTAAGGAGCAATTCAGTGAATTAACATACCTCCCATTAGAAAGAGTAGACCAGCAACGTAATGCATGAGGCCTTGCTGCCAGCAACAGCCCAAAACGCCAATGGTCCAGCCAAAGAGAATGATGGATAGAGCCATGCCCATGAACCCAGCTGTCATCCGACGCAAATCTGGAGGGGAACATAGTAAGTTACAGGGGGTGCCCAATCCTGCTCGTGGATTACTACAACCTTGTAGAGTTTAGCTCCAACCTGTTCCACCACACCTGGCAGGAATTTCTAGTAATTCTGAAGGCATTGATTAGTTAGTTTAAGCTGAACTTGACAGGAAGGTGGCAAATCCAGGAGCAGGACTGGATACCCTTGCTTGAAACTCTACTGCTAAATCAAATACACTAATTTGCAGGGCCTTTTAATTTGTTATGAGTAGGCAACCTTTAAGGTGCAGTCCAGTTTACTGTTGCTTAGCCAAATTTTGAGGGCGAAATCCAATTCATTCCAATCAGACTCCTTGCAATCAGGCAGATTTCCTCATGTTCAAGTCGATCATAGGAATTTGACATGCTGACCAGAAAGCTGCTTGGTTTGAAAGTGATTTCTGTGTGAGCTATGCCGCATACATCTCTGTGCTATTGACAATGGATCTTTGGATTTCCATGAAATTTCACTAATGTGACTGCACCTTTATCCAGGGCCCAGTAAGTAATAGTCAAGTCAAGTCACCTTTATTTATATAGCTCTTTTAACAATATAGATTGTTTCAAAGCAGCTTTACAGTGATAATAGGAAATTAAAGTAACAGAGATTGTTTTGGCTTTACAGCAGCTTTAGAATAAAGTTATTGTCCAGCTAAACTTAGTTTTGATTGATTAATTTCCGTTGCAAAGATCATTAGTTATTAACTTAGGGGTTGCTTACACGACACCATTCTAACAGAAAGCCCTTAATGCGCTCAGACCTGCTAATTCGCACAACAACAGTGCAAGGTGGCTCGAGAACGCAAACCTTGAAATAGGTTCCAAGGTGCAAGCGCTGAAAATTTTTGAAAAAAATTGTCTCTGCATAAACTTCAAAAACGCGAATCTGTGAAAACACTGACGCCCTGCACATGTGTATTACCTGTTTAGTCTAAAGGTATTCGCGTTTGGATATATGTGCGCAGGCATGTGGTCTTTATTTGCAAATTGACCTCAACCAATTACTTATCTGGCCTTAAAAATTTATTATACCGATTTTTTTTATTGCTTCTGCGTATCCATGTGAACTGGAATTATTATGACAATGTTTTATCTGTACAGAGGTAAAGGGAAGGAGGCCTTCACAGGTGAGAGACTAGTTGACACTTCAGGACTGCATTGTCGTCGCATTCAGACGCATGTTCTTCATCAGATCTGGATACGCCTTGGATCCGGCGGACTGCGGTAAACCTCGGGATAAACATAGAGACTAATATTAGCGTAGACGCCATTCTTTTTATGATGTAACGAGTACATCAAGATTTATGGGAAGTGTTCCCAGTTCCGGTTTATCTAATCTATGCAGCCTAACATTGAATTATAGAAGTTGATAATGTGTTATGTGTATGCTAGGTCAAAGAGATGTCTTTTTAGTCTAGATTTAAACTTAAAGAATGTGTCTGCTTCCCGGACAATGTTAGGAAGACTGTTCCAAAGTTTTGGTGCTAAATAGGAAAAAGATCTACCACCAGCAGTCAATTTTGATATTCTAGCAGGTATTATCAACTGGTCGTAATTTTGAGATCGCAATAGACGTGAAGGACTATAATGCATTAAGAGCTCGCTCGAGTACTGGGGAGCTAAACCATTTAGTGCTTTGTAAGTAATCAGCATAATTTAAAAATGTATACGATGTTTAATAGGGAGCCAATGCCGTGTAGCGACCAGCTGTAGTTTGTTTATTATGCATGCAAGGCAACCACCCATAAGAGCATTACAATAATCTAGCCTTGATGTCATGAACGCATTAATTAATTGTTCTGCATTTGTCATTGAGATCACATGACGTAATTTAGATATATTTTTAAGATGGAAGAAAGCGGTTTTACAGATACTAGAAACGTGACTTTCAAATGAAAGATTGGTATCAAAGAGCACACCCAGGTTCCTAACTGACGACGAAGACTTGACAGAGCAGCCATCAAGTTAGAAAGTAGTCTAGGTTATTACGTGAGCACGTTTTTGTCCAATAATTAGAATCTCTGTTTTTTTCTGAATTAATTAGTAAGAAATTACCAGTCATCCAGTTTTTTATATCAGCTATACATTCCTTTAATTTTGTGAGTTGGTGAGTTTCGTCAGGGCGTGAAGAAATATAGAGCTGAGTATCATCAGCATAACAGTGAAAACTTATGCCACGCTTCCTAATCATTCCTAATCGCATGGTGGACTAGTATCCTAGTAACACTACACAGAGGACCTTAGTGGGAAGACCCCTTTGTAAGAGGACCCGGGTTAACACTGATGCAGATCAAAAAGAGCAAGTCCCACTTACGAAGGGCATGCCAATCATCTTGCTGGATAGTCTTGGTGATGTTATAGGAAAGATCCTTTCGCATCACTGCAGGGGAGGAGTAAAAGTACCTTATAAAGGAGCAGCGCTCGATAGTTCCTGGAAAAACAAGAAAATCAGAATCAGCATTTCATCTGATCCCAGTATGATCCCAAACTCCAAGATGTAAAGTGGATCCAGACAGTTGTTGGTGGTTGTCAAGCTCATGCTAAGGTGGACCAGGTCCCCTGTTGAGCTGAGCCTGCTTGGGCATATGGACAAGTGTCACATTTAGATGCGTAAACAACACAGATGGTCAAGTGAGTATTGCTAATTTTGGAATAAATAAGTAGTTCTCAATCCAGGTCCCAGAGTACCCTAGGCAGACCATGTTCAGTTCTTGGAGCCTCTACTAATGAGTTGATGAAATATATCAAGTGTATTGAATGAGGTAGGTATACATTCAAAATGTGCATTGCCAAGGTACTACAATACCAAGATTGCAGACCACTGATCTAAGCCTCTACAATTCATATAGAGAACAGAAAGTATAACTACAATTCATGTTCAGAGGTGCTCATTATGTTCAATAATAAGAAAAATATCCAACGGTGCCCTGTGCAACTGATTATAATGAATTGGCATTTTACTCTGATGCATAGTCTATTTTATACATTGCAAAGCAGATTCTACAATAATTTGAGCATTTGAAATGGAATTTTCCAGGCTCTCGTTATTGTAGCATTTGCTTTGCATCAACAGAGCCAACACATTCCTATAAGACTCAGTTGGATGTTTTTACCTTTCTGAATGAGCTCTTCGATGTCTGGGTCAAATCCCACCCTGTAGCATTTGCTCCACAGCCCCATGTTGGTTGAATTGTAGCGTCTGCTGCACTCATCCGCAGCGCTCATCGCGAACAGCTGACGCCGGTTTCTAGTCAGAAGCAGCCGGTTTTCCCATCGGTCCAGGTTCGCTCGGCTGGATCGCAGTGGAAGGCTGTGGTTGGGGATGTATATAAAACCCGGATCGCTCCTGCGGTTCGAGAAAGTTCGGCAACGTTCCTTGTATCTCCTCGCGTCCGTTTCGTACCAGTGATCCGATGAGATTGCGATTGTCAAGAAACACAAGGCGACGAGAGACAGGCAGAGACCCGTGTACAGAAGCCACTTCCCCGTCGCCATCGTTCTGCCAGGCCGCCGATCAGCACCTCATGGTGGACAGCTCCTTTCACCGACGCAGCGAGTCAATCCTGCTTCAGCATCTCTTTGAGTGTTAAAAAAGCCAAATGGTGTGCTTGCTGTAAACATGCCCTTTTAAATTAATTAGATACGTCGACTATTTCAAAAAAATCCCGTTCCAGTCTGTAATTTCCTCTAGCCTGCTCGTAGACTGTATTGGAGGAGCTCTTCCTCTCTGAGCTGCTGCAGGCAGGGACACATGACAATCACACAGGGAGGAACTGAAAATCATGCAAAAATCATGAATGAAAAAGAAATTAAAAAGATATTAACAGGAAATGGTTAAAAATGACGACTGAAAACGAATTTAAAAATAAAGGGACTGGAAATTATTAAAAAATGACGACTGAAAATGATTTTTAAAATAAAATAACAAAAAATTATTTAAACGTTATGACTGAAAAGGAATTTAAAATCTGAAAAAGATTTTAAAATTGGATTCGTTCAAATAAATCACTGCAAAAAAGTAACTTTAATAATCTCGATTATTTTACCCACTTAAAATTGAGCAGTTGGTTTGATTTACCACACTTCAAATTCTGCTTGTGTTTAACCCCTAAAATGTAAAAAATAAATAAATGAACCCACACACACGTGAGACACTAAAGCTTACTTGTCCTTTGTTTATTTCTCATGTTATCACTCGAGAAACAGCAGTTAAAAGTTCTGAACAAAATAAACTTCAAGACTGCTTTAAAGTCACGTATAAAAGGGTTAATGACTCATAGTCACATTCAAAATTAAGAATGTTTATTGGTAATGGATGCACAGCAGAATCAAAGAACAGGGGCGAATTACACAATGGCCTTCATAGGGGTCAGAGTCGGGGGGTTATAAAATAGGTGTAGCCTATATAAATATGTACATATATCAGGGGCGATTCTAGGGTCAGAGTTTTAGGGGTGCTGAGCACCCAATAAGCCCCACCGCCACCACCCACCCTCTTTTCACATAAAAACAAAAAATATGTCTATTGAAAAATTACTTTATCATTTTAACATTGGTTCAACTAACTCCAAAATCCAGATTTTTTTCTTCTTTTTTTGAGACCTTTTTCAGAACACCAGCTTAATTGTGAGAGTTCACACAGACATCCAAAAATTGAGCCCTGGCATTGTAGCCACATCAGCCCACATTACCTCCCAGCCCCATGTGCATTTAAATGTGAAAAAAATTGATTTCTCTGACCTACATATGTGCAATTTAAGACTTTTGAAAGCCAAAAAAATGGATAATAAAATAATAAATAACTTTAAAACCATGCCCGTGTGCATTGGATTATTTGTCAATACCTGCTCTCTCATCTTAATCTTCCTTTTCTCTCAGTCTCCTTATCCTGCCGTATTTCTTCCCCTCATAAAGCTGAACTTTGACTGATAGTCCTTTCATTTTCGTCTGTGTCAGTGAAGAAAGTAAACATAGGCTCAACTGATGAGTTTTATGAATCATTTTCTTAGATAAGTTAATTTACTCAAGGCTTCCAGATCAGCATTGCCAATATGAACCTTCTACAAGCGTTGGAATTTGAAAAGTAATTTTAAATAATACAAATTATAGGCTACGTTTAACGCAGTTGGTGGAATTGGCAGACGTTCCCTCAGGCATGCGTCGTGGAAACGCGTCAAAGCATTCTCAGGTATAAATTCTCAGAGAGAGAGAGAGAGAGAGTAATGCTAGGAGTTCGGGAGTTAAGCCTGGTTCAGGTTAAATCCTCTGTGTGTGAGGAATGAATAAATTAATACAGCAAAAGAAAAACATTAAACTGTTCGCTACTTCTCTCTCCGTTTATAACTATGGACGAGTCACCCAGGTCCTGTGCTAGCCTACTCCACAGCGGCGGCGACCCGCTGGACTAAAATAGTCCGAAAATAAACACTTGTTATAGGTGTACTGTGATTCAGGATACTGATTCCAGTACTCACCGATATGGTTTCGGAATCGGTACAACTATAGGTAACGTTAAAAGGAAAGAAGTGTGAGACACAGCTTTGGAGCTACTTAGTTGATTCACATTTCACAACACTACATAACTGGATCTCACTCTGCGTGTGTTTCGCGCTGGATGACGGTCGTGCAGACTCGTGCTGAGCGGTGCAAGTACAGAGAAGTAGAAGAAGAGAAGAGGGTGATACCATTTGCTAAGCGGGGCCAGGGATGTTTTCATTTTCATCCTTAACACACAAATTTTAAACCACAAACTACGAAGTATGTTTTGGACATTATTTAACCTTGTCAAAGACGCACAAACTTTTTAGAATAACAACATTTCTTACTCCAAGCTTTTGGGGTGCTGAGCTCCTTTTTAGGGGTGCTGAAGCACCCCTAAAAAGGGGCTAGCCTTGCCCATGACATATATCCCTTAAACAGAGAGGAGTGGAAAATTGAGTGAAAAACGTATTTCCTGACACTTAATATAATCCAGATTTAAGTAAAACATATTCAAATGAATTTTATGAATTGTATCTCCCAGTATACAGGTCCTTTTCAAAAATTAGCATATTGTGATAAAGTTCATTATTTTCCATAATGTAATGATAAAAATTAAACTTTCATATATTTTAGATTCATTGCACACCAACTGAAATATTTCAGGTCTTTTATTGTTTTAATACTGATGATTTTGGCATACAGCTCATGAAAACCCAAAATTCCTATCTCAAAAAATTTGCATATTTCATTCGACCAATAAAAGTGTTTTTAATACAAAAAAAGAGAGTCAACCTTCAAATAATTATGTTCAGTTATGCACTCAATACTTGGTCGGGAATCCTTTTGCAGAAATGACTGCGTCAAAGCGGCGTGGCATGTTGTCTGTTG
The DNA here is from genome assembly GCF_051911475.1 of Siphateles boraxobius. NCBI lineage: Eukaryota > Metazoa > Chordata > Actinopteri > Cypriniformes > Leuciscidae > Siphateles > Siphateles boraxobius. The sequence continues at coordinate 10,037,901 of NW_027509192.1, read as the reverse complement.
AGGGGAACTTTAAACAAGTTAGTCGAAAGTCACTTTTAAAAACCACACAATTGTTTACTTGATAAACCTGCTAGCTTATTGGTGGACAAAGTAATAACAGTTTAGACAAGTTATACACCACAAATTGAATTTAAAAGGCCTGTTCACACCAAGAACTACTAACGTTAAGAACTTAAGGTACGCAGGCCTGCAAATAAAACATCGTTTAACGTAAGGGTTAAAAAGCTAAACATTGAAAATGAAGTACAAAACACGTATTTCTCAAACGGTCTTTATTCAGTGCAATTTACTTTTCAGTTTCTTCAAACAAGAATATTGATAGATTTACCACATAAACGGTAAATAAATAAAAGTAACCGCCCATTACAGCCCATTTTAAGATCAGATAGAGCGCCGTCACCAGACAAAGTTAGCAATGAAAAAAATAAACTTAACGCAGTTCGTTAAAAAAAACGTTGACAAATAACGTTAAAACAAACTACACACAACACGAAGCATGATTCGAGACTTACACGAGTCTGTTGTACACACCGCAATGAAACGCAGCGAGTGTCTGAGCCCGGGCTTGTTTGCAGATCACTGGAGAGGTCCGCAAAAGTTCGCCATGCTCAGTTTAATCTGCTCGGGGTGCTGGAAGCCCACAGATCTGAAGCCTGTGCAACAGAGTTAAACTCTTCGCGGCAGCAGGACTGTCCGCGCACAAAACACTCAAACCTGTGAGACCGAGCATCAGAGTACTCTATAGCTTTTTTACACGAATCGGAACCACGGACAACCTCCTGTAATATACTGAAAGCTTTAGACAAAACAGTATAAATACCGCACAGGAAGCCAGAGAGCGTTAGGGTTAGAAAAAGTACTCTGTTTTTTCCCTCATGCGGGGACGGTTTATATAGTGTTGATGATGTCAGGAGTATGGACCCTCCCACTGATCTCTGATTGGCTGGATCGCCCGCCAAATTGCTGAAACTCAATCACATTTGATAGGCACTAATTGCATTATTCAACTCAAATTAGACAAAAACAACATGATTACATTATGAATATGGTAGTAGAACCCCCTCAAATAGCCACATCCTGGAAGTTGAACTTTATTACTTGAAAAGAAGGAATATGTTCATCCATAACACAAATCTGCGATTGAACAAATAGCAAACATTATGCTCAGATTATTCATCAAAAAATTTGTTCTGTCGTGACGTCATGGGTTCGCTCTTGAATTTCTAATGTTTTTTATAATGGTTGTATCAGATTACAAAATAAAATACATACAGTTATTACAGCAAAACGCTAAAATGTTATGCATACAGAATAAAATCCCCACAAACTAAATACATACAGTTATTACAGCAAAACGCTAAAATATATTTATTTTTTAGTTTAATGACATTTTTATGTAGGCCAACCCGAAAATTATGCTATCTTCACGTGTTATCGGAATTATCGTAAATAGGTAGGCCTACTTGTTTTCTAGCCTAGGCATAGTTCAAAAATTCGACATGAACGCTCTCTCAAGTCAAAATTTGAATGTGATGTGGTCGTAATCACGACTTCAGAAGTGTGAAGTAGGAAATTTCCGATAGCACATAAAGATTCTTATTTTGTTCCTTTGTGAATTTTGAAGCCAAAATACAATCTGCAAATTCAAATTCAATTTATAGCCTATAAAAAAACATTTACCATGAAGAGAGTGATTACAAACTCGTGATGAATTCGGTGTGATGACGTTTAATGTCTCCGACACCTTTGTATAGTGCCATTTAGCCACTTATTAGCAACTGCCTTTCTCAAGACTAGTAACAGATATTAAAATATCACATTAATGATGTATTTTATGTTGTAGAATAAAACGTGAAAATCTTTCAAATCTAATCTCAGGAAATTTTACACACAAAAAAAATCCATTGACTTCAGGAATCAGGCTATGCTAACTCATTTCCAGGTTTTTGGCCAACAGACATACTTCATCCCTGCAGCACTCCATGTCATACAGGTTTGGAACATCATGAGAGCGAGCAAATAGTGACTATTCATTTTGAGCGAATTTATCCTTTAATCTTTCACATTTGCTGTTACTTATGGCAGGAGTTTGTTGTTTCCAGTAGATGGCAGTAACGACACACTCGCTGTCTCGTCCAACTGTCTTCTGTGTGAGAAATCATAACACGTCCTCTAGGCTACTGTACTTGAGTGAATGTGAGATGTCCACCACCGGACAGCAGGTAGACCACCACCTAAAATGATTATATTTCTGCACAATAATTGTAATAAACAATAATCCTTTCTCTATTAATATGCATTCAGTTTATTAACATAATAATCTAACATGTCACTGTCATTGCAAATACGCATGTACCATAGTGATGCACAATAAACTGAATGATATAATCCCATCATTTCCTCTCAGCTATCTTTTACGTGCTGAGGCAGCATTTATTGGTGGGAAGGTGAGCAGGGTATTAATGCAGACAGACAGCATATTCTGGGCCAGTGACAGTGAGTCAGCACCACAGCAGAGAGAGAGTGAGAGAGAGAGAGAGAGAGAGAGAGAAGGAGGGAGGGGGAGGGAGAGAGAGAAGGAGGGAGGGAGAGGGGCGGCAAAAGTTCTACATCACTAACCAAAAAGCTGCAACCTACAAAACACAAAAAGAAGCATGCAAATAACACAAATCATTTTTAAAGAGCAATCAATGGGGTTTTTGCATGCATACTTTGTTGCTACTGTTACACATGGACATATTGCATCATACTGCAGTGAATCTCCTTGATGCCGTTGAGCTGACATTGAAGAGGCTTAGGAATCTTATTGTATTCCTTGTTCTTTATACATACCCTTTTGACTGTCACATCACATTCATGCTTGTTTGCAGTTATTTCACATTCTAATGCCAGGACTGATTTGGATGCCAATGAGTGAGATATTCTTTGCTGCAGGAGTTTTCTCACTCACTCTCTCACGCAGGCGCTCTAAACTGCTGAATTCTCTGCTTCATGGAAGACTGCAGAAGCCTGCTCGTGCTGCTGAGCCTTTCTGACCTGACTGTCCTTGACTGCTCTTGAGAGAATGATGGAGGGAGAGAGTGGGAGAGAGAAAGAGAGAGCTCCGAAGCACTGGCACAAAACTCCTCGCTCTTCATGCTTCGCAAAAAAGGGAAAAAAGAAAAAAGAGCACTTGGCTCATTGTCATTATCTTCAAATTCTATCAAAGGAAACATACTCAACCAATGTGTTTCAATGCAAAACAAGAGCTATATTTTATTCTATAAGTTTCATTATTATCATTCTTATTAAAAATAGATTAAAAATAAATAAATAATAAGTATATATATATATATATATATATATAATTTCAAAAATAATAAAGATAAAAGTTAAATTTGGCAAAAAAAGAGGATGAAATGATCATATCCATAAACTGCTGTCACATCAAAGTCAAGGACGTTAGAAAAGTGTAAACTGTCTAAAATCAGCTGCGGTTGATGATGTGATACCTAAGAAGAGTGACTTTCATGCTGCCAACAATGTCACAAACTTAGAGTGTAGATCATGTGATCCGGAGAGGAGGAGTCACACTGAACCTGAGAGTGAAGGAAATAAACTGACTGGTTAATACAAAACTCAAAATATAAGTATTTATTTCTGATATAATATATATAAAAAATATATTAATATAATTTATGGTCATAAGATGTAGGCCTATATGTATATTCTGTCAAAAATGTTGACATTCTTCTAAAATTCAATTTAAACATTCTTTTGGAGAATAACACAGAAATCCATTATGTTTGGCAAGAAATTCGCAATGTCAGAAAGATAGATGTTGATTTAGTCCATTTTTGGAACTCTTACTAATTATTCAAAATATCGTTCCATGTAATAAATAAATAGAAATGATAAATAAAGCAACAAGAACAACAATACAGATGAAATATGTAGCTAAATACAGCAATTATTGTGGTCCAAGTGCTTTAAGACATATCAAAATAAAAGTAAATAATAATAATAATAATTTAAGCCTTAAACATACATTTTCAGGGTTTAAGATCTTGGATATAAAGAAATAAAAGTAGAAAATAATAATAAATGTCATGAAAATAATATATACTGTATATATATATTACAAATAAGGTCCTATTTGTTAATAGTTGTTGCATTAACTAGCATAAACTAACAATGTTAACTACAATTAATGCTTTAGAAGTATTTTTTTCCATTCTTGGTTCATGTTAATTAATGTTAATTGGAACAAAAATGGAAAACATGGAACAAAAAATGGAACAAAACATTTTTGTTTTAATGTAAAGCAAAATTAAGTAATCTATTTGTATTATTTATTTATCCTTTGTTTGTTAGTTTTGTTTTTATAAAAAAAAAATAGTTTAAAGAGCTATGATGGAATGAAATATTTTGGAGAGTTGGCTTATATGAATTTTTCCCACCAATAAAAATGTCATTACTGTAAAAACATCAGTGCCAACATTAATCATCCGCTGTACAATATTGTGCTCTCTAAAATCTAAAAGGGAGCGAACATATGCATTACCAGCAAACATATAACAATGAGGACATCACAGCACTTCTGCGCACTGACACGATCACATTACTGACAAACAGATGACCCTCTTCAACGAGTCTGATGGAACTTAAATGCCAGTGTGAGCTGTAGATTGTATATATATGGTGATGGATGATGATGACTCTTTCTCCTCCGTCCTCAGTGCCGCAGGCTGACACAGCTGGAAGGAGCGATCTGTATTCTGGGAAGAGTGAGGTCAACCAATGCTCAGCCACTGCAACTTATTAAAAGGCTAGATGTACTGACTGATAGACCGAGACAAGCAGCATATGCACTACATAAGCACTCTTAAAGTCCTGACTACATACATGTGCTGATACAAGTGCTGGATATGCATATGGACAGCATAAAAACATGCTACCTGACAAAAACAAAACAAAGCACAGTGCTCTTTTTCCCTTTATCTCTTCAATTCCAAATCCCCAAACTATGCAACGCACATATGTTCAGGGCTATTACTGTATCTATCCATACGGCGCATCAACTTTTACTGGCCTTGGTTTGATAAAGAGCACTGTGCATAGTTTACATAAGATGGACGAATTGATGGACATGCCTTTAATTATTAAACACGGCTGACGGCAGCATTACAGAGATAATGCGAAGAGGAAGAAACCATAAAGTGAGGCAAAGGAAAGGCACAGACTGAATGAATGGATGGGTGGATGTATAGATTGATGCATGCATTAATATCTGCATTACGCAGTCCGATGCGACCGTCTGATTTCAGAGCAGAGCAGTCAGTGAGAGAGAGAGAGAGAGAGAGAGAGAGAGAGAGAGAGAGAGAGAGAGAGAGAGAGAGAGGGAACGCTTTATCAGGTAATCATATTCAGAACACATGACACATGCAGGAACAATGCCATCTCCAACTCAATCTGACTGATGCAGTGTGATGTGCTTCAGATCATTCAAAGCTTTCCGAAGACACAAAACAGATCTGAAAGACTTGCATTCATCAAGACATTAATGTTACATTCAGATAGAGGAAAAGTCTCGCATGATGACAGCAGGATATGCATGATTCATCTGTATTGAGTTGCGCAGAGTTTCCGTATTTAAAGGGAGTGACTAGCAGCACTGAACGTGCCAGAGGCCTGACTAAGGGAAATGCAAAGTCCCATTAGCCTGACTTTCCATCTGATTTATGAGTATTTACATCTCTCTCTCTCTCTCTCTCTCTCTTTGTGTGTGTGTGTTCCCTTCAGAAGTATTTCAGCAAGTGGTAAGGTATTTATAAAACACAACATGTGCAGCTTGTGCACACAGAAAAGTGACAACCCACCTGTCATGAAAAATACTCTTGACCTGTAAACACACTTAAAACTTTTTGGTAAAATCTAACTTCATTATAGCTGTCTCTTTTATTTAACTGTATTTTGTTTTATAAAATAAAATAATTTATATAAAATCATATAATAAAATATAATTTAATTTAATGTTATATAATATAATATTTTTTTCTATATTCATTTTATTGTATATATATATAATTTTATTTAGAGAATAAAAATCGATGGATTTTTAGCATTGTATAATGTATTGTGTGTGTATATATGTTTATAATGGGTATATTTAATATATATTTATATTACTCATTTTTATTATTAAATATTATATTTATTAATAAAAATATATTTTATATATTAATATATATATATATATATATACATTTGTATATATTTTATTTTACTATTTTACATTTGTATTTATTTAGTATACAATTTTCATTTGAAAGTATATGCTTTCTAAAAAAAATATAAAAAATGCACTGCTTTAATACTCTGCTAGAAAGTTGCGCCAAAGTATTTATGCCCTAAATGATCCAAAAACACTGACTTTGCACTCAAGCCAATAGCCTTGTCTGACCTCAGATAGCCTATATGTCGGGGCTTCCATTAGGGCGGTCTGTTTTTGTGACTGAGAAATCTGAGCAATCCTCAATCAGCGCAGCAGACGGCAGAGATTACCCAGACTGGAGCTGCTGTTAATTGCGAGGTGGAGTTTTCCAGCTCCATCGTGGCACAGCTGGAGGATCCATGTGAACGATTTTAACATCACAAGATAAAACTGCTTTATGACAGGGAACACATGGAGATCAGTCTCAGATCCTCAGAACTAGGCACGCATGTGGTCGGTCAGGACAGGCCAGGACGGAGGAACTGCACTGGGCCTGACGCCAGCTCACCCCACCCCAGCTCCAGCCTGCAGAGAACTGCAGCTCCAGAGGGCAATGCAGAGGAGGAGAGAGCAAGGGTCCTCCAGGCACAAGACACTCCAATATCATGCTTTCTACTCTCAAGGGAAACCAAATGTGCCTGATGTGCGTGTGTATAAAGGAAAGCAGGCAGTAGGTGGATTAAAAGCAGGAGATAGACATCTTGTTGATGATGTAAACTGCCCGTTCACATCCTTTTGTTGCCATGTCTGTTCAGTGTGAGCTGGATGACTAGGGGCTTTCTGTTACAACACACATAACCACACAGAAAGCTCAATAGACCGTCCTCATTATAATTATGATCACTTTTTTTGTCACCTTGCTTGAGGATGTTTTTGATAAGTTTGAATTAAGGACAAAGTGTTCAGCACTGCACTGCATAATATTCATCATATGTCCTTCATCATGACTGAATAGTTGTCAATTTCTACAAACAGGGTCTTCTTTTTCATCAATTGGACAATGAAATAAATCATCAATATTCATCAACTCACACATCAGTTGTGGTAAACAGACACTCAAGCATGCTTGCTTGACGTGCGATAGCCAATGAGGTTCTGTTTGAGTTCACTGATCAATGTTTATATGTGAATAAAAGCCTAAATTCAATCTATTAACCATATAAAGCGATTGTGTAAACTGCTCTATTCATATCGATTTGTTTTATGATCTCTTTATGAACTTTTTAAAGCTGTCAGTGGAGGGAAAAATAAAAAGATCTTCATTTGTTTTCCAAAGATGAACGAAAGTCTTGTGGGTTTGGAACGACATGAGGTAATGAGTAAATTTTTGGGTGAAATAATCCTTTAAAACCCTTATTTGTGTTATTTAATAAGCATAAAACAATTTTAAAAAATCGTACAATAATTTGGGCTACATAGTTAATTGTTTGATCTTGGTAAATGCCGTCAACTGAAAAGAAACCCCTAAAATAATACTATTTAATTGTCATCCGTCATGCTGTAGAAAGTGTTTGAATGATGTCACTTCCTGCATATCACAGTTTTTATGTAATATTAATGTAGAAAATCATGCAGCAACAGGGTTGGTCATAAAATATCTGTTATTCGTGAATAAACTACGTTTTGGTCATTAAAATGGTTTCATAATTTAAAAAAATATATTTTACTGCTAAGCATTGAATATCATTTCAACAGATTATGGTACAATTAAGATATTACATATAAATAAAAAATCTATGCAAGATATAAAAAAATAGAAAAACAACCAAATAAAAATAAATGGTAAAAAACATTATGGAAATACACCTTTACAGACTTAACTGATAAAAGTTTTTACTGCTAAGCACTGAATATCATTTCTAACAGATTATGTTAAAATTATGATATTTATCCCATTTTATGGGGGATACAGGCATTTAATATGCTACTTTTCCATTTCATGTTATTTTATCAAACATGTCTAGTAACAACAAAACATTTTGTTGCATCTAATGCTTGCAACAAACAAATTAAATTAAATTTCAAAAAAAAGTAAAAGGACACAAAATTGTTGGGCACTCATGAAAAGTGTCATTTACTTGTGTTATCAAAGCTATAGCATTTACAAAATATACCACAGCCACTGCCTCCAAAAACCAGTATCATACACCTGACAGCTGATAATTAAAAATTTATTGATTTGTATGTATGATTAAATCATATTTGACATAAGAAACAAAAGAACCCTTGCATAGATCACAGACCATGCCTTTGTCAATGTACGACAACATTAAAAAATAATTTAGCATAACAAAGATTAAAAAATAATTTAAAACAACGTACAGAAACATGTAAAAGACGACATGAACAGTTTGACCAGATGTACATGGAACAACCATTAACATGGAGTCATCATCTGTCTAACATAAACATGTAGCTGAGATGGTCAGTAATGACTGTATGGACTCTAGTTTGTTTTTTTTGGCGGAATTGAATGTTTTGTCAAATGCATCATTCCATGACTTGTATCATTCAGCATCCTGAAAGCAAACGGCAAATTCTCAAATGAAGCCAAAATAAATAAATAAATAAACAGAACACGGAAATCTGATCAGTTTGACAGATTAAAGAACTTTTCCCAAACGAAAGGGAACAAAAATAACATCGGCGTATAAATAATGAAGATGGCTTTAGGAACAAATGACAGCAAGGGCTTAAAAAAATGATGCAACCAGAATATAGTTGATCCTCAGTTTTGAAAGGCTAAGCTCATGCAGTCTTCCATACACCATGCAGATTTTTGCAATTGCTAGGTTGCTGTTGAGTTTTGGTTTGGTATGGCGGTATGGAGTTAAGGTTATTACAAAAAAAGTACAATGTACAGTACATTTTCAATGCTAATGCCATTTTTTTAATTTCATGATATTGATAATACAAGCTATAATCTTCCTATATATTTGTAATGGCTTGTCTTATGGACTCATGGTTTGTGAGTCTACTGTAGTTTTATCAAGGGCATGGGTTTGTTATAGTACAGTTAACTATAGTGCCACATGGACGTAACATGGTAATATAGCTAGACGAGGCCACGCAGGTGAAGAAAATAAGTATGTCTGACATCCTCCTAAAGGCCACAACCTAGGGATCCTCATTTTTCAACAACTAGCTTTCACATCGGTTAACTTAGTATTAGTTATGATGGCACGTCAGTCAGTTATTCGTTTTTTTTATTCCACTGCAGTGTATTTTACCTTTTATCCCTTCTTGAAATAAGGTTTCAGCTTGTTGTTAGGAAATTCTGAGCAATGCAAAACAACCAAATCAAAAGAAATAAACTAAAACATGTAGTATGCTATGGGTTTACACCTTAACAGACCCAACTGATAAAAGACCTTCCTCCTAAGCCATAATTCTTTTAAAATTTTGCTCATAAACGGTCCTCAAACCTTATATCAGATGCAAAATAAACTTCTTAGTACCACAGTACTAACATCATTTGCTTCAATAGAGAAGAAGAAGCAACACTTCCACTTAAAGGAACATTTCTTATTTTTTGTTATAGTCTCTCAACATAAAGTACATGAAAAATGATCATTGGTGGAAATTGTTTGTCCTCTTGCATTATAATAGGTTTTCATCTCTATTCTTATCAAAAGTTTGTTTGCCACAGCCCTTGGTAAATATCAAAATAAGCATTCTGGACAGTCCTGTAATACACTTAATCCCTATTGCTATGATATATGGTGTAGTTATTAAATATAGGATTATGCATAGCACCATAGGGTTTGATCACCACTCACATGCCCAGTAGAAACAGTTCTTACTCATCTCATCATGTTTCATTTACCATATTAAAAGGAAATTGTTGTGACAAAATATGTTGCATGATTGGAAGCCTGTTAATTCTAGATAACACCGTGATTTTACGTTTGCTAAGCCCATTTTTGTTTCCGCTGAAGCAATGTTATGAATTCTAAACAAAATACACATAAATAAAGCCCTGAAAACTTCTTTCTGGCACAGAGCTACAGCAGAGGCGACTAAACCCATGTTAGTGTTATAGGAAACTGCCCAATGGTAAAATACTGCTGTCTGCCTTTGATTACAATCACACCTCAAGGATCAATAAAGGTCACATGATCAGGCAACTTGTTTACCAGCTGCTCTAGCAGACTTGCTTGTGTTCGTCAAATGAAATTACACCCAAAAAGACTAATTTAATCATGGCCATTTTAAAGCGCTTTTTAATTATCAAGGAAAATGAAAAACTTGAATATTTCGCATTTAGCTCTATACACTGAAATAGCCCTCATTAGCATGAACACAAGATTTCACATTAAAGTTTAAGTCATCAATACACTCCATAAATCAATTAAGTCTGCATTCAAATTTGTACCTGTGTGCATATGGACGGGTGCAGGCTTAATATACCGTCTTGATTTGAGGTTGCTATACTAATGGGCCAAACATGACTTTTTAACATTACGTAGACATGTCTTTTTGAGGACATACTTTAAAATTATTTTGCAAACGTTAAAATCTACTTTGTACCCTGTGGATAGGAAAACCTGTGCTGTGGTCTCTTCCCAGATCTCTCTTTTAAAAAAGGACTAAATCGCAAAACAGAAACCAAAGTGAATGTTGATTGTGCTTAGCAATGGAGCGTTACAGATACAAGGGGTCAGGGACGGTCGCATTGTTGCGTTTGTTGTAAGTGCTTGAAAAAAGGCTAATTCTAGGGCACACTAAGTGTATTATTTCTGACGTATCATCACACTTCACAGGCTCTTATGTATCTCATGTTCTGCTCTGCAGTGAGCTGTGCGGCGACCTCACTGAGGTAGACTCTTTATTATGGCACAACAAAATCAAAACCACAACGAAAGGCAGATCGAAAAATCTCTAAAAGGTCCCGTCATGTGAAAGTCATGTGTCTGATTTCATACTCAAGCTCAGCTGTCATATGAAAACACAGAAAATGTTTGAGTTTGTGCCTGACAACCATGTGTCACGTTCGGCAAAACAACAACAAAAATGAAAAGCACTCCGAATACACTGTAATGACCAGCCTCAACATACATTATGACACTTCTAGAGCAGATATTGTTCCCTTGCCCTGCCCAAAACTCCAGTTACTCTGAGGCACTTTCACCTGTCCGGTTGCTGAGAGGGTCAAAGGCACTAGCAACTAATATGAATAATTCTGCCACGTTCTCTTTTGCATCCTGCTAAGATAAATTAAGCGATTTTTGATTTCATAAATCCTAAATTTGATCGCAAAATGGAAGCGTGAAGTATAATTGCCCATAGTTTTCTTTTTTTTCTCAAAGAGAGAGAGAGAGAATGCCCATGCACTGCACTATTTAAGTTATATTCATTTTTTTTAACATGTGCGCTTATTATGAGTATATGCATTTGATATTATCTTGATAGTTCTTTTTCTGTCTTTGACTACTTTTTAGATTGAAAAGTTTGCATCCCAGCGTTGGGGCTTGCATATATATTTTGTCACATTTCAGAAAATGTCAAGGAATCGACGTCCCTATTTTCCCTGATTGTAACAACGACACCCTTATGAGGTATCTCAATTGCAACAAGCTGTTATACCGATGTCATGCATTAAATATACTAGGATACACAGTACCTTAGTTGAGTAGGCCATAATGCAGGTTCTTTTGACATGCTATGATATCATTAAGATTCTGTTTCCCGTAAGGTTAAACATTCAGTCTTTAAATACATCTAAATGATAAGCATCTCAAATCATGACACACTAGTGCACTTTTCATGGCGACAAATAAGGAGGTTGATGGAGAGGGGGAGCTGATGGAACCGAATGCAAAAGAAAAGCAAAACAGGAACAGGTGTCCTATCGTCATGAGGTAATGTCCGACGCATGCCAATATCAAAACGAGGATAATCTAAACATGCTAACTATGAGGCTCCTCTTTCGGCATTGTGCTGTCTTATATCTAAAGGGCATGGCATTTAATCACTTGGTGATATCTAAATTACAGCATCTGCTGGAAAATAGCAGCAATGCGGATGTCCATGAGGCGATGACCTTGGCCTCCGTAGCATCCCAGCAGAAGATAAGACTTGTTCATTTTAAGGTGCTTTGCTGGTCAGTTGGGGAAGACCACCTAAGGACGAGGCGTCCACCGCACACTGCACTTGGTCTTTTATGCACTTTCCCGGATGCAGTGTGCAGCTTGCTGAAATGTAGTCTGCAGTCCATGCGTGATTTTTTAGTAATCCCATCGTCGAGAGTCCTTCAGTGCCTGTGGACGTTAGCTAGGTGCTCGTGGAGGCTTTTTTCTGAATCATCCTCTTTGGAAATGTATTAGACTAAGTATATACTGAATCATCAGCCTCATTTGCTGCAGTTATGTTCCATATGTTTTGGTGTAGTATTTTTCTTTCATCTGCATTGTAAAGATATTCGCATTGCAAGGGCTCACGAGAGGAGGTAAAGTAAGCATTCATATGTGACCAGTCAGTACTTGACTGAGTTTTCCACTGTGTCTCTAGACATCGGTTAGCAGCTTACTTTTGTTCACACAGTTCTGATTAGCGGTAGTGCAGTTGCCAGTTCTGAGGTTGGCATCTCTGAAGTTGTCGATGCTGTTGTTTATGTCTCCGTCTATCTCCATGTACTCGGATTTGCTGACGGTCGAGGAGCTGCGACGACTGGAGTTGGAATCAGAGGCGATGTTCGGGTCGCTTACATTGAGGAGTTGCGCCTGCTCCTCTCCTTCAGTTTCTCTATGATAGAAATAGTTGAAGTTGGACACGATGACAGGCACGGGTAGGGCGATGGTCAGCACACCAGCGATGGCGCACAGGGAACCCACGATCTTGCCCCCTATAGTCACTGGCACCATGTCCCCATAGCCTACGGTAGTCATCGACACAACCGCCCACCAGAACGCGTCAGGGATGCTGGTGAAGTAGGACCCTTTTTCCTCGGCCTCTGCGAAATACACAGCACTGGAGAACAATATGACACCAATGAAGAGGAAGAATATAAGCAATCCAAGCTCTCGCATACTGGCTTTGAGGGTCTGCCCCAAAATCTGAAGGCCTTTGGAGTGCCTAGATAGTTTAAAGATCCTGAACACCCTGACCAGACGGATCACCCTGAGGATGGCCAGTGATGTTGCCTGCTCGCCTTTTCCCTCCTTTCCGTCCGGCTCGTCCGCTAACTCTGTGCCCAACGTGATGAAGTAGGGGATGATGGCCACGATGTCAATGGTGTTCATCATATTCTTAAAGAAAGCCGCTTTGCTCGGGCAAGCAAAGAAGCGGACTATCAATTCAAATGAAAACCAGATGATACAGAGGGTCTCTACAATGAAGAAGGGATCGGTCAGGATGTTTGGTTTGTAGTAGAAGGTGGTGTTGCCTATAGTCTGTGTCCGCCCTGCAGGGTCCTCTTTCAGTTCAGGTAAAGTCTCCAAACAGAAAATGACAATGGAAATTAAAATGACCATTACAGATACGATAGCAATTCCTCTGGCCGGCCCCGAGCTCTCGGGATGCTCGAACAGAAGCCAGATTTGCCGTTGAAACTCACGCTCTGGTAAGGGCCGCTCTTCCTCACGGATGAAGCCCTCATCTTCGCGAAACTTCTCCATCGCCTCGACCCCAAGTTCATAGAACTTAATTTCTTCCGAGAACATATCCAATGGGACGTTTGCCGGCCTTCTCAGTCTTCCACCGGACTGATAGTAGTAGAGGATGGCATCAAAGCTCGGACGATTTCTGTCAAAGAAGTATTCGTTTCTCAAGGGATCAAAATACCGCATCCGCTTCTTTGGATTACCTAAGAGAGTCTCTGGAAACTGGGAGAGAGTTTTGAGCTGGGTCTCGAAGCGCAGCCCCGCTATATTGATGACCACCCGTTCGCAGCATTCATGATCATCGTGGTCAGGAGGGTACGTGTCCTGCGGATGTCCCGGCACGGCAGAGGTCTCATCCATGTTGTCCCCAGCCACGACTGTCATCCTGCAGGTCAAAGTTGGAGCTCCGCAGGAGTTAATTAAATTGAGTAGACATCCAATTGCCCTCCCAAGGCGTTGCTTTCCTTACTTTGCTTCGATTCCAGACCCTTAAATCTATCTCGATCCCCGGGTATATGGTATGACTTGATCTTTCCTCAGTGTGGCCCCACTGCGGTTGTCACTGATTCGACCATCGCTCCCCTTCCGCTGCATCCACTACGGCTGCCTCTGTCACCGAGTTAGAGAAAAATGGATCGAACAGCGGCGATATTTGCTAGCTCAGCAAGTTCACACTACTTATTTATTTATTTACTTGTTATTGTATGTATATCACAGAAGTGCACAGCCTTAAGGGCACAATTCGGAATCATTATGCTAATTTAGGTTATTGAAAAGATGTGACAGGACACTGTCACTTTTGCTCCATCACCACATACATGCTACTTCTCACTAAATATATATATATATATATAGGGAAACATATTATTGAATAGCTTAGATGTAAGTTTGAGTACATAAATTGATAGGAAAACATGAAAATGACTTTCACTTCAGGCTGATACATGCAGTTATTATGCTCACCTCGCTACTGAAGGAATGCGTCTTCTGCCGGCAGTCTCCTGTCAGTAATGCAACATCGATTCCCTTTTGTTGTAGAAAATGCCCTTGTAAAAAAGCTTCTTCACATCTTCTCACTTTCAAAATGTTCGTCCATAAATTTCACATCCATAATGAAATGAAATGATTCACGACATTCGCACACGACGCTATAATGACGGAAATATGGCTTTGAGATGTATTACAAAGCTTCACATTCAATTTAAACGAGGGATAAAATACAAGAAGCGGGGGGAAAAAGCTAAAAGAAAACATAAATGCCGCAACGTCTTCCCTCCGCTCATGCTCGTGCGGCGGCACCTTGGTGTAAATGGCTTATACTGCATGAGAAATTGTAATGCTGCAGCTCAGCTCAGGCGGGAGATACATTAAGGGGGCAAAAGCGAACCATACCATTTCCAGACATTACTGCATCAGCAGAATTTCCCTCTTACGAGTAGACAAGATGACGAGCGGTCTGTTTTATCTGGACACACTGACAGGGGTGTATGGAAGCGAAAGGCTTCTTAAAGGGGAGATCAATAAGGGGAGAGGGAATAATTCCTTAATCATGCCCAACATATTGTTGCACTGTATTGCACATGGGAGAACGAGGAGCGGGAGAGGGGGATAGGACCGTATGGGGGAGGGGTTCGACGCAATGCGTGGCCACAAATGCTTGTCCACGCAATGCGCGAGAGCATTTATGTGCCAACACTGGCGCAGTATCTGATTCGCCGAGCACTAATGTGCACAGATACTTTAACTCACCACACTTACCAATAACCACAATAAAAAGACGGCTTCTCTAAAGTGCTCTTCTTCGTGCAATACTGCGACTTGTTTCCACCCAAAAGAGTTACAGAGCCTCACAGCTCCATGCGTGTTGATGGGAGACTAGATCGTGCGGGGGTTGGAATATTTATAGAATAACGTGGGTGTATGTAGCCTACTTGGACGGACGGCGGTTTGTGCAGCACCTCGGTTAGAGCACTTTTCAGCAAACGCCAATAATAGGCTTTTCCCCTCCCCAAAAATCCACAATGTTCACTAAATAATTAACGGGATTTTTTTTCCCTTGAAATGTTTGAATTACTTGTTTAACATTTTGGTCATCTAGAAAATCACTCTCTATAGCCTAATTCACAAATGTATCAAGAATATACTACTGATATGCAAA
This sequence comes from Siphateles boraxobius, assembly GCF_051911475.1. Lineage (NCBI taxonomy): Eukaryota > Metazoa > Chordata > Actinopteri > Cypriniformes > Leuciscidae > Siphateles > Siphateles boraxobius. Next base: position 10,021,889 of record NW_027509192.1, on the reverse strand, counting down.
TTAACGTCAGAAAAGAGAAATCATTTTTAAGAAGCAGTTGACATGTGCCAGTTATTATAAATGTAGCCTAATATTTGAGCCTACCCTTTAATATTTTTCTACAAAATAAATAAATGATATACACATATATGTATATGTGTGTGTGTGTATATATATATATATATATAATTTAATAAATTATATTTATATTGCAATAATAATAATTAAAAAAATATTATTAATATTTTTAAAAGATATACAACGTTTTTTAATTTACGTTATTTCAAGAATTTCTGTCATTTGATTTATTTATTATTAGCCTATATATATATATAATATTATTATTTTATTTTTACTTTACAATCTCTGTATAGTTCCACCACCAACATATGTTCAGAAACTGAAAATATGTTCATTACAGAAAGCTTTTAAATGTTAAAGCTTAAATGTATTTAATAAACCTCACTGATACATATATGTACATATATAAACTGCATATATAAATTTAATTAAGAAACGTATTATTACATCATCCGATAATTCTAATAAAGAAAGTAATAATCCTTAATTAAATCGACACAACTCCACGTCTGTATACGGTGATGATTCCTTCTATTCACCAGTAGGTGGCACACAAACATCACCAAACGATGTAAACACCACAGGAATGATTGATCTGTGCATGACATCTTCCCATTAGTTTCATGTAACACAATTAAGAGAGGGAAAACCCTGAATAAAAAGATACATTAAAATGATAAATAAATATAGGCTAAAATGTATAAGATAACTCATGAATCTTAGTATATACAGTTGATCTACTAATTTGTTCCACATAAATCATGAACATGCCAACCAGAGTACAGGCACAACAGTTTTTATTATCAGGCACTGTTAGAACAGCAGCTGCAGTGAGCTCTTAACTGCTAAATATCATGAATAAGAAATGGGCAGCCCTTTCCTCCCTTCACTTTGCCGCTCAATGACTTCCCCTCAATACATGTAGGCCTACTTTCGGTGAGCAGGGATTAGTTCAATCAACATAAATGCATCGGTAGTCATTAATCAGAGTCTGAAGTGTCATAGATCCCACCTGTTATATATTATTGATGGAGTAATTGTGCAGTTTTGTTAGTGTTCCATCTCTCTGTTTAAACTGACCATGACCAAATGACTTCATCTTGATTTTGGAGACATAACATAATTTCATGCCTCGACTTCACTTTTTTAAAAAAGGACACCCAACTCAATCTAGTTAAATTGCAAGTTTTTCTTGGACCATTGCTATCATATATAGGCCTCTATATATATATATATATATATATATAGGCCTCTCTCTCTCTCTCTTTATATATATATATATATATATATATATATATATATATAGTATAATATATATCATAATATATTTATTTAATGCTTAGTCAGAAATATTATTCAACGTAACATGCTACAATGCTAGTGAAAAAAAGATGAAAACAAACTTCTAATATGAATGTGACAAATTATTTATTTACCAAAAATAAGTTCATTCTTACCTCATTAATAAGTTAGAAAAATAGTTAATTCACTTGGTCTGATGATGCCATGTGGGTAGGTTAACAAATCAAAACAAATGTTAAGGAAACAAGTGTCAGACCATTCAATTACATTTCATCCTGAGCAAAGGCAACATGTGCAAAGAGCAACTCTTGCATTTTTAAAGCACACAGAATGCACTAGGCAGAGATTACTGAGATATTTTAAGAGCAATATCTCATAAGGCACTGACATAATGAATGCTTAAACAAAGATGAAATCCATTTATAAATATTTAAATAAGTTCTAGATTACAAATATATTACAATATATTACAAAAATCAGTGGCTGCCTGTGAGTATACATTTTTACATTCACTTATTTTGATATCCTTCATTCATTTTGTTTTTCATTGTTATTTTGGCTAAATTTGAAAGTTACTCTTTACCTGTTATCTGACAACAATCAGGTTTGATGATGCACTTACGTCACAATGAAAGCTTATATTTTCACAGGCTATGTATTTGCATTATGCACATAAATAGGTAAATGAAAAAAGTCAACTGTATCAGCTTTGCTGTTACATTCCTTTCGAATACATACATTTTTCCTTCCCTGATGAACCACCATGGACATAAAAGGTTATAATGCACACATATTGCATGTTTACGAGGATAATATGAACTTCTGTCTTCTTTATAGAGAAGAAATGCCTTCATCTGCTGCATCCTGTAATCAGAATAACATCCTTGATGTTACAGATAATGAGACATGCGCCCATCAGTGAGTGTGACATTTGCCTTCTGAAACGGGTTCCAGGCTGTATGACTCTCTAGATCCCTAACCCCGCCGCAAGGGAGCGATTGATACCCATAATATCACATTGGTCCTTTTAACTCTTTCCCCAAAGGCGTTTTTGAAAGAAGTTGCCAGCCAGAGAGAGCATTTTTGATTATTTTCACAAAAGTTTCATGTGAAAGCGTTTTTGTCAAAGACTACACTGGGAGTCAAACCGATGATTAAAACCAATCGAGTCCATCAACACACCCAACGCTTCACAGTCCTATAGCGCGTCCTGGGTCAACATTTCACTAATTTCATTTTGATTTATATTTTGTTTAATGTTGATGGTTGAAAAGTTACTTTACATATGCACATGTTCACAAATGAAATGGCTTGTTTCTGCTGCTTGATCAGATTTTGTACTCTTTCAGAAGATAGCGCCCCCTACCGTATAACGGTGAAAACACCGAAAGCCGGACATTTCCGTCAATGGTGGGGAAAGAGATTAGTTTGAGCGGCGCTGTCCACCTGAACAAGAGGACAAATAATTTTCTGTTTACACAAAGCTCATTCTCTCGACTTAGGAACTTAGAACACTAATTTAGAATTCAACTAATGTGATGTAAGCACACAATTGTAATTAACAGTCATTATCTAGAGTTGGAACCCTAGAAACAAGATACGTACGCGCACAGAATGTGATACTCACATAAAAGCTCTTTTTGGATTTCTTATACATCTGTGAGTTTGTCTGTATGTTCCTCTGATGGATTCAAATTTGATACGCTAGATGAATTCCAGTCATCGTCGTTTGAATGCTCTGATATCACGAGAGAGGGTTTACTGTCGCTTTTATTTCGGTCACATAGCGAAGGCAACGGGCGGCCACAGGTCACGTGTGTGTATTCCACTTGCTCATCTGCGTTGTGCTCTCGATGATAGAAATAATTAAAATTCGACACGATTACCGGTACCGGCAAGGCGATTGTAAGAACTCCTGCAATGGCACACATTGATCCAACAACTTTGCCTCCAATGGTGACGGGATACATATCGCCATATCCAACTGTAGTCATGGTAACAACCGCCCACCAGAACGCGTCAGGGATGCTAGTAAAAGAAGATTCTGGGTCGTCCACTTCGGCGAAGTAAACTGCACTGGAGAACAATATAATGCCGATGATAAGGAAAAATATCAATAGTCCGAGTTCTCGCATACTCGCTCGTAGGGTCTGACCGAGAATTTGGAGACCCTTGGAGTGCCGTGAGAGTTTGAAAATCCTGAAGACGCGAACCAAGCGGATAACTCTCAGTATGGCGAGGGACGTGCTCTGTTGTGAGTTTGCCTCGGCCTCGGAAAGGTCTAAACCTAGGGTAATGAAATATGGAATAATAGCCACAATATCTATGGTGTTCATTATGTCTTTGAAGAAGGCAGCTTTGCTTGGACATGAAAGAAACCTTACAAGCAGTTCGAAGGAAAACCAAACGACGCAGATCGACTCCAACAAGAAGAATGGATCCATGAATGGACTTGATTTTTTTCCTGAAGTCGTTCCGTTCGGCGCAAGGTGGTTATTGAACACACGATCATCCTCTCTAAATTCGGGCAAAGTTTCTAGACAGAAGATAACAATGGATATCAAGATGATCATTACAGATATTATAGCAATGATTCTGGCTGGCCCTGAGCTGTCAGGATACTCGAACAGCAGCCAGATTTGACGCTTAAATTCACTGGACGGCATGGGCCGTTCTTCTTCTTTCAGCAAACCCTCGTCCTCTTGGAAATGTTGGATGGCGTCATCACCGATCTCGTAAAATTTGATTTCATCGATAAAAATCTCAACCGGCACGTTGATGGGTCTTCGAAGCCTCCCACCTGACTGGTAGTAATACAGGATCGCATCAAAACTGGGTCTGTTTCTGTCGAAGAAGAACTCGTTCCTTAACGGGTCGAAGAACCGCATCCTTTTAACCGGGTCTCCTAGCAGCGTGTTCGGGAATCTTGCGAGTGTTTTAAGTTGCGTTTCGAAACGTAGACCTGAAATGTTGATGGTGACGAGCTCGCAGCACTCCTGTTCAGGACACTCCACTTCACAGACATCCAGGAAGGGATCAGCGTGGTCCACGCTCTCATCCTGGTTCTCTCGGGACATCTTTGCCCCTCGAGAGTGTTGCCTGTTGTTCCTCCTCGACTTGCCGCCACTCCACCAGTTTTGGGGATCCGATAGCTCCAGTCTGACGGAGATCGAGCCCTAAACTAACTTCTGAAACTTTACTAGCTTCTAAAAACTATTCAAATCCGGTTTATTGGTGTAAGGGAATAGAAAGTCATACTGCCAACACGCTCAGTCGAGAGCTGGAACAGATATAGTAACTCAGACTGCTTGAGACAGCAGAGGGTGGGCTGACTGTGATTGGCACACCGTGACTAAAGCAATGCGCCTTGCTGGTTTGAACTTTACTGGCACGAAGTTAGAACCTGTCATTTGAAGACTGAAAAGCTTGAAGTTGTTTTTGTTCATTGTATTTGTCAAGTACATTGTAATTATAAATACACACCCACACTCACCCCTAACACACTCACTCTGTCTTTTGCTCTCACTGTCACACACACACACACACACACACACACACACACACACACACACACACACACACACACACACACACACACACACACACACACACACACACACACACACACACACACACACACTCTCTCTCTCTCTAAGCCCTCCCCCCCACACACACTCACCCCCCACCCCCCTCGCACTCTCTCTCAGCCCACCACCCCCCTCCCCACACACACACACAAATTACCCATTTATAATACATTTACAAATAGTTTGCAAATTCTAAAAAAATTCCCCAAAGAACAGTCTCAGTGCTGTTCAGATCTGGGTCCTCTTGAAGTGAGAGGTGAAAGTGCTGGCTTGACTGACCTGAGCACCTGCAGACTCGCTCTGGATCAAGCTTTAGGAGCCGTTACACTCTACAACTTTACAACTAACACCAATGAGGCCCAAGTAGAAATGTGATCATGCCTCAGGTTCATTGGTGCCGAGTGATGTGGAGAGAGAGAGAGTGTGTGAAGAGAGAGAAAGAGAGAGATTCACACCTGTGTGATCAGCTGTCTTGGTTAATATATTCTGTGCTTTTGCTTGCTTGTTAGACCTGTGCTGATATCTTTATTTTCAGCAGAGCCAGACCTCTATATACATCAGTGGTTCTTATCGATATGCAAAATTACTAACATATGCCAAATAACAAAACTCACCATTTTGGTGAACACCAAATGTTTAATTAGACCAGCAGAAATGGAAAGTGTTTTTTCATTCTTTCTAAAAGCCAAGTTATTTTATCTTATCAATTAAAGTTAGTTGAATTTTATGATTTCTTTTTTTAATAATTTATCACAAGTTTTTATCTTTTGTCAAATCAACTTTTTGTTGTATGTACAACTTGTATGTACAACTCCATTGTATTAACTTAAATTTTTATTTCAATGAACTCAAAATTAAGGCAACCAGCTAACTTTTTTAAGTTAAACCAAAAAATGTTTTTATAGTGTATAATAGTAAGTTGGTTATAGCTGCAGCTGTACCTCTTGTGTTCTTTATTAATAAATTACACAACACTGTTGCTGCTCTCAACATTAAAAATAACTGCATATGGATATAAACAGACATGCTAAATCAGTTAGGCGTTTTCAAGCAAACAGTACAGATTGAATCTTGGAGATATATGATAAACAGGACAATTTCTCTATTCAAGGCAGAAAGGCCAGGGATTCCCATGAGAGGAAAACGCTGACAGAATGCAATATGCCACCTTAATAAACGGCACCAGGACTGGTGATGTGAGGGAAGGACAGCCCTATGGGACGAGATATCATCATTCAATTCACACCCAAACGGCAGTATGGAATTCCTGCAATGTTCAGATGCCGTCAGGCTCCCGAGGAATCAGGGCTCACGTTTCACCTTGTTGTGTGTAATGGTGTGATGGTACATCCAAGAAATATATCATGTTTTCAGGTATGACAACCCTTAAGCCCTCAAATTTCAAAGATCTTAAATGGAGCTGCGACCTGTGGCGCCGCTAATCTTCAATGAAAGTTTCTCACTGCTTCTGTGCAGTTGTGTATATAGTAGGAGTCTTTCCCGTTACTAAATAAAACTCAGATGAACTTTGAGAACGTCTCGGTTTAGTTTATCAACTTATATTACACACTCTTGTCCAACAGAGAACTTAATACTTTCATCATCCCCTGTGTGTGATAGTACCTTAAAAAACGTGTGTGTGTGTGTGTGTGTGTGTACATAGTGGGGCAAAATTTGTACTCATTCACATACACAAGTATGTTTTGGCTCAGTAGTTGATTTGCATGTGAGGTAACATTCCTTTTTAAAGGGATAGGTCATTCTAAAATTATTTCGTTTACTCACCCTCATGTCATTAAGTGAATGTCCAGGCTTCTTTTTTCCCCCTGGACAACCAAAGCAAATGAAAATTGGACAATTAAGTTCCGCAGATGACAAATAAGCAGTTTATTTATAATATATTTAAAGTACTAAAAAGATGGGTGGGAAATTCTATTAATATCTTTTATTAACTAAGTCTTAACTAGCAGTTACTATAGCTAATATAGCTGTCCTGTCAGTCAGACGTGACACTGACTGATTTATGGGTGATGATTGATAGCTTCATATGATAGAAAATCTCTCAGCAGCCTTCAACCTATTAAATGATAATCTTAAACATTATTAACCCATTTTCATGTAGTTATTCTAATGTGACCTAAATGGAGCATGATAGATGGTTTGCAACAACACCTAATTACTACATTTAAGGTGAAAAATGTTTGTGTCAAAACAAGCTAAGAAACACCTGCTACTGAAGCTCAGCAGGTTCATAGTGTGAAACAGTGCTAAGTTGCTGCTGACTTCAACACCTTACGCTGCTGCAGATCAAGGCTTCCTCCATAGAAAGTGAATACGACTGGAAGGCATTGCGCCAGTTCTTGGGGTTTGATGGTCACCAGTTTTAGCAGGGTGTCAGTTGAGTTTGATGACCATGTTTCTGCTGATAGGCGACCATGGCATGAGGCAAGGGGTGGTGGTGGTGAAACCCGAGACTGGAGATCCGGAAGATTGGAAGGTATCTCTTCTGCATGCTCTGTCCCTCTCCTGACTTTCCGGATTATGATTACAGTCCTTGATTAAGACTTGCCCTTTTTAGCCTCAGACACACGACGTCTGCCGTATACAGCTGCGATCGGATCTGCTGGAAGGAAGGAAGCCCTGAACTGTGTCCACCTCAACATGAAAGGGTCAGTTTTGAATGTGAATGAACAAAGGAAATCTTCTCAAATGTCATTTTATTTGTGGTTTATTGGAGGTTTACATTGCTCTCATTTTTAAGGCAAAATCATAATTGAGGTAAAAGTGAGTTTTTATAATGAAATTGATTCCTAATGTTATTTTTCTCGTTGCAAAAACGACCCTTAAAAAGTACATTCTGTATTTTTTGTTGCACTATGCAGTCGTTGTGGGCTTATAGTGACACCTAGTGGTGTGGATGAACATTACGCAGAAACGTTAAATATAAAACTTTCAAAATTACAAAGTTTCTTGACAGTAAAACAAGAAAGAAAAAAATGACAGTGATATATATTTTTTATCTGCTTTTTTGAAAGCTGCTATAGTATCCATGTAGCTATACTAAATTTTAGAGTGATAAAATAAATAAAAAGCAGATTTTTTTATCTGTTACACAATTACACATATGCTACATTAAGTGCTAATTTCTTTTTAGAGTAAAACTGGAAAAAAATATTTTATTTTATTTTAAAAAAATTACTAAGGTATGAAATTAACCTTCTTAAAGTGTGTGAATGCTCTGAATAAAATCCAACGAAAAAGTATAACAAATTTCTGATTTAGCAGTGCGGCCATAAACCATTAAGTATCTCAGTAATAAACCTGATACTGTAGCTGGTATGTGGACGTATGCGATACAGCTGAACATTGTGTGCATAATTTCTCAATCTTCTCAGTAACTGTACTGGGAGACACAGATGTTTGACCCTCAGATGCAGCTGAAACCGTATCTAGCCTCACAAGTATCCCTCTGGACTACCAGGAACTACAGCTAGTATTAATAGCCCTCCAGCACTTTCTGAAGAACCGTATTGGAAAACACCCCCCCAATACATGCAATCAGTCTGCATTGAATCAATCAATAGCATGTTTTAATGAAGTGCTATAAAAAAATCGATCTAAGACTGGAGTTCTCCTTTCTCATTCAGCTGATTAATGCATTTATAACAGGCAAGGTGGTTGGAAATGTTCTTTTAGACTGTTTATTTATATTAATGACAAATTGTGTAAAGATCTGCAAGGTTTCTTCTAAAGTTGTGGTCACATTAGCAAAATTCAAATTTCACAAAGTCCACATCTATTGCCAATAGCGTAGGGATCTATGAAAACAATGTGTTGTCGACATGTCGAGAAGACACCGTTTTCTGTGCTGAGAAAGCAAATCCGCTGCATGGGCTTCAATTGATCCGGTAAAACCAATGCAATTGTCGTCTGTATCACAGTGTATATAAGTGCTGAGGAAGCCTCCAGAGCTTAAATTCAGATATGGTAATTGCCGTTTTGTTTCCGTGTTAACATGCGCTGTTAACGATAGACCAATCACAACAGACTGGGCCATCTGACCAATCAGAGTAGAGTAGGCTCTCAGAAAGGAGGGGTTTAAAGAGACCAAATCCTTGAACAAACTCTTCAGGCTCTTTGAGAAATGAGGTGATGTGCAATGTATATCATGAGAAAAGTATAGTGATTTTGACCTTAGATGAATGTAAACCTGTTGTAGGAGACCTCCAAAACAAAACGAGGAAAATTAGAATGACATACAGTAGTGGAGCCCTCTTAGAAATCAAGGTTAAGATTCATGTGGATTCTAGTGAAACATCACACTATCTGTGGGCACTCTGATATATTAGAACTGACATTTGTCTCATTCATTGTATAATGCCATTTGGCATCTCCACAGGTCGAAAAAAAGAAAACAAACAATAAAGGTTACAAAGAACTCCGAGTTTATTTCTTCTCCAATGAAGACTAATCAGAGGAAAGCAGGAAAGGGTTTATCAGACATGTACATCCAGTGTAAATACAAATGTTTGATAAACAAACATCCAGTCACATTCAGCACATCAGATTTACTCAAGTCTCTGAGTAGTTAAGTCTCCAATTTAGGGTGGTTGTTTCTCTGCAAAGTCTATTTAACCCAGTTGCTGGGTGGCCGTACCAACGTAAATGCCATTATAACAACTGTGTGCTATACAACCAACTAAATGGATTCTTGACTGAAACGTAAAACAACTTGAACAGAGTAATACACTGAGTGAAATAATACAAAAACACCCTTTCATGCTTTAGCCAATGACTTCCAGGGAACAATATTCCATTTTTAAAGCTGGATGAAGAATGTGGTAGAATGCAAAATAAAAGAATAAAAGGTTTCAACAAGGCATTTAAAAACTATGATTTTCCAGATCCTTCAACATTCACTACAGGCAACCATGGCTAATTTTCATGCCCCCATTGCTCCAGGGATCAAACTAGCCTATTGTGGAACACAATGTCTGTAAACGAAACTGTTCTTGGGCAGAAACAGAGCGCAAACAACAATACATATTTGGCAAATGACAATCATTGGTTGTAAATTTTTCCCCTTCAAAAATCAATAATGGAAATCGATTTTTAGAACAATGTTAAAAGGTGAAATTAATAAAACCAAGGTGCACTATTCATGTTTTCACAAATACATACTTCTGCACAGACAATATTATCATCATATTTATTCTAACTTAATTGTCTACCACTATATAAGTGGCCATATATTTATTAAGCCCAAAAGTGCCATATAAAAATCTATGGTAAACAAACAGCATCCAGGGAGTCCAGAGTCTAACTCCAACAGGCATATACTGACTCAAAATGATTTGAAGAAAGAAAATTTCAAGTGGCAAATGGTTTGAAAATAAAAATAAAATAGAAAAATAAGGCAGAATAAGGCAGGTGAGAAACAAGGCTTGAAGGGATAAAACAAAATAATAAGAGACTACTCTACTCTAAAGTGCAATTTAGCACAACACATTTTGAAATGCGTAAACATCAAAAGAGCAACCAAAAAAAAAGAAAGAAGAAAAGAGTGTTGGGGACAAATAAACCAGAAAATCATGACATACTTTAAGACCCTCTTCTCTTAAGAAAGAAACAACCTGCTTTTAATCCAAAACAAGCTGTAAAAATCTGCATAGTCAAAAGTTACAAACAGAAATGCTATAAATGAGTAAAACAAATAGAAATGTTATGAATGAGTAAAACAAAGTAGTAGTTTTTTATGCATCAAGTTAATTTGGAGTTCCCTATGGACACTTTTAGAAGAATCATAACATATGACATAGATAGAGAAATTAGCCTGTGGTTGCTTCAATAATCTTATCTTTTTTGGGGAACAATATTATTAAATGAAGACATTTAACTAACCATATTCAAAAGGCCTTAAATACTTCCATAATCTCAGGGCTCAATGACGAGGAAAGAGAATTAATATATTAATATTACCAGCTAATTCCTGCTTAGTTTGAACAGTCTTTTATTTGTGCACATTCATTTAGTAAGACTGGTGATATTTTTGTGCTTTAAGTAAAAACAACCAAAAAAAAACACCCTGATACAGACCAGTATGAGGAGAGTTCAGCCAAGGAGTATTTTAATATTTAATCAAAATCATGTTGTTTCAAACCTGTATGGCATTTTATGTGGAACACAATTTTTTCCCCTCCATAAAATGAAAATCAACGGGGTCCAGAGTTGTTTTGGACCTCATTGACTTTAACTGTATGAAAGAAAAAAGAAAAGAAATCTTCAAAATATCTTTGTGCATCCCACAGGAGCAAATCATATGAGTTTGAAACAACATGAGATTGAGTAAATGTTGACAGAATTTTCCTATTTGGGTGAAAGGAGCAGCTTGGGCATTCTGCCTAAATATCTCCTTCTGTGTTAATATGTGAACTATTCCTTTAAAATGAGGTCGTTTTTTTGTCATAAGTTAATACAAGTATCACAAATAATGAGAAAGTTGTCACGTCCCAAGGAACGGTGTGGTCGGCAGTTGGGAGCTGCTTTGCGCGTATGGATTTCAATTGACGGTTAAGTCTTTTCCTTTTCCCCCTAAATCACATCTAAAAGCTCTCAGCAACACTAAGTGCTGTTTCTTTGTGCAAGGCCAGCGGTGATGCAATTAAGTGAAAATGGCGGTAAGCTCAGAGACGGTTATATGGGCTGACTACACACGGATCACACAGAGCCCTCCGAGAGACACAAAGGAGTACCAGCTCCTGTTCTGAAGTGGCATTTCGCTGTTGTAGGACACAGGACAAACAAGTAAAAAGCACAACCAACCCCTAACCTTATAAAATAAGACCCATCCTGACAAACACTTGTGTAAGATTATAGTACATAATTTGAGAGAACTTTGTATAAAACACCCCTTCCTAATACTCATGTCATTTAAAAGAGAATATGAAATTATTATTTTTTTTTTTGCAGTTTCTCCTCCTCAAATCCATCTTTTTGGGTTGGAGATTGGGCGGACAACTTCCGGAAGCCATTTTCTCCATATAGCGGTTAGGATAGTGCTACATTAAGGTTAGGGCTGCCTTATGGACTACCTTACGTCATATGTTGATCCAGCTATGTCTCTGGGCTTGTGACTGTGGTAGCTGCTGTGGAATTTATGATCTTCATGTACTGAGTGTTGATGGCATCGAAGGCCTCGTCCCGATGAATCATGGCACCAAACACTAGAGGCTGCGGAAGAAATATAAAAAGTTAGTGTGCTTTTCAAACTAGTGATTTTGGTCAATTTGACATCACAGAAAGTTTGCATGGACTTCAGTATGAATCACAGCTGGTATGAAAGCGATCCGGTGTAGAAGCAATTCTATTGGCTGCAAAAATATGTAATGGACACTCAGTTTGGTGCCTAATTAGAAATCTAGTAAAATGCAGCTTTTAGATGGTCACATATTATATAATATAAGTTAACCAATGCTATAAATACAGTAAGCATTTCACATTCAGTTATTTCAGTAAGTGTGCAAGCTAAACAATTAGCCTACTAGCTTTTCCTTTTTTGGCACCTTCTTTGTTACCTAGCTACAGTGGTAAACAGCTGCCTCTGGTGCTCACTGTGGTGCCATGGTTTGGAGTCAGAGAATACAATGAGCAAAGAAACCTAGCAGGGTGAGAGGGTGGAATTGAACTGTGTAAACAACCTTGAAACATTTCACCTTAATATCCTACTATTATAAAGAAGAAGTAAAAAATTATAAATTAGAACTAATAATACTGAAAAGGAAAAGTTGCACAGGTAGCTTTACAATTTTATTTATTTATGTTTAATTAAACCTCTGTGCAACGATACTCATTACAATATTTAGCCTACATATGCACAGTAGTATATACATGTGTTTTAATATGTAAACAATACATGTATATTATTTATAGAATGTATATATACACACACACACAAAAAATGCCATTCACAACTGTTTTCAACTAAAAAAAGGGTTAGACTTAACCCTTAGACTTGGAAGTCCTTCAAAGCGCATCCATTCATTATAAAAGTGCTCGACAGGGCTCTGGCGGGTTAATAAAGGTCTTCTGAAGTGAAGCGATGAGTTTGTGTAAGAAAAAATCCATATTTAAAACTTTATCGACTAAAATAACTAGCTTCCGGCAGACGGCCGTAAGCATGTCGATTTGCGCCAAAAAAGGAACCTTTCACTTCACTTCAGAAGGCCTATATTAACAGAGGACTTAAATCATGGATGGATGCACTTTGATGGACTTCCAAAAAAATATACCCATTGACTCCCATTATAAAGCTTGGAAGAGCCAGGACATTTTTCAATATGACTCCGATTGTATCTGATTGAAAGAAGAAAGTAATAAACACCTAGGATGGCTTCAGAGTGAGTTAATCATGGGCTGATTTTCATTTTTGGGTGAACTATCCCTTTAATGAAAGTTTTATGACAGACCTAATAAAAAGTGTAGATTCGATATTACATTGAGATCTCATGTTGCATTTCTTAATGTAGATAAAGGAATAGACAAGAACAAGCTAAGAACATTTTATGAATTAGTTTATATAGCAAGAATATGATGTCCCATCTCCCCAAATACAAAAATGTTTTTCAATGTAATCTATTACATCTACATATATATATTCAATTGGCACTTGTTTTTATTTACACAGACTATTTAATGTTGCATGAAGATTTCATACAATCACCAATACATTGGCTAATAATCGTTATTGGCCGATAAAAACAATTCTTTTCATCAGCCGATTGTTTAAAAACAGCCGATGATCAGGGCCGATTATATCCTGTCAATCAAAAGGGGGTGGAAAACAGTCAGACTGCAACTCATACTGTGTGTAAAGAAAATGTTTTGTTGAATTTAGGGCAAGTTAACGTGACAATAACACATTTACAGCAAAAAAAAAAAAAAAAAAGCAGCGACATAGAAGCAGGCTCTATTTGACCCTATGAATCACCTGTAGTTCAAGCCGGGGTTGCCATGTCTGTCGTTTTTGTGTAGGGCCGTTTTTCCCTACACAAAACATGCATGCATGCATATATATATATTTATATAGAACGCACCTCCCATCCAATAATTGCAAAGAGCTTTGTGTTTTGTTACTTCTAATAAGAAAAAGTCTCAGCTTTCAAATTCTATCCATTTTCAAAAGTTAGTGTAGTCACGAAATTCAAACAATAAATGGTGTTTTGATGCTCTTAAATGTGACGTTACAGAGGGCTGTAGCGTCTCCGATCAAGCGGCAGCTTAAATACAAGTTATAGTAGGAAAAAACATGCATGAAGGTATGTTGAAAGATACAGTACATCTTACTGAAATGAATCATGTTTAATGTAATTGATCAATCGGTTTCAACCACGGAGATACGTAAATAAAACAGCTTGTGAACAATGTTGCTTAACCTTGCATTTATCTCAGGAAAGTTATTCGATATTCATTAGTTAGCAATAAGAATCACTAGAGAAGAGCTTATTTACTGTTAATTATATATGTATGCTCCAATAAATTTGTCATGAAGACAAGAGTTTATGAAAACTACCAACATTTCAGTTTTTTATTTGAGTATTTATTATATCTGAAAATAAATAGCAGTTGAAAATAATAGTTTGAGCTCTTTTGTTAATTTTAACCTCTGATATAATAGTAATGTACCATATGAGAGGGTTCTCAGTATAGTTTGCAGCATTATTTGGGAGAGATTGTTTCCGCTTAAGAAAATCAAAGTATCGGTATCAGCAGATATCATTCCAAATAATCGGCTATTGGTGCATCTCATGTATATACATATACACATATACATATACATATACATATATTGGCTGCTGGCCACTTACCTTTAGAGTGGATGGCGTTGTAATCGAGATCCCCATCCCAGATCCAGGCAATACTGACAACACCTTGTACTGTTAACATGTGTAGAGAATCCAGTTAGAACAAAGCACTTGAGAAAAATTTGTTAATCATTCACAAAACATTTGGCAGACCTTCTGAAAATCTGTGATGTCGTGGAGCTTGATGACTTTATTTTTTTTCGAGGAGGTTGCCCGGGAACTGGAACTCTCGAAACACAGATAACTAAAAACACAAAACACAGTTTTATCATGAAGGACTGCCGTGGGCCTAACAATTCTCTCATACAACTCTTGTGCCTTATATAAATATGACATTTAAACATGTACAACTTTGTTGTAGATAATGCAATTGGTAAATGTTGCCATTTAATGGAAAAATACTGCTGTGCTGCATGCATACTTCTCTGTGACGTAGAGGACACCATTGCGGATGTAGTCAGTTGGCATTTTCCTGTCCCTGTTGATCAAGCAACATCGCCATCCATTCTCACACACTGTGAATCAAATCAAACATTATTTTACAATTAAAGACACAACCAGTACATATGAAGTGTTCAAAGGCTACCGCAGTTTTCCCTCCCACCTGGCAGGGGGCGCTCATTTTCAGACAAGTTAAAGACTTCATGAAACGGGCCTCTCTTGGTGTTGTAAGCCCGTCCGCTTTCCTCCTCACGACCAATCCCGCATGACATCCCAGCCGATTGAGCGCCACGTGCTACCGTAGGCTGGATCTGCTACGGGGAACAAGCAAAATGATTGATTAAGGAGCAGCATGTGTAAATAAAACTCCAGAACAGCAAGGTTCCTGTGTGCCAATGAAGGATCACTGCTATCTTTTAACTCCTCACCAGATAAAAGAACAGAATTGATCCTAGATAAGCACTTGAGGGCCCCAAAAACAGCACCCATGTGGGGGAAGCTTGTCAATTGTCATAAAACCAGTGAATGCCATTGAGCCAAGCAGCAGAGTTGACCTATAGCACAGTGAATGATGGGTCAGTGGCTCAGCTGCATGTGGACTCCTGGTGATAGACTCGGTTCTCTGGGTTGGATGCCAAACAGTAGCGAGGGATGCCTGGAGGAGGGTGCTGCTGAGGACTAGTGCAAAGCTCAAAGCCGGAGTTAAACAGCCACTTATTGGTATTACCACTCACCAACATACTACCATATTACCAAGGGTATTCAGTTATTAACAGAATGTGTTAGAGTTTGGGACTGAGCAAGACAGATGTCATCTGATAAATGTTCATGGGCATTTCTTCAACTACGGGCACTTTTAAGTCGTAGGAGTTGATTTATATTAAAATTAGCAGAAGAGCTATTTGTTATATATATACACAATAAAATTAATTAATAAATATTCTATTCACAATACAATTTGTACATTTTCAATGCCATCATGAGCTAGTTTTGATACTTTCTAATTGTCTTATGACTAAATTTTATTGTTTAGGTTATACAAATCAATAATAATAAAACTGATAAAAATAAAACATTGAATTGTCTTATTATAGATGTATATAATAAAGATATACACATGCACTCTTATTTTATACCATTCATTTTTTAATGATGATGATTTTGATGATGATGATACTAATAATAAAGAATCTTCATTTAAAACATACATAACTAATAATAACAATACATATTATTGTTACAGTAACAGGTTTTTCACTTTGTTTATACTATCAGTTTCATTATTTATGAGGTTTATTATTTAAAGAAATTAAATCTAAATATATCTAAAAATAGAATAAAACTATGATAATATAAACAGTAAAATAAACCAAATAAAATTAACATCTATTGTGTGAAAACTATTTATGGCAATTTTCAATGTTTTTCTCATGTGAATCATGCATGTCTACTTTTGACAAATTATATAAAATCACATTTTGAGTGAGAAAAGTGTATGCTAAGGGATTTTTTTCTCTCTACAGGACAAGTGGCCACAGTTGAAGAAACCTAATATTTGCAGAAAACTACTTCTTCGTGCATAGAGAGTACGTCTGCAAATACAACATATCCGCAAAAGAAATGTTGAATAATTGACAACTGACTACTGTAAATGTAGCCACTTCAAGGCCACTGCTCAAACATGATAAAAACTTGGATCCTATAGCCATACAATCTCATAATATACGCATTTTCAAATAACAACCATTTTGAAAGTAAATGTATGCATATACAATTCAATTTATCTGATCATCACTTTACCTCTCCCTTTTCTGTAAACTAGCTTTGAAAAGTAAACACTACAAAGTGGCGACACCAGAAGAGCCAAGCTTTTCAGAATTTCTAGCCACTTACACAAGGCATTTATGTAATCATATGAAAAAAATTTTTTTACTTTAAGTCAGGCATAAATAGAAAAGGATGAGTTTCCTTCTAATTCTCAACAAATGTCTCCATAACATGTAACTTGTTTCTAAAATATGTAAAAGCTTGACTTCTCTAATGTGGTCACTGCTTCAAAATACTATTAAGCAAATTATTCTACACTAAACTATAGTATAGAGCAGCAGAGAACCTCTCAGATAAACCCCGCATGTCACACACACTCACACAGTATTTCTACACTATCACCTTGTCTGATGACGATAGATCAAAAACACCAACTTTTACAATCTTGTTCATATACGGTTTGTGTAAATTAGTAAGATACATTCTTAAATTGACAGTTTTTGATCCAATTGTCGACAGACATTGTCAGTGTCATACTGCATATTCCTGACACACACACACACACACACACACACACACACACACACACACACACACACACATAAAACACACACATACGCAGGACCAGCCATTGGTGGCAAACACAGGCACTGTTTTCAAACCAAAGGCCACACTAGATCCCTACCTTTTCGAACCCAGACAGCTGAGAGAGGAAAAATAACAGAATAAACATGTGACAGACCATCACACAAACCAAAATCCTGCCATTTATTAATGAAAAAGAGGAATTTCATATCCTCCATTGGCTGAATTCATGTTTAACCATCTTGTAGACACCGTTTTGATCTGTCCTCCATTTTGTGTTTATTTATCTGTTTTAGTTTTTTTTTTTTTTTTTCATTTTAAATTGTATTTAACTGATTTTAAGATATTATTAGCACCAAGACCTGGCTAAGATGGAGATTGTAATGTAATGACTAGGCCTATATTATAATGAATGTACTGTATGTTCTTTTTGACAGCTTGGCCAGGTCAATCTTGTATAATATAATATAATATATTAGTATATTTTAAGACCATCAAGAGTTGTATTTTGGTTAAATAAAGGCTACTAACTAAAAGGAGGAAACTTTGACTCATTTTCAGTCATTACTGACAAGTTCCTCCTCATAAAGAGACAAAAGGGAATCAGGATTAATATTTCACAAGCTTTTTGAAACCGGAACAATGAGGTTGCACACGCGAACAGTTCACTCACCCGTCTGCTCAGTGTGGCATTGTTACGCTCCTTGAGCTGCGGATCTGTGGGTAAGTTGGCCCATACAATGTAGGGTGTGTCGTACTTGTCCCTTAGTTTTGGGCAGCTTTTGAAGATGAAGTCAATGATGAAGAATTTGATGCCAGCATAGAACCCTGAAATAACCACAAATAAATGAAAATTAGAGACTTGAGACAAAAAAACACATTAAAATTATTGTTGCATGTCAAACTGAATTTCTTACCAATCATAAAGCCTAAGAGTTTATATGGCAGCAAACAGGAAGTGATGAACGCCATCCACAAACCAACATACAGTTTCTGTGTGATCTCAGGCTGCACCCACATGAACAGACTGCAATGCAATTATATACAGTATATAATATTATGCATATATATATTATATACAGTAATTATACACCGTACATAATATTATGCATATATATATATATATATATATATATATATATATATATATATATATATATATATATATATGTGTGTCTGAATATACATTTATACAATAAAACATAATTAAACAGGACAGTACTACCAAACAAAATCAGTATCATTGTACTATTAATTTTATCTCAACTTTATGCTCTCACAATAGTACTTTAAAAAAATAAAAAAAATAAAACCAAAATATATTTTTATAAATATATCACAATCATAAAATATTTTATTTATTTATTTGGAATGTGAATAAAATAAAAGTACTGTTAATACACAAGTTAAAAAATTTTGTTGATATTGAACTTTAATAATCAGCTTAAAAAATATATAAAAGCAGAACCAAATGGCATCTGAACCATTACACAGTATATACTGTTATACCGGCCATTCCTACAATTCAATATCTAACATACTCACTTTTTGATCTTTTCCAATACGTCTGACATCTTTCCAAATAGATTCTGTGAAAAGACGTCACTTGTGCGTCAACAGCTTTATGTGTGAAGCAAAATGAAAGGTGTTGGCATTACACCACCACAGCTAGAACAAAGTCCCAAATCACTTACCTGTGCTTTCTGTGCAACATCCAACACTAACTGGAACTTCTCTGAGACTGTAAGATCTTCTTTTGGAGGCTCCTAATAAAAAGAAGAGCACAAATGAAGCATTAAGGCTTTTAATCAAGCATATATATTTAACAACTTGCTGATGTTAATAAATTAAAATGAGGCTAATATTTACCATCGGTTCAGACACCTCAGGCACAATGCTCCACTGTATCCTCCAACCCCTGAAAAGATACATGCAGAACTGCTTTAGTATGCAAAAATAAATAAATAAATAATTTATCATAAAAATTTAAAAATTGAGACCATATTTAAAATATAGGATTTAAATGTAACTTTTTTTCCCCAAATGTAATAATTTTTTTTCTATGCTAAATAATAGGTTAGTTAAAAGGATATTTGTGAATTATATCATATATTGGGTTTGTGGATTATTTGTGAATTGAACCAGTGATAGATTATGTCGGACGTACTTTGCAATGAGGTAATTCAAGGACAACCGCAGAATGGCTAAAAATAGAAACATGGGGATAACCCAGCCATGCCAGGCAGCATTCATATAGATCTGTGGAAAAGATGAGAGGGAAGAAGACATTAAAATGAAGGATGGCACGTCAGGCGCGTTTCTGGCAGTGTTGAAATCATGTCAGCCACCATACAGAAACACGTGATGGCACTATTTATCTACATTTGAGCATTTTAAGATTAGCCAACTTTTATCACACTGACCTAATAAACATTAGACCATGTAACCGATTAGTTTAACCTGAGGCAGGGCTTTTCCTAATCTGGTGATGTGCAGACGACAATGAGCTTTATTTGTTTTAATTATGGTAGTAAAACAGACACTTTGGACTGGGAGGCTACATAAACATGATAAATAGTGATGAATCGTGTTTGAGGGGTTTGTGTGGGTGGTGGGCTGTGCTCACAATAAAGGCGATGGCTGACGTGTAGACAGAGTGCCAGCTGGATAAGGCAGAAAGGTTCCTCATGAAGTTAGTTACAGGCTTAGCACCCCGTTCTGAAAACACACACAACACACAGACCAGAACACAGTCAGTTTCATGCCCGTGACACAGCAGAGGTGATGGGAATAAAAATGGGGCTGCAATCCATTAAAATATTTAGTGTTATGGCTTAGAGGGTTTTTTATTTGGGCTGCAGTATGAAAACACTTACTGAGTCGTCTCATATTTTCAGTTAATCTGCAAAGAGGAGAAGAGAAAATTAATTATTTAATGAGATCCATTGGGAGGGTGAAATTATAAAGCCAGAAATAGCATGAAAATTGAGACTGCATATAAAGACATCCAGTTGAATGTCCTATCCAGCACATCATGTTGTAATTTAAGATATAGAAAATATACAATAAAACAAAGTATAAAAACACAGAAAAATCGAGCAAAAAAAAGCCTGATTCCAAAATGGGTTTTTAATCACCCCTAGCAGTCAATCACATCCAGGCCATTCCTATTATGCAGTCAGTACATTTTCATGTTTTTGTGTATATTTGAATTCATCTGAATATATTGTATAGAATATGAAACTTAAGATTGAAGAGTTTTAAAGAGGGAACTCATGTCAGATTTCTTTTCATAAAATTACAATCAACTGAACAAAGCTGAACTATAAATAATGAAATTCTCAAATTTACTTTGGTTTAAGTGGATATTGCCATTTTTCCAAGACAAAAACTGGCAATTTATGAAATAATATTCCAGGTGTTTGTTTGTTTATTTCCTTATGCCCTTAAGTCTTTTGCAATTTAAAAAAAAAAGTTCATGGAAAAACAGCAGAAAAAATATTATATAAATATTAGGGGCTGGGCAACGATTAATTGCATCCAAAATAAAATATTCATATTTATATAATATAAAGCATGTATAAATATATATACACAGTATATACATGCAAATATTTCTTAAATATATACATGCATATGTGTGCATTTATATATACAAAATAATCTATCTATATGGAAAAAGTACTATTATATTAAATGTATAATTTAACACTTCTAAATACCAGGGTTCAAAAGGTATTGCGTAACAGGAATGACCCATGGCTTGAGCAGTTCTCTTTTCAACCGCCCTTCAAAACCTGTAAATTATTAATCGAAACAAACTAAACGAGGCTTTATTTGGGCTGGTCACCTTTTAGCACTTAGTGGTTCCTCAGTCTCTACTGTATTCTCCTCAGGCTGAAAGCGGAAGTCTTCGATATAAACACCAAAGCGCTCATAGAGCCATTTCCACAGCCGGGATCTTAAGGTCTCCTTCTGTTTGTCCCCTATCAGTTCAAAAACAGCACAACACTTCAATGCAGCATTACAGACATTTAACTGATTCACATTATAAACATCTAAAACATAAAAATGGCTGGAATATTCTCAGAATTCAATTGAGCATTATCACAAATGAGAATCACAAAAAATCAAAAAGAGACAAACGGCTCATAGAAAGTGACAATTCTAGTGCAGAGATACATTCAGGAATAACGCATGGAGTGAAAATGAGGAGGAAGCCTTGTTTGGCCTTTTTAGGGCCATTTCAAGGGATGTTTAATTATAGGTGAAATGAAAAAAAAAAACTCCTCTTCTACATGAATTGCAGTTGACAAAATAATAAAACGGTGAACTGTGATATAACAAAATATCTCAAGCATGAAAGACAAAATAAATAAAAAATCCGTTATCAATCAGTTGAAGCGATGGATAAACTATAATCGTGTTCCTCAAATCAACTTCAAAATAAGGGCACTGGTTCTCAATCACTAATAAAGTGTTGTTTAGCGCACAGAACAAAATTGCCACACACAATTTCAGGCAGGACAGGTGCTTGTCCAATTTCATTTATTCTTCTCGTTTTAATGTTGATGAATCCGGATTATTCTTAATGAGGGACTGTGTGCCCGCAGCTAGTAACTACACAACGCACATCCAAACCATCTCCATATGAGAACACAAATAGCAAAAGTAAAGCCAAATGTGTCGCTCAAAACCACATAAAACACAAATACATTTTATTTAGGACTAGACTGCATGTAACCATGTTTTGGACCAATAATTATGCATTCACCAATAAAAGCTGATTTTTTTTTAGCAAAACACATCCCAGATTACGATGTAATGCATATCTTTTTTTTTTATTAAGAAATAAGACTTGCTTAAGGCCCGAAAATAATCCACATTTCTCCTTTCGAAGGATACTCATTTGGCCGTGAGCGTGGTAAGATGTTAAAAAGACTTTGCATTCAGGTGCTCAAGTCACTCGCACATGTGATGTTATGTGTGAACTGTCCGAGCCGAAACAGAAATTGGGCTGCACAAGGACGGTGTGCCGAGACGTCCGTGGACCCTCCAGATGACGAAAATGACATCGAAGTATACTTGGGCTTTAGTTTTACATTTTCTAATAATAATAATGCATAAACAAGACCAAAGGCAGAAATAAGTCTAAGTTTGAACCACTATTCAACATATTTGACAGAAACTACCTAATAGCCTCAGTTCTAAAGGAAAAGTACTCAGAGAATAAAAGTGTTTTGAAAAATAAAATTAAGAACCAGCCATAAATTAGAGCCCTTAGAGTCAAAACAGCAACAGGCCAAAGAGATTATGATGATGATGTATTGCTATTAGAGATATCAATTTCCATTTGAATGCATAAGTAGGTGGGTCTCAAGATCTCTATAGATTTATAAGAACAAACTAAGCTTTACCTGTTCCATTGACTGAAGTGACTTGTGGCTTTGGAGGTTGAGGTGGAGGTGGTGAATCTTCTAGTCTGGACCAAGCACACTTATTGTTTAGAAAGCATTAACAACAAATAAATATAGAAATAACTAAAATGGAACATTTATTTGACGTGTCAAATGTTGTTGTGGGAAACTTCTATACTGTGGAAAAGCATCACCTCCCATACCTGGATCTGAGAATTTCATTCATTTTCTGCTCGAGATCGACTCTTTTCAATTTCTCTTTCTCCAGCTCCTGCTTCAGGGTGTCGACATTTATCTCCTCTCGGAGCTTCCTCAACTCCTCCTCTGTGAGCAATACACAAAGAAAACAGTTCAACTGCATGATTGAAGGACTGAGGAGATTGCTGTTGACTTCAGGAAACGCAGTGGTGCGGTTTCACTGGAATCCTTCAGCAAGCTTGAGGTCTCTGGCTACAGATGTCAAATATACGAGATACAAAGGGTCAGCTGGTCGTTGTTGCAAAATACACTTGACAGCATGATCAGGATCTTGTATCACTCTCTTAAGGTTTATTTTGCAATAATGACTGGCTAAAATGTTCATCTAGGCAAGAGGAGAACTGCCTCCCCGACTGAGCCTGGTTTCTCACAAGGTTTGTTTTCTCCATTTCCATCACCTGATGGAATATGATTTCTATTGACTTGCTTAGTTGGGGACACTTAATATTCAGTAATATTGATTTGAATGCACTGATACTATCGGATGAGAACAAAACTAGAACTGAGCTGAATAATGACACTATTGTCTTCTGTAGAGCTGCTTTATAGCTGATAGATGACACTAAATTAAGCTCGCTCACAGGACAGGACAGGAACCATAGGAAGATTTGAGAAGGTTCATCCTCAATTTCAGAGAACTTAATGATTCTCGAATCAAATAAACATGTAGCTGCTGGCAGACGGATCGTCCTTGATCCAACAAAACGAATATAAATGATCACAGTTCTAACAAAGAGCATGTTTTCTGAAAACTTTTTGCCTCTGGAATCATGCACCAGCACAACAGCCCTAATAGAGTAGTTTTCCCACCTGCCCTCTATTGCTCACAATGCCTGCTTCAAGGTTGCCTGGAACACAAGCCCATCTTCATCTATAATTCAGCAGTTCCTGAGTCTCCCACAGAGGCGCTATGGTCATGATAAAGACCCCCTGCCGCTGACTCAAGGGCAGGTGCGCTAAAAGAGAATCCAGATGATCAGTGCAGACCATAGGGGCCGTCGCTAAACCCGGAGCTAGTGGACGGAGGCACTGAACAAGCTGTTTCACAGTGATAAAACAATAGATCGAAATTAATATTTATAGCCATGATGATATTCTTCACTTTACAGCGTGTTCGGAGTGTCAAGGCAAGCAAATTTAGATCTAGTTGTACAAAAGTACAAATAATATCAATAATCATAATAATAAATCATATTAGTATTAATAATAATAAATCATAGTAAGAATAAAGAATAAGAAAAAACAAAACAATACTTACAGATATCCTAATCTCCTGTAACATGTTGTGCAAAGCAAATGTTTAGGAGCTTTACATGAATAATCCTTTTGGGAACATTTGCTAGATTTGTGCTATTGTGTGAGCCGTTTTTCACGTTCTGGTATGCAAACTCAACCTCACTTACGGTTAAAGTGATATTGTGGCAGAAATAATCTTCTAAGCAGATACTAATCTTTGCCATGCTACAAGCACTTAGAACAATATTTTTGTTGCAATGTTGCACTGCACAGATGAGACCCTTAACTCAAACGGCACTTATTGTAAATGTAATGGTAACTAACTGTAAACCAATAACCCATTAATCAACAAGGAAATGTAATAGAAACTAGTGTAGTATTTAAACATTGAGTTGCTTAGTCACAATGTACTTTGGTTACTTTTACACTCGGGTTGAAGGTGAAGGTGTAAGTTCTGTGCCACTAGTAGCACCAAATAGAATGGTAAAATATATTTAAAAAAGTGTGTGTGTGTGTGTATGTATATATACACACACACACACACACACACACACACACACACACACACACACACACACACACACACACACACACACACACACACACACACACACACACACAGGCATACACATGCATACACATGCATACACATATCATTATTTATACTCAGATTTAAAAAAAAGTTAATAATTAAATGATAAAGTAATTACATAATTAACCCATAAGCAATCAGCAGAATGTTCAGGCAGTAACCATGCGGAAGGAATTTGAAATGTAAACAACATTTTTATGGCTTGATAAGAACATGTTCACTTTGTTTGCCAGATTGGGTCTTGGCCCACTGTCCTTCACTGAAGCTGTGCCGTCTCATTTCCCTCTCTGAAATACAAACTTCAGCCTCCGCTCACGCCAACTTGCCGGAGCAAAAAAAAAAAAATGATAGCATCTAATGGCCCATTTACACCAAAGCAATTAAGCATATGAAAGCCTTTCTGACTGACAGAATCCTTTCACATAGTTCACACAATCAGCCATGCCTGTCTCTGCCAAAAAGACCATTAACACAATGGTAAAGGCAACACAAAACCATGGACCAATGCTAGCCCATCATAGAGTCATCTGATGTAATGAATATGTGAACTACTCATGTTAGCACCATTTGCCTCCAGAAAGTTGAATGGGAAAAAATGATTAAAATTAATAATTGAGGAAGTATGATATGTTTGAAAGTTTTGCTAAACATTAGCAATAAAGGTATTTTATGTTGAAATGGGGTATGTTCGGACTGAGCAAGGAGTCACTAGCAGTCAGTACAACTCTATTGTAAAACTGACAGCTGCAGCTTCCAAAAAGGTCATGTCATATGATCCAAGAACAGTGATATGAGGGATGAGAAGTATGAAGATCTGTCTTATGATCTCATGACCATTTGTTACTGGCCCCTGGCATTTACCAACAACACAACACTTATGCTACTATAAGAAATTATAGTCTGCTCCGATCCAACTTCCACTCCAATATATATTGAAATGTTCCTTCACTTAAAAGAGCTTATTTATCATAGAAACAATTCCCTCCAATCTCAGTAATATGTAAATAGTATCACAGTGTCACGGTTATCACCTATAGTGTGGGAGCGGCAGCGGGTATTCGAGAACCATCTTGATTATAGGGACTTCAAATAGATGTTATCACCTTAAACTTATTTGAGAGAATATCAAAGATGTGGGTACAGAGGGACCACTTTTGTGGTTATCCTCAATTTACATTCAAGACAGAGCTTCAGCTCCATGCTGAGAGAGAAGACGAATTTGTTATTCTTAACATACAGAACTTCAGAACACAGCTGTTACAACAAGAGCAACTTCATTTAGATTAAGAGTGGTAAACAGTAACAGGATAAAAGGTTTAAGATTTGAATGTTCTGGGTTCAGTCTGACGCGGATGAACCCAAGGAGCTTTGTGTACCTTGCTACTGCTATGCTGTAATAAACTTCATTTTTTAGATCTTCAACATCCACGTCATTTTTTCTAACACTACTCAAGTAAACTGCCCAAAAGCTCTTTGGACATTTTATTTCAGTCATAAATGTTAACAGTACTACTACACTGCAATGCACTGATTTATTTTATTGAAATAATTATATACACATATAAAATTACATATACATACATATACATATATATATATATATATACATACACACACACACACACATATATATACACATAAAATTACATATATATATATCCTAATTTTAGATTATACAATTTAATTAGATCCCATTTCCGGGTCACAACCCACTGATCTACACAAGAGTCCAGATTTGAAGAGGCACAAAAAGAGCATCCAAATCTTTGACCTCACCTCATAACCTTGCAGCAGCAGCATCATCATTCACAGTTTTAAATCACCTCTACACTGTTTTACTAAGTCAAAGCCATTAGGTCACCTTACTTTCTTTTTTTTTTTTTTTTTAAGTGGACAGGCCTCTGTTGTGTAACTAACTATGAATAAGTCCAGTCTGCTTTTTTGGGCAGCAGCAGTTTGGCAGCCCAGATCTGACCCTTTGCTGCTTTCCGGTACTGCAGTGCTCAAGGGCAATTCACATGCACTTACATACATACATACAAATACAGGGTCTAAAAATAGACCAGATACTCCCAACCTCATAATACACAACTAATGTTCTGTTTAAGCCAATATAATGAATGGAAAACTGAATTATCATATGGGAAACAAGATTATTATGTCTCAACATGTTGGAAAAATCTAAAGATAAAGAAAAAGATGATACTACTCCAGAAAACGTCTGTTGTACGCCTGCGTGTGTGTGTGTATGAACCCCAGTGGAGGGCTAATCTCTGCTTCTGAAAGTCTCACTAATTGAAAAGTGGTAGAGGTGAGATGGATCAGCAGTATACATGGTGGGTTTATCGCTGTAAGGTGCAGGCAGCTCCTGTCCTAATGAGAATGATCTCACTCCACTGCTCAGGGTGATAAATCCACAGACACCGTGAGCCATCACTTAGCTTGAGATATACTGCAGATCTGGAGGCCTGGGAGGACAAATCACTTTTTCTTGAAGAGCTGTTTCTAACAAATTCTGGATAATATCCAAGTTAAAACGCCATTTTAAAGCATCTGAGAATAATATTTTTAAAAGATATATAATAGCCCCATTCCAAAAGCATTTCAATGTATCATAGGTGTGGATGTAAGTATGCAATCCCTAAATGCACTCCAACAAGCTCAGTGGAAAAAAATCCAAAATGAACTGTTGAATGAAATGTTAAATGTATATTAGAATTATGCATGTTCAAATATTATACTTTTATAATATGTTCACCACTGTTCACCACTTCCACTTTCGATGAGTCGACCGTCAATGCAGCCAGTTCAATGAAAGCTGCCTTAAAAGACTGCTGACTATGCAGACAGTACGCTGCGATGCACCTTCCAAGGTTTTAGAACAGAAGCACAATGGCTTAAAAATGACTATGGGCCATAATAAAGTATGAAATCCCACAGAAAAGAACTGCAAAATCAGCAACAGAATAGGATGTTTATCAGGGGAGCAGTGATGATAATTTAAAACGATGAAACCATGTAAAACAAAGATGCTGCAATAATTTTTCTGGGTTACTCACGAAGAAAGTGCTTTTCCAGTAAGGCTATCTCCAGGTGACCTTTGACCTCATTGAGTCGGTCTGAATCACACATTTTGTAGTCCTGGTTGAGAGCAGCAGACATGGTGAGAGTCCCTGAACCAGCCTGGAGAAAATCAGTAAGAGAAATTATGAGAAGCTCAGAAGTTCATGAAGGCTCACTGCAATGACAGCAATACTAGTCTGAATCAACATGTTATGAAAAGCCAAATGGCCCAAAATCTCCAAACTGCATTAAAAAAAAACTGTTTTTGCCTGAACAATGCAGAATATGGCCACGTTATGGTCTAATAAACGAGTGTCCATTAGGAATCCAGTAAAAGACATTTTACAGATTTGTGCTTCAGCCTGTCAGAGACGTCACAGCATCATCTTCATTGAAGTTCAGCAAAAACAGGATTCAACAAATCACGGCTCTAGTCCCCAACCGGACGCCAGTGCGGTAGCTGTAACCATGGTAACCAGCTCATGAGCTTGCAGAGACACAGCAGCTCTCGTAGATGAGCTTTCCAGAGCTTATCAAATTATAAGCAGCAAATGCAATTTCTTTGAAAACGTGCTTGGACAAGGCCGACCTATCCGAAAGCCCTTAATAACATCATTTTCTCCAAACGTGGTTTCCGATCAGTTCTTTTCTTGTCAAATTTCATGTAAAACATCAAAGGTCAGTGCTGAACACTGGGCCATTAGAAACAAACATCAACAGGAAAAAATACTGCAGCTTTACCAAAAAACCCTTGAGATTTTTTTTAGACAAGAATTATTTGGAAGTCTGGGTGTGAACGACGGAGGGAAATCTCAGCTGCAACAACAGGAAGAGGTCATTTATACAGAAAGAAATGCAGTGAAGCAAATGGATGTTTGGGCTGAAAGTCCTTTGGGA
This sequence comes from Siphateles boraxobius, assembly GCF_051911475.1. Taxonomy (NCBI): domain Eukaryota; kingdom Metazoa; phylum Chordata; class Actinopteri; order Cypriniformes; family Leuciscidae; genus Siphateles; species Siphateles boraxobius. Next base: position 9,992,824 of record NW_027509192.1, on the reverse strand, counting down.
ATCTGGCTGTCTGCCTCATGCAATGCAAAGAACAGGAATTAAATACAGGATGGAAGCAAGTTACGGGGAACACTTTTTTTTTTTTAATTATTAATAATGCTATTCTACAAGTATCTGTTCACTCAAATGAATATTTGTTTAATATTCAGTTAAAACACTTAGCCAACACATTTCTACATAAACCCCAGTAAAAAAAAAAAAACAGTCAGTGAATAACCCGACTCACTGCTGAGTAAGGGTGTCACGAGAAATCGATCGAAATTAATTCACAATCTCAAAAATCGAAATTAAAAATGGAATCGTCGATACTGCCACACCCCCATGTCGCGCCCGTGATGGAAAGTTCGGATCGTTTTACTGACTCTATTGTTCAATCTCGTTCATCAAAATTAACTAATCTTTTTTCTAGTCATTTCAGGGGCTTTAAATGTTATACTTTTAACAGGCAGATTCCCCGAACACATCCAACGCAATCTTGATCATATTCTGAATTAAGAAATCATTATAATGCAGTCACAAGTAATTTACAGGGAACATTAATAATTACTTGACCTTCCGAGTATTTTCTGTTCATTTGTCGCGTGACAGAGGCAATGAACGGATCGTTCATGAACGACTCATGACGGCGCGGAAAAATAACACATGTGTTGAAAGGCTGTGAGTCCTCTAACTTAGATTCTATGCCCGAGCCCGAACTTGGTATTTCCCGTCACTATCCTCGGGCCGGGCTCTTGATCTATAGACGTGAACTCCCAACGCAATAGAGTGCGGCGCGGGACTAGATTTGATGGCCGAGTGCGACCGCGGACGGTAATGCACTCACTCTGTGTGTGCGGGAGAATAAAACAATTCGCGGGACTCCCGCAAACTACAAATATCTATGAATAAAACATATAAAAACTAATACATTTTTATTTATCTGTTGCAGAAAAGCAACAAGAACAACTAAAACAAAATAGAAACGATTTACAGGCCAGAGTTTCTATTTAAAACATTTTTGCAGCGTTGAGCGATTTAGCCAATCACAGACATATGTGTTGATTTTTTGAACGCAATGGCCAATCAGAAGCATTTAAGATACTCTCCTCAGAGCTGAATTCTGTAAGCTGGCAAATCCTCTAATTATAACAAACAAAGTGTAGGGTATTATGAAAGATTCATTGTGCAGTCAGCTTCATTGATAATAACAGAGATGTGTGAGATTGCGATGAACTGATGTCAGCTTTTTAGGAGCTCCAGCAACCTGTGCTTCAAAATCGAGAATCGAATCGAACCGTGACCTTAGAATCGAAAATTTAATCGAATCGAGGATTTGGAGAATCGTGACACCCCTACTGCTGAGAGCGTCGCTGAGATGAATATTTTCGGGCGGATACCTCATATTTTTTCCCCCCATGAATCATTACTATTGGTCACCATTTATGTCTGTCTGTGGGTTTTGCAAATATTTAACCGATGAAAAGTATTAAAAAGAGCTTGCGACTAAACCGGCCAGTAAAGCCTCAACTTCACCTGCCTCAATCTTGAATGAAGTGCCGTATGCAGTTTGAACAGTCTCTGCTTGTTTGCAATGCAAGGGTAAATAAAGAACACATTTGAATAAGTAGGCTACAGTGTTTACTCAGGAAACATTATATATGTAAAGACTAGGCCTGTCGCGATAATCAATAAATCAATTAATTGCACGATAAAAAGAAAATGAGCTCGATCATTTTTCCGGCCGCGATAATTTCCATTTGCATGCTTGTTTGTTTTCCTCGTCTCTCTCTCTCTCTCTCTCTACCAAAGAGACTGGATGACAACTCTCTGCCAGACATTGATTTTCGAATGTTTAAAATTATTATTATTTTTTTTTACTGAGCCTATTTAAAATCGTATTTGATTGCAGAGCGCCGTAGCGCATTAACGCAGCACTACCTCTCGCTCGTCCCTCTCTCTCTCTCCCTCATATTATGAGGCGCCGTCTAGGGCTTAAAGGTGGGGTATGTGATTTGGAAAATGACCGGCAGATTTTGAAAATACACAATTCAAATGGTCCTACCACCTTCTTTCCTCCAAGGTTGGCTCTGACTCCACCCATTTGAAGAACATGGACGCGCAATCATGCACGAGCAAAAACTCAGATGCGCGAGAGATTGTAAGGACGATTTACTACCAATCATGGAACCGGCTTTACTGACGAGATCACTGATCTACTGTATATAGAACGTCATTCTATATAGATCAGTGGACGAGATGCGCATGCGTCACAAGCTTTGAGTAGGCCTATGCGGACGAAAGGGGTCAGGCGCGCTGGGGGGAGGGGTGTGTGGTACATATCATGCTTTTAAATCGTTCCTTTTTACATATAAATCATACATTTGTGGTGTATATTAAGTGGAACTGCAATGCTTGGGTCTGAATTCCTCATTATTATAGCTCCACAGGCCCCTTTTCTACCCCTTTGCTGATGTGCGTCTGAGAGCAACTCGTTTTGGTGCCGTCTCTTTAAATGCAAATGAGACACTTGATACCCCGCCCCCTCTCCAGCTCCCAAAGGTGACACTCGGTTCAACTCTACCCCGTTCGGCCATTTTTGTAGTTTGATTAGAGATATACGATTATCTAGGTTAACAAAATGTCAACAACTGAAGACTTGTCAATCAAGCCATACAAGTTCGAGCCAGAGCTGGACCCGGAGCGGGTTGAAAATGAAGACGAGCACACTAACAAGACAAATGACTACGGCCTAATCTTACCACTAAAAATATGTATTGATAATATGGTACGTTTAGAAAAGCATTAGAAAATACAGCAGCTAAATGACCATTGTCATGATGAAAATCAACAACATTAATACTGCAGACGTGTACTTAAACAAAAATAAAAAAAGACAAAGGTACTGCTAAACCATGACCACCGTGTGTTTTGAGAAAGTAAAGTACTTTATTTTTATTAACGTTATTTACAGCTCTCCGAAGTGCTCTGTTCGTCGTCTCTAAAGATGGTAGGAATTGACCCCTCAATCAGACAAAGTCTGGCGGCAAATCCTTCTATATACTGGCGGAGGTTGCAGAAGCAGGTGTCCCTGAAGTGCTTCGCGCACACAAAAATGACTTTACCCAGAGATGTGGGTACTTTTCCTTGATAAATAAAACTCAGCCAGGCACTTCGAAGAGGTTCTGATGCTGGGAGACGGTGTAATGAAGCGTGTGGGTCACTACATCCAACAACCGAACATTTGTACCTACCCTCTCGTAACTTCAGCATCCTTGAGCTTGGACTACAAAATCACAGCGAGAAATAAAAATGGAGGATTGCTCGAAGTGTTGGGCCGGGAGTCAATGTCCTTATTTGGCAGTTCCGCTGCAAATACTGTGACGTAATAGTTCAAAAAACGTCATCGATAACAGAAAAATCGGAACAGGTTAAAAAATATGACCAAAACAGAATATAAAGATATCAACGAAGCACCTGAAGAGACTAATTTCAACTTTTCTGTACTTCTAAACACTCCAAATATACATCAAAATGCATTTACGGGCTAAAAAAGTGGATTTAGCATGATATGTCCCCTTTAATGATTCTAGGTGATCTTGGAAATGATTGGCTGGAGTTTTTCGAGTCCTGCCCGTTCTACAGATGATTAAATTGCTTAATTTTCATTTCAGTGCTTCTCAGTGGCTGGAAGTGGGTTAGGAATAGGATTTCAAGTTATTTTGAAAAAATGGACAAAAAAGAGAATCACATAACCCACCTTTAAATCAAACTTCATTCATGCACACATATATGAAACACTTGCATACACATATACCAAGTAGTCAAACATACATGTATACTGCTGAATGCTCAAACAAATACATATGAAATGCACAACGACACACCTAAAGTCGCTCACGCACATACACGCAAACTCTACACACACAAGATGCGCACACACAAACTCTCCAGGCACATACTCATGAGACGCGAGCGCACACACACAAACAAACTCGCACACAAACTCAATGAGACGCGAGCACACACAAACTCTCCGCGCACACAGTACTCATGTGAGACGCGAGCACACACACACACTCATATGAGATGCATGCTCACACAGTAGGCCTACATGATGCATATGATTCTCAGTGTGAACGGAAGTCACACATTGGTAAGTGCATTTTTTGTTAACAGAGACAGAGTCCATTGCTTTTATTGTTGTTGGTTGTTTTGTTCATTTAAATAGTCTTTAGAAATAAAAGTTTATTGATCTTTGAAAAGGTGTACCTGCATTATTATGCCATTATCATTATTTTAGATGAAAATTCTCTCAGAACGACAATATTATCGCTTATTGTCAATATCATCGTTTTAATTTCTTGGACAATTTATCGTCCAGCAAAATTTGTTATTGTGACAGGCCTGGTAAAGACTAATGTTTTATGTATTTGAGGAGCGTAAAAGAGCGTCTCAATCTAGCACAGTGGTTCTTAAAATAGCCTGTGCGAAGCACTTCATCTTTTATAACATGAGATGTTGGCCAAATAACAGAAAAAAAAAGTACCGCTACAATAAACTTTATAAATCGTAAGTTGCTGAAAACGTAATTAGATGCACATACTGCCTCAGAAAACTTCTTCTTGTAACTCCATTTGTGCTTGATTTTGGTTAAATGTTAATAATATAAATGCCACATGAAAGTATACAGCCATGTATGAAGCCACAATTGTTTAAACAATAGTGTTTTTTTCCATTTTTGGAGATACAAGGTTACAGTCCAACAGCGATGACATGTAAAATACATTTCCTTTTAGTAACAAAAACACACAACAACAAAAAAAGAGAGAAAACAGCCAATAGTGTGCACAGCCTAAGTGATTAAAGATCAAGAATCCATGATTGAATAACATGCATCAATTAATCATTTAAGAAATCGTGATGGGAATAAAGAAATTAAAAAGATTTTTTTATTGGGGGGGGGGGGGGGGGCGGCTGTTGAACTGAATGGTTTTCTATGAGTGGTGTTATGAAATCTTCAAAATAGAGGTCTACACCCTTTTCAAAATGGCTTATTCACATCACAATCATATCGCATCTCTACATTTTTCTACAGAGACAAAACACTCAACTTTAAAAAAAGAAAAGAAATCTTCAGCACTTTCTGACAGATGCTCCCCTGATATTCCCACAAATGAAGGGACGTCACTTACAGGGTCTCGCTGCTCTTCTGTGTCTTTGATAGAGCTCCGCTGTTTTACTGGGATGTCGTCATTACATTCGCTATCAGACGCGTTGGGGGACTCGGCCAGGTCCAGGAACTCATCTCGCTTCTGTCCTCTGAACCTTATCTTATCCAGACGCTTTAGCATGTTCAACACAGAGATCTGTGTCTTTATCTTAACATGGCGGCTGGCAACCCTGTAGGGACAAAAGCAGCTTCTAAGTCATTGTGTTGACATGAAACCGTGCAGCGATGAAGAAACGTACAATTGCACAATACTATCTTGATAAATATCATTCTCATTTAGACGAAGTTCTGGCTTTTCATATGTTCATTGCACAAATTGAATATGGAAAGTACCATGATATGAATATTTACACCAATTAAGAAAAATACTTCATATTATTGTCCAAGTGAAATCCAGAAGCGGAGTAAGACAAAGCCAGCCATTCTTAGCTCAGGAATAATGTGCAGTCACTCGCTTGCACAATAATAGTCTCTCTGGACTGGGTATTGAGGTCTGTGAACTGGGCCGCTTGATCTCGCTGTGAGAAATTGCTACAATCTCAAAGAGATCAGCTGATGCGGGACTAGTGTGGCCCAGCACCCTGTTCTGTACAGTATGTGGGTCAGAGGTAGAGGCCCCATGATCCTCACGGCAGTTTTGGCCCATAGTGAGACCCTTGTTCAGTTTGAAGTGTGAGGAAAACCAGACATTTCAAATCTATCTAAAAGTGATAAGTAAAAGTTTCTCACCTCGCATGCTGCAAAAAAAAAAAATCTGTATGACTTCTGATTAGTAAACGAATCATATAGACAGGATTTGTAAACTGAATTGACTCGAAAGAATCTGTAAAATATTGTATATATTGTCAGTACTGATATTTAATTGTACATGCTCAATTCCACTAACTTTTAGTGAGCTTTAGATTATGGTACTTTAAAACAAAAAAATAATCTTTAAAAACACAAATTGCAAACTTTTATACAGTGCATTATAATGTTGTGATGCCTAAATTCACTTTTAGCATCTAAATAGTAATGTTTTATTTTTTTTAATTAATTTAGACAAAATGATGTTGAATTTTAATTCAACATCAGGCTATAAAAATGCAAACAGTTATTGGCTTATTGGTATATAGAATTTTAACAGCAGCGTATAGCATGTATTATTCCTCGGTGTCATTTTAATATATTTTTCACATTTTCAGTTTTCACTTTAGTTTTAGTAATTTTGTTGTGATTGACATTTTAATTTGTTTTTTAAAAATATTTCTATTTACAGTAGCTTTAACATTTTTATATAAAAAAATTATAAATTAAAATGATTATAAAAATATTTTATATTTTATATTATAGATATTAGCCTTTTAGTACTTCAACTTAAACATTTAACTATTGCCTTGACATTCAACTGAAAAAAACAAGTTTAAGTTTTATTTAAGATTCAGAAAATCATTTAATTGTTTTAGTTAATATCAGCACAATTCCTCACACAAAACTACCATATGGTCTCAGAATAAATCATTTTAAAAACCACTTTTTATATACTTTATGGGGATTTTGCATCCTTTTCAAAGCCTCACTCACATTGATCGTAACTGTATATAAAAAAAGCAACCAGCATATTATTCAAAATGAGGGTGAGTAAATAATGACATAATATACATTTTTGATCTTTAATCTTAATATGTGCCAATTACTACCTAATGGAAACAGGGCATTCAACTGTTAAACTCATGGAAAGAAGCGGGTCATGAACTATTGTGCTCTTCTTCAGGCAATGTCTTAAACGTCTTTGTGCATCTACAAACATTCCCTGAGAATGCTGAGGTCAAAATACTAACACAGCTTTGCAACATGTGACTGGATTTATTTATACAAAAAAAAAAACCTCTCCAGGAACCAAAGGCCCAGAGTGGGGCACAAAATAACGCTATTGGTGTTCCAAACTCTGCATTCCCTGCAGTTAGTTGACCTTACAGCAAACAAAGCGGGCCTGGGAACAAAGCGGCCGTATGCGTGCCTAGACACTCTAAACCTCCAACCCAGTTCTAATTTCACTTCCAGAGCTCAGACAACATGCTGTACATGATAATGATAGGACTGAGGTTTAACACCAGCCATCTTGTTCTTAAGAAGACTGATTTTGGCTTCCTGTGAATTAGAAAGGGACTTTTTTTTGTTGACAAAAAGCAGACGTTTCAAGCAGCTCTCATGAGAGAAACGGAAATATATCTGCGGATGGTATTTATCACCCATTTGTCAGATTTACAATGTTTAAACTCATTAGAACGCGGCATTTTATGAGAAATTATGACAGGGTGTGACAACTAATCTCAGCCTCTTTCTTTAAAAGTTTTGCTTGTGAAAGAGTTCAAAATTCACAACTCAAATTTTTGATTTTGTAAAATTAAGATACCAAAAGAAGAGTTTGCCAATAACCAGAATCTAAAAATATATTTAGATTAATCGTTAAAACTATTAATCCTTAGAAGATCACGATCTTACAGTGGCCCAGTAGTGCACAACACAACGAAATTTAAAAAGCAAACACAAGTTCACAACACAACGAAATTAACACATGACAACGAAAATGAGCCACAACACAACGGAAAATGTACAACACAACAGAAATGAGACAACACAGCGGAAATAAGCCACAACACAACGGAAAATGTACAACACAACGAAATAAAGCTGCAACGAAATAAAGCTGCAACACAACGGAAATGCTTCCGACCACTAGAGGGCTCTCGGAGCGCGATAAAGTTAGTTTTCCTTGCCATAGATTTTGATACATTTAATCAAATATCGACATTTATTAATTCAAAATCACCAACGTGTATTATAGCTGCACACTCTAGAATGCTTTGACGCGCTACCACAGCCAAGTGTGCCGCACAAGCCCTGAAAAGTGAAGCCAAAGCGTCTCGATCGCCCCCCGGTGACTGGTCCTAGTATAGCTCATAAACCCCGCCTCCCCATGTTATTCAACGGGACGTGAGACCAACTAAACAATTAAATTACACTTCACATATCTTTTTTCCAAAGATAGTTTCTGTCATTTACTGTAGTTTTTATCACGCCGATATAATTTCAAGTTGTTGTTTTTAAAATAAGTTTGTTTTTAGTTAGTTATTTGATGCTATAAAAACGGCGCTGTGGCGTACATGACTGACAGCTGTGATTGACAGGTTCTCTGAGCAAAGTAGTCACTGAAGCCACAACAGACTTTTTTTCGGGATCTTTGGAGGACTGAGGAGATTGGAGCTTTAAATCTAATATCTAAATTTCTATAATTAATTATTTCACACCGACATAATGGGATGTTCTGCAGCAGAGGCGTGTACTTGTGATTGTTTAAGCGAGAGTGAGGGAGGGACGTTGATTTTGCGGCTTTACTTCCTGATCACTACTGCACATGTCTGGTCCCGAAATCGCAACTGCGCAGACTCAAGTCCCAAGATGTCAGCGCCATATCGGTACAATGGCGGCTTCACTTCTCGCCAATGGAAGAGAGCGAAGGGGCGTCGTCCATCTTTTTTACAGTCTATGACCACAGCACATGATTTCTAAGGGAACGTCTGGCAATTCCTCCAAGATGTTAAAACGTATAATTTGTATTAATTAAAATTAATTACTTTTAACATTCAAAAACAGACATGTTCAAAATCTAAAGCTTGGTTGTATTGGTAGTAGACTTACTACAGGTGACTTTTCCCAATTCGTCCCTTCATGTATTTGCAGTAAACAATATTTTTAAGGAAATGTCTCTAAAAGTTTTTTTTTCTTTTATCATGTTTCAAAGGTTGTAGTTCCTAATAACCAGACTGACTTACAACAGGTGAAATTGTGCCAATAGCTCAATTTCACCCTTGTAAGCACAGTACACAATTTTTTAAAATAAAAACATTAGGCCAACTGTGATTCACCTAAAGGTTTTTTTTTTTTCCATGTCCTAAAGCTTGTGGTAGGGTCCTAGTGACCAGACTGACGTATTACAGGTGAAATGGTGCCAATACCTTCCTGTAATTCTGCAATTCACCAAATGGTTTTTATTTTTATTTATCAATTTATATTATAATAAATTATACGTTTTAACCACCTGGTGGATTTGCCAGACGTTCCCTTAGGGATCATGCGCTGCGGTAGCGCGTCAAAGCATTCTCGAGTATAAATACGAAGCTATAATTCATGTAGGTGATTTTGAAGGAATATTTTATGTCGATATATAATTGTTACATACTGTTAAAACTAATCGTGGTATTGATATATTGAGACTGCTGACTCTATAGAACAGTGGCATGGAAAACTAACTTTACCACGCTCCGAGAGCCCTCTAGTGGTCGGGAGTATTTCCGTTGTGTTGTACATTTTCCGTTGTGTTGTGGCTCATTTCCGTTGTGTTGTACATTTTCCGATGTGTTGTGGCTCATTTCGTTGTGTTGTGGCTTAATTTCATTGTGTTGTGAACTTATGTTTGCTTTTTAAATTCCGTTGTGTTGTGCACTACTGGGCCACCGTACGATCATGATTAAAACTACGCGATCTTATTTCTTAATGACAGTGATTCGCCTGTGTCTATTAAACCTTTGACAAATACGATAACAGCGCAGATTCAGATCTGCGTTGGCGCTACCGCTGACAAAGACAGAGCAGCTGTCATGTCTTTTCAACCACACAGTATCATTATTTCTGTTACAATAATTCAAGATAGAAGTACTGCATGGGATAAATGTTTATAGTTTGGATATAAACACTGAGGTATATAATGGTAGCAATCAAAATAAAGTAAATCACCTTAATGACGCTTCAAATAAAGATTGAATCAATTACAAGGTTACACCAGTAGGTGGTGAAAAGTGATCGTTAAAGAGATTCAAGAGATTAGTTCAAAAAAATGACGATTCATCCAGTAATGAAGCAAGTGAAGTCTGTGGCTATGTGTGAAATCGCCCCCATACCATTAAAAAGGGCACTATTTGAGGTGACAAATTTATGGTGTCCGAAACCATAGATGTTAACGAGTGCACTCATTCAAACCCACAATGCAAACCCACAACTACAAAAATGAGTGCACAACCGATGTGCTCAACGGCTAGAGAATACTCAATGCACTGCAAGGGTCATGCCAAATGAATTCCCGTGTCTTGGCAGAAGATCCAGAAGAATCATCCATCCATTTTCCAAACCGCTGGTCCAATGTGGGTGCAGCTGAACATCATATGGCGCTTTTCCACTACATGGTACGGCTCGGTACGGCTCAGTACGGTTCGGCTCGCTTCGCTTTTCCACTGCGTGGTACGACTCGGTGCGGCGCGGCGCGGCTCGGTTCGCTTTAGCTCGGTTGCTTTTCCACTGGAGTTAGTACCGCTTCAAAGTGGGGATTATGACTGATCGTTATAGTTTATCCACTCCTCGGCAACCAACAAGAGGAACGTCTGTGCTTCTCGTCCACTGACCACGATTCAGACATTATTTTTTTGGAATTTTTTTTTCTTCAAGCAAGTAGTTTTAAAAATGGTGCTACAGCTGTGGCTGTTACTGGCTACTTAAATCTAGCGGGTTTGATGTCTCGCAAATACAATGACGCTAGTGACGATTCTGTCTGTCTGACCAATCAGTGATCTACAGTGTTTCGACGTCACATTTTAGTATCGGTACGGTACGCTTGGAACATCAACAGAGCTGGTACCATTTAAAGCGAGCCGAAGCGAGCCGTACCGTACCGTACCATGCAGTGGAAAAGCGCCACAAGTGAGCCGTACCGAGCCGTACCGTACCATGCAGTGGAAAAGCGCCAATAGTTATCAGTGCTGTCAAATCGATTAATCACAATTATTCACATCTAACATAAAAGTTTTTGTTTACATAATGCATGTGTATATACAGTATACTATATTTGTATTTAATACATGTCTGTGTGTATATATACTGCACACACACACACATATAATGTAAACAAAAACTTTTATGTTAGATGGATTCATCGTTTTGACAGCACTGACCGGTATAAATTCCTTTCTAAAGTCGGCATGAAACGGAAGTTGAGATTGTCCTTTTTTCCTTTGTTGTGACGTATATCCGAGTGAAACGGCTTCTGAAATTAGAAAAAAAATGTAGGGCGGGGCTTGATTTCGTCCTTCGGAAATTGATTGGATCGTTGGAGGTTGGGCGTTGCAAACAAAATGGAGGCAGATTTGAATGCCAGTTTACATTCAGTTGTGGAGGATTTCTCTCCACCGGACTCCCCACCGTTACCCTCCCATGAAGGATTTTTTATTGAGGAGCCCGGCGACGAGAACGAGGACGAGCAGCTAAATTTTCAGGCAGGAATCAGCCCATATTTATACGCGCCTCCCGCGAACCAAAATGAGTCAAGTCAAGTCATCAGTCAAGTTCACCCTCGAGAGCATCTCGATGTGTCCGAATGGTAGGCTATCTATCTTATCTATCTTATCTAAATCTAGTTATTTACCTTAACTGTCAGTCATAACAATTACCACCATGTTGCTGGCTGCGATGACTGACAGGTTCTCTGAGAGTCGGTGCACCGATAGCCGCACCCTCATTGCCTCGGGCCGCACCATAGACATCATATAGAGACTAATATGGCGCAAGAAATGCGGCCAGCATCTTAAACCGGTCATACTCCTATTTGCGTTGCATAGCAGCAGTAGATGGCAGAGCACTGTGCAGCATATTCCTGCTCAAATCGGCGGACCATCACTCGGGGATTACTTTTCACAAGTAAGATTTAACACTTAACATTACCGTACTATCGGTTGTATATTTTGTGAACAAAATATTCAATGTGTCCTGTATCGTAGCTACGTGTATGACCTTTGCAGCAAAAAAAATGCGTGAAAATCAGTTCGGTATTCAGTGAGATATGATTAATTAAATGCGCTGGCAGCTCATTGCACCTGCCAAACAGATTACACTGAGCGGAGCGGGTGACCGGTTTAAGATGGCGGCCCCACGGCTCATCCGCGCCAATAGGCAGTAGCGGACAATAGGGCGTCTATCTATATGATGTCTATGGGGCCGCACCCTTTCGCCATGCCTCGTGATCGAAAGAGAAGAGAGGTCGTTTCAAGGGGGGAGGGAAGGCTAATGTATTTGATTAAAGATTATAAGGGTACATGAATTTTGAAAAAAATAATGAAGTGCACAGATAAATCATTTATAATAAACACTACAATGTTACATATAAAAAGAAGATTTGTCAAATTTGAGTTCATGCCGACTTTGATTATTAAATTGTTTAATTAAGCTTTATTCAAGCTAGTTTCCATGACAGAGTTCAAGATAAATCCTTTAATAACTGGAGCTGCCAGTTTGCTAAGTGACAAAAATGATTATTAAACACTAAACAGCAAACACAAACTATGCAAAAGCGGCAGCCCTTCCGGCACACTCAGTGTCTCCGAATTCACTCACTCGTTTTTATTCACTCCTTCAAGTAAACTATATTAGTGGAGTACTGTAGGGAATAGTGAATGAGGGTACAGGGGGCATTTTCAAACAAATACTAAAGCATACTTACAGGTTGCGATTCATAAACCGATTGTCCCGACAAAGTGGTAACTGCTCCATCTTTCATGAAAAACTTTTGCGTGTAGCTGGCATTGTACACTCTTAAAGGTGCAGTGTGTGATTTTTAGCGACATCTAGCGGTTCGGTTGCGAGTTGCACTAAGGGTTCAGCCCACCGCCCACCGCTCACCCCTCCCTTTCGAAGAAGCTACGGTGCCTGAAACTGGACAAACATATCGTCGTCTGAGACAGCAGAGAATAGCCAAGGTAAGCCAAGAGTGTGTAACATTGTCACCGTTTCTGTACCACAGTCCACTATAAACCACATCATGGATAAAGTTTACAAAGCCATAGTCAGGTGAGGATCAAGGGTCTTAATATATAATATAATAATAGTAATCAGCTGATTGTCTCACAAACGTAACCAGCACATGTAGATATAAATGTAGATATAAATGTCTCATTCCAAGGTAATAAAAACATTACGGTTTATTAAGCAAGTTCTTTATACACCACTGAAAACATAGTTATGGATGTCTTATTGCATTTCTGTTAATAGATTTTTACACCAGCAATTTTTACACATTGCACCTTTCTTAAGCCTGTTTTATGCTTCTGCGTCGAATAGACGGCGTACCCCCGCAGACCCCTCTGCGTCGCCGCAAACCCCTCTCTGACCCCTCCGCCGTAGCTCGACGTGCACCTCCAAAAAATTCTAAACTATGCGTCGAGGCGACGCAGACCGCAAGGGCAGTGATTGGTCAGATGCACCGCGATGCAATGCAACCTGACACAGAACCAGAGCCGGTCCGAGCCTTTTGGGGGCCCTAAGCAGAATTTGATTTGGGGGCCCCCTCCCACTACGCGAAGTCACCTGTGCTTGACGATTATTGACACAAATGTCACGCAATAATGATACATTATAAATGAATACAATGAGGTTGTGTATTAATCCAAAATAAATACTTTATAAAAAATAGATGCCTACTTAAAGTTTTAACTTTTATTTTACTCTTTTACTAACTCTTTGAAACGTCTTAAAACAAATGGTCTCAAAACATATAAAATAAATTATTTGCTAAAATAATGACAAAACTGAGAAATCAGAAACCTAATAAGAGCAAGGGTTCAACAATGACAATTATTGTAGAAAACTGTAAAAATATTATTTCTCAACTGTCTCAATACAGTGTAACTGTACTCAAAATCTTTTTTATTATTATTACTGTAACAGACTTTGTTGGATTGTACATGACAGAATCCAACAAAGTCTGTTACTATAATACCGGTAATGATGTACTGGCGCTCGTTGTATGTGATCTATTTTTCCCCTCGGGGCTTGCCGTAGATAGGAATGGGTCGTGTGCATTTGGTACCGGAGTGTCACGGGTCTTTGGAGTTAGTGATCTGATGTGTGGTATAATAAAGTGGAGACGAGTTCAAACTGCTATGTTTCTTATTTATTCAAACTGCTACCCTTACACCTAGAAGGTTAAGTTCCCCTGCGGCTATTTTCTCCAACTTAAACCGATACCCTACGCAGTTGCGCACGAATTGTCTATGCACTCGCGAGGTGTCTAGATTATGCGCATGACTTAAACGCTGGCAGACACAGCAGCAGTTGTTGGCAGGTATATTGATCATGAAATCAGAATTTTCTTGTCTTGAATTATTCATTCATTCATATTCATTCACTCATTTATGTCACTTGTTTAAGTCATCTAAAAAAAAAAAAAAATTTAAACTCGATTGGGGGGCCCCCTGGTGGCCAGGGGGCCCCAAGCAGCCGCTTAGTTCACTTATGCCTCGGGCCGGCCCTGCACAGAACCATAAAACGGCCACGACGCCGTAGGAGTGACGTGTAGCTGCGCCGTGGAGTTGACGCAGAAGCATAATGAGGCCTTTAGGTTCTGGAAGCTGTTCTCCATAAAGTTTGCAGCACACACATAAACGTTGGGGTTATAATGTTCAGGAACGGTGTTAAAAATAAATATTTTAAATTTGTCCGCCTTATGAAAGCCAAACAAAGGGGTTTTGGAACCAGGGTGCAAAAAACAGCATCTTTCAGACATGGCAACAAAACTAATTCTTCCTTCTCTAGCGCAGCTCGACTAGGCCTCGCCCCCTTTTTAGCTATACCATGGGCAGGATTATTTAAATGAGTGACATTGTGACTTCACAAGATCAGGAAAAAGCGCGTTGTAGTCCCGAACGATTCACGTTGTAGTCCCAACAAAAGCCCAACTAAACATTCTAAGAACCTTGCCAGAAAATTAGCCAACATTTTACGAATGTTTCCTGAGCTAGGAATGTACAATTAACATGACAAAATGCGTTATAAAAAATAAAAACAACGTTCCATGACTCTTGTATTCCATTCAGACGACATTCTATTGTAATTCTATATTAACATCCATTACGATTACATCATAGGTAAACACCATGACTACCAAAACTATTTTCTCAGTACTGACGCCACCGGGCAACTCCCCTTTCACTCTCCCGACTGTGAAGATGGGTTCAGCGGTCAGGCTGCTCTTCTGAGCTCCCTTTACAGCGCCTATACTGGCATTGTGGCAATCTCCATTCCCCCACTCTCTCCAAACACCACCCGCCCCTATTGTCAGAACCTCCGCAGCCTATTACTGTATCTGTCAGCAATGTTTAGCGCCTTTTTACATGCTTCCTCGTACATTGAAATCCCCTGTTAAATAATAAAAAGCATCTTAACACAATGCTTACTTTATCCCAAGCATTCTGCATCTTCATCACCTCCCCGTGTAGTTCAAGTTGGATCTCATCAATAAAACATCGAGGGTTGACACAGTTACACCATCAATAGATTGCCGACTAATGCCTTGACCTAAAAAGCCTTTCGACACATATGGAACATCCTATAGATCGATGCCGTGTAGAATGGCGGCTTTCGTGTGCGTGCACAAAATTTAAAATCGTTTTCTTACCTTGTCTTGACTGTATGGGATGGTTGTCACATTAAGCCATATAATATATTAACGAACAGCTTGAAATAGACATATGTCCAGAAAACGTGCAGCGCTGCACAAAACCACAAACAATGTGGTACATTCGCTCGCGAGTCGCGCGCGCTGTAATGAGTTTGAGGTTTCGAATTCGAACGCAACAATGTAACAAAAGCGTCTTCAGAAATACATTGTAGCACCCGCCCCGCCCGTAGTGGGATTAAAAACCAGAAAAGGGTTAGAAAGTTTCTTACCCACCTTGCACGGAATCCGTAATTAAGTTTCATTAACAGGAAAGCATGAATATTCGAGCTTCGCCCCGCTCCGTCGACACCTGCTACCAGCTCGATGAGAAATCCTGCGTAAAATGCCCAAGCAGACACATTGATCTACCAATGCGACTCCATTAGCTGTCAGATGTTATTTGCAACGTTGTTGCGGATTAGAATCGCATGCGAACTGCAAATCATCAGTTGGGGTATCTTTCAATCTGTTGTTGATATCCAGCAAGACTCACTTCACACCAGGAAATTTCGTCAATGACAACGACATACGCTCTTAAAGGGGCCGATAATTGACAGTCGCCTCTTATGAGGCAATAATAATTATTTTTCGTGAATTAAGTTAGCGTTCTTAAAATTAGTTTCTGTAGGCCTATTTAAAATATTTTAAATAGGGCAACAACAGAGGGACTTCTGTGTCTCAACAAGTGAGGTGACAATTAATCTCATAACTCTGTCAATCCATGCTTAAAGTTATGCGTCATATACGCATACGAGGGTGAAAACAAACGCGGGGTGTATATGTTTTCTGTATTTTTTTTAAAGTGGACTTGCTTAGACATGAATATAAGTCTAGACAGATATGTAACAGGTCTGGTTTGACTCGTTTTATAGGTGGTTGCACTGCAGTTCAAGTTAGCCTTGATCGCTGGATGATTGTGTGTCCACTAGGTGACGCTCAACGACAGTTCATTTGTTTACATTTGAACAGCTGAATTTTGTCGCAACCCCCCACATTAATCACACATTACCTTTTCTTTCTAAATGGAATGCGTTTTGTACGTATTTTATATATAACTTGTTTATTTTAGTCTTCATCACACAATAGCAAAACTATCAAATGGTAGGCTACAATAAGAATTGTCATTGTTGTTGTTTTTGGAGGTGGTACCATTGGTAAACAGTAAAATGGAAATAGTACAAGAATTTTTAGAACAAGACCTTTAAAAAAATATATATTTTCAAATGTAATTTATTCCTGTGATGCAAAGCTGAATTTTAAGCATTATTACTCTAGTCTTTAGTGTCACATGATACTTCAGAAACCATTCTAATATGCTGATTTGGTGCTCAAGAAACATTTCTTATTATTATCAATGTTGAAAAAAGTTATGCTGCTTAATATTTTTGTGAAAACCACAATACATTTTTTTTAGGATTCTTTGATGAATAGAATGTTCAAAAGAACATAATTTATTTGAACAAGAAATCTTTTGTAACATCATAAATGCCTTTACTGTCAATTTTGATCTATTTAATGCACCTTTGCTGAATATAAGTATCAATTTAAAAAAAAGACTGACCCCCAAATTTTTAACTGTAGTGGAAATTGAAGGAAATGTCATTAGCAAAAATAAAACAAGAGTTTTACGTAATTTTTTAAAATTCATTTATTTACAATATTAAAATGTATTATCAGTGCGAATAGTACAAATATAAATACCTTATTTTACATGCTGGAATCTAATGTCTACGAGCTTTGACAAATAATGGAGGTATTTCATGGATACACATTTAATGTGATGATAATGTTTGTTCAGTTAAAGACAACCGATCAATAAATGCTTCTAAACTATTACAGATTACATAGTTACTGACCTGACATCACTTTCACATAGATTGAAATTTAAAAAGTAAAAACTAAACAAAAAAAAACAATCCCTGAATTTCTCCATCTATATATTATTTACATAAGAGGTTTGGCAGAGATAATAGATGACAGGCACTTTAGGAATCCTTTGATTCTCTGTTGGTAATTTAGATGCAGAGCAAACATAATAAAATACTGTTTTTCTATGTACAGCACAGGCAGAGACATTAAGACATGCTGAACATAAGCTGTAAAATACTGTCAGAGGTAATCAGTGTAAAAACACAACTGCCCATTGAACCCAATACAGACAATGTGTAAGATGGACATTTTCATACTAATAATTCATAAGAAACTGGGGGGGGGGGGGGGGGGGGGGGGGGGGGGGAGAAAACCTCAACAAATTTACAAATTAAGCCACATCTGCTAGTTCTTAAAAATGCAATATATATATATAAAAAACAATATAAACATTCAAAACAGTGCTGTAAAAATACCACAGTAAACAAGTCAAACATAAATATTCAGTATTGGCATCACAATGAAACGCTAATTTACAATTTTACAAATCAACCCTATTACACATCTAAAATACAAAATGTAACTATAAACATTACTTACAAATCATAAGTCATCTCTTTATGACTGATGAATTCTGGAATAAACTGTACAAATGTTTATTAATATCAAAGTCTTTATTTTTGTAGCTCGAGATCAACTTTATCCATTTCGACGAAAACTTTCTGTCCAAATCCAGCAGAACTTGGGCAACGTAGTGCTTTGGAATGCTGGGATACAAAGCGCCCAGACTGTATTTGTAATAATCAAACTTTTAGAAAATACTAAAAACAACTTCAGAGCAGGTCCATGTTGTGCTTTAATACTAGTAGGGAGACAGACACTGATTCTTCAAACCCCTTCCAGTTCATTCAACCTCCTTCACAGTGAAGACTCAGATTGAAGTTTCATTGCTGCCACTAACAAGAGAAATACAGAGCTGTGTTACATTCAGAACGTGACCAAATAAATTAGAATGATCAGCATTTGACATCCAACTCACTCGGAATGGAAGTCTGGGTCCGCCAGGGAGACGTGGCTGGTGCCGAGCTCCACAGCGATCCCGTTCAGCGCAGGCTGGCGAGGTAATGGAGGTGGCTTGATGACGATGCTGTTGGCCTCGGTTCCTGAGCGAACGCCCTCGTTTGACCCCACCGATGGAGACTTGCGGGGGATCTGTGGCGGGTTGTAGTCACTGAGCTTCTCCCTCAAGCGGTTCTTCATGTTCTTGTCCGTCAGTGGGGGTGGGTATGTGATCTTGTTCTTTAAAATGCCTAATAAAAGGGCAGCAATAATATAATATAATATTATATATATATATATATATATATATATATATATATATATATATATATATATATATTATATTATACGTTGCCAATTATCTATGAAATATTATTTTAATATTATATAATATATAAAAATTTCAATCTTATGTAAGCATGCAGAAAACTGTTTTTTTTAAATTTTTACTAAAATGGTTTCATTCTCTTAATGATATAAATAAATCTAAAAGATATGTATATTTTATAGAGCGTTGTTGCTCACCTCTTCTCGGTAGCTGGTTGCTGTTTGGCTGACTGGGTGGACTCTCACTTTGAGACACATCTCCATTTTGGTTTAGTTTATTCCCTTGATGAAGTTCCACATTCACTTTAGTTTCCACCCGCAGTTTCTCAGGACCCCCCGTATCCTCAGTTTCACTGGTTGTGGGCGGCTCCACAGGCCAATACTGGTTCCCATGACCAGACACAGCATCAACTGCAGAACAACATGGTTACTGTTATCTAACATCCAAATTTAAAAATGAATTTTTTGATATTTTATGTCGGGAATGAATATCTTCTGGCGACTGACAACTATATATCTAAATTTTTTTAGTGTTTGCTTGAATAAAGCATGTAAAAGAGCAGGTCAGAGGTCACAGAAGAGGTCGCAGGCACCTTTAGGAGTGCTGTGGATGGGCGTTCTCTCGTTATTCCATTTGGTCTTGGAGTGCCTGGCCTCATCCTCACTGTCCGAGGAGTGGGAGGAAGCGTAGGAGCTGCTGTGTTCATCCACTGAGAGCTCACTGTCCGAATCCGAGTCTGTATAGAAACAGAAAAATTAGCTTCTGATCACAGAAGTGCACTAGTTTACCCATAATTCATTGTTTGTCTGTTTTTTGCTCATGCTCTCCTACTGACTACTAACTAACAGAAGAGCTTTTAGCATATGGCTGCCTAATAAAGTTCCTGAATTTCCCTGTGGAAAAAATGTTGACACCAGTTGACCCTCCAATGGTCTGTGTAGGTTGTGTTTTTAAGTGTAATCTTCCCTCACCTTCTGCCTTTTTACTCTTATGGAAAAAGAGCGACAAGTCTCCATCATGTCCGACTTTCCCACCATTAGACGATATGCTGTGTTTCTTCTCCCTGTGTGAAAACAACATTAAAACTTAGGTATAAAATATTAAGATTTTTTTGTGGAATCACACTTAAGTTATTTAATGACAGTAAGTTGATAGTGAAATCTTCACAAATGCAGCAGCTGCCAATATAGCAATATGACAAATATGACAACCAGGATTTTTTCCATTCACTAGCTAATAAAATGTTCTCTGAAAATGTCATATGCTTTAACGGTACATTTTGCAGTAAGTAGAATGTGCGTTTGAGAGATGAATCAGTACACATTAGATGTGATCTCAGTATGTGATCCATGTAACACACGACACTGTGATGTGAATTAGGACACCATTTAGAATACTGAAGGGCTCTGTCAGTGGTTATCAAAAAACAAAAAAGAGTCATAAATATGGCCAAAGTGATAGTTTGATAGTCATAATGTACTTAGTCTCATCTAAAGATATTCAGTGGAGTGACCTAAAAACCGAATGCTCCTTTGACGTTTATGCACAATATAACAGGTAATAATTGGTGCAAATATGTTAGTGAAACAGCTGCCAGCACAGCTGCAGGCAAATACGTCAATGAGTTCATAATTCCCGATATGTTTAGGACATGTTGCAGAAATCCAACTCATATATGAGAGAAACAACAAGGTCTGTAGAAGGTCAAAGGATACATGATTTGTGTTTTTAGAGGTTAAGGAGGAGGTGTGGAGATCTTTCACATAAGTATTTTAAAATGAAACAACAAATGGAACCATATTATGAAGTGTTACTAAATAACCCATATCATGATTCACTTGTGGTGTATTACCTGAGTGTGGACGCGAGGTAGCTGCTGCCGTGACTCTTGCCTGATCGAACAGAGTTGTCTAGAGATACAGAGGACTCTCCGATGGTGGTCCGGTACAGACCTCCATCCTCCATGTAGACATCACCATTCAGAGAACGCTGAAACGACAGAAGAACAGATTCACTGTTAATGTTTCATCGCTAAATAAATTGTGCCTGTATGTGAATTGTTACTTTTTAAATTAACTTTTCTTATATATATGTGTCAAACTCACTGTGAGTAAAGTAGCCCGTGTTGTACTGGGATCTTCAGCTGGTACTTTCTTCCCTGTGAAGACACTTTTCAGGTTCCTCCTCACGTCTTTATTGAGAATACAGTGGAAAAAGAATATGCAAATGCCCTGGAAAGAAAAATACATTACAGAATAATTACATAGACACACATTTGTTGTAAAACACAATCATACCTGTTGGTTTAAGAGAGCAATCCAATTCCATATGGTTTGCATAAACCATATTTTATTAGGTAATTCCCATTAATTACTTTCCATTGTATTGTATTTGAATTTACATTTTATTATTTTTATTATTTTTGACATATTTCCATATTGTTTGTTTTATTAGCAACAATATTATTATTTAGAATCATAATTATTATTACAATTATTTAATTATACATATGACAGTTATGTCATTAATGCAAAGTTGAATCTAACTTGACTTTATTTAATATTTAACTGGACTTGATTGCATTCTATTTTACATTTCTACATTTTTGTTATAATTTTCTCTCATCTTTTTATTTTATTTTACCTTACATTTTCCATATATATATATAGGGAAAATGTAAGGTAAAATAAAATGATGAGATGTAAAATAGAAATGTAAAATAGAATGCAATCAAGTCCTATATATTTATATATACTGTAATATACACACATACTGCTGACAGTTATGTCAATACAGCATTATTTACTTTACCTTGGCTCTAAATCCAATCTATATTTCTAAACACTGAGACATTCTAAGAACTTTGACAAGAAGTCCCACTGTTCTGAAAAACAATTTACATTATTCAGATGATAATATGTACCTGTAGGCAGCTGAGGAAGGCAAAAAGGTAGTGGAAGGAAAGCACATCACTGTTGACTGCCATTAGACCCAGCAGCCAGGTGGCGCTGATGAGCAACAGGAGGAGGAAAGCCACTCGAAGAGCAGAGCTGTACAAGAGCAAAAAAGTATGTTGAAAAAGATTGTCTTTTACTTGCTTCAGGCCTTGTGTTTCATTATTGTTCAGTTTGACCAAACTCTCACTGAACTTACATTGCTCCTGACTTTTCTGTGCGCTGGCGCCGTCCAAATGAAGCTTTAGCTGCCAGCACAATTAGGACTATATTTATCTGTTAAAAAAATGTGTTTTTCATTTAGTCAAAACCAAAGACTTCAGTTGGAAAAAGAAAATAAAAGAAAAATTGACACTGTGCTAAATGAGATTAAACTGACCAGCACTAATATGGAGATTGGTCCAGTGATACTCCAGATAAGAGTGTCGTTGACAGAGAGCCAGCAGAAGTCAGGGTTTCCATAACCCTGAGGATCCAAACCCACAGCCAGACCTGACAAGAGACAAATTATCAGCAACAGTGTACAATCAAGATGCAAATTACAGGGGTTTAGTGGGCCTGGCCCCTCTATTTTAAGGTGCAGTAAGTGATTTCTGAGAAACACTGTTGATATTTGAAATCAACCCAAACAAACACAGCCCTCCCTTCATTGCTCCGCCCCCAAAATGCACAAACACACAATGCAAGAGTGGATGTCTCGTTATAATAGCTGAAGCAATGCAAAGCAAAATAATGCTTCGTGAAAAATAAAGCATACAGTACACAAGAGTCTATACAAGCAAGATTTTGTTTGTTAGTTGTAAGCAGCACACCGGCTTCAGGCAAACAACGACACTTAAAACTTTCCTGTTGGAGCAAAAACAATGCAACCTTGGTGTCTGTTTTTAGGCCTTCTCACTTAGGTCACTCCAGTGCTGGAAAGCTTTTCTAATATTAACATGGGTCCAAAAGCTCTCGCCTGATCATAAATACCCTTCTTTTTCCAGTGATATTCCTCTGGCCTTATCTTATTTGCAATGTCTCTCGGCATTCTCTCTTTCTACAGTCTTTCTTCAAATCTCCCTCATTGCTCACTCTCTCTCCTGCCCCATCATGAGTGGACACGCCCCCTGCTGCTGATTGGCTACAAGTGTGTTGTGGCGCTCGATTTGATCCACTTTTAACAGTGTTTCTCAGAAATAGCTTACTGCACCTGCACACATGAACCGTCCAAAAGAACTTCAAAACAAAATGTTGGGGGGTGGGGGGTCTCATACCAGTGATAACAGCAGGAATCCCCCAACCGATTGCATAGTAGAAGCGCATGTGGCCCTGGTTAATGTTACGCATCTCAGTCAGCATGCGATAGATGTGCAGCCCCTCCACAAACATCCAGGCAAATGCGCACATGTATGAATAATGTAGCAGAATGGCCACAACAGTACATACAAACTACAAATCAGACAAGAAACAAGTTTAGTATCTCACAGAAATGTCCAAGATAAAAAATAAAAAAAATGCTATTGATATTACAATCTAAAAACTCTTCCTGATGCTCACCGGACTGTCGGTCTGATTGATGCCAGTGAGGAAGATGAGCTCAGAGAGGAAGATGGCGGCCACCAGGTTCTTGTGGATGCTGTGTAGGTTGGAGCGCAGTTTGCGAAGAATGGCCAGCAGGAGGAAGGTGATGAGGAGGGCCACCAGAGAGGCGGAAACTGTGGTGTAGGTCACCACTTTTAGAGGAAGAACATCACCATGCTAAGGACGAGATACCAGCATTGAAAAACTAGTTAGCTAGCTGTATACCAGAACAATTCCATATAAACCAAAATAGCTGGTTGTGTCCTACTTCTCGTTTGGAGATGTCCATGAGGACAGCAAAACTGGTCATGTGGTTGCACTGGCAGCTGATGTGAGTCGAGTTCCTGAAGACCAGCTCACAGCCTTTAGAAGACCAGGCGCCTCCACCAGAAACCCTATCAAATAAGAGCCGAAAAGACACACAAAAATAAAAAATTATGATGTATTCTGCAATCACAGCATAAGCAGAGCTTTCCTAACATATTTGATTAATTCATTAAGGACTCACGGGATGGAGTGGTTCCAGTAGACACACACAGGTTTGGTCCTCTCGTGGGACTCCAGGAGCCTGAAGTTCAGGGTGATGGGTCTTTGGAGGGGTGTGGGGAGGGCTTCTCCGTCCCTGTGGACCACCACACTCACTACAGGTGTGTTGATGACAGGACGAGTGGGCAGTCTGGGGATGTGTAGAGCACCAGATATATTTACAACAAGTATATATCAAATAATTTTTTTCTTGATACTGTCATTAGGGAAACACAAATGTTTTATTTATTTTAGTGCTGTCAAACGATTAAAATATTTAATCGTGATTAATCGCATTAATGCCATAGTTAACTCGCGATTAATCGCATATTTTTATCTATTCTAAATGTCCCTTGATTTCTATTTGTTTCATTATTTTTTCTAATTTTGATGCTCTTATCAACATGGAAAAGTGGATCGGCAGTAAGTTTGTTCTTAGCTGTGGTATCCATGTGCTTCTGTCTGAAGTCATCCATTGTAGAGCTTAGATCGGGCCCAACAAGCCCGTGCACATTGTGTCCGAGCCCGGCCCGGCCCGACACATAAACTGTAATTATGAGCCCGAGCCCCATTTAAATCCGTCCATTTTTTTAATACGTGGGTTGTAATAACTGACGTTCTCAACTACTTTCTATGTTACTTTCTCCCGCCCGCAACATTTTTGTCCCGCTCCCGCCCGCAAATAGACTTTT
Source organism: Siphateles boraxobius (assembly GCF_051911475.1). Lineage (NCBI taxonomy): Eukaryota > Metazoa > Chordata > Actinopteri > Cypriniformes > Leuciscidae > Siphateles > Siphateles boraxobius. The sequence continues at coordinate 9,968,106 of NW_027509192.1, read as the reverse complement.
TTTTTGTAGGCTACATCCAAATACTTTCGCCTACGTGTCGCCACCATACACATCAGCATAAATGCTCCTGATAAATTATTTGTTATTAAAGCATTAACACACAAACCACTGTTATAACATAAAAGCAAGCGGGCTACTGCGTGCATGGTTTGGCATGACTGAATGTGCGCAAAGTGCTCTCCCTTAAAAATTCCTAAAAAGCTGATATCAGTTCATCGCAATCTCACACATCTCTGTTATTATCAATGAAGCTGACTGCACAATGAATATTTCATAATATATACACTTTGTTTTTTATAATTTGAGGATTTGCCAGCATACAGAATTCAGCACTGAACAAAAAGACAGTTTTGAGCGGTGAGGGGAGTCTATTTTAAATGCTTCTGATTCGCCATTGCGTTCAAGTAATCAACACATATGTCTGTGATTGGCTACATCCCTCAACGCTGCAAACATGTTATAAAAAGAAACTCTCGCCTGTAAATCGTTTCTATTTAGTTTTAGTTGTTCTTGTTGCTTTTCTGCAACATATGAATAAAAATGTATGTTTTATGTTTTATTCATAGATATTTCTAGTTTGCGGGAGTCCTGCGAATCGTTTTATTCTCCCGTATCCGCACACAGAGTGAGTGCATTACCGCCCGCGCCCGCGTTTGCACTCGGCCATCAAATCTAGTCCCGCGCCGCACTCTATTGCGTTGAGAGTGCACGTCTCTAGATCGGCATCTCGCGCTCGCGCCATCCACTCAAAACGTAACGTTAGCCTACTACTCTTTGGCCGGCGCACAAGCCCAAACAAGTAGGCTACATGCGGCGTGCCTGTTGTTTTGTTTCCGGTCTAGCTATCCGGTGTGATGTTGTAGTTTTTCTAACGTTACTAGTTGTTGCAACAGCATGTGAAAAAAACTACAAAGTTTGCTAGGCCAAAAAGAGCGTTAATCTCGCGATAAAAAAATTGACGCCGTTAAAATGTGTTTGCGTTAACGCCGTTAATAACGTGTTTAACGGACAGCACTAATTTATTTGTGTTGGCTGATATTTATAATTTATTGAAGCCCTTTCCAGGCAGCACATAGGAAGAATAAAAACCCTACTGTTAGTAAATTATATATATACGTATATAATCTCAATTTCGACTTATGTCATAAGACTTTTTATCTCATAATTATGACCTTTTATATCATAATTATGACTCTGTCTTAAGTCTGACTTGTCTCACAATTGTGACTTAGTACATAATTTCAACTTTTTATCTCAGAATTTTTGTGTATAATAATAATTATGTCATAATTATGACTTGTCATACTTAGGATTTCTTATCTCATAATTTTGACTATCTGTCATAATTTTGACTTGTCAAACTTTTTATATCTAAATTGTGACTATTTATGGCATAATCAATGTGTTTTTTTTCTATGTGGTGGAAACGGGCTTCCGGACATATTTGATGTTTCATTGTTTTGTGCTCATTTCCTCTATTTTTACATTGTTTGTATGTAAAATCCCAGGCTGAAGTTCTACCTTAGACTGCGGCGGTCCGGATCGTAACTCTCCGGAAGGAGACGTCCCAGAGACCTGTAGATCATCACCATTACAACAGCAGGTGGATCAGGTTGTTCTGCATGGCGTCTTTTTTTAATGGACGGTGTTAGATCAACAACATTTGATCCATCCATGCTGATGAAAGACTCAGTTGATGCAATCTGGACGGGAGGCTTTGTGGTAACAGCATCTATAGTGTAATACGACATAAAAAAGTTTAGTTTAATTTTTCATGACTACTACTTATTATAATATAAAGAAATAAGTTTCGATGTGAGAACCTTTGCTCTTTTTCGGCATTGCAAGCAGGTTTGGGAAGAGGACAGATGACTCCAGCTCTTTTGCGAACACTCCCGTAACCTCCTGAAATCGAGGAATCTCGTCTTGGTTTGCAGTGGAGTCCAGAAAATCTAATGCAACAACTTGAATATGAAGAAAAATGGTAAATATTTGTACATTAAACACTAAAAAATTAAGCTACAGGACTGAGAACGCAATACTAACTCATGTTGTCAGTGACGATGGTGAAGGGTCTCAGGTAGGTCTTCCTCACGTTCTGCACCAGAGTGTTGGAGTACTCCTCAAAGTGGTGCAGCAGACGTGCCGTCCCACCATCAGAGCGCTGTATCTTCTCCCAGTGCTCCTTGTTGACTGGGTCAAGGATGGCACTTCCAGTTTTAAAAATGTTCTACCACAACAAACAAGAGTAACGTTAATTTAACACTGTATAATAACCACCCATCGTCGGCTAACTTTTTTAGGTCAATTAATTAATAAAATAAATAAGGTACAAAAATAAATAATACATTTATTAAAATATATTAAAATAAATTAATAAATCTTTGCACACATGCATTTCAAATATGGTTTTAAATGCTGTCTAACTGGTCATTAGTTGGTCCATGATGGTTTAGATGGTTGATCAGACTGGTGAGGTCAACCAGGTCGACCTTCTTGATTAAAACATTTTGAGAGAGTAGGTCACTTTTGACCAGCAACAAATCAGTTACAATGTTCCAAAAACCATCTTGACCAACTTAAGCCTTGAAGATCTGCTTCCGATAAAGTTATCTTTAAAAAATGAGTCAAAATAAATTTTTTTATATAAAACTAAAAATGTTACTGTTCCTATCATACTCTGAGGTGCAGAACCCATTAGATTGAGCTTGAATGCGAAGATACAGATATATACTGTGAGATTCTGGAAGTGTGTGAAGGCTTTGAGGTATTTACCTTGTTGAAATCGGTGTCGTGAGTAGCGGTGAGCTCAAAGCCCTGCTGCAGACTCTCATGCTCTAACACACTGGCCAGAAGATGGTAGGCAGTCCTCACGTCATTTCCAAAGAGACGATCCGTGTGGTCGATGGAGGAGTAGAGCACCCCCGCAAGGCTTCTTGATCTTTCTCCGTCCATTCGAGAAGAATTAGCATGAAGATCCTCACTCTGAGTCACAAATGAAGTCACACTGGTCACTTCTAGGATTGTGGCAGCTGGCGTAGAATGTTTAATAAAATTCCTAGTTGAATCAACCAACAAAAGAGTCACAAACCTCTTTCTTTAGCTTTGAGAAGCTGAGGGACGTGCAGTTGAAGAGCTCAGGTGGAAGCCAACCTTTATCATCACTGCAATGACGGATAGCTGTGCCTATTAAAAGACATATCAAATGTGTATATATCAATAATTCAACAATAAATAAATAAATTGATGAAAATTCATATACTACATATACTACAAGTCAAAAGTTTGCACACATCTCCTTTGCTATTGTAAGTACTATTTTCTACTTTTTCTATTTATAGTAAAATCATTAAAATTAATAAACACAAATGGAAATATGGGATTTATGTAGTGACCAAAAATATCTGTTTATTTGTTAATTGTTAATAATTTAAAAAAGTAACTATATTTTTATATAAAAATATATAATGTATATTTAAACAAATATTTTAGTTTTGTAATTAAATAAATTTGTATATTTTTAATATATATATAATTTTGTGTATAAAGTTTTAAATTAGCTAAACCCAATTATATATTCAGTTATATAAATTATATAAAAATAACTGTATAGTTATATTTTTTATTTATATGAAATATGTTATCTACAAAAATGAAATGTTTCAAATTCAGCGAAGTGTGTCCAAACTTTTATTGTTTATGTAAATTCTTGATTTAGTTAAGGACCGTATAATTAATCTAGACTCACCACTGGATCCTTTGGGGCAGTTTGTGGCTGCAGGGCCACCAAACGTGGTCCGGGGCCACCAGATACCGCCTTCAAATGCTTTGGGACAACCGTCATAAACCACTAGATAACAAAAAAATGGAGTTAGAGTGGGAGAGAAAGGACAGTATGGCAAAACAGATGCCATTTAGTGTCACTAACACTTGTTGCTTTGTCTTAATGATAAGGCCTTTTAAAGGAATATTTTACCCAAAATTGAAAATTCTGTCATCATTTACTCATCAAGTTGTTCCAAACCTGTGTGAATTTCTTTCTTCTGCTGAACACAAAAGAAGATATTTTGAGGAATTTGGGTAACCAAACAGTTAATTGGCCCCATTGACTTCCATAGGAGGAAAAAAATACTACAGAAGTCAATGGGTCCATCGACTCTTTGTTTACTGACATTCTTTTTTAATATCTTCTTTTGTGTTCAACAGAAGAAAGAAATGCATACAGTTCCTTGCATACAAGGAACAACTTGAGGGAATCAATGATGACAGAATTTTTTAGTTTTGCCTGAACTATACCTTTAAGGAGCAACACATTCCTATTATTTCTTCTCCAATTAATCCCACAGTCAGTAGAGGTAGGTACTCCATGCTGACTTGAAAGCATTCTGCTTATGATTTTAGTGTATTACACTTACATTTAATCATACTGTGCATGCATATATAAGCTAAAATTGTAAAAAGCTTTCATTTTTTTTGTCCTTATTTATTCAATTGTCAAGAATTTTGTAACCAGTTTTGTAATGAGCTCAACAACAGTAAACTGCTATCCTGTCCAGTTAACAGCACACATACCCACGCATCCCCCGACTGTCACCTCTGCGAAGGGGTTGTCACAACGGTTGCACTGACGGCCCACCACACCCATCTTACAGGCGCACTGGCCCGTTACAGGGTCACATGTCCGCGAATGCGCTCCAAGGTGAAAACAATCACAAGGGTAGCAAGTGTCCCCACCAAGAGAGCGAAAGTAGTTGTCCTGAAAAATCGAGGAAGAGAAAATAATGGCATCTTGTGAGCATGGACCTGAGATCAAAATAAAATAATGTACATTAAGATACTTATTTTTTTGAAAGAAGTGAATACTTTCATTCGGCAAAAATGCATTAAATTGATCAAAGGTGACAGATTTGTATTTCAAATAAATGCTGTTCTTTTGAACTCTGTATTGATAAAAAAAAAAATCCACAAAAGAAATATTAAGCTGTTTTCAACATTTATAATAATTTTTTTTTCTTGAGCAGCAAATCATCATCTAAGAATGAAGGATCATGGTGGATTCTGAAGGATCATGTGATTGAAGACTAGAGTAAGGCTGCTGAAAATTCAGCTGTTATCGCAGGAATAAATAAAATTTTAAAATATAATAAAATTGAAAACAGTTATTTTATTTTGTAATATTTCACAGTATTACTGTTTTTACTGTATTTTTTATTAAATAAATGGAGTCTTGGTAAGTATTTCTTTTAAAAGCTTCTTACTTGTTCCAAATGTTGTACAGTAGTGTGCTTAAAGAGTTAATTCACCCAAAAATGAAAATTATCCCACAAGTTACTCACCCAAGCCATCCTAGGTGTAAATGACGTCCTTCTTTCAGCTAAACACAATCTGAGTTATATTAAATAATATCCTGGCTCGTTCAAGCTTTATAATGGGAGTGAAGGGTAACTTACATTGTTAAACCCAAAAAAGTGCATCCATCCATCATAAAAGTAATCCATAGGATTATAAGCCAGCGATTGTAGTTTCTAACGTTATAAATATGGAAATTTTTCGCACAAAAATGCACCGTTTTGCATCAGAAGGCATTTATTAACCCCCTGGAGTCGTATAGATTAGTTTTATGATGGATGGATGCACTTTTTTGGGCTTCAAAATCAAGGTACCATTCACTCCCATTATAAAGCTTGGAAGAGCCAGGATATTTTTTATAACTCAGATTGTGTTCAGCTGAAAGAATAAAGTCATATACACCTAGGATGGCTTTAGGGCGAGTAAGCTATGGGATCATTTTCATTTTTGGGAGAACTAACGCTTTAATACAATAAAAGCCCCATGGTCCAGTTTATATTTACATTGTTGTACAACAAGAAGTCAGTGGTTTCCCATCAGTTCCTGCGCATTATATTGAGAGTCTGGAGCATGCGATCACTTGCAGCTTACCTTGCAGCTACACTCTCCTGTGGTTTTATTACAGTCCCTTTTGAAGCCTTTGCTGACATCGCAGTTACAGGGCCCACAGGTCGGGTATCCCCACCAGCCGTGAGCACAAGGTTGATCCCCTCTGTGTGTGTGCGCACACGTCAAAGAAAGAGTGAAAAGGGGGACAGAGAAAAATAAAATCATGCAATAGTGCAGTTTAAACTACAAACTTCACAGAATGAGACTCAAAACAGCTTATATTGGGGACTGAGACTGATTGGATTTGCTTTGAAATTGGACATAAAATTCCGCTGTAAAATCAAAGCGGTGGTTTCTGACTGCGAGGCAAACACGAAATTGCTTGTGTGAAAGCAATACATCATTCTAAGTCTGCTTCCTTTGTGATCATTGAAAAGAGAATCTTCTCATGGTTAAAGGAAGGAACAGAAACTATTTCAAACAGACAGTATTTGATCCTATTATTTAAGTCTTTCTCCTCTCATGGAAATTCTTTTATTTGTTATTATCTAATTTTTGGAGTTTACAGATTACGAACATTTAAAAGAAAATTCACTTTTTCAAAACTCAAGGGATTCTGCTAAAGAACAGTTTATCTTTAGTTAATGAAAGACTCACCAATTACTGGATCATTCCAGCATTCAAAGCTTTACTTTACTTTGTTGCATTATAAATTAAAGAGTTACGGTGTGGGTGTCAAGGACATGTGGAATTATCAGAATTAAAGGAAAGACCAGATTTAAAGGATCATCATAACAATACCATCACAAATACCGTCACCATCTGCGATCACAGCTTTCGCCACTTACAAAACCTTGGCAGTTCATGAAACAGACCATCAGACAATCAAGCTGTTGTCAGTCAGCGTGTTTAAGCATGTACCGAGCTTTAAATAAAAGTCCACCGATTTTCTTAATCCTAACCAAATCTAAACATAAAGGGACAGTTCACCAAAAATTAATGTTCTGCAATTATTTCCAAAACTGTATGACATTCTTTCTTCTACAGAACACAAATAAAGATATTTTAAACAATATCCCAGTGTTTTTTTTTCCCTTTGTGGCCATGCAATGGAAGTCAATGGGGTATCCAATGTTGTTTTACCACATTGACTTATATTATATGGACAGAAACAATTGAAACAGTCTTCAAAATATCTTTTATATTCCGCGTTGCACAGAAGAAAGACAGTCATACAGGTTTGGAATGATATGAGGGTGAACTATATCTTATATCTCTCTCTATATATATACTGTATATATCTTCAAAAACTAACATGACACCTATTTTATCAAATCCGATAAAAATGGTATGTCTGATCAAGTACTAACCCTCTGCTCAATAACATGCATAATCTGAGACAACATTCATGTCCGACAAAAAATTCAGGACAAGTTACATGCAAAACCTTTGGGTTAGGGATTTGTTTTGAGCCCTAAACCTTAGTAAAAGCAATGAATGAATGAACCAAAGAGAAGGAGAGATACTCACTTGCGCTCACAGTATTGGCCATAGAAATTGTGTCCACACTCGCAGCTGTAGCCATGTTTGGAGCTGGGTTTTCGAACACAGGAGGAAGTGTGTTCGCAAGGGTTCAAGAGACATGCATCCACACAGTCTCTGCCAAAGTAACCTGGGGGAAAGGAAAAGAGAGAAAGAAAGACTGAGAAAGATTCTCATATACACAAAGCTCTAAAAGTCTAAATAAACATGTACAGGAATTTAGGGATGTCTTATGTCCTCCTTTTGATTTAATGATAAACCACGTTTAATTCCAATTTAAATAGGGTCTCAAGCTTTTGGACCCCACTACATTACTAATAAAAAAGGTTTTAGTCCCTATGTAGAACTGTTGGTGTTACCTGGCTCACAGACACACGTGTGAGATGCCCAGTTGTCCCCACAGCGGCTGTGTGTAGGACACAGGTTGGATAGACAGGCATCAGGTATGTTACATCCGTCTTTAGCCCGGACTCGTGTCGCATGCCGTATGTTGATGTTAGCAGTGTTGGTGGAGGTCTCACCCATTCTTAGACCCTATAAGATGACCACATGAAATAACCATGTGAATAAGACAATACACACCTTTAAACAAAGTAAATGTGCTTGTGTGTGACGTTTACCTGCATGCAGCCAGTAAATCCTCCCTGCACAGTGCCGTCTTTCTTAAGCAGTCCCCCGATAAACAAGTCCCTTAGTTTAAGCCCGGGCAGCTCATTGCCGATCTCCACTGTCCTCTATATATATCAAAACAATATCAGAAATATCAGAACTCAAACCACATGCCTTTATTGGTGTTTCTTCAACTAGAGGCACTCACCTAGGGTGATCTCACACTTTTTTTCTTATTTATTTTGTGAAGGTCACATTAAAACTTTTTTTATTCCATAATTTACTTTTGCAGCAAATGCATGGGAAATCTATCATAAAAATACACTGAAGGGGTAGAGTCTTGAATCTACTGCTGCTTCAACACTTTTAAAACAAATAATAATAATAAATAATGATAAAATACACAAAAACACATCTTTTCCATGTATGATTATTTTGTGCATCATTTATAAAGAAATTTATAAAGGATGTAAAAAACTGTTAAAATATGATATAATTGCGTGTAATTACAATACATAAAAGCTACAGTGTTTTTTAGTGTCATTGAGATACTATTATAGGTTTTTAGTATTTTTAATTAGATTCCATTTCTTTATTTACCATTTTCATAATAATTTAAATTATAGTTAATAACTTATGTTTTGTATTTTTTTTAGTTACTGTTTATATATATATATATATATATATATATATATATATATATACAGTATATACATACTGTGTATATAATTTATAACAATATAAAAGTTATTTTAGTACATCATGTTGTACAAATGTTGCTTTGGCAATGTTTTTTTTTTTATATTAACTAATGATAACAAAAATGAACAAATACAGTTACAAATGTATTGCACATGGTTAGTTCATGTTAGTTAATACATTATCTAATGTGTTAACAAATGAAACTTTATTGTTAAGAGTTACCTGAAAGTTTTAATTGAAGTCCACACAGCACCACATTCCCATAGTTGAACATTATTTGTGTTTGAACCAGACTTAGGTGGTCTACTAATAAATATACCTGATAATAGATAATATACCTGAAACATGCCATAATCCAAAGACACAAGAGCCATATATTTGATGTCTTTGCCATCTTTTCCACTCTTGAGCTCGACAAGCACATGATGCCATTCACCGTTGTCCACCCAAACCTGAGGAAAATCTAAGAGGGCCACACGTTTAACACCCAGAAACACCTGGAACCGAAGGTGTCTGTTGCTCACCTGGAAACACAAAGTAAGAATATGAGAAATCTAAGACAAACAAGGATGAGAGCACAGTCTGATTTATCTGCTTCATTAAAAAAGACATATAATGGAAAACAAGATTGAACATGGTGGATCATTGAAACACAATACTAACCATAAGATTAATCTTGGAAAACTCTCCAGCACTGGCTTGCAGCAGAACGCCTGTGCTTTTTCGGGTGCGAAACATAAGACCCATGTACCAGGGAATGGCAATGGTAATATCGGTCTCACTCCATGACACCAGTGCGTGGCCATCGAAATGCAGGGGGGCGGGCATAACTGTGGAAAGAAGACCATCAGACAACAATTTAGATGACATCCAGACTAAACAAAGTTGTTTTATTAACTGAAATCTGTTAAATAAAACAAGCACACACTGAGGGAATCACTTTGACATTCCCTCCTGTCCTGACGCACAAATAATAACTATCATTCACGGACAGAGGAATGTTTCCCAGTCATCCAGGATTTCTTAATCAGGAATGTGAAACGTTCTTACACACCAGTTTCCTCAGGGCAAATATTTTACTTTCTCTATGCGAGGTCTGAACCTATGGAAATAACAGTAGTATATCTTAGACCCAACCCTGGGAGCGTGACAGTAATATTAGTGATATTCATAGTTGGCCTTCTCTTCAGTTTTGCTCAATTGAGATTTTCCACCAACAGAGAAGAAGATTTTCAGAACCCCTGATCTCATTATGCTTTCATTGTGTTTAAAAGAGTAGCCTAAATGTTCTTCAAAACATCACTTTGTGTTCCACAGAAGTAAGAAAAGTGATTTAGGTTTGGAGTGACATGAGGGATTTAGATTTATTTCCACTGGCGGTATTATGACTTTTATGTTTTTTCGTCGACTCATAACATGGTGTGACCTCTCCATCCAATTGATAAACAAAAATAAATAGAAAATGCAGGTTCAACCAGGTTTCCTTACAAGAAATTAGGTCAAACTAAGCTCACTGAAATGTTAAGCTATTTGCAACCCCATTCACTCTTTCAAATATGCATTGACCATTAAAGGGGACTCTTTGTGATTATGATGCACTTACTCAAATGGGTTTACAGTGTAAAAAACTTTAGACAAACAGAGAGAGAGAGAGAGAGAGAGAGAGAGAGAGAGAGAGAGAGAGAGAGAGAGAGATAGATAGATAGATAGATAGATAGATAGATAGATAGATAGATAGATAGATAGATAGATAGATAGATAGATAGATAGATAGATAGATAGATAGATAGATAGATAGATAGATAGATACATACATACATACATACATACATACATACATACATACATACATACATACATACATATAAAAATATATAGGTCTTGTAATTGTTCTACTGCTCTTTGTCCCAGGAACTCGTTTTAAAACTAAAGGAGATCGAGCTTTTTCAGTCGCTGGCCCTAGACTGTGGAATGCTCTTCCCCCTGATATTAGAACTGCACCGTCAGTTGATGTTTTTAAAATTCGTGTGAAAACGTATTTGTATTCTGTCTGTTTTAATTCTTGACTCTGTCATTGCATATTGTATGTATGTTTTTTCTTGTTTTTGGATGTACAGCCCTTTGGTCTACGTTGTAGTTGAAGGGGCTATATGAATAAACGAGACTTGAGACTAGATAGATAGACAGATAGATTGATTCCTGTCTCAGGTATGAGTCGCTGGATTTGTGTACACTTTGGTATGAGGCCAAGTGCAAATCCAGGCAAAAGATGGGAGGTGTCTCTATGTGTTTGTGTCCATTAAGCAAAATCAAGTCAAAGGAAGAATGATATATAGAAAAGAGTAGGAAAGAGAGGATTATCTTACCATGTTCACAATTCTTTCCTCCATAGCCTAATGGGCAGTTACAGGTATGGGTGTTCCATCTATTCACACATACGCCTCCATTCAGACATACAATCTGGCTACAAAAGTCATGTTTTGCTGCACAACCTGAATAGAAAGAGAAATTGCACTTTAAATATTAAGGGTTGGAGTTTGACAGCTTAATGGAAAGCTAAGAAAGGAAAACATTCTTTGAAGAAACAGTGCTGTGAGAAAAAAATATTTAAAGAGGCCACATTTTGTCGTTTTTTTACTGTCATTTTTCTAACGTCAATTTAGAAAGGAAAAAAAGGAAAAAGTTTTGAGTTTGTTTTTTGAATGTATTCTTTTTTTAAGAATCAGAGTAGATATGATTTGTCATGATATGAATCCTTGTTATACAGTTTCTAACCTGCTGAGGTGCCATTATTGGCAATGAAGCCGGCCATGTCTATGGGCTTGCTGTCGATAGTCAGGTTCCTAATGCAGCCCACAAAGTCTCGGTTCTGTATGGGGAAAGCCTCAGGGAGGTTTGGAACGCCACCCAGGAGCAAAGGTCCAGTAAGATCCAGTGACCTGCACACAAACAGAAAGATTCTTGAAGCCACGAATACAAAATCCCAAGTCCCAAACATTCTCCATAATATAGAATAATACAGTTGCATTAAATTACAAAAAAATGTAAAATTACAGGGATTATACCAATCATTTGAAAATTAGATTGGAAATAATGATATGTTTATGTGGGTTCAAACCTGAGATATCTAGACCTTCAGGCCCATTAGGCAAAAAATAGATGACAATGAGTTGAGTGGCTATTTTTATTGTACTTTTTTTTAAAAAAGTGAGAAAACCCCCCCATCCTTTCACGCCTCATTCATCACATTTCATAGAAAACAAACATATTGGTTTGGATAAAAATAAGGACAAGAAGATGAAAGAATTTGCTTTTTTGGGCAAACAATTCCTTCAGTAATGTTCACGCAGTTAATATATATATATATATATATATATATATATATATATATATATATATATATATATACAATAGTGGCCAATAGTGATGTCCGGGGGGGATATTTGTTTTGAATGACCCAACAAGATAAACCATCAAAATATGAGGATTTTTTTTTATCAAATGGCAAACTATAGCCACAGGACAAAAGCATGCATTGACTACAACATAATTAGTTATTCATATTTTATTGGTTCTCTCTAGTTTTGCATGTGTTCTTTGTATGACAGTCTGGCCAAAGATTATGTCCACAAAATGTGGCATGTAACACAAATAAAACCATTGACTCCAAGCACAACTACGCAATATGCTTGGAAAATCTTTAACAAATTTTTCATAATATTTGATTAAAGGGTGAAGATGTTTCTACTACGCCGGCAAATTGGGTTAATGCCCTTCATAGCCTTTTTTCTTTTAAAACAGATATTTATCCAGTATTATATGCCAACATCTGGCAGCAATGATCATATCCATCATAGTCTATCATTCATAGAAAGTCTATTAGATTATGAAAATAATCTTGTATTTTCAAAGGATGGTCTGCAAGAAAAAAAGAAAGAACCATTAGAAATAAAATGCGCAGAGCTATTGAAAGCAGTGTGTTTACATATATTTTTTTTATTTAGAATATTATTTTGTTTTATTTGAGAGTTTTATTGTCACCAGATATGCTGGGGTTTTGTATTTCAGCATCTGGGCTTCACATTCTGCTGGATAGCAGTGCATTTAATCTACAATTCATATTGTGACCCATAAATCCACATAGATCTGTAGGTTTATGGGTCAGCACTTACTGCAAGCATATGGTCTAACCCTAGCAGTTGCATTTCAGAGGCTTTACAGACCATATCTCCACTTAACTCAGACGGATCTCCACCATCTAACACTGTGCTGTTCTCCACACAGAGAGACAATTAGCCTACAATGGCAAATCCCAGCTGCAGATAAGCCTAGAGTGTGTTCCCATTGTAGAGCCCATAAAACTTGTTTGACGTGAGACAGAGTGAGGATTGATGGAGATTAGGGGAAAAATGGAGTGTAATGGGAGAAGCAGAATGCCCTGTAATCTCTTTTAATGATCAGCTATTCAACACCCGTCGGTGGTTAGCATGCCTTCGTGTACTCAAGTTCCTCTGTCCTGTCACACTCTCCCTTTCAGCACACAATATCATGTCCGTGAGGGCTTTAGATGGTGGAAACATGAATGAATGTGGGAGACAGAACTGACAGACTAGGAAATGCAACTTATCAGGAAGGGATCACAGACTCCACATGAAATCACAATTCCTTAAAAACTCAATGTTTTATAGCTTCTGCAAGCCATTTTACTTCTGCAATGTCACATATTTCCCCCAAAAAACATGTTAAACAAGATTGTAGGTATTGGCCAGGCTAAATGTGTTCTATTTCAAAAGGAAATATGTCAACCCAGAAAGAGAAATCTGCCCTCAACATGCAATTTCATGATATATTTAATATATGGGGGCTTGAATAAAATAACTTTTTTTTAAATAAATAAATAAACAAGTATTATTAGTATCGATAATAAATTATTATTATTATATTAAATATATATTAAAAAAAATCTTGATGAATATCCTGTTTCACTCTTAAATAAGCCACACTACGCAAGTATTGTGCAAGTTTCATGTTGACTTTAAGAAAACATTTATCTCTTTTGCCTGTTTGGGTCAAAATTTTTCTAGGTTTATCACTATTTTTTTTTAAAATAATAATATTAATAATTATCATCAGGGTGCTGATGTCAATAAAGAAAAGAAAAAATATAAAAAATTTTTTTTTTTAAATAATAATATTTTTTTTTCGTGTTGAATATCCTGATTCACTAAATATGCCACACTGAAGTAAAATAGAAGCAAAATGGGTTGTAAAAGCAGTCTCATGTTTACTGAGAACACTTACTTCTTTTGGCCTGTTTGGGTACCACGGGCTGCACAGCTGTAGTTCCCAATCTGTCCCCCGAAACGCAGAGACATGGCCACATCACAGTCGTCGACGGCAACCAATGCAACCTTTTCCTCAGAGGGGCCATGAGGGATGCCAAGACTCCCTATATTAGGCTTGAATTAAAAAAAAAAAGTCTTTAAATTTTATCAGCTAAAATGTAATGGTAATACAAAGTTAATTTATTTACAGTACTGCTATAAATTGTTTTCTTTATACAATAAAATATATAGATGCTTTTATAATTAATAAATGGGTATCCCTCGCAAGGACATCTGTAATTTGAAAACCCATCATCTAATGTAATGAAGATCACACACGTCTCATGTCTTCTAAAATCCTGGAACAGAATTCCAAAGTTTGTGGATCAGAGCAACATTTCCATTCACACATTTGTGAATTTGGAGATGATAGATTTTGTTTGTCTGTAATCTCTAACACACAGCATGAGATGCTTATTTACCCCTCTGTGACACTCTGGCCTTCTCAGCTCTAATTAGATTATGCCAACGAGACGCTGGCACAGAGGAGATACCAGACAAAGAGAGTACATCATTTCATGTACAACCTCCCCAGAGACCCAAACGGTTTCCACAAAACAGCAGAAATTTTTATTATCTCTGGCAACACCCTTCCCCCACGCAAGAGTTTTTTTGAAATTTTCTCAGCTCATTAAAATTAATTTTGTGGTGCGAAGGATGTGCTGAGTTGATCTTTGATGTCTGCCCTGTGGTGTTAACATTTTTTCAAGTGACAGTTTGCTGTGATGTGAACATCACTCGCTCATGAAGTCTATCTAGTTATCTGTGTAGCCTTTGCTGAAATAAAAGAGAAAGAAAACAGAGTAAGATTTCGTAAGTATTTGTCTATGTTACCAGAACAACAACGATGATAAATTCGCTGCAAATTATTGCAGCATAATAATAATAATAACTATTATTATTGTTGTTGTTGTTATGCTGCCTATAAATCAAAGTGATAATTAATATTAAATGACTGTCAATATTTATATTCAACATTGCATAACAATAAATTACTAAATGTTACTATTTATATTCAACTCATTGTTATTGTATATGTATAAATGCTAAATAAATAAACCTCTAACTAAAAATTCAAATATTCATAAATCAGATGCCATCTTCCTCTCAGTTGTTTCCATAGAGAAGAGAATAAGAAGGGAATGTGAGTAGACTGATAAACTGGTCAACAAGGAAATCCATGAATGGGAGAATTCCTACACTCTGATGCAATGAAGTGTCATGGAATAAATCCAACCGGTCATGGCCTGAAGCGGACTACTCAGTCAACAGCAGTCAATTTAGCTTTAAAAAAAGGTGTGAAAACCTGGTGAAAAAAACTGTTTGAGACACTTTTAACAGGCCGAATACCCTTCAAATATCATGTTTCTACTCCTATTAAAGTGGACGTACGTCTCTTTACAGTTTTTATTAGGTGCACGACGAACATGGAGAAAAGAAAACTGATTCAGGATCGGAGTGTTCATGACCCGTAGTCACCGCAACTCAACCATCTGCCACTCAAAATTAGGATCCGCTTCCATTGTAACATTTTAATGATCCCAAAATCTCTGCTGTCTTGAGTCCAACGGTGAAAATGAACTCAATGACAAGCTCAATGCCCTCAGGAACACACATGCACACAAATCCCGACAACTGCTATTAACCTCCACCCTTGTAACTCATCAGCCTTCTTGTTTCAAAGATCAAAACAACGGTTCATGGATTCCGGTGGCCTAAACATGAGTT
This sequence comes from Siphateles boraxobius, assembly GCF_051911475.1. NCBI lineage: Eukaryota > Metazoa > Chordata > Actinopteri > Cypriniformes > Leuciscidae > Siphateles > Siphateles boraxobius. Next base: position 9,952,243 of record NW_027509192.1, on the reverse strand, counting down.
TGTTCCTTTCCAAATATGCTATTCAGTCAGAAAAAAAAGAAAAAAAAATCAGTGATCTGTTTCAGATACGAAAACAAATTTATTGTATTATAAGGTTGAAAAGGTTGACAACAATATTCTCTGTTTGGGGTCAGTGAAAACCTACAGCTGTCTGTAATAGCTCAAAAATTATACTTTTTAAATACAAGTAGGCATTTAAAGATTCTTAATCACATGAGAACTGACTATAAAACAAATATCACCTGATTATCACTCTTCAAACGTCCTCTATGTCCTTCAGATACAAAGTATGTATAAATACAATGAATTTTTACATGCTAAGCTTTTATTACTGGTGTAACCAGTGTAATACTATACTTATGACAATTGATTTTGTTTTCTTTTCAATTAATTTTTCTACCATGAGCATTTAGCAAGGTCAACTAAATACTTTTCTTTTGAACTTTCTATACATCAAAGAATCCTGTAAAAATCCACTAAAACATTAAGCAGCACAACTGTTTTCAACATTGATCATAATAAGAAATGTTTCTAGCAGCAAATCAGCAAATTAGAATGATTTCTGAAGGATCATGTGACTCTGAAGACTGGAGTAATTATGCTGAAAAGAAATATATTACAATTTTGATCAAATAAATGCTTCCTTGGTGAGCATAAGAGACATAAGAGAGTCAGATGAACTTTTAAAATTATTATTAAAATAATCTGTGGTGAAAAAAATCATTGGGATCTCTGGACATCAAACATAAAAACAGTAAGCCTCAACAAACCATCAGGGATAAAGGACCACATTAACTGCCAAACTGTGAATAATGCAAAAATCTTTCCATCATCAAAGAATTGTTTGTAAAAATCGGAGTAGGCAGTCACTTGCTGAGACACTTTAAAATGAAGAGTAACACTTCAAAGCATCACTGCATTACAGCTGCGCCCTGTTGTGTTTGCTTATTATTACTCAAGATAAATATCTGAAAGTGTCTTCAAAGACAACCGGAGTCTATAGACAAAATAACACATAGGTTGAACTTTAGAAAAAGCAAAGATCAATGGGGTCAAATAGAAGTGATTTATATAGTTTTTGAGACACTATTTCACAATATGGTATGCCAGACAATTCAACCAAATCTTGTTAGAAACTTTCGGACATCAAAATAGAAACGGCCAAACGGATGTCGCTAAAGACCCGAATATTTAATAATGATTGCCAAAACATTCATACATTTAAGGGTTAACTTCACCACAACCTTACCATGTGTTAATATTATCTTTCATAGTTTTATTTCATGAAATAAAAAAGCTTTCTGGAGATTTACAATAATAGGCTGTGAGTTTTTATGTTCATGTGCAGCAGAAGAAAAAAAAAGCGTGCCATCTGGCGCTTTTAGAAACTCCAAGTGTGTCATTGTAGTCCCAGATTAACTCAACAGGGGGTTTGCTATTGTCTGCGTTCCTTATCAGACTATATTGAGCTTGGACTTGTTAAATGACAGGGTTAAGGGGGAGATATAGCCACAATGGAGCAAGCACGACATACGCATGGGGGGAAAAAGGACATTGAATCTAAATAGACGCTTTAGCGTCTGATCTTCCATAAGTGTTTACAAGTGAACATGGTGCTCCAATCCAATAATACACCCGCTAACTTGCATGCTACATTATATTATATACATTTTGGATGCAACTACTGGTCTCAGTGATATTTCCAACTTGTGTTGGGCTTTCATCTGTTTAGTGCAACTTGGGTCGCAAATTATGGACCATCAAAAAAATAAACCTTCAGTATTTTGATTCTGACGAATGTTGCTTTTAAGAGACTTCAGTGAGATTCTCTATAGGTTCATTATGTTTCAATTCAGGAATACTGAGACAGAATCAATTAGTTGCTCAAAATGCTTTCTTTCTTTTTTTAATTAATTTTTTTACAAATACTGTTTTAAAGTAAGGCAGCATGTAAATAAGGTTACTAAAAGGTGACTTAGAAACATCAGGGGTTAATGAGAGCTTAATGCATTCAAGCAGAATTAATAGGACGAGTAATTACAATAGGTTAAGGTTTTCGCAATTCAGCAACAACAAACAAAAAAAACTTGAGAACTACTGCTTCAAAACATGAAGAACAAGGATTGAATACCTTATTAAATACCACTAACACTATGGGTTACAAAATACTCTTAAAAACAAGACGCTGTGTAATAAGACACCCAGGTAAAAGAGAAGACACAACTAGCTTTTGGCTGTGAAACATGAAACATGACACATGACGTATTACACACACCAAGCTTCATGAAAGCTGCATTTCAGCAAATGAAATATGAGGGTCGAAAAACTGAACAGGATAAAAGACGTAGAAATACAAGATGTTTCTTTTGACCAGAGTTCTTAGAAGGAGCTGTGAACTTTGATACAGCTAGAGATGCCGCTGATATCACGTGTCTTCTTTCATGAAATATGGACACAGAGGCAATGATCTCATCAAGAAGCACGCGACTTGAGACTTTCTCTGGCATAGGACCAAAAAATTCACGAAGTACAACCAGAAAAAATTTGTAAAACCGTTCTTACATAATGCATTGCACAATCAATGCAATTATGTACTTAATGAATTTAAGAACGACGTAAACGGCAATTCATTTTGCTAATGCTTCATGAATTAGGTCCATTGACTTTCCAAACACATTGACCGCCCCTTCTCATTGTGTTCAGTACAAATGACTTACCTTGTTGTAGTAATGTAGATATACAGTGTGCCATTGTCCATTGCTAACCCCACCAGCTACAAATGGAGTCACTGTGGTTTTAGATTCTCCTAAACAAAAATAACAGGAAAGAGGAAACCATTTCCTCAGTAATTCTGCTAGTGTTAATAGCATTGCATATATATACAGTATATAGCTTAACTCAATATGCAATACAATACAATTCCCAAATAACTAAATTCCAGACTGACAAAATGGCTCCAAAGCACCTTGAGTATTTTAATATGTGTGGCATTTTTCCAGTCTAGTGGACAAAATAAGTAAATCATTATCAAGGAGATAATGGCATGTCAGGACCCCCCATGTCAGCACTTTCCCTCAGTGCATACTGCATACACTGTTAAATATCATAGTTGTTTATATATCTCTCCAACTTAATTAAGTTGAGTGATGCCTAGTAAGCTGGGATGGACCTTTGACCTCTGAAGGTTCATAATTTACCAGAATCACTGTGTTGTTTGATGTTTTACATTCCGGGACAGTGGAGGAAATGCCTTTCACTGTCTTTATTCTCAGCTCATGTGGACGGGTGACCCTCAGTATTGTGGTTAGACGTAACAAGCATCTGCTAATACCAGGACACTCTAGAGATGAATTCCACTATCGTGTTTCCTTTGGAAAAAAATCTGACCGGTTAAAAAGACGGGACGTGGTATTTCACGCACACTGACTAGACAGTAACTCTTGTTGATGTGTGAGGTTTAACAAAACAAAGGAACAGGTAGACAGAGGAAGTGTGTTTTAATGCTCTTTGGCCACCTGCTTCCTTTGGCACAGCTCTGGATGAGCAAATACGCACTAATGTTTGGGATTTGACACTCAAAAAAAAAAAGTAGATGAATATTCAGGACTCTACGGCTTGGTTTAGGCGATTGAAAACCAGTTAGTTGTTAGTAGTTTGAGCAACAAAACAAAACAAACGTTTTTTCAAAACTACAAACTCGATCCAATACAAATATATGTAGTTTAAAATCTGATTAAAAATGTAAAAAAAAAATGAAATTATGTGAAGGTGTCATCATTTACAAAGATTTTTTTATTTAATTTTTTGGGGTATTTTCATTAAACAAAAACATTGGGTACTGTTCTTAAAACAAAACAAAACAAAAAAACGAAAAAATCTAAACTAAATTATTTACATTTTATTTTTATTTTAAAAATACAGATTAATTGAATGTTTAGAGATGGAAGTCAACTACTTACCAGCAGAAAAGGTCAGCTGGATTTGCTCTTCGACAATTTCAATCGCAATGAAATCATGCCTTTCATTAAACCTGCCATTATAAAGCAGCAGGCCGTTTCTCTCCCTGGTAGCAAACCTATGAATAATAATAAAAAAAGCAATATTCAAAACCTAAATGCATCATAATTAGCTTGTTCAGTTCAAACCTTAATGCATAACAATTAGCTTGTTCAATTCAAAGTGTTAAGTAAGATCCACAGGCAATTTCAAAAAGTTTCTTAACTAGGTTTTAAAACATTTTTTACACCAGATTTATCATATTTTCATCAGACATTCTATTTTAATAAATATTCATTTCTGATCCACAGATCAAGAGTCCAGGAACATCCTAAGATCACTCACAACAAAAACATGCATTCTTGACAGGAGAATAAAAAAAGATAGGGAGTGGAGGAAAAGGAAGAGATAAAAGCTGCCAAGAGACACAGCTAGAGGTAATGACGCTGTAATGGACAGGGGAAACTGATACTCTGATGTTTGCCAACCTCTGGTATCTCAGTTGGCCCTGTGGTGAGGGCACCTGGGATTTTTGCAGGGAGAGGTGTCAGATAGCACATGGCAAAGGGGCAGACTCACAGGAAGTAAGAACAAAGATACCTCACCGCACACGGCATCCTGTTTTCATGTTTGCCCTGAGAAGAACTTGTGTGGTTGGTATGCATCCGTGTCTAATTTGCTAGATCGGTTACATGGTAATTAATAAATAGCATAATGGGAGGAGTGGAGGTTAAACAGGTGTTTACCCTTAGAAAATTTTGGTTTTGCCAGCAGGACATTTTCCCAGGACAGAACTGCATGAGATTTGGATGTGAATCAGACATAATTAACTAAACGTGACAAAAATCATATATATTAAAAAAAAAATCTAAAATCATATAAAACGAAATAGAAATATGTCAAAATAATACAAACTAAACTGAAACTATCAAAACCAAATAACTAAATTAGTTATTGTTACTAATAAAATTAATAATTTTATCATCATTAATTAATAAGATTTTTATTTTATTTAAATATATTTACTATATTTTTTATCATTTGATAAATAAATAGTATTTTATGTATTGTAAGATTTTTTTAAGTATTAAAATATGATCTTATTATTACATTTATGATTTTATTATAAGATGTTTTTATTTGAAAAGTATTAAAATATTATTAAATTAATAAAATATATAATTTAATTGTTTATTATGGGATATTTTAAAAGCATTAAAATATTATCTTATCAATAACATTTAGCATTTTATTATTTATTATTTTTATAAGATCTTTTTATTTTAATAGTATTAAAAATGTTATTTTATTAATAACATTTATTTATTATCAGAGAAGTATGTGCATGGATGGATGGATGGGTGGATGAAGTGATAGATGGCGTAACTCTAGAGGGTTTACTGACATGAAGGAGAGGGTGAAGTGGAATCTCTGCCTCAGGCCTCTGAAGGTGACGAAGGACTGGCCAGGGAAGCTGCGCGTGGTCATCTCACAATAGGGCTTCTCGTACTCGCCGTCAGGACACTGGCACAGGAAACCTCCCACCAGAAGGTCCACACACCTGCCTCCGTTCTTACACACACCTGGAACACAGCGGCCTGAGCGCGTGTTCACCTCACAGTGCTCTCCTGAAAAGAAAATACCCGAGAAACATTACTGCAACAAACTGCTTTTTATGTTTTCTGAAGAAAATGCGAGTGGTGTAAAAGTTGATTGTCAAGGGTATTGTTGCCAAGGTGTTGCTGTGCAGTCCTTGAAGAACCTTTTTCCACAATAAAGAACCTTTTGTGCATTGAAACGATTCCATGGATGTTAAAGGTTCTTCATGGAACCATAGATGCCAATAAATAACCTTTATTTTAAAGAATGTAAAAGTTTCTACTGTGATAGAATTTGCAGACAAAAGTTCAAGTTGTTATATTCTGACACACTCCACCTTACAGTTTGTGACAGAATTTTCATTTTTTGTAAAACTAATTCTTTAATAAAATGGACAGTTCAGGTCCTGGATGCTGATTGGTCCTTCCATTCTTGCTAAACGAGGTAACAAACCCACATTTCATACGTCCACTGACACAAACTAAGTGCAATTCAGCCATGGAACTCAATTTCAGATAATATTTGGAAACTTGTTCCCTTCACCCAACCTTCTAACCCAGCCACTTGAGTGAGCTTAGTTTTAGTTCCAACAGAACAAAGGCTTCCAGTTCTGTCCAAACGAGAAGGCTTCAGAGAAAGCGTTGACCACCATGTCCTCTTTGCTTAGTGATTCCAGGCAGGCTGCTGTGCTCACTGACCCAGACTAACCTTTGTTCATACTCTAAAGAAACAGGACCAAAGCCAAGCAACAGAAGAACAATGAAAGAGCCCTGGTGGTCTGTAAGACACCTGTTATGCTCCACTAGCCTCATAATCTGGGGTGAACTGATGACGGCTCGCTATTGGAAGATGCTGCAAGCAAAAGTAGATTTTTGCCAGAGAGTTCCTTTGATATTTTTCACAATAAATTATTGTGTTAGGGGCATTTGACCAAATTAAGATTAAATTCAAGAATAACACGTAGCTGAAAGATAAGACTGCTTAACTTTACATTGCAATAAAGGTAAACTGAACCTGATGATTTTGTTTCCTGAGTGTTTTTTTTTTTTTTTGCTATCTTTACATATATGTGCATACAGGGCCCAAAAATTAAATTTTAACACACTTGTTGACAACAGGTTAAAGGAAAATGAAAATAAATAAATATTAATTAATTAATTAATGACCACAAATATTAAGGTAACACTTTACAATGAGGTCTCATTTGTTAGCATTAGTTAATGCATTACCTATCATAAACTAACAATGAGCCAATATATTTTTACAGGATTTATTTACCTTTATTGCAATTCAAATTTTAATGAAAAGTAAAAAAAAAAAAAGACTATCAAAAATGTTTTATATCGATGTTATATAGACAGATAGATAGATAGATAGAAAGATAGATAGATAGATAGATAGATAGATAGATAGATAGATAGATAGATAGATAGATAGATATAGATAGATAGATAGATAGATATTCAAAGTTGTTTGATGTTGATGGTTTGTATGCCTTTGTATAACGTTTTGCGTGATCATATACTCTGGTAATTGTTTCATTTGCTCGCCACAGCTATATATATATATATATATATATATATAGTTTGTGTGGTTTGCTTTCACCTGAGATAGACGCACCCGTAGCACAGGACACAGAAACATGCCGATAACCATCTTCCCAAAAATCCATCACCATGCTGACAAATGCAGTAGCTGCAGAACAAACATCTGAGGTTTGCTTGGAGGACTTTACCTTGTTGCGCTTGTAATCCTGTATCTCTGATTCCAGGCCAGCTCGGTGTGCACACTATTGTGTACCTGCCATTACCTTGACAAGATCTGGGCCCAGAGGAACTATGTCGACTGGGACACACAAAAGAGGTTCCAAAGAGGTAATGATCCAAATGTCGGTCAGATAATCCCTCATTTCGGAGGAATTACAGGGATACATTACTCTGTAATGAGAGAAACCCATGAGAGGAACTACAGAGGCCACTGTCAACACCTCTAGTTATGACCACATACTACCCGAGGGCTTGACAGGGCAGAGGTTCACTACTCTTTACTGTAGTTCAGAAACCCGAACTGACAAACCGACAGAAGCTGTCAAAGTGAATGATCCAGTGCGGGAGCTCTGAACCTCGGGACTGAGGGTCTGGATACCGTTCCTGCTGTCAGATTTACACAGTATAATTCCTTCCAACAAGAGCTTATCTCCATTCAAGTTATGACAGAAGTAAACTAATGATGCTCTCACCAGTCTGAGCAACTGAGAAGATGTCAATTTGCAAGCAATCTGGAATCAACTTATTAGATCAACCAACCTATATCAAAACTCAGGTAATTGATATTTGCTGTGTTTCCAAAGGCACACATATCTATTAGCCCAACTTTAGCTTGGATTTGGGTTAGAGTAAAGATGTGAATAAACCCCTAAACCAAAGCATTAAAAGTTAGCAAGCAACTTTTTTACGTGAATTATAGCTCAAATCATGCCGTTTGTTGAGAAGAGGTGTTGTATTAATTTTCTAGACAATCAGACTTGCAATTTTCACTTGGCTGGCGATGAAATGGGTAAAAAAGTGTGCACTATTCAGAATTTAATTGACAATGCCTCTTAATTCTGAATTTAATTCCTGAATTCGAATTGAATTTGAATTTAAGTGGCAAACAGGATACAATTCAAATTTGAATGTAAAGATTTAAAATGACCTGATGTTCAAAGAAATTTATATAACTGAAATGTTAAACTACAACAATCAATGACAGGCGATTGATTGATTGATTGATTGATTGATTGATTGATTGATTGATTGATTGATTGATGGACTGTCAAATTGAGCCAGATAGCCAGACAGACAGATAGATAGATAAAGACACAGACAGACAGATAGAAAAGCAGAATTTTACCAAACCCTGAATACAACCTGAACAACAACCAGAACACTCTAGCAACCAGCTAGCAACCACTCAGAACACCTTAGCAACCACATAACATCAACCTAACAACCACCGACAACACCTTAGCATTGTGGCACCACTCAGATTTTCTTCTGAAAATATAACAAATCCAGTTAGAAAATTTAATCTGACATTAATTCTTGAACACTGTTGATACTGTTGATAAGTTGATACTGACCTGTAAAATCTTGCGGACACTCACAAGTGAATCCCCCCTCTCGGCTGCGGCACTTCCCGTTGTTCTGACACGGGCCTGAGTAACAAAGGTCCACCTCCGTCTCACAGTAGTCTCCAGTGAATCCATCAGGACATCGACACCGTAACCCGTTCATGGGGTGTATGGGCCTGAAAAGAACCGTGTTGGATGCCACGAAGGGAGCCGTACTGTCAAACTTCAGAACGGCCACACACTTCATGTAGTTCTCACAGGGCTCACGCAGACAGATATTATCATCAAACGGCAGGACGCGCTGAGTTGAGATTAGCGTCAACAAGGTGCGGTTAAGGTACATCTGCTCCTGCAGTTCCTCTGATGGGAAATAACGTCCCGGTGCTCCACCTGGGAGCAGGGCCGAGAAAGTGACGTTGAGAATGCTACCACTAACATCCGTATCATTTTGGACGTTGAAGACGAAGACGCCATCGGGGCTGGTGGACAGGACCGCGGCTACACCTTCAGTAAAGAGTGAGAGCAGAGGGGAGAGGAAACGCTCCTGAGACATGTTCTCCAGACGAACAGTGATGCTGTTCGTCAACATGTCATCCGTAATTATGGTCACACGTAGGGTGCAGAAGGCTGAGACCTGGTGGAGTCCATCTGTGAAGACACAAAGGGACTCAATTAATGTTTAAACAGAGATGAATGCCATGTCGGGAGCTGGCAGGTGGTAAGTTTACATTCTTGAGGGTGAGATGAACTTTATGAACATGCTCGAACATGGAGCTCAATTCATGTTGCAATGTGATTGTTCACCAAGCACTTCTACCTTCATAGTTTTGAGATCATTATTCACACTGTTTGAACAGCAGTACAACCAGCTTCCTGACAAGCAATGCAATGCATCAGTGACCTTAAAAAGTCCACAAAAGGTTTGTTGCAGAGGAGGTGTTTATTATCGGTCGTATAGGGAATATCTGACACTACAAAAATACTGCACAAAAGTTCATATAATGCTGCTTGTATTATTATTATTATTAGTAGTAGTATTAATAATAATTAGGGATGCACCGATATAAAAATTTTGTCTGATACCGATAATCGATAATTCTTATTGAAAACAGATAACCGATATATTGGCAGATAAATCGTAATCCAAATTTTTATATAATTTTTGAGAGCCTGATTACAAAAACAAAAGTCACACAATTAAAAGCCATGTCCCAATCACACAATTATAATGTTCTCATTATAATTTTATGTAGCCTATATGAAAGACTTGCGATGCACATGTTGCACTTAACTGTATCTTCCTTTTTTGGAGTGATTCCATTAATATTTCACGCAATTCAAAACCATACTGGCAAACAGTTTGCTTCCGAAGTGTCTCAGCTAAAAGACATAATACATTATTTATTGGCTTTAATATATCAGCCAAATGTTCATGCATCCCTAATAATAATAATAATAATAATAATAATAATAATAATAATGTTATGATAAATAAACGAATAAATTAATTGTATTGTATATGCTATTGTTGTTAATATTATAATTATTTTTTACTAGGAAAAAATATGAATATCTTATTCTGATGCTTATTTAAATACAAGTATATTTTTATATATCTGATAATATTATAAAAATATTGCAAAAAATAAAGTATATTATTATTATTATTATATAATATTATTACAATTGATTTATAATAAAAAAATAATTTAAAAATAAAATAAACAAATAAATAATAATGTATACTATTGTTAATATTATTATATTTATTTTTTATCTATTATATTTATTACATTTTTTTCTGTGTGTGGTGGTTCCATTGAAAATGTTGTCAGAGCAAATAAAATAATATCTGAACTACTAGCCTGACGGCCAGCAGGAATAAAAATCCACCTTTCTTTTCATTTATACCCACTTTATCATTACCAAATGCTTAAGAGCAAAAGTGTTTAAGTGTTTTGTTGTACATCTGGCAACTGTGTCACATTTATCCTGTCCTTTTTGTTTGACAGGCATTGTTCATGGTCCAGCGTATTCTTTAGTACCAATTGCGGGCTCCTAGTGTAAAGGGCCCCTATGTCATGTGAATGGAGAGAGCTATAATTGCAGGACAATGAGGACATGTTTCCACTCTGTTACACTGTCTTTTCACATACTGTCAGCTAAGCCAGACATGCAGTTGCAGACACAACAAGGAGTTTCTCTTTTTGCACACACACGCATTTGCATATGCATACAAAAACGCCAAGCATACACATTCAATTATATTAATTCATACTTCACATGCACAAACACAACAGTTGAATAAGTCACAAGTCAAAATTAGTAAATTAAATTTAATCAATTAAGTCAAACAAATATCACCCTTCTTATTTCCATTATATATTATAACTGAGGAGATGAAATAATATTTAAATATCATAGGAATTTTTATTTAAAAAACGCACAACACGGATCATCACAGGCAATTGGTAATTAAAAATATATATTTCCATTAATTATTTTGATTAATGCAATTAATTCAATTAAATTCTGTAATCGATTGACAGCCAAAAACTAATTTCCTCCTATCTTTACGCATTAAAGATGGAGTGTCCTGGCAAGCTTGCGATCTTGGCAAATCACAAATTTGTCACATACAAACCACAATTTTCCCAGAAGTTTCTGTGAGGGGAACGGCTTATAACAGGTCACATCCTGCTCTATTGTGTTCATAATACTCAATAATCCCATAAACTAAGTTTCTTTTAAATATGCTTTGTAAACTTTGCTAAATCGTGCCAGAAATCTGACCCTTATATGGAGAAGAACGCAGTAATGTACATGCTAAGTGGTTGTTTTTCGCCTTTTCTTTAATGAGGTGCGGGCAATAAAATCCCAACTTTGTATATTACGGCCACTCTGAAATGCATTAAGTCTCTCCCTCTCTGTTGACTCTCTCACCAGTAATTGCTATACATAACAAACACTCTGGCATATAATATGATATTACAGAGACACTTTACATTAGATCATAGTACTGATGAAAATTGATCCAAGCACTTAAAATTTGCAGACAGCACTACTGCTGAAAATGTAACTTAGTTCATTTATCTAGTAGTTCATTGTTACAACTGTAGTAATTATCACTACTTAAATGTGATCATACACAAGTAATGAAATTGTCATTGAATTCCAACCTTAAAACTGCATGGTCATCAAACATGCAAAACCTAGTTATTCCCACCAGAAAAAGTGAAACAGATCGTTCCCAAAGTTGTCCTACACATACTAAATAGGCCTACAGGTATGATCTTGGATCCTCTCCAGGAAAAAGCTTGTACAAAAGAAAGATAAGTCCCTAAAATATGTCTATACAATCAATGAGGAATCGCTGTGTTAATATGAATATCTTACACAAGAGTGGGTGGTCCACAGCAGAAACTGTACCAACTGATTCCAGAGACTGCAGAACCAGAAATCAAAGCAAAACATTATACGATCATTCGTTTAAATGGAATAACTTAGCACCTCACCACAGGAAGTCCAGCTTCAACGAATCCCTCAAAACTGATTGTGGAGATTATGACACTAGCAAAGTAAACTACACTGAAATGTTCACAGATTCACTTGGCAACAAACTCCTTTGGAAGACCACTGAGTTGTGACAGTATTTACAGCCTTTGTAAAGAGCAAGTGTCATGTTCAGTTTTCTTTTCGAACAATCTGAGAATGAAGGCAAACACACAGAGCAGCTTTTCGGCACAGTGTTTTCCAAGGGAAAAGGTCAAACAGTCTGTGCAAAGATAATACTTCAGTGTAGTTTAAATACTGACTCGCAGAAGCTGAACTGCAAATGAACACAGTGGGAAGTTTAGAGGTTATCACCTAACTGTTAAACTCTCCTACAGCTAATGTCAACCTCGGTTTCCTGGTTACCAACTATTATGCGGATGACGTGAACCAGAATTTCTAGTCTAAAGGCCTATTTCCACGCACTCTCATGCAGCTCATAATTTGTATGACATGGCAATATCGTATGATATCATGAAACTTGTCTCATATGAAAAGTACAACTAATGTTTTTTAATTATAATCATGGTTGTGTTTAGGTTTGGGTCATACATTTTTATACGACTTTGCCATCTCATCAAAATTTTCACAACTTTTCATGATTGAGAATGGTTGCCTTTTCACACAAACAAACTTTGTGTGAAATCTGTTTGAACTTTCCATTTATTACTTTAAGTAGGCCTACGTCGATACCAAAGCAAAAACACTCATTACAAGTATATATAATTACAATTTATCAAAGCTACAAAGAAATTAGGTCTAACTGTAGTGTACTGTATTCAGGTACAGACATGTAATAATTAGGCCCAAATGTAAAATAACACAATAGTGTTCACTGTAAAATAAATATAGATACATTTTTGTTAAAGCTATGTTTTGTTGTTTGATTAACAATAATGACTTAGACAGCAGCATGTATTTAGGCTATAGGTTGCTGTCACTTTAAGACCAATTGCACGGATCGATGGATCTCATGGAAAATAATGATACACATCCGATTGCTTTCTCAGCTGTTTACATTCACTTAAGATACAACCGACTGTGTTTACGAGATACTTGCCCAATTTTGACAATTTTGTGTGTATGTGTCTGTTCAAGCGCATGGAGATGCGAAAGAAGAATCAATGTGCGCATAGATTACAGTGCGCAAGAGCCGAATTGATAGTAAACCTTAGCAATTAATCCATGAAACGCATGCGTACCGAAACCGTGGGGCTTTGTCTGTACGGATTACGGATCAACTACGATCCTATTAACCCCTAGTATGGCACATCTGAATGTGAATGAGATTTCATCTGCAGTGGAAGGAAAGTTTGGTAACACTTTATTTTAAGGTGATGTAGTTACACGTTACTACATGTACTTACTATAGTAATAACAGTAAATTATGCATAAATACAAGTATCTAACCCTAAACCAATCCCTAACCATAACTCTATAGTAAGTACATGTAGTTTATTAATATCATTCAGTACTTATTTGAGTACAAATATAACCATGTCACCTTAAAATAAAGTGTAACCAAAAGTTTTTCAGCACATAATAACTTAGAAGACTTAAAAGTCATACGGGCTGAATTTATGGTTGATTGTAAAAAAAGACCAATGTGAACATTCTGCTTATCTGAAGAAAGGAAGCCATACGGGTTTGGATGGCATGAGATTGAGTAAATAATGACAGAATTGTCATATCAGGATGATCTAATGCTTTAAATATGGAGTGTCATGGGGTGAGAATACAAAATGTTGAATACAAACAGATCAGTCTTAATTTCTATTCAGTCATCTGTCCTAAAACGCTTCTCAAAAGCATGTGGGAACATTCAGTTGGACAGCTGATTGGCAGTTGGCTGTTGCAAAAGTAGCAGGGAGTGACAAAAAACTCCTGCCAAAGCATCAGTTAGCCAACGCCAAGACACATGTCCTGCTTCACCGGCAGTAGCCACAGCAACTTCACGGCTGATGGCTGACCTAAATATTTGCGAAGCTGAGCCAACTGGTGCCCGTCGCACAACAGGCACAGCTGAGAGAGGGGCTACTGAGAGCACAAGGCAATGAGGGAAGGGCTGTGTGCCCTATCGAAAAATCATAAAAGTTTTTAAAAAGACTTAACATAAGAAAACCACATTAGAAAAAAAACATGCTTTGGTGAATAATAATTATGAGATAAAGTCAAATCATGACATAAGCCATAATTATGAGATAAACAGACAAAATTATTATCAGTCAAAATTATGACATACTAAGTCATAATTATTAGTTAAAAGGTTATGAGATATTTAGTCATAAATATGTGAAAAAGTTATGACATACCAAGTCAGACTTCTAATATAAAAAGTAAAAATTATAAGAAAAGAAAAAATTATGATAAAAAGTATAAATTGATAATTATGAAATACAAATTCAAAACTAGTCGAACATTATGTCAAAATTATGACACACCAAGTCTGAATTATACTATAAAAGTCAAAATTATGACATACAATTAAATAGAGATAATTATGACAGTTGAAATTATCACATAAAAAGTCAAAAGTAAGACATACTAAGTCATAATTATGAAATTAAAAAAATGAAATTATGACAAATATAAAACGTTAAAATAGTGGAATTCTATTGCACAATTAAAGCTACAGTCCGTAACTTTTCTGGGTTAAAATTATCCTAAATAAATTTGAGCAAGTACATAACCAGCCAGTGTTCAAAACTATCTGCTTGCCTTAGCTCAAAACAGTAAGCTTGTAATAATGTTTTTAATTCCAGTGGTACTGGTGGATTTTTTTTGTGGGAAATTCGAGCATGTCTGTACACATAAAGGTGTCCCGGCTAGTAGGCTATATTGCATGTGAGGATGTTGGAGGTGGAGATTCATAGCCTTTTCTCCTCACAGCACTTAATATAATTAAACTTATCAATTTGATGGCGGATCCAGAAAGGTTCAAACGACAATCACCAGTGACAAATGGAGATTCACCCGTTGTAAAATGCAAAAGACTTCGGACTTCGGAGTGGCTACAGGAAAAGAGACTGCAACCGGGCCCATGCGAAAACAAGGATGAATAGCGGAATGGCATTAAATGCAGTCACGCAGTGCTGATGTTGTTAACATTAACAATTTGAGAACAAAGTATAATTTACACGGTTTGATATGATATGATAAGCGATCGTTAGATTTAATCAGCACGATTTACGCCAATGCTTTTTTCCCCTTAGTTGGTCAGAACAAAAGTGGATGTTACTTGTTCAGATGACATTTTCCGTGAAAATTCTTATGTTGGTTAGACTTCCAAAAAGTAAAATCTGTGATTCCGAATGACAGTATCCACACCGGCGCAGTGACTGACAGCCGCACATTCTCCTCAAAACATTAATTAATCCGCGCTGTGCCGTGCCGAGGCACAACCCACGAAAAGTTGATAATTCTGCGAATAACTGCAATCGCAGATTTCGAACAGAGATGGTGACAAAGAGGAAAAACTACAGACTGCCGCTTTAAATATCCAATATCAAATGATGACCAACTAAAAAATATATTAAAAGTATTTGATAAATGATATGGTCCCCATGCAGTATAGTCATGGGTATTCATAAATATTCATCATGTACTGTATATATTTTTTCGTTTTTACAGAATTTTTTTTTTTCTGTGGTCATCGATGACAGCATACCACATTAACATTCTATGCAATCAAATCTTTGTTTTGTTTGTTTCTTGCTTGTTCAACACATCTATCCTTTATTCAAGCCCTACATTCCTTTTTAAGGCCTATTAAAAGCTTTCTCCCTGGCATGGCTTGTGTGGAATGTGGTAAGTTGCACTCTGAGAAGTTAATGAACAAAGCATCTTTCTAGAGAGTTCATGGTCTAAGTGCCTGATAATGGAGACCACACCTTGGCCGGCCACCCTCATGAATCTGTTGTGATTCTTGTTAACATCATCGGTGGCAGGTCTGCTTTGATCCCTTCAAGCACATACATAAAACAGAGGGGAGCACAGTGAAATGGAGCCCTGCAAGGTGTGGATTTTATGGGTAGAACTGTTAATGTTGCCCAAGGCCAAGAGACATGAAGGTGCTTCTACTTGGTTTTTGCATTAGTATTCTGCATTAGTATATGTTAGAGGTCTTTGAGGATTGAAGCACTTATATAAAATATTAATACCTAGGCATTAAATGCCTTTATTGAAAAATGCCGCAAAATGCAGATGCCACCAAATACTGAGAAACTATAAGTTTCTGCCTTCATTACTCTGCATTAGATGAGCTCATCCAAAACCCTAACTTTTCTTTTATAGGTAGTGACATGACGCAATTGAATGAATTTCAATTACGAAATCCTTGCTGAAAAAAATAATTAATTTTTCTAAAAATCTTACCGACCACAAATTTTTTTTGTAATTGTAGACCACTTTTATAATGCTTCTTAACCTTTTTTAGAGCTTGGGAGACATATCCCGGACACTGTTTGCTTTCATTGTGTTTAAAAGTGCAGCTTCTACATTCTGTTGAACTTCTCGTTTTGTACTCCACAAAAAGAAAAAGAAAAAAAGGCCATATGGGTTTGGAATATGAGGGTGAGCAAATGACTACAGACATTTAATCTTTGGGTCAACAGCTTTAAAACTATGATTTTGGAGAACTGCGGTAGTTGTATGAAATTCTTAAGATTAAACACAGAATTTGCCTTGATTGCATAATCATTTAATTTCATTGTTAAGGATGGAATTCAGAATCAAAGCCTTAGCATTAGAGAAGATAATGCCCAGTTTGCCCTTTGTACTCGTGCAGTCCAATGAAAAACCTCCATACACAATTCCTGACTCTTTTTCAAATAGTCTTTGGTGTCCAATGGCAACAGCTTGTGCCTGGAAATTAAGAACAGCTCTTGAAGAACAGTACTCCTAAGCTCTATTTATGAGTAACACAAACTCTGCAATCATTACCAAGCTTTGTCTTTTGATGTAAAAATCTACTTCATGCAAGTGGTGTGATGCGGAATATTGTTTTACTGTCACGCAGGTACACCAGTCACAACATACTGTGCCTGACTGACAAGTTTTGCAGTTGCTGTTCTGATCTCTGCTCTTTCACCAGACAGACATGCAAAAGACATTGCGTGCAAAAAACTCTCTTCTTTCAGCTGTGTCCTTCCTTTAAGGTTTCGACACACAAACAGTTTTGTCTTCACTGACAGAAATCTGCATGTGGACAATGCCTCCCTCCTCTTTTGATTTAAGAAGCCCCCCGAATTTCACCCCCTACCCTCCTACTCACCCCACTTCACAAAAGGGGCCCCGTGCTTCAACCCCCCAGCTTGGCGCAAAACGCTTAAGAGCTCCACAATGCTCCCCCATTCTCCATGGCAACAACAACGGAGAGCCAGAGATTTTCAAAACTCTTTTTAAGAGACGTCCTTTAGAGGACATCCATGAGGGAACCCAATGGGATGCTTCGTTCCATTACCAGAGGATTAAGAAGGAGATCAGCTTGCTTAGCGCAAGTCTCCCGGTTGAAAAGATCAACATATGTTGTATTTGGATGTTGGTCCACACCAGGCTTCTTAACTAGCTTAACCAGCAAGACTTTCTTGTTCTTTCTGGTCTAATGAAACAATCAATTCCTGCCAAATCAACCCAACTTTTTCGAAAGGAATTGACCAATGGCCAAATTAGAATTGTGGAAGGAAATTTTCTTGTCAGTTCTTCACAAACATATTGCCTCATTTTCAGTTTTTTATCCAAGACTTTCTTGGTATTTCTGGTCTAGTGAAGATGGTTGAACAGCATGTTTTGGTGCACCACCAAGACCAGCACTAACCTACAGTACATAAACCAGCCTGGACCTGCAATGAAATTCATGTTGGCCTAAGCTGGTCAATGTCAGCATGAAACATGACCTGACCAATCGCTTGATCCCTGCTTTTCTCTGAAAAGTTCCAAATTCCCTGCATGGTTTAGATGCTTCGAAAAGCTGATATGAGATAAAGATTTCATACATAAGATGATTTAGAACGTGCCGAAAAAAGGATAAAGACATATGCACTGCCATTAACGGAAGAAATGTGTGCAGCACACGCTTTGCATCAGCCGCTGCATGAGATTTCACTTATAGACCAAAAGGGGATTTATGAGATACATCTAAGGTCCAAAGATAAAGATGAAAAGATCAAAGATTATGAGAAGTGCCCTACCTTTAAAAAAAAAAAAACTGTAGATCAAAAGTTGACTAAAGAATTAACCACAGATGGTCCTTTCTTGGCAACCAACTCCCTCGAATTAGATATTAAATTATCACTCAAAATCCAAAAGCGCTCTAGATAAGACTTATTATGAAGTTATCTTGATGCACTGTAATGAATGGAATGCACTGCTGGGTTTGAGTCAAGTTTATTGGCTGAATGTTAAATGATGCAAAATAACTAACACTAGAGTTGAGGCGTTATGCTGGGAAAGAGAACCACTGAGTCAACATGAATACAGATGCAGCAATGATTCATATTCTTTAAATAATTAAGATTTTAAGAACATTACAGTGTATTTAAAGCTGCATATATATTAAGGCAGTGAACAATTTCAGGGAATAAAAGGATAACCTTAGATTTATCAAATAAGCACAGTACATTATGTGTATCCAATATGTTTCTCTCTCTCTCTCTCTCTCTCTCTCTCTCTCAAAAAACAACAACAACAAAACATTTATTTTCCAGCATTAAAGAAAAAGCTTGAATGCTAATGATCGACTGATTAAAAAGCTTTGTGGAAGCCAAGTGAAAGATGACTCAGAGATATTAAAACGGTAATGCTTTCGATAATGCTTTTTTTTAAATAAAGTCTAATTTATTCCAGATTAACCCAAATTTTAAAAAGGAATAGAAAAATGGGCAAATTTTGAGGATGGAAAATTTCTTGCCAATTTTTGTGAACATATTGCCGCCTCATATTCAGTTTTTTATCCTAGACTTTCTTGGTATTTCTGGTCTAGTGAAGATTGTTGAGCATTTTTGTTTTTCTCCAATGCCAGACTGTAATAAATGGAATTGCAAACAATGTGATACCAATTTGAAGCATTTTAAAAAATATATTTATATCTAATAAAATATCTGTAATTTATAAAATGTATTAAAATGTATATCAAAAAGAAAACAAGGTTTAAAAAAGTATATGCATAATGTTTATAATGAACAAAAGCGTTTTTTTGTTCATCATAAGAAGTAATGGTTGTGTTCTTCCTCCACTGTCACTGTGTACAAAGAAGTTATTTGCCTGCCCACTAAGCAGGGGCACATGACATTTCTCAGAATCAAATTAAGTGGCAGTGTGTCACTGGAACTACATGGTAAGGGTGCATCTCTACTTACAGGCTGATCCTCATCCTCTGTAAGCTGTGACAACAATTAAACAGAAGTAATCAAAACAACACAAAACAATCTCTAGTTGTACCTAGCCTACATAGGAGTTTTAAAGGCTCTTCAATTAATCCCCCAACATTTTCTTGTCAAATGTGACACCTTATACGAGACAAACAAGTTTTATCATTATTGAATCTATCACTCCATGGACATCAGTTCTAATCCTGATATCACATGATATCTTGTTGAGACATGCAACATGGTTTTCAGCTTATGGATGGATTTCAGTTATTGTAGCTTTTTTGTTTTGATTCATTTTTCTTAAATTAATCTTGGGGCATGTTACAGCCTGGGGGTGCAGAATGTGAATAAAGACTTAAAATCATAAGTCAAGTCCAAACCTTCTTTTGACACATGATCAGTCACTGTCTAATAGGCAGGACATTCGGTAAGTTTTTGCTCCTGGGAAAATGTACATGAAACGATCAAACCTGACAGGTAAGAATGACATTTGATTTCTACAAGTTTCAAAGTGAGAAGGAATCACTAACTTTAATTCATGTTAGTGCATGATAGTTGTTAGAGAGAATATGTACTGATGGATCTGAGGAATGTGGGGAAAGATCAACAACAGTTAATTTGAAAATTGTTGGAGAGTACCAATTTAGAAACAATTACATCTCACTATCAAACCACAGTTGTTGTTCCAAGTAGAAGAGACATTGAAAGAGTGTGAGCGTGGCATAGGCCCAGGGACAACAGTTTTAAAAAAAGAGAGATAAGTGAGTCCTTAATGTGATATCCAGAATGACCAATTGGGAGAAATAAAGTTGTGAGGTAATGTTGCAAGTACTTTTTTTGACTGAGGTTTGAACAGGCTTCAAAAACAATCTCATATTCATTGAATAATATATTGCAAAAAAGAAACTTCAGAATTGCTGCAAATAAAAAAGCATTATAATTGTTGTTATGGATATTCTCACTATAGGGAGTGCCATAATATATTGTTGAGCATATAAGCAGAGACACAGTAAGGCTGTAAAAATAATTTAGATATTCAGGGACTGAGAACCCATCAGAAGAGAAGAGCACACAAGGAGGCAGATCAGATCACCATCACTAAGAGTGTAAAAAAAAAAAAACAATTAACACAGCATGAAAAGAATAAAGCTTGCACAAATCCCCTTCTACTATGACAAGGCAACTCGCAAAGCAGATTTTGAAAATCACTCAAACCACTCCACACATTACTTTGCCTGTTCGCCACATACTTTAACTTTTCAAAACCAAAATCTTGCTCAAATAATGTGGTATGTGCATAGTGAATCTCACCTGAAACCGTTACCCTCATTGTGGCCTCAAGTGGCCTGTTGTTATCCAAGTCCTTGCTCAGCTTTAACTCCCCAGTGTCTTGATTGAGAATCAGCAGGCTGAGTTCATTTCCCTCAACAAATGTGTAGAGGAGCTTGTCAGACACATCTGGATCATGAGCAGGCACCTTCCCGATAGGTCCTGTGGGAAAGCTGCTGGACTTATTGGTAATGTAGTTGTTAAAAATAATCTCAAAATCCTGAAAAACGGGGTCATTGTCATTGACATCTACTAGGAGGACGTGTATAGTGGCCCGACTGACAAGTGGTGCGGAAGTGGCCTGGACCACTATTACATACTCCATCTTGGTCTCATAGTCTAGGTCAGTAAGGGCAATTAGATCTCCGCTGAAGATGTCAAGCTGGAAGACCTCAGGAATATTGCCCTCAACAATCTGGTAGAGGATCTGGGCATTGGTACCTTCATCTGGATCTGTGGCACTTACACGGGCAAGAGTGGACCCTACGGCACTGTTTTCCTCTACGTATATATACAACTCGTCCTTTTCAAACACAGGGGCATTGTCGTTTATGTCCAACACGGACACATGAATGTCTACGGCTGCTTTGAGAGGGGGCACTCCTTTGTCCACTGCAAACGCCTTGAGATTATACACTGCAACGTTTTCCCTGTCGAGCTTGCGGGCAGTTCTGATGATCCCAGAGTAAGGCTCAATAAAAAAGTCCCCCTCACCATCGTCTCCTCCCTGGAAGGTGTAGCTCAGTCGACCGTTAGATCCCGAGTCTCTGTCTGAAGCGGATACCTGGAGTACACTAGTGTATACCGGTGCATCCTCAAACACTGTTCCCTGGTAGATGTCCCGGAGGAACTGCGGTGCATTGTCATTGGCATCAAGAATGATAATCTCCACATAAGTGGTGTCTGATTTCTGGGGAATGCCATTGTCACGGGCAATGATGGCAAGCGTGTAGGATGCCAGATCTTCGTAATCTATCTCAATCTGAGTCGTGATTGCACCGGTGTCAGGATCAATCTTGAACTGTGGCACATTATCCTCCATTTCATAAGTGATACGGGCGTTTTCACCAGTGTCCTCATCGGAGGCACTGATTACCACAACAGTTGAGCCTACGGGCCGGTCCTCGCTCACTAAAACCTGGTAGTTGGCACTTTGAAATACAGGTCTATGGGTGTTGGCATCAGTCACATTAATAAAGACTTGAGCTGTGTCATGGCGTGTACCATCTGAGGCAGTGATTGTCAGAAGATACTGTCTTTCTTGCTTGTAGTCCAGAGGGAGTGCCAAAGTAATAAGTCCCCCTCCACTCTGGCTGGTGATGGCGAACCTGTTCCGTGTGTTCCCACTAGATATTTGGTATGTTACCACACTGTTTACATCCCTGTCTACAGCTGTGATGGAAAGCACACTGGTCCCCACAGCTGCATCCTCATTGACCTTTAGGTTATACAAGTGGTGTGTGAAGGTGGGGACATTGTCATTTACATCTAGTATAGTGACACTTACACTAGCTGAAGATGACATTGTAGGAACCCCACAGTCTCTGGCCTCAACACCAAAACTGTAAAACTCAGTAGTTTCCCTGTCTAGCTCGGCATTAACCGTAATCCATCCAGTGTTGTTATTGATAGTGAATGGAAAACCAGGTGATGTGTCAGTCAACTTGTATTCCAAATGAGCATTGTCACCTGAATCAGCATCGATAGCTTGAATGTGCATCACTGAGTAACCTACAGGAACATTTTCTAACACTGAGGCTTGAAAGGGTGTGCTAACAAACATGGGGGCATTATCATTAACATCCACCACTTGGATTACAACCATACCTGTGCCATTAATAAGAGGTGGTCGCCCTCCATCTTGTGCTTTCACTCGCAGTGTGTACTCTCTTATCATCTCATAATCTAGAGGGCTGATAACATCAATGCCACCCGTAGGAGAGTGTATGTAAAACTGGCCCTTTATATTCCCATTTATGATGCTGTAATGCACTTTAGCATTATTTCCAGCATCTTTATCTGTAGCCTTCACCACAGCTACTTGTGAATTCACAGCTATGTTTTCAGGAACTTGAACTACATATCTCTTCTCACTAAACTGGGGGTAGTTATCATTCTCGTCCTCTACGAAGATGTGCACTGTGGCTGTGGCGGTACGGGGACCGGGCTCTCTACCCTGGTCGTTGGCTTCAACAATAATCCTGTAGTGAGATTTAACTTCTCTGTCTGGTCTGACTCTGGTTTTGACCAACCCATTCCTTGAATCGATTTCAAAGCAAGTGTTCACCTCATCATTATTCACAATCTTATAAATCATATTGGCATTAGAAGGGGCGTCTCCATCTGTAGCCCTAATAGTCATCACTTCAAAGCCTACTTCAACATTTTCTCGAATACTAACCCTATACTCATTTTGTTCAAAAACTGGCGCGTGGTCGTTAGTATCGCTGACTGTGATAGTGAGGTAAGCGATAGCTGTTATTTTAGGGGTTCCCCTATCAGTAGCAGTAACTTTGAACACATGTGTGTCTTTAACTTCCCTGTCTAAAGGTTGTAGAGTAGTTATACCACCCGTCTCAGGGTTTATTTGAAATAAATTATTAGATCTGATGTCAAAAATAGCTTCCATGTCGTATTCTACAACACCAGCGTCTCCATCGTCCGCGTCGAAGGCTTTAAGGGTAATGACGCGCGTTCCCGAGGGCTCGTTCTCGGGCACTGATACCTGGTAGTTTGGCAATTGAAACTGAGGAGCAGAGTTCACGTTTCTTTTTTGACGTTTAGCCCACGGGTCTAATTGACCTCCAATGTGTTTTCTGCTTAAATGTAACTTAACATCGACAAATAAAGAGCCATTCAGTGAGTTAGGCATTAAACAAAACAAATTCGCTTCATCTAGCTGCTTATGAGGTAAACAGAGGCTCGTGCTCCTGGGGTAAATAACGTGCCGCTGGTCTTTCTCCACACACCTACCACGAAACATTTGAGAACTCCGCATGGATACAGGTAAACGTTCATAAATGTTTATGGGTAAGAAGTCTAAAGAAAAACATGTCTCATACCCAGTCAAGAGATATATATAGGCATCTGGTTTACGATTTTTTCTTTTGTATTTGTTAAAGCAGTTCTGCCCATGAACGAATGTATTGAAATGAAGCAGAATGAAGTTTCCTGAAAGCAGAGATTTAATCCGCAAATACAGTGGCACAGGATTTCTCGGTAAACGAGCGCAATCAACTTTGCGCGCGAGTGATACCACCCCATCACTTCTCCTGATCTTTAGAAAGTGCCGTAAAGACTTATCTGTGAGACTTCTGTCGATTATGTACGTCCATTCTGGCCCGACTGATACATTTGCCAGTGTTGCACCAGGCTGGAGGGCTTCCGATAGATGTAAATCCAAGCATCCAAACGGTGAGAGATGAATAAGTAATCCAAAGCACATCCATATCACTGGTAATTCCATGGTTCACGCGCATCTCATTGAGGAAATTAGTCCAAACGATCCAGAACGTCTGCAGTCTGCAAAATTTCAATCATTCCTGTAACGTGAACGTGCATATTGGGTCAAGGCATGTTTCTGTGTGCAGAGCAGCAGGGACCAGAGAGCTGCACTGATAAGTTTTAATGAGTAAGATGGCCCTCTCCCTCCCCTCCCCTCCCCTCCCACAACAATTTGCATGGACCCACTCATGCATTGTGATTTTGAAATATCCAATGAGCTCAACCGAATAGCTTACATTCGTGGCTATTAAAGAACAAAGTTTTAAACTTAAATGTAAACCATTTCAAATTTACCCCCCTATTATGTAAAGGATTAAAATGTATTTCTAAATACTGAGACACAAGAATTGTTAAAAATAAGATAAAAAAAAGAAAGTTATTTGTTGCTCCAAAATGTAAGAATGCACTACAATTCTCTAATTTCACCATTAAATTAATTTAAAAAATAGTTTATTTAAATTTATATATATATATATATATATATATATATATATATATATATATATATATATATATATATATATATATATATATATATATATGTATATATACTGTACACACTCAGACTTGGGTTGTTCTTAAAATTTCCATAATCATTTGAACTCTTTTAGCGGTAGCCCTTACTTTCTTCACCCTACATTGTTAAATAAATAAAACATCTCAGCCATAAATAAACACCAATTAAATATATGTCAGCTATTGCTCAATTAAATGATCTTTTTTCTTGAAAAAAGAAAACGTGCTGAAATACCTCGTCTATCCCGAGGAAATAGATTTCATGTTCAACTCTTCTTTCTCATTCCCCAATATAAAACAGCATGACATGGAATTTAGTTTACATGCATCCTAAGAAGATAAAACAGTGTTTCATATGATAGTAGTTATCTAGGGCAGATCTTGGTTGAGTACGCCCCCTTGTGGATAATTAAAGGAAAAATAAAAATTCTGCCATCATTTACTCACCCTAAAGTTTTTTCAAACCTGTATGAATTTCTTTCTTCTGCTGAACACGAAAGATGTTTTGAAGAATATGGTAACCAAAGAGTTGATGGACCCCACTGACTTCCATAGGAGGAAAAAATATGTACTATGGATGATGTCAATGGGGTTCATCAACTGTCTGGTTACCAACATTCTTCAAAATATGTTCCTTTGTTATATACATATATATATATATATATATACAGGTCCTTCTCAAAAAAATTTGCATATTGTGATAAAGTTCATTATTTTCCATAATGTAATGATAAAAATTAAACTTTCATATATTTTAGATTCATTGCACACCAACTGAAATATTTCAGGTCTTTTATTGTTTTAATACTGATGATTTTGGCATACAGCTCATGAAAACCCAAAATTCCTATCTCAAAAAATTTGCATATTTCATCCGACCAATAAAAGAAGTGTTTTTCATAAAAAAAAAAGTCAACCTTCAAATAATTATGTTCAGTTATTCACTCAATACTTGGTCGGGAATCCTTTTGCAGAAATGACTGCTTCAATGCGGCGTGGCATGGAGGCAATCAGCCTGTGGCACTGCTGAGGTGTTATGGAGGCCCAGGATGCTTCGATAGCGGCCTTAAGCTCATCCAGAGTGTTGGGTCTTGCGTCTCTCAACTTTCTCTTCACAATATCCCACAGATTCTCTATGGGGTTCAGGTCAGGAGAGTTGGCAGGCCAATTGAGCACAGTAATACCATGGTCAGTAAACCATTTACCAGTGGTTTTGCCACTGTGAGCAGGTGCCAGGTCGTGCTGAAAAATGAAATCTGTATCTCCATAAAGCTTTTCAGCAGACGGAAGCATGAAGTGCTCCAAAATCTCCTGATAGCTAGCTGCATTGACTCTGCCCTTGATAAAACACAGTGGACCAACACCAGCAGCTGACATGGCACCCCAGACCATCACTGACTGTGGGTACTTGACACTGGACTTCAGGCATTTTGGCATTTCCTTCTCCCCAGTCTTCCTCCAGACTCTGGCACCTTGATTTTCGAATGACATGCAAAATTTGCTTTCATCCGAAAAAAGTACTTTGGACCACTGAGCAACAGTCCAGTGCTGCTTCTCTGTAGCCCAGGTCAGGCGCTTCTGCCGCTGTTTCTGGTTCAAAAGTGGCTTGACCTGGGGAATGCGGCACCTGTAGCCCATTTCCTGCACACGCCTGTGCACGGTGGCTCTGGATGTTTCGACTCCAGACTCAGTCCACTGCTTCCGCAGGTCCCCCAAGGTCTGAAATCAGTCCTTCTCCACAATCTTCCTCAGGGTCCGGTCACCTCTTCTCGTTGTGCAGCGTTTTTTGCCACACTTTTTCCTTCCCACAGACTTCCCACTGAGGTGCCTTGATACAGCACTCTGGGAACAGCCTATTTGTTCAGAAATTTCTTTCTGTGTCTTACCCTCTTGCTTGAGGGTGTCAATGATGGCCTTCTGGACAGCAGTCAGGTCGGCAGTCTTACCCATGATTGCGGTTTTGAGTAATGAAACAGGCTGGGAGTTTTTAAAAGCCTCAGGAATCTTTTGCAGGTGTTTAGAGTTAATTAGTTGATTCAGATGATTAGGTTAATAGCTCGTTTAGAGACCCTTTTCATGATATGCAAATTATTTGAGATAGGAATTTTGGGTTTTCATGAGCTGTATGCCAAAATCATCAGTATTAAAACAATAAAAGACCTGAAATATTTCAGTTGGTGTGCAATGAAACTAAAATATATGAAAGTTTAATTTTTATCATTACATTATGGAAAATAATGAACTTTATCACAATATGCTAATTTTTTGAGAAGGACCTGTATATAAAACAAAGGAACATATAATTCTCTAATATTATATATATATATATATAGTAATAATTATAATTATTGTAAAGAACAATAATACAAGTACACTTATAGCAAAACATTTCACAATAACGTTTCAGGTCTTAAAATACAAAACAATAGACAGATAAAAGACTGTCTAAAAATAAAATATATATATATATATATATTTAAAGTCTTGCCTTGCCTCTTGTCAATCGTTACTCTTAAAAGGAACCTGATGCTAAATAACTTTGTTATGGAAAAAGTTATGGACAAGTTATGGAAAAAGTAATTGTGGGGAAACTGGCTGAATAAATAACATTAATTCTGAGAATAACATTAATTCTGAGATTCTATAAGTGTGGCTAACTTTAGTGGGGCACTGTACCAATCAAATCAAGGTTGAAAGAAACCGTGGTTTAGAATACACATTCTATGATCATTTAAAAAAAAAATCTTTAAATATTAGGGCCCATTCCCACCAAGAAGGATAACTATAACGATAACTATATTATAATCTACATTAATGCCTGATAACATTCTGGTTATTAAAAGCAGACGCTGTGGGTGTATTCTGACAGCTGAAAAACAGCTGTCGTTCAACAGCTGAAAAAATCGTTCTGAAAATGATTCCAATAATATCATTCCACTGTTGGGCTTCCCTATTCTCATAGAATTAGAACAATTAAAACAGCCTTCAGTTTGAATGAAAAAATAAACAGACTTCAACAAATGGGATTTTCTCTCAGTACAACTAGTAGTATGCTCGCTATCGCTAAACACAAAACAATATATATTTCTTTACATACTGCTGATTTTTTAATAAATATTGACTTAAAAAATCTAAATTATAATTGTTAAAGGGATAGTTTACCAATAATTCTGTCAAAATATCTTATATTTTGTGTTCCCGAAAAGAAAGTCAGTCATACAGGTTTGGAATGACATGAGGGTGAGTAAATGATTACCATTTTCATTTTTGGATGAATATACCTTTACTAGCTTCAATCTTTGTGCCGAAAAGTGATTCAATTCAAACTAAATATCTAAATAAAATTCATGTGTTCAAGTTTCATTTATTGCAGTTGATGGGTACAACATTATGTAAACTTTTCAAACTAAACTTAAATTCTTCCAACCAAAACCATTTTTTGCCAGTCTCTTAAGTTCTCAATCCCACAGAACCACACTGAATGAGGCACATTAGTACAAAAATGGCCAGCAATGGGGACGATTATATCAGAAAACAAACAGCCCACACAGCTTGGTCAACAGTATCCAGTCAGAAAGTCTGATAGAGCCAACACAGGCTGGATGCTACTGGTAATACGGTCTATATCGTGACTGGTCAGGGTGGTGAGCCCCTGGCATCTGTCCCTGTGGCGGTGGCCCCTGCATACAGGGCGGATGGGGTCCGCGTGAATTGGGCCACATCCCTGGGCTCATGCCACCTGGTTGGGTAAAAGGTGGGCTAAGAGTGCCTTGGTCCTGTGGCATTGAGTTTGGGTTGTAGTGGGGAATTGGACCTGGTGGAGGGTGACTCATGTAGGGTGGCATCTGGCTGATGATGTGTCCAGGTGGAGGGGGTGTTGACATGGGAGGTGCCTGGTTGTAAACCATGTGAGGTGTGGCCGAGCCTTGCGGCGGGTGCTGCATGGGGATGCTGAGAGGGGGGGGTGGGGGCGGCGGAGGCCTGTAATGTGGTTGTTGTGGTGGAGGCATTATGTGATGCGGGTGGGAAACCACTGGTTGGCTGGAGTAATCACCAGGAAGATGATGCGGACCAGGAGGTGTCTGTGGGTGAGGCTCACGGGGAGAGCGGCCCAAGCTCCCCGAATCATCATGAATGGGCACTGTGATCAGGTTGCTATGCTTCCGTGTGGTCACTGTGGCAATCCGGAAGGTCTCCGGGGGGAGGGGACGTGGGGTAGGCCCCAGATCGGAGGGCGAGGATGGAGGTGGGTGGTTGTAGGTATCATGGCCTTGCAGTGGGGAAGGAATGAGAGGGTGCGATTTAGACAGGTGGGGAGGTGGAGGCAACCGGAAGTGGTCTGGTGGGTCAGAGGCCAGCGTCGGGTGTGGTGGATCCGGGCGAGAGCTTCCGGCCTTGCTGGCCCTCATGTGGCGATGGTTGATGTGGGCCTGCAGGTCTCGCTGTGAGAGGTAGGTGCGTTTGCAGCTTTGCACGATGCTGCACATGAAGAGGGAGCCACGCTGGCACTGCTCGATGCGCTGGACAGGGTCTGTGCAGCTGTAGAGGGACAAACTGAACTTAGGATTTAGTAGGGGAAGTGGACTCTTATACACAAACTATTAAGGCCTGTTCACACCAACAACGATAACTATAAAGATAAAGTTCTAAATATTGTTCAGAATATAAAAGAAGTCCACACCACAGCTATAACGATAATGATATAGAGGAACGATATCGTTGAGGTCAGTTTCAGAGCGATTTTTTTTCCAGCTGTTGAACGATAAAACGCTGACAGCCCATCAGAATCCATTCGAATTTAAGGGCTCATGCATTTAAAAAGCCAGACGATATTGCAGAGAAGTTAATTGCAGAGGTCCAGAAAAATCCACCCCTTTTCAAGGATACTTTTAAAAAAATAGATACATGGAAAACAATCGATCATACCCTCAGAATAGATGGTGAGAAGTATTAATTGAGATGAGATCATTATGTTAGGCTAACAAACAGTGTAACATAAAATTACCTCAGGAATCCCAGCACTAGTTGACAACTTTGTCTTACTTTGAAGTTGCAGTGAAAAAGACTAGGTGTTGTTTTTATTGCACAATATTGACTACATCAGCTAAATTCACTTCTAGATTAGATTGTTGCCACTAGTAAGATTCACTCGAAACCTAGTATGCTGAGGGCATCTGCTGGTTAAAGCTGTGTAAATGCAAAAACATGTTTAATGACATGTTATAAACACTTTAAAACCCCACCTGCTTAGATTAAACAGACCGTTACCGTTTGTTGGTGTGGACGCAAATAGAGTTATCATTATAGTTATCGTTCTTGGTGAGAACAGGCCTTTACTCTGTTTTCTATTTATATTCGAGGATCTGAACGAACAAAGGACCTGCTATGCAGTATTCACATTGCCCTCCAAAAGTTTAGGAACACCCTAGACATAAAAGCTTATTATTCATGGCATGAGCATGCTGCCAGCATTTTCACAAATTCATATTTTTGTAGTTTTCATAGAGATGATACAAATATTGTTTTCAAAAACTTGCACTTTGAAACTCGCTTCTAAAAGTTTGCGTTTTTAGGCTCCCAAAACGCCGTTGACGTGTAAATGAACGGCGAAAACACATAAAAAGTTTTCATTTTTTAGTTGATAATGTGTCTTTTAAACAGCCCTAAAGATGCAAGTGGTGCACCAAAACTGAATTGCTCTCAAAATGATCAATTAACACTGGAAACTAAAAATCATCTTTAACAAATTGTGATTTATGATATATTTATAATAGAAATTAAAATGTATATTCAGTCTCTAATGAAAAAAATTCTGCTGAATAAGTTTGGTTTTCCCATGTTCCTTGTCACAGAGTGAACATCTGTCCACATCAAGTATAGAAATAGATACTCTTTATAGCATAACTCCCAAAACAACACTGGATGTTCAAGACAAGGATGTGCTTCTGAACCACATAAAGTCAGCTGACATACTCCTATTCTAACGCCTACAGACGTTACCAAGGAAACAGAACATGCTAAATTTCCCTGATTTGCTTGTACCCTACAGGCAACATTTAGAGGAACACTACATCCAAACTTATACCAGGGATGGACACGGTGTGTTTTTAAAAGCATCACTTGAACCTCAAACATACTAAGAACAAGATAAAATCTACTTAAACTACTGTGGGAGAAACTCACCCAGGGCACATCTTGTCGCATTTCTTCTCATAGTGCAATGCACAGTCATAGCAGAACACATGCTTACAGGGAATCTGAAAAAAAAAAAAAAAAAGGAAAGAAAGAAAGAAAAAAAAAAAGTCAAAACAAGATCTCCAGCAGTATAAAGTAGGTTTTAGGAACATATTTCTTACCATTCGCCCATAGATCTTTATGGGCAAGCCACACTTGTCACAAAAATGAACTGGAATATCATCTTTTACTCCTACCAAATTGAGCTGAGGAAATAAGCAGATCACTCACTTATATTAAATATTTTAAATATTTAAATATTGTATGAAATATTTCCTTTATTACAAAATTATTATTACAAAAATATAATCTAATTTGTTCAAAATAATCTATGAGAAATGTGTAACCTTATAATCCCAGAAGATTGGCTGAGGGAATCTGCGCTGGTTTCCGTAAGCATCTCCAGATTTACACTCAAATCTTTCCTCTTTTTTATAGCTGAAAGGCTCTGAAGATAAAGAAAAACATAAATATATATATTTATAAACAAGTCATTACTACTGTTTTATTTAGACCGAGCAAAATTCAGATTTATTGGTGTATCCAACTCAAATCCACTAAGCTGTTTATAGTCCAAAAAGCCAAAAACACACGAACAGGGATGCACTGCTATTAAAATTCTGGCTGATGCGATAAGCCGATAATTATTTTCATGTTATGACTAATATCTGATAAATGACAATATCAAAATTCTATATTATTATGTATTATAAAACAAATGAAAAACAAAACACAAAAAAACTAAAATAAAAATCTTTTTTAAATGCTACAAGTGAATTTAGGCATCACAACATTATAATGTACAGTACGAAACATGGATATTGGTTTTGGATTGGCTGAATATTACATTTAACAGTATTAATAAATTACAGGTGTATTAAAAAAATACTTTAAGTGAGCATTAGACAGCAAAGGTTAGGAAATGTAAAATGTAAAATAAGAGAAATGAACATGTATACATAACTATCCAAGCAATTTCAGCTGATACCGATATGATGCCCAGCCAATGTAAATATACAAGATATTTAAATTGCTGTCTTAACAGACAGATACAATTTCATTACTCG
This sequence comes from Siphateles boraxobius, assembly GCF_051911475.1. Taxonomy (NCBI): domain Eukaryota; kingdom Metazoa; phylum Chordata; class Actinopteri; order Cypriniformes; family Leuciscidae; genus Siphateles; species Siphateles boraxobius. The sequence continues at coordinate 9,919,967 of NW_027509192.1, read as the reverse complement.
CACATTGATGGTCAGTCCTAAAGATGAGATTTGAAAACAAATCAGATTTATGTGTAGTGTGAACAAGGTGATAACACTCATTTGCACGATACTGCATCCACTTAGTGAGACTAACCTTCTTCACCTTTTGAGGGCAGTCTGCTGGTGGGACGCTGAGGTCGGGCGGACGGCTTGCCTCTTACCGTCTGTTTAGACAGTAACTTGATTGGGATCTGTCTGCGAACATCAAGACCTCCAAGGGATCCTGAACCATCAGTTCCTTGAAGGTCATCTGAGGAAATATACACAAGACATCATTAATAAGAAATCCACACTAACAAGCACAATACTAAAACTGATAACTTATACATCTAAAATTAATCACACCATATTATCAATAAAAATTAACATTTCATAAAAGGAGGAAATAGACAAATGAAGGAATAGAGACCTGTGTTATGCAAAAAGTGCTGAATAAAAAGGGAAGAGGAAACTAAGTATTAATAAACTACAACCATAGTAGGGGCAGGTCTTACAATAAAGCTTATACAGAACTTTACATAGTAACTAATGAGTATAACTGTATTTAAAACGATATTTGGAAGTCCAATGTGAATGTCTCCTGCGTTTATTTAAATCTGGCACTTGTTTGCCCCGCGCGCAGCACTAGTTGGTCATGACAGCGGCTAGCTGGATACATCCATTAATGCGTTTACTGCCAATACACAACAACGTATAAATAGCACCAGGGTTCGCTCCTTTACTGGCAGGTGGTTGGTTACCTTCCACTAAAAAGCATTTAAAACGTAAAGCTGCTGCAGAAAAATACTTCGTTACATTAGCTTGTAGCTCACCATTTTGGTCCATGACTTGACGCTGTTCATACATACTGCGAATCTGCGATGAGGTGGTGGGAGTGGCTTCGTGTGGTTTGAAGTTCAACGTTGCGCACAATTTACGCATATGATGTTTTGAGTCATGTGTCGAGTTTTTGTTATACATCGATTTAAATTGCGTTTTACATATACAACCGCCAAAAGTAGTTACAAGCAAAACCCACTCAGAATTGAAAAAAGTAATGTTTTATATGATACAGACAAAAGAAAACACTGAAACATAGGCTACACTTTAACATAATAAGCCATATGAATACCACAATATAAACGTTAACTATAATTTTTACATTTACAATGAATTTAAAAATACATTTTACCATAAACTAAAATGTAATATTTTTTCCATCTAAATTCAAATCAAACTATTATATTGTAGGCCTATTATATTATAAAGTCTAGGATAACCCGTTTAAAAATTGCACCATAGTTGAAACAGTGACATATGTTCTCAGATAGTAATATATACATTTAAAAAAACAAAACAAAAAAACAACTCAAACACATTGTGGCTCAGCTTGTTGCATTGTTGAAGACGAGTAAATATCTTCCGAAGACTGGTTTAAAAATGACTCGTACACACATGCAAATGTTCTTTTGGCAGACCAAATTGTGCTAGAGGAAAAAAATTAGTCTATTCTTGGTATGCAACCTTCCATCTCGATCATTTCTGGCCAGCTTTCATACTTATTAGTTTCCCTGTCATTCTTCATGTGCTGCAAAAGACAAAAAAGGGAGAGGTATACATTAAATATTTTCATTGCATAAACTTAAGCACATAAATGGGTGAATTTGGGTTAAAAATGGGTTACCGTCTCAAAAGAAACATGGGTTTTGGTTTTCTTCCCTCCCACAAAGATCCAGTTATCTCTGAATTTTATTTGGGAAATATATGAACTGCCAAGCTCTCCAATAAGTGCCCTTGCTTCATCATTAAGTCTATTATAAAGGAAGCATACAAATCATGACATGATGAGACAACAACATCATAAGATGTGCATGTAGTATATGATGAAACTAGAGAAAGAAACTTACTTTGTGGCTGGATCATCAAAAGAGGCCATCAACACAAGAGAACCATCCTCGATTGACTTCAGAAACTCTATCAAATCCTCAACCTCTGTCAACAGCAAAATATGTATTTATTACATGCATGTGAACTGAGAATGAAAAAGTATTTATAATGCAGAAATACTGAACAACATGGTGTAATGAAGTCAAGATACAACATACTTCCGTTCCACATATTGAAGCTGCCAGTGTTGATGTGTTCACCTGTTTTTTCTGAATGTTTAATGAATAAGAAAGAAAACATATAATACACTCTGACAAGAAATGTATGTGAACCCCTTGGAATGAACTGGTTTTCTGCTTTAATTTGCCATAAAATGTGATCTGATCCTCATCCAAGTCACAACAATAGACAAACACAATGTGCTTAAGCTGTTAACACAAACAAATCTAATTTCTTGTGTCTTTATTGAACATCCATTACACGTTCACAGTTCTGGAGGAAAAAGTAAGTGAACCCTTGGAGTGAATGTCTGGCCTTTGGCAGCAATGACTTCAATCAAGTGCCTTTGGTAGCAGTGGATCAGACCTGTCAGTCTGCGGTGGATTTACTTCGATGCGTGGGGTCATTGTCCTGCTGCATCACCCAACTTCTACTAAGCTTCAGCTGGCAGACAGACACCCTGACATTATCCTGTAGGATATTTTGGTAAACTTGGGAATTCATTTTCCCCTCAATGATGCCAAGAGGTCCAGGCCCTGAGGCAGTGAAGCAAGCCCAAATAAAAATGTTCCCTCTACCATACTTCACTGTTGGGATAATGTTTTGGTGTTGGTTAGCTGTGCCCTTTTTTGCACCATATATGGCGCTAAATATTCTTCACTAACATTTTCATCTTTTGTTTCATCAGTCCAAGAAATATTTTCCCAATAGCGATGTGCTCTTTTGCAAACTTCAGGCGCACAGCAATGTTTTTGTTTTTTACGGGAGAGCAGTGGCTTCCTCCGTGGTGTTCTGGATGTTTTCCAGTTCCAGTGATGTCTTTAGCCTTTAGCTTTTACTCGTGGGTTTTTCTTTACCTCATTGAGGATTCTGCATTGTGCCTTCGGAGTCATCTTGGTTGGGTGCCCACTTCTAGGAAGCTTAGCCACAGTACTTAACTGTCTCCATTTATAGACGATTTGTCTAACTTTTGACTGATGCCTAAACACTGAGATTGCTTTGTATCCCTTTCCAGCCTTACAGAGATCAACAACTACTGTTGATCGAATGTCTTCAGAAAGCTCCTTTTTGCGAGGCATGGTTCACATCAGTTTATGCTTCTTACCAAAAGCAGTCTTAAAGATATTTGCATGTAATTTATCAATCAAAGTAGCTCTAAACCACACCTTCAAACTCATTTTATTAATTGGACTCAGGTGTGCAAGGTATTAGCTCTCGTTGAAGTAATTATTCTATTGATCCACTTAGTTTTTCCTGCAACACTGGGACTGTTTAATGGGTGTGTTCAAAAAGACACGAGAAATTAGAATTGTTTGTTTTATCAGCTTAGGCACATTGTGTTTGTATATTGTTGTGACAGATGAGGATCAGATCACATTTTATGGCAAATTACTGCAGAAAACCAGTTAATTCCAAGGGGTTCACATACTTTTTCTTGCCACATATTGATAAAATATTTCAAAATACTAATATTAAAATATATGAAATATTAAAATATGACTAAATACAAAACATGGTGCCATTTGAATTTTTTGCTTTTTTAAAGAGGGCTCGACATAGGCCTACTTACCATTGATAACAGCAATATTAATTCCTAGCCAATTACCACGTATGTCTTTCTCTATTATCCTAAAACAAAATGCAGAGCTGGTTTAAATTCTGTCAAATAGCACTTATGGTGTTGGTTTAATCATTCAGTAAAAGTATATTTACATTTTCCCCTCAAAGCATATTTGTGGACCAATGATGTTTGTTGCACCGCTGTAAATCTTAAAGGCAAAATCTTTTCCAGGACATGGTTTTGGGAGGTCACATTTGCTTTTAGGACCTGATAAAACATAGACATGTAAATATGTACCCTTAAAGTATCTTTTTTACACTGTACCAGACCAGATTATTCGGAAATTGCTTACCATCATCTTTGTGATTATCAGGTTTCAACTGGACATAAACTCCTCCCCCCACTGACCTTTCTGGGTTAGAGAAAAATATAAAACATTCATAGTTTAGCCTATATACCAGTACGAATTTTAAAGAAGCAAAATTAGTTAATTAAATAATTAATTTAAAAAAAATATTGATTAAAATAAAATCAGTAACTCACCCACTAAATTTGATACCGTTAATTCAGGATTCATCTGCAGGAGCTTGAGGACAAAGCTTATGGATAATATGATGGCAGCCACCATGAAAACAAATTTCAATTTTTCTGTGAAAGCAATTGTGGTTATATATATAATTCTCATTTTACAGTAATATCCCTCTTTGTTAGTAGATTTAATGTTTTCACAGCATCCTTTCAAAAGTGGAACAAAAGTTTCAATATGTACTGATATTTTTCTGATGGTAGCTGGTTTTTCATATTTTCTGGACCATGTTGGTTATTGATGGTCATTAGGGGGCTGAGATCCTATTGGTTGTTTAAGCTGGTAGCTTAACCAGGTCTTGTAGACCACCTTGGACCACTAATAAAACAGCAGTTATCATGTCAAAACCTGTTTGACCACTTCAACCAGACATGCCATGTTTTTATCAGCAGGAAAAAAGGCCTAATTCAACCTAATTTAAATTTTGTTGGTTTTCATAGAAGAACATTGGGCTACTATAAAAAGTCTAGAAGGGCTGTGGCATCACGAAAAAACTTTAAAGGCTGAGAATATAAAGCTTTTAGAGTCTACCATCTATGAAAAGTAAGGAAACATTTGCATTCACAGTCAATTTTCAAATGTACTGCTTCTGCATTGTGATAGAAGACAATGTAACCAGGAAAGTAAACACTGCACTGAACGAGACATCGCATGTTTTCAAAAACATAACTTACTTTTGCCTCTCTGTCTCCTGTGTACCACAAGGGGACCAACTAGAAATAAAAATGTCAACATAAACATGAAACATGAGAGAGAGAGAGAGAGAGAGAGAGAGAGAGAGAGAGAGAGAGAGAGAGAGAGAGAGAGAGAGAGAGAGAGAGAGAGAGAGAGAGAGAAGCAAAACCAACCTCTTCTAACGTATATCATGACTGAAATGTGCGGCTCTCCTCACAGAAGCTGTAGATCCACTTTAAGTGAAGGTGTAGAAAAAGTTCAGCACACCACATCAGCAATCTATCAACTGATCACTTTCGATCTTTAAAAAAATGTTTAGAATTAAAAAAAACTATATATATTTTAATTATATCTGTTGTCCTTGCCACTGCGGGTCTAATTTAATAAAGTTGGTCTAGTCTAGACTTTCGACTCTGTGTACGTTAGGCTAAGGCTGATTACCGGCAGTGCAAAGGTAGTGTAGGCTAGGCTACTGCATTTAACCCATGTATTCGGTCCAACTTGATAAACTCGTTCTTTAGAATTTTGTCTAAAACGCTTTAAATCCAGTTTGTCAACTTTCATGTACATATGACGTTTGCTGTCGTTACGACTATTTCCTTTTAAATAGACAAAGGATACCTATTAAAATAATAACATTTAGGCTACAGAGACTAGGCAAATATTAAAAAGTAGTATAAAGCAAGCAATCTATCCTACTCATTTAGAATAAAGATTCCCCTCGTGAGTCCATGTATTTTTCAGCAATTCTGTTGTACCTAAGAGGGAATTGACCGTTTGTGGACACCGTAGTTCAGCACTGTGGTTCAGCGAGTACGCACTACGCGACCAAACCGCTAGATGGTGGTGTCGAGTCTACTACAGGAACCATAGACATCATCGAACACTACCAGAAGACGTTCGCTTACTTGTTTATATCATAGACTGTACATTTTTTTTTTATCTGTGCAGAGCTTGAATTGGGCCAATTTTTGGGCCAAGTATTGTACCCTCACTTTTTCTTGAGTACCGGCACTTCTCACATTTTACAGGTGTAGTGCCGATTTTCGACTACCTGCCAATATATTTGAGTAAAAAGTATCCTTTAGCCAAATTTTTTTTGGTCTATTAGATGTATAGTCATAGCTGCCTGTTTGATGACGAGTCTATTCTTGTGCTAAGGTTAGATGTCTATTCAATTTTCACTGAGCCCAAATTCAGCCTCATTGTTGTCATCAGAGCTGTGCTTGGACAGCTAGACGTCTTTTAAATACGCAAAATTGCTTGCTGAGTAACACCATGCGTGCTGTATTTTTTAAATAACGGGATAACGAGTTCACTGTCACTTATCACTGTCTATATAATTACAGATGTTAATTGTATATTAACACGCTATTAGTGGTTAAAATGTGTTTGTGTATTATACCCTGTGTAAGATCAAATGAAAGGGCATCCTGGCTTTTGCCTGCCATGACAACCCATGACTCGGGCTGGGGGTGGGGCCTCGCATCCACTAACTCGCAGCTTTGCACCATGCTCGCAACGCTCATGGATGGATGTCTCCAGATGATTGAATAATAAAACCCCTTGTGTTTAATCTACTTTCATTTTGATTGTTATATTTGTTGATTTGTTGATACAAATCCAGTTTGAAACACGTGATATTGACCCCTTTTGATTTCTCGACAGGCACCCATAAAAACAACCTGTTCTTTCTTACACTAACTTTGCTTTCATTTTCCATTTTTTCCCCCATAGAATGTCCAGTTCATGGCAAAGCTTGCTAAAGTGCTGCAGGAACTATGCAATTTTTTAGGCCAACCCAGAAGTTAGCATTATGGTTTCCTCGATGAAAGGCAAATAATATTCTTTAATTTGCTTTTGGATTATTGCAGAAAATAAACTCTGTGACCAACAAAAGTTTATGAACCTTACAGGTTTTATTCATCAAGATAATCTTCACAAATGATCACAACTTTTATAAATTCTGAAGCATAAATACAAAGAGGTAAAAAGCTGCAATAAACAAACTGCAGGGTCGTGCAACATCATCATCATCATCATCATCATCACCACCAAGCTTTGATAACTTTCAAATCTTTATTTAAAATTTAAGTTGGGAATTTTATGTTAGTTTGCAAGATTGTGAACACAACCAGACTTTAAACACGGCTTGATGATGTTTAAAGTCCCTAACAGTTTCTGTTGTCCCATAAAGCCACTTGTTAGCTTTTTCAAGAAATGTAACAAATTCTCTCATGAAACTCTAGATCGCGCAGTCTGATTGGTTTCTGTTGCATCAGCAGCCAATGAGCTTGCTGCTCAACGTTCAAATACTTGCTCAATGTTTAATGTCAAGTTCATTCACTCTAGTGAAGTTCAACCCTGCAGTTTCCCCCACTTGATATGGTATGCTTGCCTCTGAAGGTTTGGACTGGATTTTACTCAATGACCAGGAATCAATTCTTTCTTTTATTTGAAAGTTGTCATGGCCACAAGCAGGTAAAAAACCTTAAACACAAACAAGTAAATCAAGAAAACACATAATAAACCCAAGTAACCATAATAAAGCATCACCATCCAAAATCAAAACTTAAATTTAAACACTAGAAAATCAGTCTTAAAAATAAGTAAAATTTGAAGACACTTTTAAAGCATTGCTCAAATGATTTAACCTTAATTTTTAGCAGCTTTAACCCTCTACAAACACAATCCCACACTTCCAGTTTGCACCCTTTTAAAACTTTACAATACGTTACTTTTAACCATGCTTTCAATCTTCATGATGTTAAATGTATAACACTTTAGCTTACAATTCAACCACATCATTTTATACACACAATTTTACCCCAAATATAATTATATGATTCACTTTAATATTAAATTCCACCACACTGCACAAACGAATGCTCACCGGCTCCTTCCTTGTTCAAACAAGCTTTAGTCCTGCAGTCTCATTTTCCCAGTTCCTCCACACATCTTCCCAGCCTGCTTACTATCCTTTGAATGACTCCAAATCCCCTAATTTCCAGATCCTTCCCACCTGGTGATTAACTAGTTGACTGCAGCTGGGCACCACACCCAGCACCAAAGCACCCATGCAAAAAAAAAAAGGGCGTGGTCTGCAGTTCAGCTCGACACCTCCCACTCGATCTTCCCACGGAAACCGCTGGAAAGATCGCACAGTGAACTAGTAGTCAGAGATTTCCTCCTGGACTCCCAGCCTACTCCTCCACTGGCAGTAGGACCACCAACCGTCGAACATCCCGGTGAAGAATTGTGGACTGAAGGTCCACCCGAATACTGGAGACGCGATGCTTGGATGCAGGAAATTTGGATGATAATGTTACAGGCCTCACCTCCGGAATACAGGAGCTCGCCACAACTCTAATATTCACATCCCGTACAATGTTTCTGGAGTCAGGGTTGACACTGATGACTCTTCCAAGCTTAAAGTGGCCCTTCAATGCATTCTGATCGCAGAGCCACACAATATCTCCAATTGCGACATTCCTCTGTGCAGTGTGCCACTTGCTCCTCACAAAAAGATTAGGACCAGCAAGTTGGCTCCAGGATCTCCAGAATTTGTTGACCTGATGCTGCATTTCCTGGAGTCTCTTATAGGGATAACTTGTGTAGTCAAATGTTTTCCAATCACCACTTGATGATGCTCGTCCCAGCTGGAGTGTATTGGGCGTGATGTACTGCACTGTATCTTCAAGGCTCTGCACCCTGGCATCAATGGGTCGCTCATTTGCCAGATTAGCGGCGAGCTGAAGTGTCGTCTGAAACTCGCTGAAACAGAGCCCTGACTCTCTTCCCAGACTCTGGAACGCCTTCTTCACTATCCGAACAGCTGCTTCAGCAGAGCCATTCCGATGAGGTGAATCAGCTGGCAGGATTTTCCAGTGCCAGTCAGTTCCATTTTGAGCTGAAGTATCCTCCACAGCAGACCTATCCAGGCTGTCCAGGAACTGATACAACTCCTTCAGAACAGACTTGGCGCCAACAAAATTAGTCCCTGGATCAGACCATATCTTCTTAGGGTGGCCTCTAATTGCTGTGAACCTCTGATAAGCCATCAGGAAGCTTTCCGTTGACATTGTGTTGGCAAGCTCCGTGTGGATTGCTCTGCTGACCATACAGCAGAATACGACTCCCCAGACTTTCATTTTGACTCTTTTCCTAACATCATCTCTGACCTGATAGGGTCCAAACAGGTCAACTGCTGTAAACTCAAACGGAGATGCTGGCCTGGTTCTCTCTTGAGGCAGATCTCCCATCACTTGCTGACATCTTCTCGCTCTGGCTTGGAGTAATGATGTCAGCGATGTTCAGAGATCCAGGAATCCACCACCAATCCTGAAGTTGTGTGCTGGTCTGGATTTCTCCAATCCTATTGCCAAAAAAGGTCTGGAAGCCATAGCTCTCACGTTGAATTGAACAAAGTACTGTTTGGCTATCAACAAGGTGGTACCACCGTCTGACTTGGACTCGACCATGTCGTTCAAAGTACCTCTTTAATCGGGCGGCGAATACTGCCCCACATAGCTCTGCCTTGACTGCTTCCCCCTTGTGGTCTAGGGGAGCCAGCTTAGCTTTAGACTCCACCAGCCTCACTATCGGACCTTGGTCACAGTCCCACCGCAGATACAGGACGGCACCATAAGCATGATCACTGCCATCAGAAAAGGTAACTGCATCAGGCTTAGCTGGCCCGCTCACTGGTGTCAGGGCTCTAGGGAACTTGACTTTGCTCAGCTCAGCGTATTCTTCAAAAAGGCTGATTGCATCTTCTCTGAGCTTCTCTGATAGTGCAAGGTCCCAAGTGTCTCTGACGGTGCTACATTTGGGTTTGGCCTCTTGAAATGCTCTCCGAACCAAAATGGCTCCTTTCTGCTTTACAGGTGTCGTCAGACCAACCGGGTCATACAGCCCAGAAACTTGGCTAAGCAACTCTCGTCGTGTCAGCGGGTCTGGCGTCTGAGCTCTCACCTCTTCCAGTTTAAGGTCTTGGCCAAGTCTCATCTTCCTCTTCCTCTTTGAGAAATTTATCCCAACCATTTATCCCAACCATAACATGAAGCCTGTCATCCTCCAGGGTGTAGCCGAGGCCAAGAGCTTTGTTGTCCTCCTCCTTTAGCTGATTTGGCAGGATTACAGTCTTTGGAATAGCCACCTGCTCCGATTTTCCAACAGACTCCCTCCTACGTTCACCAGAAAAGACCCACGGCTTTAACCTGAACCGTCCTGCCCCCAGGATCTGCTCCACATTTTCTGTGATGACTTTGAGCTGGTCCAAGTTGTTATGAGAGGTCAGGATATCGTCGACATAGCTGTCCTCCTCTAACACTCGACGTTCTTCCTCAAGATGGCTAAACTGGGGGAGATTCGCTGTCTCTCTCATGGCGAGTTGAGCTATACAACCTGCAGGCTTGTCACCTATGTTTACCCTTGTGACTGCATACTCGCCCAGCTCCTCCTCCTCAGAGTCACGCCACAGAAACCTATGCAAATGCACCTCCCGATCTTCAAGCCACACTGAATTGTACATTTTTCTTATGTCTCCCAAAGCCGCAAAACCTCCCCTCCGGAACCTAAGAAGCACAGCACGAATAGAATTGAGGACGTCGGGGCCCTTTAACAGGAGATCATTCAGACTCACCCCTCTGCACTTCTGACTACTGTTCCAAACCAGTCTCACCGGAGTTGTGACGGAGTGTGGGTTGGGTGCGATGAGGTGGCTAATGTACCATACAGGGCCAGTCCATGTCTGAAGGACGTCTTTAGACAACTTCATTGCGGCTCGGCGCTCGACCATCTCGTGAACTTGAGCAGCATAGGCAGCCTTCCACTCCGACTCCCTGGTCAGCTGCCTCTCAGTCCTGAAGAAAGTTGCCTCAACTGCACTCCTATTGCTTGGCAATGTGGCTGGATCTTCTACCCAGGGGTACTTGGCGTGCCAGTGAGGCCTCTCACTGTGCTCATCAGCAGCTACATATGTGAGCCCATTCTTTACCACCTCCAGCTCCCTTTCTTCAGCGAGGGTCATTTCTTTGCCGCCTGGCTGGCAGTTTCCACAGCGACAACCCCCACATTTTGGAATGCAGCCAGCACCGATACTATCCCATTTCCACCACTCGAGGAAGCTGGATGTAGTAGTTACACAACTGAAACCCTGAGGTTGCTGGCTTTGCTGACGATGAATGGGGACCACGCAGGTGTGTTCTTCATACTTCACTGCCGCAGTTCTCATAGACCTTGCGAAATGCGTTCTCGATGTATGAGCTGATACAGTTAGCGCCTCAAACAACTCAGGATGGGTGCCAGCAACTGTCTTTCCCATTGGTCCGTCCCACAGCACAAGGTCCCCCACCGTGCGGATTTTCTGCGGAGCCAGCTGGCCTTCCTTGTGACTTACAAGGAGATGGATCTCCCTCGGCCTTGCCAGGTCGCTGAGTGGAATGTCTGGGAAGAATTCTTGAAGTTTTTTGGCTGACACATGTCTTTGAATGTCTGCAATGCTGTCTAGGCCATAGCAAACCAGCTGATGGCATCTAAGAGTGCCTCTTAAAGTGTTGACCCGAATTTTCAGGAGGTACCGCTTTGTCTTAACAAAGACTTTCATGCCTCCTACACCATGGACTACAAGCGTGATGTCTTCACTTCTAAGATTGAGCCGACCTGCTGCCTCATGGGTGATATAGTTAGTATCAGAAGCTAGGTCTATAAGAGTCCCAATTTTCTGCCCAGCATTTGCTGTTACCTCCGACAGCATCATGATGACAGGCCACTCCGCTAGCCCGCTCTCTACCAGAAGACTTGAATGACTCTTTGCAATATGCGAGGTGCTCGCTGATGTATTACAGAATGCGTCCCGGCATTGTTGAGCTAATTCAGGTGAGAGTTTTCTGAAGAATTTCTCCTGAACCTCTGTGTAATTCCTCCAGCTCTCACCTCCCACTGTGCTGTTTTTTCTTCTCCTCTGAGCCGTACTGTCTCTGGATGCCTCAGCCCTGGGACACAGATAGTAGTGATGGTCTGTGACTCCCTGCTCTCCACAATCGGGATTTCTGCACAGAAACAAAGTTTTGCAGTGATTACCCTCGTCATGGACCTCCAGACATTTCCAGCAGGCTCCCAGCTTCCGCACTACGTCCTTCTTCTCTGTGAGCTTAAGCACACGGAACCGTTTGCAGAAGTACAGCTTCTTCTTATGCTTGATGTCCCCACAGACGACACATCCTGAGAGATTGCTTCTTGACTGGTTTGAGGCTCTGGTTCTAGCTTGCCTTTGCTCCGGTCGGTTTTCTTTCCTCAGTGGCTCTTCATCCCTCAATTGATCCAGCTGTTCATAGATACTCTCTTGACTCTTGAGAAAGGCCAGAAGACAGTCGAAGCGCTTCTCTGGGTCAGTACTGCTTCTCTCAGCCGCATAGAGAAGCCACTCTTTCTTCAGTGCATCCGGAAGCTTGCTCTCAATTGACTTTGTCACCAGAGGGTTCCTTAAAGCGCCAGCGTCACCAAGGTCACTCAGATCTTCAAGGGCCTTCTCCACAGCTTGGATGAGCTCAACAATTTTCTTGGGCTGGTGACCTCTGGCAGCTGGAAGTCTCTGGAGCTCCTCTACTATTTCAATAGCGATCGCAGTTTGGCTTCCAAACCGATTTTCTAGGACACGAAAGATATCTTCTGCTGTGTTATAATTCATCAATCGAAGATCTCTCATTACCTTCTCATCCAAACTGTCAAGAAGCTGGAACTTTTTAACTTCTTTTGAACCAGTGGGTTCTCCTTGCCTCTGGAGGGCCTCCCAGTCCCTTTTCCAGCGATGAAAGTCTCGCCTGATGCCAGTGAACTTAGGGAGGGAAGTAGGCTTCAGTCTAACTACTGCTGTTGGATAGTTGATAGAAGCTGCACTCACAACTCTTTCGGCGTCTTTTTCAGCTTTTGCTTGAATGAACTCTGCTTTTCTTGACATTAACTCAGGGATGATCTGCTCAAGATTTCTGACCCGCAGCTGAAAATCTTTCCGTTCAGCAGGGGGAACCCAACACTTCCACTGCGTGTGCAGCTCTTTTGCCCTCTTAACCAGTTTTTCCATGTAATCAAACATGAAGTCAAAACTCTCTTTATTCCCACCAGATCCGAAGGACACCACACACTCTACTTTTTCCTCTGCAACCTTTACTGCTATCGTCAGTTCCTCTTCTCCAAAGTTTGCCCAGAATGTCTTTTGAGTAAGCTCCTTGAGCTCGTTCAGTCTCATCTCACACTCACTTGTAGTTTTCCCGATGTCGGCCTTTTGCTGCTCATTCAACCTGGGAACTTCTTCGGAATCAGTATCCAGCTTTGCCTCTACAAGGTACTGGGCCTCTACATCATCGTTGGCTTCCATGACCTTGTTGGCCTCAATTATGAGCTTTTTGAAACTGTCCCTGAGCTCCTCTTCAGGTGTGATGCCATGCATCCGGACTACGTTGTTAGCCAGTCGTGAGAATTGCCGCTTTGCGGATGTCCTATTTGCTTTAAGCTGCTCCAGGGTCTTTGAGTCAGCCATCTTCTTTTCAGCAGGATTGGGTGAGATGATTTCCTGTTCTATCAGGCCAGGCTGGTTGCTGTTCAGGATTCTCTGTTCCAGTCTTCACAGCGGTTTTTTACTGTCAAGTTCATTCACTCTAGTGAAGTTCAACCCTGCAGTTTCCCCCACTTGATAGGGTATGCTTGCCTCTGAAGGTTTGGACTGGATTTTACTCAATGACCAGGAATCAATTCTTTCTTTTCTTTCTTTTATTTGAAAGTTGTCATGGCCACAAGCAGGTAAAAAACCTTAAACACAAACAAGTAAATCAAGAAAACACATAATAAACCCAAGTAACCATAATAAAGTATCACCATCCAAAATCAAAACTTAAATTTAAACACTAGAAAATCAGTCTTAAAAATAAGTAAAATTTGAAGACACTTTTAAAGCATTGCTCAAATGATTTAACCTTAATTTTTAGCAGCTTTAACCCTCTACAAACTGTAAGACTGGAACAACTGGTTGATGGAATCAACCTTACCACAGGTCTATAAGACAAAGGACCTTGCTTGCACTTTAACATTTAAACATCTCACACACACACACACACACCCCGCACCCCCCTTCCTCGGAGCACCTTATCTACATTTTCTCTCTCTCTCAGTCAGTAACACTAAAAACTCACACAAGAATATATATGGTTTTAATGTGAATGTGATTAGCTTTAAGGATTGTTTAGTATCATTTTAAAGGTCTCAGGGTGACTGGAACATAATGTCTCTTTCCCAAAGAAGTAAAAAACAAAAGGTAATAAGGTTTTTAAGAGTTTAGGAATAACTGGCACACAAAGGAATGTGGTTCTCACCAGGCACTCCCAAGGGTGTAAATTCATGAATGCTAATTTCCACTATTCTTAGCAGATGGTCAACTTCTACCCCCAGTAATGGTGGGGGAATACAGTAAATTTCCACTAAACTCAAGTTTTACATATCAAATAAGGTCTGGCTATATAAGGAAAATGCAACGAGAGCTCAGGGCTGTTTTCTGTATTCAGATTAGCCCGTGTGGTTGAGGGTCTCGCGACTCTCAGCTCACGTAAGTGTCGGGTAAACTTTTTCCTCTTTGTTCTAGAACATTTGATGGTTTGCATTGATTATCTTTCAATTGATTATGGAATTGTAATAATACATTTACCTGACATAATAAATTGTTATATTTGATTATTCTAACAGACTTTGACTTTATTTTCATTGGAGTTAAAAGGAATAGTCAAACATTAACGTATATTTAATGATGCACAGATATCATTGAAAAACCTTTTCATTTTATGGAGTCAGATGAAACGAGTTAATACATAAGATAAAATGTATTGCATTTAACCAAAAATACTTTGCCACGAGAAAAGACAGTAACACGCAAAGACCTTCACCGCTAATTCGAATACCGCCATTGGATCGAGTTAGACGGCCTTACAAAACACAATCCCACACTTCCAGTTTGCACCCTTTTAAAACTTTACAATACGTTACTTTTAACCATGCTTTCAATCTTCATGATGTTAAATGTATAACACTTTAGCTTACAATTCAACCACATCATTTTATACACACAATTTTACCCCAAATATAATTATATGATTCACTTTAATATTAAAATCCACCACACTGCACAAACGAATGCTCACCGGCTCCTTCCTTGTTCAAACAAGCTTTAGTCCTGCAGTCTCATTTTCCCAGTTCCTCCACACATCTTCCTAGCCTGCTTACATTCTTTGAATGAATCCAAATCCCCTAATTTCCAGATCCTTCCCACCTGGTGATTAACTAGTTGACTGCAGCTGGGCACCACACCCAGCACCAAAGCACCCATGCAAAAAAACATTTAATCGACATTTAATGTAGCAGTTTTTTAGCATGCTTTCAGAATCCCTCCCTCTTCCCCAGCTCCACCTGTATAGATCTACTACGGGTAATATAATTTTTAAAGCAGCATGTCTGTATTTATTGGCAGTAGCAAGTCTCTTTACTTGCTTTGCAGCAGCAGCGTAGCAGATGTATTCCACCAGGACCAAATATATTACAATTTTCATATCCATTATTATTATCATTATATAGTAGGAACCAGGGGCGGATTGGATCCTTAGGGCCTAAGAACCAGGGGGCCCCAACCAATATCCAGAATATAAATCATAATAAATCTAAATAAAAACAGGGCTCTGATGCAGCCGTGGGTCACCTTGATCGTGTGTCGGCCTGCTCGCTACTCATGGGGTGGGTGACCTTTCAACCAGAGCTGGAGTGGTAGTATGTGGAGCAGGCCCTGCAGAATGAGAGGAAGCTGCTGCCATGAGGCCCAGCAGAATGAGAGGAAGCTGCTGCCATGAAGCCCTGCAGAATGAGAGGAGGCTGCTGCCATGAGGCCCAGCAGAATGAGAGGAAGCTGCTGCCATGATGCCCAGCAGGATGAGAGGAAGCTGCTGCCATGAGGCCCAGCAGAATGAGAGGAAGCTGCTGCCATGAGGCCCAGCAGAAGGAGAGGAAGCTGCTGCCATGAGGCCCAGCAGAATGAGATGAAGATGTTGCCATGAGGCCCAGCAGAATGAGATGAGGCTGCTGCAATGAGGCCCAGAAGAATGAGAGGAAGCTGCTTCCATGAGGCCCAGAAGAATGAGAGGAAGCTGCTGCCATGAGGCCCAGCAGAATGAGAGGAAGCTGCTGCCATGTGGCCCAGCAGAATGAGATGAGGCTGCTGCCATGAGGCCCAGAAGAATGAGAGGAAGCTGCTGCCTTGATGCCCAGCAGAATGTGATGAAGCTGCTGCCATGAGGCCCAGCAGAATGAGATGAGGCTGCTGCCATGAGGCCCAGAAGAATGAGAGGAAGCTGCTGCCTTGATGCCCAGCAGAATGAGATGAAGCTGCTGCCATGAGGCCCAGCAGAATGAGATGAAGCTGCTGCCATGAGGCCCAGCAGAATGAGAGGAAGCTGCTGCCATGAAGCCCAGCAAAATGAGAGGAAGCTGCTCCCATGAGGCCCAGCAGAATGAGAGGAAGCTGCTGCCATGAGGCCCAGCAGAATGAGAGGAAGCTGCTGCCATGAGGCCCAGCAGAATGAGAGGAAGCTGCTGCCATGAGGCCCAGCAGAATGAGAGGAAGCTGCTGCCATGAGGCCCAGAAGAATGAGAGGAAGCTGCTGCCATGATGCCCAGCAGAATGAGATGAAGCTGCTGCCATGAGGCCCAGAAGAATGAGAAGAAGCTGCTGGCATGATGCCCAGCAGGATGAGATGAAGCTGCTGCCATGGGGCCCAGCAGAATGAGATGAGGCTGCTGCCATGAGGCCCAGAAGAATGAGAGGAAGCTGCTGCCATGAGGCCAAGCAGAATGAGATGAAGCTGCTGCAATGAGGCCCAGCAGAATGAGAGGAAGCTGCTGCCATGAGGCCCAGGAGAATGAGATGAAGCTGCTGCCATGAGGCCCAGCAGAATGAGAGGAAACTGCTGCCATGAGGCCCAGCAGAATGAGAGGAAGCTGCTGCCATGAGGCCCAGCAGAATGAGAGGAGGCTGCTGCCATGAGGCCCAGCAGAATGAGAGGAAGCTGCTGCCATGATGCCCAGCAGAATGAGATGAAGCTGCTGCCATGAGGCCCAGCAGAATGAGAGGAAGCTGTTGCCATGAGGCCCAGCAGAATGAGAGGAAGCTGCTGCCATGAGGTCCAGCAGAACGAGAGGAAGCTGCTGCCATGAGGCCCAGCGGAATGAGATGAGGCTACCTGCAATGAGGCCCAGAAGAATGAGAGGGAGCTGCTGCCATGATGCCCAGCAGAATGAGATGAAGCTGCTGCCATGAGGCCCAGCAGAATTAGAGGAAGCTGCTGCCATGATGCCCAGCAGAATGAGAGGAAGCTGCTGCAATGAGGCCCAGCAGAATGAGATGAGGCTGCTGCCATGAGGCCCAGTAGAATGAGAGGAAGCTGCTGCCATGAGGCCCAGCAGAATGAGAGGAAGCTGCTGCCATGTGGCCCAGCAGAATGAGAGAAAGCTGCTGCCATGAGGCCCAGCAGAATGAGAGGAGGCTGCTGCCATGAGGCCCAGAATAATGAGAGGAAGCTGCTGCCATGATGCCCGGCAGAATGAGATGAAGCTGCTGCCATGAGGCCCAGAAGAATGAGAGGAGGCTGCTGCCATGATGCCCAGCAGAATGAGATGAAGCTTCTGCCATGAGGCCCAGCAGAATGAGATGAGGCTGCTGCCATGAGGCCCAGAAGAATGAGAGGAAGCTGCTGCCATGAGGCCCAGCAGAATGAGATGAAGCTGCTGCCATGAGGCCCAGCAGAATGAGATTAGGCTGCTGCCATGAGGCCCAGAAGAATGAGAGGAAGCTGCTGCCATGAGGCCCAGCAGAATGAGAGGAAGCTGCTGCCATGAGGCCCAGCAGAATGAGAGGAAGCTGCTGCCATGAGGCCCAGCAGAATGAGAGGAAGCTGCTGCCATGAAGCCCAGCAGAATGAGATTAGGCTGCTGCCTTGAGGCCCAGAGGAATGAGAGGAAGCTGCTGCCATGAGGTCCAGTAGAATGAGAGGAAGCTGCTGCCATGAGGCCCAGCAGAATGAGATGAGGCTGCTGCCATGAGGCCCAGAAGAATGAGAGGAAGCTGCTGCCTTAATGCCCAGCAGAATGAGATGAAGCTGCTGCCATGAGGCCCAGCAGAATGAGATGAAGCTGCTGCCATGAGGCCCAGCAGAATGAGAGGAAGCTGCTGCCATGAGGCCCAGCAGAATGAGAGGAAGCTGCTGCCATGTGGCCCAGCAGAATGAGAGAAAGCTGCTGCCATGAGGCCCAGTAGAATGAGATGAGGCTGCTGCCATGAGGCCCAGAATAATGAGAGGAAGCTGCTGCCATGATGCCCGGCAGAATGAGATGAAGCTGCTGCCATGAGGCCCAGAAGAATGAGAGGAAGCTGCTGCCATGATGCCCAGCAGAATGAGATGAAGCTTCTGCCATGAGGCCCAGCAGAATGAGAGGAAGCTGCTGCCTTGATGCCCAGCAGAATGAGATGAAGCTGCTGCCATGAGGCCCAGCAGAATGAGATGAAGCTGCTGCCATGAGGCCCAGCAGAATGAGAGGAAGCTGCTGCAATGAGGCCCAGCAGAATGAGAGGAAGCTGCTGCCATGAGGCCCAGCAGAATGAGAGGAAGCTGCTGCCATGATGCCCAGCAGAATGAGATGAGGCTGCTGCCATGAGGCCCAGCAGAATGAGAGGAGGCTGCTGCCATGAGGCCCAGCAGAATGAGATGAAGCTGCTGCCATAAGGCCCAGCAGAATGAGAGGAAGCTGCTGCCATGAGGCCCAGCAGAATGAGATGAAGCTGCTGCCATGAGGCCCAGCAGAATGAGAGGAGGCTGCTGCCATGAGGCCCAGAAGAATGAGAGGAAGCTGTTGCCATGATGCCCAGCAGAATGAGAGGAAGCTGCTGCCATGAGGCCCAGCAGAATGAAAGGAAGCTGCTGCCATGAGGCCCAGCAGAATGAGAGGAAGCTGCTGCCACGAGGCCCAGCAGAATGAGAGGAAGCTGCTGCCATGAGGCCCAGCAGAATGAGATTAGGCTGCTGCCTTGAGGCCCAGAGGAATGAGAGGAAGCTGCTGCCATGAGGCCCAGCAGAATGAGATGAGGCTACCTGCCATGAGGCCCAGAAGAATGAGAGGAAGCTGCTTACATTATGCCCAGCAGAATGAGATGAAGCTGCTGCCATGAGGCCCAGCAGAATGAGATGAGGCTGCTGCCATGAGGCCCAGAAGAATGAGAGGAAGCTGCTGCCTTGATGCCCAGCAGAATGAGATGAAGCTGCTGCCATGAGGCCCAGCAGAATGAGATGAAGCTGCTGCCATGAGGCCCAGCAGAATGAGAGGAAGCTGCTGCCATGAGGCCCAGCAGAATGAGAGGAAGCTGCTGCCATGAGGCCCAGCAGAATGAGAGGAAGCTGCTGCCATGAGGCCCAGCAGAATGAGATGAGGCTGCTGCCATGAGGCCCAGAAGAATGAGAGGAAGCTGCTGCCATGATGCCCAGCAGAATGAGATGAAGCTGCTGCCATGAGGCCCAGAAGAATGAGAGGAAGCTGCTGCCATGATGCCCAGCAGAATGAGATGAAGCTGCTGCCATGAGGCCCAGCAGAATGAGATGAGGCTGCTGCCATGAGGCCCAGAAGAATGAGAGGAAGCTGCTGCCATGAGGCCCAACAGAATGAGATGAAGCTGCTGCCATGAGGCCCAGCAGAATGAGATGAAGCTGCTGCCATGAGGCCTAGCAGAATGAGTGGAAGCTGCTGCCATGAGGCCCAGCAGAATGAGAGAAGCTGCTGCCATGAGGCCCAGCAGAATGAGATGAGGCTGCTGCCGTGAGGCCCAGAAGAATGAGAGGAAGCTGCTGCCATGAGGCCCAGCAGAATGAGATGAGGCTACATAATTGTTTTTACATAATCAAATGGAAGAGATACAATGTAACTCTAAACTCAATTGTGTATTTCAGATGCTGTCACGTATCATAACCTCATCGTCTGCAGAGAGAAACTGCAACTCAGAATACACTCATAATGAAGAACGTAAAGACATCATAAAGAATTGTGAAGATATTTCACTGGAACTTGGTTTTCATTACATGTATCGTATTCAATCTCAATTGTTATTTATTAATGTATTCAGCTAACAACTTTTGTTATAGCTGTCATTTTTGCTACAATCTGCCATGTCAATAAAAAATAAAAGTACTTAATTGACACAACATGCTGGGTTTTTTAAATGTAAAACCCAAAAAGAGGCAACGAGATATAAGACCAGGCAGAAAGAGGATTAAAAAATCTACTTAATAAATTAATAATTAAAAAAAAATTGTAATATTGATTATATGAAGCTTCTAATATACTAATATTAATGAAAATAAATATTGTTGCAAAGGTTATTTATAACACCATGAAGGTCCTATACACTGTAAACCACAATGTTGTCATTAATAAAGAAATCAAGTTATCATAACTTACCATTCCTTAAAATAGAAAGTTTTGGCATCAAAAATTAAACAGGTATGTTTAATGTACTCATTTGGCAGCAAAAATCTTTGGAATTAAGATTGTAAAAATTTCAAGTTATTTAAATTATTCGCTATGTCTGTTTAATATGATTAGTGTGCCTGATATTCTGCCTTGACAACAATGCTGATTGGTCGATACACAAGGCAGTAATTATTAATAATATTTTTTATTTTTATTTTTTTACAATAGTTCCAGGGGCACTGACACTGCACAAAAACTGTCATGGAGCCATCCACATCACTTCCGCCCACTTGTTACACCAGATCCCAATCACCTGAATTCTAATCACCGGCACCTGTACATCATGATTACTATCACTATTTCAGTCTCAGTCTCCTGCACCTCTGTGTCTGGTCTCGTCTTGCGAAGCTACAGACTCATTTCATCTGTTACATCCTACCTGAAGATTCTTACCTGTTGTCATGTGTATTCCCGTGGTCATCGCTCTGAGTCTCCTGGTCTCCATCGTCCTGTGTCTCCTTAGTCTTCGTGTTCAACAGTACCCTGGTAAAAGACATTCTGTTTCTCATCAGTGAAGTTCTCTTCGTGTCAAGTTTATTCTCTTCGCACTCTGTTATTGCTCTGCACTGTTCACTCAGCATCTCGCTCTCTCTGCACATCAATAAACCTGAATATTACTTACATCTGCCTTATCTGTCTTTCTGTGAGTGTGACAGAAGACCAGACCAAACTATGCAGAGTACGAGCGCAGTTTCTACGGATCCGTTTGCGGAATTGGTGAACGCAGTTCGTCAATCGCTTCCGCAACCCAGCACTCCTTCACCTGCTGCCTCTGCCAGTCCCATGGCCCGACCAGCGACCTATAGCGGCGAGGCGGAGGATTGCAGCGGGTTTATTCTCCAGTGCACTCTTCACTTTGAGATGCAACCCCAATTGTATGCCACTGATAGAGCGCGGATTGCATTTATAATTTCCCTTCTCTCTGGTCGAGCTCTTTCGTGGGCACAAGCATTATGGCAAGCCGATGTCCCAGTAACTAAATCTTTAACAGCATTCCTTCAGCATTTCAAGGAAGTTTTTGGGCAGTCCACGTCTTCTCTAACCGTCCATGATCAGCTCTTTCGACTCAACCTAGTAACAGCCTGTTCCAATGTTCCAGCACAAGCTCTCATCGACTCCGGATCAGCGAGTAACTTCATTTCCCACAACCTCCTTCAAAGGCTCAACATCAAGAGGAAACGCTGTCCCCAAAACCTAGAGGTTCATACTATTCTGGGTAAGCCGCTGGGTCGTGGTCGTATATGTCACTTCTCCCCCACCATGACACTCCACATAGGTTGCCTACATTCCGAGGAGATTTCGTTCTTGGTGTTGGAAGGATCCACCGTGGACATCATCCTGGGACGCCCGTGGTTGCTCCAACATGAACCTCGGATAAACTGGGTTACTGGTGAGATTCTTCAGTGGGGCTCATCCTGTCATCAGTCCTGTTTAACTCCTGTGGCCAAGGTGTCTAGTTCTCCTTTCCATTCCAGTGCTACCAGTCCATCTATCGCCATTAATTCCACTACCATTGAGAGCCCAGAGTCTGACAAGAAGATGGAGATTCCTTCTGAGTATCGGGCGTTCCAGGATGTGTTCAGCAAGCGGTTGGCAACACAATTACCACCTCATCGGCCATGGGACTGTGCCATCGACCTGCTACCTGGGGCGACTCTACCCAAGGGTCGAGTCTATCCCCTGTCCATCCCGGAGCAGAAGGCCATGGAGGAGTACATCACGGAGGCACTTAGTCAGGAATTCATTCGTCCTTCTACATCCCCTGCCGCTTCAAGTTTCTTTTTTGTGGCGAATAAGGACGGAGGCTTGCGGCCCTGCATAGACTACCGGACTCTTAATTCCCAAACCATAAAGTACAGTTATCCCCTTCCTCTGGTCCCCTCAGCCCTGGAACAACTACGTGGTGCCTGCATCTTTACCAAATTGGATTTACGAAGTGCCTACAATCTAATTCGCATCCGTAAGGGCGACGAATGGAAGACTGCCTTCGTGACGCCCTCAGGGCACTATGAATACCGGGTTATGCCTTTTGGACTGTCCAATGCTCCCTCTGTTTTCCAGGGTTATATGAACGAAATCCTCCGAGAATTTCTCCAGCAGTTCGTCATAGTGTATATCGATGATATCCTGATATACTCCAAGAACCTCACAGAACATCGACACCATGTGAAGCAGATCCTCCAGCGTCTTCGAGAGCAACACCTCTATCTAAAACTAGAGAAATGTGAGTTCCATACTTCTACAGTTCACTTCCTTGGATATATCATTGATCAAAAAGGCATCCAGATGGACCAGAGGAAGGTGGACACAATCCGAACCTGGTCACAACCAACCACCATCAAAGAACTCCAGAGATTCCTAGGATTCGCCAACTTCTACCGCAGGTTTATCCATAATTACAGTCTTCTCAGTTCCCCGCTCACTTCTCTCCTCAAATCCCGGCCCAAGTCTCTGTCCTGGAATCCAGAAGCCACCACCGCCTTCTCCACTCTAAAGGAAGCCTTCATTTCCGCTCCCATCCTAACCCATCCAGATCCAGAATTGCCGTTTACCGTGGAGGTAGATGCTTCTTCCACTGGGGTGGGAGCGGTACTTTCACAGCGACAGGGGAACCCACCTTTACTCCATCCATGTGCCTTCTACTCAAAAAAGCTGTCCCCGGCGGAGCAGAACTATGACATCGGCAACAGGGAGCTCCTCGCCATCAAGCTGGCATTAGAAGTGGAGACACTGGCTGGAGGGAGCTAAGCATAAGTTTGAGGTTATCACAGACCATCGAAATTTAGAATACCTCAGAGAAGCTCGTCGCCTCAATCCACGCCAAGCCAGATGGTCCCTCTTCTTCACGATGTTCGACTTTATAGTTACTTACCGACCTGGATTTAAGAATTCCAAAGCTGATGCTCATTCGCGTCTCCATCAACCTGATCCTGAACCTTCCAAACCTGAAACCATCCTCCCTCCAGCCATAATAGTCAGTCCGATCCTCTGGGCTTTAGACGAAGATATCCGACTCGCCACCCAAGCCGAACCTGCTCCGCCGGGAGGTCCAGAAGGGTGTATCTACGTCCCCATATCTTGTCGTCTAGCCCTTCTGGACTCTGCTCACACCTCTCCGGGCTCTGGACATCCAGGTAGCCAGCGAACCCTCTCGCTCCTTCGCCAGCGCTACTGGTGGCCGTCTATGGCCCAAGACATCTCCCAATATCTCAAGGGTTGCTCAGTCTGTGCCATCGCCAACACTCCCCGTCGACTACCCGCTGGCAAACTGGTTCCATTACCTATCCCTCGTCGTCCGTGGTCCCATCTGGGAATTGACTTCATGACTGACCTTCCACCCTCG
This sequence comes from Siphateles boraxobius, assembly GCF_051911475.1. NCBI lineage: Eukaryota > Metazoa > Chordata > Actinopteri > Cypriniformes > Leuciscidae > Siphateles > Siphateles boraxobius. The sequence goes on along the minus strand of NW_027509192.1, from coordinate 9,896,090 downwards.
GAGTCCTATACTTGCATCTTCGTCATAATCGACAGATTCTCCAAAGCCTGCAAGTTGATTCCTCTCCGAGGGTTACCCACCGAGTTCGAAGCAGCTGAAGCCCTCTTTCAGAATGTGTTCCGTCATTTCGGTCTTCCTGAGGATATTGTATCCGATCGAGGTCCTCAATTCATCTCTCGAGTCTGGAAAGCCTTCTTCAAGCTCCTTGGAGTCTCCATCAGTTTATCCTCCGGCTATCATCCTCAAACTAACGGCCAGACTGAGCATAAGATCCAAGAGATCGGGAGGTACTTGAGGTCATACTGCCACCAGAACCAGAACAGCTGGAGCCGGTTCCTTCCCTGGGCGGATTATGCCCAAAATTCACTCCGTCAATCAACCACAGGACTCACGTCATTCCAATGCATCCTAGGATACCAGCCTCCCCTGTTCCCTTGGTCTGGGGAACCGTCTGAGGTTCCAGCTGTTAATCACTGGTTCGAGCAGAGCGAGAGGGTGTGGGACTCAGCTCACATCCATTTACAACAGGCAGTGCGAAGACATACCACCCAAGCCAACGCCAGAAGATCTGAGACCCCCCGATTCCAACCAGGACAAAAGGTATGGCTGTCTACCAGAGATATCCGTCTCCGCCTGCCCTGTCGTAAGCTGAGTCCCCGCTACATAGGTCCTTTTACAATCCAGAGGCAGCTCAACGATGTCACATACCGGCTCAATCTACCAGCACAGTACCGTATCTCTCCATCTTTTCACGTTTCTTTGTTAAAACCCTACTCTGAACCCTTGTCTCCTCCCCTTGCAGAACCCGATGTACCTCCTCCTCCAGAAGTCGCAACTGATGAGCTCATCTACAGAGTCCAAGCCATCATCAACTCACGATAACGGGGCAATCGTCTGGAGTACCTAGTAGACTGGGAGGGGTATGGCCCAGAAGAGCGTTCATGGGTAGCTCGTGACGACATCCTTGACCCCTCCTTGCTAACCCAGTTTCACCAGGAACATCCCACTCGTCCTGCACCCAGAGGTCGTGGTCGTCCCCGTCGTCGTGGGTTCCGGTCTTCAGGAGCCGACCGTGGAAGAGGGGGTACTGTCACGTAGCCATCCACATCATTTCCGCCCACTTGTTACACCAGATCCCAATCACCTGAATTCTAATCACCGGCACCTGTACATCATGATTACTATCACTATTTCAGTCTCAGTCTCCTGCACCTCTGTGTCTGGTCTCGTCTTGCGAAGCTACAGACTCATTTCATCTGTTACATCCTACCTGAAGATTCTTACCTGTTGTCCTGTGTATTCCCGTGGTCATCGCTCTGAGTCTCCTGGTCTCCATCGTCCTGTGTCTCCTTAGTCTTCGTGTTCAACAGTACCCTGGTAAAAGACATTCTGTTTCTCATCAGTGAAGTTCTCTTCGTGTCAAGTTTATTCTCTTCGCACTCTGTTATTGCTCTGCACTGTTCACTCAGCATCTCGCTCTCTCTGCACATCAATAAACCTGAATATTACTTACATCTGCCTTATCTGTCTTTCTGTGAGTGTGACAAAAACAGTATTTTCGGAGTTAAATCTGACATTGGACATTTCAGTGAAACTTATTGTGTCACCAGAACAGGTGTGCCGAATTGTGACCCCCGGCAAGTTATTACCCCCCTAGTATTGGCCGGTTTAGGATTACTTGTGGGGGAGGGGTTCAAATATTTTGAGGGTCCTTTATTCTGTCCTTTATTTTACAGTAAAGAACCACAATTGTCTCTTATTTTCCTTGTTGGCAACCCTAAAAGTGAATCACCCAATAAAGATCTAATAAATGTAGTGATCTTTAAGATCACTAAATTCGAGGCTTCTGGTCATTCCTAAGATATCTAAGTCCACTAAAGGAGGGAGGACGTTCTCACATTTAGCTCCTAAACTCTGGAATAGCCTTCCTGATATTGTTCGAGGCTCAGACTCGCTGTCCCAGTTTAAAACTAGATAAAAGACGCATCTATTTAGCCAAGCATTCACATAATGCTTACCTTTTATACCACTGTTGAATCAGATCGAATGCATTCATTTTATGAACCGCAGCTATGCTTATTATCTCCCATCTGCTCCTATGCTGTTATCTTGGGACGCTAGTCCCGAGGTAAATAGCGTTCGTCAGCTCCAGTCTGTATTCAGCCTCTCACGGAGACTTCAGATCCCCCAACACCTGCGATGAGATGACTAAACGCCTGTGAAGAGACGACTCGACGCCTGTGAGGAGACGACTCAATGCCGGCGATATGTTATGCCCTAAATTACTACATGATTAACTAACTGTATTTTTTCTATGTACATTTCTGAAATGCACTTTCGGTAAAGCTGCTTTGAAACAATATGTATTGTTAAAAAAGCGCTATACAAATAAATTTGAATTGAAATGTGATCCACTAATTATTAAATACCAAATGAAAATCATAAGGAACAATGTTAAGTGTCTGTACAGTTTGTCTTTATTAATTGGTAAAGCTAGTTTTTTAGGCCATTATCTATCACTCTCCTTGACTCTCTTACCAGTGTGCTGACTATTGAACTAGGAACCTAATTTAGTCGCACTTAGAGGTTTAGTTTGGATTCATTTTTCTTGCTGTTAATTATTCTCATCTTTAACATGACAGATTGTCCAAACACACAGAAAAACTCCTGTTGAAGCGACTGAGATCCATGTGACACACTATTATAACGATGGCGTTCATTAAAGAGGAGAGTGAAGTATATAAAGATTGAAGAAACATTCAGAGTGAAACAAGAACATACTGAGGAACAAACAGGTTAGTTTAATTCTCAAAGCGGAATAAACTAAACTCAGAACCCGTCTTGTAAACTCAACTTTGTTTCCAGCGAGACTGGTTGAAAACACCTGCGTATTGCACACCTGGAAGTATTAACTTAAACAAGGAAATAAGATTGAAACACATTAGTGTGGCTATGGGAGAGACATCTATAAAATGTATTGTGAAAATGCAATGATTGCTGTTTTTATGTTTTTCACCTTTTTGTGCGATGCACATAAGCTATCAACATTTACATTTAGGAACGTATCTATAATAAATAATTAAATACATAATCAATACATCATAAGTGTCTGTATTTACCTTATTTTTAACGTAAGAGCAGGCACAGCCATTTGTAACTGTATCAAGCCTTCTGGTCTCAACCACAGCTGGTCTATAGTCATTGTGTCCAGAGCTGGTCCGAGCCTTTTGGGGGCCCTAAGCAGAATTTGATTTGCACTACGCAAAGTCACCTGTGCTTGACGATTATTGACACAAATGTCACGCAATAATGATACATTATAAATGAATACAGTGAGGTTATGTATTAATACAAAATAAATACTTAATACTAAGTATTAATACTAAATACTAAAAAATAGATGCCTACTTAAATAAAAAAGTTACTCTTTTACTAACTCTTTGAAACTTCTCAAAACATATAAAATAAATTATTTCCTAAAATAATGACAAAACTGAGAAATCAGAAACATAATAAGAGCAAGGGTTCAACAATGACAATTATTGTTGAAAACTGTAAACATATTATTATTTCTCAACTGTCTCAATACAGTGCAACTTTCCTCAAAATCTTTTTCCGAAAATCCGACAAAGTCTGTTACTACTGTATAATACCGTTAATGATGTACTAGCGCTCGTTGTATGTGTGTATGCAATCTCTGTTTTTCCCCTCGGGGCTTGCCGTACATAGGAATGGGTTGTGCGCACTTGGTACTGGAGTGTCGCGGGTTTATGAGTTAGTGATCTGATGTGTGGTATAATAATGTGTTCAAACTGCTATGTTTATTATTTATTCAAACTGCTACCCTTACACCTAGAAGGTTAAGTTCCCCTGCGGCTATTTTTTCCAACTTAAACCGATACCGTGACTATGCGCAGTTGTGCACGAATTGTCTATGCACTGGCGAGGTGTCTAGATTATGCGCATGACTTAAACGCTGGCAGACACAGCAGCAGTTGTTGGCAGGTATATTGATCATGAAATCAGAATTTTCTTGTCTTGAATTATTCATTCATTCATTCATATTCATTCATTTCTGTCACTTGTTTAAGTCATGTAAAAAAAAAATTAAACTCGATTGGGGGGCCCCCTGGATTGGTGGTTTGTGAGCTGAGTTCTGATTTGGGGGTGGGGTTTGGGGGGGTTAGTGTGTGGATGAGGAGGAGGGAGGGTCTAGCTAGCCTCAGTTTTGTTTGACAATACTTCGAACGTCAACAAGAAGTGACGTCACCCGACATCACTTAGAGGACCTTTAAGAAACAAACATATTTAAACTTTTGAACTGGATCATTTGTGTAAATTCCCTTACAATTTTGTCTTTGAGGACTATAGGTGAACATCTGTAATGTGAAGTATCTTATTCAGGGCAGGACTAAATAAATAAAAATACATTTTTATGATGTCTATTGTAAAAATAGGCAGGTGTATGTAATCTAAGGATCTCAATTGTATAATTTGGTCTGTATTGTTGCAGTATTATTATATTTCCATGCACTGTATACAGACATGAATAATCAACAATGAAATGTATTGGTGATTATTTTCATTATCAAAAATGATATATATTTTTTGTTTATATTAACAGTTACTTGATGTAGCCCTAATATCTATAATAATTGTTGCAAACTGCTGTGCATTTGGTCATGTTGTGAGGAAATGTAAAACCAAATGTCATTAGCATAGCGTGAAATTTAATGATAATGTTCATATAATAATCATACTTTTGTTTTTTGAGATGTCTCATCGTTTACAGAAGGAATGTGGTAAAGATCAGACAGATGATACCTAAACCATGCTATTGTTTGTCAACAAATGCCAGCATAATTCTCAAGCTGTTCAAAAGAATGCTGTGGTCTATGTTGTTGAAAGATCCAATAGCATGTTGTTGGTTTTGATGGTAAACTGGGGTTAACTTGTCTTTTTTTTGCTTTAGACCTGATGACACTGAAAGAGGAGAGACAAGAACTGAATGAAATAGAAGAGAAAGATCAATATGACAAGCATGACGTCACAAATAGAGAAAAATCCATACAGACTAAAACGAGTTTCTCACGAAAAAGAGCTCAGAAGACAGGAACTGGAAGCTTTTTCACCTGCTTTCAGTGTGGAAAGAGTTTCAAACAAAATGACAGCCTTCGAGCCCACATGGGAATTCACAATGAAGAGAAGCTTTTCACCTACCAACAGTGTGGAAAGAGTTTCAATCAAAAATATGACCTTGGACTCCACATGAGAATTCACAATGGAGAGAAGCCTTACAAATGCGAACAGTGTGAAAAAAGTTTTATTCACAAAGGAAGCCTTAATTCCCACATGAGAACCCACATTAGAGAGAAGCCTTTCGCATGGGACCAGTGTGGAAAGAATTTTTCACAGAAGCACGTCCTTAATTCCCACATGAGAACCCACACTAGTGAGAAGCCTTTCGCATGTGGTCAGTGTGGAAAGGGTTTCAAACTTAAAGTAAGCCTTAAAAACCACATGAGGATGCACTCAGGGGACAACCGTTTTACATGTAATGCGTGTGAAAAGTGTTTATGCAATAAAGATAGCCTCACGAGTCACATGATACTTCACACTGGAGAGAAGCCTTACAAATCCAAAGAGTGCGGCAAAAGTTTCACACATAAAGCATTCCTTGTTTCGCACATGAGAAGACACACTGGAGAAAGCCCGTTCACCTGCGGAAAGTGTGGGAAGAGCTTTGCACGAAAAGGAATTCTTCATTTTCACATGAGAATTCACACTGGAGAAACACAATTCACATGTGATCAGTGTGGGAAGAGTTTCAATCATAAATCATCCCTTCATTCACACATGATAGTTCACACTGGCGAAACACCATTCACGTGTGATCAGTGTGGAAAGAGTTTCAATAATAAATCAACCCTTAATGCACACATGAGAGTTTACACTGGAGAGAAGCCTTACACCTGTGAACTGTGTGGGAAGGGCTTTACACAAAAAGGAAATCTTAAGAATCACATGACAATTCACACAGGAGAGAAGCCATTTGTATGTGCTGAGGCACTGTGGCATTAATTTACATATGAAGATTCACTTCCCAGACAAGAAACGCCTTGACAAGCAGACATGGGCAGTATTTAAATTAAATGTATTTTAAATACGTATTTAATTACTTTAGTGTATTTTGTAATTTGTATTTTGCAGGTGTGGAAAAAATAAAATGTAGTTTGTAACAAAATATTTTTAGGGAGTGTATTTAGAGTATTTCAAATACTTAAGAAAAATCACCATAGTAAATGATTTTGCCATATTTTCGGTCTGATGTTGGCAATGGCAATGTCCAGGTTAGATGCACGAAAATCACGTGACACCCTGTAGACCGGGCTCCCTCCATGAAGTGAGAGTTTTGAACTCTTAAAAACAGCATTAAGTGTTTTGTGAAAAATATACAGTCTACACACACACATATTGCACACTGAATGGCATTATAGAGAAAATAATTTTGCCTTATCAATGAGATCAATGCACTGTGTTGTCATTCATAAAAGGACATCATACTGTAGGCCCTACCTATTATGAAACAGCGCGTCTGTCGGAACTCCACTGAAATCTCCATGCTAAGCAAGCGTTCACAATATAACATCCATCTGCAGTTTTTACACATTTTTAAACGTATTACATATGAGAAATATTGATATTGATTTTGTATAAAATCATCATCAATCCTATTGTTTTTCAGTAATTGCGCACGCAGTGCGATACTACAATGGAAAAGGCATACGCGGTCAGGGCAGTTAGAGTCTCGTGTGTAAAACAAACCCACAGATATTATGATTAATATGATTAATCATATATATTATGATTAAAATGGAATTTTGATTTTGTTACACAAATTCTCTGTCTGTTATTTTTACACAAAAATTGCTGCAAAAGATGCTTTCCAACAGGTTTTATCGTAGTTTTTGTCCAACTCCATTGACTTGTATTGGATGTTCTGTGAGGTACGTTATTACTCCACCAACTAACACAGAAACCGAAAATTCTCGGGACAGCAGCATTTGTCCAAATTTCAATCTTAACCGTTCTATTTCATCAGAAACGATCTTAAAACAGAGCTTTAAGTGTAAAATACCGAACTTGTCCTTTAAGGCACGAGTAGAGTAACGGTGATAATATGGCTACGTAGCCTATATCAAAAACGTTTTGCTATTAAGGGCAGCCTACCACACCATTGATGTGAACTTAGCTATACATGCCATCTACGTCAGAGGGAGCTATTTCAGGCCCTGTAGAGATTTAGTGAAATGCCCATACTTTTTTATTTTGCTACTTCGCCTTTGAATTTACACATTTCTCATATTTGTGTTATTGCTACTATTTGTGTTATTGACCTTTCAGTAATAAAAAAAAAGACAAGATTATTGTGGGAGTATTTTTGTATTTTCAAAATACTAATTACTTGTATTTTATTTAAATACATTTTTCACATCAGTATTTTATTTTGTTACATTTCATGAGCCAGTATTTGTATTTTGTAACAAAATAGTTTTTGATGTATGTGTTCCCACCTCTGTTGACAAGCACATAATGATTCACACTGGTTAGAAGAGCCAGCAGTGTGGACAGACTTTCAGATACCTTCAGGTTCACATGAGACGTCACACTGAAGAGAAGCTTTTCACATGCTCTCACTGTGGAAAGAGTTTCGATCAGAACACAAGCCCTTCAGGTTCACATGAGAATTCACACTGGAGAGAAACCTTTACATGTGTTCAGTGCAAGAAAAGTTTCACATATCGAGGAGCCCTGAAGCGCAGGGGCGTAGCACAAGATCCCGGACCCTATGTATAGGCAGTCCTGATGGGCCCCTATGTTCCAAATAAAATATATTCCAGACTTTTCAAGGGCCCTCTCTCCCCTTGGGGCCCTGGTAATCAGTACTGGTTTTACCCCCAGTCCGACGCCCCTGCTGAAGCGTCATTTGCTAGCTCATTCTAGAAAGAAATTGCAGGGCTCTGAATGTAACAAAAAGTCTACAAAAGTCTGAAATCCACAAAAAAGAGCAACTTCAAAAATCACCTGCACATCCACTCTGAAGAAAGGCAATCTGAATGTTGTAAGTGTAATCAAATTTTGTATTTGCCATCACACTAAAAGATACATCTGAAAAGTCATGCAGATGTCAGACGTTATTTTTGTTCTCTGTGTGGAAAAAGATTTAAATGGCTTGGTCATTTAAAATGGCACCAGAAAACACGTATCTGTGTGAAACTAAGGCTACATTCATGTAACAGGTGAATGAATGAGGGACAGATGTACATTCATGACCATTTGCTTGCATTCTTCATCTCTTTATAATTTTGCCTTGAGACTTTTTTTTGTCATGTATACATGAACTCCTGTGGCTACATCTCATCTGCTTTAATATAGTTTAGTGTCTCTGAAACTTTTATTATTATTTTCATTGTGAATATTTTTCTTTTCATAATACAACGATGAGCTCACAATGAACAAAAACTCGTTGAAAATGAATTGCACCAAGCAATCCTTGCTGTAATTACAACATGAAATCACAGCATGCCACACGAATTGTGTTCAAAAGCATCCACTACAAATACTTAATATAAAAAATATTAAAAAATGAACTTCTGGATAATGATTTCATATAATTTAAGTGCTTAACTCCTTTAATAAGAGTGGCATTTTTAATCTAAATGTGGAAATGTAAAGGTTCAAATGGAAAACTGAGTTTAAAATTATTCTTCCTTACTTCGCTCCATCAATAAAAGAGTGTGTGTACTGTCTAGACTCTAGAGAGTCCGCAAATATTTATGCGTAGTTTATTTTTCTTAATACATTCCTATGTGTTTAGAAAATTGCATAAGCACATTTCTATGCCTATGTAAGACTTGAGAAATTAGGAAATGCCGGGCAGTCTGGTTGAGGAGCAACCGCTCCCTGAGAGGACAAAGGACCTTGCTGGAAATCAACATTTGAACTCTCTCTTGTGAAGTTAGCATCACCATTTGAGATGAAAAGTCTCACCTCAGAATACATCTTTCTCTCTCCCCCCACTCCTTCTCCCTCGTGCTGAGATTACCTGAAATTCACCCGAGAATCTATATGGTTTAATGTGAATAATTATCATACAGTATCACACACGTTTGATATCATTTGAAATGTCTCAGTGTGACTGGTACAAAGGTTTAATTCTCAAAGAAGTAAACCAAAAGGTAATAAGGTATTTAAGAGTATAGAAATAATTCACATAGCTACATAGGAGGGTGTGTCTTCCAGGCAATTGGTCTCATGCTCTCAGAAGGTGTAAAATCAAATGAAATACCCATTGTTAGCAAATGGTTCCATGTTAATCAACTTCTGCCCCGAGTAAGTCTGGGCGGTGATTAATGTGAATTCCCACTGTGAACTCATGTTTACATTTGAAATTAGGTTTCTGCCTTGGTCTGTCTATATAATAAAATGCGACTAGAGCTTGGCGCGTTTTCAGTAACCCAGATTAGCCCGTTATGCGAAATGTACGCAAAACACTTCGTATCATGTAGTTTTTTATAATGTCAAGGTATTGCATCTTCTCTCTTTATTCTAGAGCATTTGATGTTTGTATCTATTATCTTTGAACTGATTATGCAACTGGTGTGATACATTTACCTGACATAATAAATTGTAAAGATTTGATTTTATTCTAATCGACTCTGACATTATTTTCAGTAAAGAGTTGAAAAGAATAGTCAAACATTCGCACACACTTAATGATGCAGATATATCATTAAAACCTTCTGGAGTCAGCTGAAATAACGAGTTAATACATATGAGAAAATGTATTTCATTTAATCAAATTACTTTGCCACGCTAAAAGACGGTAATGCGCAGAGACCTTCACCCGCTGACCGGAAAACCTTCTTTGGGCCGATCCACCGGGCCTTACACTTCACTCTCCTGAATACTAACGTTAGCTTTGAACTACACTTCCCAAGAACCCACATACAGGGACTGATTACTACACACCTGATCCTCATCACCAGACTATTTAAACCCTGCTTGTTCATACACACATTACAAAGTCTTGTTTGCCCCGGCTGCATTTCGGAGCGTTATCTTATCATTGTATCTTCTGTTTTGACCCTGCCTGGATTACCGACTACGACTCTTCTCTGCCTGCCATTGATCTCTGTTTCACCCGGACTTTCACTCCTGTAGTTAGCTGCCAGCCCTGAACCACTGCCTGTTTTGACCACGTTTGATGTCCTGTCTCTGATATTGTTGTTTGCCCTGGTATCTCGACCCACGCCTGTTTGTACACTGAGCTTGCTATATTTAAATAAAACTGCACATCGATCCTACTCAGCCTGCGTCTGTGTTACAATATGCAACGTTTATACATCATACAATCAGCTGTGAGCAAAGTGACATATCTGATGCAGTAAAAACACCCTCCATGTATTTCTTGCCCCAAATTTAAAACAATTTCTAGTAAAATAATTTTAGAGACAAAATTGTTAGGTTTTTTTGCTGCTTATTTATATGAATTATAACTGTGTAACTCATAATGTCTTAAGAATTAATTTAATTGTCAGTTCATATTAAACTTTGCATTAAAATATAAATGTATACATGTAAATACAAGCTTTAAATACATTTTATATATATTAATTGACCAAGCTTGCATGTTTTCTTCTGAGCTCTTTGTGAACCTATACAAGTTAAATTCAGTTGATTCATTTGCACTGAAATTGTAGATATTTTCTATCAGCTGCCTTCTCCAACTTTTGCCGCTGCAGCAGTATTTCTTCCTCCTCTGTAAATGCTTAAGTTCATGCTACACTTTAAAATTATCTCTTTTTCTTCAATTCAGCCAGTTCTTGTGAGAAGTGAATCTTGTGGAACATTTGATTTGGGTTGGAGCCCAACAGGGCCGAGCTCTCTCTGACATCCAAATGGCCCCCTCGTGAAGTTTAAATACTTCAGTATCACAGTGTTGACAAATCTGCCACTTCTGGCTTGAAACATCCACATTCACTGACCTAACAAAATCCTGAATGCAACTCCATAATTTTTTATCTATTTCAACATCTCTTTTCAGAATCAATGTGTTTTTTCCCCTCTGGACAGAGCACATCACCTTCATTCTACATGCTGCCCAAAATATTATTTTATACTTAGCCACTCCATAAAAGAAGTTATTAGTCTACTAATATAACACTACTTTTCTAACTGTTTTATACAAAAAATAACTATATTTCTCTACTTGTAATCACAATTGACAATTGCATCAGACTGCAGGCGTAAAAGAACAACAGGCTGTTGCCTGTAAAACTGAAATTTTGAAGTTTCTTAAATTTGCTAGTATCAGAATGAGAAAAAGCTTTATTCGCTGAGTCTGTGCAAACACATAAGGAATTTGTTGTGGTTTCCAGAAGCTCCGGGTACATAGATACAAGAGAATAGAAAGAATGTTTACACAAGATGAAAAAAATATATTTAAAAAATTATTTGCAATAAAAAGTAATATACCCCTAGATTAAAATACTTTACAGATGTGTGCATTATGTCCTGTACAACTGTATAATACAAATATGTATTTACATAGTAAGTATCTATTTTGCCTAACTCAGGTGGTATAAATGTAAAAAAGAGTACTGAATTGTGAATTTGCAGTAATTGGTATGCTAGCTATTTAAGGAGGAGATAGCCTGATAGACTGATCTTAAATCTCCCTTTCATAGACAAGATCAATGAAAAAGTTTTCTCCAATCAGCTGAACAAATTCTTAAGCTCGAATGGATACTTTGACAATTTTCAATCTGGTTTCCGACCACATCAGAGCACAGAGACAGCGCTCATTAAGATAATAAACGATATTTGCTTAAATTGTCAGGGTTCTGCCCTGGCAGCTCCGTCTGTGTTGTCTTTGTTTCATGTCTCTATGTTTGTGTTGTGCTTAAACATATGGTTTTGTTTGTGTTGGCCATGGGCTCCTTTGTTCCTGCCTCCTTGTTTCCCTGTACCACGCCCTCTTGTCTAGTTGAGTCCTCTTTGTGTTGTCACCTGTTCCTTGTCCAAGTGTTGTCACCTGTTTCTCATGTTCTCTGCTCCCTTGTTTGAATCCTCGTTTACCTGAGTGTGTTCACCTGTTCCTCTTGTTCTTAGCTCCCTTTATATGTGTGCTCTTTCCCTAATGTGTAGCCAGTTCATTAGATGTTGTGCTACTGTGTACTTCTGTGTTACATAGTTCGGTTCTCATTACTAATGTCAATAGTGTTTTATGTGTAGAAGTTTTTTAGTGCTTTAGTTCTGCCATCGGTCCTGTCTGTCTTTTCTCCTGTGTTTCTAGTTCCGGTCCTGCCCTGCTAGCAGAGCTTCCCTGGCTGCTTACACTCTATGCTTCGGAGCAAGCCTGGTGCTGAGCCTGAGATCCCGGAGTGCCTGGTGCTGAGGCTGAGATCCCGGAGTGCCTTGCTGTTGTACTTGAAGATCCTGGCTGGCTACTGCTAGTGTTCTCATTCTGCTCTGCCATTACTACGCCCCAGCCTACAGTCATCTTGTGCTAGTTACAACTGCTGCTCGGCTAGTTACAACGGCGGTCATTGTGTCTCGGCCCTGCCTATTGTCTGGACTGTTCACCTTTCCCACCACATCTTGTCATCTGTCTACTGTTAGTCAATAAACCTGTTAACACTCGTTCTGCATTTGAGTCCTCCTTGACAGACCCGTGACATAAATACTGAAACAGGCAAATTATCAATACTGGTACTACTCAACCCCAGTGCTGCATTTGACACTGTCTCTCATAACATACTTCTTGACTGGCTCGAAAACTGGGTTGGGGTTTCTGGGATAGTCCTAAAATGGTTCAGGTCATACTTAGGAGGGAGAGGTTATTATGCAAGTATATGAGACCATAAGTCTGAGTGGACATCCATGACAAGCCCAATTCTTGCACCATTCCTATTCAACCTGTATATGCTCCCACTGAGCCAAATAATGAAAAAGAACCAAATTGCTTATGTAGGGTATCTGGACTATGTCAGGACGACTCATTCACTTATACATGTAAGAATGCTTCTAACCTCTCTGACTCTGGTTCATAACTCAGGTTGGGCACCGCAGACTCTGCCCCTAATGGTGTTCATTGACACTTTCATAGCGAACTGAGTTAAAACCAAGCCTCCCCCTTTCCAACGAGAAGGAACTTGTGTACAACACACACACACACACACACACACACACACACACACACACAAAAACACAGCAGGGATTCAGGCCTCAAAGAGATTATCTCCTCAGAGCCTGGCCAGAATGGAGACCAGATCACATTCCAACACCCACACACACACACACACATGAAACTTTCATTAACTTCATCATATAAAGACTTTACCGAAATATATTTGATATGTTGTTATGTTCGTCCGATTGCCCAGGTCTTATGAAGGTATCTGGGATAAGTAGTTGTAGCGTCTGGACCAATCACACACACACAGAGTGTTGGTTTTGCCTAGTGAATATCCTGTTACAATAGATAAGGATTTTTACAACCTCTAGAAGGCAAGGGCGTAGGTTTAGGGGGGGACGCTGGGTACTAGTCCCAATCAGTATTTTGAGATGACAAATTTGTCCCCACCAATATTTAGCAAGCTCCTTTGAACTGGTAGTTTGATATTTGCGCTGCTATTTGGATCGATTCCAACGGCCAGGACGACAACAGTACAAGATACGCCGTAATTTGATTGGCGGCGGGTTATCTGACGGGCAGGCTACACGCGCGGGCCGGGACTACTTTTTGTGCTTGCACTCACTGGCAGCGAGCGGGTGGTGTGTGCGTGTGTGCGCGCGTGACGACGCCGATGGTAAGTTACCAGGGTTGTCTCTGCCTGCCATATACAAAGGCCAGATTAAAACATTTTAATATTCCGTTTTTTGCCCCTTTTTGTACTTTGTAGATCAGTTATGTCACCCAAGAAGAAGAAAGGGGACATACGAAGCTTTTTCATAAAGCAGAGTGTAAGTAGGCAAAAATAACTAGCCACACAAATAACTAGCAGTAGCAGTGACTGACCAGGCTTTCAAATGCAGATTCTACTGTGGAAAATAGTATTAACTAGTGATCCTGGTTACCCAGGATATTGTTACAGTTAAACCTAGCTTCTGCAATCTTTCAAGATTAGGAGCATTAATTAGGGGTGTGCAGCACGGATAGACTCATAGAAGTCGTGCTATCATGATAGAATGCTACGAAGTCACTGAATGTTAATTAGCCTACCTCAACTTAGAATCTTGCAGTCATAAACAATGGATCATCTGAGACATTTTTCGTTTCTACATTCTGTTTATGTAATGTATTTGTGAGTGTAGCCTCCTTGCTAGACACATGTGCTGGAAAAACATGTTGGCAATGTTAAAAAGGCGAAAGTTAACACTGTTGGTTATTCAAATATAATGAATCATTACTTGATTGATAATATCCAAATAACAATATCTGGTAGGAGGGTTAAACTTGCTAGCCATAGGATAGACTACAAAATTAATTAACCATTTTGTATGCAGGAAAGACCGCATCAAACCACAACAGATTTACATTTATTCATTTAGCAGACACTTTTTATCCAAAGCGACTTACAATTGAGAACAATAGAAGCAGTAAACCTAGGATAACAAACAGCAAGTTTTATGACCCTTCCCAGTTTAATCTAATGGACTTTTTTTTTAAGAATAGAATGGGGGGCAGGGGGGGGGGGGGGGGGGTGGATGTCCCCACCAAAGCTGAGACCAAACCTACGCCCATGCTAGAAGGGAATTCCTGAGAGATGTGACACTCACTTAATTCTCCTGAGGAGAAATAAACCCTGTTAATCTTTGTAGGGTATGGACCAATCAGACACATACTAATTATTCATTATATACAAAGGTTTATGAAACTCCTCACACAGCCCAAATGAACAAACACAAGGGCAGAAACAGTGTCAGGGTTACAGGGCATGATAAAGAGATTTTACGACCTCCGAGGAATGTGGCCACATACTCAAGAGAGAGACTATGAAACAGAAACCCTCTTTAAAACAGACTTTGCTGCATTAATCATAGACTAACTGATCTATAAATGAACATGCATAAAACTGTGAAAGAAACAGTGTAAATGGTTTACTGTCTCGTGTACTATTAGGTATATATTAAGGTATGTATCCTGGTATACAACCAACTAACGATCAATATAACCTCACCTGTATCATGCCTCCTAACTAATTAATCCTCATTTAATGACTCACACTTTGATGTACATCACCTTCTTCTAGAATGCAGTGGGGATGTGTTATAGCTATTTTAGCATTAATGAAGGTATAATCATATTATGGGAAAAAGATCCGTAAATCAACTAAGAGCCACTTTCCCTCTCAGACATGTCCCCTTTCTGATTGGTCGAGTTCAACCCTTAGGGGAGGATCTTCTCCAGGCCTTATTAGAGACAGTACACATGTGACCTCTCTCTCTTAGTTCTTTCATCCAGCCGCAACACTGTTCTGGTGATACTGGGGAAACCCCTCCCCCTCCACGGGGGCCCCAGGGCCCAGCAGGCCTCGATTCCAACCAGATATGGGCTCAGGCAGGAGAGAGATGACTCTCTCACAAAGAACCAAGGACAATCTCAAGAGTTTTGGAACAAAGACTCCAACCAACAACGACTCCAATCACCCATCCTTCCGACTTCCTCACTTCTCCTGGGTGCTCGGCGTGGCCTCAACAGAGTCCCAGGCCTTGCCCAAACCAGTCATGCGTTCCTGGAGAAAGAGAACGCTCAACCAACTTCCACTTGACACTGCCGGAACCATCAACGACTTCAATTTTCAACAACTTCAAGAATTGTTCCCATTACAAATGCAAGTATTCAATTCAATGAAATGTGAAAATGAAATTCTGATGGTTCTTCTCATAGACCCTCTTCCGGTTTCCAATTTCATCCTATCACTAACCTATTTATGTATTCATGTGTGTATGTTGTTTAGTTTATTTATATTCATATAAATATCTATATTTAGTTAATAAAACTTGTACATAATATGTATTTGGTTCTGTTTTGTTTGCAATACAAGTCACTTTACGATCACGGTTTTTGCTACTGGCTCAAAGTACTGTACAGGCGAAGAAATAATTATTCTTCGGTGGCCATGGAAGATACCCTTTTCTTAGAATAAATTAATAATCAAAATAGTTCGTTGGAAGAACTGATTAATTGATTGTAATATTAATTCAGCCACATCAAGTTAATCCAATTAACTGGCCCAAATATTTATAATTAATAATAACAAGATATTATTGATTATTAATATTTCCAAAAAGCTGAGTTCCTTACATCTTATATATTATATTATATTATATATATATATAAAACCACTTGAGAAATGTATAAACATGTATCTAATTTTCACATCTCATAATTTTCCTTCGGATGTGTTTTGGCCTTTGTTTTCTGTTTTCTTGTAAACTCTAATGGGTTAATGTTTTAGACTTTGTATACAAATATGTGAACCATATTGGGTCTCTATGAATTCCAAACTTCGTTCCCCATTTGTTAATTTACATTACATTTTGTTAACTTTGTGACACATGGGGTATTATAAGAATCTTGAAGATTCTTTCTCTTAAACACCCAATGAAATTACAGATTCAAATGTGCTGTCTGAACACAAAGAGTCATAAAATCTCCCTCCAAAGGGAACTCTTCGGATTGGCTCACATACCCCCAGAGGGGGTGACATCTTCACCCCTTTTAAATGACTGATGAAGATCAGTCTCTCTCTCTTACTTCGCGCATCACCATGTAACTGCTTCGTGTCCCCCTCCGGGGATCTTTTCCTTTGTTTCTTTAAGTTTTTATTTTCCATTTTCGAATTCTGCTTGGTTCATTTCCACCGACGAGTGAAATGAACTTAGCCTGAATCATCAACCGGCAACTTCACCTCAAACGGACATTCAAAATCGCTGCGCTTGGCTCGCTCTGGAAGAGCGAGTTAACGTGACGCTCCCAGGATCGAGACACACACGCCTTCTTCATATCAGCCACACAAAAGAGCTGTTGTGCAAGTATTTCGTTTACTAAGCTTTCATAGCAGTAAGATTTGTTTACCCCCATTTAGGGTGATATTGATTTCTTGTGGTGTCTCAGAGGGTTTTGTCCAGGTGAATTTTGCAAAACTGTGATCCTTACGGATCTCTCTCTCTCCCTCTCTCTCTCTCTTACTTCTCCTCTCTTCGCATCATCATGTAACTGCTCCGCGTGATCCCCCTCCGGGGATCTTTTCTTTTGTTTGTTTAAGTTTTATTTTTCCTTTCTACTTTGTTCATTTCGTCAGACGAGTAAGTGAAGTTAGCCTGAATCGTTTCTTTGGTAATTTTACGCCGAGACCTTTAAACCCTCGTTCGAAAGTGCGCACTCCGGACCCATCCGCAGGCCACGTGACTCTTCCACGGAACACATCCACATGCCTTCGAAGCAGCCACACAACGAGCCAGCGCACGTATATATATATTCATACCGGGCTTTAAGAGCATTAAGAGGTGTTTCCCCGTGTGTCTCTCAAAGGTTTTAAGGTCTGTAATTTGCCACTGATCCTTCCAGATTCTCTCTCTCTCTCTCTCTCTCTCTCTCTCTCTCTCTCTCTCTCTCTCTCTCTCTCTCTCTCTCATTCTCTCTCTCTCTCTTTATTGATGCATTTTCTTTCATTGTCGTTGCAATTATTGTGTTTGTAAATACATTTATTGTAACGTTAGTAACTGTATACGTAACTTTGCCTTTATTAAATGCATTATATTCATTTATTGATTCTGTCTTTTCGCTTATATACAAGTCCCTTTAATGTTACGATCAAGCTACGCTTTACAAAATTTATTGATAGCCTACTTAAAGAATCGTTATAGAACAGGAAGGCTGTTCCTTCTGGCCAGGGGAACAGCTTCTCCTGAAAGTCTATAAAGTAGGATTATTTTGTGAGGTTTGATTGAGATCGAATGATCAGGTTTTTGCTGGACAAAAAAATGATACGGTCATAAATTAATCCCCTTAAAGATTATCCCGACGATCGATCTATGAAAGACAAAATTGATATATTAAATATTTAATTATAATCCGTTTTGATTAAGTATTGATATACAATTGAGCTAATTTTAACCTGTCTGTAAAATATAGCCTACATATGCAATTAATTATAATCCTTTGTGGTTAATTGCCTAAGTACATATATGAATGCAGATGCAGGGAAATATTATCCCTTTTTGGGAGATTTAACATGTATGTTTATCTGGGTCAAACCCATATGAACGATTATTAGTTGTAAATTACTAATCTTTGAATACGTATCCCCAAAGCCTGACCCAGGTCCCTTTCACTTATTACAGCTATGCAGACGACACACAGCTCTACTGCCCTATCACCTAACGATTACAGCCACAT
Organism: Siphateles boraxobius; assembly: GCF_051911475.1. Lineage (NCBI taxonomy): Eukaryota > Metazoa > Chordata > Actinopteri > Cypriniformes > Leuciscidae > Siphateles > Siphateles boraxobius. Next base: position 9,877,621 of record NW_027509192.1, on the reverse strand, counting down.
TGACTCCCTGTGCCAATGCATTGATGAAATAAACAGTTGGATGTGCCAAAACTTTCTTCAGTTAAACAAAGACAAAACTAAATTCATTGCGTTGGAGTCATGTCATTGTGTTTGGAAACAAAGATGAGGTTCCCTTTCAGTCGATAACGTCGGACGTAGTCGACGCGACTGAAATGGGATCACGCTAGGGAGCCTATCATTTCGCATCACACACTCCGCCCCCGCGGCGCGGGTATAAATACGGAAGTGGATGCACGCACTAGTTGCCTTTCGCTTCGGAGCCGATCGTTTGATGTCTCTGAGAGTGCTGTTGTCTACAACGAGCGAGTGTGTCGGTGTTCTTCAGGAAGACTCTCCCAGTGCTGGTGTTCTACAGCGCGAGTGCAGCGGTGATCGCGAGCTTTGAGCTCTCAACTGCTGTTTTAACAGCAACAAATTTCTAAATGTTTGTGTGTGTTGATGGCTGGTTAGAGGGCGGAAAAGTGAGTGCTTCACTGTTTCAGTTCTCTGTTCAGTGTTGCCGCGGTCATTTCCCTGTGTGCTCCGGCACTGGTGACGGTCCTATTTTCTGAAAGAGCAACACGGGTGCGTTTGCGTCTTTTTCAAGATGTCATTCCGCCCGTGCGTTTCTGGGTGCGGTCGTTCCCTGTCTCTCTCTGATGGTCACAACTGTTGTGTCACGTGTTTGGCTTACAGCACGCTGAGACAGCTTTTGTGGACAGCTCATGTTTTCACTGTGGGAACATGACTGTCGCAGTGTTGAGGGCGAGACTCGCCTTCGTTCGCGGAGAGCGAGTCCCCATTACCATGCCCCACCCTCGGGTGCTGTGTGGGATGGGTGACCGGAGGATAGTGTTGGATGTCCCGCCCGGTAACCATTCCCTGTGGGCTCCTCACTCCTCCCTTCCACTGCAACCACTGGAGCCTCCTGTGTTGTCTGCTGGTCCATCTGTAATGGGTGGGCCAGCGGTTTCACTCGGGGCTCCCCTGGAGGACAGGACGCCGATTGCAGCATCAGAGGGTGAGCTGACTTCTGGAGATGATGACTCGGCTGCATTGTCTCCCTCCGGGAGTTCAATGTTGCCCGAGCCGGATCCAGAATTATCAGCTATGCTGAAACGGGCCGCCGAGGCTGCCGGGCTCGAGTGGAACCTCCACCGTGTCCCGTTCAGTCTCGGTTGGAATCTGGAGTTTGGTATCTTGGGGCGGGCCGCGCTGGTTCTCAGCTCGCCGCCCCAGTGCCTTTCTTTCCCGAAATGCATGGAGAGCTTATCAGGGGTGAACAGCATCTTTCTCTGCCAGAAACTGCCTGAATAGCTTTTCCCCCTCATTACCCTTGATGGAGGAACGGTGAAGGGTTGCGAGGTGTCCCTCCATTGGAGCGGTCTGTCGACACAGGTGCACCTGTGTCCGGCGGCCGCTGCCTTTTGGGGGGATCCTCGTCTCCCCCCTAAGGCCTGTGAGTTTCATCCGTTCCGACGGGCAGAGCTTACAAGGCCTGTGGGCAAGCCCCTTCCTCTTGCGTGCCATGGCGTTGCTGCAGGCTAGGGCACCCATGGCATGCACGAGGGTAATCCAGACCGTGCGCTCATAGGTGAGCACCGCACTGCATCCGACCTCACCCTCCGGGGTACGGGTGTCGTAGCGTGCGTGATCGGTCTGGCGATGTCCACCTTGGTGGTCCAGTAGCGCCTTCGTTGGCTCAGCCTGGTTGGTATGGCGGATGCGGACAAGGTTCGGTTCCTGGTCTCCCCAATTTCCCAGGTTGGGCTGGTCGGCGACGCGGTGGAGAACTGCATCAAACAGTTCTCTGCCGCTCAAGCGCAGACGGAGGTCATCCGGCACATCCTGCCCCGGTGGCCAGCTGCTGCCTCCACCCGCCGCCGGTGGCAGCTCCTCCGCCTGCTCGTCGCCGTGGGCGTTCTCCGGCCGCCGCTCCTGCTGGCCCTCCGCAGCAGCCTCCACCCAGGCCTCAGCAGGGAGCCGGCCGCAGTAGAGACGCCCAGCCCGCTCCAGGCGCTGCCAAGCCAGGTGGCAAGCGACAGCGAAAGCATTCCGGAGCGGGCCGCCCAGGAATGGATGAGATGCTCTTGGAGTGGCACGATCACTCCCTCCCCCCGGGTGAGGGCCGGGTGGAGCCTTTGTTTGTGTGTGTGTCTGTTCCGCCGCTGGCTCCCTAAAAAAAAAAAAAAAAAAAAAGCGGAGCAAGCGGTACCCACACTTCAAAGAGAGAGCAATTTCATCTGTTCCTGGGTCCCAAGAGGGCCAGTCTGGCGGGTGTGACCCTGTATAGCCTTACACCCCTCAGCTCCCCCTTGGTCGCCAGCAGGCAGCTTGGTGCGTTCGAGGACCCGGTCATCCGCCTTCTCACGCGCCCCCTGCCGCTTGTGGAGACAGGTAAGTGTTGCACAGCACACTAACACCACTCTCTCTACTTTGCTGCCCCACCTCAGGCTCGGCTACCCCGCTCAAGTCAGTGATAGTCATCACATTAGGTGTTGAGCAGACGTGCTCCTGAAAATTCAGTGATATTCATCACACCGAGTGTTGAGCAGTGCTCCTGACTTGTGCGTGCTTATCTTATCCTGCTGGCGAAGGATTTGATATAGCCGCTCCTCCAGCCGGTACGAAGGCCAGTTGTAAACTCGTTCTTCGTGCTACTAGGTGGTGGGTCGTGACCATCTTGGCCCAAGATTGGTCTGCAGCTTTGACCTGAAAGACATGTGCTTCAGATCTCTACCTCCCGCACCGCAGGCCATCCTGTGTGTTGCGTCTAAGGGTGGAGTATCAGTACAGTGTCCTTCCCCTCGAGTGCTCCAGAGCCCGTTGGGTCTTCAGGTCAACTGGAAGAGAGTAATCTCGCCCACGGGCTGAGTATCTCTTTTCTAGTTTTGGAGAGGTACTCGGTCCAACATGTCTCTCCAATGAGAATGTGTTCAGCTGGTGTTGAAGTGAGAAAGGGTCCCACTGAAAGAACTTTCAGAGGCTCCTGGGGTATATGGTAGTCGTAGCCTTTGGCTCCCTCCATATGTGACCGCTTCAGCGCTAGCTTCACGATCGAGTCCCGAGGTGACCGTGGCAGAGCAGCTCACCCTGTGTGACTATAGTTCATCCCGGTCTGCTGCCAAACCCTCTTCAACAGAGCGGCCATGTACAAAGGGCGTGTTTTAACGGGGGCCTGGGCGACCCCCGACTACACGGGCATTTGTGCCTCGAGTTGTTAGACATTGCGACCGTTGCGCAAGCTTCCCTTGCATGTCACAAACTCACCCGTCACCTCCTCCTTGGAGTCAGACGCTTCTGAGGGCGCCTTATTCCACTCCTCCCACTTACTCAATCGTGCCGCCATCGAGCCTCACGACAGTTATAGCCAGGGCAAGTGGAGACTCCATCCCCTGGGTCCGGCTGGGTCATGACCATTCCGGGGCCGCTCAGTTGCCCCCCCGGTTTTATTTTTCCGCCAGTGTTTGGGTAAACCGAGCGGACTACCCTTGGACAAACACTGGGACTCAGCGGCCCCAGGGGCCCGCAGAAATGCGTTTAACCCCAGTGAGCCTTCTAAAAGTGACTGCGACTCATGGTCGCCTTGCGCCTGCAAGTCAGTGAAATCATCACTCTTCATGTTGAGCAGATTTGCTCCTGAAACTCAGTGAAGTTCATCGCACTCTGGTGTTGAGCAGCAATGCTCCTGTAGCTCAGTGAGTCCATCACAGGTAGCTCAGTGAATTCATCACACGCAGTGCTGAGCAGAAATGCTCCTGGTGCTCAGTGAAGTTCCTCGCACTCAAGTGTTGAGCAGAAATGCTCCTGAAGCTCAGTGAGTTTATCACACTCAGGTGTTGAGCAGTAATGCTCCTGAAGCTCAGTGAACTTGTCACACTCAAGTGCTGAGCAGAAATGCTCCTGTCGCTCAGTGAGGTTCTTCGTACTCAAGTGTTGAGCAGAAATGCTCCTGAAGCTCGGTGAGTTTATCACACTCAGGTGTTGAGCAGGAATGCTCCTGAAGCTCAGTGAACTTGTCACACCCAAGTGCTGAGCAGAAAATGCTCCTGAAGCCCAGTGATCTTCACATGTTGTGTTGAGCAATGCTCCTGTCTTTTGCGCCCGTCACTTGCACCTACGTGCCATGTCAGGAGAGGAACAGGTCTTCATAGTTGCCCCTCATTGGCCCAACTAGACCTGGTTCCCTTCAACAGCCTTCCTGACTTCCCCTGGATTCGGGGACGGGGCACGATGGCACACGCGTTCTTCCCCCGGAGATTCCGGGCGGTCTTACATCCGAACGCGGAGGTTCAGGTGGCTATCACAAGAACATGTGTTAGTTACCATCACTTCTGCGAGCACCCCCTAGAATTGGGTAGCGTGCTTACGCCTTTAGAAGTGGAACCTAGTCGTTGAGTGCGTCTTCTCCCCTGAGGAGATCCTGAAAGCTTTCGATCACTTCAGTGCTCTCTTTCCTGCAAAATGGGTTGCAGTAGGCTGTTTTCCTAAATCACCCTCAAAATGATGTTGCCTCGGTGTTTAAACGACGCTCATCGTGTTGCAGAAGTATGCAGAAGCACGTTCTGATCGTCAGGTTCCTGAGGAGCAAGGTCTTGTAAATCCTTGTGTCCCTCTTTATCCTCTTGGGCCTTGTCCCTGGTGCGACTGCACTGCAGAGACCGCCCCTGAGCCACTGCAGGTAGTGAGTTAAAAATTCTGTTATATCAGTTCTCCTGCTCGCGTGGTCTCTACTAGAGGGTAGGGACTTGCTCGCTTTCGGTCAACGTATTGTGCCTGGAGTCTGGGCCGGCTAACTCTCACAGGCTGAGACCCCGGCTCGGATTGTGCCCAAGGTTCCTACCTCTCCCGTAATAGGAGCAGGTGGTGAGCCTGCAAGCGCTGCCCTGGAGGAGGCAGATCCAGCCCTGGCTTCTCTGTCCGATTCGCTTGGACGTGTACAGAATGCAAGTCATAGACCTCAGACCAGCTCTTCAAATATCTGTTGGAATTCAGCAGAGAGGGAAGGCTGTTTCCATGCAAAGTTGCACTTAGTGCTTGCCTTCATTTCGGCAAAGATCCGAGATGCAACATGTCCACTTAGGTGTTGAGCTCCTCTATGATGAGTGTAAAGTGCTCCGCCTGGGCGTTGACGATATACTTTGCTAAACAGATTCTAGAGTTGGGGGCTGGACGACACCTAGTTGAACCGCTGCTTCCCGTGGGCTCCCTTCTCATGAAGCCAGTTTCACCGTGAGCCCGGTTCAAGTGTCGGCTTGCTGCGCCATTCCCCTCCTATGGACTGGATACGTGCGCCTTTCTACTCCAGTTGAGTTCCCTTAAAATTGAACCCTGTTGAGTTCCTCCACACCCCTCCGACGTCGGACGTGCGGAACGTCTGGTGTTAGGCCTACCACTCGTAAGCAGTGTGGAACCTGTGTTAGGCTGGGTCCATATGTTGCGGTCCCTTCGGTGACCCCATATGTGTATTCTTCCACGATACGGCTCCCTGCGGTGAGCCCGTGTCTTCCCTCGGCAGAGTCTCTCTGCCGTCACTGTCCGGTGTGTCTCCCCCCGTCTTAGGCTGGAGCCACCCCAGTGACATTCCATATGTTAGACTGCCCGGTTTCCGCCCAGTTCATATGTGTATTCTCCACATTTCCTCCCTCGGGTTGGATGTGGCTTCCGCAGCGTCCCTTCCTTCCAACGTACGGGGAACGCTTTCCCAGTGGTCCTGTAGGAACAGCAGTGACTTCCCTGGCCTAAGCCCTGTCCTTCCCCGCCTTAAGTTTGCGGGGGCATCAGGAGGCTTTGGTTTAGGCACTGGAAGGTGGCAGCGTTAGTGGCGTGTTCAATGGTTGATCCCATTTCAGTCGCGTCGACTACGTCCGACGTTATCGACTGAAAGGGAACGTCCTGGTTGCGTATGCAACCCACCGTTCCCTGAAGGAGGGAACGGAGGACGTAGTCCCCTTGCCACTACCGCTGGACCACCGCTGACCCCGGGTTACTCTCGGCTCCTCAGCGAAAAGCAACTAGTGCGTGCATCCACTTCCGTATTTATACCCGCGCCGCGGGGGCGGAGTGTGTGATGCGAATCACGCACGCCAATTACATTGGCTCGTTCAATAGTACTCGAAGATGATAGGCTCCCTAGCGTGATCCCATTTCAGTCGCGTCGACTACGTCCTCCGTTCCCTCCTTCAGGGAACGGTGGGTTGCATACGCAACCAGGACGTTCTCAAGGTGAATGCATACCTTCACTCTAGGGGTCAAACAACTAAAAATCAAGTCAGGAATCTTGTTGTGACTCTAGAGTCAGACCTTAGTTTCAGTAATCATGTCAAAGCAATAACTAAATCAGCATACTACCATCTGAAAAATATTGCAAGAATTAGATGCATTGAAACTTGTGCATGCTTTCATCACCAGCAGGGTGGATTATTGTAATAGACTCCCAATGGCCTTCCCAAAAAGACCATAAGACAGTTGCAGCTCATACAGAAAACTGCTGCTAGGATCCTGAGCAGAACCAGAAAATATGAACATATCACACCAGTCCTCAGATCTTTACACTGGCTGCCAGTTACATATAGAATTGATTTTGAAGTATTATTACTGGTATATAAATCATTCAATGGCATAGGACCTAATTACATTGCAGACATGCTCACTGAATATAAACCCAACAGATCACTCGGATCATTAGGATCACATCAGCTAGAAATACCAAGGGTTCACTCTAAGCATGGTGAGTCTGCTTTTAGCTACTATGCCGGAACCAGCTTCAAGAAGAGATCAGATGTGCTCCAACAGTAGTCACATTCAAATCCAGACTCAAAACACTTCTGTTTAGCTGTGCATTTAATGAATGAGCACTGTGCCACTGTTCATTCAACTGTTTGTACTGTATTTTTTTTTATTCTAAACTTTACATTATTCTTATTTCTTTTGATTATTTTAATTTATTCTATGTAAAGCACTTTGAATTACCATAGTGTATGAAATGTGCTATAAAAATAAACTTGCCTTGGCTACACCAATGAGTTTATTGATCTTTTAATTCAGGTACGGATATTGTAAGACACTAAGTGTTCAGTAGAGCGCACACACACACACACACACACACACACACACACACACACACACACACACACACACACACACACACACACACACACACACACACACACACACATACACACACACACTGCGCGTAATTTAAAGTAATTTAATTCCAATTAAACTGTTATCTGACTCCATTTTATCACGACCTCAAATTTAGGTTAGAATGCCAATTGATTATTGACCATTATATAATAATTTATCTAGACTTTTGATTATTCTTGTAAGACCATCTAATTCGATCCAATGGCGGTACTCGATTAGAGGTGAAGGTCTCACGCGTGTTCCGTCTCTTCCCATGGCAAAGGGATTTTTAATTAAATGCAATACATTTTATCTTATGTATTAACTCGTTTCATCTGACTCCATAAAATGAAAAGGTTTTTCAATGATATCTGTGCATCATTAAGTATACGTTAATATTTGACTATTCCTTTTAACTCCAATGAAAATAAAGTCAAAGTCTGTTAGAATAATCAAATATAACAATTTATTATGTCAGGTAAATGTATTATTACAATTCCATAATCAATTGAAAGATAATCAATGCAAACCATCAAATGTTCTAGAAAAAAGAGGAAAATCCTTTACCCGACACTGTATGGTTACGTGAGCTGAGAGTCGAGAGACCTTCAACCACACGGGCTAATCTGAATTCAGAAAACAGCCCTGAGCTCTCGTTGCATTTTCCTTATATAGCCAGACCTTATTTGATATGTAAAACTTGAGTTTAGTGGAAATTTACTGTACCCCAACTTCAATTACCCCAACCATTACTGGGGGTAGAAGTTGACCATCTGCTAAGAATAGTGGAAATTAGCATTCATGAATTTACACCTTTGGGAGTGCCTAGAGACCACATTCCTTTGTGTGCCAGTTATTCCTAACTCTTAAAAACCTTATTACCTTTTATTTTACTTCTTTGGGAATGAGACATTATGTTCCAGTCACCCTGAGACCTTTAAAATGATACTAAACAATCCTTAAAGATAATCACATTAAAACTATATATATTCTTTTGTGAGTTTTTAGTGTTACTGACTGAGACAGAGAGAAAATGTAGATAAGGTGCTCAGAGTAAGGGGGGTGCGGGGTGTGTGTGTGTGAGAGGTTCAAATGTTAATGTGCAAGCAAGGTCCTTTGTCTTATAGACCTGTGGTGAGGTTGATTCCATCAACCAGTTCTTCCAGTCTTACATTCTATTTAACTCTTTATTGAAATTACACTTGTTCGTTCGGATTCCTATAACACTTTAAGTCTTGTAGCGGCCGGGTTTTTCAGATCTCAAACTCACAAGCTCGTCAGTCTCGGTCATTAGACAGAGGCGGTTGACTAATATTCTAGACGGCCACACTCTACTTGGTCATTAGAATATATAATTTAGTCCCCATAGATCTGAACACAATTAAGGTAAGACTATATCTAACCAGAGGTCATGACCATTACCAACGAAGCCGACCAACTTAACTTCCTCTAATGGTAACTTTATATAAGCATAAGAATGGGGAAAACCCATTATTAGTCTCTACAGTCTAAGTATACATGATTAATGCCAATGTGTTAGTCTGAGCTCTAAAACATCAGTCTTAAGTCTCTGCTCCACCTAAGCTGTATTTTAGTCTGTTAAACTAATCTGAGCGTAGATTTGTGGTGTTAAGGAATAAAAGTAGGATAATCTACTAGAGTTAATAATTTCAGAGTAAGTCAGAATAAATTCAAATGTAACCATTTATTAATATTCAGGTAAATGTATCATGCCAATTACATAATCAATTCAAAGATAATCAATACAAAACATGAAATGTGCAGAAATGCAGGGTAAAAAATACATAATACACATACTACTGAGTGTCTGGAGTACATCTGGGGCTGATCTGACTACAAATCGCACCTTGAGCCTCTTGAAATATTTCTTCACATACTCACACCTATCTCTAACCTATTAAAACCTTTGTCATCTTTTGGTTTACTTCTGTGGGAATGAGACAAGTCACACTGAGACATTTTGAATGACACCAAACATGTATTGAGGTGTATGATAATTGTATGATAATTGTTCACGTTAAACCATATAGATTTTTGGGTGAATTTCAGATGATCTCAGCATTTGAAGAGAAGAGATGGGGGAAGAGGGGGTGAAGGGAAAGAGATGTAGATTAAGACAATACTGAGGTGATCAACACAGTGTGACTGCGCCTCGGATGGGGATGCTAATTTCGCAAGAGAGTTCAAATGTTAATTTTCAGAAAAGTCCTTTGATTTCTCAGAATGTACCTTCTCTAAGCCAGACGGCTTGACTTCAGTCTTACATACTCGCTAAACTACAGTGATTAAATGCTATTCACTGCATCAGTGTACACAAACTGATACATGATACATCTCATACATGAACTGCCATCATTTTCACTGGCCCTCAAAAATTATAAATGTATATCTTTTTTTGTGCATATTTTTAAACATTTTATATGAGCCAAAAAAATAATTAAATGTCAAGTTAGACCTAATCTTAATGTAGATAACGCACTGAGGCTCTTGGCTATTTTACAAAACAAAATGTATCGGCAGTGCTTTAGCCCATTTTGTGTGTATATGGAAACAATAAAAAAGTATAAGATTTGGGTTAATGTATGTATGTATACTTTAATATTCTGAAGAAAATTTTATTTTATGGCTTTATTTATTGAAAATGGATATTTGTTTAGAAGTTGTCTGATACAATATAAGATTTACATCAGTAAATACCCTCTATTCAGTATAAAAATTGGTAAATGCTTCCTGAGCAGCACTCAAACGACCTAGGCGCTCTCGTAGGTCTTTGCGATTTCTGCTGACATCAGAGTCCTCAAACAGGAGCTCACGCACATTTGCCCCACCCACTAAACTCAACATGTCAGTAGACAGGAGCTGAGCAGTCTCTTTCAACATGAAAAATAAGATCATCATGGGCAGTTGGTCAGCCATTCGCTGCACCACAATCTGAAAGAAAACAAAGAGATATTAAGTTTCTTCCACATACACTGCACTGCTATTTGTTTCTGAAAACTAAGAAGATATACCTCATAATACGACTCCATCATATTACTGTACGTGCATTTTTTGGTAAGAAGAGGTAACTCCTCTTCTGAAAACATCTCATTCGTAATCTCATTCAAGAACTTCAAGTTGATGGGATCTTGAGTGTAGACCATGTTTTCCATTTCAAACTGCTCTAAGATCCTCTTCTCCGTCTTTTCTTGCTGGGTTAACTGAATGTCGTTGATTTTGTCCTATGGGCAAAATGAAAAAGCCAAAGGAAAAAGTAGAGAGGAAAGAGAACTTGATTAAACTGGATTAAAAAAAAATTATCCACCAATTAGGAGCAATAATTACCTTAGCAGTGTTTTGAAGGAGAGTGTAGTTCCTGAAACACTGACTCGCCACGCCATTCAAATGTGTGATGATGATGTCTTCAGGAGAAATACATCAAGTTAAGAAGACAAACAGCCACATTTGTTAAAACTATTAATGTCATTAAATTGGTGATCTTATCTTTTGGTTTTATAATGGAGGCTCTCTACAATAACCATAAAATCTTTTGTGATGGTACCTTTGATGACATTGAGTAATTCAATGGCTGGCTTCTTAAGGTTGGCCACATGTTTTTGCAGAACCGACTCAAACAATCTGTAGTTACTGAAGCCGAGCAGTTCCCTCCCTCTGTTATTCTGGCTCAACTCTTTTGAATTGCTGACTTGTTTGGAAACAACATGGATTTCTTATGAAATTAACTGACTTTTTCATTTTGATCAGAACTCTAAGAAAACAACAACAACAACAACAACAACAACAACAACAACAACAACAACAACAACAACAACAACAACAACAACAACAACAACAACAACAACAACGAATTCAAAGTTATAGCATGTTGAAAATATACTGACAGGATATTTTTGTGCTGTTAAGATGATCATTCCACTTCTTGAATTCAGCCCGAAGCTGTACAAACAAATTTTCCTCACTCATCTGTTCCCCTGATGATAAAGAATTGATTTGATCACTGAATTTTTTTAGGGTCTGTGAAGAAAAAAAAATGTTTCATCAGCCTTTTACAATATCATGCAAAAGTGAATCTTCTGAGGAGGTAAAAGAGGAATTATCTGAACAGAGAACATTTTCAGGGGCTTTTCACACAAGGCACGAGACAATAGTGGATTTAAACAGAATAAACCTTGCTTTTCAAACATTTACTTCTCTTAACTTGATGTTAAGGTAATTGCAAAAAAATATTTTTTATATTGAATTATACTTCAATAAGGAAATGTTTGGCTCCCTTAAGATCTTCTGGTGGTCCAGTCTCGTACTCCTTAAGCTCATTCTTCACTTCCCCCAACTTGTCTTTTATCTGCTGATTGAGCTGTGGCAGTGATTTCTGACAAAGATGGGTAAGAAACAATTTGGTTACAGTTTCTCACAAACCACAAATGCAGTTCACCAAATTTAGGACTTTTAGTTTGAGATATTTACAAACTTACTTTGATATGATCAACAAGATTGTGAGTCAGCTTGACAGCAAGACATTTAATAGTCGCTTTATCCTCATTCAAGAGATCTCTGTAGGAAAAGAGAAGGCACTTAGTTTAGATGGGTCTTACTTTAGCTCATATAGCCTATTGTAGCTTGGCAAACAGGTATTCTTGAAAAAATAATAATGGACAAAGTGAACATCACAAAAATCTAACATTAATAAAAAATAAAATAAAAATAGGTTTTGGGGGAGTTATACCACATGACAATTTACAATATGAACTAACTTTGCCTTGTCACATAAATGTGAAATATATCTGAGACTTATTGACCTTAAGATACAGTCTTAAGGGTCTGCAAGGCTACTTTCTGTGCTACTTTTTTTTGCATGTAGTTTATGCCACATTGCTATATGATTTTGTGGACAAACTTTTTCCAAGAATATTAATAAGCAACAAAGATCACGTCTTGTGAAAATATTTTTCCTAAGAAATATTACTAAAAGATTATGCCAAACTACTTAAGGTTTTCTTTTCATTAATTTCATTCTTATTTTTTTTGTTTTTTTTTGTTACTTTATGCACCTCAAAACATAAAATGAATTTGAATTCAGAAATGACATGCTAAAAGTTTAATTATATTATTTTCAGTGTGTAACCTGAAATGGTCATGGTTCTGGAAGAAATCTCTCTCTATTTGTGTCGCCTCCTCCAGAGGAATGTTCTCATTGATCTGCTGTTGTCCTCTACACTTCACCATGGTGTAACCTTTGCGGAGAGGAATCACTTTGTTGTGGACAATGGCCAGAATGTTCTTCTCTGTTCCCCTGTCTATGAGATCAGGCTTGGTCAAAATGGCTGTGAGAATGAAAAAAGATTTTTGTAAAAAGTGCATTTGATGATTTCAAGTCCTTAAATCTTCAAAGATATTTGATGTTATTAGATGTTGTGTGCGGATCATCTGCTTCATTACCGACAGTTCTTCTGCCCTCAGGATCTACTTCTTGTGCCATTTTTAATGCTTCTGTTGTTGCAATGTCAGTGTTACAAGGAACCACCACCATGTTTATAGTCTCTTGCTTCTCAATATATTTCATAATCAGATGTTTGATCTGCAAGACATGAAGACATAGTTTTAAAACTGGATTTCTATGCTACTAAAATGTGGCGCGCAAAATCTGATTATGCTGCTCACCTGCTTTCCAATATCTTGGGGTTGTCCTTTTACTGGGACTCTGGCAATTCCAGGTAGATCGATCAGTGTGAGGTCACACACATCTGGTGACATGACCTCTAATGTGATGAGCTCATCACATATTCCTACCCCACTTCCTGCCAGCTCATTCTGGGCTGTACAACACACACACTGCAAAATTAACTGTGTTTATAAGAAAAAAAATCGTCCTTTAAAGCAGCATGAGCCTGAAGCTTCTCTTTAGCTCTTTGATTGATACAAATTTAAATGTTTAATTAAAATTATAATTTTAATTAAACATAATTCATTCACTACTTATGTATCAATAAAAAATAATTAGTTCAATGTAATTTTAATGTTAAAAAATTAAAAACATGATTTTACCCAATAATTATATACTCTGCATTTCTCTATTAGTTTAGCAATATGCTAATGTCAATATGAATCAATTCCAGTGCAGTGATTCATATATGTATTGCTAGAAATGTTGGGCCCTATGAAAGAATATGAGGTTGGGCCCCTACCGCACCCATTCCATTACCTCGACCTCTGGGGGGCCCAAAAGTGTGTGGACCCTTAGAATCAGATTAGGGATTTCAAATATGAAATTGAATCGTAAGCTTTGCAAACAGTTTTGGAGAATTTGATGTTTTCCCATTCAATGAGATACGAGTTGCCTTAAAGGGACTGGTTCTACTCAGAGCTTTTCACGTCCTCGGACTCAGAATTATTTGTGTCTATGGCAACACTTTCAATGCCAAAATGAATCTGCAGCCGTCAGGGGGTAAAGCGAGCGGTCACGTGGTATAAGTCGAAGCTCTTCGAAAATTCTGAGTTGTAATTAAGAGTTTCTATGAGGACATGGGTGCTTTTTACAAGTCGGAATCTCGTAATTACGACATGGCGTGCATTCACGTACATCCCTCCATAGAACAGGATGTTGCTATGCAATATGAGTTCTGTGCAGTGATATGATGAACTGCAATAATACATTTAATTGAATGAATCAGCATTCAAGACAACAGCAATTAATTTCATAACACAAAACAAATTTTTATATTTATTTACTGATTGTGACTGCAGCTTGAGATTTTATTCTCTATATTATGTTCTAGTAACGCTGAAAAGAAAGGAGTTTTCCTGCAGATTTACTAACCTGCTGTAACATGTTCTTCAACTAATGAAGGATCTCCAAATTCAAATTTCTTTAAATCATAAGTTGAATGTGCTTCCTTTCCATTTGCCGATTTGCTGGGTTTAATAGGACCTGCAAAATGTCATAATTTAAATTCAGTTGTAAATTTGATCATTTTGAGTCTGTTGCAAAAAACCATCAAGTTAAGAACACAAAAGAGACTTCAAGCAGTTTATAAACCTGAAACAAATGACGAATCCACAAATTGAATTATCTTCTTACGGTAGGACAGAACAGCCTTCCAGCTGACTCCACCAGTTACCTTCTTCAGCTTCAGCTCCAGTGGACATCTGGTGACAATTCCTATAACAAACGCAGTTCAGTTAGCAACCAAGAAAACTGACAGTGGAAAATGGTGTGACAACAGTGCATGTGCTGACAAAAGTAATCATTCTTTAATTATTAAGGCCCATTCACAACATGGACGATAACGATAGCGATAAAGATACTGTTCTAAAAAAAATGTATGTATGTAAATTAATAGCACAATCCAAACCACAACTATATGGATATTAACGGCACAGAGAAAAAATATTGTTGGAATCACTTTCAGAATGTTTTTTTTCCAGTTGATTAACTATAAAAACTTTGGAAGCCAATCAGAATCCATTATGGACTTTGTCTTTTTCAGTTTTTTTTTTATTTTTTATCACTTTGCCTGTGTTAATGCTAACTGCATAAATGTGGCACAGGTGTGTATTTTTATTGTATTTTTACTATTTCACCCCCATTTCCTTTAAAAAATCTATTTTGCACTAGGTACACAAAATAGTTCCTCTCAGCGCCCATTAGACAAAAATGAAATTTTTAATCCCAGTGCCATTTAACTATAAAATTATGCAATCTTTATTTAGAGGCTTTCATTCTGTTGGCAAGGCTTCAAAATTAAATTTTTTACTGTTTTTTACTAGATGGTGCCATTTCTTCAGGTTTGGCCTATAAAGCAAATACTCGCTTTATTCCTGTTTTCTGCTTCGGCATATTATAGAGCCAATTGGATCAATTATGCAGTGATAATTGTGTGGGTGTTGGTATGGATGTCAGAGTGTGGTTTGTATGTGTGTAATAATAAAAAAAAAATGTGCGTGTGTGTGCTTGTAATATTTGAGAGAAAAACTCAACTGCGAATAACAAATCTAACCACTGTGTGCACCAGTGGAGATTTGCTGGCATCCAATGGGGAAAATCTGTTATTGCGCCCAAACAAAATCTTACCGAAAGCTCGTTTTTTGAGATATCAACCTCAAATTTGGAACCCAACTTGTTTAGATTTATGGCTTTGATTTAGCCGTTTTAGAGTTCAACATGTTTCATAAAATATAAATTTTATATAAAATAATGTTAATAAATCATTTTCAAAAACTTAAACCTATATTACTTTTATTTTACTTATTAAATTTTTTTTATTTCAGCAATAAACTGCCAAGGGTCTTCTTTAAAATGAGATCAAACTTAAGTCTGTGCTCCCAAGCTTAACGTTTTAATGAAAGTTTTTTTGACACAGATTTTTTTGTCCACTATGGACCTATGTGTCACTTTTTTTAATTGATGCACAAGGGTTAAGAGCTCTTAAAGAGCATTTAAAGACTATAAAACTGTAGTGTGCGCTTATAATAAACAGAACATTATAGTTATCGTTATAGTTATGGTTATTGGTGTGAACAGGCCTTCAGAATTCAATTTGAACATACGACCCTTTCCAGAATTGCCGGTACATTTCAATAGACAAAGAAAACAAAAATAGGAATAAATATACTGTTAAACTTTTTTTTATTTTCATGGAACACACTTTAATATTTTCAATATTTGCTGATCTTAAACTTTTTAGATCTTTAAAAGTAAGATTTTAAATATTAATTCTGAAAATCAATGTACTAATAGAAAAATCTATCAACTCTGTTATAGACAAATTGGGTCAAACATATACAGTGAACATATAACACAATTAAAAAACATGTCTTCCCTAAGATAACTTTTGTCTCTTCTTCCATTAATTCAACTTTAAGCCTAATAAGATAGAGACTTTTTGTTTTGGAGTAAAAATATCAACATGTTAAACTGAAAAGTTGCCAAGATGGTATGCATTTTCACTAAACAGCTTTAAAAAGGGATAAAATCCTTTAAAATTCCATGTAGTAAGAATACTATTTATGCTAATCAGCTTCCGATCAATTTTTTGACAATAAAACACATATAATAATAATTTTAAAAGCTAAACCTTAAAAAAAAAAAGAGTTGACATTGATGGTAACAGAGTTGATATCAATAACAGAGTTGACCACCCATAGTTAAAAGACCAAAAACAACATCTTCTGCCAGACTCCAGAAACCATTTTAAATGTAAAAACAACAATTTAATCCTAACAAATACATCTGAATTACAAACTTAAAAATGAACTGCATGTGTCTCATGCATTATTGATCTGGTTATGATCAATCTGGTAATTGATCCCTTCACCTTTACACCTGCTTGTTGATGCAAATATCTGATTAGCCAATCTGATAAAATCTGATTTAAGTGGTTTGTTGCCGCCCGACCAACTTTCTGCTGTGACATGCAGATGGTAGGGTCAGACTTTGGCATAAACAATTTGAATTCATGGATCCATTCTACCTTTAAGGCTGGAAGTGCAATAGAGCCAAATTGGAGAGGTGTAGGCTACCTAAAATGGTCATTGTGTTTATATGAATTTCCAATAGCAAAGGAGTGTAAACCAGTCCTCACCGCTTCCTCTTGGTAATGCAACTCCAGACAGCGCTTCCAACACTGAGCTTTTCCCAGAACTCTGGTCTCCGATCACTGCAATAGTCGGTAATGCCAAGTCCTGCTGAATGCCAACTGACCGCAGAGTGTCGATCAGATCAATGTACGGACGAATGCTCTCCTCTAAATGACTGTGAACTGCTCCCTTCATTTGCTGACTGTAAAGATAAAAACGTACATTTGTATATAAACAAATCTAATTATTGCACAGTATTAATTCAGTTTTTAGGCATTAATTCAGCTTAATGCTACATGTTTTCATCTTCAAAAATCACACGGTAACATATTTTTTCAACATAATATATATATTGGAAATAATCGTATTATTGTGGTCGTCTGACAGCACTATGCCCTTTGTAATATCTTATCTGAGTGCAAAATGCTGCTTTGACAAGATCATTTCAATGCTAAAAATAATAAATGCATACAATATTGTACACTTGTTGAGATCTGTTAATTATTGTTTTTTTAATTCATATTCGAATGATTGTGAACATAAGCATGAAAAACCAAATTAACATTGTGGTGAGCAGGACGAGGCCCAGGGCCATGAGAGAACGGCGAGAGGCCGGTGACGTGATTGTTGATGAGCGACCGGCCTTTATCTTCAGTCGTCACTCCTCCTTTTACGAGAATCGTAACGAGATCGGTGCGTATACGAGATCGGTGCGTCACGCAGGTGTCACACATCATCAATCACTCCACCAGCCTCACGCCATTCTCTCACGGACCTGGGGCCTCATTTATAACCTTTGTGTACGCACAAAACCGGCCCTGAAAGAGGAGTACGCCACTTCCGACGCATAAGTTGATTCATTGAAGATTGAAGATTGATTTCTAAAAACAGAAATCAATCTAAAAACTTGACGGGAAAATTTGCACACCTGCACGCACACTCTGACCGATGCGTACGAACGTTTTGGAGATGGAGCAGTTTGGCGACACCGATGGTGGGCTGGAGTTAAATGTATTTTTTCGACAATTAATGCATAAATGAACTAATAGAGGAAATTCATTTCCTTACATCATTAAATCCGGCCCAGTTATTAAAAACATTATACTGAGCACTTTGAGAAGGCATGTACTTTTGAAGATTCTGTGATTTTAGAACTGGTGGAAGACCTTTGCCAGCTAAACCTATTCTGTGCTGCTTTAGGTGTGGATGGGCCTTTAAGCACAAACTATAGGAGAGAACAATTTACAAAGGAGCATCTCTCAGTTGAGTACATACTTGATAGCAAGAAGAATTTCCTTCCAGTATGTTCCAATTCTCCCATTATTGTCTCAACTTGTGAGCAGTGGAAACATTCAGGACACAATATCGCAGAATAGAAGGCCATGTAATGTTTCTTCTGAATGCAAATCATTGCATGATGGATCTTTACAGAGAGAAAACAGCTTTTTAGTTGGAGATGAACTTACAATCCCACTCATTCTTTGCATAGACGACTTTGAAGTATGCAACCCTTTGGGGACATCCCACAAGAAACATAAAGTCACAGGTGTGTATTGTGTTTGCAGACATCCCTGCTACCATGCGATCTAATCTAAGTTCCACTTATCTAGCCGTACTTTGTAAGACAGATGATGTCACCCAATATGGATACCCATAAGTGTTGGGGCCACTGCTAAAATATTTGAAATACTTGGAAGATAATGGTATTTTTGTGCCAAATCTGGGCGAAGTGGTGAAGGGCGCTGTATTTGCTATAGTAGCAGATAATCTTGCAGCTCACTCCATCGGACTTGGTGTCTTGATCGACTCAACTTTATCTTTTGGCTCTCACATTTCTTCTCTTGTTAAAAACTCTTTTTTCCATCTTTGTAATATTGCACGTCTTCGATCTTCTCTCACTTTAGCTGATGCTGAAACCTTAATTCATGCATTAGTCACATCACATCTGGGTTATTGCAATGCTCTATTTCTTGGTCTGCCCAAAAAACTAATTGCAAGATTACAGTATGCTCAAAACTCAGCAGCAGAGTTCTCACCTCCACCAGGTGTTCTGCTCACATTACTCCTCTACTTCATGACCATACCCGTTGAATCACGTATTCACTTTAAGATATTGCTCCTAACGTTTAAGGCATTAAATGGTCTTGCACCTCCATATGATGTCTCATCTGTGGCTACATTCAAGACTCAGCTAAAAAGATCTATTTAACATCTATTTTGGATAATGTGACTATATGTGTCCTATGCGTTTGTAATGTGTGTAAGGGTGTGTAAATGTATTGTAATGTACAATGTAAAGCGACCTTGAGCTACGGAAAGGTGCAATATAAATTCTTCTTATAACTATAATAACTAGATAACTATATTAGATTATAATATAACTTCATCTAAAGACTTTTAAAATAATTTACTTCAAAACTCACTTTCATGTTTGAATGCCTGTTTGTGATCCGATGTGGAATCTGAGCACCGTATTAGGTAGAAATATTTATACGCGATGCAAAAGACTATGCACGCTAACCATTACCATAGTAAATATGGTAAATAAGAAATGCTAGAAGAAATCAGTAAAATCATAAAGGCTATCACAATCATGGTTTTATTTTATCTGTCAATAACCTACGTCTAGTCTCTTTATATCGGACTATCATAAAATAAAGCAACTTTTTTTTCGGGAGCGTCCTGTTTTTTTGACTGAAAATATAACTGTAGCCTACTGGGACAGAGTGCTTAAGCTCATCAGGTCGTATTTTTGGTGGCATATTTGTAGAAATTATCATTCTTTTTAAATGTGATGTAAATATGTCCTGTAACTAACAAATAAACAGAAACAGGTCTGAATAAGTAAGTCTGTCCTCTTTCTTTTGTGAAATAGATCTAACGGTAAGCCACTTCTGTGTGTCTAATGTGCAACATTACACAAATTAAATCACAAAATTAACACAAATTAATTCATTATGATCAGTGAATCACATTTTATTGTAAACCTGTGGTAAAACATCGATTCTTGGGTTTAAATATTCAAGTAAACAACAAAAATGCCAGCAAAAGGTCGCTTTTATTATGTTTGTTTTGCAATCACGCTGTTTCAGTGATTTCTTTCTGATTAGTTTTCTGATAAAACTTTCATTTGTTGGTGAAATGATGGGTTTGTGAGACGTTGTTCCAGAGAGGTTTGTTACGGGGCGTGTGGAGCTTCTGGCCCAACAGTGGAAACGCAGTGTGTTTTGGGCTCGGGGCTACAGGTCCGGGGCTTTTAGCCCGGCACGGCCCGTTTAAAGGGTCATGAAACCCTAAACCAAATTTTCTGAGATTTTAACAGAGCTAAAATGGTTAAATTTTAGTTTTTCCCCGCTATTTTCATCTTCCGGGTTTAAAATCTTCATCGCAGGCTGTGAAGTGGCAGAGCACAGTGTAGTGCGTTGATGACTCATCGGTCTCTCATAATTATTAATGAGACACTGCCTCTTAATTATTCATGATACCACGTGGATCTTTCCACAGACATGTTAAACTGTGATATCGCGTAGTAAAGGAGAGAGACAATCATGGGACGCAAAATTTTCGTGGTGCAAAAGTCAAAGTGGATTGAATATATTTCCCCACGATGCTGCCAGTGTGCCGCAAACATTTTACCCGAGAGAGCTTCGAGAACTGGAGAATGGTGGACTTTGGCCTTGTCGATGACCAATGCAAGTTACGTCTTGCGAGTAATGCGGTACAGTCCTGAGGACTTTTCTATCCCTTCAGAGGTAGGCTATGTGTGTGTCTAAAATGTAACCCTGGTCATTTTACTTGCCTTTTGTTAAATAAGCGGTCGTTATGAACATTTTAGATATTTCGATAATATATCAATTGTATGCTTAATGCGGGAAACTTGTGAATGTGTAGTGTTGACGTGCGGGCCGGGCGACACCGTGTGGTGCCTGTGTATGTGTGTGTGTGTGTGTGTACGTGCTTGCCTGCGGGCAGGCGAGCCTGCGAAATGATTCAGGGTCAGAGAGAGAAGCGGTAGGATGTGTGTTTGGACGAACGACTGAAAACTCTGAAATTATTGTTCATTATTTATCGTACATTGTACAGAGGTCAAAATTATTGTTCAAATACGGTAATTATCGTACATCAGGCAACACTGCTGGCTGATGACAGTTCCCCCTCTCCCCTGCCGTGCCACACCCACTCCCTCCCTTCTTCTCACAGCCATCCACGCCCATTTAAGTTGCATTTTTCAAAAAGATTGTGAGCTAGACTTGAGCTGAAAGAGGGGGGTTTCATGAGCCTTTAAAGCCCTGGCTTGCACTGGCCCGACAGTGGAACCGCGGCTAATATGCTTATGTAGGATTGAAAATAATCCAAGAAATTTGAAATGAACAAAGACATTTGATTTACTGTTTTCCACCCCCTCATTCCCCAATGACCATTTGGAGTTGAGGGGCTGATAGTGATCAAGGCCTGTAGGCCAAGATGTGTGCACTCCGGGGGTCTATGAATTGTCACACCTTTAGTACAATGGGGAAGTTGTAATTATCTGATTGGTCAGTTTGAATGTCTCACATTTTGGTTTTAGTCACATGGTCAGGGAAAGGATAAAAGAAGATTGTAACTGTTGCTCTGTCTCTTTTTATGCTCTGCTCTCTTCCTCTCTCTCTCTCTCTCTCTCTCTATCTCTCAGGTAACATTTTACACATATGCTGGGTACAATTATTGATATAAGTATTATCATCTCATACATCTATTTTGTAACTATTTTAAGTGTAACCATAACCATATTTTGTGATTAAACCTTTTCAATTACAAATAATGTGCTAACTAGTTTTGATTTGGTATGGACTTTGAAGTGCTTCTGTGATGAGGGGGGCGTGGTTTTGCAGTGTGTCAGGAACCCTGACCAGGGTCCCCACCTTCATCACTGGACAATGATCGATAAAATGACCAGGGTCCCCGCAACGCCAACAGGCCGGCCCAGTCCTTCCCGCCGCTCCAGTGGTCAAGTGGTTGGCGTGGGGAGAGCGCGGGTGCAGGGAGTGGAGGGAAACCGGACGCGGAGGCTGCTCCCCTAGGCGGCGCTCTAGGCGCGGGGACAGGCTCTGCCCCGATGCCGGTCCTCCAACGGGGCGCCGGCCTAGGAGAGAAATTCCCACGGGACCTAGGGAGAGGAACAGGGCGAGAAGAAACAGTGGACCCCTGGGCACGCCACCATCTGTTCCTCCGCCAACTGGATGGCCTGGTTCAGCGACATCGGGCGGTGGCACTGGACCCACTGCGCGGTCCTCTGAGGGAGCCCCGGCACGAACTGCTCCAGTACCACCTGGTCGATGATTCGCTCAACGTCGCGTCCCTCGGCCATCAGCCATTTGCGGCACACGTCCCGGAGCTGTTGCGCGAAGACGAAGGGCCGACCAGATTCCCCGAGCTCGAGGGTCCGGAACCGCTGTCTGCTCTGCTCTGGGGTCTGGCCGACCCGCAGTAGGATGGTGCGCTTGAGATCTTCATAGACCAGGAGGTTTGGGACTGGCAACTGTTGTGCGGCGATCTGTGCCTCTCCGGACAACAGCGGGATCAACCGCACCGGCCAGTCCCCGGGCGGCCAGCCCCAGGCCTCGGCCGTTCGCTCGAACAGGTCGAGGAAAGCTTCCGGGTCGTCCTGTGGACCCATCTTGTGAAGCGGGATGGTCTGGGCCGAGGCTGAACCTGGCGTTGATGGTCATGCCCGTACCTCCCGGTCCATCCAGTTCTGGAACAGCTCGCGGTCCTCCTGCTGAGCGCGGAGGAGCGCCTCGAACTGTCGCTCCAGTTCCTCCTTCACGGCCAGCAGGGCACGATGTTGTTCTTGGTGTAGACCTGCGAGCGCGTGGATGACATCCGCAAATGGGGACGGAGACTGTCTGGCGGTGGCTTCTTCTTCCATCACGGATTTCGGCACCAGTGTAACGATGGTTCAGTGTGTGTGGGGATGAAAGAAGACAAGGGTCGGCGTAACGGGGATTCGTACACTTTATTAAATGGAAAATAAAAGAAACAAAAGAAAAGAAAAGGTGCGCCACATGCGCCTTCACCGTAGACAAGTCTACAGCACAGTTCATAAATACTCTTGCCTGCTGACTCAGCTCTCAGTACACTTTTATCAAACTCTTCCCGTTGTGTAAACTCAGTCCATTCATAAAACTCTTTCTGATGTGTATCCTCAGTCCGTTTGTCAGCCAGCAGGTCGTGAGTGTTTGGTACGAGTCCCCAGTCCTTCTCTCTCCCGCTCTCTTGCACCAGCCGGTTTATATGCGGTCTCCCCACGCCAATTACTGCAATCAGACACAGGTGTTCGTCATTTTGCACTTGACCTACTTACTTACCGCTCGGCTCCTCCCTCACTCTCCCGCTGTAAACTCCGCAAAACCACGCCCCCCTCATCACAGCTACCTATTGCAATACAATGTTGTCACTCTCTATAGCAACGCTCTCCCACATATTAAGCTATTGTAACTGCGCTTATTTCCGTCGTTGGTATAAGTGGCAGTGGGTGGTAATATACAAGAAATGTACAGTTTTCTACCATCTTGCTGACAACGTTTCTTTAGTCATTCGGCAGTCTTGCAGTCTGAACCCCTGGAGGATATCCGCCCTTAGACTTTAATTCAGAATGGAACATAAATAAATCTTCAGGAGCTTAACTGTTCGATTTCCCTACAAATGGAATGTCAAAGTCAATTGTCCACAAGCTATCCCTCTGAATTGTGCATCACGTAAGAGTATAGGAGACAATGCGCACAAATACTGGTGGTTGTTACAGATGCTACCTTTGATAATAGGTGACAAAGTACCAGAATATGACACAGCGTGGCAGGTTTGGATGACCTTGAAAGATGTTGTTGAGCTTGTCATGGCTCCTTTCCACAACGATGAGACACTAGGATACATGGAAAGCAAGATCAGTGAACATCGTTATAGGTATTTGGATGTGTTCCCAAAAGAGAGATTAAAACCGAAACATCACTTCCTTGAACATTATCCATTGCTAACAACTGCTTTTGGACCACTTGTATTTCTCTGGACCTTGCGATTTGAAGTCAAACAGATTCTTCAAAAGAATTGTGAGGCAGACTGGGTCATTCAGAAACATTCTCATGACAATGGCAATAAAACACCAATCAATGATAGCATCACATCCATGGTGCTAACATTCCAAAGCCCAAACTCTGTGTCCAGAATGACTCGAGCGGTTCTCAAAAGACACCATTAAGGAATCATTTGCAAAGAAGTTTCCTAGGGCAGCTGTTGTGAACAGGACAAACAAAGTCACCATTTTAGGCACTGCCTATTGTGCTGGAATGTTGTTGCCAGATCGACAGGAGGGTTGCCCGACTTTAAAGAAATACTTCAAATGATCGTTGTGCATGACAATCCTGTCTTTGTTCTGAAGTTGCTAAGTGGGTGGTACCATGAGCACATGAGGAGCTTCAAAGTCCTTAAGTATTCGGAATTGAAAGATGCATACCCCTTGGCTGCATACAAAACACTAGATGGTCAAATGGTGTCCCTGAAACACTTCATTTGCATAACGGAGTAGGTTTCACACAGTTGAATTATTCATGCCTTATCAATCATGTGTGGGTGTGCCAAGTAAACGTTTCAAATGTTAACAAACTGCTATCTCTTCTTTTCCTTTCAGCTGAACACATACTGCCAAAAGAAAATGGGAAAACCGCACACATAAGTGAACAGGCGAGGCATCTTTAAAAAGACGTGCCATGCGCAAGCTCTTTTTGTGAGAGGAAAAAGCTCAGGTGAGTGATGAAGCGCCCAGGGAGAAGCACACACACTGATGGCAGATCACTGCACAGACCAGCAGCAGGCAATGTGATCTCGCTGGAACGCGCCATTGCACCAACACAGTGGAGAGCCGCTTGTCTCGTAGTATCTAAGATCTCAAATACAGGCTTGCAGAGGAGTGAAGAGAAGCTCTTGGCTCCGAAGCAAAAACATAATGCGAGATTGCCAGCGTCCCTCCTTCTATACCCACGCGGTGGGGCGGAGTAACGCAGTGCAAATTCCGCAGACCCATGGCATTTCCTTGCCATTGGCTCGTTTTTTAGAACTCGAAGGTGATAGGCTAAGCGAAACCCCCATTTCGGCATTCACTGACGTAACTCGCAAAGACTTAAACTAGTTTTTGATTGGAGTACTACATGGCCCGGATTGTTTCAAAGCAGCTTTACAGTGATAACAGGAAAATAATGCAACAAAGATTTTTTTGGCTTTGCAGTAGATATAGAAGGAAGTCATTGTCCAGTTTAAGAAACTTCAATGTTGATTCATTTCCGTTGTAAAAATTATTAGATATTAATTTATTTCTTTTTTACTTAGGGGCCATTTACACAACACAGTTTTCAACTGATAACAAAAAAACTTTGTATGCGTCCTTGACTCCTGGCCGTTCATTTACTCGAAAACGGCATTTTGGTGGCCTGAGAACGCAAACTTTGAAACGGGTATCAAAGTGTAGTATTTGTGGAAAATATATTGAACGGGATGTTGACATACATTTCCTTTTTAGTTTTTACTTGTATAATTGTTTAATATTAAGTATTTAGCATCTTATCTGGAACATTGGCAAGTTAATGTTTGATATTGATATTGGTTTGGCCATGCAAGAAGTTCATGAAAGAAACAGATAAGGGACTGTAGGACTGGAGAAACTGGAAGAGAGGGCAACTCTCTGAGAAAACAAAGGAAATGAACATTTGAATTTCTCTCTTGTGCACCACACGCAAGTCTCACCTAAGCAATCCTAATCTACAGCTTTTTCCCTTGAACCCCCATTCCGCGTTTGCTCTTTCTATCATGCTGAGATCACCTGAAATTCATCCAAATATCTATATGGGTTAATGTGAATAATTATCATACAGTATTACATGTTTGATATCATTTGAAATGTCTCAGTGCGACTGGTACAAAGGTCTCATTCCCAAAGAAGTAAACCAAAAGGTAATAAGGTATTTAAGAATTTAGAGATAATTCGCACAGAGAGGAGGGTGTGTCTGCCAGGCAAATGGCATCCTGCTCTCAAATGTGTAAACTCTGAATGCAAATTCTCATTGTTAGCAAATGTTTCCATGTGAAAAGAAGGTCTGTATACATAATGAAATCCACCGAGAGGCTTGGCGCGATTTGTAACTCAAATTAGCCAGTGATGCAGAGTGGATGCCGGCACTCCGATTCATGTATTTTATAAATGTCAAGGTTTGCATCTTCTCTCTTTATTCCAGAGCATTTGATGTTTGGTATCTATTATCTTTGAACTGATTATGAAATAGGCATGATACATTTACCTGACATAATAAATTGTAAACATTTGATTTTATTCTAACTGACTCTGACATTATTTTCAGTAAATAGTTTAAAAAAAATAGTCAAACATTCACTCACATTTAATGATGCACGGATATAATTAAAACCTTTTTCATTTATGGAGTCAGTTGGAATTACGAGTTAGTACATATAAGAAAATGTATTTCATTTAAAGGGGTGGTAAAACTAAATTTTTCAAAGGCTTGATTGTGTTTGTGGGGTGCACTGTAACATGTGTTCATGCTTCGTTTTTAAAAAATTGCATAATTTTTCATTCATTTTACCTTTATTCTACACTGCTCTGTCCCTACTTGTAAAAACGGTCGGATGGCTCCGGTTTCAATGAAGCCAGTCCCTCAAAACCACACAATGGGCTCAGATTGGTTAGCTGGCCCAGTATGTTGCGATTCGCTAAGCGCCTAGTGCGCGTTTTACGGAAACGTCACGCCCCCTAACTTTACCGGTAGTTTGCAAGGGGGTAATCCATCAGCCGGAAACTGAAGCCTCACGGGGGATACCATTGTAGCAGAACTTAACCTGCTGTTAGGATTCCATTGACTCCCATTCATTTTGGCGTCACCAAAATGTTACCCAGATACAATAGTGCTATTTTCTGATTGGCTAACAACACCAGACGAACAACACCAGAGGAGACGCGCTTGATTACTGCCGGTTCCACAGTGAGAGCGGCGCGGCCAGAGTTTTGGGCGCTGCGGTATATTAAATATATTACAAATAGTTTTTCAGCGTGAGAAATACAATGTGTGGCGGGAGAGCGTGAAAAAAGACCAAAATGAGTGACTGTCACGGTCAATGCGATTTTGTAAAAATTAAAAATCATTTTGACGCGTAGTCACGCGTCAGAGCGCCTATAAAGGAACCCGAATTCACCATAGCAGATATTCTCTAATTCAGCGACAACTTTTGTCTCTGTGTCCTCCGGATAGATTTGAAGCTATCGCCGTGGAAACACGCCTTCGCTGCCAGAACGAGCTGTCACACAGAGTACTGCGCCTTCACAATGCAATGCAGAGCCCTGCAATTTTAAGGAAGTGGGGGTGGTGGTGGAAGTGACGTATATGCCGTAAAGCAGTCGAATTTTGTAGTTCTCTTTGTTCGCCGGTTACTACCCGAAACCCGAAGTTTAAAAGTACGATTAAAAACGCTACAGACCCCGTCAGACTATGGCAGATGTGTCATTCAACCTATTGTAAGTCGATGTACCATCACAATAGACTTGGAAATATATTACGAATGTTGAAAAGTTACCTGGTGCTGCTTTAACGGGCTTTAGTTTTCTCTGTTGAAATCAATGGGGTTGCTGTGTCCATTTCTCTTACTGTCTATGGTAGTTTGTGCTTGTGCTAGTGGTGTATTATAAAATATTGCGTCAATAAAACCATACCATTTTGAGCCCGAATCGGACCCAGAGAATGTTAGTGAAGATGATCGAGCAAAACCTGTTCAAGAACAGCTGTTAAACGACGTTTCAGAAAAGTTTGTTTTTTTGTTGTCTCATTAGATACGCTGTTATTTAATTGTACTAATTATTATAGTAAAAAATAAGCTTCATAAACAAGAATTTCATATAATCGGTCCTCATAGAGATTTTTTTGAGTAAAGACTGCGGATCTATAGTGATATAGTGATCGTTACTGACCGTATGGCACCGTTACTTTTGTATTTTTAGATCGATTGTAGCCAAATATCTGTCGCCAGAACTATTAACCCAAAACGAACACAAAACACTGGCTTTACTTCAGTAGCCAAATCAAACACAGAACCATGTTTAGCATGCCTGTAGATAAACAAGCATATAGATAAACAATACATAAAAGCTCTAATCAAAGAATAATTTACACTAATTCCAAGTTCGCTGTTGAGATTAAAAAAAAGTTTGTAACTTTAGGTGTTTGTCGGATAACGTTAAGTATGAATGAGCATTTAACAACCTGGTTTGCAGAGCCAAACAGCGTTGTCATTTGTTTACTTCCTTGCTACAACGTACAGTTAACAATATGAACTATTACAGGAAAACACATCGACGAAATATAAAAACAGCTAATAAAACAGCTAGTAAACAACAGCTTCTGTTCTTAAAGTTGGAACTGCTCCATCTTTCAGGACAAGCCGTTGTGCGAATCCTGCATTGAGCTTGCGAAGATTGTGGAAGCTTTTCTCCGTAAAATGTGCAGCACAGAGACCGAGATTTGGGTAATAATTAACCATTGATCCCTAACTCCCGCGACCCTAGGAAGGCTGAACAAACTGGCCCTGCAATCCGGATGAAAATAACAGCGTTCCGAAGGCATTGCGGCAACAACAGCCTACTATACCACAACAACTCTTCTCCAACGCAATATAAAATGGCCTCGCCTCCCTTATTTAGTATTCTCGTAGGAGGGGTTTAGTGGGGTTAGTGATGTCAGCAACCCTGGAGGAATGTCGTGTAGTTCCTACCGGCCGTTTGCTGTAGTCCTTGGCAATTGATTTCTTTAAAAGCATAATATCTTCCTTTGCTTTGAACTTTGAACGATGTTACTTTGCAGATGTTGTTTATGCTCAAACAGCAACATTACACACTAGGTAAAGATAGAGGAGTGAAATCGTGTTTTACCACCCCTTTAATCAAATTACTTTGCCACGCGGAAAGACAGTAACACTCAGAGACCTTCACCCGTTCAATCGGAAAACCTCCATTGGGACGCTTGAGACGGGCTTTATGAAAATCTAAATATTCACCCATATTATCAGGTAGTGGCAACTCTGTTATTCCTTTGTTCTATGGTTACATATTTATTACCTGAATGGACTGACCTGTTCCAGCATGAAAATCTATTCCAATCATTACAAGATTTTCCGTCTGCAAAGGATTAATTTGCTAATTGTTTTATTATGGGACAACTAGAGTCAATTATTCAAGTATTGCTTTCGATTTGTTACCTGCTTAAAGTCCCCATGAAATCAAAATTGACCCTAGTGACTTTGTCAGCGCATATTACTAGTCTTGTGGTGAACAATTAATCTGTGCAAGTTACTACACAGAAAAAAAATGTTTTGCCGTGGTAATCTTTAATTAAAATCTGAAAAGTTACTTCCGGTCTGGAATGGCATTCCTTTTCTGATGGCGTCAGTTTGACGGCTTGGGTTGAAAACGCTTTACCACTCCCCTCAAACCGTTAGTCTGCTATGAGCAGAGATGGAGAGGAGGAGCGCTAAAGTAAAACCCTGCCCTCTGTTCAATATTCCGTTTCACTTGGAAATACGTCACAACACTGGAGAAAAGTCGTTTGCAACTTCCAGTTCACGGGGACTTTAAAGCATGACATCAAAGACCATGATTAATGAGAGTCTCAGACCATCATCAGAATGACCAAAGAAATGCAAGTTGGTCAACAGATATGTCTTTGTCTGTTTTTGTATTAGTTTTAGGACGTTGTTAGTGATTTGTTGTCACATGAAATTAATGGAATGAGCTGTTGTACTGCCAAAGATTGTTACATCCTAAGGAAACATGTATTTTTTTTAGACGTTTTTAAGAAGTTGTTAGTGATTTGTTGTGTCTTTTGAAATTAAATGTAAATGGGTTATTTTTTGTAACTTTATGCATTAAAGGGATAGTTCATCCAAAATTAATATTATGTAATCATTTTACTCACCCTTATGTTGTTCCAAACCTGTATGAGTTTCTTTGTTCTGTCGAACACAAAAGAAGATATTTTGAGCAATGTTGGTAACCAAACAGTTGATGGTACTCATTGACTAACATAGCATTTTTTTTCTTCCTACAGTCAATGGCTACCATCAACTATCTGGTTACCAACATTGTTCAAAATATCTTCTTTTGTGTTCAACAGAAGAAAGGAACTCATTCCGGTTTGGAACAACATAATGTCATGGGACGTTGTAGAGGAATCACGAGGAAGATGATGAGGAAGATGATGAGGAACAGGAATTAATTTATTTAAACAAAACTCAAGAGTTGCTAAACACATCTTAATATGAACGAGAACGGACAAGGAATAGGGAGAAACAGAGGGCTTAAATAACACAGGGAGACAAAGGAACATAATTGGGGCTAAGGTGACACAAATGAAGATGATTAACTAAACACAGGTGAATTAACTGAAGGCAAACGAGGAGCGGGAAAACTGAATAGGACTAAACCAAAACACTAAGTAAAAGGGGGAAACAAAGAGTCAAACTGTAACACATAAGGATGAGTAAATGATTACATAATTTTAATTTTGGATGAAGTATCCCTTTAATTAATATTTAAAAAAAAAAAGTTTTTATCCATAGCATTTGGTCAATAAAGAGTAATTTGACCAATAAATTACTGTGTCCCGTGTCTGGCAATTTTTAAGTAAATGTAACCATCTCTGAATAAGTAATGTTTAATTATTTCTATTGACTTATTATTATTAATAATAATTAAGTAGATTAACTGTTTTCTTCTAATAATAGAGTTATTATTACTAATTTTTATAAGTAATTAGCTGTGAAATGTATTGTGAAATATTAGGTAGACTTTCCTTAATTTCGTTTAATATCATAGCTGTTAAATTCAGGTACTCCTTGCTCAAAAATCTACCCAAACAAAATTAGTGCAAATATTTGACCTCACTTTTATTGAGTAGATTCTATAGGTTTGTTTTTACAGTGTATGTATATTTTGTACAACATTTTACTGCTCTTTTATCACTTAATTAGAAGCGCTACAATTTAAAATAGACTGTAAATTACAATTTAAAACACTGTAAACACTTGCATTTTTGCAACACTATAAGCATGTCTGTGTCCCATCGGGTAATCAAAAGTTCTATACACACTTGCAGTCCAAACACTTGAACCAAATACAGGAAATACATAATGTAAGTAGACAAGTGGTCAAGTGCAAAGACCGCAAGTGTGAGTATTTGGTCAAGCCCATAGAACAACACGAGACAACGATATGGCGCAACCAAACTGATACTGTTACATGATTGGCTGTTAGCGTGTCACTCCCTAAGTTGCTAGGTTACCAGAGAGTAAGTGCCTTTGTTCATGCAACCAAACTTGCTTCGCAACCTGGTTTCGTCCGACAAAGAAAAAAATAATTATCCAACGTTTTATCGAATGCATTTTTTATTGTTTCGTCCGACAAAGAAAAAAATAATTATCCAACGTTTTATCGAATGCATTTTTTATTGATATTGATTACTTGTCTATCGCGAGACATATCGTTATCGTTTTATCGCCCAGCCCTACTTGAATATAAATGTACATTTCATTTTCTTTTCTTTTTTACATCTAGATAACAAGAAATTAACAAGGCCAAATAAAGCATGAACAAATATTTCTACATAAAAAAAACAATTTACTAAATAATTCAGCATTAGTTTAATAAGCAAATAAAATATACTAACCTTTCATTTTGAGAACTGTCACCATCTTCATCATCATCATCATCATAAGCACTTCTTCGAAGTGGAGATGACAATAAATGAAATAAGCTTGAAGTAGACATTTTCTGGATAAACAAGGAAACAAAATTAAAAAGTCAGTTCTGAGAAAAGATAATGTTCTTAGTTACCTTTCAAGAACGGTCGCTTCGTATTGCGTAGCTATACGCAGTGGGGAAATTCTTTTCCTCAGATTATTGAAGCTTTCATGTAAAACGCATTGCAGCTGCACAGGGAGCACAGTGAGAGACTGGCTCACTCATTGGCTGTGCTGCAGCAACTGCACATCCAATGGCGAATGTTAAAATAAATCATTGCCATTCAGAGGGCAGTTTGTAAGTTTATTTTAGGACCAGTCACTTCTTTGACTCATTTTAGTCTCCACCATTCAGGGCCGATGGCTCCGGCTACAGATGTAGATGTACACCAAATAGACGGTTATGATGACTAAATTCACTGAGTATAATCTAAGCAGTGCTTGGTTGCTGCTTTAAGATGTTAAATGTATTTTATTGATGAAATGCTGCTGTTATTAACCTGTCTCCCTGTGTTAACACTATTAGGCAGTCCAAATGGCTCTGGTGACTCTTGAATGTGCCTTTCCTAAGCTCCAGAAAACAACTGATATGTTGGAGAAAACTGATTTGGTAATGGGAAGAGCGGTTTACCAGTGTGCACAAAGGTGATTTCTCAATGACGGGTAAGATCTTCTTTGGCCAGACAGAAGGTAACCTAAGGCAGGGGGTCACCGCAGACACTGGGCATCTCCTGATGGGGGGTGTTTATGTGAGATGGGTATGAGAGTCGAGCAGATTCTGTGAGGCCAGCAGATTCATTACACCATGAAGGGGAGATGCGCTGTGAGAAGTTACGGCAGTCTGACCCAGAAATGTGAGTTCCTGTATACCACTCACCAGAAACCGCGTTCATTGTATGGCTTGTTTTTCGTTGTGACAAGTGTCTGCAACTATGCCAGGGGACAACACCCTGATGAGAAGAAAATTAAAGATAAAGAGCTAACAGGAGTGGACTTTCAGGAGCCAGCTGAGACCATGAGGTGATTGTCATTATTTACTGCGGAGACAGTAACAAAACTTATTTATATGAGGGACATGATGTTGGTTGCCATATGGGCAAGAAAAATGTATAGAAGAGTTAATTTTGAGCTAATATGTCTATAACATAGGTTTAACTCCTGAAGGTTGTTAGGCATGGTGGTGGCTAAAGATGAAGACAGCTTTATAGATTTGAGAAAAGTCTGGATAACAAAGGTGAATGGTAAAAGGTTAATGTAATGAATTTAATATTACATTTTGTCTAAACTACAGTCTTAGGAGGCTGTGGAAAATAGTATTTGTTTATAGTGAGAGAGACTGCTTGAGTGGAGGAAGGGATGGTAATTGTGTCTGTCTTTCTGTTATTGGCCTGCTAGAGCAAGCTGAAGAAAAATAGTGATAATGAACCAAAATAACCCAGCTGACCTTCCTAAAATCAAATGAATAATGCAAATGAAGAGACATGCTTTGTAACTGGTTAAAAGACCATGTAAAATTAGGTAAAAGCTACAGTAAAATGTGAAGTTTAAAATCTTACTTAAAATTTAAATCTTTTTAGAGATGATATAATGAAAAGCGAACATTGAAGATGAACAGTTAAAATATGTGTCTAATATGAGTGTGTGTGATGGTGACTGCACTCTATGTCGTGTATGTGTTAGTTTGGGGTACTAATACTCCATCTGAATAGTGTGTAAATTGTGTCATTAGCTACTATAATGTGTTAAGGCAAATGAAAAATTTTAAAGAAGCCCTTAATTCTGAGTCAATCTGATGAAAAGATAATGCAGAACATGGGACGAGCTTTAAATGGATTAGTTATCCAGCTCTGTCTGCTACTGGTAATTATGAATCAATCTATGGATTAAAAGCATTTATGTAAATTGAATTTGTGAAGTTGTAGAGCGCTGTCCATCATGGGTTGAGATAAACTAAAATGTTATAGATTTGAAGGCAATAACAAAGTGACATATTGGCTAAGTCAAAATCAAATTATCCAGAGAGTCCTTCACATTTATGAATATTGTGAACAAAAGGGGGAAAATGTTGTTTGACTGACATTGACCAAGTCTGTACAGCACGACCTGACCTGACAGAAACAATTGATGACTTTGAAAATGTTTGTAGATGACTGGCATAAGAGACCAAACAACAGGCCTGAAAAGTAGGATACACTGTAAGACTGAGGGTCGTTGTCTTCGAAACACTCTGATAAGAAGATGTGATTTTGGCTTTAAGTAAAATTTTTGTTTCAAGAGGCAGAGAAAGATGTCTGAAGGAAATTTGTCTGAAGGACAACGTTTGGGTTAGTGATGATGGCAAACTTTATCCAAACACCATTAGTTTAGATTGATGCAAGAGTTGAATCATTGCATCAAAAGGGGAATGGTAACAATTGCCAAATATGGCCAAAATATGGTTTACTAGGGGACAATATATGTTGGGAAGACACTGAGCTTGACTGGGTAAAAGCCTGGCAAGAAGCCATTCTTCTCCCTAACAAAATTGCTGTCTGTAAGTGCATTTGAAGGGCTGTTTCAGCAGGAAACGCCAGGTCAGATGCGGCAGCGAAGGCCGCGGCAGCACAGTAGACAAAAGAAACATTGTGTACCTTACTATCTGAAAATAACCTCAACATTTGTTTTTCTTTACAGAGCATGCAAACTTTGATACAGGGCAGAATGTGCCCAATAAAATAATGGCTATGAATGAATTTGACTAACTATCCTGGCCTGGGTTATTATAGTGGCAGAAAGAAACAGGGCCACACCTGCACAGCGCATAACTTAAAATTTTACTTTTGCAGGATGTCAGGATGGATTGAATCAAACAGAACTGATTCTGTTCCAAATGTATAAATGTTGTCTTGTTTACATGAGCAAAGTGGGTTGAATGTTTTTCAGGGAAAAGGGGACTCTGAGTGCTATTAAGTGAGGAAGAAATTATTTAGTGATAAGATGATTTGTAAAATGAGAAGAAACAGAGTTGAACTGGACAAGTGTTGAGAATAAACTTGAAATTCTTTATGTATATCATCAGCAAGGTGAACAAATGGTGAAAATTCCACAGGTCACACCAATAGGCACGGCCGGCCAGACCATCGGTCACTAACAAACCTTAAGGTCTTCATTCACAGGTCAAAGCAGGAGATGCCTCACTCCAGTAGGGGTGCATCGTGATCTAAGGGGCAAATCTGGTCATGATCAGAAAATGGTTGGAGAGTGGGACACCTGGGTCAAAGCCTCTCACCTTAGACACTGACAGGCCTCAACCATCATATAGAGCGCAAAGTGAGGGGCCAAAGGTTCGTGCTAGTAACTGCCTCCCTCACCGACGAAGGAAAGACCATTGCAACGACTCGCAAAGAGTCACCCTGGTGAAGACGGAATGTCCATGGGGCAAACGAGATGACCATCACACCTGGAGGAAGATGCACCAACTAATGGTTTGAGATTAACAAAATAATCTGTTTTTGTGATGATTTTGATGATTTTATTTGATTGAATCAAAATAGGGCTTAGATCAAATTATTTAATTGGTTAAGGATGCATTAGAAAATATTTCAGGTAAATTACAGGGATTATTATTGAAGAAACTTGATTTGGCTTTCCATTAAGGGTAAGAAAGGCCGATCATTGGAAAATTTGTATGGTAATAAGCTAAAAGATGGTCCGTAATGGAAATATTTGAGTTAATTTTGAACAACTACATTGGTTAAAAGAATGGATAAAAAATATAAAACCTTTTCTGGATAGATATTATTAAATATGGTGTTAAATAGAGCTTACTAAGTAAAACCATTGGCTGAATCGAATTAAAAGTTAGGAAATTATGGTTAGGAAAATGGAGGGGATATATGGAAATGGGCATGGATTTATGGTAAATGGATAAGATTGGTTAATCTTTGGGGGGTACTGATTGCGAACTGTACTACCAATTTCAGCGATAGGATTATCAATATTGTTATGTTTACCATGCATTAATGTGTGTTACCAGCTCAGTACAGAGACCGGTTAAAGCTGGGAGTCTGTTCAATAGGTTGAACAAAATATGATGATACAAGTAGTGGGAGCTACTGTAACGTGTTAAAGTGTATGTTTCCTTTTCTTTTTCTTTCTTTCTATGAATGTTATTGATATGAACAGAAGGTTAAAAGCTGTGGTTATCCGCTATGTGATGACGTACAAGGAGAGGGGTCGAAATGAGGGATTTTATTCTACTGCTATTTCTTAGCCTGTTGAAATGCCATGTGGGTTTCAAGATGTGTAATGGTAACCAGAGATGAAGAGTATAAGTGTGATGATATGACTTAAAATTTGTTCTATTATTTTTATTATTATTATTGGGTAATCTGAATGATAAAAAGGGGGGAAATGTAGAAATTTTAATAGTCATTGATCCCAAACAGGTATCATAAGAGAAAGAATCTATTCAATGTATAAAAGTATATGTGTGTACGTGCTTGTGTGTGACGTTTCAGGAACATATGGGACAGGACATCTGACCTTAGGGACGGTCAGTTTTGGCCAGTTTATTTCAGTACCAGTTTGTGTCTTAAAGTAGAAACTGAACAGCAGTAAGGACCTTATCTGGGTGGGTGAAAGGTACAGCGGGTGAGGAGGAACCTTGAAAAGAGTATAAAGGCTGTCTCATATCTTCCTGTTGGCTGTCACTCTCTTGCACAGCGTAACTTCTGTGTACTAGACTGAACCTATTCTTGCAAGAATAAATACTTTTCTTTTTATTAATTTGACTCTGAGTGTCTCTTACGCAGTGATGATGTTTAACAGAATTTTTGCCACAACACCGCCCTGCGGCTGATACCCACCGCCATTCACGGCCAGCTAATCGCTACCCGTTACCTCGGCGCCAGGGACCCCGACCCAGCATTGTGTTGGACCCTAGGCCTCCAAAGACCTCCTAGCAGTGAGGGTAAAAAGAGAGGGCCCGAGTCTCGCGCTTGCCGGACCACCCTCAAAGAAACGTGCATATCTCAGGGGTTTTCAGCTCAGGCGGCTGGAGAATTTTATATTGTAGAGAACCGGCCCGCTGCGCGTGCCCTGGCCTACACACAAACGCTGTTTTCATAGCGACCCAAATAAAGTACAAAAAGAGCATGTTTCAAGCACGGCTTCCCGGTTCCCCATCATTAGGTGACCCCCTCCCAGTTGTCACTCTGACTTTGCCCAGGGCAGAAGCCCTTGCAGTCAGCCCAACACTCAGTATGTGCACAAATCACAATATAAGGGTATCTGGTTTCCCTGTGTTAGGCGACCCATCCCCGAATATGTATCAAACCCTAGCCATAAAGGTTGGCAGGCCATCCCCTGTGTGTCGAGTTATAAACACAATAAAGCGAGGTTACTCGCTCCAGTTCGCTCGCAGACCCCTAAAGTTTCAGGCGTTTCTCGAGACTTCGGTGAGAAGCAGTGTGTGTCACGTGCTTCGCGCCGAATTACAGAATCTGTTAGCAAAATGGGAGATAGAGGTGGTTCCCCCCGTGCTAAAACACTCGGGTTTTACAGCCGTTATTTTCTAGTCCCAAAGAAAGACGGCGGCATCAGACCCATATTAGACTTGAGACATTTGAACAAAGCCCTCATGAGACGGCCATTCAACTTTCGCCCAAAGGATTGTTTGTTTACTGTAAATCTGAAAGACGCAAACTTTCCCATCCAGATAGCCCCCCATCATAGGCCATTCTTGAGATTCGCCTTCGAGGGGCAGGCTTATCAATACACAGTTCTGCCATTCGGTCTTTCCCTGGCACCCTGCACGTTCACAAAGTGCATGGACGTGGCACTTTCTCCCCTGAGATGTCAGGGAGCGCGTGTGTTGAATTGTCTCGACGACTGGCTAGTGCTGGCGCAGTCGAGAGCCGAACTTTTGAAACACAGATTTAATCCTCTGCCATTTGGAATGCTTGGGACTCAAAATCAATTTGTCAAAGAGCAAACTAAACCCCAGTCAGAGTGTTATATTCTTGGGCACAGTTATAGACTCTATGATTATGAGAGCACGACTCACGCCAGAGCGTGCGCTCTCTATACAACAGCTGACAGCCTCCTTCAAAGCGGGCGCGCGCACACCACTCAAAAAGTTCCAGAAACTTCTCGGTTTCATGGCGGCCGCATCGCCAGCACTCCATTTGGGTTTACTGCATATGCGGCCACTTCAGCACTGGCTCAAACGGCGGGTGTCAGCCATGGCGCTCGGGGAGCATTCGCATTATGGTGAATCACGGCTGTTTACAAACCCTGATTCCCCAGCGGGGCCATGGGTGTGGCCTCCAGGAGGAAAGTGGTTTTTACAGACGCTTCCAACCTGGGTTAGAGAGCGCTGCACGAGGGCAAGCCTGCCTCCGGCCTCATGTCGAGCCTGGAGCAGAGCTTACATATCTACTGTCTGTAAATTAAAGCAGTTTGTTTAGCCCTGAAAGTATTTCTGTCTAGCCTCAAAGGACACCACGTCTTAGTCCGCACAGACAACATGTCAGTGGTGGCTACGCAATACGAAGTGACCGTTCTTGAAAGGGAACGTACTCGGTTACTAACGTAACCTCAGTTCCCTGAGAGTAGGGAACGAGTATTGCGTAGCCTGTCGCACTGTAGTAACATGTAGAGTTGTCGCTTCAGTCGATTTAAACTTGCTATAATGGCGAATATAGGCGCTCTGACGCATGACTATGCGCTGATAGCTGATTGGTGCACACGTCAGAAACTCCTTTGCCATTGGATGTGCAGTTGCTGCAGCACAGCCAATGAATGAGCCAGTCTCTCACTCTGCTCGCTGTGCAGCTGCATAAAAGCTTCAATAATATGAGGAAAAGAGTTTCCTTACTGCGTATAGCTACGCAATACTTGTTCCCTACTCTCAGGGAACTGAGGTTACGTTAATAACCGGGTACGTTTTAGATGCCTCTTGTAAATTGTATAAATTAGGTTTCAGCCAAATAGAGCATTTGAGGTGATGCTGAAGAGAGATCAAAATGAGTTAATACAAAAATTAACTTTAATTAAATTAAATCTATATTTCAGACTGAATTTATACTGAGACGACCAATTGTAACAACGCAAACAGACAGAACACGTGACAGATAGGTGAGTGGGTGTTATATTAAACACTTTTAACCCTCTGGTGCCGTTCAGTCATTTTTGACCGAACAATTTTACGCTTTGGTTCGGAATGGCAAACTTGGAACAGGGTTCTTTCTTCTCCAGAAGTCTATTAAGTGAAGAGATTTCAAGAACGTAACAGCTTATGTTATCTTTGTCTATAAATGGATGGAGAACTGTGTTGAAATCTCCAGCAATCACCAGCAGCCTGTTCTGTTTTGTGTCTATTTTATGGTTAAACACTAACAAGAGTCTACAGCTGACCTTCCAGTTTACATTTCTACACAACATATGTTCCAGTTATCTTTTTCATCACTTATACATTCAAAATCTAGTATTTTCCTGACTAGTATGGCTGTTGCCTTTTGGGAGGTAAAACATGCCACAATTTTTTTAGACCTTCTATAATATGTTCATCTCCTTCTCCAATATGTGTCTCTTGAAAGAAAACAACCTCCACATTTTGTAGTTTTTGAAATTTCTCATCTCGGTTTCATTAAAATAAAAAAATTTGTAGCCATTAACAGATCTGCTCCAAATGTCCCTATTAAAACAAAGAAGAATGGAAGGTAAGATTTTTTCTAAAGAGAATTGCTGAGACTGAGTGTAACGACGTTAGATGTTGTGGGAAGGAGGAGGTGGAAACCGGCGAACATTTAACAAACTTTAATACCAAAAATAAAACTAATACAAAATGAAAGTAAAAGACAGCAGCCCCTCACGGACTACTGCTGTCACATACAACAAAACAAACACAACATATATCCAGGCCTGGCCTATCTCGATCTCCACTGTCGTCGCTCCTCATTTTATGCTTCCGCTCCTCCATGAGAGATACGAGATCGGTGCGTCACGCAGGTGGCGCAATCACGCCAGTTTTAAACATTCTGGTGTCCAAAGATATTGCTTTTCTATTGTTATATTCTTTGTCTTAAGTTAATTTTGTCTTGGGTTTGGCAACAGTGTTATCTTGTACCAGTTTCTCCCATAACAGCCACTTTCTGTTTAACCAGGTGTTAAGACTCTTACTGAATCCTGCCTGGTCTCATTACTTAAAGATAGTACGTAATATTTACAGGGACAGAACATATTTTTTTGTATGTACAATATGGAAGTATTGACAACATCAAACATGTAAAAATAAGTACAATTATATGTATTTAAGATATTTACAAATCCATCATAATATAATTTATATTGGTATAGGTTTTTTTTATGATTTATTTTAGACCATTAACCCTACATTTGTGCTTAGACATAACCACTTTTATATAGAGAATAAAAATAAATAAATAAATAAATACAATGCAACAATTAGAAAAATATCTAAATTATATAAAAAAGAAATAACAAAGCAGAAAATCAAAGATCTTGG
Source organism: Siphateles boraxobius (assembly GCF_051911475.1). Classification (NCBI taxonomy): domain Eukaryota; kingdom Metazoa; phylum Chordata; class Actinopteri; order Cypriniformes; family Leuciscidae; genus Siphateles; species Siphateles boraxobius. Next base: position 9,837,567 of record NW_027509192.1, on the reverse strand, counting down.
AGATTCTTTAGGGGCCATGAAGTTTACATAGGGTGACAAAAGCACACAATGTGCACTTACATGTACACCACATCCTGTAAATATGTGCATTGTGGGTGAACATTGGTTCTGCGGGAGAAGAGCATTGTTATGTGTAACTGCAAAATATGAAGACAGTTAGAAATGAAATGTCTAGAAAGGAGAAATCTAAAAAAATTACAATAAACAACGTGTGTATTGCTAATGCCATTGACCGAAACGTAAATAAATGTATTGACGCCAGTAAATAGAGCATTTACGCAAATAATGTAAAAATTTATGCAAACAGCAAATAGGTTAATGCAAGAAGCAGCAACATGTGTGTAAATGTGGAGATAATGTGTTTCAATAGTGATAATAAAAGGGGGTCTTTAGAGCATGTTCACCCACAATGCCCATCTTTACAGGATGTGGTGTACACGTAAGTGCACATTGTGTGCTTTTGTCACCCTATGTAAACTTCATGGCCCCTATAGCAATATAAATTATATTATGATAGATTTGAAAATATCTTACATTAAATACATATAGCTGTTTCTCTCTCTTTTGGAGAGAGAGAGAGAAAACAAGCAAGCAGCAGCAAGCAGAAACCAGCTATACAAGACCACATCCTCAGATTACAGCTCACAAATAACATAAATATTTATGATCATTTTATGTTGTGTTTTTAGTGAATTTAATGGTCATTGTCCCACAGCAAACACAATAAATATTACATGATGTAATGGTTAAACAATTAGAGAAATGTTATTCAATTTAGACATTAAAGTGTGTTCTTGTTTAACATTACATAATCCATCATTTAAATTGAATATGTTGTCAATACATCATAATCATACGTTTAGTGTCTGTCGAAACGTCACTAAATAAGTGTCTGTCCAAATATAAAGTAAATGTGTGTGGTAGCACCACACTTTATGTAAAATACATATTCTAAATAATAATAATAAAACAACACTTCAGTTGCGTTTTTTAATGGTATAGACCTTTTAATAATGGCTTTTTAATAAGTGCCTTTTTTGTTTTGTCAAATGTTTGTTGGATAAATCAAACAACAATACTATTATGTATTTCTTTGGATTGTTAAACTATTCTTTTAAGCATCATAACAATTTGAAGGAAGTTACCTTATATCTACAGATAAAGTCTGTGTGGAACAGGAGACTGTCGTCGATTCAGCTGTTATGCACGGTTTGATAATTGTTTCCTTATCTACATTTCCTGAACCTGCCACACTTTTACTTTCATTTCTACATAAGTGTGCTGAGATAAAATGTATATATTTCTGAAAAAACAGCAGAAAGGAATTGTCACATTAATACAGTTTACATTGTTATCAGTTTACATTGTCAACTTGTTTCCAGAGCTCCTTAAGATATTGTTCTGCAATTGGTGATTTCAGAACAGGAATTCTGAAGATTTGGATTACAGCGCACAAATAAAATGATAAATTTGTATGATCATTGTATACTGTGTTTTTATTGTATTTTATGGGTCACTGTCCCACAGCAAACAAAATAAATATTACATGATGTAGGGAACAGCAGAGCACAACATAACACTTTTTGTCTCTCTCAGTCCACATGGGGTTTAGAGTATACATTTTGTTCCACATTTTACACGTCTAATAGAATTATGTGGTTTTGTTTCATTATTACAGTGTTTACTTTTTTCTGCATTTACCCCGAAAAAATGTAAGTGAAATGTGACAACATGCCCCATAGGTGGGGCACATTTTAAAGGGGGATTCGGCAACACTAGCTATTTCTTCACTGATTTTCACTTTTGTTGTCGCATGTTTTCTCAATGAGCTCCCCCGACAGCTGTGAGGCGTATATTTCACAACAATGACGTAAAAAAAACTCACTTGCGGCACCCTTCTCCCCCTTTCTACCGCTGCTCATGTGCATTTGTTATTATCGGAGCCGGCCAACTTTATTGAGTGGAGCTCTGTCCACCGAGGTGGGTAATACATCATACACATTGAGGGCGGCGTGTCTGTTTCTGTAAAATTGCCGTAAAGCAGTTTGTGTTTCTCGCTCGTTCTCGCTTCTCACAAGACTTCCTATTTCCAACTTACCGGGACGTTAGTCCCCATGTTGCAAGGTTGTATTATCACCGGCGGTATAGCATTATCTATTCCGTCAAAATGGCTGCTCCAAATGGCGTGACGTCAAGCGGAACGAAGCTTTATGGGTGTAGGTTGTAAATGGACTCGATCTACTGTGTTTTGATCATCATTATGAATCTTATCTAGATGTAGTCTTTGATTAAAAATGCGATTTTCATCATGTTGCTTTTTATGAAACTTGCCAACATTCAAGTGTTGATTAAAAAAAAAGATGCATGAAGCTAGAATAACATTATTTTTTTGTTTTTGTTTTAAAAGCACAGGGTTTGTTCTTTCTTTTGGTATGTTCAGATTTTCAAACAGCAAAATATTCTGGGGTGCCATGAAATTGTGAAAATTACCAAAACCACTTTTTTTTTTTATACTGGCGAGAAAGAGTTAAATGTTGGTAATTGGATGATGATTAGAATGTGAATGATTGGAACCATATTTTAAATTTGTCATATTTTTGAACAGGGTCAATTAAACATGAAAAGAAAGGGAGAGATATCAGAGTTATTTTAAAAAAAGCACAAACATAGTCCAGTCATTTTATGAAAAAAATGTTGAACAAATTGCAACAGAAGTAAACTCAAATAATTTTGTATCCTCATTATGCCCTGAGTAAGGAAACAAAGTCCCTAAGAATCCCATTAGGGGAAAGTTTCGAAATCTGTTTCTGTGGATTCACTTTTTATTTTACTTACCTTTTGTCTTCTGCATTCTCCTTACCCTTGTCTCCTGTTCTTCCCTTAGACTCATCCCCCAGAAACAGTCGCACAGCCCCAGCCCCAAACCCCATCTCTTAAAAATTAAAAAAGGCTGGTTCCTAAAGTACTTCTACCTGCCTCTATGTATTAATGCTCATGGGTAGCCTAAATGGGTTCCATTCAGACCTTAACATTAAGTATTTTACTGTTATGTGTCAACAAGATTCAACAAGACATTTTCACCTGGCTAGACCCAATGTTTAGATCTGTTGTGGTATTTATGCAAATTAGCACATACGTAATTAGATTATGCACCGTTTGTCCATCTTAACAAACAATTTTAAAAAACTTGGAATGCATTTTTTGTTTTTCTTGATGTAAGTAATCAACTCAGTAATTTTCATGGTGATATCTAACGGTTAAACTTTTTACCCTATTCTCGTAAGAAAAAGATTGAATAGGCGTATGAATAGGCTATATTTGTGTTTTTTTCTAAACTTTCCCTAATGGGATTCTTTGGGACTTTTTTTTCCTTACTCAGGACATATTGAGGATACAAAATGCAATTTGCAATTTGTTCAAGGTTGACCCCCATTTTGGCTTAAAATGACTGGACTAACAGGCAGATCAGGTGCAAACAGACCCCCCAGCCCTTGCATCACCACTGGCTAGTCAGAGTCAGTGTGGTCAGACTTCAGAACCAGCAACAGGTCAGATCATCTACCAGACACAGGCAATAAAATTGTTTAACTTTTTCAAGGACATGTCTGCTTGATGCCTGCTATATCTAATAAAAGATAAAATATATATATATATATATTTTTTTTTTGTAAATGTGAGGTTTTTTTGTAAATAAATGCAGCAGTTCATAACAGACACATGCAGTATCTTATCTACTTGGTGCTCCAGCTTTGTTTTCTGCAAATATTTTGGATGTTCAACACTTATAGACACAAACAGAGTGACCCAATTCCTTCCACAAGCTTTTCCAATATGTGTGTGTGTGTGTGTGTGTGTGTGTGTGTGTGTGTGTGTGTGTGTGTGTGTGTGTGTAGGTGTGTGTGTGTGTGTGTGTGTGTGTGTGTGTGTGTGTGTGTGTGTGTGTGTGTGTGTGTGTGTGTGTGTGTGTGTGTGTAGTAGCAGTGGCCACCCCAAAGTAGCAGTGGCCACCCCATGTATAAAACTCTAGTTCCGCCACTGAAGGGAACGGGAATTGCGTGGCTCCTCGCTGTCTCTCTCTCTCTAGATTCGGACCCAACTCAGCACAGAGCTCCAAGAGGATAGGATAGCCCTTGGAAATCTGAAACGGCTGATAAACCTGGAATAAGGACTGTGAAAAGATGGACTAATGAAGCAGAGCAGAATCTACAGGCCTGCTTTGATTGCACTGATTGGACTGTTTTTGAAGCTGCTACCAATGATCTGGATGAGCTCACAGATACTGTAACATCATATATAAGTTTCTGTGAGGATACATGCATTCCTACCAGGACATTCTTATCATTCACTAATGATAAACCATGGTTTACTGGGAAACTCAAACACCTTCGTCATGCCAAAGAGGATGCTTACAGAAGTGGGGATAAAATCTTGTATAACCAGGCCAGAAACAGATTGACAAAGGAGATCAGAGTTGCTAAAAGGAACTACTCTGATAAACTGAAAAACCAGTTTTCATCCAACGACCCATCATCAGTCTGGAATGGCCTGAGGAACATTACCAACTACAAGTCACCATCCCCTCGATCTGTGGACAATCAACACCTGGCTGACGATTTAAATTCATTTTACTGCCGGTTTGAAAAGCCCTCATTCACACCACACACCCGGTCTGATCTGCACTTCACACATTCAGCATCACCTCCTGTTCTCCAATTATCACTCCCCCCTCCTGCCATCCAACCTGAGCTTAAGGTCTGTGTGGAGGACGTGAGCCGAGTCTTCAAAAAACAGAAGACTAGGAAAGCCTCAGGCCCAGACGGCATCTCATCTGCTTGTTTAAAAGCCTGCGCTGACCAACTGGCCCCGGTCTTCACGCAGATCTTCAACAGATCATTGGAGCAGTGTGAAGTTCCCTGCTGCTTCAAACGCTCCACTATCATTCCTGTCCCCAAAAAACCCAAAATCACTGGACTTAATGACTACAGACCTGTCGCTCTCACGTCTGTGGTCATGAAGTCGTTTGAAAGACTGGTGCTGGCCCACCTGAAGGACATCACTGGACCCCTGCTGGATCCCTTTCAGTTTGCTTACAGAGCAAACAGGTCTGTGGATGATGCAGTCAACATGGGACTGCATTATATCCTGCAACATCTCGACAGACCAGGGACTTATGCAAGGATCCTCTTTGTGGACTTCAGTTCGGCCTTCAATACCATCATGCCTGGTCTTCTCACAGCCAAACTGACCCAGCTCTCCATACCATCCTCGATCTGTCAGTGGATCACCAGCTTCCTGACGGACCGGCAGCAGCGAGTGAGACTGGGGAAACACACATCCAAGACACTCACAATCAGCACTGGTGCTCCCCAAGGGTGCGTTCTCTCCCCACTGCTCTTCTCCCTGTACACTAATGACTGCACTTCTAAAGACCCCACTGTCAAGCTCCTGAAATTTGCAGACGACACCACTGTCATCGGTCTCATCCGAAACGGTGACGAGTCTGCTTACAGACTGGAGGTTGAACAGCTGGCTGCCTGGTGCAGTTATAACAACCTTGAGCTGAACACGCTCAAAACAGTGGAGATGATCGTGGACTTCAGGAGGAACAGCTCAGCACTCCCCCCACTCACCATCATGAACAGCACTGTGGAAGCAGTGGAGTCATTCAGGTTCCTGGGCACTATCATCTCTCAGGACCTGAAGTGGGACAATCACATTGACTCCACTGTGAAAAAGGCCCAGCAGAGACTGTACTTCCTTCGCCAGCTGAGGAAGTTCAACCTGCCACAGGATCTGCTGATTCAGTTCTACTCAGCCGTCATTGAGTCTGTCTTGTGCGCTTCCATCACTGTCTGGTTTGGTTCAGCTACCAAATCAGACATCAGGAGACTACAACGGACAGTCCGGACTGCGGAGAGGATTATTGGTGCCCCCCTGCCAAACCTCCGGGACCTGTACTCTTCCAGAGTGAGGAAGAGAGCAGGTAAAATCATCACAGACTCCACTCACCCTGGACACCACCTGTTTGAACTGTTACCGTCAAGACGGAGACTCAGATCACTGGCCACAAGAACATCTCGGCACAGGAACAGTTTCTTCCCACAGGCCATTTCCCTCCTGAACAGTTAACACTCCTCCCAAGGCATATGCCTGTAAGTGCAATACTCCCACTGTTTAATGCAATATCCCACAACTCAGGTGATACTTATATGTAGATTTACTTATTTATAATATTCAAAACACTGTAAATAGGTTCATAATCTGTAAATCTGAAAATGTCTATTCTGACTAAACCCAACTGTGATAGTTTTATTCTCATATATTTATATTTTTATTTTTTATTCTTATAATTTGTAGTATTATGTTTCATGTTGTATTTGTATATGTCCACTGGAAGCCTCAGTACCAAAACAAATTCCTTGTGTGTGCAAGCACACTTGGCAATAAAGCTCTTTCTGATTCTGATTCTGATTCTGATAAACCAGTCATCATCCTGGGCCAGAAAATCATTGTGGTCCCTAAAAACCCGTTCTCTTCGGATTCTGCCATAGCAATGTCCTCTAATAAGGCTAAAGCTGCCATTGCCATAGACTAAGGGTTGTATCAATTTGAATATGCTTTTATATGTTCTTACTTAATTGCATAATTGATAGAATATTCCCATAAGGCTCGTGTGACAATATATGTAAATTATTTTATAAATTGCAAATTAATAGCAATGCTTACCACAGGTGGTAGTGCGATAGACTTGTAGAACAATTCGTTGTGTAATGTTTGCAACTTAACTTCATTGCCTGTAAGAGTCGCCAACGGACAAAAACTATGAGAAATGTACGTACGCCAGACATGAAATTGGCGTGGAGGAATGCACATTCTCACGTTAATTTCACTGTTAGTACATCCGACCGTGAGCGTGAAAGCTGGCGTAAGCAAAGATTTTGTGCGTACGCAATATTGATACATGAGGCCCCAGGTGTTCTGCAGGTGAACACAGCCCTCTGAAAGCTTCTACAGATGTTAACATTGTAAAGACAATTTTTGAGTTACGTCTCAAATATTACAAACGTCTTACTCTGACCCAGTAAGTGTTCATCTGAATTGGACCCACGTGGTCAAGAGGCCAGCTGTAAGACTGAAAAAACTGGAAGAACTGGAAGATAGCGCAACTCTCTGAGAGAAAAGGGGGGTTTAATTTGTCATTTAATGACATCTAATATATGTTGTTACATATAAATATATAGATCCGACTGTAGTCGCCATGTGCTTTAATGGTCCAGTGGCAGAACTTTTGCCAAGCGTGTCAGAGGTTCTGGGTTCTAATCTAAGTAGTTTTTTTTCCTCATCAAAATTGTTTATTAGTGGTTGTATATGAAGCAGGGACACGTTTTTTTGTGCATTATGTTTTCACCGTAACGGATAGAGAGTATCTCCGCAACTGATTGAAGCGCACGTCCGTGTCAAGACTGTGCGCGAGTCACAACAGAACACTGTATCCGCGCCACTGATAGCAGCGGCAACGAGCACTTTGGTCACTTGATTTCAAAAACAACACATTTCAGATCGCCTCTTATTTAACAAACAAACGAAATTAATGCTCTACTATAGTTAACTGGAGATGTTTTATTTATTTGTATTGGTACATCCGAGCCCCAAGATTTTTCAAAAGTGGTGGGGACACAATCGACCCTTGCAAAAAGTGGTGGCGACATGTCCCACCCCCCCACCCGAAAATTACGCCAATGGTAATAAGGTATTTAAGAGTTTAGAACTAATTCATATACATAGATGGTGTGTCTTCCAGGCATATGGCCTCATGTTCTCAGAAGGTGTAAACTCAATGCAAATTCTCACTGTCAGCAAATGGTTCCATGTAAATCAATGTCACGGAATGGGTAGATTAAAGTTGCGAGGACTCATGTGCATAACAAATGGGTAAATGTATTAAGAAAAAATAAACAAAACTACAAAAACTCCCTTGTGGGGGAAAACGAGACAGAAAGCAGGCAGGATCATGAAACACAAGGAGCACGGACAACAAACCAGGGGTGCGTTTCCCAAAGCCAACTATGGTCGCAAGTTCCGTCGTTACCAATAGAGTTCAATGGAAATTGCAATCATAGTTGGCCAACGATGCTTTTGGGAAACGCACCCCAGCACATGACTGCAAACACAGGAAGACTAAATAGGGAAGCAAATATAAGAGGGTAATGAGGCAGGCAGATGGGGCAAATTAATCAATATAAGATGACAAGATGGGTGGGGCTAGACAATTGACAGGCGGAGCAGGCGACCAGTGTGGACCAGGCAGTTCAGGTGGCCAGGGTGGACCAAGCAGATCAGGTGCCTTGCAGGTGGTGACAACACTTGGTTTTCCTGACAACTGGTTCTTTCCAAAGGGAACTGGCAGACCGCTCAGGAATAAGCCAGTCGTCTTTGAGCCGCGCAATGCCAGCGGTATGGGTTCGGGATCATCCGCATGTCTACCAGGTATATAATATGATGCAGTTGACCAGCCAAACATTAAAACGCAATTTTGCAGCGATAGCCGGTTTTCCTAATGTAATCGGAGCGATCGACTGCACACACATTGCTATAAAGGCGACATCTTAAGAAGAAGTTGCATATGTGAATCGGAAACATTTCCATTCAATAAATGTGCATATACTATTGGTTACCTTCGTGGCAGTCCTATAGTAAATCCGAGTCTCCCACAGCAGCAGATACTACTCCAGAGAGTAAAGCGTCACCCATAATTGAGGCAACTCTCTGCTCAAAGGGTGTAAGTTCATCGACCCCTTTACCACTGCCTGTTCTGCCCACACTTTGTCGGTGCGCAGCAGTTCTCCATTTAACGTCCACCTTTATATCAGACCATTTCTTTTTAAGGTCATTACAGTGCGACTTTCAGATCCCACCGCATTTACGGCATCAGCCAAACTCTCCCATTCATATTTTTTCCTTTTGTTATAAATTCCGGAGGACAAAGTTCCAAATATTTTTTTCTCGTTTCTACCTCCGATAGTACCTCCGATTCACTTTCTGTTAAGTTTCGCTTCTTGCCGCTTGCTTTAGCCATTTTCTTACTCCTTTCTTTTGCCAAAGTGGACTCATTACCATATTTAAATGTATTTAATTAAGGGAGGAGACTGGGTGGGGCGTTGTGCTCGTGCATGTGCGCTCATTTTTACGTTAATTGGGATGTACAAAGAAAATATTCGTGGGATCCTTCGTACGCAGAGATTCATACATCTGTTTTTTTTGTGCGTACGCACATTTACAGCTTTGTCCGTACACAATGTTTTAGTATGAATTCAACGCAAGTCTTTGTACATAAGGCCCCTGGGGCCTCATTTATAACCGTTGCGTACGCACAAAACAGGCCCTGAAAGATGCATACGCCACTTCCGACGCATAAGTTGTGATTTATAAAAACAAACTTGAAGGGAAAATTTGCGCACCTGCACGCAAACTCTGACGCATGCGTACGAACGTTTTGGAGATGGAGCAGTTTGGCGACACCGATGGTGAACTGGAGTTAATTGCCTTTTTGGTCACTTTTAGACAGAAAATCTAAAGACAATTATACATATACAGAAAGATAATACAAACATAATTTCACTCACCAAGCCTGAAGCAAACATCCAACCCTTCTTAAATGTCCGCGCCAGTGAGCTCGTTGGGCCGTTTAGTGAAACTGACGCAGCCTATCTAAAACCGTAAATCTTCATTATAAGTCCTAATCATAAATACAGTGCATGTTCACAATAACATTTTAAATAAATAAAAAAATGATTCAAACTGTGTTTTACTTCTCATATAAACATTTAGATTAAATATGCCAATCTCATTAATGGTGTTAAACACTTAAACTACATGAAATCATTACTGAGAAGTTACATTTGTATATTCAATAAATATAAATATTTGTTGTGAATGCAATGCTTTTGAACACTTTTCCTCTGGCATGCTATGTTTTAATGTTTTAACTACAGAGATTATTTGCTTATCATGATAATAGCAGACTGTCTGAGAAAATAGTTTTGTGCAAATAATGCACAACAAGGTCTGTCTTTTTCCATTAAAAATATAAATCAATTAAAAATACTATTTGGCCAGTGGAAAAGATTGAGAAAACCTTTATCTGAAATGTATTTTATACTATTTGATTTATTTATTCAAAAACAAGGCAAGGATAGGCTATTAAATATTTTTTTATTAATGACATCCGTATTTCATATTTTCGTAATGTCTGGTACTGTTAAACATGTTATCACGTGGATGAATAATCATATACAAATGATATGCAGATGAGGATATGCATAGTAAAACTAGGCAATGTAAGCTCCATTTATGGTTGTTTCGGGCAGGAGACGCATGTGCGCACAATCTTCCGCTAACTGGCATTTATATAGTGAATTCTGCGCAGATTCTGGTGTACGCACGGTTTTATAAGTCTGAATATTTATTTGCGTACGACATTTTTGGCTTTCGGGCGCACGCACACTTTTAGTAAGAATCCTACCCACAGTTTTATAAATGAGGCCCCTGGTCTCACCAGGTGTATGTGGCTTGAGTTCAGCAGGTGGATGAATGCATTCAGTTTTTCTTCCTGTGGTTCAGCCTAGAATGTGAGCAAAGTTCATATCTCAAAGTCAATCTGGACCTTTGTGACTTGTTCAGTCGACGTGTCATTCCTTCATGGGGAAACTTCTACTTCTGTGGCACCTTCCTCATGACAATAATCTGTGCCCTCTTGAGCAATCCTGTCACCTTCAGCGGTGCGAATGTCTGGACAGACCTCAATGGATGAAGGGGTTCTCCTTGGTTCCACACTGCTTTGTGTGAGACGCCTGTAAATGTCCACTTCACGATTGAGCACTTATGAACTTAAAACCGTGAAGAAATGCATAGGAACACATAATGCAAGAAAACAATAACAAAAAAAACAAACAAAAAATTGGGTCAGCAAGTGCGATTGGTACATCTGGTCTCAAGTGTTTCTCAAAGTCATTTATGGTTGGGTGGTCCCTTTTTAAATATCCAATTAAATACCCACAGTCGATGACAGGATTGAATTGTAAATTTTGTAATTGATTGAAGCGCTCACACTTCAGATCTATCCGTTTTTTATGATGTTTCGGTTATTTGTGGTATGTTGAGAAATCAGGGGCCCTCTGATTTTCCAACCACCCTAACAACAATAAGAAAGATTAAACATTATGAAATTGAATAGCAGGTCTGTCTCTGCTTTATAATTTGAATCATCATTTGTGATTGTAGCCATTCATATCTATATTACAGTGTTTCCAATTGTTACATTAGTTGGCAGAGCTATGTGTGTCTCTGTTAGACTGTCATCATTTGATCAGCTTTACCATCCCATGTGTGTGAAGCTATCCAGGGGTCTCATTTATAAAACTGTGCGTAGGATCCTTACTAAAAGTGTACGTGCGCCCGAAAGCCAAAAATGGTGTACGTTAAAAAATATTCAGACTTATTAAACCGTTTGTACGCCAGAACCTGCGCAAAATTCACTTTATAAATCCCTCCCCGAAATAACCATATATGGAGTTTACAACGCCTAGTTTTACTATGCATATCCTCATCTGCATATCATTTGCATATGATTATTCATCCACGTGATACCATGTTTAACGATACAAGATATTAGGATAATATGAAATACGGATGTGCCGTCACATTACATTAATAAAAATCATAAGCCTATCCTTGCCTTGTTTTTGAATAAATAAATCAAATAGTGTAAAATACATTTCAGAGAAAGTTTCTCAATCTCACTGCTGTCACGTAGCGGCTGAGGCGGTCGGATCCATTCGCAGATATTTATTAAAGGAACACAAAAGATCGAGTCCAAGCACGGAGAAACAAGAGGTACAAACTAAGACAGAGTTTGGGTAAAACAATACTTCACCAATGGGCACAGAACAGAACAGTCCAGATAAAGGGTTGCTGAGGGTGCACAGGTGAAACTGATGAAACCATAATCAAACATAATGAGTCCATGGTGGAACATAACGCAGGAAGAGAGTGCCCTCCAGTGGCTCATGCGGGCACTCCAGCCGCCGATTGTCACATAACCCCCCCTCTAAGAAGCGGCTTCCAGACGCTCCTAAGAGCTCTGGGGGGAGGTCAACGGGGGATGGGATTGAGGGCCAGGTCCGTGGAGAGGCAGGGGACCTGGAGACAGGAGCAAGACCCGGGACCACGGAGAAGCAAGCTTCGCAGGCAGCCCAGGCGGGGCAAGCTTGGCAGGGAACCAGGCCGGAGCACAACAGACAGGAGAACAGGGCGGAGCACACTGAACACGGGAACGGAGTAGATCACACCTCACTGGGCTAGCCGGAACCAGTAATCCAGGAAGCTCAGACGTAGGCAGTAGAGCAAAGGTCCATGTAGATGCCGCCCCCATGGCCCTCTCAGGGTACCTACTAGCAAAGGTCCATGTAGACGCAGCCCCCAAGGCCCTCACAGGGTACCTCCTGCCCCCCCCCCAAAAAATACTTGGGGAAATCCACGGGAGGAAGGTGCTTGAAGGGCGCCGGCAGGGCAAAGCGCAGAGGCGGGGCCGGCAGGGCGAGGCGCAGAGGCGGGGCCGGCAGGGCGAGGCGCAGAGGCGGGGCCGGCAGGGCGAGGCGCAGAGGCGGGGCCGGCAGGGCGAGGCGCAGAGGCGGGGCCGGCAGGGCGAGGCGCAGAGGCGGGGCCGGCAGGGCGAGGCGCAGAGGCGGGGCCGGCAGGGCGAGGCGCAGAGGCGGGGCCGGCAGGGCGAGGAGTCTGGGAACGCCCTCCGGAGCCTGGCAAGCCAAACGAGTCCTCCCTCTCCTCCTTCTGCGACGGCGCTTCACAGGGCTAGATTCACTACTGGACGTACTTGACTCATTAGACTCGGTAGACTCACTTGACACAGTAGACTCGGTAGACTCACTTGACACAGTAGACTCGGTAGACTCACTTGACACAGTAGACTCGCTTGACACAGTAGACTCGGTAGACTCGCTTGACACAGTAGACTCGGTAGACTCGCTTGACACAGTAGACTCGGTAGACTCGCTTGACACAGTAGACTCGGTAGACTCGCTTGACACAGTAGACTCGGTAGACTCGTTTGACACAGTAGACTCGGTAGACTCGCTTGACACAGTAGACTCGGTAGACTCGCTTGACACAGTAGACTCGGTAGACTCGCTTGACACAGTAGACTCGGTAGACTCGCTTGACACAGTAGACTCGGTAGACTCGCTTGACACAGTAGACTCGGTAGACTCGCTTGACACAGTAGACTCGGTAGACTCGCTTGACACAGTAGACTCGGTAGACTCGCTTGACACAGTAGACTCGGTAGACTCGCTTGACTCACTTGACTCGGGACTTGACTCACTTGACTCGGGACTTGACTCACTTGACTCGGGACTTGACTCACTTGACTCGGGACTTGACTCACTTGACTCGGGACTTGACTCACTTGACTCGGGACTTGACTCGGGACTTGACTCACTTGACTCGGGACTTGACTCACTTGACTCGGCGGCACTTGACTCACTTGACTCGGCGGCACTTGACTCACTTGACTCGGCGGCACTTGACTCACTTGACTCGGCGGCACTTGACTCACTTGACTCGGCGGCACTTGACTCACTTGGCTCGGCGGCACTTGACTCACTTGGCTCGGCGGCACTTGACTCACTTGGCTCGGCGGCACTTGACTCACTTGGCTCGGCGGCACTTGACTCACTTGGCTCGGCGGCACTTGACTCACTTGGCTCGGCGGCACCTGGCTCGGCGGCACTTGACTCGGCGGCGCAGACGAGAAGTGCGGGCTCGTCGGGGCTCACGTGAAATGCATGCTCGTCGGGGCTCACGTGAAATGCATGCTCGTCGGGGCTCACGTGAAATGCATGCTCGTCGGGGCTCACGTGAAATGCATGCTCGTCGAGGCTCACGTGAAGCGCGGCCTCGGTTGGGCTTACGAGAGGCGACGAGAGCCCGGCAGGTGTCGAGTAGAACAAGCCCGTAATCGAGAAGAGATCATCCAAGGAGCAAGCCTGAGCAATATACCGGTCAAGAGTCCATTCAGTAAGATCCCTCGGCATCCATCGAGCGATCTTATAATCCAGTCCGTTCCAAAACAGGTCCATGAGCTGGATCTCATCTAGCGCTCCCAGATGGCAAATGGACAGAAAATCCTTCGCGTACCTTTGGACGGACTGGCCCTCTTGCAATAACGTCGACAGGTATTCTCCCAGAGCCCGGTTGCTGACAACTGCTGGATCCATTTCGTGGTGAGTTGTTCTGTAATCTGCTGGATCCTGATGTGGTGAAGTATTCTGTCACGTAGAGGCTGAGGCGGTCGGATCCATTCGCAGATATTTATTAAAGGAACACAAAAGATCGAGTCCAAGCACGGAGAAACAAGAGGTACAAACTAAGACAGAGTTTGGGTAAAACAATACTTCACCAATGGGCACAGAACAGAACAGTCCAGATAAAGGGTTGCTGAGGGTGCACAGGTGAAACTAATGAAACCATAATCAAACATAATGAGTCCATGGTGGAACATAACGCAGGAAGAGAGTGCCCTCCAGTGGCTCATGCGGGCACTCCAGCCGCCGATTGTCACAACTGCAGCCAAATAGTATTTTTAATTGATTATATTTTTAATGGAAACAGATAGACCTTGTGCATTATTTGCACGAAACTATTTTCTCAGACAATCTGCTATTATCATGATAAGCAATTATGTATGTAAAACATTAAAACACAGAATGCCAGAGGAAAAGTGTTCAAAAGCATTGCATCCACAACAAATATTTCTATTTATTGAATATAAAAAAAATTGTTGTAACTTCTCAGTAATGATTTCATGTAGTTTAAGTGTTTAACTCCATTAATGGGAATGGCATATTTAATCTAAATGTTTATATCAAAAGTAAAACATAGTTTAAATCATTATTTTATTTATTTAAAAGTGTCATTGTGAACATGCATTCTATTTATGATTATGACTCATAATAAAGATTTAGCCGTTAGATAGGCTATACGTGTGTCAGTTTCACTAAACGGCCCAACACACTCGCTGGCGCGGACATTTAAGAAGGGGTGGATATTTGCTTCAAGTGATAGGCTTGGTGAGTGAAATTATATTTGTATTATCTTTCTGTATATGTATCATTTTCTTTAGATTTTCTGTCTAAAAGTGACCAAAAAGACATTTAACTCCAGCTCACCAATTGTGTCGCCAATTCCCTTTGCCTCCAGAATGTGCGTACGCACGGCTCAGTTTGCTTAAATGTGCGCACATTCTCCCGTCAAGTTTGTTTTTTATAGATCACAACCTTTGCGTGGAAACTGGCGTACGTACGTTTCCAGCCCCGTTTTGTGCGTACGCACGCTTTATAAATGAGACCCCAGATCTGTTAGTGTGACTGTGAAGATGGACAATAGATCTTTAGTGAAGTGTCACTTTTGGACTCTCTAACCTTTATCTTCTAATGATGTGTAGTGTTGAGCCTGGATAGACTTGATCTATCCAGGTGATGATGATGTGAGGGTGTAGTAATGGAGGAGTGTGTTCAGTGTTCATGTCAGGAGATGGGTGGAATCTAATCTATAACAATTGTGTTGCAAATTTAGTTCCAGTTCTATACTGGGAGGCCATGCTTATGTAGGTATGTGCTACTGTGAGATGTAAATGACCTCTTGAAGTGTCTTTTCACCCATCTCCCAAGTCTCAGGTTATGTTCTAACAATCCCGCTGTCCTTGCTTTGATCCAAGTGGAGTCGGCCCGTCTTGGCATCCATCATCCGAGGAATTGCAGTAGTAAACCTGAGCCGGAAACAAATGCAGGGAGAATCACAGTTAATTCTGATGTTTTCAACGGTTGGATGTTTCAACATGTGGAATTCTTTTACTTGCTCCATTATCATGTCCATTGCCATTTTAATTCTAGTTGTCACATGAAACCGAGTTTCATTGAATTATTCTGGTCTGAATTATTGCTGTTGTTTCAGTGCAGTGTGTGACACCTAAATGCTGCTCTTGCAGTTGAGCCTTCACAGTCTGCAGTGTCATATTAGCATTAGAGATCCCAGTTCTGCTTGGGAAATATTCTGGATTAATCAGAGTTTTTCTCACTCATATTGTCGTGAGATCAAATGGGTCGATGCCCATGGCTTTCAGAGTTGCTCTCATTACAGCCAGATCTGTGGGCAGAAATTAGTTCACCTGTTTCGGTGTTGTTCACACATTTGGTTTGTGCAGATCTCTTGTGACCTGCAAAAGGTTGTGATACTTCTGCCTGATGTTTAGCATTTCACACCCTCCTTTTTATCAGAAAAATTTATCAGATTAAATTTTTGTTGGTGCACTCCAGCAGTGGTGGACAGTAACGAAGTAAATGTAATTCATTACTGTACTTAAGTAGCTTTTTTGCGTATCTGTACTTTAGTGTATTAACTCTACTTAACTCTACTTAAATTACTTAAGTATTTAAATTTGGGGGGACTTTTACTGTAAATCCACTACATTTCAAAGTCAAATACCTTACTTTTTACTCTTCAACATTTTCAAAATCAGTCGTTCCCTTTCATTTATTAGTGGATAAAAACGTAACTGGTCGAACGAGCCACCAATCACAGTTCTGTGTTTGATTTGGCAGCGGATGTTTAGTGTTCGTTTTGGGTTTGAAGGGTTGGTCAAAATCCCTTGCCTCTTCAAATACATCTATAATCATATCCTTTTGAATGCTTATATACTTCCTTTATAAAAATCAAAAATCAAATATATTCATTATCACATAATAATTTTTATATTCTTTGTGCTTGTGAAATTATATTGTCTTAAATGCATGTGATGTAAGTAACCAGTTTCTTTTAGGTGCATTCCAATCTTACTTTGAGATTGCACGCAGTACACGCAGGACACGAAGGCCACGTAACCCACAAGGCCGTTTGTCTCTTTCTCTGGCATCAGTAGAGGGTCCTAAAGGCAGCGTGGACACATATGATTCTTCGCTGGACATATGGTCAAGCTATATTGAGCGTTACTATATCGAACTTTAATTGTTGTATTAAAATGTATTCTTTCCAGTATATTTCCTTCCTTCGGAGTAAATGCCAGTGATCTGTTTTTCTCCCAAATGAGTGAATGTTCTAGCATTATGTTTTGGTATACTTAACTGATAATAAGGAGCTCAGACTCTCTTCAGCCTTGATGGGAGCTGTTATTTGCTAGTGTCTGTTATGTGTGTGTGTGTGTGTGCGTATGACATTCTATGTAGGTTCTGGACATTCGGACCAGACACCCCGGCGCCCTTCTCTAACCTGCGAGGCCACCACAGACCTAAATCTAATGAGTGGACGACAACTATCTTGACTAATGGCGATAGGCACCCCTATCTCCTCACATGTGTTAAATTGTTTAGGCTCTTAATGTTTCTTAGCCAATGAGAATCATTCAACCTGTAAGCAATGACGTAGCTTAGACCTTGGAAATGGTATAACTGCTGTGATCTTTGTAACTGTAAGCGGGGCGGCCTACGAACTCCTGTGCGAGTATTGAAGCTGACTTCTGCTGATGAAACTGCAAACTATCTTCAGTAAATATTTTCTTTCATTTTTTATAATTCTGACTCTGGGTCTTCATTCTTCATATCTGGCTCTGGGTCTTTAACTGTACACCCCTTACAGTTTGGTGGAGGATGCGGCGGGCAATCATTCCGTGGTGACATCTCTGGCAAATCAACACACAAGGTAGTAAGCTTTTATTAATTGTTAGGGCTGTCTGACTGGAAGAGATTTTGAAGGAGAGCGGGAGAGCCTTCACTCCGATGAGGCGAGTGAAGGAGTAAGTAGCCTTCACTCCGATGAGGCGAGTGAAGGAGTAAGTTGTAGGCCTACTGCTGAGAGGATAAGAAGTCGCTGAGAGCGTCGTTAAGGGTAACGGCACCAGACAGCGCAAGCGAAGCGTGCTCTGTGGGGGCCCCGCTGGCAATAATGGTGTAGCACCACCCCAGCAGAGTACGTCCCTGGACGGGAGGTCCAGTGGCACCGTAAACCTGCTCAATCTCTTCCATCTCAGATAGGGGATCCCCGAAATTAGTGAATTAGGCAGTTAGGGATACTAACAAAAATAGGGTTGTTTGCCAGGGATGCATCAGGAACGATCCTGAGAGAAAAAAAAAAGAAAAAAAAAGTTGTGACCCAAATTGGCATGGACCAGTATATGTAACGTCCTGGTTGCGTATGCAACCCACCGTTCCCTGAAGGAGGGAACGGAGGACGTAGTCGACGCGACTGAAATGGGATCACGCTAGGGAGCCTATCGTCTTCGAGTATTATTGAACGAGCCAATACACATTGGCGTGCGAGATTTGCATCTCACACTCCGCCCCGCAGCGCGGGTATAAATACGGAAGTGGATGCACGCACCATTTGCTTTTCGCTGAGGAGCCGAGCGTAACTCGGAGTCAGCGGTGGTCCAGCGGTAGTGGCAAGGGGACTACGTCCTCCGTTCCCTCCTTCAGGGAACGGTGGGTTGCATACGCAACCAGGACGTTCCCTTTCAGTCGATAACGTCGGACGTAGTCGACGCGACTGAAATGGGATCAACCATTGAACACGCCACTAACGCTGCCACCTTCCAGTGCCTAGACAAAAGCCTTCTGATCCTCCCGACGTTCTAGCGGAAAAGGACAGGGCTTAGGCCACGAAGTCGCTGCTGTTCCACAAGACCCACTCAGTTAGACTTGGTAACACTGGGAAAGCGTGCCCAACATTGGAAGGAAGGGACGCTGCGGAGCCCAACCAACCCGAAAGGGGGGGGGAAATACACATATGAACTGGGCGGAGAGCCGGGCAGTATAACATATGGAATGTCACTGGGGGGGCTCCAGCCTAGAGAGGGGGGAGACACACCAATTTACAGTGACGGCAGGACTCTGCCAAGGGAAAGACACGGGCTCACCTTGGGGAGCCGTATCGTGGAAGAATACACATATGGGGTCGCCGTAGGGACCGCAACATATGGACCCAGCCTAACACAGGTTCCACACTGCATACGAGTGGTAGGCCTAACACCAGACGTTCCGCCACGTCCGACGTTGGGGGGGGTACGGAGGAGCTCAACAGGTTCCGGACAAGGGAATTCCACCGGAGCGAAATGGCGCACGTATCCGGTCCGTAAGAGGGGAATGGCGCAGCAAGCCGACACTGAACCGGGGCTCACGGTGTTACTGGCTTCTATGAGAAGAGAGCACACGGGAAGCAACCGGCTCGACACATAGGCTATAGAATCTAGCAAACGTATTAGGTGTCGCCCAGCCCGCAGCTCTACAGACATCTGTCAGCGAGGCACCCTGCGCCAACGCCCAAGAAGCGGCAACACTCCTTGTGGAGTGAGCTCGCAGTCCGGGGGGACAGGGTTCACCTTGGGACTCATACGCCAAGATGATGGCATCCACTATCCAGTGGGCCAACCTCTGCTTGGAGACAGCCTTTCCCTTCCGCTGTCCTCCATAACAGACGAAGAGCTGCTCTGAGGTCCTAAAGCTTTGCGTTCTGTCCACGTACAAGCGCAGGGCGCGAACGGGGCAGATGTACCACCTGGTCCCGAAAGGGGGTGGTAGGAACCTTGGGCACATATCCAGGCCGGGGTCTCAGGATAACGTGAGAGTTAGCCGGCCCGAATTCCAGGCACGATTCGCTGACCGAAAATGCGTGCAGGTCCCCTACCCTCTTGATGGAGGCCAAAGCAAGTAGGAGAACTGTCTTTTGGGACAGAATTTTTAACTCTGCTACCTGCAAAGGCTCGAAGGGCGGTCTCTGCAGTGCGGTTAGCACCAGAGATAAGTCCCAAGAGGGTATAGAGGGGGGGCGAGGCGGATTCAACCTCCTCGCTCCCCTCAGGAACCTGACGATCAAGTCATGCTTCCCCAGGGATTTCCCGTCTACTGCATCGTGATGTGCGGCAATAGCGGCGACATACACTTTGAGGGTGGAGGGGGACAGCCGACGCTCCAAAGCCTCTTGCAGGAAAGAAAGCACGGAAATGACCGAACACCTTCGGGGGTCTTCTCCTTGAGAAGCACACCACTCAACGAACAGTTTCCACTTCAGGGAGTAAGCAAGCCTCGTAGAGGGGGCTCTCGCTGACGTGATGGTATCTACGACTGCCTGTGGTAGACTACCTAAAACCTCCGCGTCCCGTCCAGGGACCACACATGGAGTCTCCAATAGTCTGGACGCGGGTGCCATATGGTGCCCCGTCCCTGAGAGAGTAGGTCCTCTCTCAGAGGAATAGGCCAGGGAGGAGCTGTCGAGAGGAGAAAAAGTTCGGGGAACCAGGTTCGGTTGGGCCAATAAGGGGCAACTAGCAAAACCTGCTCCTCTTCCTCCCTGACTTTGCACAGTAGTTGTGCAATAAGGCTCACTGGGGGAAACGCATACTTGCGGAGGCCCCGGGGCCAGCTGTGAGCCAGTGCATCCGTTTCGAGGGAATAAAACAACTGGCAATGGGACGAGTCCGGAGAGGCAAACAGATCTATCTGTGCGGCCCCGAAGTGGTCCCATATCAGCTGGACCGCCTGGGGATGGAGCCGCCATTCTCCCGAGGCCACAATCTGTCGTGAGAGCTCGTCGGCGGCACGATTGAGCAGGC
Source organism: Siphateles boraxobius (assembly GCF_051911475.1). Classification (NCBI taxonomy): domain Eukaryota; kingdom Metazoa; phylum Chordata; class Actinopteri; order Cypriniformes; family Leuciscidae; genus Siphateles; species Siphateles boraxobius. The sequence continues at coordinate 9,816,896 of NW_027509192.1, read as the reverse complement.
CAGGGATGTGAACGGCACAAAGCGACCTCAGATGCTTCTGACCCCATAGGAGGAGGTGGCGGGCGAGTTGTGACATGCGGCGGGAACGTAGACCACCTTGGCGGTTGATGTACGCAACGGCCGCAGTGCTGTCCGTCCGGACCAGTACGTGCTTGCCGAGCAGCGTCGTCCTGAGGCGTCTCAAAGCAAGGAGTACTGCTAACAACTCGAGGCAGTTGATGTGCCAATGCAGGTGGGACCCCGTCCAGGTGCCAGCTACTGCATGCCCGTTGTACCTACTAACCCCCAGCCAGTGTTGGAGGCGTCTGTGAAGACCACAGCATGCCTGGACACTTGTTCTAGGGACACGCCGGCCCGGAGAAACGAAAGGTCCGACCACGGGCTGAAGGTTTGGAGGCAGGCCGCGGTGATTCTCACAGGGAGCGTGCCTCTCCGCCACGCCCACCTCGGGACTCGGTCGCGAAGCCAGTGCTGGAGTGGTCTCATATGAAGCAGGCCGAGCGGCGTAACTGCGGCTGCGGCTGCCATATGCCCCAGGAGCCTCTGAAACTGTTTCAGAAAAACCACTGTTCTGCCCTTGATAAAATTCAGGCAGTTCAGCACCGACCGGGCGCGATCCTCTGTGAGGCGCGCCGTGTGTTGGACCGAGTCCAGCTCCAAACCGAGAAAAGAGATCCTCTGCACAGGGGCGAGTTTGCTCTTCTCCCAGTTGACCTGAAGACCCAGCTGGCTGATGTGCTGGAGCAGCAAATCCCTGTGTTCGCATAACAGCTCCCGAGACTGAGCTAGTATCAGCCAGTCGTCGAGATAGTTGAGAACGCGAACGCCCTGCTCTCTCATGGGAGCGAGGGCTGCCTCCGTAACTTTCGTAAAGACACGGGGTGACAGGGCCAGCCCGAAGGGTAAGACTTTGTACTGATACGCCTGACCCTCGAACGCGAAACGCAGGAATGGCCTGTGTCGCGGCAGGATGGAGACATGAAAGTACGCGTCCTTCAGGTCGATCGCTGCAAACCAATCCTGGGGACGGACACATTGGAAGATGCGTTTCTGCGTCAGCATTCTGAACGGGAGCTTGTGAAGGGCCCGATTCAGGACTCGCAGGTCCAGGATTGGTCGTAACCCACCCCCTTTCTTGGGTATAATGAAGTACGGGCTGTAAAAGCCGGCCTTCATATCGGCTACCGACACCGGCTCTATCGCGTCCTTCGCCAGCAGGACCGCGATCTCCGCGCGCATGACAGGAGCAGATTCGCTCGACACTGAAGTGTGGCGAATGCCACTGTACCTGGGCGGACTCCGGCGGAACTGAATCGTGTAGCCGAGCCTGATGGTACGGAGGAGCCAGCCGGACGGGTTGGAGAGCACTTTCCAGGCCTCGACGAACCGAACCAGGGGGACCAAGGGTAACACAGGCATACCCGGGGTGGGGCAGCGCGGTGGAGGGCAGGGACCCGGCTCGGAAGGCCCGTGGGCGGCCCGAAGCGGGGTCTGAGTGAGCCGTGCTGCACTTACCTGTCTCCACGGGGCAACCGAGGACGGGAGAGAAGGCGGATGACCAGGTCCTCGACCGCCTCGTGTTGCGGGCTGGCGAACAAGAGGGGGCTGGGGGGAGCAAGGCTGTTCCACAGGGTCGCAAGCCGCCAGCCTCGCCCTCTTGGGACCCAGGGACGGAGAAATTCGCTCTTCTGACAATTGGGGTACCACTGGACTCCTGAGAACCAATGGTGGAACGGTAACCATCTGAAGAGCTAGTCCCCCCATCCCTGGGTGGCCTGTCTCAGGAACGTTTCTGACACTCGCCCCCTGGCTGGGCGGTGACTGAGACAGACTGGGCGGCCTGCCTGCTGCTGGTTCTACGCTGGGGCCTGGGTGAAGGCTGTTGCGGAGACCCCGCGGAACCGGAGGCAGCGGCAGGGGGGCGCCCTCGGCGACGAACGGGCGGAGGGACTATCTCCGGCGGCAGGGTGGAGGCAACAGCAGGCCGCCGGGATAGGGTGTGTCGGGGAGCCTCCGTCCGAACCTGGGTGGCAGAGAACTGTTGGGCGCAGCTCTCCGCCACGTCGCCGAACAACCCAACCTGGGAAATTGGGGAGTCCAGGAACCGAACCTTGTCCGCATCCGCCATCTCAACCAGGCTGAGCCAACGATGGCGTTCCTGGACCACCAAAGTGGACATCGCTAGACCGACCGCACACGCCGCGACACTCGTACCCCGGAGGGCGAGGTCAGTGGCGGTGCGGAGCTCACTCACGAGCGCCCGGTCCAAACTACCCTCGTGCATGTCCATGAGTGTCTTGGCCTGGTAGACCTGCAACAACGCCAAGGCATGCAAAGAGGAAGCGGCTTGCCCGCAAGCTCTGTAAGCTCTGACCGCCAATCCTGACGCGAACTCACAGGCCCGCGAGGGGAAACAAGGATCCCCCACCCAGGACGCAGCGGCCGTTGGACATAAAAGAGTCGCAACAGACCGCTCCACTGGAGGGATAGCCTCATAACCCTTCACCGCTCCTCCGACAAGGGTAGTGAGGGAGGAAGAACTACTCAAGTCGTTTTCAGCAGTAAAAGGTGCCGTCCACGACCAAGTAAGCTCTTCATGCACTTCGGGAAAGAAGGGCACTGGGGCGGCGGGCTGAGAACCAGCACGGCCCGCCCCGAGATACCAATCATCCAACCGAGACTGAACAGGACACGGTGGAGGGTTCCACTCGAGCCCGACAGCCTCGGCGGCCCGTTTCAGCATAGCTGATAACTCTGGATCCGGCTCGGGCAACATTGAACTCCCGGAGGGAGACAACGCAGCCGAGTCGTCATCTCCAGACATCAGCTCACCCTCCGATGCTGCAATCGACATCCTGTCCCCCAGGGGAGCCCCGAGTGGAACCGCTGGCCCACCCATTACAGATGGACCAGCAGATAACACCGGAGGCTCCAATGGTAGCAGTGGAAGGGAGGGGTGAGGAGCCCACAGGGAATGGTTACCGGGCGGGACATCCAACACTACCCTCCGGTCACCCATCCCATGCAGCACCCGGGGGTGGGGCATGGCAATGGGGACTCGCTCTCCGCGGACGAAGGCGAGTCTCGCCCTCAACACTGCGACAGTCATGTTCCCACAGTGAAAACATGAGCTGTCCACAAAAGCTGCCTCAGCGTGCTGTAAGCCCAAACACGTGATACAACAATTGTGACCATCAGAGAGAGACAGGGAACGACCGCACCCAGAAACGCACGGGCGGAATGACATCTTGAAAAAGACGCAAACGCACCCGTGTTGCTCTTTTAGGAAGTGAAAACCTCTCACCAGTGCCGGAGCACACAGGGGAATGACCGCGGCAACACTGACACAGGAATGGTGCACCCTGTGCCAGTGAAGCACTCACTTTCTCGCCCTCAACCGACCGTCAGACAAACAAACACAAACAGAAATTTGGTTGCTGTGAAAACAGCAGTTGAGAGCTTGAAGCTCGCGATCACCGCTGCACTCGCGCTGTAACCACCGACACCAGGAGAGACTTCCCAAAGAAGCGCCGACACACTCGCTCGTTGTACAACAGCACTCTTCAGATCCAGACATGAAGCTCGGCTCCGAAGCGAAAGGCAAATGGTGCGTGCGTCCACTTCCGTATTTATACCCGCGCTGCGGGGCGGAGTGTGAGATGCAAATCTCGCACGCCAATGTGTATTGGCTCGTTCAATAATACTCGAAGACGATAGGCTCCCTAGCGTGATCCCATTTCAGTCGCGTCGACTACGTCCGACGTTATCGACTGAAAGGGAACTGTGATTTTGGAGTATACTCTGCAGTTTCATCACGGAGAAGCCAAGCTGTGTTGTTCAAAGATCGCCGCCTCCATTTCTGCAATGACTTCAGGTGAGTTTGAACTGTTATTAAGATATGGCAGACAAACTGAGTAACTTGATCAGTAACCTGAACAGTCCTGAAACTAATAGTGAGACAGAAAAGAGCGAACGCTGTAAGCAGCTGTGCTCTGAAGCCCCACAGTGAAGTGAGCTCACTTCAGAGAAATTTGCAGAAATTATAAAGTAAATGGTTGTCTTGATAAGTTTTGCTTCTGTTTGTAAATTTAAACAACAACTTGACTGGCTACAAACAAACAAAGAAACTGAAAAATTAAAATGTTTAACCTTGTACTGCTTACGATGATTACAAAAACCAAGTATATTAAATTATGGGTCGAAGATCATTTCCTTGGACAAGTGTGACTAAAGTTAAACAGACACTTTGTGAAAACAACTTAGAATATTTTGCAGCTTATGAAAATTAATGTTCTGCCAATAATAATGATGAAGATTATGATTGGGCTATTATGATTAAATCAGCCACTGGTGGACTGTAAAATAATACAGAGTACTGCTTAATCAGTGGCTCTGTTTGCATTCTTGAATGGGACACACACTGATTCAAGGGTGTGCAGTAAGTTGGAGCCGAGAGTGTTTTAATGGTGGTCATCAGGACCATTTAATACGTAACTGTAAATGCCCACCGAGACGGTGTTTAAAATGTGATAAAATGACAACACATTTTTGGTAATAATATTGGTTTGAAAGTAGATCAGTGTTTAAATGACGACAGTGACATTTTTCGTCTGAGAAATAAGAGATAAAAAGGTCAAAAGATTGAAGTCTTAAAGTGAATCCTTTAGAAGAAAATATCTATAATAGTAATTTCTATAATAGTAATTTTTATAAGTGAATTGATGAATACAGGATGATGTAAAATTAATGACTCCAACAGATGTGAGTTGCAAAATATATCAAAGTAACTAAAAGGATGATTGTGTTGTAGTTAAACATTTTAAAAAGGTTTTAGATGATATAGAGAGACTAATCTCACAGATGATTTACAATAACTGCAAAAGTATCACAAGCAGAGAGTGCTTGCCTCGTCAAACTTATAGTGTGAATCCTAATTGGAGATTTATAAACTCCAAGAGAAAACTAAAGTCAAATATTAAACTATGGTGGAGAACTTGACAATTAAAATTGAGATTGAGAAATGTGAAACGTTATTGAGAACTAGTATAATTATTTTTATGTAAGAACAAATAAGCAGAAGCAGTACTGGATTAACAGTTGCTAAATGCTGATTAAACAAACAGCTTGAAAAGTTGACCATGAAAGAACTAGAAGCTGATGTTTTGCTTTCAAAAGATAAGGTTGTTATTGGCTGTAATGAAACAGTTTGCTTATCTGAATCTGATGTGTGCTGTGGCTGAAACTGCCAGTGCAATCTGAGTGGAAATTTGTAATGCCTAAATTTCCTGATGTGTGGGCAAAAGACAAATATAAATAACATGTTTATTTGAAACCGTATGTAATATCTGGCAAAGATGCCTTAAGCTGGGATAGAGTTAAAAGATGGTAGATAAAGTTAGACGTTCATGAGAGTGCAGTGTACCAGTCCCTCTCTCATTCAATGTCTCTCTCTCATTCAATGTCAGCTAAAAGCTGTTACCTGAGTCGGTGTCATAAGTGATAAGCTATTTGTAGTGACATCTTTGATTAGGTTATTTTAGGACCAGTAACTTCTTTGTCTGATCTTAGTCCCCACCATGAAACGGGGGTGGGGCCGACGGAAATGTACACTGAATGTACGGTTGTGATGTAAATCCACTGAGTAGCTAGGTTGCTGCTTTTAAGATGGTTAATGGATTTAAGTGATTAAATACTGTTGTTATTAACCTGTCTCCCTGTGTTACAACTATTAGGCAGTCCAAATGGCCCTGGTGACTCTTGATTGTGTCTTTCCTGAGCTCCAGAGAACAACAGATTTTGTTGAAGAAAACGGTCAAAGATTCTGTGATGGGAAAAAGCGGTTACCAGTGGGCACGAGTGACCATCTCTATGACGGGTAAGACCTTCTTTGGCCAGACAGGGGGCAACCTAAGGCAGGGGGGTCACGTAAAGTCACTGGGCATCTCCTGAATGGAGGTGTGTTATTTGAGACAGGTATGAGAGTTGAGCAGGAGCTGTGAGGCCAGCAGCGTCCTTATACCGTTAAGGGGAGATGAAGCGGTGACGAGTTACTGCAGTCTGCCCCAGAAACAAAGCTCCTCTATACCACTCCCCAGAAACCGCATTAGTTGTATGGCTTGTTTTTCATTGTGACAAGCGTCTGAAAATATGCCAGGGGGGACAACACCCTGATGGAGGTTATAGATAAAGAGCTAACTGGAATGGGCTTTCGGGGTTCAGTCGGGGCCATGAAGTGATTCCCATTAGTTGTTGTGGAGACAGTAATAAAACTTTTTGATGTCGGTTGCCTTATGGGCAAGGAAAATCATAGTGTTGATTTTGAACTAATATGTCTATAACATAGTTTTAACTCTTGAAGGTCGTTAGACATGGTGGTGGCTAAAGATGAAGACAGCTTTTGATTTAAGAAAAGTCTGGATAACAAAGGTGAATGGTCAAAGATTATTGTAACGAATTTAATATTACATTTTATATAAGTTACAGTCTTAGAAATTTATTTATAGTGAGAGAGACTGCTTGAGCGGAGGAAGGGATGGTAACTGTGTCTGTCTTTCTGTCATCGGCCTGCTAGAGCAAGCTGAAGCAAAATAATGATAATGAAACAAAACAACCCAGCTGACCTCGTTAAATTCTAATTAATAATGAACAGGCATGCTTTGAAACTGGTTAAGAGACCATGTAAAATTAGGTAGAAGCTACAGGAAAATGGGAAGTTTAAAGTCTTATTTAAAATTTAAATCTTTTAGCAATAATATAAAGAAAAATGAACATTGAAAATGAACAGTTAACATATGTGTGTCTAGTATGAGTGCGTGTGATGGTGACAGCACTTTATGTCTTGTATGTATTAGTTTGGGGTACTATTATTTCCTGATTTTGAGGATATTGTGTCATTAACCTCTGGAATTAGTGTTTTATCATTACAGATGGGTTAAGTGAAATGACCAACTTTAAAAAAGTTGATAATTCTAAGTCAATCTGATGAAAAGACAATGCAGAACATGGGACGAGCTTTAATTGGAGTGGTTCTCCAGCTCTGTCTGCTATTGGTAATTATGAATGCTTTTGTCATTTATGATATTGAACTGAATTACTCTCTGGATTAGTATTTTATATAGATTGGAATTGTAAAGAAGATTGCCGTCCATTCTGGGGTAAAACTCTTGTCTAAATTCAACTGAGGGTCTAAATTTAAATAGACAACTAGGTGGGATCATAAGGATAAACGTAGGAAAAAAAAAAATATATATATATATATATAGATAGATATATAGACTTGACGGCAGAGAGACAAAGTGACACATTGGCTAAGTCACTATCCAAATTATCCAGAGTGAGCTCCCTCATTTTTTTATTGAAAGGCCGGAGGGCGAACAAAGGAGGAGTGAATATAACTTCTAAAAAGAAAAGGTTTTATTTCTCAATCCATTAAATGTATGTATGACATTAGATGTCTAAGAAAACTACAATTTAATAAAGGTAAAAAGAGAAAGCAGCTATATGGCTGTGGGCTGGGATCTGAGTAACATAATATTTTGGTTTCTGTAAAACTGTAAAGATAAGTGGAACTGAGACAAATACTGTGAGAAGTAGTTATAATGAAAAATAAAGTTGAAGTTAATGATAAGAAAACAAGAGTATTGAAGAATTAATAAAATACCATGATTTCCCTAACGAGGGAACTTTAAGTGTCACTAGGCTGACAGTGGTGAGAGACTCGGATGCAGAAGGAACTGGCATGTAGGGCAAGATGGAAGAAATATAGTAGAAAAAAATGTATGTTATGAAAATACAATTTCTGATAGAATTTATGGAAGTCAAATTAAGTTTAAATGGTATGGAAAAGTGAGTTTCAAAATAAGACATTGTATGATTGACAGGGATTCAAGTGATATAAGGATAAGGAATGAACAAAAGCTTTATTAAGCAGAATGGGGAACGATCCTATATTTTAGTGGTAAAATAATGACTGAAATGATGATGTGAATTTGTTTTATTTTATTTCTATTTTTGAAACAAACAAAAAAGGGTATAAGATGTTATACAATTAAAATGGTACATGCTATGTGACTGTAAACTGAAGGATGATTTCAGTAAAGACTTAAAGTGCTTACATCGATTATTATGGGCCTTAATTATTAATATTTTATTTGTTTGTTGTTTATTTTTAGTTAGACAACCATTGTGTTTTGAACCTAAAGGGTCTATGAAAGGGGTAGTGAAAATAATGGAGTAACCATCCAACTTTGTTAATAATAAAAGGATTTGGAAATCATAATTTTATTAAAAAAAATTAATAAAAAAAAAAACCTAGTGCTTATATTCTGGTATTCATGATTATAGACAATGTCTTTATTTAGGATCTGAGTAGTGACTGTGGATCTAGCCCATGCTAGGAATACAGCAATAGTGCTTGCTTATTTAGCCTGGCTTCCAGAGAATAAATATGTACTTGTTTCGTAATCAGTTATGTGTTTTATAAAAATTTTAACCTGACTGATAAACTGAGGAAGAATGACATTGATGTCCTGTTGTGAGTGGAAGGTGGGAGAGCCTCTTAATGGGGACTGGAATTTTTAGTATCCAGCATGTCCGTGACGAGGTGAAGAGACAAGTTTGACCCGTCAGGGGAGCATGCGTCTCCACTCCTCCCTTCCGTAGTGACCTCACTGGTTAGACCAGACGTGGCGGTATTGGACCCCACATTGGTCTAAAACGGGGGACTGAAGGGTTGGTCAAAATCCTTTGCCTCTTCAAATACATCTATAATCATATCCTTTTGAATGCTTATATACTTCCTTTATAAAAATCAATAATCAAATATATTCATTATCACATAATAATTTTTATATTCTTTGTGCTTGTGAAATTATATTGTCTTAAATGCATGTGATGTAAGTAACCAGTTTCTTTTAGGTGCATTCCAATCTTACTTTGAGATTGCACGCAGTACACGCAGGACACGAAGGCAACGTAACCCACAAGGCCGTTTGTCTCTTTCTCTGGCATCAGTAGAGGGTCCTAAAGGCAGCGTGGACACATATGATTCTTCGCTGGACATATGGTCAAGCTATATTGAGCGTTACTATATCGAACTTTAATTGTTGTATTAAAATGTATTCTTTCCAGTATATTTCCTTCCTTCGGAGTAAATGCCAGTGATCTGTTTTTCTCCCAAATGAGTGAATGTTCTAGCATTATGTTTTGGTATACTTAACTGATAATAAGGAGCTCAGACTCTCTTCAGCCTTGATGGCAGCTGTTATTTGCTAGTGTCTGTTATGTGTGTGTGTGTGTGTGCGTATGACATTCTATGTAGGTTCTGGACGTTCGGACCAGACACCCCGGCGCCCTTCTCTAACCTGCGAGGCCACCACAGACCTAAATCTAATGAGTTGACGACAAGTATCTTGACTAATGGCGATAGGCACCCCTATCTCCTCACATGTGTTAAATTGTTTAGGCTCTTAATGTTTCTTAGCCAATGAGAATCATTCAACCTGTAAGCAATGACGTAGCTTAGACCTTGGAAATGGTATAACTGCTGTGATCTTTGTAACTGTAAGCGGGGCGGCCTACGAACTCCTGTGCGAGTATTGAAGCTGACTTCTGCTGATGAAACTGCAAACTATCTTCAGTAAATATTTTCTTTAATTTTTTATAATTCTGACTCTGGGTCTTCATTCTTCATATCTGGTTCTGGGTCTTTAACTGTACACCCCTTACAGGTTAATGTTTGTCAGTCGTTCTAAAAATACAAGAGTAACGGTGGCATACAGTCAGAAACGATCACTATAGATCCGCAGTCTTTGCTCAAAAAAATCCCTTTGAGGACTGTAGTATAATTTATTAGAACGATATATATGAAGTTCTTGTTTATGAAGCTTATTTTTTTGTAATTCTATAATAATTAGTGCAATTAAATACCAGCGTATCTAAAAAGTAACGAGAGAACAACAAAAAACAAACCTTTCTGAAACGTCGTTTAACAGCCGTTCTTGAACAGGTTCTGCTCGATCATCTTCACTAACGCTTCCCCGGGTCCAATTGGTTTTATTGACGGCGTTGTTTATAATACACCAAAGCACAAAGTACCAGTAAAGGTAAAGGCAAGAGGCGTGACGTTTCCGGGAAACGTGCACTAGACGGTTAGCGAATCACAACACACTGGGCCAGCTAACCAATCTGAGCCCATTGCGTAGATTTGAGGGACTGGCTTCATAGAACCAGGTAACCATCAAGGAGGGGAAGAGCAGAGTAGAATAAAGGTAAAATATATGAAAAATAATGCAATATTTAAAAAACGAAGCATGAACACATGTTACAGTGCACCCCACAAACACAATCAAGCCTTCGAAAAAATGCGTTTTACCACCCCTTTAATAAGGGAGCAAGAGGATGTTCTGCAAGAAACGTGAGGAAATTTTGCAATGAAAATGGATTATGGTCCCTGACGCACATTCGGAGTTCATGTGGCAAAAGCCATAACCGAGATATGATCCTACTTAAAATCATAACTGAGTAAGGTTCTAAAGACATTTTATTCTGGGCTAAAGCAACACTGGCACCCTGTCAAATTTGTAGGGCTGGGCGATATGGGCAAAAAAATCATATCTCGGTATTTTTTGGTTAAATGGCAATATACGATATATAGGCTATATCTCGGTACTTTCTATGTTTTTCTATTTGGATAAAGAAAATCTAAATTTATTAAAAAAAAATGTTATTTGACATCCTGTTCAATGATATCCAAACGATGTTGATATTGAAGGATATGGAAACAAATATCGGGAATGCAATGTAGGCCATGCAATATATTATGTGCAAAAAGATGGTTAAAATCACATTACATTCTAACATTGTAACATTGCATTCATGATTATTACCCCATTATAATGGTCACTTTCATAAAAATATAATTGTAGGTTTAAAATTCCACATATGGCACATTTATTGTCTCCAACAACTAATATGTTAGCAATATCATATGTATATTTTAGTTAGAATAATTGCGCTACTATTCTATTGTGCTCGTCTGTTTGGCGCGCATATGCGCGGCTGAGCTCATTAAAGGGTAACTAAACCCCTGGTCAGAGCCTGACTCCACCCACTGGCAATATTTGAAAAATGCTGGAAAACTGGGCAGAGCCCAGGGGAGGGGGTCGTGCACCTGAGACGCGTCTTTCTTTAGGCAAGGCAAGGGTGTGGTTAACTGGTGGTTCCTTACGTCAGTCCCACCGCAACATCCAGTAGGAAAATTCAACTGCAGTAGCCACCGTTCAACCTGAAGAGGGCAGCACTCAGACGTTTTTACACCATATATTGTAGAATTAAAACACTTAAAACCCAAATGTCAAAAAATTTTACTTGAATCAATGAACAGCAATAATAAAGCCCCACAGTCTTACAGATCATTAACTAAAAAAAGTTGGTTTAGGGTTAAGTTACCCTTTAACGAAAGCTTGGATTTTAGAGGAGATTCACTTGCAGAAACTTGTCTCCTGGCAGTAAAATGGACATATTTGTTATACTTTCTAACATTTACAGATGGGGAATATACCTGTGAAATGTAAGTTAAGCACTGAGGAAAGCACCACATCTCAAACGCATTAAACAGCGCAAGTAGGGCCTATTTATCTGTCAGTCAGCAACAGTAGCCTATATGTCAGAGCATCTGACAGGGCAAGCTGCTTTAAACCTGTTAGCTATATCTTATACCAGTTATTTTGAAACGCTTAATGTAAGCTTTTGTCATTTCATTGCAGGAGTTCAATCCAGGAGTCCTTTCCTCCGCTATTTTTCAGATGTATCAAAGTACTGTATCGATATAAACGGTATTGCCTCATTCCATATCGTTTAAAAAAAAAATCGAAATATTGTAAAAACTCGATACCACCCAGCCATACAAATTTGGGGCTCTTGCCACGTATAAGTGGCCACATCCGGTTTGGGAATGTGAACAAACGGGCCTTTTTTCGTTTCGGTTTTAAAGTAATTTTATTTTTTGTTATCCGAAAACTCAATGAAACTCAAATCATTTTTAGAATTTCGCTCATTCCTTTTTGACACTGAAAAAGAGAAACGCTTTGTATTTTAATTTTAATTTTGTATTTTTTGTTTTTTAATACCCGTTTCTGAAAGGAAAATCAAATGACCAAAAGATACATGGACTGCGACCGACCGCTGGTTTTTCATTGGCCATTTAGGTTATGTGATTGTTCACGTGATTGGTTAATCTTAAAAAAATGTGTATGTGAGCCCGAATTTGTTTGAATTTCTAAATACATACATTTGCAATAGCTTTCAAACAATCCATGTGTTTTTGCTTTTTTTCCAAGCACAATATTTACCAACTTGAGGCTTTTACATGTAGGTTAAATAAAATAATCAACTTCTGTTTCTGTTTTTTGACCACAAACTAAGGCTTCAGGTATCAGTGTTGTAAATGTTTGGCTGTAATAATATTTCTGAAATGTTTTTTTTTAAGAGGATCATGAAGAGGTCAGGGGGGCGTTTGTTCAAAAAAGGTTGAGAACCACTGATCTAGACTTTTGATTATTCTATTTAACTCTTTATTGAAATTACACTTGTTCGTTCGGATTCCTATAACACTTTAAGTCTTGTAGCGGCCGGGTTTTTCTGATCTCAAACTCACAAGCTCGTCAGTCTCGGTCATTAGACAGAGGCGGTTGACTTATATTCTAGACGGCCACACTCAACTTGGTCATTAAAATATATAATTTAGTCCCCATAGATCTGAACACACTTAATTAAGATAAGACTATACCTAACCAGAGGTCATGACCATTTCCACCAAGCCGACCAACTTAACTTCCTCTAATGGTAACTTTATATAAGCATGCCGTGGTTTTCCACATACACTTAGTAAGAATAATATTACAATAATTAGAGTTTGAGGCTCACCCCTATTTAGATTGGTCTAACACCCAGTTGTTCTAAACGGAAAATCCATTATTAGTCTCTACAGTCTAAGTATACATGATTAATGCCAATGTGTTAGTCTGAACTCTAAAACATCAGTCTTCATTCTCTGCTCCACCTAAGCTGTATTTTAGTCTGTTAAACTATAATCTGGGCGTAGATTTGTGGTGTTAAGGAATACAAGTAATTACTAGAGTTAATAATTTCAGAGTAAATCAGAATAAATTCAAATGAAACAATTTATTAATATTCAGGTTAATGTATCATGCCAATTACACAATCAATTCAAAGATAATCAATATAAAACATCAAATGCACAGAAATACAGAGTAAAAAATGCATAAAAATAAAATGCTGAGTGTCTGGAGTACATCTGGGGCTGATCTGACTACAAATCGCGCCTTGAGCGTCTTGCAATATCTTTACATACTCAGACCTATCTCTAAACTATTAAAACCTTTGTCATCTTTTGGTTTACTTCTGCTGAAATTTTAAATGACACCAAACATGTATAGTGTTGTATGATAATTGTTCACATTAAACCAATCCATCATTAAATGTCAAGTTAAACCTAATCCTAAATTAGAACTTAACTTGTAGATAACGCACTGAGGCTTTTAGCTATTTTAGAAAACAAAATGAATCGGCAGTGCTTTAGCCCATTTTGTGAGTAACATGGAAACAATCAAAAAGTATAAGATGTGGGTTAATGTATGTATGTATACTTTAATATTCTTAATAATACTTTAATATTTATGGAAAATGGATGTTTGTTTAGAAGTTGTCTGATACATTATAAGATTGACATCAGATTATACCCTTTAATCAGTCGAAAAATTGGTAAATGCTTCCTGAGCAGCACTCAAACGATCCCGTTGCTCTCGTAGGTCTTTGCGCCTTCTGCTGACTTCAGAGTCCTCAAACAGGAGCTCACGCACATTTGCCCCATCCAGTAAACTCAACATGTCAGTAGACAGGAGCTGAGCAGTCTCCTTCAACATGAAAAATAAGATCATCATGGGCAGTTGGTCAGCCATTCGCTGCACCACAATCTGAAAGAAAACAAAGAGATATTAAGTTTCTTCCACATAGACTGCACTGCTATTTGTTTCTGAAAACTAAGAAGATTTACCTCATAATACGACTCCATCATATTACTGTACGTGCATTCTTTGTCAAAGATTGGTAACTGATGTTCTGAAAACGTCTCATTCGTAATCTCACTCAAGAACTTCAAGTAGATGGGATCTTGAGTGTAGACCATGTTTTCTATTTCAAACTGCTCTAAGATCCTCTTCTCCGTCTTTTCTTGCTGGGTTAACTGAATGTTGTTGATTTTGTCCTATGGGCAAAATGAAAAAGTCAAATGAAAAATAGAGAGGAAAGAGAACTTGATTAAACTGGATTACAAAATTGAGTTTTTCCACCAATTAGGAGCAATAATTACCTTAGCAGTGTTTTGAAGGACAGTGTAGTTCCTGAAACACTGACTCGCCACGTCAGTCAAATGTGTGATGATGATGTCTTCAGGAGAAATACATCAAGTTAAGAAGACAAACAGGCACATTTGTTAAAACTATTAATGTCATTAAATTGGTGATCTTATCTTTTGGTTTTATAATGGAGGCTCTCTACAATAACCATAAAATCTTTTGTGATGGTACCTTTGATGACATTGAGTAATTCAACGGCTGGCTTCTTAAGGTTGGCCACATGTTTTTGCAGAACCGACTCAAACAATCTGTAGTTACTGAAGCCGAGCAGTTCCCTCCCTCTGTTATTCTGGCTCAACTCTTTTGAATTGCTGACTTGTTTGACTTGTTTGGAAACAAAATGGATTTCTTATGAAATTAACTGTTTTTAATTTTTATCAGAACTCTAAGAAAACAACAACAACAACAATGAATTCAAAGTTATAGCATGTTGAAAATATACTGACAGGGTGTTTTTGTGCTGTTAAGATGATCATTCCACTTCTTGAATTCAGCCCGAAGCTGTACAAACAAATTTTCCTCACTCATCTGTTCCCCTGATGATAAAGAATTGATTTGATCACAGAATCTTTTTAGGGTCTGTGAAGAAGAAAAAAAATGTTTCATTAGCCTTTTACAATATCATGCAAAAGTGAATCTTCTGAGGAGGTAAAAGAGGAATTATCTGAACAGAGAACATTTTCAGGGGCTGTTCACACAAGGCACGAGACAATAGTGGATTTAAACAGAATAAACCTTGCTTTTCAAACATTTACTTCTTTTAACTTGATGTTAAGGTAATTGCAAAAAAACAAAAATATTATTCAGAATTCGGATTTAATATCTTCTTATTCTTTTTTTCCTAAGAAAAAAATCTTGCAATTCAAACTTTTTTTTCTCAGAATTGTGAGTTTGTTATTCTGACTTTTTTTCTTGCGCAAACACAAAAAAGGTATCTCGCAATATTGACTTTTTTTCTGTATTCTGTGTTTTTATCTTTTTAAAGGGCTGCTAATTTTATGGATGAAAGGATCTTTCAAGTTTCACAAAATGCATATTAAGAAATGTTTACATTCCATTTCATAAGGTTCCAACAGCTTGAACCCCTAATCATAATTCTCCTAAGCAAGAAGATGTGATGACTTGAGGTCCTACTTCAATAAGGAAATGTTTGGCTCCCTTAAGATCTTCTGGTGGTCCAATCTCGTACTCCTTAAGCTCATTCTTCACTTTCAACAACTTGTCTGTTATCTGCTGATTGAGCTTTGGCAGTGATTTCTGACAAAGATGGGTAAGAAACAATTTGGTTACAGTTTCTCACAAACCACAAATTCAGTTCACCAAATTTAGGACTTTTAGTTTGAGATATTTACAAACTTACTTTGATATGATCAACAAGATTCTGAGTCAGCTTGACAGCCAGACATTTAATAGTCGCTTTACCCTTATTCAAGAGATCTCTGTAGAAAAAGAGAAGGCACTTAGTTTAGATGGGTCTTACTTTAGCTCATATAGCCTATTGTAGCTTGGCAAACAGGTATTCTTGAAAAAATAATAATGGACAAAGTGAACATCACAAAAATCTAACATTAATAAAAAATAAAATAATAATAGGTTTTGGGGGAGTTATACCACATTACATTTTATAATATGAACTAACTTTGCCTTGTCACATAAAGGTGAAATATATCTGAGACTTATTGACCTTCAATATTGAGCTGCCGTCGGCAAATTTTTTTGATCATATTCAGTGAAATCGACACTATAATCCGACAGAACAACATAAATAAAGTGGTTTTAGAAAAAAACCCGAGCTTCTAACTCCACCTGGAGCGTGTTATTTGTTTTGCAAAAATCCACCGCTCCCGGATCATCAGGTCCAATCAGCGCAGGGGGGTGTGAGATCTGACTGTCAATCACAGGTCGTGCACACGCCACCCCTCGCGCACGTTACAATCACATGCACACGAGTGTTGGCAGAAAAGATTCCAATTCCTCGGTTAACCTCAAGAGCTAGGAGGTCAAAAACGAGACAGGAAAAGAGAACACCTGCTGAAAAGAAAGAAGTAAAGAAAGAAAGCGACAATGCCCGTAATAAAACCAGGATCAACATCGGATCGGCATTTGAAAGGTGGAGAGATTGTTACGTGATTTAATTGGGTTCAAGCTGGATGCAGAGCTTGCAACATTTTTTCTCGACAGGTAATTGTGCTTTATCAACCAGTTACTTTATTTCTAAGTGTTATGTTAGTAATGTAAGTATGTTTGCCCAAATGTGTTGGTATGGATAGCTAACGTTAGCACTTATTGGGCATGTTCGTTAGCTTTGTTTACACTGAAATCCATGTGAACGTAACGTTAGGTGGATAAACATGTCCAGGTGAAGGGATAAAGTTCGGCTTTTTGGAAGAATCAATGCTACTCTATCTTTCTTACGAGAGTATGTACAGTAGTAAAGCTACTGTTATTGTATGTGCTATCTGACTAGCTCTGTTATATAAGCAATAGAACAATGTACAATAACTGCCGCATATACCATACAGCAATAATAGCGTTTCAGACAGACGATGGTGTTTATTTACATTCACAGAAAATCTGGTGCACACGCACTGACTAGCACGAACTCAGTGGGAGGGTATTCGTTGATAGTGGGGGAGGGTCATGAAAGTTGTAAACATTCAAAATTTTGCCTAAGTCCAATCAATCTGCCAGACTTGCCGACTGCAGCTTTAAGGGTCTGCAAGGCTACTTTCTGTGATACATTTTTCTTCTTTTTTTTTGCATGTAGTTTATGACACTTTTTCCAAGAATATTAATAAGCAACTGTTGTAGAAATTTTTATATTCTCGTTGATTTTAGTTCCTTATCTGTGTTCTGTGTACGAAAACAGAGGACCATGTTTTCTGTTGGTATGTTTATACAGCTTGGAGGGTGTGTGTGAGACACTCAGCAGGTGGTTGGGCAAGTGACCTCTGACTTCAGAGGTGAGAAGACCCCTTGGTCTTGGGGGTAGTCATAAAGTTCCTTTGTTCCTCTTGTCTAAACAAGAGATAGAACAGTATAAGACTGCTTGCATTCCCCTGCTCGATGTCTCATTCCTCCTGCAGGTGGACTGAGGTTGGACTGGGAACTATTCTTGCAAGAATAAAAAAATTTAAAACTAATTTGGAATCCTGATGTCTCTTACATCTGTTTTGCTATTTTGTTAGTTATTGTTTTTGCCGCAACACAGCAAAGCTCATGTCTTGCGAAAATATTTTTCCTAAGAAATATTACTAAAAGATTATGCCAAACTACTTAAGGTTTTCTTTTCATTAATTTCATTCTTGAAGTTTTTAGTTTTTTTTTACTTATATCAGGACAGTTGTGTCACCCTGAATGTTTTTTGTTGTTGTTTTTTTGTTACTTTATGCACCTCAAAACATAAAATTTTAATTCAGAAATTACATGCTAAAAGTTTAATTATATTCTTTTCAGTGTGTAACCTGAAATGGTCATGGTTCTGGAAGAAATCTCTCTCTATTTGTGTCGCCTCCTCCAGAGGAATTTTCTCATTGATCTGCTGTTGTCCTCTACACTTCACCATGGTGTAACCTTTGCCGAGAGGAATCACTTTGTTGTGGACAATGTCCAGAATGTCCTTCTCTGTTCCCCTGTCTATGAGATCTGGCTTGGTCAAAATGGCTGTGGGAATGAAAAAAGATTTTTGTAAAAAGTGCATTTGATGATTTAAAGTCCTCAAATCCTCAAAGATAGATTAGATGTTGTGTGCGGATCATCTGCTTCATTACCGACAGTTCTTCTGCCCTCAGGATCTACTTCTTGTGCCATTTTTAATGCTTCTGTTGTTGCAATGTCAGTGTTACAAGGAACCACTACCAGGTTTATAGTCTCTTGCTTCTCAATAAATTTCATAATCAGATGTTTGATCTGCAAGATATGAAGACATAGATTTAAAACTGGATTTCTATGGTGCTAAAATGTGGTGTGTAAAATCAGAGTATGCTGCTCACCTGCTTTCCAATATCTTGGGGTTGTCCTTTTACTGGGACTCTGGCAATTCCAGGTAGATCGATCAGTGTGAGGTCACACACATCTGGTGACATGACCTCTAATGTGATGAGCTCATCACATATTCCTACCCCTTTTCCTGCCAGCTCATTCTGGGCTGTACAACACACACACTGCAAAATTAACTGTGTTTATAAGAAGAAGAAATGTCCTTTAAAGCAGCATGAGCCTGAAGCTTCCCTTTAGCTCTTTCATTGATACAAATTTAAATGTTTAATTAAAATCATAATTTCAATTAAACATATTTCATTCAGTACTTAAAAGTATCAATAAAAAATAAATAGTTCAATGTAATTTTAATGTTACAAATTAAAAACACTATTTTACCCAATAATTATATACTCTGCATTTCTCTTATTATTAGCTTAGCAATATGCTAATGTCAATATGAACAATTCCAGTGTAATGATTCTTATATTTATACTATATATATATAATATATATGTTCTACCAAAGACTTTACATACATAAAGACGGTTCCCTCCTATTATACGGTGCTGATCCACTTGTCCGACACGACTGTCGCGTGGTGTCGCGACGCCTCCCCCACATTTGTACGTTGATGGCTGTTCCTCTGTTTACCGCTATGGGCGTGGTTTTGACCCAGCGGGAAATGTTGCCTATTAGAACAGAGGACCTGCGAGAGACTTCCCCCCGTCTCCATATGCTGTACTTCTATTGGATAGTCGCGTCGCGTTCAACGGAATTCATTTAAATAAAGATGGGCATCACGGTACTGATCCACTTGTCCGTGCGACACTTCAGTCGCGCAGCACTCCACTTTATTCCTATGGGTGACGTCACGCGACTTTAACGCGCCCGCAAAGCATCCCGGGAAGGCGGCGCTTCATTTGGAAAAATGCTGCGCGTCAAAAAGCTGCCCGATGCCCATCTTTATGCAAATGAATCCATCAAACGCGACGCGTCTATCCAATAGAAGTAGTCTCTCGAGGTGCCTTTGTTCTAGACTGGACGCTGGGTCAAAACCACGCCCATAGCGGTAAACTTGAGGAACGCCCATCAATTTACAAATGTGTAGAGGCGTGCGACACCACGCTTCAGTCGTGTCGCAAAAGTGGATCAGTACCGATAGCCAGCTTTTGGACGAGCGACAATTTTCAAAATGAAGCGCCGCCTTCCCGGAATGCTTTGCGGGCGCGACAAACTCGCTTGACGTCACCCATAGGAATAAAGCGGAGCGCGACAGAAGTGTCGCATGGACAAGTGGATCAGCACCGTAACGATTTAAATTTGTAGTATTCCGGGAAGGCGGCGCTTCATTTTGAAAATTGTCGCGCGTCAAAAAGTATTGCCGCTGCTTGCTGCAGAACCGCGTCATAGCTCATTACCATAAGTTCAGCTACTTTCAACTTTCTGATTGACGCTCAAAACGCCTAAAACGTGACGCCGATGGATTTGACGCTCCTTGCAGCTGAGTGAAGGCAGCTTCCATTGAAAATGAATGACTTCTGGAAGCTTTGAAAGCTCAAGTTGGCGGCGGTGTGAACGTACAGTTATGAAAGGGAGAAAGTGCAACGGGCAATATGGCGGAATGAGTCCCGCCTTCTAAAGAACAGAGTCGATTTGTAAAGTCATTGCGTCACTGCAGCTGCCGTTAGAAGATCCGATTGCTATAATAGAATCAGTCTGTGTACTGAGACGCGTGCTTAGGAATCCACATGCGCTTTAGCTTGGTCCAGCTTTAAAAAATTCCTTTTTTTGTCATGGTACAAGCGTTTAGAAATAAAATTTATGAAACACTTGTTGTCAAATTTCATTGGGGATTTCAAATATGAAATTGAATCGTAAGCTTTGCAAACAGTTTTGGAGAATTTTATGTTTTCCCATTCAAAGAGAGTTGCCTTAAAGGGACTTTGATTCTACTCATAGATATAAACACTAGATGTCGCCTTGGGGTTCTAAGCATGCGTCAAAACCGCCGCAATCTTGGAACAGGGGTCTTGTCATAGGAAGAAGCTAGGTAACGCTGAATTCATGGATGATGGCGGACTTTTGTGCTGTGTATGGATGTTCACACGAACGAAATCTAAAAACCAGACAGCAAGGGATTACATTTCACAAGATTGTGAAATTTTGTACATTTTTTAAAATTTCTCTGGACTCTATAATAAATACATGTCTACCCGTTGGAACGAACCAAAACAACTAGAAAATCGCATTCATGATGATTTATGGTGATTTTATTTCCGTTAGACCTTTTCACATTGACGCTGATGAGGCGCTCCCCTGTTTCAAGATGGCGGCTCTATTGACGCATTCGTTCCAATGAACTGCCGTAGCAAGGCGACATCTAGTGTTTATATATATGGGTTTTACTCAGAGCTTTTCACGTCCTCGGACTCAGAATTATTTGTTTCTATGGCAACACTTTCAATGCCTAAAAGAATGAATCTGCAGCCGTCAGGGGGTAAAGCGGTCACGTGGTATAAGTCGAAGCTCTCTGAAAATTCTGAGTTGTAATTACGAGTTTCTACGAGGACATGGGTGCTTTTTACAAGTCGGAATCTCGTAATTACGACATGGCGTGCATTCACCTATATCCCTTCATATAACAGGATGTTGCTATGCAATATGAGTTTTGTGCAGTGATATGATGAACTGCAATAATACATTTAATTGAATGAATCAGCATCCAAGACAACAGCAATTAATTTCATAAACCAGATTTTAATATTTATTTACTGATTGTGACTGCAGCTTGAGATTTTATTCTCTATATTATGTTCTAGTAACTCAAAATAAAGGAGTTTTCCTGCAGATTTACTAACCTGCTGTAACATGTTCTTCAACTAATGAAGGATCTCCAAATACAAATTTCTCCCATTCATAAGTTGAATGTTCCATTCCATTTGCCAATTTGCTGGGTTTAATAGGACCTGCAAAATTTCATAATTTAAATTCAGTTGTAAGATTGATCATTTTGAGTGATCCATCAAACCATCAAAAAACCATCAAGCTAGGAACGGAAAAGAGACTGCAAGCAGTTTATAAACCTGCAACAAATGACGAATCCACAACTTCAATTCTCTTCTTACGGTAGGACAGAACAGCCTTCCAGTTGACTCCACCAGTTACCTTCTTCAGCCTCAGCTCCAGTGGACATCTGGTGACAATTCCTATAACAAACGCAGTTCAGTTAGCAACCAAGAAAACTGACAGTGGAAAATGGTGTGACAACAGTGCATGTGCTGACAAAAGTAATCATTCTTTAATTATTAAGGCCCATTCACACCATGGACGATAACGATAGCGATAAAGATACTGTTCTAAAAAAAAATGTATGTAAATGAATAGCAGAATCCAAACCACAAATATATGGATATTAACGGCACAGAGAAAATATATTATTGGAATCCAGATGCCAGATTTGCTGGCATCCAATTGGGAAAATCTATTACTGCCCCCAAACAAAATCTTACCGAAAGCCTTTTTTTTTAGGATATCAACCTCAAATTTGAAACACAACTTATTTAGATGTATGGCTTTGATTTTCTAGCCATTTTAGAGTTCAGCATGTTTCATAACATTTTATATAAAATAATGTTAATAAATTGTTTGTTTTACTTTTTAATTTTATTTCAGCAATAATCTGCCAAGGGTCTTCTTTAAAATGAGACCAAACTTAAATCTGTGCTCCCACGGACATTTTGACACAGACATTTTTGTCCACTATGGACCTGTGGGTAACTTTTTTTAATTGATGTACAAGGGTTAAGAGCTCAAGCATTTAAAGAGGTAGACTACAAAACTGTAGTGTGCGCTTATAATAAACAGAACATTATAGTTATCGTTATAGTTATTTTTATAGTTATAGTTCTTGGTGTGAACAGGCCTTCAGAATTCAATTTGTACATACGACCTGTTCCAGAATTGTGGGTACATTTCAAGTAGACAAAGAAAACAAAAATAGGAATACTTATTCTGTTAAACACTTTAATATTTTCCATATTTGCTGATCTTAAACTTGTAAGATTTAAAATATTAATTCTGAAAATCAATGTACAAACAGAAAAAGCTGTCAACTCTGTTATAGACAAATTGGGTCAAACAAATACAGTTAACATATGTAACAATTAAAAATCATGTCTTCCCTAAGATAACTTTTGTCTCTTCTTCCATTATTTCAACTTTAAGCCTAATAAGATAGAGACTTTGTTTTGGAGTAAAAATATCAACATGTTTAACTGAAAAGTTGCCAAGATGGTATGCATTTTCACTAAACAGCTTAAAAAAATTAATAAAATCCTTTCAAATTCCATGTAGTAAGAATACTATTTATGCTAATCAGCTTCTGATGAATTTGTTGACAATAAAACACATATAATGATAATTTTTAAAGCCAAACCTTAAAAAAAAAGAGTTGACATTGATGGTAACAGAGTTGATATCAATAACAGAGTTGACCACCCGTATTTAAAAGACCAAAAACAACAACAACATCTGCCAGACTCCAGAAACCATTTTAAATGTAAAAAAAACAATTTAATCCTAACAAATACATCTTAATTACAAATCTTCCATAAACTTACAAATTAACTGCATGTGTGCATTACTGATCTGGTAACCCCTGTAAGGAACTCAGCTTTTTGGAAATATTAATAATCAATAATATCTTGTTATTATTAATTATAAATATTTGGGTCAGTTAATTGGATTAACTTGATGTGGCTGTATTAATATTACAATCAATTAATCAGTTCTTCCAACGAACTCTTTTGATTATTAATTTATTCTAATAAAGGGTATCTTCCATGGCCACCGAAGAATAATTATTTCTTCGCCTGTACAGTACTTTGAGCCAGTAGCAAAAACCGTGATCGTAAAGTGACTTGTATTGCAAACAAAACAGAACCAAATACATATTATGTACAAGTTTTATTAACTAAATATAGATATTTATATGAATATAAATAAACTAAACAACATACACACATGAATACATAAATAGGTTAGTGATAGGATGAAATTGGAAACCGGAAGAGGGTCTATGAGAAGAACCATCAGAATTTCATTTTCACATTTCATTGAATTGAATACTTGCATTTGTAATGGGAACAATTCTTGAAGTTGTTGAAAATTGAAGTCGTTGATGGTTCCGGCAGTGTCAAGTGGAAGTTGGTTGAGCGTTCTCTTTCTCCAGGAACGCATGACTGGTTTGGTGAAGGCCTGGGACTCTGTTGAGGCCACGCCGAGCACCCAGGAGAAGTGAGGAAGTCGGAAGGATGGGAGATTGGAGTCGTTGTTGGTTGGAGTCTTTGTTCCTAAACTCTTGAGATTGTCCTTGGTTCTTTGTGAGAGTCATCTCTCTCCTGCCTGAGCCCATATCTGGTTGGAATCGAGGCCTGCTGGGCCCTGGGGCCCCCATGGAGGGGGAGGGGGTTCCCCAGTAACACCAGAACAGTGTTCCGGCTGGATGAAAGAACTAAGAGAGGCAGGTCACATGTGGACTGTCTCTAATAAGGCCTGGAGAACATCCTCCCCTAAGGGTTGAACTCGACCAATCAGAAAGGGGACATGTCTGAGAGGGAAAGTGGCTCTTAGTTGATTTACGGATCTTTGTCCCATAATATGATTATACCTTCATTAATGCTAAAATAGCTATAACACATCCACACTGCATTCTAGAAGAAGGTGATGTACATCAAAGTGTGAGTCATTAAATGAGGATTATTTAGGTAGGAGGCATTATACAGGTGAGGTTACATTGATCGTTAGTTGGTTGTATACCAGGATACATACCATAATATATACCTAATAGTACACGAGACAGTAAACCATTTACACTGTTTCTTTCACAGTTTTATGCATGTTCATTTATAGATCAGTTAGTCTATGATTAACGCAGCAAAGTCTGTTTTAAAGAGGGTTTCTGTTTCATAGTCTCTCTCTTGAGTATGTGGCCACATTCCTCGGAGGTCGTAAAATCTCCTTATCCTGCCCTGTAACATGACACTGTTTCTTTCACTTGTGTTTGTTCATTTGGGCTGTGTGAGGAGTTTCATAAACCTTTGTATATAATGAATAAATAGTATGTGTCTGATTGGTCCATACCCTACACCCCTTTACCTTTACACCTGCTTGTTGATGCAAATATCTGATTAGCCAATCTGATAAAATCTGATTTAAGTGGTTTGTTGCCGCCCGACCAACTTTCTGCTGTGACATGCAGATGGTAGGGTCAGACTTTGGCATAAACAATTTGAATTTCTGGATCCTTCTACCTTTCAGGCTGGAAGTGAAATTGAGCAAAATTGGAGAGGTGTAGGCTCCCTAAAATGGTCATTGTGTTTATAATGAATTTCCAATAGCAAAGGAGTGTAAACCAGTCCTCACCGCTTCCTCTTGGTAATGCAACTCCAGACAGCGCTTCCAACACTGAGCTTTTCCCAGAACTCTGGTCTCCGATCACTGCAATAGTCGGTAATGCCAAGTCCTGCTGAATGCCAACAGACCGCAGATTGTCGATCAGATCAATGTACGGACGAATGCTCTTCTCTAAATGACTGTGAACTGCTCCCTTCATTTGCTGACTGTAAAGATAAAAACGTACATTTGTATATAAACAAATCTCATTATTGCACAGTATTAATTCAGTTTTCAGGCATTAATTCAGCTTAATGCTACATGTTTTCATCTTCAAAAATCACATGGTAATATATTGCAATATATTGGAAATAATCTTATTATTGTGGTCGTCTGAGAGCACTATGCCCTTTGTAATATCTTATCTGAGTGCAAAATGCTGTTTGGACAAGATCATTTCAATACTAACAATAATAAATGCATTCAATATTGTACACTTGTTGAGATCTGTTTTATTATTGTTTGTAGTATTTTTTATTCATATTCGAATGATTATGAATATAAGCATGAAAAACCAAATTAACATTATGGCGAGCAGGACGAGGCCCAGGGCCGTGATCATCAATCACTCCACCGGCCTCATTCCATTCTCTCATGTCCCTGGGCCTTGTCCTGCTCGCCACAAACATTTATTGTATTATTATACCATCAATTAAAGGGATAATTCACCCAAAAATGAAAATTCTGTCATAATTACTCGCCCTTATGTTGTTCCAACCCCATAAGTTTTTCGTTCATCTTCGGAACACAAATGAAGATATTTTTGATTAAATCTGAGAGCTGTATCACTCCTCCATAGGCTTCTATGGGATTGAAACTTGCCGGCCCAGAAAAGTTAATAAAGGCATTGTTAAAATAGTCCAAGTAACTGGGTAATGGAGGAGTGATCCAACTCTCAGATTTAATCAAAAATATCTTCATTTGTGTTCCGAAGATCAACGAAAGTCTTACGAAAGAGAACACACATGTGAGTTGTTGATCACAAAAAAAAAATCTAATTAAGTTTTTTTAAATCTAATCTTAGATTAGATTTAAATCTAATCTAATTAATTATCTAAATCTGATAAATTTAGATTATTAATCTAATAAGAAATTGCAGTGACAGATTTGAGAAGTTGCAAGTGCCTAATTGAGGTTGTACTGCGATTAAGTGCAAATATATATTACAAGTTTGTGCGTGTCGTATTTCTGTGAATGGCATTTTACACATTTGTGACTACTTGTCTGCAGCTTAAAATTCAGAATACAGGTTTGTGACTTTTGTCTGCGAGTGCAAATTTCAACATTCAACTTCAGATTTTAATTTGACAGGTTTTCACATTGGAGCTGTGAGTGTAAATGTTCACGTACAAGTATGAATATTTATTGTACAAGTTTTCAAATTCACATCTACGTGCTCTTGAGTGTTGATACTCTTTTACCTTAATACTACTCATTCTACACCACTTTAGTCACATTTATTATTATTTATTTGTGCAAGCATTGTACTATAATGTCATGTAATAAAAAATCTTTGAATATTGGATCTAATATTTACTCTTTGTTTCTTTGCTTTGTGTCCTTTTTGTACGTCTTACAGGAGCAGTGAGGAAGACTCGCATGTCTGACAAAGCCACAGACACCGAGATAAACCAGTATAACATCAGGTGGTTTAATCTGGCATGCGACCGTGGGGGTGGCCGCCGTGCCCGGTCACACCCAACTAATGAGCAATAAATGTGATTAAAATAAAAAAAGTTTTTTGAAAATTACAAATTGTCTGGGTGTGTGTGCCTTTATTGTCTGATAGCCTAAATATGAATCACAGACCAGGGTCAGATGAGCCCCAGATGTAAAATATGAGTCACGGATCTGGGCCAGATCTGCACCACATGTCATGGCATTAATAACTGTACTGGGCCAGTGCTGGCACAGATCTATCTCTGATCCGTAATTCCAACCTGTTCCGGTATTGGGCCGTTGGAAAGAATGAGCCCGGCCCAGGTCCGTTTAGCGGATCTGCGCCAAATGCTAATGAAGACCTGATATATATATGTGGAAATTGCAGTAACTTGCAAGAGACAACTTCTCACTTTGAGCACACAAATACGTGTGTCGTTTATTTACTATGAAAAAACTAACAGAAAGCAAATGGCGCTGACAAGCGTCCTACGTCATCACCCATACAGAAGATTTAAAGGGACCACGATCCCTGAACAGTTATGAGGAAAAACGCTAAGAACAAAGTACTGCATTTATCACCAACAATGTTTAGAACTACATTTAACACAAAGGTGAATTATGTATGTCACAGTCACTACACACGTCCCCCCAGAATTCACCGTATCCGAAGAACCAAACTGTCAACGGGGAGGTGGGCGTATCAACCGAACACAACGGCTGCGCTGTACTGGAGGTTGAGGAGACCTCACTGCAGCCGGTGTCCCGTCATGACCCGGGTGTGGGGCATGGAGTGTTGGAGGTTTAGCAGCAAGGGGTGGAGGCAGAGCAGGAGGCCGTCCGCGGCGTGGGGGCTTGGCCAGGTCGATGGGCCTGGCCACGTCCAAATGAGCCGGTTTGAGGCGGTCGATAGAAAGTCGCTCCGGTTTGCCGCCTCTGTCCACCACAAAATGTTTTTCCCCCGTCTCCAGAATGAGAGGAGGGCAGAGGAAACCGTGAGAGGAGGGCAGAGGACCGACCAGGTCCACGTTTACATGGTCAAAACGTCTCTACGGAACCTGGAACAAACCTAACGGGGCTTTAGTGTGGCGGTGGACTTTGGCCCGTTGGCACTCAACACAGATGTTAGCCCAATCCCTAACGTCCTTCTTGACGCCGTGCCAAACAAACTTAGCTGCAACCAGTCTCTGTGACGCTTTCGAACCTGGGTGGGAGAGACCATGGATGGCGTCAAAAACTTGTCGTCTCCATCCCGAGGGAACGACTGGCCGAGGACTACCTGTGGAGATGTCACACAGGAGTGTGGTGCCGGCATCACCAAAAACTACATCCTCGATCTGCAGACCTGTAGTCGAAGTCCTCAGGAGTTGCACGTCCGGGTCTGTGGCCTGAGTGGCCGCCATGCGGTTGTAATCCAAGCCCAGGTGGACTGCCCCCACCACAGCCCGTGATAGGCAGTCAGCCACGTGGTTGGTCTTACCAGCAACGTGCTGCAAGTCCGTGGTGAACTCTGAAATGTAGGAAGGTGACGTTGCTGGCAGGCGGACCACGGTTCAGCCAGCTTGGCCATGGCAAAAGTCAACGGCTTGTGGTCCACAAACGCAGTGAAGTGTCGGCCTTCCAGCAGGGAACGAAAGTGTCGGATGGCGAGGTAGAGACCCAGCAGCTCCCGGTCGAAAGTGCTGTACTTCCGCTCACAGGGGCGCAGCTGATGGCTAAAGAAAGCATGCGGCTGCCAGGTACCGCCTACCCACTGCTCGTAGACAGCACCGACAGCATAGTCTGAGGCATCCGAGGTGATGGCGATGGGGGCTGTTGGAGAAGGATGCGCCAGCATGGTGGCGTTCGCTAGGGCTGCCTTAGTGGTGGCAAAAGCCCTGTCTCTACTCTCAGTCCAGTCCACAACGTGCTGTGGTTTACCTTTCAAGGCCTCGTGCAAAGGCCGCATGAGCAGAGCAGCTCGAGGGATGAAGCGGTGGTAAAAATTCACTATGCCGAGGAACTCCTGCAGGGATTTGACAGTGAGCGGGCGTGGGAAATGTGTGACTGCCTCCACCTTTGATGGGAGAGGGACCGCCCCGTCCTTAGTGACTCTGTGTCCAAGGAAGTCAATGGTGGAGAGGCCGAACTGGCACTTGGCGGGGTTGACAATCAATCCATGTTGGCTAAGCCGCTCAAAAAGGGTTTGGAGGTGCGCCAGGTGCTGAGACTTGGACGTGCTCGCTACTAGAATGTCATCCAAGTACACGAAAAGAAAAGGCAGGTCCCGCAAAACAGAGTCCATGAGGCGTTGAAAAGTTTGGGCGGCGTTTTTAAGGCCGAACGGTATGCGCAGGAACTCAAACAGACCAAAAGGCGTGATCACTGCCGTTTTGGGGATGTCCAGTGGATGTACAGGCACCTGATGATATCCACGAACAAGGTCCAGCTTGGAAAAAATCACCTTGCCTGACAGGTGTGCTGAAAAATCCTGTATATTCGGGACTGGGTATCGGTCAGGCGCCGTTGCCTCATTAAGCCGCCGGTAGTCGCCACACGGGCGCCAGCCGCCACCAGGTTTGGGGACGATGTGGAGGGGCGATGCCCACGGGCTGTCGGATCGGCGAACTATTCCCAGGCGTTCCATGTTCGCAAACTCAGCCTTTGCAACGGCAAGCTTGGTTGGGTCGAGGCGCCGAGCGCGGGCGTAGACGGGTGGACCAGTGGTGGCGAGATGGTGCTCCACACCATGCTTCACGGCAGATGCAGAGAAAGTGGGCTGAGTGAGGGCTGGGAAACTGGCAAGCAGACGGTGGAAATCATCAGAAGCTGAAAGCATGCTAGACAGCCGTATGGAGTCGGTCCCGCTGAGCGTGCATGTATAAGAGCAAAACGTGACAGCGTCAATCAGACGGCGATTCTTTACATCCACCAACAGTCCATGTGCACACAAAAAATCAGCGCCGAGGAGGGGAACGGCAACCTTTGCAGTAACAAAGTTCCAGCCGAAGTGCTGTCCTCCTAAACACAATTCGATGTACCTCGTTCCATACGTGCGGATGGGGCTACCATTGGCAGCTTCCATAGGAGGGCCGTGGCTGTCGGTCACCATGTCCAAACGGGATGCAGGCAGGACGCTCCTCTGTGCTCCTGTGTCGCACAGAAAATGCCGTCCAGAGATGCTGTCGTGGATGAAAAGCAGCCTGCCTACGCGGCCGACGCTCATGGCCACTACTGAGCGCCGACCCCAGCGTTTCCTGACCTGCCGAAACTGCATGGTGAGCGACATTTGTTAGCCTTGGTTCCAAACTTAGCATGGTAGAAACATAAGCCTGGAAGTTGTTGGGGGCTAGAAGACAACTGCCGCCTAGAAGTGGTTGCCGCGACGAAGGTGGAGTCGTCACGTGTCACCGAAGCGATGTGTGCGGGAAGAAGCGCGTCCGCACAATGTCCGTGACTCGCCAGGAAAAATTTATCAGCTTCCTCAGCCAGTCTCCGACAGTCAGTGATTGTGGTGTTGGCTAATGCAGCTCTCACTTGTGAAGGCAGCTGACGCAGGAAAAGCTGGACGAACAGAAAATCGGGTCTGTGCTCTCCCAAAAGATCCAGCATGTGGTCCATGAGCTCGGACGGTTTGCTGTCACCCAGTCCTTGAAGGGAGAAAAGCCTGCCGGCTCTCTCAGCGTCCGACAGCCCGAACGTTTTCAACAGGTGGGCTTTGAGTGCTGCATACTTCTCGTTTTCCGGAGGATTTGTTAGAAGGCTCACCACTCTGGATGCCGTTGAATTACCGAGAGCCGACACTACGTAGTAGTATTTTGTTGTATCCGCTGTGATCTCACGCAGCGCGAACTGCGCTTCAGTCTGTGCGAACCATGCCGATGCGGACGATTCCCAGAATTCGGGGAGTTTGAGGGTGACAGCGTTCGCAGTCATGGTCGTGTTGTGTCACTGGATACGTCCAGCAGACTAATGTCGGGGTCACCAGTGTGGAAATTGCAGTAACTTGCAAGAGACAACTTCTCACTTTGAGCACACAAATACGTGTGTCGTTTATTTACTATGAAAAAACTAACAGAAAGCAAATGGCGCTGACAAGCGTCCTACGTCATCACCCATACAGAAGATTTAAAGGGACCACGATCCCTGAACAGTTATGAGGAAAAACGCTAAGAACAAAGTACTGCATTTATCACCAACAATGTTTAGAACTACATTTAACACAAAGGTGAATTATGTATGTCACAGTCACTACATATATATATATATATATATATATATATATATATATATATATATATATATATATATATAATACAGATGTCTTGAAATTGCTTTACAATAAAAATAAAAGCAAAATGGTATAAAAAAAAGAAAGCATTGTCAAGTGAATGCGTCATAGAACTACACAATGAGTTTTAAATTCATTATTAAAAATTAATTAATATTTTAAATTGTTAAATGTTATAATTCTAGATGTTTATTTAAATGCTGCGTGCCTTTTGACGTGTTCTATGGTTTCAATCATAGACATCATATAGTTATCTGCTGCCACGCAACGAAACTAGGAATACGACCGGTTCAAGATGGCGGCCGGATTTCTCGGTTTCCAGCGGCCAATAGGGCATCTAGTCTATATGATATCTTTGGTTTCAATGGGCGTACGTGCGCGTAAACATTGAGTCGCATTCAAGGCTATCTGATTCAAAGACAGGAGCGCGCGCGAGCAGATGGAAACCATGGAAACGAGGAAACCTCATCAACCGGCAAACAGCAAAACAAGCGTCTCTCACTGTTGTTTTCACTGCTTTCAGGTAAGTTTAGTTACCAAAATCACACAAATAATACATAAAACGTTCCTGACATCTTTCTTACGTGTAATTTTACACTTCTGTTGAATATTTATACTTTATAGAAATGGTTTTGTGTCTTCGAAAAAGTCCGTTAGCATCTCAACCGTTTTCAGAAGAGCTAAGTTAAGTTTAACTTACGTTACAATTGAGCTCTTGTTTTACATAAGTTTGGGTTTTTAACCACATTTTTGTGTTGATAACAGTTTTTGATAGTTTTGTTTTGCTGGTAATTTGTCAATGGGTGATTGGAAGTACGCTAATTTATTTAACCTGAAATAATTCACTGTAACGTAAGTTACTGTTAATGATCATCACTTAGCTGCTACATAGATTGATAATAAGTGATTTCAGGAGTTTGATTGTATATCCGCAATACAATATCAGGGGGTAAAGATATCATTAGAGTTTTTTAAGTTATGGCTATGCTCTTGTTACCAGATGAGATATCATTTGACCCTGTGATTCTTCAGGACAAGATCTTGATGCCATCCACACTCAGTACATGACGAAGGTGAGTTTCACAATAGCTGCCACTATCACAAATCAAGAGACAGAACACAAGGCCTTCATCCATATGAACTCACACATATGTAGGGATGGGTACCGAAACCCCGTATTAAACATTAAACGGGCCCTGGGGCCAAATTAAGGAAGACCGCAGTATCGATAAGCTCAGATGTTATCGGTTCTGTTGACGGTACTGAAGAAATTACACACACTATTTATTATAGACATTATCTTGCAAATTCTGTGAGGATTAGGAGGGGTGTTTTAAACAGTCTTCATACAAGTGTTTTTCAGGCTGGTTGTTTGTAATTTTGTAAGAGTAGGGAGAGGCTGTACCTCAGTGAAGACTTTTTACATTCGATAATTCAATTTCCGTACCTGATAAGTTAGATTTTCCTAAAAAACATCATGCACTGCTTATTTCAATTGTATTTTTCTTCTATTGAATTTATCCATGCTTGTAATTTGTTTATAATTTTCAATGCAGATTCACTCCTCTAAATAAATAATCTCTTGAAATTTGTTTTTATATCGCAATATATATAGCAGCAGATAAACCAAATATTTTATGTAAGGTTTTCAATATTGTGCAGCCCTAATATTGAGCATTTAACCTAACCCTAATTTTAAATTGATCCTGGAATGATAATTTGTGATACCAGATGAGATTTTGAACTGCACTATGTTTGTATTGCAGGTTTTCTGGGATCCACAGCGGAAGGCATCAAGGCGTGAGATGTTGGCCTGGACAGATGTACCTGTACACCACACCGACCTCTGCTTTTGCACGGATGCCTGATTACTACCATGTTCTGTATAGGTTTTATTATAGCAAAACTGAGCACCTGTGACAGTGGAATCTGTAGGTGTAAAGTAGTCAGACATCAGTACATTTAAAGTCACAGAGAGAAAGTTTTTTTTTTTTTATAGAAGTTTCAAACTTTTTTCTCTTTCACAAAAAACACTGCAGTTACAGCTTTTAAAATTCTTAATTGGAGGTGCACAAATACTTTTCTTTTTTTCAAATCACAAAGTAAGAAATGTATGCTGACATTTAAGGCGCGGCCACACAGGGGGTTTGAGCATATGTGACTGTGAATAAAAAGTGAAGTGTGACCACATGAGAATAGCCAAACAGTATAGATGATTGACAAAATTATACACCAAGAAATGTGCATAATTGGCCAAAATGTTACTGTTTACCTACAAAAATATGACCCATGAGTTTGGTAATTTGTAGAATAGGATTTGTGCACCTGCAATGACGAATTTAAAAAGGTGTAACTGATGTGTTGTGTTTGTGAGAGAGAAAGGAAAGAAAAAGAGGTTTTCAACTCATAAAACATTTTCTCGAAGACTTAAAATCTACAAATTGCACTGTTATAGGGACTCTGTTTTGCTTCAATAATACTAGATATAATACAGTGTCAGTCGTATTAACTACTATTTATTTTGTATAAAATAATTTACAGTACCGGTCAAAAGTTTGGAAACATTACTATTTTTTATATTTTTTGGAAGAAGTGTATTCTGCTCATCAAGCTTGCATTTATTTGACAAAAAACAGTAATATTGTGAAATATTATCATAATGTAAAACAGCTGTTTTCTATGTTTCTCTTTTCTATGTGAATATATAGTAGTGTAATTTATTCCTGTGCTTTGCATCACAGGATTAAATTATATTTTAAAGTATATTAAAATAGAAAACCATTATTTTACATTTTAAATATATTAATATAAAACCTTCTTCATTTAAATGTTTATAAACCTGTTTGCTGTTGTTTGTGCTTTGTTCTATAGTAAATGAACTGAATTAACCAAATACCGAGTCTGTATCCTTCGTATGTCGTTGAAAAGTCTCCAAAATAGTTTTGGCCAAATGAGGACAAGTTAAGTTAGACCACTGTATGTCCGCCCATATTATATTAATTAAAAACTAAAATGACCAACTGGTTACCAACACACGACTGTTGATCCACGACTTTGCCACAACGACGCAGTTACTTACTGACAACGTTACAAAGTTACGTCGTGACAACAAATCCAGGAATTTCACTTTTCTGGTTGCCACGACGAAAGTTTGGTCACCAGATTACGTTGCAGTTACGTAACAGTTACGTATTTTTGTTAGCTGGGTTAGGGGAACATTCCGTAATGGTAATCTTATGGTCACATAACAACGTTACAAAGAGGACGTAATCAAAACGTTCTCATATGGGTCTAAGTTGGTCCTATTATAACGTTCCTTATAGGACTTTAGGGAGACGTTCCGTAATGGTAATCTTATGGTCACATAACAACGTTACAAAGAGGACATAATCAAAACTTTCTCATATGGGTCTAAGTTGGTCCTATTATAACGTTCCTTAAATTACTTTAGGGAGACGTTCCGTAATGGTAATCTTATGGTCACATAACAACGTTACAAAGAGGACGTAATCAAAATGTCTCATATGGGTCTAAGTTGGTCCTATAATAACGTTCCTTATAGGACTTTAGGGGAACATTCCGTAATGGTAATCTTATGGTCACATAACAACGTTACAAAGAGGATGTAATCAAAACGTTCTCATATGGGTCTAAGTTGGTCCTATTATAACGTTCCTTATAGGACTTTAGGGGGACGTTCCGTAATGGTAATCTTATGGTCACATAACAACGTTACAAAGAAGACGTAATCAAAACGTTCTCATATGGGTCTAAGTTGGTCATACAATGACGTTCTTTATGTGACTTTAGGGGAACGTTCCATATTGGTTATTTTATGGTCACATAGCAACATTACAAAGAGGACATAATAAGCACGTTCCCATATGGTTCTCTGTTGACCATATGAGAACGTTTTGTGACTAACTTAATGAGAACATTCTCATATACATCACGTTTCGTGCGTGGTGACGTGGGACGAACCGAGGTTCAACTTCCGTCAACTTCTGTCACGTTTATCTGGTTTGTCTGCGGGCTGGACCCTTCTCGGACGGACACCTGACGGCGGTCTTTTTCCTGTTTTCTTCACCGACAGCGAGCCAGAAAAAGCCAATGTGATTATCATGTAAAGTTATTTTAATGAACCATTCTCGCGTAGATGGTCAGGCTATATTGGCTTTTTTTTTTAGATAAAACAAGCTAACGTAAGCGCTAGGCCTATTCCAATTTGCTTATTTTAACTCTTGTTTACATAGCCTGCAGGGTCCTCCTCACGAAATCTAAGCGGCATAAAGTTCAATGCGAGGGTCTTTAGAATATGTTTGTATTATTTTTGTCTCTTTTCTTTTATTGTCATTTTTTGCTATTATTTGGTAAAGGTTACACCACTTTTCCATGGGAAAAAAGTTGTGGTGATCCCACTATTTGGCTCGTTGATGTAAAACAGTCTTTTACAATTGTTATTATAAAATCAAGAATGCAAACGTTTTAAGCTCAGCAACAATGGCAGCAAAATGTACACAGTATATTAAAAAAAATCTCCTGTCACACACACAGAGCCTGCAGATCAGGTTGAAGCGGAGAAGCATCAGCTTCTTATTCTTTAAATATAACAGAAGACCTTAATAGGACAAAAAAAATATTCTAAGTTGGTCCCTAAAAGTTCTGCAGGACTTTCTCAGAATGTTTTGGAAACATTGGATTTCTGAATTAAATATGGTCTTCTAAACGTTCCCAGAACGTCCTGAATGTTCCCTGAAGGTCCTCCAAATAACGTCCCCAAACCCTTTGCCTGTTCTTGGACTCTGGTTGTGTGTATTCTGCTCTGCTTATATCGCTGGTATTCGACCCTTGCCTGTCTGACCCTGTTATTTAATAAAGCCTACAAATGGATCTCTCCTCGTCCGCTGCATCATTACAATTACCAAGCGACGTTCCTGACACCAGCGGGACGTTCTCAGAATGTTTTGGAAACATTGGATTTCTTAATTAAATATTGTCCTCTAAACGTTCCCAGAACATCCTGAATGTTCCCTGAAGGTCCTCCAAATAACGTCCCCAAACCCTTTAAAGAATTCCACATCGTGTCTGTCTGGGAACGTTGTGGGAACGTTACCAGGCGGCATCCTTGACACCAGCGGGGACCTGGGGACCTCATAGCTATACCTGTATGACCTTTGCAGAAAAAACCCAGCGTGAAAATCAGTTCGGTATTCAGTGAGGTATGATTAAATGCGCTGACAGCTCATTGCACCTGTTAAACAGATTACACTGAGTGGAGCGAGTGACCGGTTTAAGATGGCGGCCCCACGGCTCGTCCGCGCGAGTAGGCAGTAGCGGTCGATGGGGCGTCTATCTGATGTCTATGGACCGGACACCTGCGAGATCACTGATGGATATCGCGGTTTTCACAGGATCGCATGTGCACAGTGTTGCTAATAACCCAGCTAGAAATTTTACATTCCCAGAACGTTCTGAGAACGTCCCGCTGGTGTCAGGAATGTCGCTTGGTAACGTTCCCACAACGTTCCCAGACAGACACGATGTGGAGTTCTTTAAAGGGTTTGGGGACGTTATTTGGAGGACCTTCAGGGAACATTCAGGATTTTCTGGGAACGTTTAGAGGAAAATATTTAATTCAGAAATCCAATGTTCCCAGAACATTCTGAGAACGTAAAATTTCTAGCTGGGTTATTAGCAACACTGTGCACATGCAATCCCGTGAAAACCGCGATATCCATCAGTGATCTCGCAGGTGTCCGGTCCATAGACATCAGATAGACGCCCCATCGACCGGTACTGCCTACTCGCGCGGACGAGCCGTGGGGCCGCCATCTTAAACCGGTCACTCGCTCCACTCAGTGTAATCTGTTTAACAGGTGCAATGAGCTGTCAGCGCATTTAATCATACCTCACTGAATACCGAACTGATTTTCACGCTGGGTTTTTTCTGCAAAGGTCATACAGGTAGCTATGATACAGGACACATGGTTCGGCGTATTTTAATATTCATAGTGGGCTTAACAGTAATAGAATATTCTGATATATGATATAAACTGGCCATAATCCCTAAAAGGGGGGACAAATTTTGTCTACCAATCTGATTGAAAAACCTAATGTTGTGTCTTCAAAAACAAAATGGGGATAGAGGTAGCTTTTTTCTGTATTTAGCAGGGCAACCAAAAACATAGACCGTTCCCTGAAACCGGGGACGTCTGGTCAACCTATGTGATGCTATGAAAACGTTGGCTATTTTGCAAATCAAACACTATATATGAGAAGCAGAAAGAGAAAGTCGCAGTAAAGTCAGATATTTTAATAAGTTGAATAAACAATATATGACTATATTATATTAGAGTCTACTTGAAGCTTTTTATATTTGTCTTTCTCGGTCACACACACACACACACTCACACACAAACTCTAGCCTACTACCGCGTTCTTCTGCATCCATCTCTTCCCAGCCCTTGACATTTAGCAGCCCACCTCCCGAGTCCCAACGCACACACACACACACACACACACACACACACACACACACACACACACACACACGAAATAGTGAAGCTACCACCAAAATACTACATTCCAGTTAAGCTACAAGTAGTGACTGCCCCACACTGATAATAATACAGTCTGTGCCACTTAATTGTGTAAAATTCGCAGGCCAATGTTACCAGTAATATTTGTTTTATTTCTACAATAGCATTATTGTGTCAGTGTTATGGAATATGATTTATCAAGTCTCAGTTCATAGCCGGGTGAACACCGGCCGGTTTAGCACCGAATGTTCGGCAACCGAAATTATTCGGGCGAAAATAGCACAAAAAAAAGCACGTTCGGTGTTCGGCCGAATAAGTAAAAAGACCGAATAAATTTGACCGAACAATGACGTTTTTGATGACGCGATCAAATGCCCCCTTTGAACAGATAACAAAAGAGAAGCTCATCTGATGCGTCTGTGGCAGACGTTATACCCTTACTTGCAGCACTAAAGCGTCTTTTAACCCTCGTTAGTTAACAAACGCGCCGCCGCGTTTTGCTGGATATTTTCACATAGCCGCAAAATAGACTTAAATACTCCGTCATTTATGGTCACTTAAATGCAGACTTAAGAAATATGAAAAAAATAAACTGTTAAATGTCTACTTGTGTCCACTTACAATCGAAACAAAACTGTGCTTTTGTAAAATAAAGAAAATAAACATGTGCTTTCTGCCTCTCTGTCTCCGTTAACTTTTTTCTGGAGCACGTCTCTGAACTTAAACAAAACTCAGCCAACACAGGCAAAGGCATATATCTTTATAAGCATTTAATTGTCTAGTTTTAAATGATCTAATTCAAAACGAAAACAAATATTCTCTGTGTAATCTGTATGAAAAGAGAGAGATGTCAGTCGTTCTCATGGCAACTCCTTATCTGCTAATCGCCACGGTGAGCGCGCGCTATATTGAAACCCAAATGATCCAGGCAATCCATACAAACTTGTCAACGCCCACGATAAAGTTATGTAAGCCTCAAAAGTAGGCTTATGTCTTGTGGGTTGATCCACATTTTTTTTGCACTTTTTAATGCACTTTTTTAGTTACATTCTTTCAGGAGTCACTTATAGGCCTAAGGCTATTCAAGAAGGGGGGCTTCAAAGACGGCCAAATAAAAATATATATTTTTATTTCACTAATTTATTTATTTTAAGTTATATTGTGCTTTGTTTAAATAATATCTGCTGGAATGTTAAAAAGAATTTCAGTGTTAAATAAATAGTATTTTTGCTATTTGGTTTTTTTCTCTGAAAAGCAAGACAAAATAGTAAAAAAGCATATTTTTACTATTTATTTAAATGCAATGGTGAAAAAATAGGCAAAATAAATGGAAAAAATGTGAAACACCGCGTTCGGTATTCGGCCTTCGGCCAAGCGTTTCAATATTATTCGGCTTCGGCCAAGAATTTTCATTTCGGTGCATTCCTAGCAATAAACATAGCCTAGCTAGCTGCCATGATTTTAGTACAGTAATATCAAAGATCCTTCTTAACTCTCTGGTAATATTCTATTCACAAAATACAACCAATAGTATGGTAACGTTAAATTATACTTGTGAAAAATAATCTCCCGAGCCCTATTTGCGATGGTCCGCCGATTTGAGCAGGAATATGCTGCAAAGTGCTCGGCATCTAAACTGCGGCTATGCGACGAAACTAGGGCTGCGTACCAATTCGCCTACTTATACTACGACCTAAAAGTATGTACTCTTTTTGTGAAGAAAAAGTACATACTTTTGAGTGTGTAGCAAAAGATTAGGCAAGCTTTGGGACATACTACTTCGTCATCTTTAACGGACAGCTCTGTCGCGTGTGTCCAGCCACCGTAAACTGCCCTGTCAATCATCTTGTCACAGTTAAAATTAACTAAAAAAAAAGTTAATGGCTAAACGTATCTTTACAAAAGTTCACAATGCTGCTGCAGATGTAATATAATGTAGACAACATTGAATACATAATTTTTCGTCATGTTAGATACTGATAATAATTACCCACTCAAACCCCTTTATCTAAACCTTTCTACATAACCACCGGACTCGCGCGTTCTCCATGACTAGTTTTTTAACACCTTTCACTCGTGTTTGTAGTTCTAATCGAATCCTCGTCCAACGCGCGATGGGTTGTGGGCAATATCAGCCGTTAGATTGTGCATCGATCCGCACTTCTGATTCTGACCGGAAAAAGTAGACCCTCCGGGTATCTTTGGAACACTCATTTCAACATACTACGATTT
Source organism: Siphateles boraxobius (assembly GCF_051911475.1). Classification (NCBI taxonomy): domain Eukaryota; kingdom Metazoa; phylum Chordata; class Actinopteri; order Cypriniformes; family Leuciscidae; genus Siphateles; species Siphateles boraxobius. The sequence continues at coordinate 9,777,327 of NW_027509192.1, read as the reverse complement.
GGGACGTACTAATTCTAATTTCGAATACTATTTAGGATGGATAGTATGCGAATTGGGACGCAGCATAGGAGTATGACCGGTTTAAGATGGCGGCCGTATTTCTCAGTGCCCAGTGGCCAATAGGGCATCTAGTCTCTATAGCTGTGTCCCAATCAAGCGGCAACATTCTAATCTGAAAAATGAAGCCTATCCGGAAGTGCGAAAAACTGCAATACATTGAAAATCCGCTAGGGGCAGGTCCCAAAAGGGAGCAAATGTCCATAGACCCCATGTCAAAATGTCCGTTTTCAAAGCATAAATTCATGTTTTTACAGGTTGGTCCCATGGACTTTTATTGTATTTTTCGATAGGTTAGTTCGCTGTCTCCCGTGGTGTGGCGCGGTCCAGCGTGAAGGAAAGCACTTGACGTCCTGACACGTAGTGGGAGGCACCACTGCCTGTTTGACCAAGGCCAGAGGGTCTGCCTGCTCCTGAGAGAAAACGAAAGTGTCTCCGATTCGAGCGGCGGGTATCAAACGCTTCGAGCGCAAGGGGAGAAAGCTGAATGCGTCTCCTTCCTCCTGCGCCAGACGGCTTGAACAAAGTTGAGGGGTAACTGCACTTCGAAACACGCTTGGTGGCGAAGGTGACAGGTTTAGAGAAGGAGAGCAAGTGAGAGGTGGGCAGAAACGCTTGCGCGGTCTGCGGAGGTGTGCGGAGAGGACCAACCTGCCGCCACACAAATGTCTTCCAAGAGGGCCCCTCTAAAAAGAGCTTGAGAGGAAGCCACACTTCTGGTGGAATGTGCTCTGATGCTAAGAGGTGAAGGCAAACCACGCACCTCGTAAGCCAGCGAAATAGCATCCGTTACCCAGATGGGAAATCCTCTGCTTTGATGCCGCAAGCCCGCGGCGGCCAGCACCAAAACACACCCAGAGCTGGTTAGATTTCCTCCAACCGCCTGAGCGATCTACATACAACTTCAAAGAACGGACCGGGCAGAGCAGGTTAAGTTTCCTTTCTTCCTCAGAGGCAAAAGGAGGAGGGTGGAAAGCGTTAAGGTTAACAACCTGAGAGCGGAACGCCGTGGAAAGAACCTTGGGTACATACCCCGACCTTGGCCTCAAGGTAACCCTAACCAGGCCAGGAGCGAAGTCCAAGCATGACTCACTAATAGAGAGAGCCTGCAAATCCCCCATCCGCTTTAGTGAAGATAAAGCCAACAAAAGAGCAACCTTAAGAGTCAGAATCCGCTCAGGGGCTGACTCCAAGGACTCGAAGGGAGCCTCTGTCAAACCCTCCAGGACGACTGACAGGTCCCACGAGGGAACACCAGGGGGGCGAGCCGGTTTCAGGCGCCTAAACCCCACGCATGAAGGCCGAAACTAACCTCAGTTTCCCCAAGGGAATCTCATCTGATTCTCTATGAGCGGCAATAGCTGCGACATATACTCTGAGAGTGGTAGCAGCCGCTCCGGAAGCAAAATTTTCCTGCAGGAATTCCAGCACTGAGCCTACTGGGCAGCCAACTGGGTCCCTATCATGTGCTAAGCACCATGCCTCGAATACCCTCCACTTGGAGGAATACAGCCTCCTCGTAGAAGGGGCTCTAGCACTCGCAATGGTCTCCTGAACGTCGGTTGGGAGATCAAAGCTTAAAGTTAACGGCCTCTGATAGGCCAAACGTACAGCTTCCAAATGTCGGGGCGAGGATGCCATATCCTGCCCTGAAGCTGGGAAAGCAGGTCCTCCCTGACCAGGATCTCCCATGGGGAGGATACCAACAGAGGGATCAGCTCCGAAAACCATGGCTGGGACGGCCAGAATGGGGCTACCAGAAGGAGGCGGACTCCGCTCTCTCTCACTCTGGACAGAACCGCCTGGATCAGCTTGATGGGCGGGAAGGCATAGAGTTTCTGCATCGGCCAAGGGTGGGCGAATGCATCTATCCCAAACGGAGCTGGAGGGCTCAGGGAGAACCAAAGCGGGCATTGGGACGACTCCTGAGATGCAAAGAGGTCCACTTCCGCTTTTCCGAACCTCTCCCAGATCAGGGCCACCGTCTGGCGGTTCAACATCCATTCCCCAGACCTGAGCTTCTGCCTCGACAGGAAATCTGCTGCCAGGTTCAGAATCCCTGGGACATGAACTGCTCTCAGAGAGAGGAACTTGTCCTGGGACCACAGAAGAAGGTGACGCGCATGCCTGTCTAGGGTGCGCGAACGTGAACCCCCCTGTCTGTTTACATGGGACACTACTGCCATATTGTCCGTTCTGACAATGACATGGTGCCCTTCGAGGAAAGGGAGAAAGTGGCAAAGAGCCAGGAAGACAGCCCTCAGCTCCAAGCTGTTTATGTGCCACGAGAGGGTCTCGCCAGTCCAAACCCCACACGCTGGCCTGCCCTCGAAAACCGCTCCCCAGCCGGTCAGAGAGGCATCCGTCGTAACCATTTGACGACGGAATACCGCACCCATACCGACTCCTTTCTGAAGGAAGAGGGGGTCCCGCCAGATTGACAGGGCGCGAAAGCAACTGCGCGACACCTTCAATAGGCGAAGGGCTGGCCCCGTGGGCCGAGCCCCTGAGAGCTTCATCCACCACAGAAAAGGTCTCATGTGGAGTAGCCCTAGAGGTAGCACAGGGGAGGCCGCGGCCATAAGGCCCAGAAGTCTGCGGCAGGTGCTCACGGAAACATGCTGGCCTAGCGCAAAGCGGGACAGACATGTCTCCAGACTGGAAATCCGTGCAGGAGCCAAACGGGCCTGCCTAAGAACGGAGTCCATGTGTACCCCCAAGAAAACCGTGCTCTGAGCTGGAGTAAGAACGCTCTTCTCCGTATTCAACCTCAAACATAGAGACTGAATATGACGGAGGACAATGTCCCTGTGGTGAGTCACCAACTCTCTGGAGTGGGCTAAAAGGAGCCAATCGTCCAGGTAGTTGAGTATATAGATGCCCTGGAGCCGCAACGGGGCCAGAGCAGCATCCATACACTTTGTGAACGTCCTTGGCGCTAGAGCGAGGCCAAAGGGGAGGACCCTGTACTGGTACGCTTTCTCTCCAAAGGCGAACCTGAGAAACTTCCTGTGTCCCCGTACGACCTGGATGTGGAAATAAGCATCCTTGAGGTCTACTGTCACGAACCAGTGCCCCAGCCGGATATGAGATATGAGGGCCTTCAGCGTCAACATTTTGAATTTCCCTTTGTAAAGAGAGAAGTTCAACCGGCGAAGATCTAGTATCGGCCGCAGGCCGCCTCCCTTCTTCGGGACCAGGAAGTAACGGCTGTAGAAGCCCTGTTCGACTTCCCCCGAAGGAATCTCTTCTATCGCCCCCTTCAGCAGAAGGGATGAAATCTCCTGCTGTAGTACAGAAGCCTGAGCGGCGCTGTCGCCTACAGTAGGAAAGACCCCGTTGAAGCAGGTGGGGTTGCGACAAAACTGAAGCGTGTAGCCGAGCCGAACTGTGCGAAGGATCCAAGGCGATACCCCTGGTAAACGCTCCCATTCTTGAACGAAATGTGATAGAGAGAGAGGAGTGTTGCAGTGCAGGGGACATACCTGAGATAGGGTGTCGCGCTGTCCATGGGGAGGCGTGGTTGACCGTGGAGGAGAGCGCTTGGCGTCCTGACACGTACTGGGGGGTACCACCACCTGGATAGAAGTAACTGGGTCCGCCTGCTTCAGAGGAAAACGAACTGTGCCTCCAAAGAAGCGATTGGCGGGTATAACGTGCGCTGGGAGCGAGGGGAGAAAGCAAGACGCGTCTCCTTCCTCCTGCTCCGGACTGGGTGAAGAGAGTGAAACAGGACCTGCACTTCGAAACACACTGGGTGGCGAAGGTGACAGGGTTGGAGGAGGAGAGCCGGTTGGAGGAGGGCAGAAACGCTTGCGCGGTCTGTCCCAACCTCGTAGATCTGGTGCGGCTCTCCTCCTTCTGACCTGCGGGTCAGGAACGGCTCGAGGAGGCTGGAGCGGCCGATTTGTTGGACCGCTTCAGCTGAAGGCGCTTGTGAGGGCGCTGGTGGGGAAACGGACGACCTCGGGCTCCCCAGACCGTAGTTGGTGGGGGATGAGCCGGGTCATTCCTTCTAGTAGGGAATTCAACCCTATGAGCAGAGCGTTCTCGGGTCTGAGAAGGGGGAGGGTTGGAGTCTCTTGGCTCTCTAGAGCTCCTGGGCATAAACTGCCTGAGCGCGGCCGACTGAGAATTAGCGGCACGGAACTTCTCAACCACCGTGTTGACCGCTTCCCCGAAAAGACCTGAGTGGGAGATAGGGGCGTCCAGAAGAAAACTCTTATCCTTTTCTCGGATCTCCGTGAGATTCAACCAGAGGTGGCGCTCTGCGGCAACCGAGCCCGCCATAGAGCGACCTACAGCCCGAGCAGTGTGTTTGGTGGCTCTTAGGGCCAGATCTGTGGCTTTGCGAAGCTCTTTGACAGCTTCGGGCGTCAGTCCCTCTCCTTCGTCCTTGTCCTTAAGGACGTCCGCTTGGTAGGCTTGAAGGATGGCCATGGTATGCAGGGCCATGCCTGCTTGACCAGCCGCCATGTAAGACTTCCCAATAAGGGAGGAAGTAGTCCAACAAGCCTTGGAAGGAAGGAGGGGACGCGACTTCCAGGACGGTGCAGACGACGGGGCGAGGTTGTTAGCCAGCGTGTCCTCGACCGCTGGAATAACGGAATAACCCTGCTCCACAAAACCCACAAGGTTGGTGAAGTCAGCGGCTGCCGCATTAGTTAGGCGTGCGGAGAAAGGCTGCTTCCAGGATCTGGAGATCTCGTGATGCAGATCGCTGAAAAAGGGCAGCTTTCTTCGCTCTGGCCTAGAATTAGGGCCACTAAGGAATCTCTCGTCGAGTTTGGACGATTGAGACTCGCGGGGCTCAACAGGCCAGTCTATAGAGAGCTTCTCTGTAGCGTGCGAAAGCACGTCAATAAGCTCTGTGTAGGCCGGAGTAGGCCGCGCGTCCTGGCCGCTAGGCGGGATAACGTCATCAGTCAAAGCAGGCCCGAAATCCTCGGAGTCGGAAGCTGCAGTGTAAATCACGTCATCCAGACCGAAAGAAACCGATTCGCGGGCTCCCGGGCTGGGGCATAGATAATCATGCGCGAATTCAACCGCGCCACGTGCGTGCTCGGGGGAGGGAGGGAGAGAAAGGGCGAGGCCCGTCTGCTCGTACTCAATATCCTCGAGCCCAAATCCGAGCCCCAGGCCGCGGATCCACGAGAGGCCTCAGCGGTCTCGGGAGTGCGACGGGGGGAAACGAATGACTCGTTCTCAAAAACCGCAAGTCTAGAGCGGAGGGTTTTGAGAAGGAGATTGTCACAAAATTTACATTTTGACAATCCTAATACAGCCTCACGCGCATGCGAAAAACCCATACATTTAACACACTTACTGTGAGGGTCGTCGTTCAAAATGAAACGAACGCATAGCGGAGAACAGCGTCGATAATCCATGACACTTAACTGTAAGGAGAACAGAGTTCCACTTATGCCAGTCGCTGAAGTGTTGAGACGAAAGCTGTAGTTGAATTAGAAAAATTCGGGCTCAGAAAAACCGAATGAAGGAAAAGATGTGACCGCTTCGTGAAGGCAGAGAAATCTGAGGAGAGGATGGCGCTCGCGCGTTCGTCATGCTACGACGTAAGAGCGTCGGGGCGGAGCCAGCTTGCGCAAGCGCCATCAGCCAATGAATTGGCGTGATTCTATAGGGCTTCAGGCAATCGGCACATCCAGAGGATATCCCACTGCGCTTTCCGCAGCGTTGAGTGAACCTATGAAAGAGAACCGGAGTAGCAGAAGCGAGCTGAGTGACGCGCACTCGCGCTGTTCCAACCGGACTCGCGTCCTCGGGAGTCATTCTCCTGAGTCGGACTTGGCAATTAAGTCCGAACTTTGCGTACTTGCTATCGAGAAACGCCTAATGTCGGCGCTTGGCTTCTTGTGACAAACACGCCGAAAAGCAAGAACCATATCTGCTGTATGTCATCCATTGTTGTTTAAGTTGCTTTCTTCGCGTGAAAATGACATTGTTCCAGTCTCACACAAAGCCCGCCCTTTTACCCATATATGGATTGTCCAGAGGATGGGCGGGGTTAGGATTTCTCAATATTTTCCAAGATGGCGCCGCCCATACCCCCCATAAACGGCTTCAAAACCGTTCTTCAGAAAGTCTATGGGTGACGTCACAGACGCTTTGTCCATATTTTTTACAGTCTATGGTCCCAATGTGAAGGCTGCGTCCTCCGAAGGCCGTATTTGAAGGCTGCTTGGCCGCATTTGAAGGCCGATTGCGTCACAGCGGCGCGACGAAGGGTGTCCCAATTCAAAGGCTGCATCCGATCCTACCCCATAAGTCATTGCGGGCCGGTGATGACACTTTTATTCAAAAAGATGACGGATGATTGTTCTTGTCGCCTAGCAACTGTGACAGCTACCGATTAAGAGCGGGAGTAACTTTGAACTGCACTTTTTTATATTCAACTGGGTTTTATATTCCCGTAGTACGGAGCCCGGAAAGTCTCTTTTGTGGGAAAAACAATCCGTGGCCACAGTTGTGCAATCCTTCCCCTCAGTTTATAAACTGTAGGCCTACTCACGAATTCTTAAACTTCCCTTGGTTTAACAAATCGTGCCCACGATGATTCAACCAGGCCACCTGTTTATGAGGGATGCTTTGCATAAACTTTTAAAACTGGAAAAAAAATTAAAATGGAAAATTTCTTCAATTTCCAAAACTAAAAAAGCTCAGTATAATAGAGTAAGCAAAAAAAAAAGACTTCACATATAAAAAAGAAATATAACACAAACACAAGGTTAGGTTTTATATAAAAATAAAACATTCATAAATTATTTTATGATTAACATATTACTGTCTTCAGTGAATTCATTTATAGTTATAATTATAAACACAAATAATAATAATTATCATTATTATTAGTACATTTAGGCTGCATAGAAGCTGCTTTTATCAAAATAAAGGAACAAAGCAATTTGTCAAATGTCAGTCATAATAAATGGTTAGACAATAATAATACAGGGCTAAGATTGTCATAAATAGCCTAACACAAGATTTTGACACATATCCAAGTGTGTGTGTGGAGTGTGGCTGTGGAGGCGCGGACTCAACAACATGCATTTTTATATCAACAGTGGAACTTACTCTATCATTTCTGGTCATACAGAAAAGAATAATACATCATTCACAACTAGCCTACTTTTATTTGTGCAAAAACGTAGGGACGCAAAAGTACACGGACCCAAGACTAACTTTTTCTACAAATAGCCTACATTATTTGAAATATAATAATAAGGTCCGTGTACCTTTGCGTCCACTCGTTTTTCTTTTTTAACCCGTAATTGAAAAACGAAAAATGAACGGTTGTTGCTATTTTTAAAACGCAAATATGAGCAACAAAATTTGAATTTGAATTGTAGGCCTACACACCAAATGCTGCGCATAAAAAGAAATAGACGTATTTTCAGATTTTTGTTTATGACTTTTTCCCCGTTTATTAAATATTTGAAATATTCACAAATTAATATGGAAAAAATCGATTTTACTGGTTTTCTAAGGCCAAATTAGAACCTGGAAATTATAATCGAATTTTTTCGTTTAAAAATGGACATTTCAAGCTTTGTATAGGTTGGCTTATTTTGTTTCAGTTCATTTTTTGAGAGGCGCTCCAGTTCATGGCGATCATGAAAGCGCGCCCGATTCTTTTATTTTATTTTACAAAAGCACAAAGTTTTCTTGTTATTGTGAGTTTACACAAATAAAATTGTGTATTTTTATACAGTTATGTTTACACATAAAAATATTGTGAGTAAGGCACGGATTGCACAACCGTCACCACGGATTGTTTTGTTTTTTCCCACAGATGGAGGGTTTTTCCCTCCATTACGGGGTTGAAATATATATTTACCATAGGCTATTCATCATTTGTCCATTTATGCTACATAATAAAAATATAGCCTACAAAATCGCATCATGGCAGGCTATATAAGTGAACATTTGAACCATATGCCTATGTAGGCTATGTTTTCTTTTCTTTTCATTACATTATTTACGAAAGTTAACACCCAATACTTGAACAGTTTAAAGTGTAGCCTAATCTGGAAATTCAGGAAGCAGCTTATGAATTGGGACGCAGCAAACCAGCTCTGGCCATGATCTTGGCTATTAAAGCCGAAAATACATGGCTGAAACGTCCTCACCATGTCTTCCAGTAAAATATAAACAAACAAACAATGACAATAGCAAATACTGGATCCATAGCTGTTTATTCAATTGTATAAAATTAATTATCAGGATGGCAGCTGTACTCTCGCACCGTTGCTTGGCGCCAGGAGCGGTAATCGGGAACACCTGGTTGCCAATTAGGAAATCATGCGAAGGCTACATGGTGCGTCCTTCGAAGGACGAATAATGCATCCTTCGAAGTCCGCGGCCTTCGGAGGATGCAGCCTTCACATTGGGACACAGCTACTATAATATCTATGATCAGATCCACTGCGAGAAGCGAGAACTGTCCGGCTTGCCTGCGCTTTTTTCACTCCTCCTCTCACTGCAGCCGCCTACTCTCGACTACATTAGAGCGAGGCAAGGCGCATCTCAAATATGCCTATGGTCTCAAGTCCGCACACGTCACCTCTCGATGCATACCTATCTATGATGCATACACGGTAAAAGGGGCGGATCAAGAACATATTCAGGGATTTTAACTGACGTTTCACAAGAAAACAAGTAGCCTACAGGCAAGTATATGCATATTGAGAAACGGCCCTGGTTTCGTTACTGAAGAATCCAACACGAGACAACGATATGGCGCAACTAAACTGATACTGTCACATGATTGGCTGACTGTTAGCTCGTCACTCCCTACTTTGCTAGGTTACCAAAGAGCGAGTGCATTTGTTCATGCAACCACTTTCTTCGAAACGAAACCTGGTTTCTTCCGACGAAGAAAAAACCTGATTGATTGACATATCGTTATCGTTTTATCGTCCAGCCCTACTTGAATATTAATGTACATTTCTTTTGATTTTCTTTTTTTACATCTAGATAGCAATAAATTAACAAGGCCAATAAAAGCATGAACAATATTTCTACATTAACAAAAAAAAAAACAAGTTACTAAATAATTCAGCATTAGTTTAATAATAAGCAAATAAAATATACGAACCTTTCATTTTGGGAACTGTCACCATCTTCATCGTCATCATAGGCATTTCTTCGAAGTGGAGATGACAATAAAGAAAGTCTGGAGTCTGAAGTAGACATTTTCTGGATAAACAAGGAAACAATTAAAAAGTCAGTTCTGAGAAAAGATAATGCTCTGAGTTTTAGATGCCTCTTGTAAATTTTATAATTTAGGTTTCAGCCAAATAGAGCATTTGAGGTGATACTGCAGATAAATCAAAAAGAGTTCCTATATTTCAGACTGAATTTATAGGCTACTGAAACACACCCATGCAAAAAGAAAGAACACGTGACAGGTAAATGGGTGTTATAATTGCACACTGTAAAACAGGTGCCGAACAGTTTTGGCCACCCCTGGTGGAAACAAAAGTCTCCTGAGAATTAACATTTGAACCCTCCCTTGCATAATGATATAACAGCAGCATCCGAGACGCAGCACAGTGCTACTCACACCTCACACCTCGCTTTAACAATCTCCCCCTTCTCCTGCTCACCTGAAACTCACTGAAAGCCCATGAAATGTTAAATGTGTACAAATAAGAAACTATGCATGTTTAGTATCATTTAAAGTGTCTCAGTGTCCCAGGTAAAATGGTCTCATTCTCCCAACCATAATGGAAAGCTAAAAGAAGTTTAAAAAAATATGAGAAGTAGTGTGCCCCTCTAAGGTGTTCCCTCCCCCAGATCCTCCATTCTGATCTCACAGTTGTGAGCCCCTCACCGGGGGACCAAACCTAATTATAATGACGGACACCAACATTTTGTAAACAAATTGAATTATCTGGGTTTATAAGGAAAATGGGCAAAAGGTTCTGGGAGTCTGTAGGTTGACTGCCCACACAATCGCTGTGTGTAATTTTCATTGCCAGGTAATACTTTCTACAAATTCCTTGATTTCTGTTATGATATCAACTGATGATTTTATTCTAATTAATTGGATTTTGAATTATTGCTTCATTACCAGGTCAATAAATTGTAAACGTTTGATTTTACTCTGATTGACTCTTGAGTTTGTTCTCCCAAGGAGATTATCGGATTCGTATGCTCCCGCAATTCTGCGTCAGATTGGCGACGGCTAATACTTTGTCACTAGTTCAAGTGTACTTGTTTTGTAGAGACGGGGCATTCCGTTTAGGGGTAGCTAACGTGCTGCCTGACCAGCCTAAATTTGGGTACGTCTATTTTACCTCTGTCTTAATTTAATGTAACTTTAGAACGAGGCTGAATCCAGCTTCTTATTCGCAGCTTCTTATTGACGCTATCCGTTCCACCTTAAATGACGCGAACTGCCGCGTTTGCTGGCTTCTTATTGACGCTCAACTTAGGGACCGTGCGGTTTTTCTCTTTTTCGCGTTTTTTTAAGGGATCGTGTTACTTTTGTGTCTATATTCAGACTAAAATAATAATAAAAAATGTTTAAATGCAAATAACACTGATATATCAGCGAAAATGGTCTGTAAAAATATAAAGGTACATAAATATAATTAGGCTACATTATTCTTTAATTATTGTACATGTCATCAGCTCAATTTAGGGATCATGTGGTTTTTCACTTATTCACACTTATTAGAGATCCTGTTTGTATTTTTTATGTTTTCATAAAAGAATAATAAACTATTTTGAAAGGTAAATAACAAATAATGATAACACATAAATTACTGTAAAACTATAATTAGGCCAACATTATTCTTTAATGATTGTAATTAACATCATTTGGATGTATTCAATGCATGTATTTAAAAATAAATAAATATTATTACAAATTATAATTTCACAAGGTAACCAGAGATTATGCACCAGCTTGGATCCAGCCTCTTATAAAGACCCAGGTGACCCAGCAACTTTGAATAGATGACACCTACCCCTGCAAGGACTCCAGAACATCAAACATGAATGATTATACAAAATTATCATTTTATAATTGCTTTAACATACACATTCATTTTGCTTGTATATATATATGGTATTTTTTAAATATACTCTAAAAAATGCTGGGTTGTTTTAACCCTATTTTGGGTCAAATATGGACAAACTCAAACATTGGGTTAAAAATGTCATTTAAAAATGTAACCCAATGGCTGCATGGGTTTGTCCATATTTGACCCAAAAATGGGTTAAAACCACCCAGCATTTTTTGAGTGTACTATAATTTGTGGTAGCTATCTTATAACTGTACTTTACATTTTACATCTCATTAAATCCTATTGTGGTTTTGTAATACAGAAACCTGCATTTTCTGTAAATTTGCCTTGATATGATATGTATTGTGAAAAGGGTTTTACAAATGACTGTATGAATTAAATTGCATTGACTTGAAAGTGCCATTGCATGGTTACTGTACATTAGAAAGATATGGACCTAATTTGACAATACAGAAGAGTTATCACATTGTTGGCCTATTTGGTTTCACTGATGCTTTATACCCTGTATCTGCTTGAATATAATCATGCACAATTTCACGTTTTACTGTATAAAAAGCCAGTGCATTGTTGGCTCAATTGGGGGCTCTATATCTTAGGTGTATTGTGATGGTGCGTAAAAAGTTGCACTGGGGCCTTATACACATTGTTCTTGACTGTCACCATGCACAAAATGAGACATTTTTACTGTCGCATCTTGAAGTTATGCTCCCATGAATTTGACAGATGTGACTAGTTATGGGGAAGTTGCAGTTTTGGTTTCAATTTCATTTTCTGCCCATTTCGCAGCGTTGTTTCTGGTAGCCTCAGAGGGTGCGTTAAATTGGACATTTTCCCATTAGAGTAGAGCTACTACTCTGACGAAATCCTCAATTTGAGCAGTTTTTACTGTAGAAGGTTTTTTTAATGAATTTTAGAATTTTGTACTTTAGACAGTGCACAATAAGCCGCCTAATGCATTTCTGCCCATTTCGTGGCGCTGTTTCTCGGCCGCCTCAGAGGGTGCGTTAAATTTGACATTGTCCTATTAGAGTAGAGCTCCTACTCTAACGAAATCCACATTTTGAGCAGTTTTTACTGTAGAAGTTTTTTTTAATTAATTTTTGAATTTTGCAATTTAGACAGTGCACAATAAGCCGCCTAATGCATTTTCTGCCCATTTCGTGGCGCTGTTTCTCGGCCACCTCAGAGGGTGCGTTAAATTTGACATTGTCCTATTAGAGTATTTCTACAGTGAAAACTGCTCAAAATGTGGATTTCGTCAGAGTAGGAGCTCTACTCTAATAGGACAATATCAAATTTAACGCACCCTCTGAGGCGGCTGAGAAACAGCGCCACGAACTGGGCAGAAAATGCATTAGGCGGCTTATTGTGCACTGTCTAAAGGAGATATATCCAGCTGCAGACCCGCAGCACCACCAGTTTCAGAACCCCAGTGCCAGAACCCCAGCGCCAGAACCGGAAGTGAGGGAGGGGCGGAATTATTTACAATGACACAAGCATGGTTATTTTTGCAAGTATTTAAAAATATTAAAAATTGTTGCACCTTTTAAATAATATTTAGGGTATGTTTTTATTACACAGTGAGTCACTGCTCGTTGTATGAACTATAACTGGTATGTGACAAATAAAGAGCAAGACTGTGCTCGTGTTGTTTGAAGACGTGAGAGTGCGCGCGCGCGGCCGGGGCTCTCTCTCTCTCTGCTCGTTAAGCGCCCTGTCTTGCGCAGCAGTCATTCTATTCCGCCAAAAAGCGGACGATCTGACGGGTTTTAGAAGATTTAATACAACCTGAAACTAAAAAACAGACCCGACCTCTATTTGAGACCGGACTTATATTTACCCAGACCTGCAGCCACACCAGGCGTGTAAAGAGACAATCGTCTATTTGGGACTCGGCTATTATTTGAAGTACGGTATATTTTTATGGTTTCTTTTAAAACAATGCCGGATTTTCTCTCTCTTTTTAGATTTTTGACATTATTTTACATAAAGAAAAATGCATGCTGCACATGTTCTTGTGAAATAAAGTACATTTTATATAAAATGACCATAAGTTTCAAGCATTATTTTCATGATCAGGAAGTAACTCTCATAATACAATAAAACGGATAACTATATAGAATTATATTACACAAAATCAATGTTTTAAATGCTTATTGTACTATACCTTAATGTATCATTATAATAAGTATAAAGTATGACATTTCGTGTGTAATAATGACGTTTCGTGTCTAAGCAAATTACGCTCCAAAACCTTAGGTGGCGTTACTCTGTTTAGAACGTAAGCTCCGCCCTTCACTTCCGGTCCTGGCGCTGGTGTTAGAACGTAAGCTCCGCCCCTTACTTCCGGTTCTGGCGCTGGGGTTCTGAAACTGGTGGTGCTGCGGGTCTGCAGCTGGATACTATTGGAGAAAAGTGCAAAATTCAAAAATTAATTAAAAAAAACTTCTACAGTAAAAACTACTCAAAATGTGGATTTCGTTAGAGTAGGAGCTCTACTCTAATAAAACAATGTCAAATTTAACGCACCCTCTGAGGCGGCCGAGAAACAGCGCCACGAAATGGGCAGAAGATGCATTAGGCGGCTTATTGTGCACTGTCTAAAGTGCAAAATTAAAACATTCATAAAAAAAAATTCTACAGTAAAAACTGCTCAAATTGTGGATTTCGTCAGAGTAGGAGCTCTAGTCTAATGGGACAATGTCAAATTTAACGCACCCTCTGAGGCGTCCGAGAAACAGCGCCACGAAATGGGCAGAAAATGCATTAGGCGGCTTATTGTGCACTGTCTAAAGTACAAAATTCAAAACTTCATAAAAACAAATTTCTACAGTAAAAACTGCTCAAATTGTGGATTTCGTTAGAGTAGGAGCTGTAGTCTAATGGGACAATGACGAATTTAACGCACCCTCTGAGGCGGCCGAGAAACAGCGCCACGAAATGGGCAGAAAATGCATTAGGCGGCTTATTGTGCACTGTCTAAAGTGCAAAATTAAAACATTCATAAAAAAAAAATTCTACAGTAAAAACTGCTCAAATTGTGGATTTCGTCAGAGTAGGAGCTCTAGTCTAATGGGACAATGTCAAATTTAACGCACCCTCTGAGGCGTCCGAGAAACAGCGCCACGAAATGGGCAGAAAATGCATTAGGCGGCTTATTGTGCACTGTCTAAAGTACAAAATTCAAAACTTCATAAAAACAAATTTCTACAGTAAAAACTGCTCAAATTGTGGATTTCGTTAGAGTAGCAGCTCTACTCTAATGGGACTATGTCAAATTTAACGCACCCTCTGAGGCGGCCGAGAAACAGCGCCACGAAATGGGCAGAAAATGCATTAGGCGGCTTATTGTGCACTGTCTAAAGTGCAAAATTAAAACATTCATAAAAGAAAGATTCTACAGTAAAAACTGCTCAAATTGTGGATTTCGTCAGAGTAGGAGCTCTAGTCTAATGGGACAATGTCAAATTTAACGCACCCTCTGAGGCGGCCGAGAAACAGCGCCACGAAATGGGCAGAAAATGCATTAGGCGGCTTATTGTGCACTGTCTAAAGTGCAAAATTCAAAACTTCATAAAAACAAATTTCTACAGTAAAAACTGCTCAAATTGTGGATTTCATCAGAGTAGGAGCTCTACTCTAATAGGACAATGTCAAATTTAACGCACCCTCTGAGGTGGCCGAGAAACAGCGCCACGAAATGGGCAGAAAATGCATTAGGCGGCTTATTGTGCACTGTCTAAAGTGCAAAATTCAAAAATTAATTAAAAAAAACTTCTAAAGTTAAAACTGCTCAAAATGTGGATTTCGTTAGAGTAGTAGCTCTAGTCTAATGGGACAATGTCAAATTTAACGCACCCTCTGAGGCGGCCGAGAAACAGCGCCGCAAACTGGGCAGAAAATGTATGGCTTACTGTGCAATGTAAAAAGCAAAATTTAAAAATTAATTTAAAAAAAACTCTACACATAGCTGTCAACCCTCCCGTTTTTTCCGGGTTTCTCACGTATTTTAGCTCTTTTCCCGCTGTCTTCCCGTTTTAGTATTTTCCCGTAAAATATCCAGTAATTTACGCTCTGACTGTGTGAGACGTACAAGCTCGGGCAGATTCGGCTTGAAGTTGTTCATCCTCGGATGCGGCGCCGCAATCGCTGTTACAAAAAAAGCCGTGCACACAGCAAAGCGAAATGTGGTCTTGCGCACCCAACACGTCATTTTTGCCGCGCGCACCTTCGCGCTCATGCGGACGCGTCGAGTATAAACCATGGTATAAACAAAGCTTAACCCTAACTCCGTGTCAGCGTGCGCTCTGATCTGTAAAGGGGCACATACCTCTACCGAATCATCTCCTGCAGCAGCCTCCGAACTTCCGAAGCACCACTAACTCCGCCTCCGTTTCCCTCGTAAGCTGATATTAGTATTTAAACATTCTCTATGATAAAAAATGTAACAAATATTTTAATAACACGATTTTGGCGGTTATAGAGTTCTAATGACGTGTTCAACTATAACCGTCGGTCTCACGGTTACGGTCACACCCCTAACACACACACACACACACACACACTGTCTCTCTCTCTCTCTCACACACACACCCACACTGTCTCTTTCTCTCTCTCTCATACACACACACACACACACACACACACACACACACACTGTCTCTTACCCTCTCTCACATATGTAGGCCTATATGTAGTTATAAACTCTTTAGATTGTTAATGATTAGTGCTTTTTTTTTTTAAAGTTTGTGGGTAAGAATCGTGTAAAAAATCCCTTATTTTGGGGATGGATTCCGGGAAATCTCCCTTATTTTCAATGTTCAATGTTGACAGCTATGAAATTGCTGTGAAAACCAGAAGACAAAATACAATGAGTGCAGGGGCGGGGCTACATAAGGTCTATAGAGCGCCTAAGTCCCTCCCCTCCGCTTCCGGCTCATGGGACCTTATTTCAGAAAAAATATGTATGGTAGTCAATGGCGAGAGACAACTTATCTTTTTATTCCGTCTGAACTGTGCCCTGAATTACACATGATGTTTGTCAATTTAAAAGATAATTATGAAAGTCAAGAAAATCACAGTTTGTCATAAAACAGAAGAGTAACATTTAGTTTTATGTGAAAATCGCTCAATGAACTACATCTCTCGTCTTGCACTATGTACGTCACCTAGCTCGTGTGTGTGCAGTCTGGTACAAAACACACAGGCATGACGGCGTAACGTTACGATTATAACGTTAGACTACAGAAAAAATGACAGACGTTAGCTTCAGGAAAGTTAGCTTCAGTAAAGTTAGCTTCAGTAAAGTAAGCTTCATTCATTGAGAGAAAAGGTATGACATCACATGCGCGCCTTTTGGGTTTGTAGTCTTTGTAATTACGTATTTTCACAGTCTTATACCTCAACAGTTTTACATCAAAATGCGACTTTCTTGACTTTAAAATGTATCTTTTAAATTGACAAACATCAATAGTATAATTCGGGGCACAATTCAAACAGGATCCAAATATGTGTTGTCTCTCGCCATTGAATGACTACCATACAATATTTTTCCGAAATAAGGTCCCATGGTCCACCGGAAGGGGAGGGACTTAGGCTCTCTATATAGCCAGACACAGAGGCTGCGGGCAGCAGTATAGCACGCATTTTACATTTTTGGTAAAATAATTTAAACATTTCATGTGTAGTTTCACTGGTTAAGAAAATAGCCTACATAAAATATAATTGTTCATAAGTGTTTACCTGTTCAATATCAATGCTGTATTTAAAATAAAATAAAAAATCTGATCATGAAAAAGTGTTGTTTGTATTACATTTACAAATGCTGTGTGTATATATATATATATATATATATATATATATATATATATACCCTATATATAAAGAAAAAAAATATATATATATATATATTACAAACAAAGCTAACTTTGCATTTCAAATAATATCTATGTATTAGGCTACATAATGGCGTAGTTTTGCTTTGCGATTACGTAAGACGTCATAGCGCAATGACGTCACAACGTCATTTAGCAACTTTTAGCAACAAATCGATCTGCCTTTAGCAACTTCCCCTGAAAATAAGTTGGCAACACTGCTTTTCACCCTTTGATGCTGTTCAGTCATTTTTGACCGAAACATTTTACGCTTGGTTCGGAATGATAGGCTACGAAACTTGGTTAAGGTTTTGGCGCTTGCTGTGTGAACACACAAAAAAAAAACATGGATATGATTATTCGAAAGGTTAAATGGTCCTGAAAAAATAGTCACACTTGTAAACTATTGTTCGCGGTCAAAAATGATCGAATTGGAAATGAATGGGAGATGAATTTCTTCTAGTGGATATTGCGGTAGATTTTTCCCTACCCACCCGACTTAGTTGAAGAGTGTCCTTGACACCCGAAAATATAGGCTACGTCTCGCCCCCTATTGACACGATCACTTGGAAAATTAGGTCTATGTCTAACCTGTAAACTTGTTACACTAACTAACTTGCTGCGCAGCGATAATAACCGATAGAGTTCAGACAATGCCTTCGAATATGCTTTAATCACGGCCGGAGATCTCGAGCATTTCTCAGAGAATCCAACCAGCAAAAGCAAAATTACATGAAACATTAGCCTACATAATTTCCCTACAATTTGATTGGTTCTTCATATGCAGACTCTTCTGTTACTAGAAGTAAACTGCTTTCTTGATTACTTCATAATCAAAAGGTTTCAAACTTAGTCATCTGTCTATAGTTTCTAGTTTTATTTCTAACTATGGTTTCATTTCCCATTATTTTTACACATACCCAAAGTCAACAACACCCAAGACTGCTTTATGTTTTACTATTATTCAAAAAAAAAAATCACAAGGTTAAATTCAGAGTAGCCTACCAATGCAATAACATAGCAAGACATTTTAAAACGGACTAATTTTAACTATTTAACTATTTTATTTATTATAAAATTAAATAAGTGAATTGTTAATACTAATAATAATAATAAGATAAATATAAATAATAGCTACATTAAAATGTAGCCTTCAAATATTTTTCAATTTTAAGCGGACGGGAATTCTGATTTGTCGCTACAATCAAATTCTTAACAGACTTCTCTGTGATTGGCTACAGTTCTCAGCGCGGCAAACAGGAACGCATGTAAACATGGACCGTTTTAATGCAGCGTCTATCTGCGTGTATTTAATTAAGTCTCTGTACTCAGTAAAACCGTGCAGAAAGACTGGTATCGTCACATTTCACAATTGAATTATTTACTTTGTATAAAGTAGGCCTACCGATAGGCTACTTTTGACACTGCTGTAAAGGTATAAGTAGTTACACAGTTACACTTTTCTCTCGCAAAAAATATATATTTGAGATTTATATATTGAAGTATTTTGAGAGAGATTTTCTTTCTCAGAAATAATTTTAAAAATTTCAAATTTATATATTTTTTTATGTTCTATGAGTAGCCTAAATAATTTCTCTCAAAACTTTTTTTAGTCTCAAATATTATTATTTTTTGCTATTGGTATGAAAACTTTTTCTCTCAAATATTCTTTTTTCTCTCATGAAATGCTTTTTTGCCTGCAGTGTGATAACTTTTTCTCTCAAACTTTTTTTCCCGCATGTAAAGACACAATCTAGCATCTGTGTATGAGAACAGCTTTACACTTCAAGCTGTACAACTAATTAAAACTTGAACCCTACTTCAAAGTGTGCTACTCTAGTTTATTTTAAGATATTGTTATTCACACTGGTTTTTGTATTGTTTGTCCATCTGGAACTTTTATTTGTCATGAGCTCTATATTTTAAGATGTACTAGCTGTTGATAAATCACATTCAATTAATGTAGGCTAATAATGTCAGGGTAAATGTCCTGCAAAGTTTAGCTAGGCTAGTTAAACACACCTAAACCAACTAAGCAAGGTCTTAAGAATATCTAGAAATGTCCAGGAAAGTGTGTTGTAACTGTTTGGAGCCAGAGCCCGTCTAACGGAGAGCCTTGGCACTTCCTATTAGCCCTATTGTATATCATCTTGGTTGCAGTTCCATTAGAATTCCACTGGAGGTGATCGCGGGCGAGTGCAGAATGAATGGGAGTCTATGGAGCTAGACGGCTAAATGTCTCCCTTTCTCCTGCTTGTCGTTGAATCAACGTAGATTTAATTGTTGATTCCGCAAGTTCAATATAGATTATAGTCCAAAAGTCAAATGAACGAGTAGGCCTACTTATGTCCTTTCGATTTCTTACAGGTTAGGTCGTTGTTGGCCGGAACACGCTAGCATTCTGCTATTATGTGACGTCATCGCATTTTTGAACGGATTTTGAGAACAGATAAGAGAACTTAAAAATTCAATTTTCAGCTGAGTGTATTATCTTAGCCCCCCAACCCCCCTTTTGAATGCAACTTTCAAATTACTTGACAAAAAATTACATCCTGAGAAAAGTGGATTTCTGGGGGTGAAACCCAATAGAATCCCTTTCATTCTGCACTCGCCTACGAGCAGAGACAGAGACGTGTTACTGCAGCCAGTCCAGAAACCGGAAGTAATTAGAAATTCTTTGTTGGAGCTGAACTCTGCAGAACATGATCCTCCAGGGTCAGGAGTGGGTGTTCAATCTATAAATGAATGTGCAAAATTGGGTGTCTGCATGCAGATTTGCAGGGGCGATGGACTGGGGGTAAAACCAGTACTGATTACCAGGGCCCCAAGGGGAGAGAGGGCCCTTGAAAAGTCTGGAATAGATTTTATTTTACCTGGATATTTTCATTTCCTAATTAAATTTCATAATGAATGTCAGATGAAATGTAAAGTTAGTGTATTGGCTGAATAACTTGGTTGATTGATTGATTGATTGATTGATTGATTGATTGATTGATTGATTGATGGTCGTATGGCCCCACCCCTTGCTAATGCACCAAATGGTTTAGTCCATCTGCACGCAGAACATCTGGTGGAACGCTGTAGAAATGTCTCTCAAAGAAAGCCAAATCAGGCCACCAAAAAAGAAAGGAAAGACATGAGAGGTAAAGAAAACAAAATAAGGGGAAACAATTGGTTACTGACTTCTTTTCAAAGAAAGATGAGCACAAACTAGAACACGAAATCTATAGTGCTAAACTGCTTGAATATCTCCGCGATGATCGTTAGTGCTAAAAATGAACTGAGACAACCCATTGAAAGAGCAGAACATACACTTTCAGATGATAATTTGGTTATACATGTAATCTGAGGTAAATGCTAAATACATAAACTGTACACTAACAATGCTGTTTGCATACAACACACCATTATTAGCCATTTTAGCTGAAAGGTGTTAAGTGACACTAACATCGTAGTGTGTAAAAATCATTTAAGTAAGTGACTGTAGACCAGACTATGTTAAGAAAGTCCATCAGGACTGCCTATGCATGGGGCCCGGGATCTTGTGCTACGCCCCTGCAGATTTGTAAGTCAGTCAGTACAATGGACAATGGAATCTGCAAAAACGTTATTCTGTTCTCACAACACATACAAACAAAACTGCAATGTTTTCGAACTTTTGAAGATGTCTTTATCACATTTTTGTCTCTATCACATACCCTGCTTTGACCTTACTGAACAAATGTTACTGCAGGAAGTGGAGAAAAAAATGAATACTGTTTTACACAAAACTCTTAGTGACTTCAAGCACATTGGATAGGCCTGCAAAGTATTTTTTGATGATGATGATGATCTTTTTTGATACCCCGAGTACACAAAGTGTCTAACATTACCCTTCCTACAAATTAAAATCAAGTCAGAACAGAAATCAGTGGGGGGGTGCAATGTCTGTATTGACCAATGGATGGAGAACCTAAGGCAATGCCCTAAATGCAGATCTGAAAATTTTGTCATCACAGAAGTTGCCGGCCTATCCAATGTGCTTGAAGTCACTAATAGTTTTGTGTAAAACACTATTCATTTTTTTCTCCACTTCCTGCAGTAACATTTGTTTCTCATCATAATAATAATAAATAATAATACTGTTTAATTATATGCTGGCTTTCTCAAGCCAACATAATAAAGAAGACTCAGAGAAACATCGACCAATTCAGTATGTAATAAAATTGTATTAGTTTTATAATAAAAACTAATAACATTTAAAGGTATGCCGTGCTCTTAAACTGAAATTATTTTAATGAATCCCAAACCCTGTTAATTTTGTCAGTATTAATGTACGTTCACTGATTCTAGCTTCTCTCTTTTCTGTCTCTTTCTTTCCATGTGAACTGAGTAGGCTACACATGCTTACATTCATAAAAATAAACTTTATTTCTATTCAATTTCCAAAATTATTTATACATGCGTCACACACGCCTACCTGCCTTTTGAGATAAAAGACGAGAATGGTAAATGTTACGGACACATTATCAGCCTATTATTGATTTTTATTTCGGTTTCCTTTTTATCATAAGAGACATTTTTGAACGGGAACACAAGTATGACTCTGTGCCATTTTGTAGAACTTCCTGGTGAAAACATTAAAGTAGACTCGTGTGATAGTGCAATTTTTTTCATATTTTATTTAATATTTCCAAAATTATTCATAAATGCTTTTTTTACTCAAATAATTAGATGCCTACTCTCAGTTAAATGAGGCCAACGATTAATCAGATGCAAATAGAAATTTAAAACTAGTCCTGAAAGAAAATAAGATACTTTTTATAGGCCGGTCATTTTTGACCGGGAACATCCTGTGTTATAGGGTTTTGAACACAACAAAGGGTTAAGCATACAAATACACATACCCTTGAAAGAAGAGTAAATTAAAGGTTTAATTAAAGTAGCTTTCAGAAAGATGTAGGACATGTAAGAGCTGCTTATGGTTATAGAAGGATATCTCGGTTAAAAATTGGACACTCTACTCTTAATAAATCAATCCAGATTATAGGAAAACATGAATCCAGTCAGTGTAATCATTTTGGACTTCCAGAAACAGTAGAGCATGTTGATTAAAAGTAGGGCATATGACTGGGAAAGACGCCAGTTAAAAGAGGAGTTAAAATTCGCTGGCATTAATTCTCTGAGATTACAAAGTGTGCTTATAAAGGTCATAAAACTTTTAGAAATGTCCTGAAAATTACTTATATAATGAAATATAGGTTTTACATTTATTCTTGATATCAACACCTCACACTCCATCCCAGTAGGTGGTGGAATATGCATCATAAGCTGGTTTGACAACCGCCATAAGACATCAAAAGAAGTAGAAGAACACATGAGGAGAAATCAAAGAAATCACATGACATGTTCCAACCAAAAACAGACATGACAAGTCAGTAGGTCTCTCAATTAAAATCACTAAGTACGTCCTGAATAGCAGTCAAACGGTCCAAGCGAGCCTGTAGGTACCTGCGTCTTGTACCAACTTCAGAGTTCTCAAACAGGAGCTCACTCACATTTGCCCCATCCAGTAAACTCAACATGTCAGTAGACAGGAGCTGAGCACTCTGCTTCAACATGAAAAATGAGATCATCATGGGCAGTTGATCAGCCATTCGCTGCACCACAATCTGAAAGAAAATCAAAGAGTAACATCCACGCACAAGTTGCCTACTGCAGCCCATTCAGTCTTGGAGCAAAACAATTATATTTGTTACTGAAAGAATATCTACCTCATAATATGCCTGGAGCATTTCACTGTACTTGCTCTTTATGTCAAAGACAGGTAACTCCTCTTCTGAAAATGTCTCTTCGCTAATCTCATTCAAGAACTTCAAGTAGATGGGATCTTGAGTGTAGATCACGTTTTCCATTTCAAACTGCTCTAAGATCCTCTGCTCCGTTTTGTCTTCCTGACTTGACTGAATATTGTAGATTTTGTTCTATGGTTTCAAATAAAGAAGTACAGAGGAAAGAGAACCTGATTAAAGGGATATTTCGGGATCAGTACAAATTAAGTTCAATTAAAAGCATTTGTGGCATAATGTTGATTATCATTACAAAGATGGATATTTTCATTAAAATTTTTTAATTTTGTCATCATTTACTCACTCACATGTCATTTAAAACCCTACCACTACGGAATTTCAAAAAGTTAAGAAAGAAATCGTAAAAATAATCCATATGAATAGAGCGGATTAGTCAAAATTTTCTGAAGAGACACAATCACTTTAAATGATGAACATACACTGAGTTTTGGCTTTTTTCACATATAAACGTTGATCACCGTACATAAACCGAAGCTCAACCTTCTTGCGGCAGCTCATACGTGCTGCGTAACACACAAGAATCAGGGGGGGGGGGGGAGAAGGAAAAAGATGAATGTAGCAATATTTACCATAGTAATGTTTTGAAGTACATGGTAGTTCTGAAAACATCTATAGGACACATCTTTGAATTGCTTGAGGATGATGGCTTCAGGAGAAATACATAAATCAAAAAGACAAGTTTCACAATAAAGATGTGATATGAACATTAATTCAATTGTGATCTAATCATTTGGTTTTATAATGGAGATCAGGTGTGTGATGGTACCTTTGATTGCAATGAGCAATTCAATGGCTGGCTTCTTAAGTTTGGCCACATGCTCCCGCAGAACCAACTCAAACCCACTGTAGTTGCTGAAACCGAGCAGTTCCCTCCCTCTGTAATTCTGGCTAAACTCTTTCAAACTGCAAACTTGTTTAAGAACAAGATGGATTTCTCATTAAATTAATTTTAACTTTCTTATAAAATCCCAACAACAGGGAATTCAAGGTTTAATGTTTAATGTTGAAAATATACTGACAGGTTGGCTTTGTGCTGTTAAGATGATCATTCCACTTCTTGAATTCAGCCCGAAGCTGTACAAACACATTTTCTGCATTAATCAGCTCCCCTGATGATAAGGAGTTGATTTGATCATTGAAACTCGTTAGGATCTGCGATAAAGATAAAATATTTGTTACATGAACATGTTATTGTACATTATCATTTTACAGAAAAAGTGTCTCTGGGGAGGTAGAAAAAGACATTTGGGTGAGAAAATAATTTAGAATACAACAAAACAACAATACAAGGAGTTCAATACAGGTCCTTCTCAAAAAATTAGCATATTGTGATAAAGTTCATCATTTTCCATAATGTAATGATAAAAATTAAACTTTCATAAATTTTAGATTCATTGCACACCAACTGAAATATTTCAGGTCTTTTATTGTTTTAATACTGATGATTTTGGCATACAGCTCATGAAAACCCAAAATTCCTATCTCAAAAAATTAGCATATCATGAAAAGGGTCTCTAAACGAGCTATTAACCTAATCATCTGAATCAACTAATTAACTCTAAACACCTGCAAAAGATTCCTGAGGCTTTTGAAAACTCCCAGCCTGTTTCATTACTCAAAACTGCAATTATGGGCAAGACTGCCGACCTGACTGCTGTCCAGAAGGCCATCATTGACACCCTCAAGCAAGAGGGTAAGACACAGAAAGAAATTTCTGAACAAATAGGCTGTTCCCAGAGTGCTGTATCAAGGCACCTCAGTGGGAAGTCTGTGGGAAGGAAAAAGTGTGGCAAACAACGCTGCACAACGAGAAGAGGTGACCGGACCCTGAGGAAGATTGTGGAGAAGGACCGATTCCAGACCTTGGGGAACCTGCGGAAGCAGTGGACTGAGTCTGGAGTAGAAACATCCAGAGCCACCGTGCACAGGCGTGTGCAGGAAATGGGCTACAGGTGCCGCATTCCCCAGGTCAAGCCACTTTTGAACCAGAAACAGGGGCAGAAGCGCCTGACCTGGGCTACAGAGAAGCAGCACTGGACTGTTGCTCAGTGGTCCAAAGTACTTTTTTCATGTCATTCGGAAATCAAAAGGAAATGCCAAAATGCCTGAAGTCCAGTGTCAAGTACCCACAGTCAGTGATGGTCTGTGGTGCCATGTCAGCTGCTGGTGTTGGTCCACTGTGTTTTATCAAGGGCAGGGTCAATGCAGCTAGCTATCAGGAGATTTTGGAGCACTTCATGCTTCCATCTGATTTCATTTTTCAGCACGACCTAGCACCTGCTCACAGTGCCAAAACCACTGGTAAATGGTTTACTGACCATGGTATTACTGTGCTCAATTGGCCTGCCAACTCTCCTGACCTGAACCCCATAGAGAATCTGTGGGATATTGTGAAGAGAAAGTTGAGAGACGCAAGACCCAACACTCTGGATGAGCTTAAGGCCGCTATCGAAGCATCCTGGGCCTCCATAACACCTCAGCAGTGCCACAGGCTGATTGCCTCCATGCCACGCCGCATTGAAGCAGTCATTTCTGCAAAAGGATTCCCGACCAAGTATTGTGTGCATAACTGAACATAATTATTTGAAGGTTGACTTTTTTTTTGTATTAAAAACACTTCTTTTATTGGTCGGATGAAATATGCTAATTTTTTGAGATAGGAATTTTGGGTTTTCATGAGCTGTATGCCAAAATCATCAGTATTAAAACAATAAAAGACCTTAAATATTTCAGTTGGTGTGCAATGAATCTAAAATATATGAAAGTTTAATTTTTATCATTACATTATGGAAAATAATGAACTTTATCACGATATGCTAATTTTTTGAGAAGGACCTGTAGATGCAGCTTTTCAATCAACTCTACCATAACCATAGCACCACCTATTCTCAGACAGTGGTGTGTACGTGTGTCTGAACAGTGATGAGATCAGCTTGAACTCCAAATGATAATTCTCAGAAGCAAGAAGATGCGATGACTTGTGATCCTACTTTAATGAGGAACTGTTTGGCTCCCTTAGTGTCCTGTGGTGGTCCAGCCTCACACTCCTTGAGCTCATTCTTCACTTCCCACAACTGTGTTAATATCTGCACAATGAGCTGTGGCAGTGATTTCTGGCAACAACAAAAAAACATGATTTTTTAATAGTCTTGCAATCTATCTGCATTTTTGCAATACACCAGTAAATAACAGGCCTTTAGAGTGAGGCATTTAAAAACTTACTTTGATATGATCAACAAGATTGTGTGTCAGTTTGACAGCAAGACATTCAATAGTTGCTTTATCCTCATTCAAGAGGCATCTGTTGAAAATGACAAAGCACTTTTTGTAAAGTGGTTTAGTTTAGTCCAAATATCTTGCTAACCAGCTATTAAGAATAGTAACATCTATGGAACACTTTTAATTAAAAAAAGAAGGTTCTTTATGGAAAAGGATGGTAGTGTATAAAATGTTCTTCACACTAAAAAAAATTAAGAACTGTTCACTGAAAGGTTCTTTGGAGAACCAAAAACTGTTCTTCTCTGGCATCACTGTGAACTCCACTGTGTGAGTGTAGAAAACTGGTTGAAATTGAAAACAAAATCTGGTATGACTGTATGAATCAAGTCTTTCAGAATACTTTTTGGGAACAAAAAGTTAAATTAGAAAAACAGACTGTAACCTGAAATGGTCATGGTTTTGGAAGAAATCTCTCTCTATTTCTGTCGCCTCCCCCAGAGGAATTTTCTCATCGATCTGCTGTTGTCCTCTACACTTCACCATGATGTAACCTTTGTGGAGAGGAATCACTTTGTTGTGGACAATGGCCAGAATGTTCTTCTCTGTTCCCTTGTCTATGAGATCTGGCTTGGTCAAAATAGCTGTGAAATGAGAATGAAAGATAATACTTTATTAATCCCCGTAAGGGGAAACTCATTTGCCACCATTGTATATTACAAACAACACAAATAGACAATTGAACACTAAAATGAACAACAGTCAAACAGAATCATTTTTACAAATTAGAACTGTGTAACAAATAATTCAACCTCTCCTCTATAGTCCACATCATTACCTTGATTTAACCACAGACCTTATTTCAGGCGATTTAGCAAAAACCCATTCAAAAAACCCATAGACTTTAGGGCGAGGGAACCGGAAGAGCTAAAATGCTAACTCACTTCCGCGTTTTGGCCTACAAAGTGACTTCATAACTTCGGCACTCTATAGTCAGAAGTATACAATGCAAATGGAAAAGGTGATAAAACTGTGCCTTGTGGTGGACTTTTTTTAGTCATAATAATGTTAGATAGTTTATCACCCAGCCTAACAAACTGGGGTCGACATAGAAGATAATCCAAAACCTACATAATAGTGGTACTATGTAGGTTAAAACGCAAAAACATAATCCTAACGGAACTGGCATTTGTTTCCAAATGATTATAAATATAACGCAGCATAAAAAGTATGACATCATCTACTCCCACACCTTTTCGATACACAAATTGTAATGGATCTTGAAAAACTGAAAACTGTCTACCCAGATGACCAAGGATAATCCTTTCAAAGCATTTCATTATATATCAAACATTTTAAAAAATTGTTAAAATGTTAAAAATATACATGTTACATCAGTAAAAAAAAAAAAAGTTAAAATGTGCAATTGTTGAGACAGGTGCTCATAAATCAAAGTTATTTGGTGAGAGTACATTACCGATAGTTCTTCTGCCCTCAGGATCTACTTCTTGTGCCATTTTTAATGCTTCTGTTGTTGCAATGTCAGTGTTACAAGGGACCACCACCAGGTTTATAGTCTCTTGCTTCTCAATAAACTTTGTTATGAGACTTTTAATCTACAAGACATTAAACAGTTTTAAAACTGGTATGGTACAGAATGTGACTTGTAAAATCAGATTATGCTGCTCACCTGGTTTCCAATATCCTCTGGTTGTCCTTTTACTGGGACTCTGGCAATTCCAGGTAGATCGATCAGTGTGAGGTCACACACATCTGGTGACATGACCTCTAAAGTGATGAGCTCATCACATATTCCTACCCCACTTCCTGCCAGCTCATTCTGGGCTGTAACACATTTGTATGTTTTAGTTTATTACTAAATGAAAACATGTTGTTTTAACATGTGCCTAGAATAGTTATCATTTCAGTTACAATGACAAATTATAAATCAAGTATGAAAAATTTCCAGTGTTTTCTTGTTATTGGATTCTTAACAAAAATTGAATTTGTATCAAGGGGTTGTTTTGATCCACAGGTGGGGTAAAATGCCTCATAAAATGCCTCCCAAAATGCCCCCACACTGACAAAGCAATTTGCTTTATAAATGTACAGGGTAAAAAACAAGAGTACAAGCAGTTCTAGCTTAAAATGAAAAAGACAAGCTAAAACGACAGTAGATAAATATGAATATTGGTAGTTATTGTTGCGTTGTAGCGTTTTAACCCACTCCACCCTAAAGCTCTGCTTATTTTAAGCACACGTTGCAAGGTTTGTCGTCTGCCGCTTTAAATGCTCGAGCTCAAGTGGAATGTAGCCTATTCTTCTGAGTGGCTGTCAAAGTTTTTCATTAGCTGGAAAAAAAATCGTTCTGAAATTATTCCAATTATATCGTTTCTTTGTCGTTTTCTTTGTGGTGTGCTATTCTTTTATATGTATAACGATTTTTAAAACAATCAATAGGGCCTTGTTATCATCCTGGTGTGAACGTGCCTTAATACATTAATACCGATTTGGATTTAACCCTGTAAAAGTGTGACGAAGTATCTTTTTTAGGCCTAAGTTAATGTTAATGTTACATTAAAGATAGTCTGTATTTGGCAGCAGTCTATATTACACTTTACACATAGTGTTAATGTTCCCTCAGTCTAAACCACTTTGGCTCCATTAATGCATATTAGGCAATAGTGTTTTTACAAGCTTTTAACACTTTATTCTTAACACTTTTTAAAGAAAGCCAAAACAGATTGGTAGTAATTTTACTTACCCGTTTCAACATGTCTTTCAACCAATGAAGAATGCACAAATTCAATTCTCTTCTTACGGTAGGACAGAACAGCCTTCCAGTTGACTCCAGTTACCTTCTTCAGCCTCAGCTCCAGTGGACATCTGGTGACAATTCCTATAGCAAACACAGTTCACTTAAAAGTTATTAGAAAACTGATAATTTTACAAGAACAATAGGCCTATGCAAAAACAATTTGACTGTAAACAGTATACACTGCAAGTGTTGGGCAGAAATGTCATTGAAATTTCTCGATAGCGTTGCTATTTTCTACATTTCTTTTCAGTAGAAGCTATTTTATTAAGTTGAAAGGTGAATATAAAACGCTAAAACTTTACATTTGTAACACTGTCATGATTCCTGTCTTGTGATTCCTGTCTTGTGTTCCCTTTGTCTTGTGTGGTCTTTTGTTATTTCCTCTTCGGTGTCATGTTCCCTTCCGAGAGGTCTCTCCTATTGCGTAAGTAGCTTACGCTATGGGAAAACTCCTTTTCTCGAGAATACTGAAGTCTTTATGTAAAACGCATTGCAGCTGCACAGCTGACAGCAATGAACGAAGGAAGCTCGGTCATTGGCTGTGCTGCGGCAACTTGCTCGAACCAATGACGGGGCGACTCTGAATGCGCGACCAATGAGCGCGCTTCGCGCCCGCGCGCGTCAGAGCCCGTTGAGATGGGCGTGGCCAAGAGCTATTTATTGGGCGCCCCGTCATGAGAGTTCTTTAGATTTAATCTCCTTCAGCGAACACCTTCTTCGCTGGATCCTCCGGATTATTGAAGCCTTCGCCGCCGTCGAAAAGCATACCAGCGGGATTGCTACGAGGACGTCGGCACCTTCAGCCGCCTTCGAACGCCATCCTACTGAGCCATCCGGCGTGCCACACACGCAAGTATCTTTACATCTGTTCGCCCCGCGACACTTGTAAAAGAGCAAATTTCTGAGGCGTTGTTTCAAATGCCTTCCTGCGCGTCGTGCAGAGACCTTCTCCCGGACGGGGATCGTCACATCATCTGCGCTCGCTGCCTGGGCCGGGACCACGCAGAAGCTGCTTTGACCAAGGGCGGATGCCCGGAATGTGATGACCTGGGTCTCTCTGCACTGCGGGCTCGCCTCGCCGCTTTCGCCGTGAGCGAGCCCATCCCCGCCATCCCTCTGTTTGAGCCGCGCAAGAAAAAGCGCCGCTCACAGAGGCTTCCTGAACCTGAGCTCAGTGACGTCACACCGAGCCAGTCTCCGCGTGCTTCACCGCCGCTCTTGCCTTCCCCACCGCCGGTTCAGTTCACCCAGCCGGACCTACACTCCTCTAGCAGAGCGGTGGGCCTTGTGACTTTCGGCGCGTCCGAGGACGATGGGGGAATAGATGACAGCTTGTCCATCGGCGCTGCATCGGACGACTGGCCGGGCTCCACTCTCGACCCCGCCCCGTCGACGCTAGCTAGCACGAGCGGGGGCTCCACCATGGATACCGAGATTATCCGTGTCCTCTCTAAGGCCGTGGAAGACCTCGGGCTCGATTGGTCTTCTCCCGAAGAACCAACCCGGAGCCGATTGGATGAGTGGTTTCTGCAGGGGCGCCAGCAGGCCCCTCGGCAAAGACCTTCTCCCTTCTTCCCGGAAGTTCACGACGAACTCACCAAGTCGTGGAAAGCCCCCCACTCTGCGCGCTTAAAGCCTTCTTTTTCTTCTTCGCTCTCCTCTGTGGACGGCGCAAAGGAAAGAGGCTACGAGGGAACACCGCCCCTCGAGGAGGCCGTGGCCAATCATCTCTGCCCGCCCTCCACCACCGGATGGAAAGTCAAAGCTTCCCACCCCTCGAAGCCCTGCCGCACTACTTCTGCTCTCGCCGGTCGCGCCTACGCCGCCGCCGGCCAAGCTGCATCAGCGCTTCACTCAATGGCGGTACTTCAAGTGTTCCAAGCCAAACTTCTCCGCTCTATGGACGAGTCTGGCCCCGAACCCGAAGCCTTCAGGGACCTACGCAGCGCAACTGATATAGCTCTGCGAGCCACGAAGGCCACCGCCCAGTCTATTGGCCGTGCCATGGCTAATTTGACTGTTCTCGAGCGCCATCTCCACCAGCGGGCTGTTTGGACCGGCAGTTAAGGGTTTCGCCGAACGCTTCACTGAGGCCCAGAACGCTTCACAAGCTATGCGCCATTTCCTGCCCAAGCGCTCCAGCTCACCGCAGAGGAGACAGAGACCGCTACAGCCGCAGCGGGCTAGAACACCTCCCACCGCCTCTCAGCCCGCGCCTCAGGCTGACACTCGACGCCGCTCGCGCTCTCACAACCGCAAGCCGCCGTCTGAGCGACGGGGTCCTCGGCCCAAGATTGTGCTGAACCCTGAGCATCGAAAGCCGTCCTAGCCACAGGAATGAGAAGAGAGAGTGCGTGTCTCGCAAAAGCCGGACCACTCTCTCTGTAAAAGCTCAAACATTACCCAGTCCCCTTACAGGCGGCTGGATATGTCCATACAGCAGTCAATGGGCCAGTCAAAGAGCTCGCTCACCTGCAAACAAACGCCGTTTTTACGGCGACGCACAGAAAAAACAAAAAGAGTCTTTTTCTGCCTGTGTCACTAAGGGTTCACATGTCCACAAAGTGTGCATTCCCAGATACTGTCAAAACAGTGCCAAATTCATTCCCAGCTCAGGCTGCGCGCCCCATGAATGTAGATCACGTGCCTACGGTCATGTACGCACCACTACACACAAGCACTGTTCACACAGTTATAAATTCACCCCCAGTAAAAGCGGGAAACATTATAAAAGTGACGAGTGTGCCTACCACTGTTTATGCACCCCCACTTAGAAAAACACTGTCCTTACAGTGTCAAACACAACCCCAGCTCAGGCTGCGAGTTTTACAGACACAGCGCGCGCTGTTGTAATCACACACGCGCTCAGCGCGCGCCCGCGCCTCTGAGAGCCACGAGCTCAGGCGATTCGCTGGCCGGGTCCCTACGTCACAGCGGCCCGCCCCTAGCCTCTATTCAGCCCATATCTGTACACGCAGCGGCATGGGAAAACATTCCAGATATGCCGAAATGGGTATTGCATATAGTAAAGCACGGATACTCGCTCCAGTTCGCTCGCAGACCACCACGTTTTACGACTGTGGTCGAGACGAAAGTGAGAAAGGAGTGTTCACATGTTCTACGCACCGAGGTGCGCAAACTAATAGAAAAGGGCGCTGTGGAAACTGTTCCCCCCTCTATGAGCGAGGAAGGTTTTTACAGCCGCTATTTTCTCGTCCCGAAAAAGGATGGCGGTCTCCGCCCCATCCTAGATCTCAGACACCTGAACAAAGCACTAATGATTCGCTCGTTCAGAATGTTAACAACCAAGCATATCCTCGCGCAAGTACGCCCAGGAGATTGGTTTCTCTCAGTGGATCTGAAAGATGCTTACTTTCACATTCCAATAGCGCCTCATCACAGGCCGTTTCTGAGATTCGCTTTCGAGGGACAGTCTTACCAGTACACGGTACTTCCGTTCGGCCTGTCCCTGGCTCCCCGTACATTCACGAAATGTATGGATGCAGCACTTTCCCCCTTGAGACGAAGGGGAGTGCGAATACTGAATTATCTCGACGATTGGCTGGTCCTAGCACAATCAGAGAGTCAGTTAATAACACACAGATCTTGGATTATCAGCCATTTAGAATGCCTGGGTCTAAGAATCAATTTTGCAAAAAGCATACTATCTCCCAGCCAGAGGATTTCTTTCCTGGGAATAGTTCTAGACTCGATGCAAATGACAGCGCGTCTCTCATCAGAGCGCGCGCTCACCATCCGGCGCCTTGCAACATCATTCAGGGCGGGCGCGCGCGCCCCCGTCAAGCGGTTTCAGAGGATGCTCGGTCTCATGGCCTCAGCATCGGCCATACTCCAGCTAGGATTGTTGCATATATGCCCTCTCCAAAGCTGGCTCAAGAGCCGCGTCCCTACTCATGCGTGGCGTTCGGGCCACCTTTTAATCAGAGCGAACCACAGCTGTATAAAAGCCCTGACGCACTGGAAAGCCGCCGACTGGTACCAGTCAGGCGTGAGTCTGGGTGTGAACACAAGGAGAAAGATGATAACGACAGATGCCTCCAAAATAGGTTGGGGGGCCCTTTACGAGGGCAGGCCTGTCTCCGGCTTTTGGTCAAACCCGGAAAAGCGCCTACACATAAACTGTCTGGAGATGAAAGCGGTCGCTTTGGCTCTCAGAGCCCTGCTTCCACATCTAAAAAACGAACACGTCCTGGTCCGAACGGACAACATGACGGTAGTGTCGTACATAAATCGCCAGGGTGGACTCAGGTCGAGCTACATGCATTCAATGCCCAGGAGACTCATTTTATGGTCCCAGCACAACTTGCGCTCGCTGAGAGCAGCGCATGTGCCAGGCGCCCTGAACCAGGGGGCAGACATGCTATCCAGAGACAAGATTCTCCCAGGAGAACGGGCTCTCAACCCGCTGACGATTCAGTGGTTATGGAAAACCTTTAGCAAAGCGGAGATCGACCTCTTCGCCTCCAAGGAGAAAGCGCACTACTCTCTTTTCTTCACGAAAGGCACGGACGCACTCGCCCAGAGCTGGCCGAGCCGCCCCTTATATGCCTTTCCCCCGATCGCGATGCTGCCACAGGTCATCAGTCGGGTCAGAGAGGAGCAAAACGCAGTGCTTCTGATAGCCCCACTCTGGAAGAACCAGACATGGTTTCCAGATCTGATACAAATGCAATCTGCACCACGGCCGATTCCACTGAGGCCAGACCTCCTCAGTCAGGCCAGCGGGATGATATTTCATCCCCGCCCCGATCTGTGGGCCCTTCATGCATGGCCCCTCAACGGGTTCCCAGGAACCTCACGAGCGGAGCACTAAAAACCATCGCTGAGGCGCGGGCGCCCTCCACGAGACGCTTATATGCTCAGAAATGGAAAGTGTTCAGTGACTGGTGTAATGCCAAGGGCCTGAACCCTGAAACATGCGAGATTATGAACGTACTCGCTTTTCTACAAGGGCTTCTGGAGGCGGGCCGCACCCCCTCCACGCTCAAAGTATATGTGGCGGCCATCACAGCGTCACACGACCCTGTAATGGAACGTCCATTGGGAAGAAACGACCTAATTATTCGTTTCCTAAGGGGCGCTAGGAGGATGAACCCTTCACGCCCCCCCTCAGTGCCGATCTGGGACCTAGCTACTGTCCTAGACGCTCTTAAGGGGCCCCTGTTCGAACCACTCCGAACCGTGCACCTTAAACAGCTCTCGCTTATGACTGCGCTCTTGCTGGCACTCGCCTCGGTCAAGAGAGTGGGCGACCTGCACGCGCTTTCGACAAGCGCTGCCTGCCTAGAATTCGGACCTAACGACTGCAGGGTCGTCCTTAGACCGAAACACGGGTATATTCCTAAAGTGCTCACCACTCCCTTCAGAGCACAGGTTATCTCCCTAACTGTGCTGTCGTCTCCAGCAGACGAACATGACATCTACTCTGTCCCGTTAGGGCTCTCAGAGTGTATTTGGAGCGTTCTGCCCTATTCAGACAGACAGAACAACTGTTTGTATGCTTTGGCGGCCGTACGAAAGGTTCCGCCGTTTCAAAGCAGAGAATCTCTCACTGGATAGTTGAGGCTATAGCACTGGCTTATGAAGCTAAGGGACTTCAATGCCCCTGGGGAGTCAAAGCACACTCCACCAGGAGTGTGGCTTCTTCCTGGGCATGGTCGAGCGGGATGCCGATCGAGGATATTTGTGCGGCGGCAGGCTGGGCCTCACCGTCCACATTTATCAGGTTCTACAACCTACAGGTCCCGACATTGCATTCCAATGTACTATCAGCATGATGCTAGTTGAACTACGAGTTCGTATCTAGATTATGTATGTGCTTGTGTCACACTGAGCGCCTTCTAGCCGCTCTGTATTTTTTCCCACATATAAAGCTCGACTCTGCTGGCTAGTTGGATGATAACTTTGCTTTTCAGCTCAGGCACCTGCCTCTGGCTATCATAAGGCGAAGTTCAGCATGCACAGCGTTTTGCATGGTGTTCCCATAGCGTAAGCGAAATAGGAGAGACCTCTCGAAAGGGAACGACTCGGTTACTAACGTAACCTCGGTTCCCTGAGAGGAGGGAACGAGTATTGCGTAAGCTGCCGTGCTTGTGCTTGGTTAGTTCGCTTCAGTCGTTTTAACCTAAAGAACTCTCATGACGGGGCGCCCAATAAATAGCTCTTGGCCACTTCCATCTCGACGGGCTCTGACGCGCGCGGGCGCGAAGCGCGCTCATTGGTCGCGCATTCAGAGTCGCCCCGTCATTGGTTGGAGCAAGTTGCCGCAGCACAGCCAATGACCGAGCTTCCTTCGTTCATTGCTGTCAGCTGTGCAGCTGCAATGCGTTTTACATAAAGACTTCAGTATTCTCGAGAAAAGGAGTTTTCCCATAGCGTAAGCTACTTACGCAATACTCGTTCCCTCCTCTCAGGGAACCGAGGTTACGTTAGTAACCGAGTCGTTTTCTAGTCCTTTGTAGTTTTTCTTGTTTAATAGTATCCCCAGGTGTTTCTGATTAGCCACGCCCCCTTTGTTATCTGGTTTAGCTTGTTTCCCTTTGTATTTAAGCACGGTGTCTAGTTCAGTCTTTGCAAGTTCTTTATGTTGTATGTTGGTTGTTCTGTTCCCGAGTCCTGTTCCAGTCTGAGTCTGTCTTTGTCAAGTTTTGAATTTATTTAAATAAATACTACTGTACGTGGATCCAGCTTCCTCCCATGTTTCCACCGCATCGGAACAAACACCTTTTAGCAAGACGTGTTTACAGTAGTATTGTCTGTCAGCTGTTTAGAATCAGAAAAATATGGTCTGTTTTGTTTAATCCAGACCCTCACACTTCACCGTGTCTATCCATCTCTCTGAGGTCACTTTATTAACTATTTTTATACCCCTTGAAGTGTGCTTAAAGGGGACATAGCATGCTTTTAAATCGTTCCTTTTTACAGTTTTTACACTCCAAATATACAGCAAAATGCATTTACGGGCTAAAAAAGTGGATTTAGCATGATATGTCCCCTTTAAATAAAAATGAATGTGAACAAATTAAAACGTAGATACAATTTCAACTATATTACAAATGAAAATTAATTAGTTTCAGTAAAGCAAGCTATTTTCCATGTTTTTCCAAGCTTGTAGTGTAAGCTAGTTTTCTCTTTCAACTTGTATCTTGAATAGCTTTCCCAACACTGCTCACCACTTCCTCTTGGTAATGCAACTCCCGAAATCGCTTCCAACACAGAGCTTTTCCCAGAACTCTGGTCTCCGATCACTGCAATAGTCGGTAATGCCAAGTCCTTGTGAATGCCAACTGACCGCAGAGTGTCGATCAGATCAATGTACGGACGAATGCTCTCCTCTAAATGACTGTGAACTGCTCCCTTCATTTGCTCACTATAAAGACAAAAATGTACGTTTGTTTAAAAAAATCCTCACTGATTGCACTTTATTATCTTATTCAGTTTATTTCATGTACATGCTTTCCCTTTTATTTGTTTTAATCCAGTTTTGATTAAACCTTTATTTTTTATTATTTATGACATTATTTGTATTTATTTTTTATTTGTATGATAAAATGATTTGACTTTAAAATGTGTTTTTATTTCAATATTATACAAATGTAAAGAACTTTAAATATTAATTTATAAATGAACATAAATGGTAACACTTTACAATAAGATTTCATTAGCTTACAGTACATTAGTTAACATGACCTAAGAATGACCTAAGAGCTTCTACATTTATTCGAGTTAATTTAAACATTTATTTTATTATTAAAATCGAAATTTGTGTTTTTAACATAGTCACTGTGAACTGACATGAACAAACAATGACCAGTTGTATTTTTTATTTACTAATGTTAATAAGGATCAATAAATACTGTAACAAATGCATTGTTCATTGTTAGTTAATGTTACTACATTACCTACTAACAAATGAGACCTTATTATAAAGTGTTACCATATACATTTCCAATTTTTTGTACATTACAAGAAATAAATCAGGGCTATAAGAGCATAAAAAATGTATTTCTAAATAAATTTTCAATTAACAATCTTAAAAATATTGTTTAGTAACAAGCAAATTAAATTTTTGACTTACCTTTTGTTTTGAGAGCTATCACTGTCTTCGTCATCATCACTTATTCGATCTGGAGAAGAGAATAAAGAAAAAACACGTGAACTGTTCATTTTATGGAAAAGCAAAAGAGGAAAAACAAAGTTAGCTCTGAGAATAGTTAATGTCCTTGTTTTTGGATAACTCTTAAAAAATATTTAATTTAGCTTTCACGCAAACAGTGTTCATGTTGATTTGAGAAACCAAAGAGAGTTGAAATGTGTGTGTCAGACTGAATTTATAGTGTATTAGAATGAAATTGAAAGTAGACACAGAATAATGTTAAACATTTTCATATATTTAGATTAAAAGGAAATGCATTTGTGTGTATGTGGGTTTATCTGATGTGCCTGCAGGGCAGGATCAGGCGCCAGTGGCACTGTGATTATGTTAAAACTGTGTCTTGGATGTGTTTTGTAGTTTGCTTGGTTCTTTTGATCCTAATCAAAAAAGAAAATGATACATTTAGAAAAAAAAAACAGCTTTTACGATGTACATTTTGTGACAAAAAGAATGGTGTGTTGGGCTAAATGTGCTAATTTTTTGTGCGTCCATGTGATGGTTTATTTTTACCAGTTGAGAACTCACGAAGAGCTTATAAAATGTGTAAAGGAGTCAGAACAGCACCAGGAATTACACACAAATGAAGATCTGCTGCAAGGAGATGGCGCTTCTGTAATGAGCAACATTGTATGATGACAGAAACCAGGTATGCTTGTGCATTCTGTCCTTTTTAGGGTTGTATCATGTGACATCACATTGTGTTTTTAATCAGTCGTATGTCTTTGGTCTGTGTTGCATTCATATTTCAGTCATACCACACCAGAGTTCATTTGGAAGTGGATTGAGACCCCATGAAAAGGTGGGACTCTGGTGGTGCTCTTTGTTTTGCACACCATGTGTAATGATAGCAGTTTGTTTTATTGGCAACCCTGTCTAGTAGTTATGTCAAAGTTATGACCAGAAATGTATGACCAACTTGTAATACCAGTCAAAGCAGTTTATGCATCCTTCCTCACTCTTTTTTGCCATTGAAACATTTCAGGGATTACAATATTGGTATTGCATCAAGACAGCTATTTCCAATCATATACTTGTAGTAGTCATAATAGGCCTACAATGTTAGGGGTAACACATTACAAGTAACTTGAGTTACGTTATCAGATTACTTTTTTTCAAGTAACTAGTAAAGTAACGTATTACTTTTGAATTTACTACAAAATATCTGAGTCTGCAAGTCACTGTTTTTCTGACTGAAAACTCTCCTTTCCCTATGTTGAGAAAAATTGTATGTGCAGAGGTATTGTGTGCGCTGTGTAAACACTATAGTTAGTTTTAGACTAAATGTGAGCAGGCATTTACTTTTCTCACTCGCAAAAAAAATAAAAAATCCGAATTACTCAAATTTTGAACTACAATCTCACAATATTACGCAAACTTACAATAACTAAATATATTAAATTACAAAAATATACTTTATAAACCAATGTCTTTGCTGCTGAATTTCAATGATCCACTTCAACCTGTACTAATAAGCTAAAATGACTTTAGATAAACATCACATTTGTTTTTTTGTTTTTTAATTATTTTATTGCTGAAGTAAGCCTGTTGAACTTTCTTCTCCTGCATCCTATTCTTTGACCCAAAATGACAGCACAGCTGAAAGGTTTGTTTGTGATGCTGCACCCTCTACTGTACAGGAGTGAATTTGCATTTCCTTCAGCCTGAGGCTTATTCATTTTACTAGCAGACACACCCGGTCAGTTTAAATCTAGATTAAAAACACATCTCTTCAACCTGGCATACACATAGAACACTATACATTCCTATTATTCAAATGATTATTAGGCT
This sequence comes from Siphateles boraxobius, assembly GCF_051911475.1. NCBI lineage: Eukaryota > Metazoa > Chordata > Actinopteri > Cypriniformes > Leuciscidae > Siphateles > Siphateles boraxobius. The sequence goes on along the minus strand of NW_027509192.1, from coordinate 9,738,496 downwards.
GCATAAATTAGGTTAGCCTAAGCAGGAACACTTCCTATAACACCTGATGAACTCGCTACATCATAAAAAGAATGGCATCTACGCTAATTTTAGTCTTTCTGTTTATTCCAAAATTTTCTGTAATCAGCCGGATCCGGGCCGTATCCAGATCAGATGGTGGACCTGCGCTTAGACACGACCACAACGCATCCCTGAAGTGTCAGCAGAGATTGTGTCAACTAGACTGTCCCCTTTGAAGGCCTCATTGACACGACAGCCATCGGCACTGATCCTCGACAAACTCATCCCCATGCGCGTGATGACTCCGATCTTCAACCAGATGAACTGAATAATATAATGTTCCGATCCAATCTGAATTCTGACCAATAATACTGCCTGAATCATACACGGTTCGTTCGTTGGCCAGAGGAGAACTGGCCCCCGACTGAGCCTGGTTTCTCCCAAGGTTTGTTTCTCCATTCTGTCACCTGATGGAGTTTTGGTTCCTTGCCACTGTTTTTCCCCTTTCTTTGCCTTTGTCGCCATTAGCTTTTGACTTGCTTAGTTGGGGACATTTAATTTTATATTTAACAATAGTATTACAACATTATTTTCCTGTAATCTCTGATAAGCTGCTTTGAAACAATCTGCATTGTAAAAAAGCACTATATAAATAAAGGTGACTTGACTTTACTTACTTTTGGTGTGAAATGGGCCTTTACATTCGCCATAAATAGAACATTATTAAAAACAAACAAGCAAGCCCAGCACAGGTGAGAAAAAGTAGCACAAAAGTAATATAACGCATTGCTTTCCATAAAAGGTTACTAAGTAACGCAGTTAGTTACTTTTTTAGGGAGTAACGCAATATTGTAATACATTACTTTTAAAAAGTAACTTTCCCCAAAATTGGTCATATAGCTTTTACCCACTTAAATGGGTATGACCAAAGTCTGGAAAAAATTGTAAGACTTTATTTTACAGTGTCCTTATTACACGTTATAGTTACTATAGTAATGACTTTAGATTATGCATAATTACATGCAACTGAACCAAACCCTAACCCTATAACGTAGCTGATAATTAGACTCAGAACTTAAATGTATAACTACACTGTAACAAGGACACCTTAAAAAAGTGGGTTACACTTCAATGTGTCCTTGTTACAGCGTAATTATACATTTAAGTACTGACTGAGTAATACTAATTAACTACATGTACTTATTATAGGGTAGGGTTAGGATTAGGGTTTGATTTAGTGTTCGTTGCATGTAATTATGCATAATTTACTGTTATTACTGTAGTAAGTAAATGTAATATTTGTAACAAGGACAATGTAAAATAGTGTTAGCAAAAAGTGTAACCAAATAAACAAACAGATTGTGTTTTTTCATCCTGCTGAAGTTCACAGATGAATTAATTGTTTGGAGTCTTGATTCAGTTATGAATAAACTTACCAATTTGTTGGTCTTTGCAGAATTTACTCAATTAAGGATGAATTTAAAAGCAAATGATGTTAATGGGCCCCATTAAGGAAGCATGCATTGCATTTTGTTGGGGGTTTGATGAAAGAATGGGTCATCGTGGATGTTTAGGCTCTTGTGCTCTCATCCACACTATGTGTATTTTAGGGTTGTGTTAGTCCTGCATCACAAAATATGTTACCCATGGCTACATCATGGCTGAAGAGATGTGCTATATTTTACAACCATCTCTGCCTCAAGCTATGTGCTTTCCATGTTGTAATTTGAAACATGCATTATTAGGTCATCCTGAGCAGGCAGTTCACATTTCTTTTTAGTGAATCAATTGAGCGAGCAGGATTTGTTCTTGAATTAGATTGATCAGATTTGCATTTTATTTAATTTCACTTGACAGGATTCATTAATAAAATAATCTATAAGCACTCATAAGCCACTGTATATATTAAATAATCACTGTATAAGCCAATGAAATGTGAGTCATTTTAATCAATGAAAAGATAAAAAACTTTTTTGTCTTTCTTTTAGTGTGATTTTCCAGTTTTTCTAACACAATAACAAATAACAATACGAGGTTATGTTGCACTGTATGATAAGAAATTGATTTCTGTCTATTTAAAAATATATGCGAAAACTTATGACATTTTATATGAATGAAGGCCTATTATTTGTAACATAATTTAAGTATACATGTCGCCATGTTTTGGTAAATTGTTGTTAGAGAAAAACAAGCTATCCATTTTTTTATTCTCATCTTTATTACAGTAGGTCAGCAAACTGTCACTGATGGTTTGTCATTTACAAATGTTATATAGTTAAACACAGTAATTTATCTGGAGGGTTTATTATTTCAGATATCTATTTTTAAATGGAGCTTAAACAGGTTCAATCTGATCAAATAGATTAAAAAAAAATCGATATGTTCATTAAACCCCACAAACACTGGACTCTTTGTAAGAAGATTATAATGTTGATCATCATCTTTCCATTGCTGCTGACCATAAAATAGCCTGTTTCATTTTTAGTGGCTGGTCCATTATGTCAGAACAGCTCTTTACCAGAAAAAACTTCTGTCTCAGAGGTATATACTGATGCGTTCATGTGCCAGACGCAGCCGCTCCATGCGTTGGTATAAGTCTGTTCTCTTCCGACCAGCCTCTGAGTCCTCCAAGAGCAGCTTCACAACATCCGCTCCATCCCGCAGGTCCATCGCGTGAGCCCGCAGCATCACGGCAGCTTCCTTCAGTATGAACAGCAGGATCACCATAGGAATGTAGTCGGCCAGACGCTGATACACAATCTGTTTGATTGAGAAACCATGTGGGAGTTTTTCAGTGCAATAAAAAACAAATATTGAAGAACACGAGCAGCTAATACTGAAGTCAGAAACTGATTTACACCTCGTAGTAGATGATCAGTTTATCAGGTGTCAGGTTCCTGGTGTCGAACACAGCACAGTTGTTGGGTGAGGTTGCGTTCTCTCCTGTATCCAAACTGATGGACTCATACTGCTGTCTCATTTCCACAAACTTGAAGTCTACAATTTTCTGGGTAAAAATGGGATCCTGCGTGTACACAAGCTTCTCCATGTTAATGTACTCATGGATCCTCTTATCCACCTTGCATTCTTGTTTTGAGTGAATTTCATCAATATGGTTCTAAGGGAACATCAGAGATGTTATGTTTAAGACTTTTATTGTCTTTTAAGATTATTTAATGTGATCAACAAGTGTCATTTTAACACACCAGTATTACGTGTCTCAGATGAGGGAAGTTTGGGAAACACAGCTCACACACGACTCTAAACTCCTTTTGCACAATACCTAAGGTTATATTAAATGAGAACTGATATTATAAATAATTTCAAATATAAACCATATACAACGTAAAAAAAAAAGAAAAGTCAGTTAATGTTCAGGCAGATACCTCGGATGAGCTTCAAAGTATCCAATGCTGGTTGTTTAAGATCTCCAACATGTTTCTTTACCATTGATTCATACACACAGTAGTCACTGAAGGTCACCACTTCTCTCCCACGATGGGCCTCCTCATAATTTTCAGTCATCTCTTTTACAGACTCTCTAACTAAAATAAAATAAAAACCACAAATTATAAGATTAAAGGTCAATGGTTAAAGTTTTGTATGTTAGTTCCTCAAATTTGATTGGCTGAGCAGCAGCACTTTGGTCTTTTCACTGTATCACTCGCTATATGTCCAGCGAGGAGGAGCGAATGTAATTTGGGCCTAATGGGTGGAGATAGAATATCCTAATCGTGCTAAATCATACCAAGAGAAAAAAAACTGAAGAAAAATTGGTTCTAAATAATGTTATGTCACCATATGACGTACACGATGCTTTGGAGTTACTCAGATGACATTCCCATTGCTTGAACACCGGTCGAAGGAGCGAGTAGATGTTTCCATTGTCTGATTCTCCTGTTCTACACAACTCACTTATCTGGTCACCGAACTCCAGGATTTTCTACACGTACAGAGAAACAGAAGTTAATTTCAGCCAGGATTGCTCAGATATTGGACAATACAAGGAATAGCTAATGCTTGCACTTACTGTACCTTGCTGAGATAAGGCCCCATGCGCTCAAGCTCTAAAGGAGGACCATCATCATAACCCTTGAGCTCAACTCTCACTGCAGACAAGTTGATGTGAATTTGATCACTTAGAGATGGAAGTGAAGCCTGTAAAATAAGTAACAACTCATAATTTAAGTGTTTAGAGTAAGTTTCAGAATATTTTGCAATGTTTAGACTTGCCTTGATATGTGCGACCAGCTCTTTAGTGAGTCTGGTGGCCAGGCAGGATATTGTGGCTCTTTGCTCTTTAAGAAGATAACTGGTGGCAACAGAATAAAAAACTCTTAAGTGGCTTTGAACATTACATAAAATATTACAGATAAATGAAGAATATCTACCAGGTTAAATGCAACGTAATACCTGAAGTCCGTGTGACTGGCGAAGAACTCGTTTTCCTGTCTTGTGGCTTCAGCCAGAGAAACGTTTTCATTGATGTCACTCTGGCCTCTACATCGGACAATGGTGAAGCCCTTTTTGAGAGGAACCACTTTACCCTGCAGTACTTGTAAGATGTCAGCCTCTGCTCCTTTATCTACCAGGTCTGGCTTTGTCAATATTGCTGAAGCAATAAAAAGTGTTTGAACAGACATGAATGAAATTGCCGTGCGGTGATATTATGTGTTATATTTGTTATCTGTGTATCAAGGAAAACTAATTTTCTAATCTAAATACTCAGATGTGTAATAATACCTAAAGTCCTTGAGCCATCAGGATCAACACCCTGAGCCATTCTAAGTGCTTCTGTGGTTGCGATGTCAACATTGCAGGGAACAACAACTAAATTAATGGTTTCTTTTTTTCCAATGAATTTCAATATCAGGCGTCGAATCTGCAATCAATCAAAGGCTAATTTATAAGAAAATGAAGACCTGAAACATTTCAAACTGTAGTATGCATGTAACATCACCATGTTGCAGGTTTTATTCAGCAAGTGGTGTCCAGTTTTCAAATTTATTCTTTTATATTAAATTTTATAAATGTTTTTCTCATTTTTGGATGCACCTTATTTTACAGTACATGTACTTGCATGTACTTACACTGTACCAAGAAAATACTGGGTATTATAAGGTAACTACAGGGGTTAGTACCTAGTTATTACCCAGTTATTGTAATTACTGTAACAAGTACATAGTATGTACACGGGGAACATGACTGTAAGTACTTATTCTAGTAATAACGGGGTAATAACTAGGTAACCCTAACCTTAACCCATGTTATTACCATATTACCCAGTACTTGTAAATACGCTGCAAGTAAATTTAAGTGCACATACTGTAAAATGAAGTGCAACAATTTTCGTATCACCTGGTCTCCAATGTCTTCCGGTTGCCCTTTTACAGGTACTCTTGTTATACCAGGTAGATCGATCAGTGTGAGGTCACAAACATCAGGTGATGAGATCTCTAAACTGATGAGATCATCGCAGATTCCTACCCCATCTCCAGCAAGCTGATTTTGTGCTGTTAAAGACAAATACATACTTACTCAACATTCATTCATTCATTATATATTAAGCTATATTATAATGATTATTTATAAATGATAATAGCTTGATATATAGCCTCACCACTTCTGACGTAACTTTCAACTTGTGCGGGATCATTAAAGGTCTCTCGCACATCATTGTAAGAGATTATGCCGGTCCAGTTGCACCCACTTTTCAGTTTCCTGAGTTTAAGCTCCAGTGGACAGCGAGTTACAATACCTGAATGGACCATCAGAATATATAGATGCCTCCTAACGTAAGCAGAAGAATGTAAATAAGATATATACAGTGTATTATAGGTGTACAACATACCACTCCCACGAGGCAGAGCGACTCCTGACAGCGCCTCTAGAACAGAGCTTTTCCCTGAGCTCTGGTCTCCCACCACTGCAATGGACGGCAGTGCAAGTTCCCTCTCAATGCCAATCTGCCTCATGAAGTCAATCATCTCAATGTAGGGCCGAACCTGTGCTTCCCACTGCTGCAGGAATATTCCACTGTTCTCGGGACTTAAAAACACATTTGACAGTTACACTGAATTTGTTTCCAGAAAGAAGCATGGTTGATTTGCAGAATGTTTGAAGCCTGCTTTGTAAGTTTAAGTGCAGAATAAGAAAATGTTCCTTACCCATTTTCATCTGAAGAATCAAAATCCAATATTTCTGGTGAGCTGTCCATGACTGAAAGGATATAAATCTCACTGACTGATCCTATTTTTTTAAGTGCTTTCTTTTAGCGTCAAATGTGTTTTAATTAGAACAAATTTTAATTAGAAAGTTTGGTCAGAAAATAAGTCCGGGCAAATCAGTGTCAAATGCATACTATGAACCTTTTATAGGTTTAATATTGTCTGTGGTTTTGGGAGGGGGACTCCACAGATAACAATAGTAAACCATAAGCAGAATTTAGTTTTACAGAAAGGATATGGTCAGCACTTGAACTGACCTTGAGTTAGGGGAAAAAATAAGGGAAGAACAGAATGCAAATATACTGTGGTTTGGGCCATTATTTTATGGGAACTAGTTGATTTGTATAGCCATTGTATTAGTGTGTTTCATGTGCTTATTTTTCACCTATCACACTTGGAAAATAATTGTTTTCTTAAACTCCATTTTTAATAGTTTAACAGACTCAGATTCCACAATGAGTAAATTATTGAAAGACAGACGCTGTGCTGTATATTTAAGCTATGATATTATTGACGAGACATGAATGAGGAAACAGTTACCACAAAAGCTGAATTGCAAAATCTTATAAAAAGATGTTTTGTTTTGCCTTTTGCATTTGTTGTTTAATGCAAACATGCCATGCAATTTCAGTAAATGATTTGCATACATCTACAAAAAATTTCAAAAGCTATCCCTTGGGTTATGGGTTGCAGCTTAATGTATTATCTATTGTATTATAAAAATACTGTAGATGTACAACCTCAAAATACTATTTCAACATTACTTTATCTTGGGCACTGCAATTTTAGAATGCTGTGTCAGCAAAAAAAATGCAACAGTCAAATATATGACGTCTATCTAGCAGAAAAATGTTGTGGGGAAGAAGGTCCAGATAATGTATGAAGCATGGCTCAAACAAAAGTTACTTTCAAACCGAGTAGATTTCTATTGGTCAACACAGCAAATCCATGTAACCAACTTGAATCTGTTACAAAATCTGCAATGGGGAAATATTCCACCCTCATGTGTAATTCCAGTTTGCGTGGATCCCTATTAAAATTACTGCGAACATTGGTAAATGCAATCTCAATTTAAAGATGTTATTTCAAAGCTCGAAATGAGTCACCTCAACAGAAACTCTCTACAAAGAAAACAATAGGAAAACTTACTATCTCCATAAAAAAATATTTCTCATTTTGAAGGCTGCATCCTCCTGAGGTCACGTTTGTTGGTCACATACATACATCATTGAAGCTGCCTCATTTCAGAAAAGTAACCATTGCATTCCAAAGGAAGAATGATATTAGAGTAATTTATGCTCCATGAGGAATAACTGTCAATTTTATAATAGTTACTTTTCTGAAATGAGAAATCCTCAATGACATATGCAACCTTCAAAATGGGACACAGCTCTTCTTCTAGTCTAGTGCCCGGTTTCACAGACAAGGCTTAAAACTAGTCCCAGACCAAAATGCATGTTTGAGCTGTCTCAACTGAAAGCAACTTGCACTGACAGATCTTAAAACATGTCAGTGCCGCTGTTTTGTCTCAAAAGGCACAGCAGTAATGTACTTGTCTAAGCCACGTTTATAAAAAGCTATTTAAACGTTCTAAATGAACCAAGGCCTAATCCTGGCTTAATCTAAACCCTGTCTGTGAAACCAGGCCTACATTTTGTGGCACTAAATAAATATGAATGATTTAGCACAAAGACTGTAACAATAACTTTAATCAATGTATCCAAGAACCTGAAAATAGGGGGAATAAACTTAACATGAATCATCCATTATGTATTGTACTGAACTGCAATGAACTAGAACGTTACAGCTCTGAACGCAGCTGGGAACACATTTCCTCTAAATTTGTCTTAAGTAAAAGGGGCAACTTAACCTGAAACGCTTTACCTTAAATAATTTATTATTTTAAATACCTACAAAATGAGCAACATTGATGCTTTTAAGTGCTTCAGAATGATTTCAAAATCTTTCGATTAGTTTCTCGAACAAAAATATTAATCTTTTTCTGTCCTCGGCATATGGGGAGTGTGGTTCACTGTGTCCTGTGCCATTTGTCTCAAGAGCCATGGCGGTTAAAGTCTCTCTGTCTCTTTCAAGGGCCGCTCTGTCCCGCTCCAGTCTCGCTCTGTCCTGTTCCAGAGACGCTCTTTCCCTGTCAATTGCAGCTCGGTCTTTTTCCAACTGCGCTCTGTCTCTCTCCAATGCCGTTTTCTCTCTGTCTGCGACACATCTCTCGCGCTCCAACAGCACTCGTTCTCGGCCCAGGTCTGCGTGCTCCTTCTCCAGAAGCTGTCGCTCTCTTCTGAGTTTGGCTCTTTCAAAGTGTAGCTCATCATGAGTCTCTGGGGGGCTTTTTTCCATCGGTCTCTCTTTCACGCTTTCTGCTGTATCTGATGAGGGTCCATCATCGGCTACCATCGCTTGAGTATTGACCTCGATGACTGAATGAGTCAGTAATTCTAAAATATCACTCCCCATTTCTACCTGATACATCTTCTTGCAAGGCTGGGCCGCACATTCGGTCTCATCCGCCAGGTTGGTCAGTAAGCTCGGTTTAGGAGGGTCGACGTCAGTGGGATCGCCATCTACTGCCTTTTCCATGAGTCTGAACCACCGCCAGGATTCAGGTTTAACCGTTTCGACATCCTTCGCAAGAGCTTTTAAAACCTAGGCAAAAAGCATAGAGAAAACTACATTAGGACAATTACATGCCAATATATTTAATTTATAACTAGATTTGTATATTTTCTGAATAAAATAAAGTATGAGTGGTGTGCAGCTATACACGTAAATAATTTTAATAATTTAAGACAGACCCTGTTCATCCATCTTACCTTGTATTTGCATTTTAAGTTTTCCCACTTTCGTTTTGCTCTTTGAGAAGTAATATTTCCATCCAGGTTTGATTTTGTCTCTTGAATGAACATCCTACACACAGAAAACTCTCTTTGTCAATTTCTCTTTTGCAATTGAATATAGATTACGACTGGGTTTTTTAGAACTGTTTGGTGGCACTAATGTCTATGAAAAATTTGAGATATTTAATTTAAAAAAAAAGAAAACTTTTTTTTCTTTACATTTTTAGGGCTGTCAAAATGAATGTTTACTTAAGAGATTAATTAAATGTTTAACACAATTTTTATATTATTATATTTATAATTTTATCTGTAGATTTTTTATATTGTTATTTAATATTTTAGGAATCATTTCTGAAAATATATTGTATTTGAACCATCACTTGTGCTGTTTATTTCTAGTGAGATCTCTTTTGCCATTGTGACCTTAATCTGGCTTGTTTGGTGCTGTAAGAAAATATTCTCTGTAAATCTGATTTGTAACTTTATTTATTGTGAAGACTGCCCCAATTATTAAATGTATTTAATTTAACATTAAATTGCAATCTAACTAATCTAAAGTGGGTAGCAACAAATACATAATCAACTTAAAATAAGTAAACCATAACTAAAGATTTGCCAAATATTTTAAATGATTAAATATTATTATAAATTGCATTGCAACTTATAAAAAAATAAACGTAAATAACTGATATACAATACAGCCAATAATTAATATAAATCAATATTTGTAATGTTAGTATTACACAATAGAAATGGGTTGTTATCATTACGAAGTATGTGTCTTTATATATTAGAAAGGGGGTTACCATAAATGGGGGTCCCTGTTAAGAAAAATGTAAAACCCCTTTATTAAGAGTTCTTTATTGCAAAACAATTGTAACAACAAACAATAAGCATAGAAAATGAGAATACAAATAGCATGTACAACAGATGCAAAATGAATCACAATGAATACATACTCCCAGCCATTTCTGCATGTGTTTCTCCAGCCTGAGAATAAATAGCCATGGGCCATACGCCACCTGATCAGTGTCTCTGTGTCCTTGTGAGACCCTGAAACAGAACCGCAATGCAAACAAACAGGACAATATGAATTCACTATAGGTTGGTACAAATGTTTTTAAATACAAAACAAACAGCCCAGTCAAACCACATTATAAACACTGATAACTCACAGTCTGAAATAATAGTAATAAATCCTTATTTATTAAGCTAATGCAAACTGCGCATGTCATGTACATTAAACTGGTTTTAAATCCACGGTGAATTACATATGAACTCATAAAAGAGAGTTACAGAAATGTGCTTAAGTTTTGCATGCGTGCAGACACAGTGCAGCTTTACAGAATGACACTCACACTGTTGAGATGGTTGCGCCATTTCTTAAAGTGAGAGAGGTGGCCAAACTCTTCTAATGAGATATAAAGTGATATCATGAATATTATGGATTTCTTTCACTTCTTCATCAACCGTTTGTGTGTCTGTTGCAGACAGCCCTTCTTCACAGCTTTTTCCCGTTTCTAACAGACAGACGAATGATGTCAGATTATTGCCCTCTAGCGGCCAGGAGCAAAACAGCAGAATGAAATTCCATTTCATATTCAGTTATAAATACTAAATCTACACGTCTTATTAGAAATCGAGTCTAAATCCAGCAACAACAAAAAGCGCTAAATCATTTTTTAAAGCTAATGAAATAAAAGCTAAAATAAAATACAACAGACATGTTATAGTTATAAATATTATTAAAAACTTAAACTAAAGGAATATTAGAAAAGTTTCCTGCAAGTAGGCTAACTGAAATAAGATGAAGCACTAAAATCACTGGAAAAATAAAATAACTGCGAGGAAAAAAACTAAAACTGAAAAACTAATAGAAAATTAAAAAACACATAAAATTAACATGAAAACTGAAAATATAAAAATAAAAGTTAGTTCAAAAGATTATTCAGAACTAGTAAAATAGCACTGATCAACAGTCACTGGGTAAATGATTTGGCAAATTTCATCTTTTTATTTTATCTGCATTATTTAATAGTATTAAAATACATTTATCATAATAATATAATTTTTTTATTTTTTTCATTTCATATTTTGTTAACATTTGAGTGAAAATTACACTTAAAAACTGTGAGACCAGTTGTTACACTTAATCTATATATTTTTTAGTTATAGGTTTATTGTTGAGCACCTTACCGCTCACTGAAAAAACATTGACCCTTTGTGACTAAGTTGTCACAAATGGAACCTGCCATTAAACAGCTTTTTATACTTTTTAACAAACTTTTAACACTAAAGTAACGAACAATAAAATCTAAAGCTACAGCTAGTAAAACCCTGGTAAACTATATTCAATTCTCCCTTGCACATCTGAATGAAAACAGTGGACCGCCAATCTTGGCTTTTGACCTTTATTGTATGGCACAAACGGTATACTTTACTGACAGACACTATTATATTACATTATATCAGAAACAAAGCATCACATTCTGTGTTTCTTAGTCAACACTCACAAATAATTTAACAAATCTCAAAAACATTTTAATTTAGCGGCCCTTGTGCACCCTGCCAATGTATGTGGTAAGTGAACTCCAGTCAAGTCAAGAGTGTGTTTGACAAAGGTGATTGATTTACGAGTGAAAATTACAACAAAAAAATAATAATAATTTGAATATAGTCAAAAATAAGGTGTTTAAATGTCTCTTCAGACTGCAAAGACAACAACTCAAGGAGCGTTCAGATATCCCATATCTCACAGTATTTTCCCTGAGGTTTGCCTCATTCTCAGAGGTGCTTCACATTTTTTCAATCACTCTCTCAAGTAAGAATATTAATTTGTCTCTGTTCTTTTGATGATGGCAGTCCAGTCCATTGCATCCTGAACTGCTTTTTACGTGATTTGTGAAAACTGCCGACTTTCTGTCTTTTTCAAGGGCTGCTCTGTCCCTGGCCAATGCGTCTCTGTCTTTCTGCAGTCGGGCTCTGTCCTGTTCCAATGACGTCTTGTCTCTTTTAACCGCAGCTTTGTCCTTCTCTACCTGGGATCTGTCCCGGTGAAGAGCTGCTCTTTCCCGTTCTGCAAGGGCCCTTTCCCGCTCCAGAAGGGCTTTTTCTCTGTCCAGGCCTCCAAGCTCTTTCTCTAGAAGCTGTCTATCTCTTTGAAGTTTGGTTCTCATGATGTCCAATGAATAGCTCTCTGCTGTCTGTTTGCCTTTTTGTATTCCCTCCTTAACCAGATGTGGTTTGGTGGCAGCGGGCACGTTCACAGATGTTCCTTCCTCTTCCAGGAATTCCAATATTTCCCCTCCGACTTTAATCTGGCGTAACCTCTTACTCGGATGAGGTGCATTATCATTTTCAGCTTCTGACGTGATCACTTGCTGGCTGATCTTTTCTTCAAACTCTTCACTCAGAGCATCGTCCATGAGATTGAACCATTTCCAGCAGGTGGGGTTCTTCTCCACGCCAGTGGGAGGATATTTTGCATCCTTGTAATGAATTGGTAAATTCATTAAACTGTTGAATATGTTGGCATTTGAAAAACACAATTGGCAGTGAGACCAACCTTGTATCTTGCCTTCAGGTTTTCCCACTTTTTGGCAATCTGCTCAGTTGTCATCTTTTCATCAAGCCCCATTTCTCTGAGTATTGCACTAGGGGGGGAACAATTAACAATATAATAACTTTCAATCAGAATACAGGCTGTGAGAGATCAGTGCAAATTCTAAGGATACAAATCGCACCTCCAGGCAGTTTTTGACGAATTTTTCCTCCCGTCAAAAAGCGCTGAGTTGCTCGACCGCAGCTGTATCAGTTTTGTGATATCCTCAGTAGACACTAGTGCACATAAAAGAGCCAGTTAGTTAGCTTAATACTCACATTACGTATTAGTTTCGCGCAAAAAACGAACGACTTACTTTTATAGATGTGTTTAGAGCTGGTCGACGCTGAATCCATATTTTATATCACTTCGTAAAACAGATTTCTAGGGCCCTTAATAGTGCACGTTGGCAGTGTGCTTATGTTAACATTCCCTCCCAAGGAAAATGGCGCCGTACGAGCATATCCTGGATAGGTTGCCTACGAAGTGCCCTTATATTGAAGGAGCGAATATGCGTCTTTAGAAGGCTTATAAAACTACTTAAAGAAATGCAAAATCTAGTTGGACCTAAACAGAATTACTATGTGTGCTTAAAACATTCAACTCAAACTCACTAACGAGCTCTTTCTGTTGCTACTGACTAGGCTGGAAAAGACCAAACCATAGACCAAAGAAAGGAATTAACATTAAACGGGGCGTGGCTTATTGGACCGGAGGTTGTTTCTATTATGTATAAATAATCATTTTTAGCTCCTCACTTTGTATTTTCAATTAAAAGACTATTTAAGTATTTTAGTGTCCTTATTTAGGTTTACATTCTTGTCATACGGTATTCACAAACAACTAGGATTGGTCTATCCCGAACAGCGCTGAGAAAAATAACAGGCACCATTGGACAAAACAATCATGTGACAACTATTTCTTTTCTCAGCGATGATCAGAATTGACCAATCAAGGTCGTTTGCGAAGATGAGGATTTTTAAAAATAATTTTTTCCTGGGTCAGTTTTGCATGCTAACTTTTAATAAAGGCTATTGGTAGATTTAACCAATTATACTTTTTAGTGAACAAAGGTATCGAATAATAACGCCCTGAGATCTTTAATGCACGCGTGGAGGTTGCGGTTCTCTGCCATACGCCACCTGGAGGTTGACAACTTTTGTCCCATAGAAAACATAACCAAGCAACACATTTCCACCCAATGGTGAGGGGGAGATATTAGATATCCCAATATAAGCAGATGGTCGTTGTGTTTAGGATATGAAAAAGTAGGCTACATAATTTTACAAGATTAAAATTTAAAAGTTTAAAGAATAGTTGGGTCACTGAAAGTATGCCCTTTTCTCAGTGAAAAAAACATCACTCATGATATCACTCTACCAAGGCACGACGTGAGATGGGTTATAATTAATATAATAATAATGGGTTATAAACATCTCCACGTGAGATTTACTTATAAAATATGTACAGTGCTCTTTATATAGGTCTAAATAAACAGCTGCTATTACAGATCTTCATGTATGTTTGAAATCTCAACCAATGCATTTGACCTTTACAAGCCTCTGCTAAACTATTAATAATAGGGAGGGACTTCTTCCCTAATGAAGAAACAGTCAACAACTCCTGTCAGGATGGAGTGTCAACATACAATTCATCAACTAATTGGACAAGAGAGATGTGGCCCAGTTAATGGGTAGATCTGCCAAGCAAATGCATAAAACTTTCAGATGCATTTAAAAGGCAGGAAAGGTGTAAGTATGGCATGCCGTTTGTGTAAAAAAAAATGTTTGATTGATTTGTAGGCTAACAATGCGTTTGTCTATGTCTATATTGTTAAACATGTATTGACATTCTACAACCCGACAAGCGCCTAATCACCATGTTCAACCTGAGAAAACAAGACTCAGACTCAGAGAGGGCTAACATACTGATCCAACAAAACCAGACAAAGTCTATGTTGCTGTCTGTCGGCGTCTGGTGGTGCACTGTGAATTGGCCTATAGTTTTTATGTTTCATCTTCATGCTCCGTCTTAATGTTTATAGTTTTAGGGTGCTTTCACACGTGGTTCGATTGCCTGGTTTAAAGATTCTGATTTTGCCAAGTAAAGACATAAAGACATGTTCCTGGATTAACATCTTTTGTTGAGCCTGGAACAACATTCCTGTCCAAAAACACAGTCCTAACACTCCTACCCCTAAACCTAACCCTATCCTAATCAGAGGGAAATGATTGGTGAATTAGAATGATGTAAAAGCCTCTAACCCTTGTTTTAAGCCTAAGCATATCCCTCAATTTGACTGGTTGATTGTAATGTTGATCCAGGAATATGTTCTGCTTGGTGAAATCACGTTCACCCCCAAACCTTTTTATGTGGACTCAGGTACGGTTCACAGGTGCGCACCTCAGTTCGGAGAGCAGTGTTCACATCATCCAAACAAACTGAACTCCGACGTCAATCGCACCCGAGTGCTGACCAAAAGTGCTTGTAGCATCCCAACAGATTTTGTTTTTGGCACAAACAGAATGCCAATATTTTATCAAAACAGCCTTTCATAAACAACAGAAGATGACATAAACAAAGAACATACACATCTAATTTTTTCATACAGCCCTCCTGTAGTAAACAATTTTATCCCTTAAAACTCATCTTTGATCACCAAAATTACATATTTAAAAGTTTTTTAAATCTCTTCATACCTTAAAATAGCTTTAATGTAACTCTACATTTCGCCTTATTTAGTAAACGAAGTTCTATGAATATGCAAATTAGCCCCGCCTCCACTCACTTACACCAGCTCAGAGATCGATTGATTACAAGGTAGTTTGTGACGTCAAACACCAGCGATTTCAAACCATGCAGTTTTAAGGAGAAAATACTCAGCAATTGTGTGACTTATGCATTTGCACATGGTTTGTCTTAAAGCATATTAAAAATACCTAATAGACATATAAACAACATTAAAGGTTGATTTTCACAGGGGGACTTTAAGTACACAAAGACATGGACAAATGTAGCAAAAAGCAGTCGATTCCTTTCTGGCACATATTGAACATCATACAGAAGTGGAACGAGCAAAACTCTGTTACATCGATATATTGCCCACTCTACTTTATCGAATTGATAACAAAATGCATTTTGCATCATTAGTTCAGTCATGTGCAAGGGTGTCTTTTGTTGTCCAGCGTGGCGCAAGGGGGCTAATCTCTGTGCATATGTCCTTAAAAGCACTGATGCTGTTTTCCTCTTAAATTATTAAGCTTCTTCAGCAGCTTTAAACCATTGAGAGAAGATTAGTGAGGTTATTCTGTGACGGTGTGTTTGTGCGTGCGCGTGTGCACATGAAGTGTGTAAGGTTGGTGGTGTGTTTGTGTCTTCTACGTTCTGTTTGTGCAAGGATGCTATTCAATATCTCAATGTGAGCACTCCAACAGAGGCTGATCGATCCAACAGTGCCAATTAAACCTCAAGCCCTTGTCTTTCAGAATCACGTTGGCCCTTATGTAAGGTGTTGCATCTGTCACTCAAATGACCAAAATGTCATTGTGGATCAAATCTGGATCAAATACGGATGTGTATTTAACATATTTAGGTGTATAAATACAATCTTATTAGCACATGCATGTGTTTTTATTCTCAACAGAGCTTTTGAGAGAATTTTTGACATGCACTGTATTGTAATTTCCCTCTATGTAAATCTGTGTCTCTCTAATCCAGCAGTCTGTATCCTGTGTTGGGGAAGAAGAGGGGGTTATATGTGTCTCTGTAATCTTGCTATGTCTGTGTGGAACTGTGTTGGTAATCCTGCTGTGTGTGTGTGTGTGTGTGTGTGTGTGTGTGTGTGTGTGTGTGTGTGTGTGTGTGTGTGTGTGTGTGTGTGTGTGTGTGTGTGTGTGTGTGTGTGTGTGTGTGTGTGTGTGTGTGTGTGTGCGTCCGTGTGTGTGTGCGTCCGTGTGTGTGTGCGTCCGTGTGTGTGTGTGTGTGTTCGCTCGAGTGTGTGTCTTCAATGTAATCCTATGACAGCGAGGATGACTGTTGTGCACGTGAATGGTTGTCAAAGTTAAAGCATACATGCCTTGTGCGTTTAGTATCATTTTACGCCGTATGGCTAGCTGCACAGGCACACTTGACTCCATGTGTGGGCAGGGTTTGACATCATCAGCCGTCATTGCGGCACTGAGGTGATACGGGAGGGCAGGGCCTGGATCAGGAAAGACATTTGGCTTGATCTCTAATTTACCAGAGGCGTGGCTGGGGGAGGGGAACGAACGGTTCGGAATGACAAATTGGAGTTATGATGAAGATAGTAAGTAGTCTCAGATCAGCTGTTCCAACTTTTTAACCATTATGGAAAAATCTAAAAATCTGGTCTCATGTTGCAGATACTGTGGGTTTAAAAAATGGGAATGTGTATTAATCCAGGTGTTTGAGCGGTCAGTAGTGGTGATGAAGTTGCAATTTAGTAACTTTATATGTAATATCAAACATTACACTTGATTATAATCAAGTAGGCCTACTTCACATCTGCTTTGGTATGTTGGTCAACACATCAAAATATGTGTATGTAACAGAGGCCAACTAGTAAGAGCTGTGAATGTAAACCTCACTTCCCTGGCCTCCAAGCGGGAACTCCCTGCATGGTTTCCGCTTGGAGCGGGGCGAGTAGGACCGGAGGGGTTACACTGGTGCCGTGACCCAGATGGAAGTGGGGTTTAGGGGGTGAGTGTGAAGGACGTAGGCTAGTAAGAGCCGTGCATTTAAACTTCACTCCCCTGGCCTCAAGAGGCACTGTAGCGACTGACGCTGGAGGCTGCGGTCTTTAGCGTCCTTGTTAGTCCGCCCGCCTCCCACTCCGAATCCCGCTCAGAACAGGTCAAGGATTACATTTGGTGCCGTGACCCGGTTGAGAGTGAGGTTTAGAGGGGTGAGTGTAATGGAGGCCAACTAGTAAGAGCTGTGCGAGTGAACCTCACTCGCCTGGCCACAAGAGGCACTGTAGCAACTGACGCTAGAGGCTGCGGTCTTTAACGTCCTTGTTAGTCCGCCCGCCTCCCATGTCGGAGACGCCAGTTCGAGTCCCCCTCGGAGCGGGGCGAGTAGGACTGGAGGAGTTACACTTCTTTAAAACATAACAAAAGATGATTAAAATATGAATCAAAATGTACTTTAAAGTTAAACGTTTAGTTTGACCTTATTACAAAGTGCACCTTTTTTAAAACCGTGCTTGTGTTAAGAAACATTATGATACTCTCTTTAAGTAAACGTAAGTAGCATTTTATTTTATTCATATTAGGCTATCTGCAAGTCCCCCCTTTTTTTACACATATAGGCTACGTTTAAGTTTTGAAGTACACTTCAAGTGCACATTACATTCAAATAACACTTATTTTAACTCTCTTTTTTTTTTTTACTAGGGGTTGATATAGCAAAGGTGGAGGTAGGAATGGATGCTCAATAAAAACTGAGCTACACTGCAGCGGGTTTAGCGATGGAGCGCGCGTCGCGAGAGTAGAGGATAGGCAGCACTATTTATAGCTAATCCTGTTTAAGCGAGGTCATGCTCTCTACCGTCCCTGAGACAGAGCAGTGGAGTTAAATGCTCGCGTGCCAGCGTACGAGGAGCATCGCCTGCGCTTTTGGTTCATCGTACCAAAAAAAACAACAACAACACATCCCCAGAGGCTATTTAGCATTATAAATATCACAGGGGATTTTTCTATGCTTGTTTGGCTTATATGGGAAGACACATTACAACTATTTTCAGAATTTTTTAAAAAAAAATTTATAAATAGTAGCCTATTCTTCAATAGCTTCTATCCTCAATCTTTAAAAAAAAACAAAAAACGATTTCACTCTTATATTAGATGTGGCGGCATAGTGGAGCAAAGCCTTTAATAAAATAATTCTGCAATATGGCCCTCCTCTTGTTGCTAATAATAATAATACATCAAGTTTATCATGGCCCGCTTGTCCATCACATCCCCCTATCTTTGCTGGTTGCTGGTGATGACAGCTGTTTCAACAAAGGATGACACCTGTACCTGGGACAAGCGCTGGCCAATGGGAGTCTGCGTTAAATCCCGAGCCGTGCCTCTGACGTAAATCTTCCACAGACTCCAGCGCGGTGGGCGGGTCGTTACGGATCGAGTTGTAGATCCACTGCGCGAGACTACTGATGCCAAGTGGAACTGACGCGCACCGGTTCAAAGTGAGTAGCCTACACATGAATGCAATGAAAATGCATTATTATACGGTATATAAAAGGATTGTTTCAGATATTACAGTAGGGACCAAATTACATTTTTATCAAATGGCAAGTGACAACAGAATCCGTTTCGGAAACATAGGCTACGGTTTGAAGTTATTCTAACATTTTAGCTTGTGGAAATCGCGTCTTTTTTTGCATGGCTTTTATGATTTCCTCCTTATGTTCTGCTTTATACGTTCTGACAGCAAAATATGATTCGTTATGAAAATTCATTTGCTACTGTTCCGCCCTTACTAAATATTCCCCCAGACTTAGGCTATGCAACGAAGAAAAAAAAAAGAATGGTGTTTTTTTGTCTCTCAGATGAATCTAATGTAAAGCACTATTACATTTTTAGTTACTTAGGCCTATTTCTGATAAAGTTCGCGTCCGTCAGTCGAGTTGTAAATGAGAACTGTGATTGAGAGACTGTCTTTTAGTCTTCCTTCTTGTAGCCTAAACTTCGTGCTCATAAAGCGCTTGCAACACAGGGATCATATGGGCCCATTACTGTGCGCAATGCTGTTTGTGTCGCCAGGAGGATTTTGCATGGCACAATGACTTCATAATCATAACTTCCTGCATCATGCTTTCTGCTTTGGGGGCATGAGCTTTAGGTTTGATTTGTCTTCAGGTCATTTCATGTTTAAAATTTAATGGTAATAAAATAGACCAATAGTAGAATATGTTTATAATTTTATGGTGATGAATGTCATAATATTAACATTTTATCCCGTTCAGTGAGGGTGTGAATAGTGGGAAGTAGTCAAAACAAAATCTGGTAATGTTAACACTTTATTTTAAGGTGACGTAGTTACATGTTACCACATGTACTTACTATAATAATAACAGTAAATTAAGTAACTAACTCTTAACCAAACCCTAACTGTAACTCTTCTATACATGTAGTTAATTAATATTACTTGGTACTTATTTGAGTAATTACAATGTATCTACGTCATCTTAAAATAAAGGGTTACACTTTATTTTAAGGTGTCATTGTTACAGTGTAATTATATATTTAAGTACTGAGTAATATTAAGCAACTACATGTAGCCTAATTACTATAGGGTTAGGGTATTAGGATTCGGTTAAGGGGTTAGTAGTTGCATGTAATTGTGCATAATTTACTGTTGTTATTATTATGTTAAGTACATGTAAAATGTAACAAGGACACTGTAAAATAAAGTGTTACCAAATAAAGTGTAACCCAAAACGTTGATATGGTCTCAAAATATGTACAATTCAGCAAAGTTTTTTTTGTTTAGCCTAAGTAACCACAAAGTTAATACACATACCCTAGCGAACAGATGGTGATAACCATAGCAACAGTTAGCTGCTTGAGAGGTTTCTTCACGTCAAAGAAACGTACATACCACTATTAATCTTTTTATTATAAATTTACACATTTGTCACTCAAAAAACTTAAGTATTTTATAGCTAACCATTAACTCGCTTTGCAAAGGGCAACAAAAGACAAGCTGGGGTGCAAACATCAAATAAAAATCCCTTATCGCCTTGAAGGCTTCTTGTTTCTGCCATAGGCCTAAATATGGATGAGCCATTGCCAACATAGACTATAGCCATTGTGCCTATCTATGCAAAGTGTATCATGATAGAGTTATGTGAAAGTCATGTGATATTTCATGTCATACAGCAAAAATATACAATACTGAACATATTAGATATAGCTAGCGTCCTGTAAAATAACAAGATATTACTGTCAAATGCTCATTTATTAACACTTCTCACTTATTCCCTTCATTTAGACAGTAATATTCCATATCTGATGCATGTGACTCACACTTCTCATTCACAGCATGGATGAATATGGATTTTAGTTTAAAAATGTGTGTGGCACATTGAAAAAGGTGCAGCTGTGTCATAATCATAACTGCCTGCATCATGCTTTCTGCTTTGGGGGCCATGAGCTTTAGGTTTGATTTGCCTTCAGGTCATTTCATGTTTATAATTTTATGGTAAACTAAAATTGACCAATAGTAGAATATGTTTATAATTTTATGATGGATGTCATTATTTTAACATTTTATCCCGTTCAGTGAGGGTGCGAATTGTGGGGGGTAGTCAAAATAAAATGTGGTAATGTTAACACTTTATTTTTAAGGTGACGTAGCCATATCTGATGCATGTGACTCACACTTCTCATTCACAGCATGGATAAATATGGATTTTACTTGAAAAATGTGTTAGGCACATTGAAAAAGACTGTGTGTTGACATTCTTTATAAAAGTCAGATTTTATAATCTTACAATACCAGTTTGGACGTCACATAAAAGGATTGTGTATAAAACCTCAAATAGTGACATTCAAGCTGTTCTTTCAGCCTTCTTTATGAAATTCCCCTTTTACTGTGATCCAAATAAATGTACCAAATTAAAGCTTCTTTGTTTAATACAAAATAGTAACTCTTGGGCTCTATCCGGCTCCCTCAGAAGTCTGAATGAACTGAGGGTACTCTCTAGGAATGAGTAAATGTGTTTGTCTGTGTTCAACAGCGCATACTCTTCCATACAGCAGCCGGGGCTGTGTGTCTCACTACTGCCACGGATTGTCTAATTAGATTAAGCAAGAAGCTTTCCCTAAGATAATCATTCAGCAAGCCATTTCCTCTAATGGAGACTGTGCTCCTCAAGACTGTAAACTGAAGGTCAAATAGTGTAAAGTATAGGATCATTTTAGGCATGACGCTTTGTAATACAGACTTTTGTGTTGTTTGGGGTAATTGTACATGACAGCGAGTCACACAGTCTCTGACATCAGCACCTTCTGACTGTGCTGGTCAAGGTGCTGCATTTGTCTCGTTGCAGGAATGGAAACAAATCTGTGAGTATATACTTTTTCGTCTGTTTAATGATAATGAACTGAAGTATGTCGACTGTCACGGTGGGTTTTAGTTTAGCGTTTCTGTAAAATAATGATTTCAGTCGTTTGATTGGCATGTCAAGGTTGGATTTTGTTGTTTTCTTCTCTAATTGGGAAAAATACTTATTTGACACTGATCAAAAGTAAAGATTAAACTCCAGTAGTATTGCGAACGAACAAGCATTTAATGTCTGAAGAAATATGAGGTGCTTTAAAGTCTTAAAACTGCACATTTGTTCAAGGTAACCAGAGCATATTGTGTTGTCTGTGACCTTTGAGAGGACTTTAGATGTCACGCCAAACAGCCTTTAAATCCTAACATAATTTACAATTACAATAATGCCGGACTTTATTGCTGATTTGCAGTGACAATTGTATGTTCATTTGTTTGTTTGTTCAGTTATTATTGTTAAATTAACTATTTGCAAAATTCTAGTAGTATTAATAAGACTAAAATAACAGTGGTTAGATAATCTGTTCCTTCTGTTATATCCTCTAAAACTTTATTTCCCACTCTCTGTATTTTGAACAGAACTTTTGAGTCACGTCTATTGTTTTTGGCAGGTCTCTTCTAGACGAGATGCCAGTTTTATGTAACAGAACTAATTTTAGCATTCCGCTCTTTAAGCAGACGTAACGGATCTTTCCACTGAAGGGTCATTACAAAAGCCTAATGTCACTTTGTATACCTATCAATATCATATCTAACAGTGACACATGGTTTGATGTGACTTCCTTTGTTGATTGACAGTGGTATCACTGGATCTGGCAGTTGTGACAGGACACGAATAATCACATTTTATTTGGCTTCGGGAGCTAAATGTTCATCAAAGCTGACATTGGAACGATAGAGCATGTAATGAACTTGCTTTCTGGTTTTGTTTCAGATGTATCTTGGTGCACACCTGATGATTTGACCTTCAGTGACCCCAATTAAACGAAGATGAGAGAAGATACACCAGAAACTCAAGTAGAAATGGCATTCGAATTACACCTGGTTTGTCATCAAAAGTGTCGCTTTTTGCATCCCTGAGGAAAATAAGTCTGGATATTGTCACCGCTTGCCCAAGGGGAAGCCACTTCTCCTCAGTTTTTTGGTGCTTTTCTTCGGGACCATGGCCAGAAACTCATTCCGTGGGTCAAAGTACAGGGCAGAGGCCAATCATGATGGAGAGTTTGGCTGTACACTCAAAGAGCTACGCTCTCTCATGGAATTCAGAGGGACAGATGGATTACAAAAGATTCAGGAGTGCTTTGGAGATGTTCAAGGACTCTGCTCCAGGTTAAAATCATCACCAACAGAGGGTAAATATTTCATTAATAATTGTCAATAATATGCACTTATATTTTCTTTTTTATTATTTCCAAAACAAGCCCACTTTATGAATAACTTTATATTTGGTTGACCTGGAAAACTGTCAAATTTACTATGCTAGTCAAATTTGCTGTTTAAGTCATTTGAACTCATTTTTTAAAATATTGCCTTGATGAATCTTGTATAACTTAAAAAATAAAGTTGAAATTGGTGAAATTATTTTGATAAATTAAAGTAATGGAAAAACACATGTTGCTATGGCTTATTGATATTTTTTATTTTTTATTACAGTGCATAGGAAATGAGAATGCACAATTAAATATCCAATATCAACTAATACCGATAAATGTACAAAATCCCTAATATTTTCCGGTTACCGATATGATACCAATATATCATGCATACTTTCAGCTCTGCTGAGCCACAGGTCTTATTAAACCAAATAGTTTTGTGACGCTGATGCTGATTTAGCCTGGTGGATATACTATAGATCTGAGCTGAGCAAAGATTGAATCTGATCCAGGACCTCTCACCATTTCGCTCTTGAGCAAGGCATTTAACCTCAGGCCCCACCAGGAAGATTGTCTCTGTAACAAGTGTACTGTAATCACTTTGGATAAATGGGTCAGTTAATTA
The DNA here is from genome assembly GCF_051911475.1 of Siphateles boraxobius. Taxonomy (NCBI): domain Eukaryota; kingdom Metazoa; phylum Chordata; class Actinopteri; order Cypriniformes; family Leuciscidae; genus Siphateles; species Siphateles boraxobius. The sequence goes on along the minus strand of NW_027509192.1, from coordinate 9,714,731 downwards.
CCTAATTAGCAATTAGAAGTTTCAGAATTTTTTTTCCATTTGCTTGTGCGTAGCATTGGAGCTTTCATTAAGGACCATATAGCTTTGATCAAGGACAATATATTAGCTTTTAAGACTCTCTCAGCATCTCTTTTGGATGATGGAGCCCATAATGAGGTACATAGTTCGTCTGCACGCTCCAGGTGACCACTTTATGCAGCCTAATTTGGACTAAATTAGGGAGTATTTTCATCTAGCATGTTAGATTTTTTTTTACAGCTTATGAACGGTAAAAACTTTGACAGCCAATCAGAATCCATCCTGGTTTAAAGAGCGTGATCATTCAAAACGGCAGGCTGAGAATAAACAGAATGATATCATGCATTAGTGTGAACGCTACTATAGTTATAGTTATTGTTATTGTTCTTGGTGTGACCGGGCCTTAACTCATGTCTTACAGTATAGGCCCATGTCATTTTGCATTACCATTGAAGTCACTTTAACTTCTGGTTAAATAAAAAACAATACTGTGATTGACTCGACAAGCAGCATATTTTGCAGCATATTTTGCGATATGTTACATAAATTGAGTGTGATCATTACAAATTTATAAGACATGCACAATGCATAACATACATTATTTCCATTACATAGAAAAGGAAATGAAAAAATCGCGATAATAGTCATTATTTTGGTAAAACTTTACAATGTTTAATTTGTTAACATTAGTTAACATGAACTAACAGTAACAATGAAAATACTTTTTAGCATTTCTAATTTAGTTAATGTAAAATTCAGCATTTACTAATACATTATTAAAATCAAAAGTTGTATTCTTTGTTAATATTTTTTAATGGACAATGAACATTTGTATTTTTTGCTAGTTTCTGTATTAACTAACACGAACTAATGGGACCTTATTGTAAAGTGTTAATGATATTTTAAATTATTGACAACCCTAACATTTTAGTCATCATTTATGTTTTTCTAAGTGTCTTTCTAAGTGTCCCTGGTTAGGAATCAAAGCTATAATGAATAACAATATTTAAAAAATTTAATTAACCTCCCTTACACCACTTGTAGTTAAATCTCAGTTATTATGTGTCAGTTAAAATATGTTTAACCACTGGAAATGATTGCCTTTCTTGCTTAGCAAGTAGCATCTGGCATTATTATCAAAGTGACCGTGTCGTCTTAGATTTTACAGTACCTTTCCAGTTTGCACATTTCACCTTTGTAATCATCTCCTTCTGTGCTTCTAGTTTAGACCAATCCGTCTACATAATATATCAACAAACTCAACTCCAATCATTTGTCTTACACCATGATAAGCTTATGTTTCCCTTGATAATTCCAGCGAAATATGTTTACAACTACTCTTGTGATTCTTTCATTTAAGATTTTAATGTGCATTATAAATACACGGTCTTTCTGTTTTGAAAGTCTCTCTTGTAACAATCTGATCTTGATTATCGGTGCATTAAGTCCGATTTATCTTGTCATCCATCCATATTGTCTGGTTCGATTTGCACTGGCTTACTGCTCTGTGCTGACATATTTAGCTCTGTCATGAACCATAACAGACAGTTGTTAGATCAGTTTATGTCTAGATCAGACATAACAGATCAGTTTACCTCATGTAATCCCACTCACCTCAAACCGAGGCAGGCTCTTCATTGCTCTGCTTCACGCTAATCTCTCTGGCCGCTGCTCTGCTGCATGGGGTTTACATTCATTTTTGCCCTTGCCAACGGTGGGTAAACCTTTGAGGGGACAGAGGACTAGCGTTTTTCAATTGAGCAAGGGCAGGAAGAGAGGGATTACACTGTTAGTGTTCAGGCTGTCCTCTTACTTGCGCAGGGGTTGGCTTGATATGTTTTGGAATCCATTATGTTTAAAATGAAAAACAAAACAAAATATAAACCCTCTCCAAATCCAATTCAATTTCTCAAGCATCGTAAAATAGAACTAGAATAAGTCCAAGTTTGAGGATTGACTTATTCACTCAACTTGATCCATCCGTCATTTTACAAAAATGATTTACAATTACAAACTCAGTACATATTAACCTCAGCCTCATTCAGACTGTCAGTCCACATACAATTTTTGGAATAACTCCAGGCATACTTGTACGTTTCTGCCACTGCCTCATAAGACAAAGTAGTCCAGCGTGGCGTTTACACATTGTCTTTTTAGTAAATAAGACAACATTTGTATTGCAAACCCCTCCATGTTACGGTTGTTGTTGTGTTTTGGCATATACCTACCAACACAACATCATTGGCCCTGTCACATATGGCACCTTAAACACTCGCAGTCTTCTTACAAGTCTCTGCAAAAGTGCGCATCAAGGGTGCCTATCAACCGCAAAGGGGGTGCTCGTCACCCTTTTGAAACCTAAAATGACAAATGGGACACCCTATGGTCTCATGGACTTAATGGACACGTGTACGTGGCAGCCATTGTAAGTCGACAAGACCGAAAGAGCATATGAAGTGTGCCATTTAGGACAAGGCCATTGCCATATAAACCGATGCAGATATTCCGGAAAATGAAAGAGTGACATAGGACAAAGTTCGGATTTGCACAGTTGTAATACACAATATGTCGATAATTTTAGATCAGATTCCAATCGGATGCACAAATGATCAGATTTGGACTGACAGTGTGAATGTAGCCATAGATACCCCATAAGGTGTGATTTATAGGTTTTTAGGTCATCTAAAAGTCAAATCTAATTCAAACATTAGCTTACTAACAAACCTTTCAGAAATCTCTTCATCTTTGAACAATGCAGGGGTGTTAAATTATGCTATTAGAAAATCCTCCTGACTGTAATGGCGGTATAATATTTTTACAATCAGAACCATAACCTTGTTAGATCAAATAAATTGTTACAATACAATATTATAAATACAATATTTGTTGTGGTTATTTGCATTTAAAATCCATTTTTATTGCACAACATTTTTATTATCTATACCTTAATGTTTTCAGTAATAGTAATGCATAAGTAATTTGACCGTGCCCTTTCTCTTTGTCTTCTAGGATTAAGTGGGCATTCTGATGACATTGCAAGAAGAAAAGAAGAATTTGGAAAGAATTTTATACCACCTAAAAAGCCCAAAACATTCCTCCAGTTGGTGTGGGAAGCATTGCAGGATGTGACTTTAATTATTTTGGAAGTTGCAGCAATAATATCCTTAGGCCTTTCCTTCTATAGACCTCCTGATGGCGAGAGAGAATGTGAGTATCGTAGGGCTTTTAAGCTTGCTATGAATAATATGCCTCTGTTTCTCTTGTGCAGTGGTACTCTGGAATAACAATGAATTTGAAATTGTAACATGGCCTAAAGGTGACGTAGTGCTGTTATGTATTCAGCTCAGGACTTCTGGTTTTAGCAAAAAAATATTTTCAAAAATACTTTTATCTGAGCCCTGCTCTGCATTTAGGAGTAAAGTCCTGCATACCCTGCTGAAAAATCCAGCATAAATTCCATTTTGGTCCAGGCTGGTTTATGCTGATTAGAGCTGGTATAGTGCTAATATAGATAGTGAACCAACATAGTCATGATGTTCTCAATCAAAACTGTTGAGCTGGTGTAGCTGGTCCACCCATATTACCGTTTCCCATTCTGGTACCATCATGCAAAACACACCTTTATTTGGTTAACAGCAATGCCGGATTTTCAGCAGGGCATCCTTTACTTATAAACAAGGTGCAAAACTGACATTTTGCCATTTTTGAAATTGCCTTCCATGGGCCAGATTAATGTGAGACTGCAATCCTGTAAAAGCACCAATGGGAGTGGAAAGTTCTGCATGCTATTTACTGACACAGACAAATTCGCATAGGGTCGCCAACAAGCAGATAATCGGGTGTGTTTGTGATCTGCTAACAACACAGGCAAAGAATGGGTTAAGGCATGCTTTATTTTGGGCGTTAAATAATCCTGCAAATACCAGTGAATGGATTACCGCAAACCTTAGTAAGTCATGTTGCACGATTCATTTGAATTACTCCCATAAATATTGCGAATGAAAAGGAAAGTCCTACAAATGCATCTGCAATAAGGTCAGGTGTAAAAATTACAAGTGTCCACGCCATTTCATCGCTGATTTTTCACTGTGGGTATTTAGTAAATCCTGACAGTAGTTTTTTAATGCCATCTGATGGTTTGGGTATGTATGGGTCAATATAAATTATTTTCTTGCATGTTTGTGACATATAGCACAAGTCAATGTGTCAGTTGCAGCATCATATTCAAGATGAGTCAGTCTCTCAATGTTAAATTTGGACCCTGCTTATGCTGCACATAAAACTAAAGACCTTGAAATTCTCCTAAATGAACACTTCAGACTTATATACATTGATCAAAAGTGCATACACTGATTTTTTTATGTTTTGAATTTGAAAGAGGTCTATTATGCTCACCATCTGCATTTATTGGATAAAAAACAGTAAAAACTGTAATATTGTGAAATATTATTACAATTTAACATAGCTGTTTTCTATTTTAATTTATTCCTGTGATCAAAAGCTGAATTTTCAGCATTATTGCTCTAGTCTTCAGTGTCACATGATCCTTCAGAAATCATTCTGATATGCTGAATTGCTTTATTATTATCAATGATAAAAAAACAGTTGTGCTGCTTAATATTTTTGTGGAAACAGTGATACAGTTTTGATGAATAGAAAGTAAAGAAAAAGAGCATTTATTTTAACTACAAATCTTCTGTAACATTATCAAAGTCACTTCTTAACTGAACTGCTCAACTGTCACAACTGAATGTAATTGCTGAATAAAAGTATTAATTTCTTGCAAAACAAATCTCACTGACCCCAAACTTTTGAAAGGTAGTATGCATTTAACATATATCTAGTCTTATAATCTAAGACTTATATACACAAGATGCCATTGTAGCTATTTCTTACAGTTACTTTCACATTAATGCAGACTGTGGTAGGGCGGCTGGAGGAGCTGAGGACGAGGGTGAAGCAGATGCGGGCTGGATTGAGGGTGCTGCCATCCTCTTGTCCGTCGTTTGTGTGGTTCTTGTCACGGCATTCAACGATTGGAGCAAAGAAAAACAATTCCGAGGACTGCAGAGCCGCATCGAACAAGAACAGAGGTTTACTGTGCTTCGAGGCGGTCAAGTCATTCAGATTCCTGTATCCGAGATTGTGGTTGGAGATATCGCACAAGTAAAATATGGTAAAATTATGGTCTCCTTTGAGATTCAAAACTGTTTTTAATATATTGGACAATCAAGAATGAGTCTGACATATTTTTTTAGTATGTAATCAAGATTTCATTATTTACTCAACCCTCGTGTTGCTTTAAACTCACATGCTGTTAGATGGAATTTTAGAAAGAAAACGTATAGAGCTCTAGCCATAAAGTGACAGTTTATGGTGACCATATCTGTCAAGCTTAAAAAAAAGGATGTGATTCTGCATGTGAAAGTGCTATGAAATAGAAAGCCTGAAATGACATTTCAGTTCGATTCTCACACAGACTTATAACTTCAGTAGAGTCATGTGAACTGGTTTTGTGGTTCTTTAAATTGTCGTTATATGAAAAGAGCTGTATGAAGGGAAACAAGCTGCATACTGGTTTGGAACAACACGAGGATGACACAATCATCTTTTTTGGACGAACTATTCCTTTAAAAAGTAATGTTAAAGTATATAAAATACAGATTTTTTGCATTAGTCTGTTTTTTGTTCTTGCGTTTTGGTTTGCATCGGTCTTGCTCGATTAAAACCTCTCTTTTGGCTTGCAAACATCTGTCTGTTGTGTCTCAGACGACACCATCTGTCCTTTGTGCTTGCAGGTGACCTCCTTCCTGCTGACGGTGTACTAATCCAAGGCAACGATCTGAAAATTGATGAGAGCTCCCTCACTGGAGAGTCAGACCATGTCAAAAAAACTCTGGAAAAAGACCCCATGCTTCTTTCAGGTTTTTCCTCTGCTTTTCTTAAAGTGACAATAATCGTAAAAGTTTTGCCATTGCAATATATGGAACCCTATATACATGTCCATTTTTATCCTGTTTGCTCAGGCACGCATGTGATGGAGGGCTCCGGAAAAATGCTGGTCATTGCAGTGGGGGTGAACTCTCAGACGGGAATCATCTTCACTCTGCTCGGAGGTGGAGATGATGATGATGATGATGACGATGAGGAGAAAAAAGAAGAGAAGGAGAGGAAAAAGAGGGAGAAGGAGGAGAAAAAGAGGGAGAAGGAGGAGAAAAAGAAAGAAAAAGAGAGGAAGAAGAAAGAAAAAAAGAAAAGTATGTAGCTGAAGATGAGTTTCTGAAATGTATTTCCAAAATAATTCCTCAAGTATCGATTCTTTTCTAACCGGGTTTAGAATTTGAAATGCATTTATTTTGTAATGTTGGCCAGGAACTGTGTAGATACATAATTTTAATCATAAATGACTAAAATCTCACATCATGTCCAAATTATCTGTATCTATAAATATTACAAATATGTGATTGATCTATATCACTTTTCAGACAAAAAGCCAGATGCAACAGATAAAAAGAAAGGTGTGTATCAGCGCATATGCTGTAATCGTAGATCATAGCATTTCCTTTAGATCAGTGGTTCTCAGCTGGTGGGTCGTGACATAAATGTGCCGCAAGTCTGTTCTGATGGGTTGAGGATTTTGACAGCTGGCAAAAACACTGCTAAATGCAAATAATAAAATGCGACAAACCATTTAATCAGGCATTGCTTCTTATATCTTTGGTTGTTGAGCAATCAAACCAATGAAACAGTATTTTTTGGTGCAAATTCATCTGCCACTTGGATAAATCTAGTTCAATTAGGTAGATGACGTGACCTCATTGTCACAAAGTCATCTTGATGGGCCTATGCAATGATAATATTAATACATTTTAATGTTTGGCGTGATTCCAAACCAGTCCAGCGTAAATCCCGCCCTGCAGCTAATTTCATTGGTTATGCTTACAGTGACGGGTAAGTTTAGAGATCAGTGTTTGGTTTAGTAGGCAATCAGTACAGTGATTGACATGACCAATGAAATCTTTAGAATCTGCTGCAGGCCGTGGTTTGGGGGGGGGGGGGGGGGGGGGGATCAGGCATTTGATATTAAGGACATTTTCACTTTTTTATGACAAAACCAGTTGAGAACCACTACAGGCAAATTAGTTACAGGAAGTAGCAGTCACTGACATTGTTTAGTCAATAGTTGCTCTTTTGCAGTAAGAAGATTGATATGATTAGCAGTAAGAAGATTAGTGCCTTTGGCCTTACAGCTGTACTTTTTCCTCTTGTCCACATACAAACACATACAGGCAGACACATACTGTAGATCTCCACAGTAAACAATTTGTCACAGTTTTCACAAAAGTATTAAGCAGAACAACTGTTTTCAACATTGGTATAATAATAAGAAATGTTTCTTGAGCAACAAATCAGCATATTAGAATTATTTCTGAAAGATCATGTGACATTGAAGACTGGAGTAATTATGCTGAAAATTTAACTTTGCCATTACAGGTATAAATTACATTTTAAAATAAACGGGGCAATTCCAATAGGGTCCTTACCTCATCGATGCTCGGGCCCTAAATATATTAAAATAGAAAAGTTAATAAACACTGTAAAAAGTTAAGATGCCGTTACATTATGACGCTATTTCTTATATTTTGTATTTCGTAACGCAATGTATTCTGGTTCAGTCATTTTGACTTCAATGAAACCTCTTTTTTATTTAAAAAAAAACACATTTAAATAAATCATTTTTGTTCAGTAACATTTCGATACATGCACTTGCATAGTTTTAAACTTAACTTTTTGGTTTCTGCCTCATTCAGAGAAGGATGGAGGCACAGTGGAGATGGAGCCCCTCAATAGTGATGATGGAACAGAAGAAGAGCAGAAAAAAACCAAGATACCAAAGAAAGAGAAATCGGTACTTCAAGGGAAGCTTACTAAACTAGCTGTACAAATTGGGAAAGCAGGTAAAAAAAAAAGATTCTGTGATTTCTTAAAATTTGCAAGATACTAAGATTATTTTTGGTCCAATTTATATGTGTTGCCTTGTTTCACAACTCATAGAGGTGATGTGCATGTGCATGTTTTTTTTCTTCTTCAATTTTGCCAGGTCTCTTAATGTCGGCCATCACAGTCCTCATTCTTATCGTGTTCTTTTTGGTGGACACTTTCTGGATCCAGGGGCTTCCGTGGATCAAAGAATGCACTCCCATCTACATCCAGTTCTTTGTCAAGTTCTTCATCATCGGTGTCACTGTGCTGGTTGTTGCCGTGCCTGAGGGTTTACCCCTTGCCGTCACCATCTCATTGGCCTATTCTGTAAAAGTATGTGGTTCATGTTTTGCAGAACTTTAATGACAAACTTGTACATACAAAAGGTACTTGTACTGTAGTAAAGTCATCTATGTCATTATCTGTAGAAAATGATGAAGGACAACAACCTGGTGAGACATCTGGACGCTTGCGAGACGATGGGCAATGCCACTGCGATTTGCTCTGATAAAACGGGCACCCTTACCATGAACAGAATGACAGTGGTTCAGGTGTATATTGGAGACAGACACTACAGGAAGGTCCCAGAACCTGATATGATTCCTGGCAACATCATGAATCTGCTCGTCACAGGCATCAGTGTTAACTGTGCGTATACTTCAAAAATAATGGTAAGAAACAATATTTTGCATTAATGTGTGCTTGTGTGAGAGAGTCCTCAAAGACCAGCAACAATCATCAAAATCCTTTTAAATATACAGTGGAATCCCAAGAAATGTGGCCACAGGAGAAAATTACTCTGATTTGCATATATTTTTTTTTTATTACAAATTATATTATCACCCAGTATAGAAATTTGAGTGACTTTTTTTAATTATGTTCCATTTTGATTTGATGGCACGAACACATGAGCTGCGCGATCTCCACAAGCTTCTGTAAAATAATCAGTGTCACAAGTTAGTATAATAGATTAAATATAATATAGTATAATATATTATATAAAAGTGTGTTCTTCATTTTATGTATATTATACTATATTTAATGAACTTCTTCATTTTATGTCATAACCTTTATTTCTAATGCATGTCTATAGACAGTCTCAAGATATATATATATTATTTATTTAAAGATAAATCAATGTGGTTTCAGACTTTTGGACCACACTACATTAAAACCTTTTGTTGTCATCATTTATATGATTTAAGCTATTTTTTGTTAGATTAGACTTGGTTTCATGATTTTTATAAATCCCTTTTTTCTGTCTAGGCTGCCGAGAAAGAGGGTGGTCTGCCGCGACAAGTCGGGAACAAAACTGAATGTGCCTTGCTAGGGTTTACCACTGATTTACGGAAAGATTACCAAGCCATTCGCTGTGAATATCCTGAGGAAAAACTGTACAAAGTATACACATTTAACTCAGTCAGGAAATCCATGAGTACCATCCTCAAAAATTCAGATGGAAGTTACCGTATGTTCAGCAAAGGAGCGTCAGAAATCCTCCTGAAAAAGTAAGTACGCATTTAATATTTCAGATGAGAATGATTTTGATATTATTTGCTACTTGCTAGATGGTTTTCAGGTGGTATTATTAGGGGGGAGAAACAATCTCAATACAGCATTTGACTGGACAGAAATCTGTATAGTTCAGGGTGAGTCATCATTATTTTTGATCCAATTTTCCTGGAAGAGACAGAGCATTTAATAGTTTGGAAATGTGACCGTGGTTTTAGATATTTCTATGTTTTTGAAAGAAATCAACACTTGTATTTACCTAGAATGCAATAAATGGATCAAAAATGACTGTAAATACATTTACAATGAAACAGATGAAAATGATAATGTTACAAACGAAAGCTTAGTAATAATAATTGGTTTGAATGCGAGACTACGTACTTGTATCATTAACTTACAAATTATAATCTTTAATATTTCCCCAGGTGCTGTAAAGTCCTGTCAACCAATGGCGATGCAAGAGTCTTCAAGCCCATTGATCGGGATGACATGGTGAAAAAGGTGATTGAGCCCATGGCCTCTGAGGGCTTGAGGACCATCTGCCTCGCCTACAGGGACTTCCCTGTTTCAGATGGAGAGCCTGATTGGGATGATGAGGCCGATATCCTGACTGGTCTCACCTGCATTTGTGTGGTGGGCATTGAGGATCCTGTTCGACCGGAGGTAATTGCTCACATGACCCTTAATCCTATTCCATCCACTTTCATTCATGGAAAATGTGCATTTGATAGTAAAAACAAAGCAAGGACGTGCTGAAGTGCTCATTACTGTGGGTCAGCATGTGTTTGTTAACACCTAAACCCTGGGTGGTATAATCTCCACAGGTCCCCGATGCTATTAGGAAGTGCCAGAGAGCAGGGATCACTGTGCGCATGGTCACTGGAGACAACATTAACACCGCTCGAGCTATCGCAACCAAGTGTGGCATTCTCCATACCGGTGACGACTTCTTGTGCATTGAAGGCAAAGAGTTTAACAGGCGGATACGCAATGAGCTGGGAGAGGTGAGGTGGTCAAAAAAAATCTTGTTTATTTTTCATTTAAGTAAAAGGTTGATATTAAAGGCCTCCTCCTCTTTACAGATTGAGCAGGAGCGCCTGGACAAGGTCTGGCCCAAACTGCGTGTACTTGCAAGATCTTCTCCAACTGATAAGCATACATTAGTCAAAGGTAATCAATTTTAAAACAGGACTGTTGCTATTACTTGTGGTGCATATTACAGTCTGACTGCATTTAAGAATGTTTTGCTGTATCTTCAAGGTATAATTGATAGCACCGTCGTTGAACAGAGACAAGTAGTTGCTGTCACTGGAGACGGAACCAATGATGGCCCTGCGCTAAAAAAAGCTGATGTTGGATTTGCGATGGTATGATTTTTCAGTTTTAAACAACTGACTAGCACATCACTGTAACAGACCTAACAATTTCAAATGAAAATTGAAGTTACGACAAATGAAAAAAGAAACAAGCTCACTATGTTTCAATCCATGTTGCGAATTGAATCTGAATATTGCAAGAATAATGAGCAAATGAAGCAGTGTTTCATCCCATGTGTTCAATAGATCAAAATGTTTACTTATGGGGAAATAAGCGCAAATTAAAATTCCCCAGGATAATCACTTGGGAAGTTAGTAATAAATATAATAAATACATTTTTAAATATAATATTTTGTTATCTTTTTTATCTTAATGTGTGGTCACATTAAACCATATTCAGTGGTCAAAAGTCACATTCAATAAGACAAAAATTTCTTGGGCAAAAAAAAGGTCCTTGTCCACTCTCAATTGTGTAGTGATGCATGAAGAACCGCTCGCACAAAAGTCACTTTCATTTGTAATGCAATATCACACAATTAGCATGAACAAGCTTAGTTGGAAAATGAATGAATGTTGAACATTGAATGAATTTTGAGTAAATGAGTACATTTTGACAGTGATGTGTCATTTGTAGGGCATTGCTGGTACAGATGTGGCCAAAGAAGCATCAGACATTATCCTGACAGATGATAACTTTAGCAGCATTGTGAAGGCAGTGATGTGGGGGAGGAACGTCTATGACAGTATCTCCAAGTTCCTCCAGTTTCAGCTGACCGTTAACGTGGTGGCTGTCATTGTGGCGTTCACTGGAGCCTGTATTACACAGGTCCGAGTACTGCTTCTTCTTTCTTCTGTCTATCTATCTTGTACCACCTCATTCTTTCCCTTAAACCTTTTGCTTTTTGTACACAGGACTCCCCTCTCAAAGCTGTACAGATGCTGTGGGTGAATTTAATCATGGACACGTTTGCGTCACTAGCTCTAGCTACGGAGCCTCCCAATGAGGCTTTACTGTTGCGCAAACCGTACGGCCGCAACAAGCCCCTTATTTCCCGAACCATGATGAAGAACATCCTCGGACATGCTGTATATCAGCTAACCATCATCTTCACGCTGCTGTTTGCCGGTGAGCATCATCGAAATATTTAGAGCATCCAAATGGAGTAAACCGGCTAATATATCTCTGACTTTACCTTTCTCTCAGGTGAGCAGATATTCGATATTGACAGCGGAAGGAACGCTCCTCTTCACGCTCCTCCTTCAGAGCACTACACCATCGTCTTCAACACCTTTGTGATGATGCAGCTCTTCAACGAGATTAACGCTCGGAAGATCCACGGTGAGAGAAACGTTTTTGAGGGCATCTTCAAAAACATGATCTTCTGCACCATCGTATTCGGGACCTTTGTTATCCAGGTAGGTTGCATTTTAATCTCTAAAAGCCTGCGTCAATTATCAACAATTGTTCCGAATTCCAACATGTTTTTGTTTTTTAGATCGTAATCGTGCAGTTTGGAGGGAAGCCTTTTAGCTGTGTAGGTCTCTCTGTTGAGCAGTGGATGTGGTGTGTTTTCATCGGTTTTGGCTCTCTTCTTTGGGGGCAGGTAGGCCTTTTAAAGCATTTAAACTCCTGCTGACTTTGACATGATGCACTGGTTGAAATGTATTGTTTTCCTCACCAAAACCCCTATGACTTCTGACAGTTGGTTACCACCATTCCCACAAGTCGCCTGAAGTTCCTGATGACAGCAGGTCATGGCACTCAGAAGGAGGAGATCTCTGAGGATGAGCTGGAGGAGATGGAAGACATGGATGAAATCGACCATGCTGAGATGGAGATGAGAAGAGGGCAGGTTTTGTGGTGTAGGGGTCTCAACAGAATTCAGACACAGGTACTGAATAAAGTTTTCACTCCAGTGTTTTTATTTTTATCTATATGTGGATGCTTCTTCAAATTCAGGCACTTTTACGTCCCAGTATTACATTTTTTAATATATAATGGTCACATACATTCACAAAGGTCACAAAACTAAAACTTTCTGCTACTTTTCAGATTCAGATAGATTTTGTTTTTATCTCTGTCCTAGACTCTCAATCTTAAAATATAAAAACCAACATAAAAATGATTACATGTTAAAGACCTATAATCTAAAAGAGAAAAAAAATTGTGAAATTTTTTTTTTTTTAAAACAACAACAAAAAATGACACAAAATTCACAATTTCAACCAGACTGAACAGCTGTTCCCCTAATAAGTTTTTTAAGTTTCTGTGTTATAAACACAACAGTGTCAGTGAGAGATTGTGAGCAGAATATTTTAATTGTTTTTCATTGCCGAATCCAGCTGTAATTGTAAAAATGATGTGCAAAATATGAAAATATTTGTGTATTTAAGATAAATAAAATGCTAGCTATGAAATGAGCCGCAGCAAGACAAAGGAATTTTCCATTTTATTCCAAAAATGTTTAACCTATTATGCAAAATTCACTTTTATATATTTTTTAACATAATTATTTATCCGCAGTGTGTGTACACAACCACCCTATCGTGGTAAAAATCTATCTACTCCATTCATTATTTTTCCCATAAATCTGAAACGGTGTCTCTGAAAATGAGCCGTTCAGGAATGTACTCCAATTCACATTGGAACAGGCCCCGCCCACAACTGGCACTGATTCTGCCCTATTAGCTTAGCTACTTAGCTCCCTGAGTGAGCTGTACACCGTCCGCCATGTTTATCTCCTTGCCAGAGCATTTAACAGTAGCATTCAAGTAAGAAATGTATTCTTATTAAAGCTACTACAGTTATTCAATCAAGAGCAGTGAGTGATTTTCTGTTTTTCTTTTGTTGTTTGATTTATATTAACATCATATATAGCAGTAAATACTGTTTATACGCTGCTTTCATTTTAATACACAGTTCTAATATACACATGCGGTTTCTTTCCCTGCTTTTTAGGTTCACAGACATAACCTTGTGTGTATTTGTTAGTTTAAGCACAATAAGATGCGAAAGAGGAATTAGTTTAATACTCACGCAGCTTGCTATCTGACAGTCAGCTTTCTGTGCGCTCAGAAAACGTCTCCGGTTACTTACGTAACCTCGGTTCCTTGAAAGGCAAGGAACGAGACATTACGGATGTCGTATATGGGAACTCCTCTCCTCCTTCACTTCCGCTGAAATCTTATAGGCTAACGCCAGCAGAGCTGGCCAATTGACGCAAATATGCAATACTGAACATGCAGTATAAATACAAATGCAGCGTCAATTTCCCTTTAGAATCGAATGAACGCTAAAATCAAATAGCGAACACGGCGGCGAGCGTACTTTCTCGTTCCTTGCCTTTCAGGGAACCGAGGTTACGTAAGTAACCGTAGACCTTCCCTATCAAGGTTACGGAACTTCAACATTACGTATGTCGTATATGGGAACTGTATAAAATCCCGCCGTGGCAGCAAAACAAGCCACAGACAACAGATCCAACACAAAGACCGCCCCCCAGTATGCAAGCTTCCGATAGGCTGAGATTGGCCAATAGCGAACCTCTAACCTCTGAAAGGCCCAAAGGGACCAATCACAAGCTCGCAAAACACTGCCAGAATTTGCATATCCTGAGCAGTATAACCAGGGAAAGTCTGCACTAACTATCAGTCAGGGCAAGAACAACAGTAAGAAGGCCAACGCACAGCGGTGACACAGTAAAACACACAACACATAGAGCAACTCATGAGCGCAGCGCAGAGAAGCTCTCATAATACTGTGCATATAATCAACTCACCGAAAGTACACGAGACGCTAGAGAGGGCAAGTCCAACTTATAAAATCTGACAAACGAGTTCTGAGAAAACCAGCCAGCCGCAAGACATAAATCCTGAATGGACATACCCTTAGTCCAGGTCCACGAAGAGGCTACTGCCCTAGTCGAATGAGCCTTGACGTTAAGGGGGCATTCCTGCCCCTGGCAAACATAAGCCAAAACAATAGCGTCCACGATCCAGTGAGCAAGCCTCTGCTTAGAGACCTCCCGTCCCTTGTTGCACCCACCAAAGCACACAAACAGCTGGTCCGATTGTCGAAAAGCGGCCGAGCGAGAAATGTATTCCCGGAGCGCTCTGACTAGGCAAATAGTACTCTGAGCATCCGAAACCTGAGAGGACAATGGCTCAGCAGACAGTGCAGGCAGAGAAACGATCTGCGCTCTGAACGGGGTATTGAGCGACTTAGGGACATAGCCTGGCCTCGGTCTGAGAGTTACATTACAGTTTCCCGGTCCAAAGCAAATACAGTCATCACTTACAGAGAAAGCCTGTAAATCCCCAACTCGCTTCGAGTTGCAGCAGCAGTGCCATCTTAACCGAGAGCTCCTTAATAGCGATAGAAGCTAATGGCTCAAAGGGCGGACGCGACAGAGCCTCCAAGACCAATGCTAAATCCCACGGCGGCACCGAAGGCGGTCGTGCAGGGCATAATCTCCTAGCTCCCTTGAGGAACCGTGTCACCGACGCATGTCTACCGATAGACTGTCCGTCAACAGGGGGGTGAAACGCAGCAATAGCAGCCACATAGTGCCACAGAGTGGATGGCAGGCTCCCTTCATCCATCTTGTGCTGCAGGAAGCGTAAAATAACCGACACAGAGCAGTTCGCTGGGTCTGTACCGCCATCCTGGCACCATTTAGAGAAAACACCCCACTTCAGAGCGTATAGGCGCCTGGTGGACGGGGCTCGCGCTTCCTCGACGGTATTTAGAGCACGCGAGAGAAGCGTGTCTCGTCCGCTCAGCGACCCTGCAGCGGCCACACATAGAGGTTCCACAGTCCGGGGCTGTGATGCCAGGTCGTTCCGCTCGCCTGAGTTAACAGGTCCTTCCTGAGTGGAATCTCCCATGGCTGCCCTGTCAGTAACTCCACCAGGTCCGCGACCCACGGCTGATTCGGCCAGTTCGGGGCTATTAGAGTCACCGCCACCCTCTCCTCCCTGATTTTGCACAACACCATGGGCAAAATCTTCACTGGAAGAAAAGCATAGAGACGGGCTTTCGGCCAACGTGCAGTTAGCGCGTCCACCTCCCGAGAGGAACGGGACAGCGAGAAGAACGTCCGACAATGCGTTTTCTCGCTCGTCGCAAAGAGGTCGACCTCCGCCCTGCCGAAACGATTCCATATCAGCTGAACCGTCCTAGGGTGAAGCCTCCATTCCCCTTGAGGAATTCCGCTCCTCGAGAGCATGTCCGCCCCGCGATTTAGAACACCGGGGATGTGAGCCGCTCTCACCGAGAGGAAAAACTGGCCTGCCCACAGCAGAAGGGATCCCGCCTGCTTGAAAAGAGCTTTGGAATGTACACCACCTTGACGATTTATGTACGAGACCACTGAAGTGTTGTCGGTTCGAATCAACACATGTTTCTGCTCCAGCCGAGAGCGGAAGGTTTTTAGGGTTAGAGAGACCGCTCTTAGTTCCAGGCGATTTATGTGCCATCCCATCTGCTTCTCTGACCACTGACCCGAGGCGGGCTTTCCCAAGCAGACCGCTCCCCATCCGGTGGATGAAGCGTCCGTCAGGACCTCCACGCGCCGCGTCAGTATATCCAGAAGGATGCCAGAGCTGAAGAGATCTGGGTTCCTCCAAGGGGCCAGGGCGCGGGCGCATCCGCGGGTGACCATAATGCGCATGTGGCCGGAATACCACGCACTCGGGGGGACGCGCGCTTTCAGCCAGAGTTGAAGCGGTCTCATATGCAGCAGCCCCAGATGACACACTGATGAAGCTGCTGCCATTCGACCCAGTAGTCTCTGAAATTCTTTCAGCGGGACGAGCCTGCCAGGTCTGAAGAGACCGAGAGAAGAGCTCAGAGCCTCCGCCCGCTCGGGGGAGAGGCGCGCTCTCATTCTCACCGAATCCAAGCATACTCCTAAGAATGAGGAAGTCTGACTCGGTGTGAGCACACTTTTCTGGGCGTTTTCTGAGCATCTTCAGGTGCCGAAGGAGGGTTTCCACATGGCTGACCAGCGCTTCTTTCGACTGCGCGAGAACCAGCCAGTCGTCCAGATAGTTCAAGACACGCATCCCGCTCGATCTGAGGGGTGAGAGTGCCGCGTCCACGCATTTCGAAAAAGTTCGGGGAGCGAGGGTTAGCCCGAACGGAAGTACCGTATACTGGAACACCGAATTCTCGAACGCGAATCTCAGGAATCGTCTGTGACGCTTTACAATCTGAATATGAAAGTACGCGTAGCCTGCAGCACTTGAAGAAGGGCCATTGCATGCATTGCAGGAAACCGCTTCCCCCGCAGAACCGTAGGCCTTGTTTGCTTTTTGTGCCGTAAATCTGCCAGAGCGGGAGCCGACGGGCAAAGATGTGCGGCGACGGTCTCCTCGACGGGAGGGATGCGGAGATAGCTGTGGTCCCCCGCCTCGTCCATGGGGGGAAACATGGCTTGGGTGGAAGAGAGGGTGCGTTCTGATTGCGGGGCCGCCCACGCCTTCACCACGTGTTCATGAACGTCGGGGAAGAACGGTGTCCCTCTTCTCGAAGCGGCCTAACGGCGGCACGATTGGAGGAACCACGTCTCCAACTTGCTCTTAGATGGTTCATCTGGAGCTATCCATGCTAGGTCCAGCTCCTCGACGGCCTTCGAGAGAATGCGGAAAAGCTCATCCTGCAGGTCCGCCGGGGTTCCTTGTTCCGCGGTCGCCCGCGGAGCGGCCTTCTCCGCACCCCAGTCGTTCTCAGAGGCCGACAGAGACATGGAGTCGTCCTCCTCGCTCGCCCCGAAGGACACGAAGTCCGTGACGTCGCGAGGGGGTAGAAAGACGGGATCGGGGAAACTCACCGGGGGACGGACCTCGATCCCTCGGTTGTGGGGGGGGCCTGCCAGCGGCTCATTGGCGGCAGCAGGCCCAATCCCCGCTGCTGCGCAGGCTTCCTCCCGCCTAGCTTTGAGGGCTCGGAGAGACATGTCTGCACAGAAGTCGCAGGACCCTCCATCCTTGAGGGCTGATTTGGCATGGGCCAGCCCCATGCACTCGGCGCAGAACAGGTGCATGTCTGGGGGCGCAATGGAGCCCGAGCACAGGTCGCAGATGGTCGCCATCGGATTCTGGAGACAGTGTACGTATCTCCGGCGCACCTTCAACGACAGCGAGAAATCCTTGTAGTTCGATATTGGATTATCAGCTTTCTAGCACACGATTTGAGCGTGAAGAGAGAGATTCTGAAGGGAAATTGATGCTGCATTTGTATTTAAACTGCATGTTCAGTATCGCATATTTGCGTCAATTGGCCAGCTCTGCTGGCGTTAGCCTATAAGATTTCAGCGGAAGTGAAGGAGGAGAGGAGTTCCCATATACGACATCCGTAATGTCGAAGTTCCGTAGTCTTGATAGGGAACTATATATCAGAAGTTTAAACTGATATGGCTTTAAAACGCATGCAAATAATGAACTTTCATGATGAAGAAGAACTGCAATGTCACGTGAGGGTGAGATTATAATCAAAACCAAACAGATGTTTTGTTAGTTTTTGTCAGAGTATCCGAGGCAGGAGGTGGAAAGGCACAGTGCTATTCTGGATGGGGAGCAGCAACTCATTTACATTTAAAGTTACATGCACGAAAACAGCATGTTTTTGCTTCCACTTAAAAAAGGGGAATTTACCACATGGTAAATGATCTGTGGGCTATTTGTCAGACATATTCTGTGGACACCTGAGACTTGTAATCTATCACAGAAGGATATTAAAAACAATACATAAATTTGAGGTGTGGCATAAATTACACTGTAGTGGAATTTAATTTAAATAATACTTCTCTAATATATGTATACTGTTTCACATGGTTAGTTGACAAATAATTGATTGATTTTTTATTCATCAAAGAATCCTTAAAAAGTAGCTTATAATAATATAATATAATAATGATTATTGAACACCAAAATCAGCATATTAGAATGATTTCTGAATGATCATTTGACACTGAAGACTGGAGTAATGATGCTGAAAATTCAGCTTTGCATCACAGGAATAAATTGCATTTTAAAATAGAAGAAATCAGTTATTTTTTTATTGTATTTTTGATCAAATAAATGCAGCCTTGGTGAGCATAAGAGCCTTCTTTCAAAAATATGAAAAAAATCGTACCGACCTCAAAATTCAAATTTATATTTTAAACCTGCAATGCAGAAAGTGTCATTGGTTAAAGAAACGCCCAATTGGGGATGTTGGTGGTGGTGCAGGGTTATGTTGTTTCGCTCTTCTGAGTTCACTGACCTCTGATTTCCATTGGGGTTTTTGGTGCTCTTTCTTCAGATCCGTGTGGTTAATGCTTTCCGGGATACCATGTCTCCTTACGACGGCCTGGAGACGCCGGAGTCTCGCAGCTCCATTCACAACTTCATGAGCCACCCAGAGTTCCGTATCGAGGATTCAGAGCCATCCATCCCCCTCATCGATGACACCGACCCTGAGGAGGACGCACCTACTAAACGCAACACGGTTCCTTCTCCACTGCCTCTAGTTTTATCCTCCCCCAATCAGAACAATAATGCAACCGACAACAGGGGCTACCATCACCACAAAGATCTTGCAAAAACTGTTCTTCCTCCATCTCCTGGAAGCCCCCTTCACAGCCTGGAGACCTCTCTCTAATCCAGAATCACCTTCGTCATGGCACGCCAACCAAGGGCACATTAAGGACAAGGTCAGGGCTTCTGGGCCTCTGATAGTGAACTGGGGAAGTAGTAAAACTTGTTTTTTTTGTTTTGTTTTTAATTTCATAGGGGGGTTGTTTCGTTCTTTTTTTTATTTTACCTGCACACCTGGAAAGTGTACGGTTTGGGAATTAAGTGTTGCTCAATTGTTCAAATTCTTTCCCTTTTATATTTTGTTTACTTATACATTTTTGATAAATGAGGTATTGGCTGTTCATATAGTTAAACCCTTTTGAGACGTTTTTTGACACTTTCTTATTTTGGATGAAAAAAAGATTCACATGTAGTTGCTGCTGTTTAATTTTGAGCACAAAAACATTTTGAAGCTGCACTATTTGCCTCTAAATAGGTTTTGATTTTGATTTTTAACAAGCTAGAAGATAAAAATTAAATGGGAAAAGATGCAATGCCTCAACATTTTTAAGGGGTACTACAGGACAGTTAAAGGTAGGGTAGGCTATTTCGTGGAGGCTAGCAATAGCAAGCTAGCTTTGAAATCATTACATCCCGCCCTCCCTTCAGAGGGTTTTTCAAAACAGCCAGAGCAGAGTCTGCAAAGCGTCCCGAGAGACAAGAGACTTGTGTCTCAAAGCACATAACATTACAATAATAATGAACGCTTGTACCACCTGACTGCTGCAGATTCATTTCTGCGCTGATAGTGTTCATGACAGAAACTTATCAAACAGCTCCGTGTAGAATGTTGTAGAACGGATTGCCATCTTGTAATTACGGTTACGGGATGGCGTGAACGCAGCATAAGCTTATTGTTTTGGTTCAGAAGGAACTGTAAAAGGCGGCTGCTGTTTGTTTGTGGCGCTCTGTGGCTGTCTGTCTGCAACTCTGCATAATCTTACGGAACAGGCTGATGACGTGTGATGTCTGTGCGAGCAGGTGCGTGGAGGTATGGAAATACATATGTTGACAGGCAAGTAGGACATTGTGTCATTACATTCGGACCAATTTTTTGGTCCTGAGACTTCCACATAAGATATATGTAAAAAATATTATATTTAGACCACTTCTATTATTGATTGATATCAGGATGTAGAGAGAGTAACAAAAAGTGTTTATGAAAAAAATTGCCTACCCTACCTTTAAAGATTTTGATTTTGAGCCTCTTATTTCGTGAAAAGTAACTGTACTCACAAAAATGACACATTCAAGGTGTTATTAAGGGAATGTAGTTCTCTCTTTCTTCAGTTGACCAAATAAAAATGAACAAAGGACATGTGGTAGTTCAGGGAGGCAACGCTAAAATGCAACAGTGTATTTTCTGTTTAAAGTGTTTTTATCAGATTTGATCCACTCCACCTCCTTAAACTACAGGCGAGGGCTCAAGCACATTGCACAATTACAAGGTTCAGTCAAGATGCTGTTGTATGAAATATTGTGATGGTAATATGTGGGGACATGAATAAGGTTTCAGCAGAATGTTTAGGATTTGTTACAGACGTGTAAACAATATAAGAGTAGTACAAGCAAATAGGAAAGAATTGGAGAGAATTTGTGGGTTAATTTTGTTATTTCACTGTAGTTTCATTCCCATTTTGGGAATATTGAATATTTGAATATTTTTTCATCTGTTTATGGAATATAATTTTGTAAATGTAAATGGTTATTGTGGTTTAATTTACATTTGAGAAGTCTTTAAGTATGTGTGTATGGTTTTTGCCAATAAAATATTCATATTTAGCTTAACCTAATCATTGGTTTTAATTTGGATCTTGGTTGTAGAATACACACTCCACATGTATAGGCGCATTATGACATTATATAATAGCATTAATGTGCATTAAACTAAATTAGAAATGTCATTGCTTCATATATTCATATTTAAATATACATACTAATTTCTTAAGCATTATGTTTGTTAGTGACTTATTCAAGTTATTCAAGTAAAAAAATAATAGCATGGTCATACACATTTTCAATTAAAGGTTTCACCCAAAAAAAATCAGTCATGCACGCTTATGCTGTTCTAAACCTGTATGAGTTTCTTTGTTCTGTTGAACACAAAACAATACATTTTTAGGTGTGTTTAAAGGAAGAAAGAAAACTCATACAGGTTTGGAACATGGTTTGGAACAACATGAGGGTGAGTAAGTGATTACGAAAAATAATTTTTAGCATAGCAATTTTTATTTTTTTATTTTTGGGTGGACTATCCCTTTAAGTAGTCATTAGATTTAGTTCTGCGTATTGCTGCATTGCTCAACGTCAACATGACGACTGCTTTGTTCCGGAAACTTGCTCCACCAATCCTGTAGCAGGATTCCTGTCACGTGATCTTTGAAATCAGACTGGTCAGTCACGAAATTTGAAATGTGGAAACTGATCGCAAGTGCCAGTTATTTTTTGTGAACAGACAACAACACAAAGATTAATAAATATAACCCCAGTACTGCAAACGAACAGTAAGTATTTTGGCTGCAGTAAATGTTTATCATCTGTTTTTAAGATTAAATTAGAATAGCATCGGTGATTAAACCGTATGAATCCATGAGCTTCCACGACTTCTATTTTGTTTATGTATTGGTTACTTAACGTTATAAGATAAAGTGCTCGTTTTATTGTGTTTTATTTTAAACTGCATTTGGGTTAAAATTTACTTTTTGGTTTTTCGAACGTGTTGTAATCAAAAAGTGGAAACACATTAACTGTAAACTGATGTTGGCAGGATTTTGGCCTCCATTTGTTTTCCTTCCTGGCTGAAGATGGCATCACTCACTCACAGTGGTAATGCCGTTTTATCTGATCACTATATGTCTCAACTAACCTTACAAAAAAGTACTGTTCTGGTACTATGGTACCTGCCAGAAAAAAAAATATTAAAATGGTTCATGCCAAAAACACCACAGTATTTGTACTTTTTTGTATGTGTAGAATGACAAGATAAAGAAAATAAACACTGATTTGGCATGTTTAAACATATTTTAACACAATTTTATCAGTGGTTAAAACTGTTTTTGTGTGTGTTTTTTACTTCTAGATTTTATTTCACTGGCTGAGGAGAAATTTGACTTTGATGTTTCATTGTCACCTGCGAGGTTTGTTTCCTATGTTTAATTTGTTTAAGGCAGCGTTGTTATTGTTGACTAAAACTAATTTAATTGTGGCATAAAATATAAATACTAGAAAACAAACTTAAATTAAAGTTAGAATAAAAATTGACAAAAAAAATAAAGCTAAATAGAAAACAAAACCAATAAAAAAAATTTACATTTACATTTATTAATTTAGCTGACGCTTTTATCCAAAGCGACTTACAATTGCTATAGTTCAGAGGTCGCACACCTCTGGAGCAACTAGGGGTTAAGTGTCTTGCTCGGGGACAACCTGGTGTCTCACAGTGGATTCGAACACGGGTCTCTCACACCAAAGGCATGGGTCTTATCCACTGTGCCATCATCACCCCTTTTGACATGACAAAAATGACATGACCACATAATAAAATTACTCAAACTTGACCTTACATTAAAAAAGAAAATTGAAAATATATAAAAAAGCTAAATCAACTAAATTAATAAATACTATTATAGTATTACTAAAAAACTATTTTAACTCCCATAGCCATTACAATGTTAATGTGTGCTATACATAAAATTATAATGTGGTTTTAACATTTTATGATAATATATGTCCTATGGAAATGTTCTCTCATAGCTCTAAAGGAGATTATGATGTTGAGGATGAGGTCTTCGTGGGTCCGGTTGGTCATAAAGAGAAATGCATTTCTCATGGAGTGGAGATTCACATGAAGGACAGTGTGAGCAGCGGTCCGTCTCTGGGAGAAGAGCCCAGCTGGAGCCCTCTCACAGGAGAGAAGTTTGATGAAATCTGCAAAGAAGCTCATCTGGTCGCCAGCCACCTCGAGCAAACCATCACTGACTCTGTAGCCGAGAGCAGCTTAGTGTCCTCGTGCCAAGCTGAGGAGAAAGAGGCGTTCGAGGAGGACACAACAGCCAAACTGAGCATGTTCATCAAGCCAGCTGGTGTTCTGAGTCCCATCAAAAGAGAGACCTTTCTTGTGCAGGACAGCCCGATGAAGCAGCTTCCACCCGCCATTCAGAAGCAAATGCTGAAGTCTAACGGGATGGCCAGGTTTGGCAAACCACGTCTCAGTACATCGAGTCCAGTCAGGACTGCTGTGATGCAGCCTAAGATGGCTTCTAGAGGCAAAGCCCTTGTGGCTAGTAGTGGGGTGTTACCCAGCAAACCCACATCCCAAAGGAACTCACGACTTTCCTCCAGCACAAAACTGCCAGCAGCCACTAAAACTAGACTTCCTCCTCCCAGCAAAGTATGAATACTTCCCTCCATTTATTTATACACCATTACAGTTTGACATATGAGATTTATTTTGAGTTTATCAATGTCTTTCAGGGTAATTTTGGGCTGAAGCGCAGTCCTTGCAGTAGAAACACAAGTATAGCTGGTTCTTCTGAAGACCTTCTCTCTGATACCACCACCAGTGTTGCTTCTGATGTCAGCGATTCCTCATTTAACACTAGTTTGCCAGGAAGAAGCAGCATTCCGACCCGTAACAAGGTAAAAGGACCTGTCGTTATTGTATGCTGTTTTATTCTTCAAGAATTATGTCATACATCACTGTTTAAATGTCGGGTCAGTAAGATTTTATTATTATTTTTGATAGAGGTCGGTTATGCTCAACAAGGCTGCATTTATTTGATCAAAAATACAAAGCTGATTTCTACAAAGCCTCTCTTTCCGAAAAGCTCAGTGCTTTGATTGGCCAGCTGACCCAGTACGTTGTGATTGGCCGAACACCTCAAGCGTGTCAGAAATGTAACGCCTCTCACCATAATCGTAAGCTTCAGCTTCTAAAGCATTTGTAAACGGTTAATAATGTCTACAGTTTTACCATATCAGTTTGAGCTTGAGTCACCATGGTACGGCGTAGAAAAACGCCATTTGTAACTGCAGATCGCATACATGCACAAACAGATAAACTACGCATAATTACAGACGTGTTTATGTATTTAAACATTTTTCAATGTCCTTCAGACGGAAATGCGAGCTCCATCTGCTCTTAAAGCTCCTTCACTTCAGAGCTCTAGAGTTGTGGACAGGAGGAGAAACACCTCTTCCTCGTCGTCTTCTGTGTCCAGCATCAACTCTAGTCTAACTATCTCTCCAGGAAGCAAAGGTGACCTTTGCCATCATCTAATGCTTACTTATAGATTTTAATAATTCAATTAGCAAATTTTTAAATGAGTGCCAATTTTTCATGCTTTACATTATAATGCTGTGATGCCTAAATCCATGCGAGGCATTCAAAATTATTTATTTGTTCATTTTCTTATGATTGAATTGTTAACACGCCTATGACGATAAGTAGTTTTGAAAAGAAAATGTGGTTGAATTTGATTTAATTTTGACTTTAAAGTGCTAGTGATGCACCTTAATGCAACTTATGTATCTACTGCCATCTGCTGGTTATTTACATATCAACTCCTTCTCTCACCAGCCAAACCCAATTCATCCTTGAACTCCAGCACTAACAGCATCGGTGCTCGTTCACACAGCAGTATGAGCAGGTTGCCCAGTTCTAGCCGCAAATCCTCTGTTGTTACGAGAAACCCAGAGCCCCCCGTCAGCAGACGGACCTCCATGTCTACACAGGGGAGGAGAGCATCTGAACTTCTCCCCAGGCCTGTCAAAGCTACGCCCATTAAGAAAACGGACCCATTTCCGCCTCCACAGTTTCATACCCCAGCAAAGACCACTACTTCCAGCATCCCTGGATCTAATGCTAAGATTGGAAGTGCTCTAAGGGGAAACCCTAAACTCAAGGTCCCAGTGGTGCCAACACCCACTAACTACCTGAAGGGAGTTCACAAATCCGAGGGTGAGGAAAAACGTAATCGTGTTGATGTATAGGAACTGTTAGGCTGAATCTCACTCAACCTGTGTCAAGAGCACTTCACACTAAAATCAAAAGAAAAAATTATATTTAGCATATGAAAAATGAAGCCTTTTTTGGACCATCAAGATTCATTGCTTTGAGAAAGAAATTCTTAACCATTTAAGACATTTTATCCACATATTCTCTTTACCGTAATAAAAAAATATGATTAAGGGGGAAATCATTTAAAAGAAAAATTAAGTATTTTGAGAAAAATGTAAGTATCAAATGCTGAACAAATACCCAATATATGTTTACAGTGACTTTTTTTTAAATTTATTTATAATAAAATATTATTTTTTTTACACGCATATCAATATTTTTGTTTATCATTTCTAAATTTAATTTAATACGTATTACCTTACTAAATTTTTGTATTTAAAGTATTTAGATTAAAACAAAATTAGACAATTACAATAAAACGTGTTTTTTATTTTATGAAAATAATCTCACAATGCAAAAAAATCTTAATGGTCCTACAGAGAGTTATTTTTATGACGAATATAATTTCCTTATTCTTTTCATTTTGATTTTGAGGTGAAATGTGCCCTGAATATGTTTTTGTGGGATTTAACCAGGACATTATTGCATTCAGTCATGCTAACTTCTATTGATTTTATAGTTTCCTCCTCACCCGACGTCCCTCGTATCATGAAGCCAAAGAAATTATTATCTGCATGCAGTGTGGATAGGTAATATAGTTATATTTTCTCTGAACATCATTCCATTTCTTTTCAAGGATTCTCTTAACTCTGATCTATGTCTTGGTAGTATTCCTGATAATCTAGTGGGCCTCCTGACGCCCTCGGCTATGGGTAGTAAACTGCGAAGACCCTCGGCTCTTCCCACCCCAGTCAACCGTCGTGTCTCTGGCATCCCTGCTCTCACACCCAAGAGTGTGTCACGCCAGAGTAAACCTTCCCAGCTCACAGAGCACTCATCGACCTCCAGCCAAGTGGCCTCTCATCCAAGGTGCTACTTTATGGGCTTCTGAGAAACTTCAGTTGATCTCAGTTAATCTATAGCTTGTCTCAATCTCTGTATAAGTAGAAATCTTAAGTCAAACTGTCTATCTATGCAGCCCAGAACACATGAAGGAAACTGAGAAACAGGAAGATAAGCTAACCTCAGTGTCAAATGAGGAGACCTGCCATCCAGCTGACCTCCAGCCCTGCTCCCTGGTCTTTAATTTGGAGGATGAGCCTGAAGGATCTCCTGCCTTTGAGCCGGCAGCTGTAGAGAATCCCTCTGAGCCTCTGTCATGTGATCCAGAGCCTCCTCAGGTCGACATGAAACCCCCAACACTTCCAAACACAGTGGACACCCAAAAACACAACCTGCTCAAGAACGAAGAGAAAAAGGATGTTAAAGAGGTAAAATAAACTCAATTTGAATGGATTTGTTTTGATAAAATGTGTTCGAAACTAAGCCTCCAACAGACCTGAAAATGTTGCAATTGTAGGTTTTGCTTGTGGACGCACCTGCACCAGCACTTCAGTTGTCAGAGAAGTTGCTAATTGATCTCTCCAACACCCCAGACCTGATCAAAACCTCCTCTGAAAAGCCCTGGGGAGGACAGGTGAGAGGACATTTGATATACACTGTATCGTTCAAAAGTTTGGGGTCAGTAAGATTTTTTTTAAAGAAGTCTATTATGCTCATCCAGGCTGCATTTATTTAATCAAATATTCAGTAAAAAGCTGAATTTTCAGCATCATTTCTCCAGTCTTCAGTGTCACATGATCCTTCAGAAGTCAGTCTAATATGCTGATTTGCTGCTCAATAAACATTTCTTATTATCAGTGTTGATACACAATAAAAGTGTAAAAATAAAACGTAATCCCCTGGTTTCACAGACCAAGCTGAAGATTTAACTGAAAGCAAATTGCACTGATGTATCTTAAAATATGTCAGTACTACTGTTTTGTCTCAAGATGCACACCTGTAATGTTTTTTTAAGGTACGTTTATAAAAGCTGCTCAATTGTCCTAATTGAACAAAGGCCTAATCCTGGCTTAATCTAAACCCTGTCTGTTAAACCAGGCCTCAGACGCCAAGCTTTTGAACCGTAGTGTAAATTCTTATATTGCTTGCATTATTCAAGTATGTATACTGTTTATTTAAATTGTAGATTAATTTGTAATTAATTCATTCCCCAGTTAATTGACCTGAGTTCGCCACTTATAAAGTGGAGTCCAGAGGAAAAGAATGAAAATACTGAGAATGCGGCTCCACTGATCGACTTGTCTTTTTAAAGGACCTGCAAATTGTACTGTGAACTGTGCCAAGAAAAAATATTAACTGGAGCATTTCTAACAACTGATGAAATTATTCTAAAGAGGGAGCTTAGATGCTGCTGTGCTTTATTAGTCTTTGATTGTGACCTTTTTATTTGTTGTCTGTCTTGCATAATTGTATGTAATTATGGTGATCTGCAGAATTTTAGAGATGAAAGTCTGATTTTCCCCAAAAGGTACAAATAAATGTTAAATTTACAATGTTGTCAGTTTTATTTATGATGCGCTCGCACCCAAACAAACTCCCATACAGTAGGTGGCAGTGAGCATTGAGTGTTTGTACACCTCTAGCATCTGAAATATAGAATAAGATGCCCATAGAGGAAGCGGCATGACCATTTAGTAGATTCAATGTTTATTTAGATAACTCAATTAAATGCAGTTTGATTCATAATTTGTAACTTAATGCAT
Source organism: Siphateles boraxobius (assembly GCF_051911475.1). Lineage (NCBI taxonomy): Eukaryota > Metazoa > Chordata > Actinopteri > Cypriniformes > Leuciscidae > Siphateles > Siphateles boraxobius. Next base: position 9,686,558 of record NW_027509192.1, on the reverse strand, counting down.
TTGCCTCTCATCTTGTGCTTTAAACCAGTACGTTTGAATGACTGAGATGTAAAAATGTCAACGCTCGTACTGGATAATGGTGCGTACTTTGCCAAAATCGGTTACAGTCATGAGAAAGTCAGGTAACTTACGGTGTTTTTATTATGCATTTCCTTGTTATGTAAAACGTATCATAGTATTTGGTAGTTATGTTGAGCTAAATACCGAATCTTTTTTTATTAGTGTTATCCCAAATAGCCAATTCCGTTCGAAGACATCCAGGTTGAAAACTTTCACTGCCAATCAGCTGGATGAAATCAAAGACCCGTCCGGACTCTTCTATATCCTCCCGTTTCAAAAGGTATTGTCTCAATATGAATTATAATATAAACTTCACTGCGTTCTATATAAAGCACGTTGTGTCTTTCTTCATCTCGTCTGCATCTATATTAGGGTTATCTTGTGAACTGGGATGTGCAGCGCAAAGTCTGGGATCACCTGTTTGGAAAGGAGATGTTTAAGGTACTTGAATGATTACAGACATATTACATTTTCTGTTTCATAAATGTACACTATGAGATATTGAGCATGTACACAACATATTTGCAGGTGGACTTTGCTGATACCAACATTGTGATAACTGAACCGTACTTCAACTTCACCTCAATTCAAGAATCCATGAATGAGATTTTATTTGAAGAATATCAGTTCCAGTCAGCCCTCAGAATTAATGGCAAGTTTAGTTTACTAGGATGCAGCCTACTTAGGAATCCATAAATCTGATGATGTAAATAAAATATATATTTTTTTAAAGCTGGATCATTGAGTGCTCATCGATACTTCCATGAGCAAAACTCTGAGTTGTGTTGCATTGTGGTGGACAGTGGATTCTCCTTCACACACATCATCCCTTATTGCAGGGGAAGGAAAATGAAAGAGGGCATCTGCAGGTGAGCTGCTCATTAGCCATATAAGTCATATAAACGCTGAACATTTCATAAGTCTCTGTGCCATTCTTAGAATAAATGTAGGAGGAAAGCTGCTCACCAACCATTTGAAGGAGACCATTTCATACAGGTACACTTGCCACCATTTGAGTAAAGAATTTCGGTGTTTCTTACTGCAGATTTCTCCTTGAGCTTGTGTCAATCTTTGTCTTAAAGGCAGCTGCATGTGATGGATGAGACCCATGTGATCAATCAGGTCAAGGAGGATGTGTGTTATGTGTCTCAAGATTTCTACAAGGACATGGAGATTGCACAGTAAGTTTGCATCAACTTGATTGTAACAAATTTGCAATTTATTACATTAGCAAGTTTATTCAGTTTTGATCACATTACATTTTATAATACATTTAAATAGGAGACAGTTGAAATTGTAATATTTCCCAATATTACTGTTTTTACTGTATTTTTGATCAAACAAATATAGCCTTGGTGATCATAATATACCTTTTTTCAAAAACATTAAAGGGATAGTTCATCCAAAAATGAAAATTCGGTCATTAATTACTCACCCTCATGTCGTTCCAAACCTGTAAGACTTTCATTCATTTTCAGAACAAAAATTAAGATATTTTTGATGAAATCTGAAAGCTTTCTGTCCCTCCATTGATAGCCATTGCTATGTATGATGAACAGATTGAATTTAGGCTTTTATTCACATATAAACATTCATCAACTCACACATCAGTTGTGGTAAATGGAAGCTCAAGCATGTTCGCTTGATGTGTGAGAACCAATGAGGTTCATTCTCGTGTTACACGGCACGTTTTAGCTTCAGAATGAGGTTTGTTCTCACGTGTCAAGCAGGTTCGAGCAATGTTTAAATGGGAATAAAAGCCTAAACTCAATCTGTTCATCACATGAAGTGATCGAGTCTCTTCAGAAAATTTGGACTAAACCGTTCAATTCAAATGGATTATTTTTAATCTCTTTATGAAAATTAAGCTTTAAAGTGGTAGTTTTCATTGAAAATTTAAATTTGTGTTCTACATTTGAAATTCTTAATTTGTGTTCCGAAGATGAACAAAGGCCTTACAGGTTTGGGACAACATGAGGGTGAGTAATTAATGACGAAATTTTTCATTTTTGGATGAACTGTCCCTTTAAAGAAATCTTGCCATCCCCAAACTTGTTGGACAGTAGTGTATATATATATATAGTATAAATAATTCTGGTGATTTGACAGATTGAAAGGAGAAGATAATATGGTCATGAAAGACTACGTGCTGCCAGATTTCAGCTCTATCAAAAAGGGATTTTGTAAGGTAAACCATTTGGCATACTATGAAAAAATAAAACAAAGTACACTTTGCCTTTTACTAATACAGCATTGTTTTCCCTTTGTGCTGCAGCCTCGAGAGGAGATGAATTTTACTGGAAAATATAAGACAGGGGAGCAGATTTTGCGGCTCACCAATGAGAGGTTTGCAGTCCCAGAGATGCTCTTTCACCCCTCAGACATCGGCATTCAGGAGATGGGCATACCTGAGGCTTTGGTCAACTCCATTAACAACATGCCGGAAGGTAGATTTCATCTGGCATTAGATGTATTTGTGGTTTAAAATGTTATCTCATTTAAAGAGATACTCTAATATATGCCTATTTTTTATGTCCAGAGATGCAATCCCACTTCTATAAGAACATTGTTCTTACTGGCGGCAACGCGTTGTTCACTGGATTCAGAGATCGGGTTTACAAAGAAGTCCGTGCACTCGCTCCCGTAGAATATGAAGTTTCTGTCGTTCTGCCACAGAAGTATGTTTTGAATTCTGAAAAAATCTCAATTCAGTCTCAATTCGGAAAAAATGATTGACATTTTGTCTGGTTATTCTTTACTGAATATTTCACTTTTGTTTGCAGTCCTATTTGCTACCCATGGGAAGGAGGGAAGTTGTTGGCTGAAAATCCTGATTTTGAAGAGATGGTGGTCACACGAGACGATTATGAGGAAAATGGACATTATATATGTGAAGAGAAGTTTGATATTTGACCTGCATATGAATGATCTGTCTTTTGGTAGAGAAATATTGAACACTGTACATATGCTTTTGTATGAAAACTAAGCTGTACATTGGCAACTGTACATTAACACTCTATATTACTCAAGTCAACAGGCATTTTGACTTTGAATGAGATACATTTGTATTGTTTCCTTTTTTTTTCTCAAGACATTTCTTTTTGTATTAATGTGAACTGTAAAATAAAACTACTTTTTTATTCAGTGTCTTGGTAAGAATGTATTTAACCTAATACTTATTTTATAAATAGCTTACGTTTCAGTTAAAGAAGTATGATTTCACTCGTCTAATAATTTAAATTATGAAGTGCATCTGTAGTCATGCATTAGCACGTCACGTGAGCTGCGCGCAGTCATCCTCGCGCTCAAAATACAATCCGCGCGAAAAATTACTTCAGAGACGCAGATAAAACCGTCGCCAAACATTAATAGAATTAAATAATTTTTTCTAAATAGTTATTGAGCAATATCATACATTGGTGAAAGAAATTACATTTTAGAAAGTTTTCTTGGCAGCAGGGATTGATTAGAGTAGAGAGATCACAAACTCGTCAGGTAAGTTACAGATGATTCTGTGTAACGTTAACGTTAGATTCTTGCAGAGGTAACTTAACCATGTGAATGAAAATAGTTTTATATAACATATTGTATCTGGTTTAAATAATTTTAATACAATGCTTTCATAATGAACGATACACGTTAGAGCTAATAATAAGCTTAGTGCTATTTTTTGAATTGATTAACGTTAGCATGTGCGGGTTTATTATTTGTTACTGCTTTGTATTTGAGTAGATCATCAGACTAACTTACAACTAAATACTCTTCATACAGTGATATTATGGCAGGGAGAAAACAAAACAAGAAGAGCAAACACACTGACTCCACAGACCTGAAAGCGTTTGACTTCAAAAATCTGGAGGAAAAGAAAGGAAGCGGATCTGAGGATGATACGAGAGATGGTGTGTCTGTATTTTATTGCAAAATATTTTATTTTATAATTATACACTAAGTTTAAAAATGTAACTAATTGGTGTTACAGTGATGGCTTTATAGGTAACTTAATACCATGGTAGCAGTGAGTGGCGAACACACACAAACACGGAGCAGATATATAAAATGTTTATTTAATTTAAATATAATTGTTTTACCATGGTAATTAAATCGAAATGAAATCTCTATATAATTTATGTATGTATAGAGGGAGATGGAGCAAATTATATGATAGTGAAGCATGTTTTATTTTGTTCTGATATATAAGAAACTCCAATCATTGACAAGCTGACCAAGAAAAGATCTGCAGAGACGTTTGATGACGATGAACTAGTACATGCTGGTATGGGGTGAGTCAGAAAGATATATAAACCTAGCCAAAGTTATGAAGCCTTTCTCTGGATCGAAAAATCATTTTCTGTCCTTTATCTCAGGAATGAGGTTCAAAATATGCTGGAAAGATTCGGTGGTAAGTGAAGTCAACAACTGCATATAGGCTGCTTTGAAATACTGTTTAATGCTCCAAAACATGACTGAACTGCCATTTAGCGGACATCAGCAAGGCCATGCAGACCAAAAGGAAACGCTTGGAGGTTCTTACCAAAAACTCCTTAAAAGGCAGCACTCTGAAACTGGAGCAGATGTGGAAAACCCAGCAGAATCAGAGGTAAATGAAAGCACTGTATGGAAAATGACACATTCTTCTTGATTCACATCCACTCTAATGTTCATGTTGATTTTTTTGCAGGCAGAAGCTGACACAAGATTATTCTCAGCAGGTGATGTCTGTGCTTCAGCAGTGGGAGACTGATGTTCAGAAATCTGAGGAGCAGGAGGAGAAACTTAATGTAAGAGCTTATGAACGCACTGACAGAGGCCCCTAGACAAAGTTTTTCTAAGGACCCCCAGAAGTCTAGGACCAGCACTGTGTAAGAGCCAGACATTAGTCATAAAGATGAAGCCAAGAAGTTTTAAAAGTTACAACATGTCATTTTGGGTCACAACATCCCACTAAGGGAAATGTTAATTGTAGGATTAAGGGTCTTGTGAAAAATATAATGCATCTTTTTGGGATATCTAGCAGCCATTTAGAGATATTTGATGTGAACGTCTCTCACTTTGCCTTTGAACTTCCTAATTTCTGTTTTCACAGAATTTGTTTCGCCAGCAGCAGAAGCTCTTCCAGCAGGCAAGGGTTGTGCAAAACCAAAAAATGAAAACCATCAAAGAACTGTATGAGCAGTTTGTCAAGGTTACTGATGCAATCATCACTTTAATTATTTGAAAATCAACCAAGACCTTTTTTTCATCATTTGGCTGATCGAGTGAGATCTTTAATTTCTGTGCAGAACATGGAGGAGATGGAGAAAAGCCACGAAGCCTTCCTGCAGGGCACCCAGATGGAGCTTAGAAAGGAGATGGCTCTTCTGCAGAAGAAGATAATGATGGACACTGTGAGTGCTTCACGAAAAGATTTCACACAACAGAGTTTTTAGACTCTGGATCAGGGTGGGAAATTAGCACCCGCCACCAGCCAATGGCTGGTACTTTTCCAAAGTGGCGGGGGACTTTGCCTTGTATACCAGCCACAGTGGCGGGTAGATTGTAAAACATATTTTTATTGGTTACTATTTAAAACATTTCTTGTAACGGATTGGACATCTTTTGTCAAAGAATGCTGTTGCTAAGTAAAAATAATGCACGTTTGTCGAGTAACTAATTTGATTGGTTTTCAGCGCTGTGCGTCACGGACACAGCGCACGGACACGGCGCTGAACGGACCGTGACACATATAGCTGAGCTGAGGTAGCCTAACAGACGAAAGGAAAATTAAAAAAATGTGGCGACATATACCCGGTGTTAAGAGGCCCGCCGCGGAGTCAGCAGTATATGAATGTACAAACTATTGAGGGCGAAGTAAATAAAAAGTGAAGGTACTTTTCGAACAAGTGGCGCATTGATGACGAAGGGAAAACGAGGGAATGGTTAGCCTACCTTCCCGTCAAACAGTCCATGCACTGTACTTACTATCGAACCTATCCGTCGTCTGAAAATGCAAACAATTTGTTCATTAGAGGAACAACTAACCTTAAAATAGAGTCAATAATGAATATGACCAATTCTATTCAGAAACGTCCATGCGATCGGCAAAAAGGGCAGACCGTTTCGGGACTACGTTTGGATGTGCAAGTAAATTACTAACTTGAAGTTGTGTTTTGTGATGGCTAGATAGCTATCGTTTTTTTAGTTTAGCGATAGTTTTAGCAGCCGCGAGGATAGGAGCCGATACCGTGGGTGCTCCGGAGCTCGATTATGTCTCAGTTAAACTTTTCATCTCCAATCCTATCTGTATTTGTGAGAAGTGGTGCTGTCCTGAGTTGAAAGATAGCCTACTTTAAGGCTTTATTATCGAGTTAAGCCTCTGGGGTCGACAAACGCGCTGGCGCGTTTTGCTGGATTTTTTTTCAAATAGCAACAAAGTATATTTAAATACTCCATTTATGGTCATACAGACTTAACTAATATTAAAAACTAAACTGTAAAATAACCATGCATAAAATTCTCTCAAAAATACAAACATTTACATACATGTTGCTCACATATTATGGTAGCCCTGTTTGTGCTAAATAGTGCTTTTTTTTTTTTTTTTTAAAAGGGCCTGCGCCCGTGAGCATTCACGGAGGAAAACATAAATTGGTGTCTGAGTGCAGCATAACTCATATTGTTAAATGGATTAAAACGAATTACATATTTGTAATGGACGTCAATGTTATCAAAGTCACAGTTCTCATTCATAAATTTGAATTCCAGAAAAAGTGGCTGGTAGATAATACAAGTGGCTGGTAAAATTGGGCATCCAGCAGCCACTGTGGCTGGTGGGCAAAAAAGTTAATTTCCCACCCTGCTCTGGATGTTAAACATGTCTGCTTTAAATAGTCTTTCATTGTAAGGTAATTAACGCTACATCACCAAAGTAACTAAACCAGGCTTGGAGCTCATTTATGAAAAACCAGAAGGAATTTCTGTAAATTGTTCACGAAACCATTTTTACATAAATAGCAGATTCAGTTCAATGTAAGAATGAATTTCAAAACCATGAAAGTGTATTTAACATTTATGAACAATGTTTTTATTTTATTATTACAGCAACAGCAGGAGATGGCCACTGTTCGGAAGTCCCTCCAATCCATGCTGTTCTGAAAACATCTTTCTGTTCTAATGTCATCAATACAAATGTGGTGTGGAAGACTTAACCTTATGTTCTAAAAGGAAGGTTTCTTTTAATGAATATGAGTTCATAAGTTATGTCTGTTTTTTTTTTCCATTTTAATAAACAATTGTACTCCTGTTGTATTATATAAAATTATCCAAATAGATACTTGTGTATTTTTTTTATCTAGTGTCAAGATTAAAGGTTTTCCTTCCTGTGTTGAGGAATTTTCTATTAAAACAGAATGGAGCTTTTCTCTTAATAGAGCTTTACCTTTTTTAAATGGCCCATTGGCTTGTTACATCACAGCCACACATCTTTTTTTTTTTTAAATCTTTTTTTTTACTGCTTGCTTGTAGGTTACAGATGCCATTAGAGGGTGGGATGTTCTCATTATAGAGAGCGTTTGATGGACAAAAGTATGTGTAGTTCAGGATGAGTCGTCAATACTGATCCTGATATACATATATATATGAATTACATTTATGTGATGCAAATAAAAGCAAAACGAGCTTGAAATTTGAATAAGATAAGGTGTTGTATTTACATGAGAGTAAGAAAAAATATAAGGGTCCTTTAAATACAACTATCCATGTGCCGGAAGTGGCGTCACCGGAAAAAACCTAAATTTCTATGGCGGTGTTTTCCATTGTGACTACCCTGTTCGACGATCCGGTATTCAAGCGAAGATTTTTGCTTTTCACAGTGGTATGATTTGTAAAGATGGTGAGTAAATTTAACATATTTCATTTACATAATAAACCAGTGGGGTTTTCGTAAACTATCGCTATACGATCTTAATGTAATTGCTTGTTTCGGTTTAACGTCGAATCCAACCGACTGCTTCGCCGCAGATCAGTGAAACCCCTCAGTGCTGTTGTTTTCGCGCTCACCCGGAGGACCGCGAATTCCTGTCAGTGGATATAATAAGTAACTAATCCACTAACAAAGAACTGTACGTTTTTGTTTGTGAGTAAGATATTAAGTGTAAAAGGTTTAGAGTTACATCGAGGGTCATAATTACAAAGCGTCATGGTCTTGATGCGTTTTAAGAGGCTTTTATGTTTCTTCATGTCTTGTTTCCCCTCTTCCTACATTCAACAGCACACAGCCTGTCAGCTATAACCAAAGTACAAACACTTTAAGCCATATTCAGAAGTGATGGATGACCTACAGGACAGCTCAGACTCAAAGGCCGGTTGTCCTCTGTACAGTCCCCGGATGGAGCCAGACACTCCGGATTCCCTGAACAACGCCTGTCTGTTTAGTGACAGCGCCTGCCTGTTTGAAGACCCTGGGCTCTCCCATGAATTCTCTTCCACTTTTGTTCCCGAGACCCCTAGGTACCATTTATGTTGTGAAAATTATATTAATATAAATTATTTGTATTGGCATGTAATAGACAAGTCGTCAATTCATATTAACGAGAGCAAATAACTTAATTTTACAGCCCGCTGATTCACAGAGGAAAACGGCACTCCCAAAAAGATGACGACACAACTGTGGTAAGAGAAAAAGGGCTAGTTCACATTGCCATGCTACTATACTAGTTGCTAATTAAATACTCATTTCTGTATGCATACCAGTATCGGATGTCCTACTACATTTGCTAAAATGTGCAGTGTGCAACAGAGAATACTGTATCCCAGCATGCTTGACCTTTCATTTCCAGCACCTTTCAAGTACACAACTTTCTTATTTGACTGAAAGTACAGATACTACTGGTCAAATATTACTCCGTTACAAAGACAGAGTTTTACTTAAGTAAATGTACAGAAATGCTTGTTTTTAAAAGTACTTAAAAGTAAATGTCAATGCATTGTTTCATTATTGGTTTACAGTATTTAATTCCAACAGTACCTTATCCCCCTGAATCTATGCCTCCTTGTCTACCCTCATATCATTATCACAGTTCCAGTAGTGGGATTGAATGTGAGATTGAATAAGTGCACTCAATAACGTCCACAATAGTTTCGGACACCCAAATGGCTGTGCCCTCAAATAGTGCCCTATTTTAAAGTTTTTTGGCTTTTAGTATGAAAATGTTAGCCATACTTTTATATATAAGCTAGTGTGTTCCAAAACAGTGACAAAATTTGCATTTAGAAGACCAAACCAAACGTTGAAAATGAAAATCAGGTTGATGTCAGAATCCAACGTCAGATTCACATTAATCTCCAACGTTGGACAGACGTTGTATTGTGGTTGAAAATGAAAATCAAGTTGACAATTTCCAACCAAAATGCAACCCCTGCAACCAAAATCATCCCCTGACTGACGTTACTACAAGGACCTTGACAGAAATGTAGTGGAGTAAAAAGTATGATATATGCTTTTCAAATGTAGTGAAGTTAAGTAAAAAGTTTCAAGAAAAAAATCATACTAAAGTACTGTACTTAAGTACAGTAAATATACTTTTTTACTGTCCACCTCTGCTACCAAGACATCTGAAGTGATATGAAATTGCAAAATAACCATTTTATGTATTATATAAAAATGCAAAACAAAAATATACTTGAACAATTACAAAAAATAGTACAAAAAATATATAAAATAATGGGAAAAAATGTGTATGCAGTTTAGAGAAGTATGCCATTTTTCAGAATTCTAGTATTCCATTCAGAAGATTACATTTTTTCAGTTATATTTAGAAGTGTTTTTATGCTTGATTAAAACGTTTTTCTTAATTGTAGGCGACTTCATCCTGTTTGGATGAGAAAAAATGGGAAAGACGAGAACACATCCCAGGATACCTCAGCACCACTCCAGCCTCCCTAAGAACAATGAAGCGGCGTAGACTGGAGGACTCAAATGCAAGTGCACTGCGCGGATACTCCGGCATAACGCCAGGAGCAAATGGATTTGTAACGGCCTCGTCTCTTTTACCCTCTGATTTTACATGGTTTGAGTCTCCACGTCCAGCAACCTCCTCTGCCTCTCATGTTTCTGCATCTTGCAAGCCTTCGTCCTCAGCTGGGTCTTCCACATGTGGATCAGATCAAACTAGTGACCCAACATATTTAAACGAGCTGCTAGTGACCAGTCGCACCTCTATGCAAAAGAAATTAAACGCAAGCAATGGAAGGGAACAGAGGTCCAAAAAGAGCATCTATAGCAAGACCAGATCTAAAGCCTCTAAAAGTACAAAAGCACACTTCCCTTTACTCGCCACTGAGGAGGAAGCTTTACTGCTGGATGCAGGTACAGTTAACCAGCATCAACAGGTTTGGATATTCCTCATTGACCTTTCTTTAATAAGTCTTTCTGTTCGTTTATAGCAAAGAGAATGCAAGGACCAGCAAGCTCACCTGTATGTCCGATACCAGAAGATATTGTCGTCATAGAGGATGATCCTGATGATGTAGCGGTCGAGAGCATGGTCCGCTTCGTTCAGATGGCTGAGGATGAGGCGTATGCTAAAAGCCTTCAGGTACGACTCGCTCTGCTAGTCCTTATCGAGCAACAATAGGGAAATTATTAACTCTGTTATTCTGGTGTGTGCAGGAACAGTTTGATATGGAGGAGCGGATGGAGCAGCAGAGGCTACAGAGCAGATCGTCGAGTAGAAACAGCCACAACCATATGGTCAGTTGTTTGTTTGTTTTTTACTTTATTCATATTGCTGTTTTTCTTTCGAGCATTGAATGGTGGTGCTGTGATCATAAGCAAACAGAAAGTGATGTAGGTTTTGTGCAGGTTGATCCCTATGTTGGCTTGGGCTGGGTCTCTCCTTGGGCCTCATTGATGAACTCGGCTTCGTTCTCACATGGACACACTGAGCTTTCAGAGCTCCAGCAGGCCATCTTTGGAGAGCAACCCCGTAAGTCACCATAGATGATCCAGATATATCAGCTCAAATAGAAGTCATTTGATTCTGTCCTGATGATTTCATTTGAATTAAAGATTTGAATAATATATATATATATATATATATATAAAATAAATGTATCCACCTTATTCCTGACGAGCTTACTGCGTTTTGAATTATGGGTGGCACTTCCGGTTTGGGGAACTCCCATTCAAAAAGACTGAAACGAATCATTTCAAATCATAAGGTTGCCCTACAAATAAAGCTGATCCGTCAGTTTGACTCAATGAGCTATCCGTTTTCTTTCATGTTTTATCTAAGAATAACATCAGAATAACGTAACACTTGGTATTTTAACGTGACATGTTATAACAAGAATATCTATAGTAGGAGCTCTGCATTCTTTTCCTCATGATTATTTTCTTTTTTACTTTTGAATTTCGCTGTAATAGTATGATAAAGGTCAACATATACTGCACATTTGTGGTCTGTTCTCCCGATTTAATTTACGATGTAGCCTATACCAATTCACTGGAATACTCCCCAAATCCTGCACGTCTCTTTCCAGGTTTGGTTTCACAGGTAAATTTTCAATTTATTATCTGTCAAAATGACTGAAATCACTTTAAAATAGTATCACGCAATGCTGAAGTAAAACATTTTTTTATTATTAAGGCAACGTTAATACAGATTACCGCCGATGTTGCTGTGGAAAGATACTTTTTCATAGATTATTCATGGTCTGTTGAAAGTAACGTTACCTTGTTTACACTTTTAAATGTCCTTTTAATGTTCAGTGGTTGAAGGGTAAGTAGAATAATGTAATGTCATCGTACACGGTTTAAAAATATATTATTGCGTCCAGAGCTAGTCTTTCACTGATTGTTTACAGCTTAACGGAAGTTACACCCCGCAAAGCGTCATGGGGCGCAGGAATACTGTGGATACACTGCTGGCCTAAAGTTGGGGTCGGTAAGACTTAAAAATATTTTTGGAAAAAGTCTCTTATACTCACCACGTCTGCATTTATCACAGTGATATTGTGAGTAATATAATCAGTAATATATACAGTAAGTATTATTAAATTTTTTACTATAAGTTTAAATATAATTTATTTCTGTGATGCAAAGCTGAATTTTCAGCATCATTACTTCAGTCTTCAGTGTCACATGATCCTTCAGAAATCATTCTAATATGCTGATTTGCTGCTCAAGAAACATTTAATATTATTATCAATGTTGAAAAGAGTAATATTTTTGTGGAAACCGTGCTAGTTTTTTCAAAATTCTTTGATTAATAGAAGGAAAAAAAAAGAATTTATATAAAATACATTTAATGTATCTTAGTAATTATTTCTTAAAGACCTTTGAATGTGTGTGTATGTATGTATATTTGTTTATTTATTTTTTAATATATATATATACATATACACATTTTACATTTAGTTTTATTTAACTTTGGATTGGACAGGCAGACAACAGGGTCGTCGGCAAACCAGCAGAACTTCCCGGCGCAGACCGGCCCGCACACAAACGGACTTGTTTGATGACAGCCAGGGAAATAATTATGAGGTTTGAGTTATGCTACTTCACAGAAATCACATGCTTAATTATTGTGTGCTTCTTCATCTTTTATATTATTCATTGTTTTATAAGGCACTCTTAGCATTCGAGGAGCAACAAGGTGCTGTAGTATCCAAGAACACTCTGACTAAGGCCGAGATCGAACGGCTGCCCATAAAAACCTACGATCCCGCACGCAGCGCAGGAAAGACAGAGTAAGTCACAAAGCAGGACGCCACAAATGAGATTTCCCATAATGCAATATTGTAATCATACTCTCTTTGCAGCTGCCAGATCTGTTTCAGCGAGTACAAGGCGGGTGAACGACTCAGGATGCTTCCATGTCTCCACGATTACCACGTGAAATGCATCGACCGCTGGCTAAAGGTATGGCTCGCTTTAACGTCACAATCACATAATTCATTTCAAAGTCATGTTTTGCTAATCATTTTTCCTCTTTTCTTACAGGAAAACGTCACCTGTCCCATCTGCAGAGCGGATATATCAGATATAAGTGGTGGTTTTTCTTGAGCGCGCACAACTTCAGGACTCAGTATCTACCTCACAGCTGGTCATGTGACTCACTTTGTCTTTTAGTCTTATTTTGAGTGTTATATTACGCTTTTTAAATGAGTAATATTGTCTGGTGTTTGAACCAGCATAAGGCACTGCCAAGCAACTGATTTATTAGAAAGATCCTTCTAAAACATATCAGATATAAAAATCACACCAGTGGCAACAAATCGACAGTTAGCAACAGCAAAACTTGCATTTGTTGTGATCTTCAAATAAAATCAATTTCTATACATTTTTGCCTGTTTTTATTGTAGCAGTGTTTTTTTTTTAATGTAATTAGAATAAATTATACATGTAGCTATTACAGTCATACTATTGCTATTGTTCTGTTGTTTATGTAAATGATAGGCACGATCGCAACATGAGATTTTATTCACTCTGTTTCGTAATATCGCTTCTTCAAAGTTCTGTACTTCCGGAGGTAATACAGCGCTTCGAGCTCTTTTACCACAAATTCTCCTCGGCTGATGAGCTCTTTGATCTTCTCTGGGTCTCGCACATCTTTATTCTTGGCAAACGCAGCCCTCAGTCTATCTCTGAAATAGTCGGCTCCTTTCGGATACTCCCGTCCAAGAAACAGCAACTTCAAGCAGAAGAATCATAAGACAGGATTATGACCTTATACTGCCTGGAGTCACAGATGTCTGCAGGCAGTAGAAATACTTTAATATGTTTATTTTCTTATTATGTGAATGCAGCACGAGATTACATCAGAGCGGCAAGAGACTGATTTGATTTGAAAACTTACACATCTGCCACTCATCACCCGTGTCTTACCGTAATGTTTTTCCTGTGATAATGCCCTTATTTCTATCATACTTCTATCTCCTATTACGTGAGATGGCATTGTATGGTCACTTATTCCCAGTGGTTAAATTGGGCCGGGGCCTAATCTCGTTGACAGTCGACCATGATCGCGCACGCGCATCTAGGTGACACGGATAAATGTACGCAGCAATATGTAATGAATGTTCGCGCAAACGTTCCAGAAATGTACAAAAAGTGCCCTGGGCCTTGAATGACAAGGTAAGGAAAATAAGATTAAATAAATATTTTTTTAAATATCGGTGGGGCATACCCCCCTAGGGAGAGCACCGGCCCCTACATAATAAATCCCAATTTAACCCCTGCTTATTCCTAATATGAACTGTTTCAGATGAAACCTCAAGTGCAAGACATTGATTCCATGAGACTGAGTTTGTTTGTATGAGTTTGTAAATGGCAGTCTGTGCCCTTTTGTAGTGTGTACATAACATTTCTCATCAAACAGTGATAACTGTGATTAAATTCAGTATATACGTCTGCCATATGTTGCCACCCCCCAAAAATTCCTGCCTCCCTCTCGCCACCCCATAAAAAAATTTCTAGATCCGCCCCTGCGTTTATAGACAAAAGTTGTTTTGCTGACATTTCACTGTAATTTTACTTTTGACTCAAAATCCTATTTACTAAAACCACTGTGACACTTACAATTGTAAATTCAATTTAGTGAAGCATGTAATATACACATCCATTTCACACCATGGAATTTTAAAGCAGAAGGGGGCAGAGGACTCACAGTTTTGTACAGTTGCACTACATCTGCTCGGAGTGGATTGGCCATTTCCTAGTGATTATTCTGATCTCAGCCAAACACAACCTGCGTATAAACAGCGGACCTGTTGTCTCTCATTCAAGGTATTTCAAAGGCAGACAATCTCAAGACGGAATACTTAAGATTACTTAAAAGATTTAAATTGTAACGATGAAAAACTAAAAAGGATCAGAGTTGTTTTTAATCTACTTACTTGCTAATGTGTCATATTGCCCTTTGGACGCTTTGAAAACAATGAGCAGGAGTGTTACATCTGCGGCCGTCGAAAATATGAAGTCAAAATAAAAGTCCTCAAAAGTTTAAATAAAGAATCGATACACTAGCTGGCTAGTACTATTAGACGTTAAAAGTATAAGGTAATATTTACGTAAAATATAAATTTTATTTACAGACCACAGATATTTTAGGCAAAATAAAAGTTCTCAATGTAAAAACAAACCTAACGCCTGACATAAAACAATTGTTTACTCATACATTTTCTTTTACAGTCGTGCGTGTAGTGAAACAGCGACAAAACTGAAAACACAGCTATACATGAATGCATAAATAATTTATTTAGACCAGGCCATAGGAAGACACCTTACAAATGTAGATTAGGTGCAATATTACAGGACAATATTTTTGAGTTAGTCTTTTGCTATTTGTTGCCAAATGCACTGCCAAGATGTATGAAACTGATTCAAAAGAAGTTATGTATTGAAGCACTAGCATTCACACAATTTCCATACACTCCTTTTGAAGCTGGAAAACACCTACAGTTCTACTCTTACACAAAATCACCAATGTCCTTTCATTTTTGGCATGTGGTTTGCACAAATAATCTGGACAACAATTTAAAACGAGCACAATTCAAAAGTGGCAAAATCCACGCTGAGATGTTTCTTCACTCTTATCACTTTCATGCTTTCTACATCCTAAGTGCCAATACGTGTCATTTTTTTCCTGTAAACTAGTCAGGAAATACAAAACACACACCTTGGAGAAAAAACAAAGTGTGTTCTCTTCCTTGCTATTTGATTATAAGGCATATAAATCTTACAAAACACGCTTTATAACCTGAAACAAATACAAAATTGTGTGCCAATATGACAAATGGAAAAGCAGACTGTGAGCGGTGGTCTGCAGAGTAAAGGCACTAGTAGAAACTTGAGCTACTATCCATCTTCTGATTCCGGTCAGTATTCCAGACCGCCACAGTGGGAGACGCGGGTCCATGGATGTCTTTAATAATTGGCTCGCAGTCGTTTGTTTTCCTCCTTCAGTCTCTCTATCTCCTCCACGAGCGAATCGTTCACCGAGTACTTCTCAATCAGACCATGGATTTCATTCTGTAAAAGATAAATGGCACTATTAAAGGGGTATAATATTAATTTTTACTTTTTAATTTCTTTTTTCTAGCTATTTAATTATGGATTTGTTTGGTAAAAGAAACAAATGTACCAGCTGAATATAGAACTGGCGAACCATCTCCACCTGTAGATTGATGATGTCTCTATGACTGGTGTCCCTGGAGGAAACAACAAAAAATTCCAACTTAGTTTAGTCAGGAATATCAAAATGACTAAAGAATGTATGGTTTAATTAGTGTATATACATACATAGTTTCAATTCATAAATTAAGTTAATTTGATGATAGTAAGAAATGTTTCTTGAGCAGCAAATCAGCATATCAGAATGATATCTGAAGGATCATGTGACACTGATGAATGGAGTAATGATCCTGAAAGTTCAGCTTTGCATCACAGGAATAAATTACATTTTATAAAAATACAAAACAGCTATTTTAAATTAAGTTTACCCAGTCTGTGATCTATAAATGACTCTAATGACAAATACATGGTGACTCACCTGAAGTCCTCCAGTGCCTCGTGGATCATGTTACGGACAAAGCTCATCTGAACGGCGGTGAGTGGAGCTCCACGGCCCTCGGCTCCAGATACGACTGCTGCCGCTGGAGCTTCAGATCAAAACATCTTGTCACACATTGTGTCGCATTGAAATGACTTTTAATCTTATTGTGGCCCATTCAAACATACCGGGTTCAGCCGCAGGGGGAGCTCCGCTGACAGGCGAATCATAGGTGAGCTGGGTGAGCAGATCTCTCCTCTGATTGGCCTCAGGAGTGTTGAGCGGCTGCGTGGACTGTACGCGTGTGCTTTGAGCAGCAGGTGGCGTGGTTATGACATCATACTCCTGGCGGAGGCCGTTATTTTTCTCCACCTGTCAATAATCCAGAGGAAAGTAAGTTGCATTCATAAATACAAAAATGTGTTAGATGAACATCAAAACGATTTGGACCTTGTTGCCATTCTGTACATCAGTCTGTTGTGGTGGGGTAGTGATGGGCTCCTCTTCTTTGATTGGTGGAGGAGTCTGAACCACAGATGGACTGTAGCAGCGACTTCCTGGGGTGCCCAATGGGGTCTTCCTCTGGGACGACCCACCAGGGAAATGAGGTAGGTATTCAAAGTCTAGTAACACAGGAAGTGCAATATGTTGGTAAAGGTAAAAAAAACCATGTTGTTTTGCTCATTACAGTTTATTAAAATGTTGTTAGTACAAACTTGCCTTTCTTTGCACTTGATGCATCACTCAGTCTGTGCCCTTTGTAATCTACAGAGACATGGTTTAATTAGTAAATATGTATATACATGTGTACACACACATACACCATCAGTGAAAAGTTTGGGGTCAGTAAGCTCAGTATGTACATAAAGGACACATTAAATTGATCGAAAGTGTCATAAAGATTCAATTCTAATAAATGCTGTTCTAATCAAAGAAAAAAATGTTTTACAGTTTCCACAAAATATTAAGCAGTACAACTGTTTTCAACATTGATGATAATAGGAATGTTTCTTGAGCAATAAATCAGCATATTGGAATGAATTCTGAAGGACCATTTGACTCTGAAGACTGGGGTAATGATGCTGAAAATTGCTGTTTTACTGTATTTTTAATCAATAAATGCAGCCTTGGTGAATTTTTAAACATTAACAAATCTTAAAAATGCCAACGGTAGTAAGTGTACATATATTAAGTAGAGGCCAGAGCTGTGAAAGACCGGTTGGAAAAGTTCCCTCACCATCTCGTACAGGTGAAAAGATGTCCAAGCTGTTTCTGCCGACTGTGAACCGGTCAGTGCTGTGGTGACCTTCTGCTTCCCTCGAGAACATATCTATACTGCCTCCTACATGTCCAACAATCATTGAGCCATGTAATCATTGCACGCCACATTCATAATCTCTTGAACTCTGCCATACATGGTTGAACATAATAAACAAAAAGATGAAAACACTCACCATTTCTTGAAGTTGGAGTATCACCAAAACCATGTGTTTTGAAACCTGCAGAGAGCATGGAAAAGCACATCATGGACCCATGAAATGAGAGGGACAATATACGAAAAATGCAAACGAAGCAACATCAGCGATTTTACCATCATTAAGTGGGGAGAAAATATCCAGGCTTAGGCTGTTCCGACCTATGCCGCTAAATTTCTCCACATTGGGCAGCTGATCTTGACTGTGCTGACCCTCGGCCTCTCGGGAGAACATCTCACCTGCAGGGCCTATAAGAGACGACACATTCAGCACCGTTAAAACCATTACAAAAGCTACTAACAAGGCTTTAATGCTAACTGAGCAAAAATAAAACCATCTATAGCCATAAAGAGGAAGGTGGACCTGTGACTTGGGCTTGGCCATCTCCAGGAAATTCAAAGCCAGGCACACTGGGTGGGACTGCAGATGTTGGAGTGGAAGGTCCCGTCTGCTGACCGCTCAGTTTTACTGAAATCCGCTTATTTGATTGAGAAGACTTGCTGGATGTTTTAGTGGACTGTGGAAACAGTGCTGGATTTTAAATATGCATTATAGTCAGAAGTATTCAGAAGAAAATATTATTGAATATAGGGACAATACTGTATTTTCAGGGGAAGTGTGTATTGTTTCTAGTAAAATAAAAATTAATTAATTAAATCTAATAAATTAAAAATTCTAATTTCTTATAAAACACACGGCATGTTACATACTTTAATCATTATCAAGATCATTTATTAAATATTCCTAGAACAGATTTTTAAAACTATATCAGATGTTACAAAAAAAATTAAATAAATCAATTATATTTAAAACATTAATTAACATTAACAATTAAATTAATTTAAACTAATTAAATAACAATTCTAAATTCATAAAATCACACTGCATGTTACATAATTTAATCAATGAATTAAACATTCTCCATCTGAAAATTTTAAATAATTATTCCTAGGACAGAAATTTAAAATTATATCAGATGTTACAAAAAAAGTAAAAAGTAAATAAACAAATAAAATGTAAGAAATAATTACACATTAACTAATGAAATAAAACTTCCAAAAATACATAAATCACTAAAATAGCATAAACTACAAAAATATCATTAAAACTACAAACATCAATTAAATTATATTCTCAATCTGAATAATTAATTATTCCTACAGCAGATTTTTTTAAACTATATATTGTTACAAAAATGTGAAATAAATAAATTCATTATAATTCAATTAAATGAGTTCAAACTAATTAAATAAAAATTAGAATTTCATATAAAATGCATGTTACATCCTTTAAAAAAATACATCATGTTGCAAAAAAAGGTAAATAAATACAATTTAAGAACTAATTATACATTAATTAAAATTATTAAAAAATATTTCTAATTTCAAATAAAATGCACTGCATGTTTTACACTTTTTATCAATTAGTTAAATAAGTTCAAAAACATTCTCAATCCAATCTGAAAAATTCGATTAATTACTTAAAGAAATTTGAAAAGCTATTTCTTCATAAATAAATAAAAATGTATGTGCGCTATTTTTGTCTTAATTTTTTAAATGTTGTCCCCCATATTCATTCATTTCTGTTATGGTGATACGTAGATCCTCACATGAAACATGAAGGGTGCTTCTGTAGAAATGTTTATGCACACATAACGTAGACAGCTGTACCTTTAACTTGGAGGTGGAGTTCTGGAAGCGAATGCAGGTCACTGACGTCTTGTGAGCTGTGGTGATTTTGATTGGTGCGCTGAGGTTTCTCAAATCATACAGGTAGATCCTGCCCTGAGTTGAGCCCACAACCAGTCCAGCCCCATCTGGGGTAAAATCGATGGCTGTGAGTGGAGACTCGACCTGCTTATTACGAAACACCCTGTGGGGATGCGCACACACATTAAATTAACTAAATCAAATTCCAATGTCCAAAATGCATACTAAATGTGATTATTTTCTTACATTTTGCTGGAGGTGTCATAGCAGATGATCTTCTTATCAAGCCCCACAGTGATGAAGAGCAAATCATTGGCTGGGGAGAAGGCCAACCCTGAACATGGGGCTTTGTGTGCGCTCTCGAACAAGTGCAGCTCCTTTTGAGTGTTAGCGTCCCAGAGTGCCACAGAGCCACTGTCAGATACAGTGCCCAGCAGAGACCTCTTCACCAGCGAGTACCTCAGATCATGGATTGGCTGAAGAGAGATCACATGGTGTATTTTCTATTAGGGCTGCACGATTAATTGAATTAAAACTGAAAACATATATGGCTTAGTGTGATTATGAATTGCAAATGCTGTGGTTTAATTCAATAAAAAGATGTGGAGCGTATTGAAGCGCAGCATTGTTCAATCACAAGCCAGCAGCTCATATTCCGCTGAACTCCACAAGATCTCTGCATGTGTTTTGAGTCTGGGTCACTTATAACATGTATTTGGAAACACAACATGAACAAACCATCTTCCCCAAACTTGTAATGTGAAGGGTTTATAATCTAGCTGTTACAGAGCCTTTAATGGCACTGTGCGGCTTTCAGCCTAAATAAAAGCTTTATGGTTTAACGTTTGAAAATGAAAAAATTAAGACAGCCATAAATATTAGTAATGTAATTTAACAATTGTACTGTAAAATCCATATATTTCATACATTTCATATTGATATATAATCACAAAATTTAGGGATAAACTGTGCAGCCCTACAAACAAGCAGAGCAAACCTGGATCTTATATATATATATATATATATATATATATATATATATATATATATATATATTTAGCTATATACGTCTTTAGCCATACAAAATATTATAAAATGTTTTATATATATACACACACACACATATATAATATAACATTTTATAATATTTTGTATGGCTAAAGACGTCAAACTCACCACATTTGGCCCATGGCCGAAAGGTTTGCTAGACAGGTTGGTTGTGATACTGTGGAGGATGATATCTCCACTAGTGGAGAGCCTGAAGCTATATAGCTATCACCTCCATTAAAAGACACACATGTCACTTCCTCCTTGTGGTCCTATACAGAAAGAGACAAAGGACATGGATTAGGATGTAGATGTCTGTCTAGTAGATTATCTAAACTTTCTTATGAGTGTCTTTTGTAAGGTGCAGTTATGCATGAAATATGCAAGATATACGACAACAAACGGTTTGTAACAATGCGATACCTTAAGGGTTCGATGCAACCTTTTTGTCTTTAGGTCCCAGATATTAACGCTGTTATCCAGTCCTCCACTGACCAGGAACTGTGACGTGGAGTTCAGACTGACACGGGTTTGTTTTTTCTATAAACAAAAGGCCATTATGAGACACACGTAATCTTGATATATTGAAAAACAGTGAGATATCAAGTATGTCAGCTCACCCCTTCACCCAGCTCCATCACTGGAACTGGTGACGACTTGAGACTGGAAACCACCAGCTTGTCCCCTATACTACTGGCACTGACAAGGTACTGATCTGAACACTGTCAAGGCAAAGCCCTTTCATCAATGAAATAATAAGAAAACTAAATGCTCTGTTATTAATACTTATGCACCATCTTTCTCCAAACGAGGTGTTTTTAATCTTTTAGATGCCACAAGTGCACAAATACGATCTATGATTTATTTATTTTATTCCAATTATTTATGTATTTATTAAAAAAAAAAACTTTCTCTTTTTTTATTTTTTAAAGTCGACATGAAAGTTCCGAGCCTTTTCTTCCCTATTGTGACATATATGTGACACGAATATCTCTTCTAAAAGATGCTACACACATTATCATGTCTTAAGCATACTAGCATTACTGTGGGACATGTGAGTGATGCTGAAAAAAGAGTGATTTCACAATGAGAGAGGATACTGCTGCTGCTCCAGCACACTTGAGCCACTGGATGTGTGGCACTGTGAGGGTTGAACTGCTCCACCACCGTCATGGAGGTCGAGTCCCAGATCTTCAAACAGTCACCTGACGACACCAGCCTGGAGACGTCCTCCATAGCGACGGCTGCCAGGAGACAAAAGGATGGGACAGCTGTCAGGCACACAAGCTATCAAGTTTGACATAAATAATAGATGGTTCACTTTAATAAAAAAAACTTACAGGATTAATAGTTAAAAATAATCATGAAATTCCATTGTGCTGCACTTTAAAGTGCTGTTAAGGCAATTTTTTTTACTTTTTATGATCAGCAACACACTAAAACATCACACTTTTTTTGTACAGGCAGCAAATTATCTGTACATTTATTTATGTGAACGGTTTCACAAACAGTTTCTAGATTAAGCTAGGATTAGGCCTTAGTTCAATTAGGACATTTGAGTAGCTTTTATAAACATGGCATGGCTTAGAAAAAAACATTAACATCAAACATCTTGAGACAAAACAATGGCACTGACATATTTTAAGATATGTCAGTGCAAGTTGCTTTCAGTTAAAACTACTCAAACATGCATTTTAGTCTGGGACCAAGACTGTTATTCTTAGTCGGGTTTATTATTTATAATCTGAATTGTTCCAAAACTAAGCTTAAAATATCCTCCAGGACTCTGATTATATTATATGCAAGTTAGCCAACAAGCATAGCAGCTAAGTTAGTTCATGTCAATCTTCTTTAACTTTAAAGAATCAGATTCAGTTACATAAAAGTAACTTTAACAGCTAATTCTGACGAGAAACATTTAGAATAAACCCGTTACGCTCGTTAAATGTATTTTACTCTCCAATTCGCACTTATTTGTTGCTGTTCGTGTTGTTGTGCTAATAGTTTTTGCATTCATCAGCTGATTAGCAACAGCTAACGTTAGCTAAGTTACTTACCCTTGGTTTAGACTATAAAAAGTGTGGAAATTTTGAACGCTATGCTGGTAAACACTTCACAATACATCCACGGTGATTGAGTAAATGTATCCTTTTATTTGAAAGTAAAACTTTTTCATATCAACAGAGTTTGAACATCCGTGGCTCCAGTAAGGAACCGCCACTACGGCGCACCGCTGGGCTCAAAACAGGCAAACATTCGAAATTACAGCAACGCCAGTGTGAGGAGGGCAACTAGATGTCATTGCGCTTCTGTGGCAAAGTTTGCTCTAATAAACACGCCTGAGAAGGAATATGCCTTCAAATATTTGCAGTACTCTTAAATAGCAAGTAAACATACGTTATTTTACTATTTGATTTACATTAATTTCATAGCGAGAACACTGGATATTTAAGCTAGTAGATTGTAATGCAGGTCAGTGCACATAGGAATTTAGGACAAATTAAGATAGAAATATTCGCTCCTGAGAAGGATCATATACATCAACATTCATAGTGCACATAGGCTATAAAATAAAGGACATTTAAGACTTTAATATAGCAGCATATTTATTTAACATCTTGAGATTCATAAAAAAAATCATCAAATAAGGAATACAAGGCAGAGTAGATGACTTTGCATAGTGATCATACAGATAAATATACAGGGCTCAGAAGTGCTTGACACATTATTCTTTATCAAATAATCGAAGTTTTTAAATCTCCAAAAGCTTGAAAAGTTCACGTTGTCCAGATGCAGTGCTTTCCCACCGTCATTGTGGCAGAGGTACAAGGACTTTGACGTAGTTCATGGGAAATAAGCCAGACTCCCCTCTGATCATACCCTCATACCAGTTGTCGTCTATCTGGCTGGTCAGAATGATGATGTCACCCTCCTTAAAGTCCAGTTCTCCCTGGTTTTCTGTCTGGAAACTGTAAAGTGCCCGACAGCAAGGCTGATCCAAAGGGGGAGCGCTATCATCTAGCACACATCAAGAAAATAAGCTTTATTTACACAGCTTCTGTGTCAAGGTTAAGGTCACTTTACAGCAAAAATTTTAAACTAAAAACATTCTAATGTTTAATACAAATATGCAATTTTCCTTCTTTATTTAAATGTTACTATTATATTAATATACTATTGTATGTTACTAATATACTATTATATTATATTAATATAGAGCAAATTAAAGTCTAAGACCAAATTGCAAATCGATATTTAAACCTCTAAAAACTGTTAAATAAAGAAGCATTATGTAAACTGAATAAAAAATACGATTAACTCATTTTTTTAACTTTTATTCTGACCTGTCCGAAATATTATTTTTTATAAAATAAAAATATACAAACGTTTAAATGTTTTTTAAAGATGTCTCTTATGCTCTCAATGGCTGCATTTATTTAATCAAAAATACTGTGAAATATTATTACAATTTAAAATAAATTATTTCTATTTGAATATATTTTAAGATGTTCTTTTTGCAAAGCTGAATATTCAGGATCATTACTCCAGTTGTGTCACATGATCCTTCAGATATCATTCTAATATGGCGATTTGCTGCTCAAGAAGCATTTCTTATTATTATCAATGTTGAAACACGTTTTCAGGATTCTTTGATGAAAAGAAAGTTCAAAAGAACGGCATTTATTTAAAATAGAAATCTTTTGTGAAACAATAAATGCCTTACCTGTCACGGTTGATCAATTTAATGCATCCTAGCTGAATAAAAGTATTAATTTCTTTAAAAAAAATCATACTGACTTCAAACTTTTGAATGCCCTGTATACAGGTCCTTCTCAAAAAATTAGCATATTGTGATAAAGTTCATTATTTTCCATTATGTAATGATAAAAATTAAACTTTCATATATTTACGATTCATTGCACACCAACTGAAATATTTCAGGTCTTTTATTGTTTTAATACTGATGATTTTGGCATACAGCTCATGAAAACCCAAAAATCTCAAAAAATTAGCATATCATGAAAAGGGTCTCTAAACGAGCTATTAACCTAATCATCTGAATCAACTAATTAACTCAAAACACCTGCAAAAGATTCCTGAGGCTTTTAAAAACTCCCAGCCTGTTTCATTACTCAAAACCGCAATCATGGGTAAGACTGCCGACCTGACTGCTGTCCAGAAGGTGTCATTGACACCCTCAAGCAAGAGGGTAAGACACAGAAAGAAATTTCTGAACAAATAGGCTGTTCCCAGAGTGCTGTATCAAGGCACCTCAGTGGGAAGTCTGTGGGAAGGAAAAAGTGTGGCAAAAAACGCTGCAGAACGAGAAGAGGTGACCGGACCCTGAGGAAGATTGTGGAGAAGGACTGATTCCAGACCTTGGGGGACCTGCGGAAGCAGTGGACTGAGTCTGGAGTAGAAACATCCAGAGCCACCGTGCACAGGCGTGTGCAGGAAATGGGCTACAGGTGCCGCATTCCCCAGGTCAAGCCACTTTTGAACCAGAAACAGCGGCAGAAGCGCCTGACCTGGGCTACAGAGAAGCAGCACTGGACTGTTGCTCAGTGGTCCAAAGTACTTTTTTCGGATGAAAGCAAATTTTGCATGTCATTCGGAAATAAAGGTGCCAGAGTCTGGAGGAAGACTGGGGAGAAGGAAATGCTAAAATGCCTGAAGTCCAGTGTCAAGTACCCACAGTCAGTGATGGTCTGGGGTGCCATGTCAGCTGCTGGTGTTGGTCCACTGTGTTTTATCAAGGGCAGGGTCAATGCAGCTAGCTATCAGGAGATTTTGGAGCACTTCACGCTTCCATCTGCTGAAATGCTTTATGGAGATACAGATTTCATTTTTCAGCACGACCTGGCACCTGCTCACGGTGCCAAAACCACTGGTAAATGGTTTACTGACCATGGTATTACTGTGCTCAATTGGCCTGCCAACTCTCCTGACCTGAACCCCATAGAGAATCTGTGGGATATTGTGAAGAGAAAGTTGAGAGACGCGAGACCCAACACTCTGGATGAGCTTAAGGCCGCTATCGAAGCATCCTGGGCCTCCATAACACCTCAGCAGTGCCACAGGCTGATTGCCTCCATGCCACGCCACATTGAAGCAGTCATTTCTGCAAAAGGATTCCCGACCAAGTATTGAGTGCATAACTGAACATAATTATTTGAAGGTTGACTTTTTTTGTATTAAAAACACTTCTTTTATTGGTCGGATGAAATATGCAAATTTTTTGAGATAGGAATTTTGGGTTCAAGTTGCCAGAGTCTGGAGGAAGACTGGGGAGAAGGAAATGCCAAAATGCCTGAAGTCCAGTGCTGCTTCTCTGTAGCCCAGGTCAGGCGCTTCTGCCGCTGTTTCTGGTTCAAAAGTGGTTTGACCTGGGGAATGCGGCACCTGTAGCCCATTTCCTGCACACGCCTGTGCACGGTGGCTCTGGATGTTTCTACTCCAGACTCAGTCCACTGCTTCCGCAGGTCCCCCAAGGTCTGGAATCAGTCCTTCTCCACAATCTTCCTCAGGGTCCGGTCACCTCTTCTCGTTCTGCAGCGTTTTTTGCCACACTTTTTCCTTCCCACAGACTTCCCACTGAGGTGCCTTGATACAGCACTCTGGGAACAGCCTATTTGTTCAGAAATTTCTTTCTGTGTCTTACCCTCTTGCTTGAGGGTGTCAATGATGGCCTTCTGGACAGCAGTCAGGTCGCCAGTCTTACCCATGATTGCGGTTTTGAGTAATGAAACAGGCTGGGAGTTTTTAAAAGCCTCAGGAATCTTTTGCAGGTGTTTAGAGTTAATTAGTTGATTCAGATGATTAGGTTAATAGCTCGTTTAGAGACCCTTTTCATGATATGCTAATTTTTTGAGATAGGAATTTTGGGTTTTCATGAGCTGTATGCCAAAATCATCAGTATTAAAACAATTAAAGACCTGAAATATTTCCGTTGGTGTGCAATGAATCTAAAAAATATGAAAGTTTACTTGTTATCATTACATTATGGAAAATAATGAACTTTATCACAATATGTTAATTTTTTAGAAGGACCTGTACATATGATGCAGCCATTTTTAGACTTTTTTGGAGGCAAAATGATCTTGCTCACTGTTGCTGGTTGGCATGTCTGTTGTTTGAGGGTTTATGTTGATTTTCTCAGGAGGGTGAACCACAACCGGGGCATCTGTTAAAGTAAGATGGAAAGACATTAGAAAGACAAAACTTGCTGGGGTACCTCCAACTACCTATAAAAAAAGAGTGAGAGTTTGTGTATCACATTTAAAATTACTTGCATTTTTCACTCAAAGCTTCAGTGATCTCAGTATCTGTGGTACATAATACAGTATTTCAGCTTGCAGAGCATTCAGAAACAGTTAAACAGTTCATGTTTAACACAATCAAATAACCTATTACCACACCTGATGACTGTCCTGATGAGCAGGCGGAAAGTCCATAAATATCCGTGTAGCACACTGTGTTCGCAACTGATTTAGATGCAAATTCCCTTTTGGGCTGATTGCTTGCATCTGTTATCCTATATACAGGGGGAAAATAAGGGGGCATATTAAATGAAACCAAGGTTAGTATAGGGACTCTGACGTCTATGGACTAATCATGATTCTAACCTGCTCTGCAAATTGCTCCTGAGATTTTCTAGAATCTGGCATGACTGGCGGTGGTAGTCTATTACTGCTCCTAAAAGACCTGAGAGGTGTTGCATCCATTGTACCTAAAACAAAATGTCAAATGATCAATTTATTAATATATATTTCTAAACTGTAAAGGGCCTACTTTTATTTGTGTAATCTCACAATAACTACAAAACGTTGTGCTTTTGTAAGATAAGGAAAACAAACAGGATGAGCTTTTTGCAACAAACTTTGCACACATAATTTATGTCAATATAAATACTTTTGGTCATGGCTGTATTTATACATATGCTAACTTACATCTCTCTGTAGGAGATCAAACATGCCTCTCTCAGCCAGTTCTTTGGATTCTTCAAACTTCTCGAGTGCTTTCTTCATTTCAGAGTCTGAAATCTTTCCTTTACGTCTCTTCTTGTAATCAAAATCTAGACGGCGGCCTTCAAGTTTTCTCAGATGATACTGACAAACAGAAAAATAAAGGAAGCTACAGTTATGTCTTCGTTCACAACAAAAATGCATACTATTTTCACTTCAAATGCTCAGAATACATTTAAAGTCGCACAATCACAACATTACACTAATGCTTTTATGCTGTGGATTAAATGCATCTGCAAAAGGACAGATAATCTGAAAATTAGTAAATTGAAGCATACAAATTTATCAACAAAATTATATTTATATTCAGAACTGACCTCAATTTCCTTCAGCTCTTTGTGCTGCAGGGACTGCAGAGGAACAATGAAGGTTCGTTTCACTCGAGCATCCATGCTGTCTCTTGCATGCGCTACTTGTTTCAACGCCTCTCCCATTTCGAACAGAGCATAACCTACAATTGTAGCCAAAATCAAAACTGATATTTTGACATTATAAAGCAGTAAACAACATCATTGTGCTTCATTATTGTGCAAACATACCAAAACCAGACTCAGCTCCAAGCTCATTGCCATAGTGCAACATGCAATCTCCCAGAATGCCCTCTGTCTGTGGATAGCCCACAGCCTTCACCTGCCCCCGCATTCTGGACACTGTGTTGAGCATGCTGAGCTTTGCTCTGTAAGCTTGAAGAACAAAATAGGAGAATCAACGACATATAAAAAAAGAAAACACTGAATAAACCTTAAAAATAACAACCTTTAATATTAAATACCTGGGTTTGGCTGAAGATATTCTATAGTTTTTGGAACAAGGTCAATAATCATTTTGTGGGTAATATCAGTTTTCTACAATAAAGCAATCAATAAAATAGACAAAGAAAAAAAGTGTTTTTATGCATTCAGATTTTTGAATATTTTAAATAAACTATTTTCTTTATTTTGCTGGGATTGATATTTATACCCTTTCCATGTTGAGGAATTCCTCATCCAGTTTTGTTCCTTCAACTCCATTGATCTTTTCCTTTAGCAACTGTAAGGATAACCAAAGAGGGGAAAAAACTAATATTACTTATTTGTTGAGTGGGCTATTTTGACACATAATAGCTTTTCATAACTTCTCTGTTCTGAAGACTATTATGCGTTTAAATACTCACTACTCTTTCTGTAATGTCCTTAATATCATGAGTAGTAGTAGTGGCTATTTCACATAATAGTCTTTATAACATATAAGATGAAATTAAAGGACACTACAGAAAGAGTTGGATTATTATTACCTTTATAGTTTAATATAAATCTTTACACTATGATATGATAAAGAGTGGCTGATCCAATAACAACACAATCCTATGTCTACAACATTTCAAAACAAAACCAGGAAATCCGCAGGCTTTGCCATTTTTAACACATTGTGATGACTGAGCATCTGTTTCCTGTGGTTCATAAGCAAAACTGTTTTATGAAGGTCAGTCGTTTGCCCAGTGAATCCAAAACAATAAGAGAATTCAGATCACCATGAACGAATCGAAAGAATGTGACCTTGGAAAACATACTTTGGTGGCTTGAGTAGGCTACCTAGAAACCGTCCCTAATACTGCAAACAAAAACTCCAGGAGTGAACAATCAGGCTTTATTATAAATCCAAGTAGATTTTATTATCCACAATGAACTTAATATGAACAAAAGCAATAGCAGATAGTAGGTGGACTTCGGATCCAAGATACCAGACAACACCCATGGCTTGTTTCTCACAAGTTTTCATATTAGCACACTCAGTCCTCTGCATTAACAATTATTCAACAACACAGGGTGAGAAGGACATGTTTGATTAAATAAGATGTGAGAAGCACAGTTCTAGTGTGGAACTACTGAATTTAAACATTTACATTTGACATATACTCTAATGTCCTTTATATTTTAATATTGCATGTTTCCGTCATGCTTGGTGGTTGAGAACACTAACACAATTCATCATTAACTGAGCCGTGAGGTCACACACGGTTGGCTACAGCCTAGATGTGATGAACAGAGAAAGATAGCAATGAAGTGAGGAAAAGTCCCATTATGTTCACGAATCGGTTCCTTTGAACAAATCGGTTCAAAGAATCGGTTCAAAAACGGATTCGGCGATTCTTTACGTCGTGAGGTAATTACGTCATCGCATGGTTCAACCCAGACAGCAAAATAGTGTTGGCCCACATCTGGTACGTCTGGAATACACGTGTACCAGATGTGGGCCGGATCTGGGCCTACACTGTGTTGCTGTCTGGGAAGGCACAACACTTCGTTAACGACATAGGTTTTAATTACGATATCATTTTAAGGGTGCTGTTCAGTATACTTTAAAATATATCTCAGGTCAGATCGTTGACGTTGCTGCCATGATTCAGTTCAGGAAAAAAGTAATTTACAACCTAAATAAAACTTGCATCATTAACTTCTCTAAAAATGTTTGCATGTTTAAATAAAATGCAGCTCTGTTTTTATGTATCAAGTCGTAAACATAAAATATCTGTGTATGTTTTAAATGTAAGATTGCTGTTCTCGATCCAGTCCAATATCCAGTCGACTCGAGTTGTTCACTCAAGAACACTTCGCTAGTGAAGCAGTTCGACTGATTCATTAAATAGAGCCGACTCAAAAGAACAATTGGTTCACGATTCGTGCATTGTTTTTACACTATCCACACAGTCAACAAACTCAGTATTTCACAAAAGTGTTCAAACTCTTTAAAGCCGCGATTTAAAGCGCCGTTAACAAAGTCGTCAAGGCTGTATCACTTTTTTTTTTTTAAATGACTTGATCACTGAAATAAATCTTGTTCTCTTGGTCGCACAAAAGCTTCGTATTACCTGACTTGCTTTGTGAAACTGTTTCTTCAATCCTGCCACTGACATTCTTATCCGCGTTCGTCCTCAAATGTTTCACATGAACAAACGTGTCGGGATGGTTCAGTCTGTCGGCTACTATCTCTGCCCGTGAGTCCACATTGCTCTCCTCCCTCTTCCGTCCGTCGCAATGTAGCCTGTACTGTGATTTTGCACCTTGGGACATTGCCCAGATTTCATTGGTGGGGCTGTACTGAGATCCTGCAGTCCTTGAGGTCACTCATCGGTTATTGGCATCATCATGTGTCTGTCTAATGCAAGAATTTCACTAGAAGGTGATACAGAGGACTGTTTTAAAGATGTAGGGCAGTGTTGGCCTAAATAAAGACTTGTATTCTAAAAGTTTCCATAAATAACTAGCCTATAGGGAAGAGTTTTCACACTTTTTACTCCAGTAAATTTTTCTCAAGATGGGTTTTGTTCAAAGTCAATTTCTGTATAGGCAGAAGCTGACTAAAAATTAGTTATTGGATATTAATGGGAATGCGGTCATAAAACAACACAGTGTAAACAGTAATCTACAAAAACGTTTTGGTAGAAAATAATGGTAACACTTTATAATAAGGTTTCATTTGTTAACATTAGTTAATATATTAACTAACATGAAATAACCATGAGCAATACATTTGTTTCTGTATTTGTTAATCTCTGTTAATGTTAGTTATAAAAATATTACTGTTCATTGTTTGTTTATGTTAGTTCACAGTGCATTAACTAATGTTAACAAATACAACTTTTGATTTTAATAATGTATAAGTAAATGTTGACATTAACAAAGATTAATAAATGCTGTAAAAGTAGTAAATAATTAGTTCGTTAACTAATGTAGTTAACTAATGAAACTTCATTGTAATGGGTTACCAAAATAATTATTAAATTGTATAGATTTATAAAATACACTACTATTCAAAATATTTTTTACTCTCTTATGCTCTCCAAGGCTGCATTTATTTGATTAAAAATACAGTAATAAAGTAATATTGTAAATATATATATATATATATATATATATATATATATATATATATATATATATATTTCAAGATGTCATTTATTCCCATGGTGGCAAAATTGAAATTTTAAACAATTCTTCAGTGTCACATGATCCTTTAGAAATCATTCTAATATGTTAATTTCATATAATCATCAATGTTGAAAACAGTTAATTTTTTCTGCTTAATATTTCTGTGAAAACTGTGATGCACTACCATTTAAAAGTTTGGAGAAAGCGAAAGAAAAAGAAAAGGGAAAATAAACACAGTAAATGCATACTTTTATTCAGCAAGGATGCGTTATATCGACCAAACAAACTAAAACAAACAAAAGCACAACTATTTTCAACATTGATAAAAAAAGTGACAGCTTGCCCCAACCATTAGGAAACCATTTAGGAAAATACCCTTAACACAGTTAAACTGTGTTCAATTGTTTATCCATTAGTTACAACACAAATATGATTTCACAGGAATTTGTGCAGAACGCAGATGCAGAATTTATTGGGAAAACAAGGTTAGTCTCTTTCAATAATTCCTTATAAGCAGTGAGAGTTTATCTGGGACTGTCGCCACCAAAATAGAGAATTTTCCATCCAAGCCATTGCTGCTCTTTATAACCTCCTCTTCATTCTAAATATAATCTATATCTACATGTGTATCTCGAATGTAAATATCAATTCTAAATGAATGCACCCAATGAGTTATTAGTATTTAATAAACTCTCTTCATAATCTGTGTATTTCTTCAGACACTGGATGGCAGGGTCTTGATTGCATCTCATGGCCTCCTGTAATGCGTTGTTACCCCACCTGTGAACATCGACACAGTATAGATTAGTCCTGTTGGCTGGTAAATGCTCTGACGTGTGATAATAGTCATATCTTATACGACTTTCGCAAAGTTACCTGTCCTTGAGTGTGCAGTTTGCACCTGCGTTCTCCACCAGGAACTTGATGACATCCAGACGGCCCTCAGAAGCTGCGACATGCAGCGCTGACCGGCCATCATAATCCACAGCATTCACTTCTGCTCCTGATAGAACGTACCTATGAAAGAAGAATCAACTCTTGGTTTCAGTATAGTTCACCATTAACAAATTTAACTCAAATATACATTTTTAGCTATAGTGTGCGAGTGTGAATGTGAGTGTACTATCTGACAGGTTTTGTGAGATACTGCTACTTCATATCATATCTTGGTGATCCTACCTTCGCAGAGACACCATGTCCCCTCTGTAAGCAGCTAACAGTACATTCATGATTTGGTATCCCTGTATTTCAAGAAAGCAATATATTTATTTACCTCCATATCCACCAACAGTGTCTAGAATCTACATAAATGATTTAAATAAAATTCTGTAAGCTAAAAATAATTAACCAGACCTCTGACTCCACTTTCCACTGTCTGTAACCCAGCACCTGTCTGAAGGGAGTCCTGATGTCAAAACTGTGCAGCTGGAAGGTTGAAACCAGCTCCTTTGATAAAACAGACAATAAATAGTTGCCAATTTCTCAAGACCAGGCCCTTTTTTCAATAGACAATAGGCTTAGTTTGTCAGAGGGCTAGTCAGAGGCGATGCTATTATGAGAGAGGGATAATTGCACAAAAGAGAATCTGATTGGCCATACATTTATAGTGCAGGATGAGTCATCAAAGTGAGTCTTTGGACTGAGAAAAACAAAATTGTAAATTCATATATCTGCTAAAAGTTAATTTCATTCGAATTTACGAGTACACTAGTATTTAGATAAACATAGAAGCAAACAAACATGGACTAAACTCTAATTTTACATTAATACAGTAGTGAAAATATAACTTTTTATAGCCTCAATGGCAAAAACAGAGTTACAAAAATACAAGGGTTGCATTAATCCAATAAGAATAAAAACCAAACAAAAGGAAAAACAAAACAGCAGGAAATATTAAACAAGATGTTTTACATTAACATAAATTCTAAAACCTTTTCAGGTAAAATCTCACTAAACAAGCTTACCACATGAAAATGTTGTACATTGATCCAGTATCTTACCTCGCAGAAATGGACACCCCTCCAGGAATTCCCATTGCAGTCCAGCCCAGGTGACCAGCACATGAGTCCCAGAACTCCAGGAACCACGATCAGCACAACACCAGACTGACTGGACTTGGCAGGCACAGACGTCTGTATTGCAGGATGATATTGAATGCAAATATATTACCCAACCTAAATTTTGCTTAAAATCCTCAACAGTTTACCATTGTGAAATATGCAAATGGTCCCATAATTTACTCACCCTCAAACCATCCTAGGTGTATATGACTTTCTTCTTTCAGCCAAACACAATCGGAGTTATATTTAAAAAATATCCTGGCTCTTCCAAGATATATAATGGGAGTGAATGGTACAATTTGGTTTTAAAAGCCAAAAAAAGTGCATCCATCCATCATAGAAGTAATCCATACTGGAGCAAAGCGATGTGCTTTTGTAAGAAAAAATATCCATATTTGTTACTTATAAACTGTGTTCACTAGCTTCCGGTAACGCCTGTCTGCACGTTCACGAGAGAGTCAAGCATATGACCTAGCATGTAGGCGTAGCGTAAGCTTAGGTGAGAGAGAGTAGACGGCTCTCGCGGTTCAAACAAATAAGGCTGTGCAACAAACTCAAGCTCCTCAGACACTTCTCATTAATTTTTTTAATAAATATGGATATTTTTCCAACAAAAATGCATCGCTTCGCTTCCGAAGGCCTTTATTAACCCCATAGAGCCGGTTGAATTACTTTTATGATGGATAGATGCGCTTTTTGGGGTTTCTGAAAAATGGTACCATTCACTGCCATCATAAAGCTTGGAAGCCAGGATATTATTTAATATAACTCCGATTGTGTTTGGCTTAAAGATGAAAGTCATATACTGTACACCTAGGATGGCTTGAGGGTGAGTATATTGTGAAATAATTTTCATTTCTGTGAGAACTAACCCTTTAATGTGACAATATAAAGCAATTTGGATTGTCTCCATTAGAGGGCAGTAGGGGAATACATAATTCTTACAGACATTGTTTAATTCATGGACACCTCCACTGATGTTCATTACTGACCATTGTTACCATTATTGCTAATTAATGTGGCAGGGTTGGGGCCGTTTTAATTAGTTAATTAGTTTAATTAGATGAAACTGTAAGCAAATTTAATTACTCAAACTATTCTCTTATGTGTGGAAGTAAATTTAAACTGTATTTTGGTGGAAATGAAACTGAGCTGATGCTAAGCCTGCAATATATCACACAAATATGACTCATTATATACCAGCTTAGTCACAAACTCACCCTGAAATGAAATGTTCTGGAATAATCATTCATTCCAGCCACCTGCATCATGGAGAGTGCACTGCGGACAGCGTGGGGGGACATCACTTGGTCACCTGACAGAGGGCACAGTCCTCCATTAGCTAGGGTTGCGGCCAATGCCGCGCCGGACTCGCAGGTCACTTCTGTCGATAAACACTAATATATATGAAAAATTAAAATGTAATCACGTAGTCTTCCTTTTCAAGAATATATGTCAATATGAATACCTGTAACAGTAAATCCAGTGTAGAATTGATCCCTACACCTTCCGGAAAGCACTGGAATGCATGGTTTAGTTATTAAAAACAGATGAGTTTTGCCATGTAGAAACAAAATTGATCGTACGAGGAATTATCCAGGACTCACTTTCTTCTCTTGCAAGTAAAATGAAAGAGCGTGGAGACGGATGATGTCTTTTCGCAAGGTTTGATAACTGCAATGGCAATGCTGACAGTTGAAATTAACACCAACAAATAAACAGAAGAAAACAACCGCACAGAAGAAAAAAAAAATCAATTTCTCATAGAGATACCTGGTGCAGTTTAGGTTTGCATGCTCTTTGTTGCACAGTCTTCTGATGATATTCAAAACCTGCATGAGAATGGTTTGCTTGAAAGATTGGTTTATGCCTTTCTTTATTATATGTAGCTGGCTGATGTAAAAGTTAAGCTTACAGACTCATACTTTTCTTCTTCATCAGTGACTTGTCTGGTTGCCAGCTATTTTAGGACAAAAAGAGTCAATAAAAGTATGTTTTTGTAGCTTTATAAACAAGCATCTTTGTTACCTGTAATAAAGAAGTGCAGATAATGGCTCCTGTCTCAACCAACGGACTATGAGGAATACCTGTAAACAAGTTTACTGTAACAAAGGCAAAAAATCTTTGAACTGAACATCAAACTGTTCTCGAATCCAGAATTGGACATAAATCAAGGTAATGGAATTGTGGACTGAACTGAGTGAACTTACCTTGCTTGGTCAGGGTAAATAGAGACTCATATTTGGAATATTCCTCCATTCCAACAAATCTGTGCACGTAGTCGGATCCTTGCTGGTCCACCGCGAGGCCGTATATGAGAGGCCAGGATATCTCTCCCAGAATGCAAGGTTCAGCCCAGTCTCCTAAGGAAAGTCTAGTCCAAAAACAACAGGATCTCATTTAAACTTCATCAGGCAAACTGAACTCATAACATTAAATTTGAGTATTAAAAAAAGATTTATAGTTGAAATTGTAGATATTTGTTTATATAATATATATTTATATAACAATATAATATAAGGAACTACAGCTGAACCTTCAATTCTTACTTGTAGCTGTGGTTAAGATAAATTCAACCAAGATAATGAAGTTTACGGAAAAAGATAATGTTTTTTAAAATATTAATTATAATGATTATATATATATATATATATATATATATATATATATATATATATATATATATATATATATATATATATATATATATATTCTATATTGTTCAGAAGTTTAAACAGTAAAAACAAAAATATTGTACAATATTATTACAATTTAAAATAAATTCTTATATTTTAAAGCTGCAGTCCGTAGTTTTTCTCCTTTGTCACCATCGAAATCTGCGATTCCAGTTATTCGCGGTTTTATCAACTTTACGTGGTTTGTGCCTCGGCACGGCACAGCGCGGATGAATTAATTTTTTGAGGAGAATGTGCGGCTGTCAGTCACTGCGCCGGTGTGG
The DNA here is from genome assembly GCF_051911475.1 of Siphateles boraxobius. Taxonomy (NCBI): domain Eukaryota; kingdom Metazoa; phylum Chordata; class Actinopteri; order Cypriniformes; family Leuciscidae; genus Siphateles; species Siphateles boraxobius. Next base: position 9,649,786 of record NW_027509192.1, on the reverse strand, counting down.
ATACTGTCATTCGGAATCACAGATTCTACTTTTTGGAAGTCTAACCAACATAAGAATTTTCACCGGAAAATGTCATCTGAACAAGTAACATCCACTTTTGTTCTGACCAACAAAGGGGAAAAAAGCATTGCCGTAAATCGCACTGATTAAATCTAACGATTGCTTTATCATATCACGTCAAACTGTGCAAATTATACTTTGTTCTCAAATTGTTAATGTTAACAACATTAGCATTGCATGACTACATTTAATGTGTATTAGGGCTAACTGTAGCTCAGTTTCCATTTCTGTGCAGTCTAATTTCTGATTGTCATACCAACAAATTAATGTTCCTTAGAACTCGTTCTCTTTGAAATACAAACACACGTATCTTTAATCAGATGCATATTTAAAACTGGAATATAATCTAACTTTTACCTTTCAAAAGCCCTTCCGATATTTATCCTTGTTTTCGCATAGGCCGTTGCAGTCTCTTTTTTTCTGTAGCCGATTTCTTATTATTATCAATGTTGAAAACAGTTGTGCTGCTTAATATTAATATAAAACTGATATTTTGGTGGTAGTATATATGTGTGTAACATGTATGGTCTGTTTTGGGTTAGTTTCATTGTGTTTTGGATCCGTTTTTCCTGTTCTGGTTTGCCTATATTCTCTAGTTGGTTTCCTTGGCTGTTAATTAGTTCTACGTAACGCATCTGTTTCTGTTCAGTTGATCTATACAACTGAACAGCAAGCACTTCCTTCTATTTAAGCCATGCGTTTACTTAATATCTTTGTCCGCTATCGTCAATGTTAATGTGGTTGTGTTTATGTTAAGCGTGGTTATTTCTTGAGCTTCTTTCCTGTGATTCTCATACGTGTGGAATTTACTATTAAAGTCTCCTTTTGTTATCCTTCATGATTCTGTGCTTACTACAGCCTACACAGCTCCTGACAATATATATATATTCAAATAATTTGAACAGGACTACCTCTGCCCATCCACAGTACAAACTGAAATGCCCCATTTGGTGCTGCTCTCTCTTACGTCTTCTTTCTCCTGTTCATAAATACACAGGATATGAGTCACGTTGTAATACTTTTCATGAAAAAATCAATTAGAAAATAACCTGTGCACTTTAAATCCTCTTTGCACACCAGACTGTTATATAAAAAGAACAACAACAGCGGAAACGGATTTGACGCACCTTCACAGGGGACAGTTGTTTGCATTTAATAAACAGCTTTTGTGTTTCCTCTGCAAAGGTAGAGAAATCTGGAATGACAAATCTTCCCTGCAATGCCTTCAGGATGAAAGACACAAAGCCTGTCACGCACCTGCAAGATGTTCAGAAATAAGGCATATTAGCAGCACAAAATATTAGGAGCGTTTACAATGTTCTTTGACGTGATTTGACTATTGGTCTATTCTGTCTGGCCTGTGGAAAGTGTTCCTGTCAACAGTTCCATCTGCTTCCTGTAGTTTCCGCATCAGGCTGTAGCAGTCTTTAATCCGCGGGTCTGTTCGGATGATTCCTGAGCTCCACAGGGCCTGTCAATGTACAGACAGATATGACATCCTGCACTTTTGAATATTACCCAATATTAATGTTGCTTCTCAAGTACCTCAAAAAACGGATTGCAGTTGACTCTTCCCCCAGAGGCGAAACTATCAAAGAGCACATCAGCGGCCCTTTTGGAGAACAATGTGTTGTGTATAGTCAGTCAATATACATATTGTAAGGCTAGTAGCTTGTGAAGCATGTTAAGCGAATGCTTTGAGACTCACACTTTTTTCTTAAAATGACCATGATGGGTCTCTGGTCGGCCCAAGTGTTGCCATGCTTGGCTAGCTTGAAGTTTGTCCTGCTGTGGTACTGTCTGTTTTGTGCCTCCGTTGCTTATAAAAGATGGCATGCCTAGGGAAAAGAATGGGAATTTTATTAGTGTGGAAAAATGAATCCAGACAGTACTTGCTAGGCAACTATCTGTACAGTATCGTTCAAAAGTGTGGTTTTTATTTTATTTTAAAGAAGTCTCTTATGCTCAACAAGGCTGCATTTATTTGTTCATATATACAGTAATATTGTGAAATATTATTATAATTTTAAATTACCATTCGGTAATAAAATGCGTTAGAATATAATTTAAAATGTAAATTTATTCCAGTGATGAAAAGCTGATTTTTTAATCATAATTACTCTTCATTGTCAGTTGATCCTTCAGAAATCATTCTAATATGCTAATTTCATGCTCAAAAAACATTTCTTATCATTATCAATGTTGAAAACAGTTGTGCTGCTTAATATATTTTTGTTTAAAACCAGGATACATTTTTCTTTCAGGATTATTTGAGGAATAGAAGGTCAAAATAACCTTTTACAACACTGTAAAGGTCTTAACTGTTCCTTGATGTTTTCATTCCTAAAGTATTAAAAAAAAAACCCACTTTTGAATGGTAGTGAACATCAAATATTACATAAAGGAAATAAAAAATTATGGCTTAAATTATATTATATACTATTACCTAATATAATAAATGTTTATATTTATATAACATTTATATAACCAATTATGCTTTGGTAATATAATGTCATATGTCATTTAAAATACATTATGATATTTGCATGATTAAGACTAAATGCGTGTAAGCCAGCTACTGTGCAGTGGGAAGGCAGTAATTAAATATGTACAGTATGGTAGATGAAATCAATCACAATTGTAATGCAAATAGATGCATAAATGAAGACCAATCACAATTCAGCATGCAAATATAACAATGGCACCATTGTTTTAGAATGCCACATGTTATTTCAAAGTCAATTAAAAGTCATTGAGAGATTTTCGAACTTTAACCTTCCATTGTTTTTTAAAAAGTTTAAAAAATAATTTAAAAAACGACACTGAAGCGGTCTACAAAACAATGTTTGAATGGAGTCCATACGACAAGCAGTGAATGCCCAATTAACTGCAGATATTTAGTACTTAAGGTTAGAAGTGTAGAACAAACACTAACCAGAATGTTTGAGAAATATGAATACACCGCTGCTTCATGAGAGCTGTAATAATTACAACAAAAGGAAGCAAGTGTACAAAGGTGCATAAAAGCAAAAGGGAATTAACAGGAGGCAGACATGTGTGCGACTGGAGATAAGAGCACATATTGTTTTATTTTGCTTTTTCACCTGTAGAGCCTGGAGAGACGTAATTGACTGGCCTCTGGGATGGAAAGGTATTTCTTGGCACAGATTGTGGAATGTTCCCTGTGGATTTTGTTTCCTAGTAACATAAAAAAATAAAAAAACATGAATTGAGAGCTCGGCTGCATAGGGAAAATGTACTATATATAGACTATTTTATATTAGCATCAGGCAAACAGCCTGCATTTGTGTGCATTATTTTTTCTTGAATGAGAACTAGCTTTTATATGGGCCTAGATGTAATGATGAATTAGCTTATCTAAGTGTTTTACACTTTTTGAAGGCTGATGAAATACATACAACATAATGCTGGTGCCAGACGTGTTTTTGAAGTCTAACTAATTGCAGGTGTTTAGGTTTGTGGGGAAATATATTGAGACATATTATTCTCTCATGTCAGCATGCTAGCTAACAGATTTTAGCCTCAAGCTGTAACAACGTCTAAAGGGCAGGGATTTTATTACATGCAGAGGTACATGCAAACTTTTTGCCTTTGTACAGACATGCTAAGCAGCACAGAAAATTTGTCTTCAATGTCTATTTGAAGATCTATTTCTTCCTTAATTTGAAAAAGAAAAAGAAAGAAGCGGAAATAGGGCTAACAGTGGGGCACTATACAATAGAGCTGAATGGGGCCAGTTTGTAAACATTAAAATGCTCACTGTTTCAATATTACAGCCACATGATGTAACCTATATCCTTGTGAAAAAGAAGTGCACTTAATTGTATTGAAAGTGCACTTGTAGTAAAGAGAGACACTTTCATGACTAAGTACAATTTTAAAAACTGCACTTTGTAAAAATGTCAAATTAAAAGTTTTACTTTAAAGTACATTTAAATCATTGAATAACCTTTTGCTGTGCTCTATAATGAAGTATACTTGTTTTGCTGACTAACATCCTAAAGCACATGTAAAATACTTGATTATAATTTTACCTGTACTGTTTTTTGTAGTGTTAAATATTTTTAAATGTTCTAAATTACAACATCATTACAAAAGTTTATTTCAAAATATCAATTTCATATAGAAATTACATTTCCATAGAAATTACATTAAAATATATTAGTTTACCGGTACTGTTGAATGTCAGTACATTCAACACTAACCATATTTCAAATTAGTCATTAAGGAATTACATTAAAATATATTAGTTTACCGGTACTGTTGAATGTCAGTACATTCAACACTAAACCATATTTCAAATTAGTAACTATGAAATTACATATAAAGATGTACTTATGCCCTAATTAAAAGTGGGTCAAAAGCACCTATTCCAGCTAATTTTAGCTAAAAGTCCAGCTAATTGCATTTAATATTAATTTAAACTATAATCTTTTTTTTAAATTAATTTAATTTTTATTAAAATGCAATTAACATGCAATTAAGTGTCTAAAAAAATTTCATTCAGCTAGCAGTTAAGTTAAACCCTATTTACATATCTTTAAAGATCTCAAGTTTAAACATAATAATTAATCAAAGTGCTTTTATAATATGATGGGCTGCACATTTCTGCTTTAAAAACCCTCCAAAATTGTCCATTCACTTCCATTGCAAGTACCTCACCATTAAAAAAAAGTCAAAATATATTTTTTTAATAATCAACATTATACCATTTGAGCTTAACTTTGGAATATTGCTTTAAATCAGAGCATCTCTTTTGCAAACGTCAGCTGAATGAGTCTCAGTTTAGAAAGCAGTAAAACAGCACATTAACACAGGTGTATTGAAATGTCCCTGGCCTAAGTCTTTTTAATAATGCTGGCCATAGTTTCCGCCTCCAGGTTTGTTTTATAGTTTATGTGTGGGTGTGGTTATGAGAGCAATTATACCGGTCTCAGCACGTACCTTAGACACAGTAAACTTCACAGGGTCTGCGTTCCTGTTTGTGAGGGCATCTGTCATCTCTCCATTCTCTGAATGAGTGGGGGGTAAAAGAATAAAAACCAAGGATAAGAAAAATCCTCCTTTGATAAATCTTGAGAGAGGTTTAAAGATTAAGATTAGTGCTTATTTGTGAGTGCGAGATTTAAAAAGGATTTTCCAAGTTGAAAACCACTAAGCATTGCCTCAGCAAAGAATGTATATGAGGCTATTTTAGAATCTAGGACACCAAGTTTCTTGCGAATTTAAGACATTGTTTGTGTCAGTCCAAAACCTCAGCAAATCCCACACAATAACTCTCTTTGTAAGCTAAAACATATGAAACCATGGCGCTGTGGATATAGGGAACGGATGTAATTTGTCTATTTTTACTCTTAATCTTCCATCCAAAAGAACAACAAATCGTAAAGGCATGGTTCACCCAAAAATGAACTAATTTTTCCTTTATGTTGTTCCAAACCTGTATGACTTTCGTTCTTGTGCAAGACACATAAAAAAGATATTTGTATCGATAAAATAAAAGTCAATGGGAAACAGTGTTGTTTTGGACCCCATTCACTTTCATTGTACAGACAAAAACAGTTAAAACATTATTCAAAATATCTTCTTTTGTGTTCCGCAGAAGAAAGACATGCAGTCAAAACAGTGATTTCCATTTTTTGTTTCTGAGTGAACTATGCCTTTAATAAACAGGATGGCCACAGCAATTTTAATAAATTATGTAAAAGATATTTGCAACAACAGCATTTTTGAGGGCTCTTACAGCCATCCTCACCTCAGGAAGTTGATTTTGTGCCCAGCTAGGGTTGTACATGCCAGACGAAGTTATGCAGACATTGCTTACACCCCTCAGGGTGAAACTGTGTTTCTTTTAAAGGAAACCCACATAACATAAATATGGTTTACCAAGCAATGCCAGTGTGCTCCATAATAGTCTAAGGAATTTTATTCCTTGCCACAAGCCTGTGCTACATGATTTTCTGCAAGGAAACAATATGTATTGTGAAAATGCTGTAGAAATTCATATAAAAACTCAACCGTTTGTAAAATGGTTTTATTAATTGCTTGTGTGATTTAAGGAAAGAATTATAAGTCATTAGCTTTCCGAGGACAACTGAGTGATTAAAATAAAAATTAAACAAGCTGCTTGACCAAATTGATGCACCTCTTGATGGAAATATCATCCCAACATTTTTTTCCATCAAGAGGTGCATCCATTTTTGGGCAAGATCTTGTATTGACAGTCCAGCACTCTGTAAAGTCTCCTCCAGCACATCCCAAAGACTTTCAATGAATCTAAGGTCTGGACTCAGAGGTGCTGATTCATTTGTGAAAATGATTCTTCATGCTTCCTTCCAACCATTCTTTCATAATTTGAGCCTGATGAATCTTGACATTGTGATCCTGGAATATGACTTCCTACATGGTTGTTTAAGTGAAAAGCTACACATTCCATAGTTAGAAGAACTGTTGCCAAACATATAACATGTTCGAAACATAATAATCACTGCAATAATGATCCAAGCATTGACTCTTAAGTATTTGCCAATTTAAATCCAAACAGCGACTTTTTTGGGGGGGGGGACCGGGCAGTGTCTGCCACATCACTTTTCCCAGAACACACCCACTGCCTTTGCACATTTTTATGGCCCAGATGTTGACCACAAGCCGGGTTAAATTAAACCGTCTGCAGAACTGTCCCATTAATTTGGCCTAGTTTCAGAAGCTCTCTCACACTGATCTACGAGTTTTCCTGTTAATGTGAGATCAGTGTTGCGGAGTGGTAATACTTGGGATTTGGCAGTGACCCATGATCCATGATCAAAATAAATATAAACACTTTCCGCGAGCTGAAGTGACGCCCCCACACCCCGGGTCACTGTCAGGGGAAATCACCAAGTTCACGGCATCTAAATGATATACTGTTACAGTAATTCGTTTTTGTACCTCTTGTCTCGTCCTCCTTATTTGGCTCCAGCAGTTTGTTGCCATCCAGGCCTCCGTAGCGCTTTCTCCATTTACGTCTGAGAGACGGTGTTCTCTGAAAACTTGAAAAACTTTTTGTACTATGTGCTCACATGGGTTTCTATAGAAAGCATACGTCTCATCGAGTATGGATTAAAAAAAGTTTGAAGTGCAAGTGTTTTCTTGACAGCTTGCCTTTGGGTTTGGAAAACATCAGTAAACTACATTAATATAGAATTCCCACACAGGATTTTGTAAATATACACTGAAGACCTTGGGATCAAAGCAAGCTTGTCTGTGTAAAGTCAAGTCTAGTCATGAAGAGAAACATCTGGCACAGTTATCAATTGTCAGCTCAACCCAAAGCTGTGCCTGAGTGCTTGATGAGAGAATATATATTTTGTACTTTATTTTACTTAAATTAAAGCACTCAGGGCTGAACTGAATGGAAAAAACTCAAACTTTACACATTAAAACATCATTTCTGTATTTAAAAACAGTTAAAACAGTTCTTACCACAGATAGGGATTTTCCTCTGCTTCGTGGCTTAAGCTGTTCTCCATGTTGAAACTTGCCTTTGTGCTTTGGTAAAGGCAAAATCAACTAGAGTTGAGAAATCCAAATGGTGTGTTTGTCTAGCACCTGGAGACAAAGATGAGTCTCTTTGACAGCTGTGCATACAGTCAGACAAAGTGTTTGAGCCAGTCTCAGTGTGAACAGCCAGTTTTTAGCTGGATGAAAATAGGAGGAACTAAACTGCATCTTGGAGGAGGGATCTCTGGAAAGGAATACTTTGTAAATAACAGGAGAACAAAATAGACAAGAAACAAAAATACTACTAAACAACAACTAAAGAATTATTAATAATAACAACAACAACAACAATAATCATTATTTGTATTATTATTAAAATCAACACTACTACTAACCATAATTTAATAATATGCATTATAATATATTTAATATATTATGAGAATTTAATTTTGATATTATTATATTACATTAATAATGCTAATAAAATCAGCACTGCTACTTATAATAGTTATTTATTTAATAATATTTGTATTATTACACTGATACAAATACTAAAATCACTACTACTATTATCAGGTATGTAATACTCTTATATTAATTATTATAATACAAGTAAATGTATTAAATTTTTTATAATTATTATTATTACTACAACTGCATCTAACAATACAACAAAAAACTACTACTAATATTAATTATTTATGTAATTATATTTGTATAATATATAATGCATAATAAATATGTTTTTATATATACACACACATAGACAAGAATATATATAAATATAAATCCATATATATATAAATCCATATATATATATATATATATATATATGTGTGTGTGTGTGTGTATGTATATTTCTGATAATATATATTATATTATAAATATTATATTATATGTAATTTATGCCAGCAGATGAAATATCTACTCAAACACTGCAGCAAAAAAAACTGCACACTGTTCTGCGCATTTAGTGCGCATATTTGACGCTCTAAACGTATATCCATGTGTTGTTGACATGCGCGCGACCTGCAAACTGCTATCATCACAAGAAACTCATACTGGCCACTTTCACTCAAGATTATGTCTTTTAGCTTATGCATTCCGAAATTCTCGGTTTTGTTCGAATATCTTTTTTCCCACTCGTACACCCCTCAGCATCGTGCAGTCGGATGCGTTTGACGCGGAAACTCACACTTTACTCGCAATACAACACCATGCCTAAAAAGGACAAGACGGTAGGGCTCATTAATAATTAACCTACATACTACAATCGATTCTTCATGAATATGAATGTATTTGTAGTGATTACAAGCCAAAATGTGATTACAAATGGCTCTTGACCTTAATATGAGTCAAGTGTTGACTTTAATTTTGTATTTACGTAGTACAATGGTGTTCTGACTGTCAATTAAAGAGATTAATCTTGTAACAAGTTCATTTTAACGTTATTCCCATTTAGAGCAAAAGTAACCCCAAACCATCAGAGACACCTCCAGGCCCGGTAACTAAAGTTAAAGACGGGACAATGGCAATAGCAATACATGCTAAACCCGGGGCCAAACAAAACGCAATCACCGGTAGAGTATCATACATATATGAACAAAGAAATAGCTCTTATCTATGAGGAGTCCATGCACCACAACCGTTGTTTTGTGCCAGATGTGTCCGAGGAGGCGGTGGGTGTCGCCATTGCTGCTCCTCCGACAGACGGAGAGGCCAACGCGGAACTGGTGCGATATTTATCCAAAGTCCTGGAGCTGAAGAAGAGTCAAGTATCATTAGATAAGGTCAGCATATAGTGTATTTAAATGTGTTCTACCCAATATGAAGAATGAGACATTATTAATTATTAATATGGTTTCAATTGCACCATAGGGCTCAAAATCCAGAGAAAAGGTTATCAAGGTGACTGCAGCTGTCAGCCAGGAGGAAATCCTGAAGAAACTGAGGACAGAAGCTAGTGGCTGATATACTGAAATGGATTGTTTGCTTTAAAGGGGTAGTTTACCCAAAAATGAAAATTCATCATTTACTCACCCTCATGTTGTTCAAAAGTGTATGAATTTATTTATTCTTCTGAACACAAAAGATATTCTGAAGAACGTCAGAATGTCAATAACCAAACATTTGATGGGCCTCATTGACTTCCATATTATGGAAAAAAATACTAAGGAAGTCTGATAGTGGCTATCAATATGAGTAATCAACTGTTTGATTACCCATATTCTTCTAAATATCTTCTTTAAATGATGACAGATTTACATTTTTTAGGTGAGCTATCCCTTTAAACCACATATTCAAAAAAAAAAAGTCACATTTTCTACATGTCACAGTTAGCATTTTAAAACCGTGCAATATTATATTAAGCCTAGGTTTTTGTTAAATAAAATGTAATGTTATTTTTGTGTGTTTACCATTTTTAATTATTTTGTGTGTAATAAGGATGCAATTGCTGAGAATATTGAATGCAGTGAAAACATGTTTGTAAGGATGGGGAAATGATGATCTTATATTTATTATAGTATTTACATACTGAAAAGGCTCAGAAATAAGATTTTTTGGTAACACTTTACAATAAGGTTCATTAGTTAACTACCTTAGTTAGCATGAACTAAGAATGAACAATACTTCTACAGCATTTATTAATCTTAGTTAATATTAATTTCAATATTTAATACATTATTAAATTCAAAAGCTGTATTTGTTAACATTAGTTAAAGCATTGTGAACTAACATGAACAAATAATGAACATCTGTATTTTTATTAACTAACGTTAACAAATATTAACTAATACAGTAACAAATGTATTGATCATTGTTAGTTCATGCTAGTTAATGCATAAACTAATGCTAACTAATGAACCTTATTGTAAAGTGTTACCGAATTTTTTTCTAGTTCAAGTTTTAGCTACTTGCCCTGCTAACATCACCCTTGCACAAACAAAAAGGATAAATTTTATTTTTAACAACATATTTTATGTCTCAAAGTATATTTTTCCATGTAATATTTAAAATAGGTACAGTCCATAAGAAATTCATGGAGGTTTTGCACACTGCAGTGGATATTTCTTTAATGGCATTAAAGTTCCGGACAATTATCCATCTCCTGCCTTTTTTTAAAGACCACAGCTGTGCCTGAAGCCTTCCACCAGTGACAAATGTGTTCATTATGAGAAACCTAATGAGTATAGTTATCAGACATTCGCTAAGAGCCCTTCAATGAATATTAAAGATTCTTAGAGTCTTAATTTCTGCATTTGTTATTCAGTTTAAACCTATGTAGTATAGTTTTTGGACATCAAGAATGTGTTCCTAGTAATTTTCGACGGCATATATAATACAAAAGCGTCACACACAGACGGCATAGTGCAATTCAAACTCTTTTTGTTCACGCATGCATGAAAAGCAAGCAAAGATTTTTGATGTAAAAGTAAAATTAGAAATGAGACACATATATGGTTTTGATTACTTTTTGAAGTTAATTACAAAGTGAAGATGCAAACACTCTATTATTTCTTTTACTAAGTGACATATGAGGCATCCCTCTATTAGAGGAGCCATGAGGACTGAAACATGTTTACATTTCATCACTCAGCCGTAGCTCTGCATCCTCCTACATTCATTATTCTTGCAATATAACCTCTCCATAAATGGAAATCTTTGGTTATTTGCCTGTTTCCCAGAGCTCGTTCTGTAATAAACCGATGTTGCATAGTGCCACAGGCCTTATGAAATGTAAACAAATTCATTGTCATCTATAAATGTTAATTAAAAATTAGTTGTCAGAAATATCCTTACACTTGTTGTACAATAACATTACACGCATAGAAGTAGGTCTTGCATTAAGATGTTTGTTTGTTTTGTGAATAAGCAGAAAGGGTTAATGAGACCTGAAATAATAAATTCTGCTCCAGTTTATCAGCTATAATCAGTGATGGGTAAGTTACTCTAAAAAAAAACAATTAATTAATAACATCTTCAACATTGTAATTAGATTACTGTACTAATTACTCTCTCTAAAAAGTATTACATTACTTGTTACTAATTACTTTCAAAATCCCATATCAACCTGGAGCAGTTGAACAATACAAGAATAGACATGAAACTGCAATTTTAATTCTTTCAAATAAATAGTATAGAATTGTAAAAAAATATTTTTGATGTGACCAGAGTATTTAAAGGGAGAGGGTTACATTAAAAACATACATTTTATCATTAGACATTCAATTTTGATTTTGAATCCGCTAGTGTTTATACAGTATTTAATGCAATTACATAAGAAGTAACTAATTAAATTACAGGAAAATGAAGAGTAATCCCTTACTTTAGATTTTCAAGAGAAATGTTACTAATTACTTAGTCATGCACCAACACAGGCTATAATTCACCACTTTTACTGTTACAATTAGATGATGGTAAGATTTATATTTTCTATTCTTAATGTTTTAGTGATGTACCCTTAAGATCACACTCAAAATGTAAACCTATAAAAAATTGAAAATATAATTAATATGTACTGTATAATATTTGAAAAAATGTATATAGACTTTACATTTCACTTTTTAAAATGTTGATATTTATAATTAAACAGTTTTATTACATTTAAAAATGCAAATAGAAACATATTGTCTAGTCATCTCAGACTGTTGGGCCCCACTGTATATTCATATTAAAGCATTCTAAAGGAAAGCACACATGTATGTTAGATTGCATTTTGATTTATGTAACCTTAAAATCATGAGAACTCCATAGGTTGTTTCGCATTTCGATCTTTAGATTTACTACAAGTGACTCAAGGATTTTTTCGTACTTGTACAACTAGGCTTGATTAAACCAATTTACGCTGTCATTAACACAGTCATGAAGACATATGTTGTTATTACGAGACTGTGCGAATGATTTATGCCCTGTGGATGGTGAAATCCTAGTAGTAATTGAGGAGAAAAGTCTCTTTCAGAGCTAAATGAAGAAGAGTGGGAGGGAGGACACGCTGGCCCTTCGTCTACAGAAGTCATATTTCACGAAGCTGCTTTTCTGAAAGCCATAGAGCCACACAATATGTCATGGTTTAAACACTGTTTAATGGGATGAGTATTTATTAAAGTCATTGTGTGACATATGTTAATTGCAGGATTACTTCATTCAACTGCCGCCCTTAGCTATTAAATGTGGCTTTTCATGTAAGTCTCTCTGAGTCACTGAAACGAAGAATTTATATGCAAGCTCTCATCCTTGACTTCAAATACGGCCCTCTGCTGGAAGTGCAGAAAATACATTCAAAAATAAACACCTTAGCTAAACAAAGTTTTGCTTACAGCTACACTGTAGATTTACATATAAATCAAAGTCTCTGTGTTTACCATGAATATTAGTTTAAGACCTCCTTTGCAGATTAAAACTGGTGATGTATTACTTATACTAAGCCAGATTTATCTCTTCTGCTAGCAACATCATATTTCAGATCAGCCTATAGCAATGAAACCCCTCAAGCCCTTAAGACTTACACATTGATGTATTGTATATTGATACCATTGTATATCTATAAGATCAGTTTAATAATTAATGTTATATTTTTAATTACCCAAGAGGACCCACACCAAACAGATGTGTACAGTGACAATAACACTTCTATTCTCGGGCTATATCCTACTTTTATTGTTTATGATGACATTACTCTAATATGAAATGAATTCAAAAGGTTTCTGGAGTAAAAGCTATGATCTGCAAATCATTTTATTCAATGCACTTCGAATAAATGTTTACAGAATGAACATTTTTATCAAAGATATCAAGCAGAGACAGAAGAAACCATTTATTATTATTATTATTAATTCCATCTATCTTCCAAAACATTTGTCCTATAGGGTTGTGGGTTTATTTCATTTTATTGTTTACCCAACCACTTGCCCTACTGTGGATTTATTTATTTTAATTTTTCTGATATCACATATACATTTGAAAGGTTGGACTCCAAGATTTCTTCTTGTAACACCAGATTTGAATACTGTATAAGCATATTTAAAGCAAATATTTAAATATTGGAATCATTGAACAATTGTCAATTTAAATATGTGTCAAAATACTTAACTTAAAATAATTTTTAGAGATCTAGTATAAACATATGCAAATATGTGGTGGCAAAATAAATAAATGCTAATTTCATATATCAAACTTAACGAATGGTGTTATTCAGGTAAATGAGGTGTAAATACACAAAGGGAATGCATAAATGGTTTGAAGTTGGTTAAAAACATTTAGGGTTATGCACTTAAAGAAATATTAATACAAACCAATTGAACATTAAACTTTTGGGAATTCCTTGTCTTTTTGAGCAAATTTCAACCCTAATCAAGCAGTTTTCAATGCATCGTTGCCATTGTTGTTCTGTATTAGAGCAGATTTCCCTCCCTACTACCAGCATTTTAATTGAGTATTGGGTTTTTTCACACACCCACGTGTAATGCACTATAACACGCAGCAGCTGTGCCCATCTGAACGTGTACATCCCGAGCACATGATGATATTCACTGGTGATATGGGAGTAGAGGATGAATCGAGAGGAGATAATGAGGCCTGGTCTCTCCCACACAGGAAAAGAGAGACCTCTACAGGGATTCATCTTCAAAGAATGGGTATGTGCTCTCGTTTTCACGCACACAAACTCATATCCTTGCATAGTTACTTGGGCCCTTGTAATTAAACACTTTCTTGCCTGGAAACACACTATATCAAATTAAGCTTAAACTGAAATAACAAACAGATTTTGAGCATGCATTCCCCTTCAAGAGTCATACTAAATACTGTGCGCCATGCAGTTTAATACAATATCTGCAGTATTTTGTAAGCTTCGCAGAGCTGATGATGTCACATGGCACCCATAATCAGCCCAGAAATCTCAGAGATTGTTAAAAACGTGGCCTTTGAAGAGTTTCTCTATGATCTCCTTAAGTGTTATTTCTCGTTATTCGCCTCTTTAATCATGGCAATCCTCCAAACACAAATTCCTGCCAAAGTAAATGAACATCATTTAGTTATGTCTGACAAAGCAGCTTATGAGAAAAACTTCACTGGGGCTGCTCAAGTGATGGTCGCACCATTCTACTGACATGAAAAGTAACGCAAAGCAAGATGACAGGTTAACACCTAAGGCGCTGATAAAATCAAATTTGCTACCAGCCACTTGCATTGAGGCTGATCTGCCTGTCAGAATGAGGAATTGGGCAGATGTAGAAAACAGCTGTAAGTGACATGGCCTTTAAATTCAGGGGCCTGTAAGCATCAAAGGCTGTTCTGCCATCCTGTCTCCTCAGGCCTGAGACATGAGAAACAGCTCTGCGGTGGCCAGTAAATACACACAACTGCTGCTAGCTAGCAAGAGAATTCAAGAACCTTATGAGTGTTGCCTTGTGTCATTTGTCCTGTCGGTTAACATCTCCAATCTAGCAATGCAATTGACATTTGTGGTAATGAGTTTGCTTGTATAACACTTCAGATACATATATAAAAAAATATTTTTATTTATTTAATATAAATACATGATTTTTGATTCCGGACTATTTAAGCAAGTCATATGTAATGTATAGTAGGTACTAACTATAGTAGGTAACTCCAAGACTCAAGAAACCGGGCGCTGATCCTAATTCAAAAATCCTGGAAGGTTGTTGCATCTCAGGTTCATGCTCACCTATTTAAAAGAAATAACCTGTTTGAAAAATTTCAGTCTGGTTTTCTTCAATTGCATAGTACAGAGACTGCCATTGTGAAAGGTGTTAATGACCTGCTGATGGCAGCTAATCCTGGACTACTATACTTATCCTACTTGATCTGAGTGCGGCCTTTGATACTATTTCCCATTAAGTTCTTCTAGATCGACTATTCTCTATAGGCATCACTGGTGACCCTCTCACTTGGTTTAGATCTTATCTCTTCAGATCATTCTCTTCATCTATTTTCACTGGTGTCCCTCAAGGCTCTGTTTTGGGCGCTCTTTTATTTATCATTTACTTACTACCTCTTGGTTACGTTTTTTTTTTTAGTATTTTTACGTAGTTCTAGGAAATACGGTATTAGCTTTCATTGTTATGTGGACGACACCTAGCTCTTCTTGTCCAGTTCTACTCTTCTTACTTCTCTTTTGGACTGTCAAGAGATTAAATCCTGGTTTTCATGCAATTTTCTCGAGCTGAATACTGATGAAACGGGCGTTCTTCTTGTGTTGCACTAAATCCACTTTGGAAAAATCCAACAGCTTTTCACCCTCCATTGATAATCCTACAATCTCCCCATCTACTCAGGTTAAGTCTGAGTCCTGGGTGTCGTCCTTGATAGTACATTGTCTTTTGAAAGAGTAAACAATGTTATTCGGTCTACATATTTCTACTTACGGAACATCAGCCATTTTCGTCACTTTCTCACAACCAATTCCACAGCCATTCTTGTACACGCTCTAGTCACTTCACGTATTGATTATTGCGAATCTCTCCTATTTGGGTTGCCTCACAAACTTCTTCATAAACTTCAGTTGGTCCAGAACTCAGCTGCCTGTATAATTACTAGAACCTCCTCCATTGAGCATCTCTCCTTTTCTCTATCAATAACACTGTCTTCCTGTTAAATATCGAGTAGCGTAAGATTCATCACTTTTAAAGCTCTTCACAATCTTGCACCCTCATATCTGTCCAATTTCCTTAATAAGCGTATTCTTAGATCTTCTTCATCTGTTTCCCTGGTTGTACCTTCTGTTCGTTTAGTCACCATAAGGTCCAGGGTGTTCAGCTGTGCTGCTCCTCCTCTTTGTAATTCTCTTTCACAATTTATAGCCTACGAGAAAGAGATTGCCTGACTACTTTTAAATATCATCTTAAAATGTATCTAATTAAATTACCTTTCTCTGATTCATATTATATTATGTATTATTAAACAGCTTTTGGTTTGTTGTATTGCTGTCTTTTTTGTGACTGTATGGTTCCTTGAGTTTTTTAAAAGGCACCTTTAAATAAAATTTATTATTATTAAATATTATTACATTCACAATTGTGTCATTATCTGAAATAAGCCTTTTTTCACCTTCAAAATCATCTAATGTTTTTTTTAATTTTTTTTATTGACTGTTAGAAAGTGACATCCTAGCATTTTGAGACTGGAAGTTGAAAGTCCAAGATGGGAAAGAGGTTAGTGACCTCTGGAGAGGTTCATTTGATTCTTTCAAGCAGGATGTAATTAGATGTTTAACACTATCTGGGTGTGCTTCACCTGATAAGTACCTTGTCTTGCTCATTTCTTAGGCCAGTTGTTTTGTGGTGTTGCCTAATGATCAATGGGCAAATCAATTGGCTGATTTTCCCCCCTCCCCCACGGGACTTAATTTTGACTGTCACATTGATAAACGAAACAGTGGAAGTGGAATGCCTGAAGTCTGTGTTTAAACCGGACACTATAATGGGCAATTTGTTCACATTCAGTGTCTGTCACTTTATGATAATCTTACATGATTGTGTTAAATGCACGATTAAGAAATAGTCCCGATTTTCCATTCCGCAACAATGGATATGATGCACTAACGAGTTAATAGCTTGTGAAAAATGTAACTTGCTTCGTTTAACTTCGTTATGACCGGGGCCGGGCTGATTCCAAACAACCTGTAATAACCACAATTGTAATTCCTGTACTGTCTTTAATGAACTGCAACAGGTATTGTCATATTGCAACAAAGTAGGAAGTTAGCCAGTTGTTTAGGATAGGAACAAGCAAAGCGACAGTCATAAACGGAACAGTGCTCCCCTCATGAAATATACGCGCTTTTTACAGTAACAGAAACTTTCACGTACTGTATTTCCTTCCAGCGTTTGAGGGGGAAACCATTGACGGAAAATGCGTTAATTGTAAGATGTCGTTTTTATAGTTTTACTACAGTCTGTTCAGCATAAACTACATAAAGGATTGTGCCCAACTGACACGTAGTTATTTAATCGGGTCGCGTGATATGTTCGTGAAATCAATGATGACATCGCGAACATGCAAAAAGACTGATGTAGGATACTGTGAAACAGATATGGGTTAACTATTTTAAGTGAAAAACCAATACGTAGCCTTTAAGTGTATAATTTTAACCAACCACTCCTTGTAATTTGTGGGGTAGCAGGTAATATGGTTTAATTTTATCTTAATGCGACACTCACCCATAGGTAGGCTAGGCTATGGTGCAGGAAACCGTCCACGATCAGGATATGAATGAAGGCCTATATTGACTTACTTGTCTAAATCACGTTGTGCGTCACCTTTAACCTGTTGAACATAGCTCATTTATCGTTTATAAACTGTAACCAAAAATTCAGATGTCTTTGCACTTTTCTCAATGCATAAATTACAGAGAGACTGATAGGCTAATCATGGGGAAAAGCATGGTATGTCAAACACTGCAGGGGTTATGGGACTGGGGATGAAGTTTGCGAGGCTGAGGAGGCAAATGGGTTTTTTGGAAGACGTGCAGACGTGGGCAGACATAAGCGGATCCCAAGGAGACAAATGGGAGTCAAATCATGCCCCATAGCGAAGACCGAATATGGCAGTGGAACAAGGGTAAGATTTTAAACCCCTTAACTCAACACTCACTGCAGTGCTAAAAATAGCTGAAGGTCTGTGCACTTGCTGTGAAAACACCCTGTTTCCAAGGCCTTGGGCAAGTATCACTGGCAGATTTTTGATTTATGTGCATTTTAACATCTGAATAGATAGTTGATGGATGACGAACATCCTTTTGATCATAAACTGTCAATATTCCATGGTTTTCCACATTAATATGTGAAAGACAAAATATTAGTCTTCAATACCCATGAACTGGACAGTACTTCTAAGTAAAGCTAGTTAAATTCTTGCAAGACTAGCCAAGCATCCAGATAAGAGAGATACTGAATGTAGTGATATTTATTGGTAGATAAAACCTATTAAAACCATATATGTGCACGCAAATTTCTGATTCTTCAGAATCGATTCTTGTCCGGTGTATATATTTTTAATGAGTTCAGGAACATGTAATGAAAATGGTTTTCATTCACCCATAACCTCTATTTCCGATCCAGTCCTGTTTGGAAAGAAGAACGAGTTTGCTCACCACACTGTTTAATTTATAAACTCATAGACAGGGGCTATTGGCCAAATCTTCCCAGTTAGTTTATTTTCAGCTTATTATTATTATTATGCATCCATTTTCATTTCGAAGAATGAGAATTTTGCAACAAAACTAAATATGGAAGTGAACTTATCCTTGTGAACACACCCCAGTCTGTGTTTTTTAAAAGCTTTTTATGGACCCAGGAGATTGGCTGAATTTTTCTAAAAACACTTGGTGTGTTTGACATTGATCGGTTAGTCTATGTTTTGATATGAATGTGGACTAAGGAGAGTGAGTCATATGCCTCACACCCATTGTTAAAGGGTCCTGTTGGGAAATTAAAAACCATCACCTTCCGATATATACTGTTGTACGGGTTAATCCTAGGCATATATCTTACAGGAACCTTGTATTTCCACAAATTAATGTAACACCCTAACTATGAGATGTATTCTCAAAATTAATGTGAATGTTGTCAGGAAGAAATTATTTGATCTGCTGATACACAAATAGCCTATCAAATTCAACTGCAAAATAATTTCCTGTACATGTTGAGTCACAGACGGGCAAAAATATTAGCCTATTACATCTACCCAAGTAAAAAGCCTTCCATTGGAAAATATTTTTTTCCCCTTGAAATATAAAAACCTTATTCACCTCCCAGTGATGCTTAGACGAGTCTAGACGTGCTTAAGTAGTTGGGTCTCACTTTCATAGTGCAGATGGCTCTTAGCTCCTTGCAATTAAACATATAAATGAGAGCATTATTCAGTTTTTCTCAAATCACTAATAAGCAAACTTCCTCTTCAAATCATGACTCAATATTAGAATGTTTTAGAAGCTCTCATTTGAAGTTACTGAAGCATTGAAAGGCTAAATAAAGCAAATATCTTAAATGTAATTTATGCAACCACATAATTTACAATGCATGTGTTTTAAATATAATAGTCATTAAAATGTGGTGTGATAGGTAGATAGGTAGATAGATTATATATTTGAATGGACATGTATATGAATATTTATACAAAGTATTATGCAATCAGACTTAAACAGCTATGCATGCCCCAAAATGTTCAAAAGCTGCGCTTATACAATCATCAGCGCCGGCAGTATTTTCATCTGCTCCTCACCACTGAGTCAAAACACATAGACGGATGTGTCCTTAGTGAAGTTGAAAACATAACATTCCGGGGGCAACATTAACGCATTTGATGACTTGTCTCCAGCGCATTTACGCAATGAATGATTGCGCTTACGTGCGAACGAAATCAATGATAAAGGCGGGGCGACTACAGATCACATAAATGCATGCACTTTGGAGCACATAAAAGGGTGCAAGGATGTCGAGATGGTTTATTTGCGCCAAAACTTTTAACAGAGACGTATAACGACGTTGCTCGCTCAAGTTCCAACGCTCTCTCCATTCAGGACCATGGAGAACTCCAGTCTGAGGACGCGCATGGCTGTGTGCGCGCTGCTGCTCTGCTTGTTGACCGGAGCCAGAACGAACGAATCTGAGCCGGAGATAGAGGTGGAACTGGACACGAGAGCCATCAGAGACTTTTATCCCAAAGACCCAAACCTGACAAGTGAAAAACAGCTTGTGAGTAATTCATCTTTTTATTGCGCAATAGAAAGCTTAATTTAGACAACATCGTGTATTTACACAAAAGTGCCACAACTTTTAATAGTTTTTGCTTGATTTTTTTGTGTGTGAAATGTTATATTGGCATGTTTTTGAAGAGATTTGACTGAAGGGACTGAATAGAAATATGTTTTGTCAAACCAGCTCGGGGCTCTGCAAGAAGTTCTGGAAAAGCTGCAGACGAAACGAATTCCACCTTGGGAGAAGAAATTTGGTCAAGTTCCCATGGTATATTTATATTATACATTTTAACATTGTGTATAAGTGCGTGTTACTTGTGCTGGCGACATTGGTCATTGCGCAACACTGGTACTGTTGCATATTTGTCTTGGCTGTTTTATATATCTGTTCATCATTTAATAAAACATTGATTTGTTTATCAATAAACAGTATTTGTTAGATGAAAATTCCTATTATTTTATGATCCACTACGTGTATCCAAACATAAGCCTTTACCAAGTGCGCTTTTACGCAGTGACTCAAATGCTGTAATGGCTAAAGTAACATGATCTCTCCTGTTTTCTCTTGCTAGTGTGATTTGGGGGAGCAGTGCGCGATCAGAAAAGGCTCGCGAATCGGAAAGATGTGCGATTGTCCGCGCGGAGCTCTCTGCAACTTTTTCTTGTTAAAGTGTTTGTGATGAAAAACACACATTCCAGAATGGATTATGAGATTGGGGAATCCATATGCATTATATATCATAAATAACTACATTTTTATTTATATTAATATTTTTTTAAGTGAAGAGACTGAAGACATTGACGCAAAGTTGTAAAGAAATTGTTCTTCAAATATTTGTGATGTAAACACGTGATACTGTCATAATTAATGTTAATCTGCTGTTTTGTGCATTAAAGTGCAAACTTGTTTTGTAAAATTGTCTGTGGATCAGTTGCCTATTTCTATATTTGCATAATATGGAAAATGTGATCATGTTTTTGATAAAAAGACAATAAAAATATTTTAAAGATTATACAAGTACGGATTATAAAGTATTATTCAAATGATTGGGGAAGTTTCTACAAAAGTAAAGCTAAATAAATAAATAAAGTAACACAAAATAAATAAATTAAATGTGATCCATACACTCTGCACAATTAGTTGAATAAATTTTTTTTTCAATACTGGACAACACTGTTTTAGGATGGTAGCGTCCAGATAAGAATAGGATTAATAGAGTCTATTGCCCCTTCATAGCTGGACTCACCTCGAAAACTCAAAATTAATGAGGTATAGTTTCCATATTCCATATTCTGTACAATTAATTAATAATAAATAAATACGTACATACATACATATATATATACATACAAAGGCTACATACATACATATGCATACATAGGGCACATAAATAAAAACAATTTGCATTGTGTAAACAAATCAATTCTTCAACTTTTTCTATAGTATTTATTTCATATTGTATTTGCCAATAAAAGGATACAAAATGCTATTGCATGTCCACAGGAGAAGCATTCAAATATGTAAGTAAGGAAAAAAATAATAGTGGAAAATTTCCAAATAGCCTACTGCATAAAGTAGCACCAGGATAAGCATCGTGTTGTCATTCAATCTGTACAGACCTGAAAATACTTATCTATCCTTTGCCTGTAAGTGCATCTACCTCTTCCTTCTCTTTTTGGAATCAATTAGTTACTATTTGCTAAAAAAAAAAAAAAAAAGCTAAACAAGGTTCTGACCATGTTCAGACTTCACTTTGGTTTAGCCAGAGGTGGACAGTAACAAAGTACATTTACTTGAGTATTGTACTTAAGTACACTTTTTGAGTTCCTGTACTTTACTTGAGTATTATTTTTTCTGGAAACTTTTTACTTTAACTTCACTACATTTGAAAGACAATTATCATTTTCAACGTTGGGTTTGGTCTTCTAAATGCGAATTTTGTCATTGTTTTGGAGCACACTAGCTTATAGATAACAGTATGGCTAACATAATCATACTAAAAGCCAAACAACTTTAAATAGGGCCCTATTTGAGGGAACAGCCATTTGGGTGTCCGAAACTATTGTGGACGTTATTGAGTGCACTTATTCAATCTCACATTCAATCCCACTACTGGAACTGCGTTCTAGAAATACATTTGATATTGATATGAGGGTAGGCAGGCAGGCATAGATTCAGAGGCATAAGGTACTGTTAGGATTACATACAACAATGCAACAATAATAAAACAATGCATTGACATTTACATTTTACTTTTGATACTTAAGTACTTTTAAAAACAAGTAATCTGCGAGGTCTTGGCATACAAGTCAGAGTTGGATTGTTGTGATCAGAGCCTTCAAAAGGAATCCATAATGTAGTTCGAAGCCAATGGGGGAACATAAGCTGATAAAAAAAAAGTTAAAATGCTTGAATATTGAGTTATATATTTCCTCTGACTTGTTCAAATTATGTCAAAATTGCCTCTCGTAAGGAATACGACGATGATGACAATTAGCATAACATGAACTGGCGTCTTCGCAGAAAAGAGCTGTAAATCAATATTTGAAGTGCTTTGCTTTGACTCAGCTGTCCGGAACTATTTCAGACAGACAATTTGATCTCATGGTTATTTGATAAGTTGTTATTCCCAACACAGGCTACATCCGTACTCACCTTCTTTAAGGTGCTTATGTGTGCCTTAAGACTTATTGCTCGGCTTTGTCACTGATGCCACAAATGTATGCTGCTCCCCAAAACTCTTTTTGCAGATCAATATTTCATCATTTTTGGAATGAAAAAAGGGTGTGATGTTGCCCCCTAGAGACATAAAAGAAAAGTTGGGTCAGGCTTGATATGGCTTTGAAAAGCTGAATGACGGTAGTGCTGAATTACTTCTACCTTGCCCTTGAATGGATTTCTGCTGCTGCCAATGTGGAGGACTGAAAATGTTCATACCTGTAATCACTTGGTGATTGTGAGGTTGATTGAATGGCCACTTAATCAGGACAGTAGGAGTTTATGCTTCTTGTATGAAATTGACATTGGCAGAGCTCAATTATTTGCTCAGTACTAATAAGGTTCAATTTCAGAAAAAACTAATTTGGTATGAGATCTAATACAGTTTGATAGGTCTTAGGAATTTTAGTGAAGCTTAACATAATAACTCAACATTAAATACATGTAAAGTATATTAATAAATATAATATAAAATATATTTGACATAATTCAAATGCCTATATTTAAAGCTGCTTATAGTAACTTTTTGGGGTTAAAAATGATCCAAAATATTTTTTTAAGCAGGTACATAACCAGCCAGTGTACTAAACTATCTGCATGCCTTTGCTCGATTCAAAACGGTAAGCTTGTACTAATGTTTTTAATTCCAGTGGTACTGGCGGATTTCTGCGGGAAATTCGAGCATGTCTTTGCTTCATTATGTCACATCTGTACACATAAAGAAGGTGTCCCGGCTAGTGAGCTATATTGTGTGAGGATGTTGGAGGTGGAGATTTATAGCCTTCTCTCACAGCACTTAATATAATTAAACTTGGATACAAGGATAAATATCGGAAGGGCTTTTGAAAGGTAAAAATTATATTATATTCCAGTTTTAAATATGCATCTGATTACAAATAGATGTGTTTGTATTTCAAAGAGAACGAGTTCTAAGGAACATTAATTTGTTGGTATGACAATTAGAAATTAGACTGCACAGAAATGGAAACTGAGCTACAGTTAGCCCTAATACACATTAAATGTAGTCATGCAATGCTGATGTTGTTAAAGGGTAACTAAACACTAAAGCAACTTTTTTTAGTTAATGATCTGTAAGAATGGAGCTTCATAAATGCTGTTCATTGATTCGAGTAAATTTTTTTGACATTTGGGTTTAAAGTGTTTAAAATTTTTACAATATATGGTGTAAAAATGTCTGAGTGCTGCCCTCTTCAGGTTGAACGGTGGCTACTGCAGTTGAATATTCCTATTGATAGTTGTGGTAATGACAGTATCCACACAGGCGCAATGACTGACAGCCGCACATTCTCATCAAAACATTGGATTCATCCGCGCTGTGTCGTGCCGAGGCACAACCCACATAAAGTTGATAGCTAATTCCGCGAATAACTGCGATTGCAGATTTCGAACAGAGACGGCGACAAAGAGGAAAAACTATGAACTGCAGCTTTAAAAATACATTAATAAATAAGATTCAAATAGTTTTAAATTATTATTTAATAATATTTTCATAAAACATACAATAAGATATATTTAAAATAATTATCTTTAAAATAAAATAAAATAATAAAGGATTCAACTGCATATGCCACTGTGTTTAGTTGACACATTGTTATTGTTTAGGAATTCTTAGCAACTTTTGCACTTTTTCATTCCACTAATGTTGAGATTCAGGTTTGGACTTCAAGCGCAACCTTCAGATGACTTGCTTTGCTAATTTCTTTCTGCTTGCATTCTGAGCCTTTTTAGTTATTATCCAATAGCTTGCAGCTACAACAATATAGAACTTAATATAAATTATATGTAATATACATCAATAAATATTCAAAATGGACAAACAGTCAAATAAATCAATATAAATAATATGTAACATATTTTACCATTTTTATTTAAATGTATTATTATTTTTATTGGAACTTAATACAAATTATATGAAAATATGCCAATGAACATTATAAATAAACTTAAAATTAATCAGTTATGATTTATATTTTTATATTATATTTTATATTTCAAATACAAATTTCTCTGATGTTGAGATTCACTGATGTTGGACCTTAAGCACAAACTCCATGACTTACCTAGATCAAATCCTTCTGCTTGCATTCTGGGTGAGCCTAGTTACTATCCAATATGGCAGATTGCAGCCAAAAATACCAGCATTACCTGATGGATCATAGAGTAGGACTGCAATGTCATCCTACCAGCCGTCTGGATTTGTGATATTTGCTCTCCAGCTTATGTGAAAAACTGCCAGATCCATTTCAGCTCATCAGCTCAGCATCTAAATTAGGGCAGTAGTGGCTAAACAGCAACATTTTGGACTTGTCAGTAAAGTGTCTGTACTTTAAATCCCAGAGGTGCTGAGGAATCAGACAACAATTAAGGAGTCATTGAGGTTACAAAATTGTTGACGCACTGCTTTATTGTATCTGATATGTTGTATATGAAGTCTGTCTGTTCATTTGTAAATGCATTATAATAAATGACAAACAACAATTACTGTTACAAAAATATTCAGAAATGTGAGTACTGCACCTGTCTATTAAGTCCAGCAGAGTGCGGTAGGCTCATCTCTGTTAGACTAACAGACTGCTGACTCACAGGAAAATCCAGCCCAAGACCAGACAAGTGCTTCTGCACCCAAACTCACCTTCAGAGGGAAAGCCCAAGCTCTTATTTATTTATTTTCATCACGCCTCCCTCCTTTTCTCTCTCTGTTTTATATTGTTAGTTGCCTTACACTAACATTTAGAAAATGTCTGATGTATGCAGCTTTAAGGATGAATGAAAAATACATGTAGAGGTCATTCCTTACACCACTCGGACCTACGTGTGTCTATTCACTTTTCTCTGCATGGTGTATTTTAATTACTTTTTGTCATTTAACCCCAGCTAACAATATTTGGTTCCCAGAACGTTCTGCAAACGTACGTTTGGGTTCCCAGAACGCTTGTTTTTGGTAGCCAAAGGTTTCGTGACAGAAAAATATTTTTTTTTTAGGTTTGCAGAACGTTCCTCTAACCTTCCCGTAATGTTCACAGAACGTTCCCTTAACGTTCTATTAACCCCATCATATATATATTTACATGCCATGCAGATCTCAAGGGATTATTATGCAGGTAGGCCTAAGTCAGTCTATTATTAGTATTATTTCACACATCATTGTCTTTTGACTGAGAATATTAATAATAATAATAATAATAAAGGAAACGGACAAATTCACACAAAATTGTGTCAAAAACGCCAGTATCGGCAGAGTATAGAAGAACAAGAGGCGAAACTCAATAGAACGTTCCATTGCAACAAAAGTGCCCAGCAGCAGCGCTACGCTTCCGCCATTTTGGGGTGAAAGCGACTCGGCAGTCCACTAGTGTTGATGTTCGCGAACGAGCCGCTCTAAAAGCAGATTCTTTGAAAAGAGCCGGACTTACCATCAACCATCCACTAGCTTTTTGCTGTCGCTATGGCAATATCAGTTGCTTTGTAATTTTTTTTTATTTTTTTTTTTTTATATAATAACCTAGTGGCTGTTACCAAAAAAGCATCAGAGTTTCGCCTCTTGTTCTTATATACTCTTTGGTATCGGGGAGTATTCTAGTTAACATAATCGGTTATGGCTTAAGAACGTAAACAGTAGAGAAAAACAACACATAGGCCTATGTGTCAGTGCATCAGGCTAGTGACAGCAACCTAAAATTTCTGCTGCTGTCTGTGTTTTTGATGATAATCAAACAAGAAAAGGACAAAGAAAAAAAATCACTGAATAACTGAACTGAATAACTTTAGTTAATCTGTTTAATTTACACAGTGAAGACTATCCAGTGTTATTTTACATTTGATTACTTTATTTAAAACTACTGCTAATTGTTACTGTTAATGTTATCTATATCAACATTTTCAACATTTATATTATACAGTATATTGGCCTACAGTGGATATATATATATATATATATATATATATATATATATATATATATATATATATATACTTTAATATATACAATTTTCATTGTTGAATGTTGAATTAAATCAGTATAAAACCAGTGTCCATTGTAACACCAGGAATAATTAAACCTTATTAAATAACAGTTGATTAAACAACAGTTAAATAACTGATTAATATTACGTTTTTTGGCGTCGAGCGTGACATCACACAGCTGCATGGTCTTTCGTCCAATCACAGGCAGGTAAACAGCGTCTAGTTTCGCCTGGTGTCAGCAGCAGCCATCCCGGTCTTAACTCTGCAGACAGGGCAGCTGGCAGCAGTTGTCATGGAGATAACTGCGGGCCTGGCGTCGGCTCCAGGGGTTGTTTCCATGGAGATCCCGCCCCGAGGACGAGGTGCGCTGGCAGCGGTGGAGGAGGACGAGGACCGGGAGCAGTTTCAGCATCCCCGCCGCCGCGGCCCGACCTCACGCCAGGGAAACTTTTACATGCTCATCGTGATCGGTGAGATCGCGACAGAGCATCAGCTGCACGCCGCCAGACAGCACATAGAGCGCGGTGAGCCTCTGTTATCGAAAGCATGCCTCTTCTGACACTAAATATGCCTAATATCTTTTTCTTCCAGAATTCAAAACACGTTTAAATATGTACTCATAGAGAATTATGCCAGATAACGAGTATTTATTCTTGTATTTATATTAATTAATTATGGGATGTTGTCTAAAATAAATCTTAGAAATGTCTTGCATACTTCATCTAACTTGATTTAACGCAAGTTTACAGCTATAGACTGCATACTTTGCTGCGGTGGGCGTGTACATTTAATTATGGACGTTTCTTCAGTCCAATCGACGCTGCAAATGCCTATTTCCAAATCATTCCCAAAGATATAATTTGTTCAATGGAGCATAATTAAGGACATAATTACACATCTGTTGTGCTCTGTACTTGTTCTGAGAGCGATATAATATCCGTTGAGACTAACATAAGATCAGCACACTGCGGCGACCTCGCGTGACTGCACTGAGCACTGCGCCATGAATTGTGCATTTTTAGATGAAACTGATGAAGCTGCAGTTTTTAAGGTCGGGGATCTTATGATATTATTGCTGTTTCAAATGTTGTTTATTTACCAGTGTATTGTTTTTGGCACATGTTTAAACTTAGGGGGCTGTTATTAATATGACAGCAGATGTTGTTTATCTTTTCAAGTATAAACGAGTCAATGAAAAGGTGCACAGCCTATTATTCAATAGAATCATCTTCATGAAGATTTGTGACCGGGGACCACAAAACCAGTCACATGGGTCAATTTTTTTAAACTGATAGGATAGGACAATATTAGGGTAAGTGTACCCATTAAGCCCATGTACCCTTTAAGCCCACATTCAACTCAAATTGTCAAATTAAAAAAAGAGAAAATAATATTTTATGCAGCTCATTATTTTAACCAATCCAGTGATTTGTTACTCCCCTGGCATTTTTTATTGCATACCAATCACATTTGGCAATGTTGAGTTAGCCCCACCCATGTGCATGCTGTCTCAGGGGATCTCACACAAAGTCACCCCAAAACTTTGGTGTTTCGGGACCCTTCAGAAATCGACACATTTCTGCAATTTTCAGCCATTTCTTTGGTAACTACATTGATATTATATCGAATAAGAGATACATGTATTGTTTTTTGTGTATGAATAAATAGTACTTTATCATTTTAAATCATTTTCCTTTAAATGGAAAAATAGCTTGGTTCAAATCTCTAATCTCTAGGTCAAACCATTAAGCCTTACAGAAAGGCTAGACTGAATTAAGCGCGTGAACTGCGAACAATAAATGTTTTGTGATTAATTTTACATTACATACAAATAAATATATAATAAATTGTTTTGTAGAGAATATTATTTTCATAAATTAACTTTTTTTAAAAGATGGGCTTAAATGGCACAGTGTAACAAAACGCATGCAAACTATAGCCAACACAAGCTAACATTGAATTAAAAAAAGTTAACATTTCTCAATGTGGGCACAATGAAAATTAATATGATACTTAGTCCACAATATATTTAAGCTCCATGCATGTATTTGTAAACATATCTTACATTTTTAAAGGGGTGATGAACTGAGAAATCAAATTTTCCTTGAGCTTTTGACATCTAAGAGGTCACCATATTATAAGAATATCCTGTAAGTTTCAGAACTGAAAACGTCCTTGTTAGTCCAATAAATGCTTTTATTGACACCAGGCTCAGCAAACGACTCGTTTTTCAAACTGGGGAACTATGACGTCAAAGAGGATAAAACACCACCCCCGCAGAAGAAGATCAACGCCTACTTCAACACGGCCGGTTTAGCCCCGTCCACCGATTCGCGCATTACAGGCATAGCTAAATAACATAGGCCTACCTCGTGATGACAAACCGGATCGAGCTACCGAGCAGTAAACATGCCGTTTACTAAATATTGTGCAGTGCCTGGTTGTGGAAGAAGACTGTCGCTGCATAAGCTTCCTCTGGATTCCAATAGGAATGCATGGTTAAAATTTATTTTTAATGAGGTTCCAGCTGATGTGGGTAAAACATTGTCCGTTTGTTCGCTTCATTTCGCCGAGGACTGTTTTGTAAACAAGACACAGGTCGAGACAGGATTTGCAGACCGATTAAGATTGAAAAACGGTGCTGTGCCTTCTATATTGGATCCGACAGGAATGGTGCAACACACTTATGTGAGTAAAATTTCTATAAAAACATTAAAGATAGCCTACATTAGAAGTAGCATAAACAATTAACAATAACTTACCACGCTGTCACAGGCTGAAGTATCCGTTGTATTTGAGGTGTTGTTGGTTCATTGTCCTGCGATTCGGGATCGGACTCTGGGTCGAACATGTATGGGCGAATCATTCCGGTTGCCATTTTACAACATTGGAAGTTTTCAAAACAATTTCCCCCACGTGCACTGACGAGTGAGTTGAAACTCATTATTATGCAAAACTGTTATCCCCTCACAGCAGTGGGCGTTTACTTCCAAGTCTTCAATGCGAGACGCCCATAAAAACCGAGCGTTTTTGAGCTAGGCTCAAAACTAGGGTAGAAAATAGCCTATTACTTATTCATTTTGATGTTTTTGAATGTAAAAACCAAGCGAACGTCATAAGTTGACCTCAGACAACAATATAATTTTTTTAAAAAAGCCAGTTTATGACCCCTTTAAAGGAAAACATGGTCTTTTTTCACCATTACTCACTGTGGAACCGTTTAAGCCCACCTTATGTGTTTCAATGAGGAATCCCTCTACTTGCAAACTTTGATACATTTTCTGAAAGTGTTTAATGGTAACATTTCTTTGTGTGCTTTTACCTGACTAACCTTTTAACCTTACCTTACTTACAAACTTAATTTACAACTATATTTATACAGGCCTACAAATTACACACATTCATTCAAATGAGAAAAAGTCCTTTATGTATAACCGGGCATAATTCGGGAGCCAAGCCGAGTTAAGGCTTGAGATTCCGGGCATGGAGAGGTCCCAGAGGGACCCTATATTCCCCACAGTCCTGAGCCCCTGGGACCGTCCAGCTCTGCGATACTTTGAGCCACTTCCTGTCCAGCTTTAACCGCGCAAAACTCGGGACCCAAGCCGAGTTGGAGCTCCAGACTCCAGGCATGGAGGGGTCACCCAGTGGGCCCCCAAGCCGACCTAAGGCTGCATACTCCCGGTGTGGGGCCCCCCCCGAAACCCCATAGTGTGGAGCCCCATTTCGGCTTCCTTCCCGAGATACATCCGGTTAAACTTCCACATTTGACCAGGCATAGGTCGGGAGCCAAGCCGACTTAAGCCTGCCATACAATGTATTGTTGGCTATTTCCACAAATATACCCGTGCTATTTGTGACTTGTTTTGTGATCCGGGGTCACATTTAACAGTTTGATGTTGTATGATAGGCTAGATATAGAATTTTCATAGCAATTGAAACACTGTATTATTGTAGAATTCTTAAAACATATTTGTTTCCAACCTTTTAGGTTGTCACAGGAATTTCCATAATTTTTGCATGATTTAACGATTTTCAACTCTGATTTATTCATCTGACTGTAATCACATTCAAAGTGGCCAAAAATCACTAGTACTTTGATTTAAAATCAGCAAATAAATGTAACATTTCAATTTTAGTGTCGAATTTTTTTCACTGTGCACATATCATGTAACTATCAGTGATGCGCGGGTCAATGTATACACAACCCGCACCCGACCGACGTTTTCAACTAACCGCCCGCAACTCTGACCGCAAAAAAAAAGAAGAAAATATTGTACCCGACCCGCTTCCTGACCCGCATTATTTTTAAGTAGTCAGTGTTGTGCAAGTTACTTCCAAACTGTAATACATTATACATTACTTGTTACTGTTATTTAAAAGTAATTAATTACCTTACAATATTACTGTCTCAGAATTGCAATGCGTTACATTATCCTGTATTACTTTTGAGTTACTTTCACCAAAATAGATATAGGCTACAGTACTTAGTAGAACTTAACATTCTAAGGCTGTAACGATATGCGATATGAAACCGAAATCGCGACACTCAGATCCACAAACCTGCAGGATCGTGACACACCCCTCCAAGAGTTATCCTTCCCGTCCAGATCCAATGCTACCACATCTTTAAATTATTATCAGTATTATTTGAATTTTGAAGTTAACATTATAAAATACGTAGACCTACACTACAAAACTAGTTTAGGATAAATTATTTAAAATTGGGGAATTCCAGCATTATAGAAGTGAGATTTGCAGTCAAAACTTGAAATAGGCTATAAATTCTCAGAAAATGCATTTAATAGCATACCAATATATTGAAACGTCTGTTTATCCATAGGCTACCCCTTAAAGGAGTCCAGACATTAGAAAAATATCAGTCTACACATGCGTTTTATATTTATATGAGGGAAATACACACACATTCATGTGTGACAAAACAAATATTTAACTTTTAGGAGGGCAAAATATTTTTTGTAATTCTGTGAATTACACTGCGCAAATTAAAAGTAATACTACCCACCGGATGAAGAGGGGTTGGCCCACCACAGAACATAAAATATTCACTTTATTTTATTTTTCGTATTGCATTTATGATGAAAAAACAATGTAAGGACGTGACAGTTATTCTTTATTCTTATGTCTTATGTTATGTTTTATTCTATTATTATTTATTTTATTTAATCAATATTTTTTTCAACCAATTACCTGGATTTAATAAATAAGAAGTAAATATAGCAGACAATAGATCACGACACGGAGGCGCCTGCGCGAGCACGTCTCATAAATTAACCGAAACTCGGCGTATAAGGTAGCCTACTTCACAGACCTGAAAAATATATTTCAATCTATATTGAAATGTCTACTTGTTAACAGAACATTTCAAAACGAAAGAAAACGGACTGCTCTCTGCTTAGCCTATCTGTATGAAATGTGCATTTCTCTCTGGCGCATTTATACTGCGAAGATCGCGAGGCAGCAATGTCAACTTCATCTTTATTAATAAACAATTAAAATGTCTTCTTGCTATATTTGACATATTCATAATCATTCATTGCTTTTGCCGGTTCTTTGTGACAGCTTTTAGGTGCTTTATCGGCAGCGCCGATAAAGCCACCCTCATCATGTTGTTACATGAACCGCATCAAACACCACCGCATCAAAAACATGATTGCGTGATGAAAAATACCACATAAACATAGCCTAACTGTTTAGAAAGGCAACACAGAACAAATAGAGTAGCCTAATGCACATACGTCCATCTCGCGAATGTAGTATTCTTCATGCTATCTTCACCCATTAGCCGCTTTTCCACTGGCCAGCGCAAGCACCGAGGCCAAAATCATGCCTCGAGGCACTCCTGAATAAATCGCTATACAAATATATCAGACACTGCCATTTATTGGCACTGCCAGTCTTTATTTACAAACTTGGACACCACACGCGGCTATTGACTGACCACGAACAGGCATACTGAGCTTGTGTGTCATCTTCGTGCCAGTTATTCAGCCAATAAAGTGTAGGCCTATGTAATTCATAGAAAATTGTGTCTAGTACTAGGCTATATTGCAAAGGTTTAATTAGAATCTTTATTTCAAACGACCCGACCGCGAACCGAATATCATTAAAAATATTTTTGGATGACTCGTAACCTTGGGTGACCGCAGGCACCCGCTCATTTTGGATCAACCTCCGCATCACTGGTAACTATAGTCTACAGAAAATACATCAAATTTAATAGTACAAAGATAAGTGTTTTCATCATATGGCAGAACTCATCTACTGATTGCTGTTTTTTTCAAATCGTAACTCCTTTGCTTTAGTAGCCTACTCTAAAATATGTTTATATGGCAACTTTTGGCTTTGCTAAATTACTAGCTGCTAGCTAGTACTACTAGCATTTCTTCCAATGAACATGAAGCTTAACTTTTGAGTGTAAAACCGCTCAAAAGTCTATAAGTTATATAGACTGAAGTTACAAATCAGAGCTACCAGCGGCACAAACCTGAGGAACATGTCTGTGGGCCTATTGGTTAGAGAGTCAGGCTGGTAACCCTAAGGTTGCAGGTTCGATTCTCAATACTGACAGGAAATGGCTGAGGTGCCCTTGAGCATGGCACATAACCCCTAATTGCTCTCTGGGCGCCACAGCAAAAATGCTCTGAGTGTGTGTGTGTCCACGGTTTGCTGTGTGTGTGTTCATTACTCCTAATGTGTTTGTACTGTCTTGGATGGTTTAAATGGCTGAGGACAAATTCTCAGTATGAGTTACAATACTTGGCCTTTACATGTCAAAAAAGAAGAAGAAAAGTAACAACCAAATGCAAACACATTTACAATTTACAAAACGGTACATTTTCAATTGTGCAGCATTCTCTAATGTTTGGACATTTAAGAAACCTCCCATTCTTCCTGACAAACATTTAATAAGCAATTAGCATATCGATGAGAATAAAATCAATACTGTAAGAAATGTTGTGTTTCTATACACTGTGTAAATCTTATTCTGAGAAAATAGAAGTATCCGTTCATCTCTGCGGTCATTACCTGTTTTAAATCCCAATGACACAGCATTTCTGAGGACAAACACTGCAGTGTTTAGAATCTGTGGGAAACAGCCCTTCATCTGTATGAAGAAGAGATGAGGAAGGACACAGCCGAGGAGAGTTAAGCGTCACGGAGTTCATTTCATTCCCTAATTCTCCAATTTACACTTTGAAGTTCAGCACAGTTGGAGCTTAAGAGACATCTGAACATTTGGGATCTTATGTAATACTCAATGAATATTCTAAACATGACACAATACGGGGTTGAAATATCGAATTTAAATCTGAATACAAACAGAACGTTTATTTGAACTGTAATTGATGAAGAAATAAAGAAATTGAGTAATAAGAAACTGAAAATAAATTAATTTAAATATTTATATGATTAAAATTACAACTAGATTATTAATATTATAAATATAATAAAAAAATAAAATGCATATTCATTTCTGAACTAACATTTTTACTCTAACTGTTATAATATATTAAGTAATATAAAATATGAAGTAATGTATTAGTTTGTAATGAATAAAATGGACTGATATACATAAGAAAATTTAAGGAAATCTATTTTAATTTTTCAACACAAATTGTTATAATAATATAATATAATAATGAATTGTAAAAGAAAGATGGATGATATATGAAAGAAAGATGTAAAATGAGGGTGTGGATTAACATTGCACATGTAGCTAATCTTTAAGTACTGCACTCATATTGATCATGCCACATTTCTATCTGTACCTGCAGGTATCCGATCCTGGGACATCAATGTGTCAGAATGTGACCTGGACCAACAACTACAACTTTTCATAACCAGACATTCCGCCCAGTTCTCAGCTGAGGTCAGAGGTCAGTCTGATTGAAAGGGTGACATCTAGATCCTACCGCAGTGTTGAAGGCAAATTAAGTCAGAAGTGTATATACATGAAGATAAACTGTATAAAAAGATAAAGCTCAAAGCTAAATGAACAATTACATGGTTAAGACATACATTTCTTTTCATTTATTAATGACACACATAAATAAATATTTTCAATGAAAAGTTGGGAATCAAGCTATTGATTCACATACTGCCAGCCCAAGGTCACTGCAGTGTTCTTGCTTACAGCAAGCTCACAGATAGCATGCACCACATGCAGACAGTCAGCATGTGTGTTTGCACGGGTGCTGCCTGGCACAGTGCTAATCAAAGAGCTGTGTCAGGAGGAGAGGAGCTGCAGAGCCCTGCTTGACTGCTGCAGTGTGTGTGTGTGTGTGTGTGTGGGGTGGGACGGGGCTTGAGCTGAGGCACAATCAGTTTCGGTATAAAAATGATATAAGGCTAGCATGCTATTCATTTCCTAACAGCTGAGAAAGTGCTTGAGTAACCATTTCAAACCTTAAGCTGCTGTTGATGGGATGAATTATACAGTACCTGGAGACAAATTTAATGTAAATGGCTATATAATTTGGTAATCACCAAATTTCCGAATATATAGGCACTTGACAGCAATCACATAATCACAGTCAGTATTGAATAAATTATAATCAGAGTGTGCTACAGGAATTATGTTTTTCTGTAGGCCAAAACCAGGAAACTAGTTTTAGTACTTCCCGTTCCATCATCCTGAAGTCAATGTTTTTTTAAGGGTGCTTTCACACCTGAGCGTTTGTTTCTGAACCTGGTGCGTTTTCTCCCTTGGTTGGGTTCGTTTAGGTATATGTATATGAACACGGCAATCGCGCTCATATTCGCACCAAAACAATCGCTTCGAGACTGCCTGAACATGGTGGTCTCGGGGCCGGTTGCAAACGAACTCTGGGGCGGTTCGCTTGAAGTGTGAAAGCAATCCGACCCAACGGACCAACGAACCAATTCATAACGGGAAATGTACTATATAAAAGCAGTAGGGTCTGATTCTGTGAGTGAGCACATTAGTTATCACAGTTGAAAACCAAAAGAGCACCTCTTCATCTTAGAATGTTGTGTAATTGGGCTTCTTCGTGCAATAATGCTGTCCCGATGAAGCCTTGATTCCTGCTCTAGCTGCATTATAACATTCGTATGGTGTTTGCGTGTGTCTTGACACTGTTAACCTCTAGACAGCACTGGGAAATTCAGAGAGAGAGCGCGTTTGAATTTGCTGCAGCATTAATACGAATGTAGTA
Organism: Siphateles boraxobius; assembly: GCF_051911475.1. Classification (NCBI taxonomy): domain Eukaryota; kingdom Metazoa; phylum Chordata; class Actinopteri; order Cypriniformes; family Leuciscidae; genus Siphateles; species Siphateles boraxobius. The sequence continues at coordinate 9,613,605 of NW_027509192.1, read as the reverse complement.
TATAATTTAACAGCGGGAATGACGGCTACATTCGTACAGTGTTTGCGTGTGTCTCGACAGTTACAAATAAAGCCACAATAAGCTCATGGAGCAAACTTGTCAATCATCTTGATGGATGACGAAGAGGAAACGTTGACCAGTAAGAGGACAGTTACTCGCATGTAACTTGCGTGAACACATTTTGGTACTCTTTAAAGGTTGCCTTATGAAAGCGAACCAAACCAAGTAGAAAATGCAACATTGTAACAAATTAAGTCCCTGTTTCGGAACAAAACAAATGATCTATAGGTGTTCAAACGCTCTTAGTTAAATGTCTGAAATAAGGTCTGTGGAGAACAAAAGCTCTTGATGTTTGAAATGAAGCCATAACAGAACTGTTGCACTTCTCCTATAGCAATACACAACAGGGCTGTTTCATTCCTAAATGAATGTGGTTTTGAATTAATCAGTTGAGTGTATGATTCAATGACTTGCTCATACACACTTGTTTTGTTCCTGAATGAATCAGTGTTTGAACATCGCTTGAAAGAAAAATTCTTTGATTCACTCACAAAGACAGTGTCTGCATTCGAAACCGCATCCCTACTATATATTAGGCGAAAAACTATAAACTAGTACTATATAGAACATACTTTTTTAGCGGTCGTGAAGTAAGAACTTATTCTAAATAGGTACCTACTCAAGAGAGTATGCGATTTCGGACGCAGCCACAGACTTGTTTTTTTCCTGAATTAATCAGTGTTTGAACAAGTTGCTTGAAAGAATGATTCTGTGATTCAAACACAAAGACAGTCACTTGTTGCCCCCTTTTCTGTGATAGATTTGCAATGTGTTTTCTAATTTTCAAAAAAAAAAAAGAAAAGTTTTTTGTTCATTTTATTGGAGGTTCAGCAAAAATCATAATTCTGACAGTCTAGAATAGTAATAGCACACTTCTTAATAAGCTACACTATCTGAGGTAGATACATGTCTGTAGCACAGTATATGAATTATCCGAAGTTTATTGCTTACTAGGGTTAGAACAAAAGAGCACCACTAATAAACTGCAATGCCAAAAAATGATCAAATGTTGCTTGGGAGGTGGAGAGACGCCCTCTGACCCTGCTGAAGGGCATGATGTGTGCTTAGATTAGATTGTGATGACTGGTCTGTGGGGTGATACAAGGTTAACAGCCACTAAAGGTTGATGTCTCAGATTGTGCTTTTCTGTGGCTCAAGGCCTGTCAGACACAAGGCTCCCGGGTTGATGGTTCAAATGAGACCACAGTATTGATTGTACCCTATCATATTCAGCATGCACCTTAGCATAGATCAATTACATTCAAGCTAATGGGAATTCAGTGGCTGTCCTAGGGCACAAATAGATTTGTTTCTATTCTGATTGGTAACAAAATGGAAAATAAAGTATTGGCTAAATTAATTGCTTTGTCTAGGACTGATGGATATTTTGCTAAAAATGTTTGGCCAGATAAGCACATGAAGTTGAATTAAGGATATATTGCATGTTTTTTTATTGTGTCCTCAGTCCTTTCCCATCCTGTTCATAAATATAAAATGATTAGCTGCTGCCATCTAATGGATATTGTAAATAATGGAGAACAGATTATACGCGCGCACACACACACACACACACACACACACACACACACACACACACACACACACACACACACACACACACACACACACACACACACACACACACACACACATTTACGTTATTCAAATGTAAATTTAAAAAAAAGTTAATTAACTGTATTTCTCACAATGAATAACTTTATATATTTATTTATACACACACACACACACACACACACACACACACACACACACACACACACACACACACACACACACACACACACACACACACACACACACACACACGCCCACACACCTTAGCTTTTAAGTGTTTGTTAAGCTTTTAGCATATTATTAAATTGTTATGCCTTTTTTTAATACTTTCCTTACAACACAAGCATATTCATATTTTAAAGGTTATAGAGTTTAAAAGGTGCTGCGTAACAGGACTGATCCCTTCAATGTCTGACAGAACCAAGGAAACGAGGCATCAACAATCTCCCAGATTATATAAAAGCGAAAACATCAGCATGTATAACTTCAGTCCCTTCCGTCTCACAGCAGAAATGAGCTCGATCAGTCAGAGCCACAGTGTCTTGAGGTTTAGTTTCTAAAACTGCGGCTGATGGGGAGGTTCAGGGCGATGATCAGTGTTTTCATTTTTACTGAGTCACTCAACCTCCTCCTCTCTTCTTCTACTATGTTTCCATGGTGACCTGCATCTTGGCATGAGCCAAGGTGAGTGCCGATGTGAGGAGCTAATGAACTTTATCAGGAGAGAAGTACTATATGCACACAATGAAAGCAACAACTCTTGCTCCCCTATTTATATAATGACACTGTATGGATTTATGATATCTAATGTAGTCTGATAAATGACATAATGGCCTACAGTAAAATTAAAGTAATTGTTTTTACTGTGATTTTTTTTTAATGCCAGATTCTGCCATAATTGGTTTCTATTAAACTGTGACCATATCCCACATTAACTGCTGTCAGGCTTCATCCCCTCGAATATCCTATTATAGAGGCCAAATGAGACGTTTCAACCACCGTTATGCTTTATGAGTCAATGGTTAAGAAGACTGATTGTCTGCAGGCTGGAAAGTAATGGTCTGGAGAAGAATTTTCTGATATGTCTGGCCTGTCTTATTCACAAGCTCACCTTAGACTTGCTCAAAACGTCTGGAATACCTGGAGAGAGCTGTCTGTTAGCTTTCCCATTCATCACAAAGACATCGTAGTGAAGTAACCAGCCAATCCTTGACCCCTCAACCATGTCTATCACTTCTGCGAGTGCCCTGGTTAACAGCACCTATCCGGCGCTATACCCAGAGTCTGACCCAGACATTCCCTCTCATGGTGTCTGATTCTATTATCAGGGATTTATTTGCTAGTTTGTATGTCTCCTGTGAGTTGGAAACCCTCAAAGCAATTCTTTACAACCCCAAACACCTTTAAAGAGTGTTATGCTTATGTTGCTGATGTAAAGTTTGCATGCATAGACAAAATCTTTACTTTCACGGTTTAAAAGGGGGGTAAAAGGAGTCATTTTCTGTAATAGTGTCACTGTGAGTCCAACAATGACCTCAATGTACAAGTTTATGGTCCACATTTGACTCTTTCCTTTTCCTCCCAGGATACACACAAAGGAAATTGGTACAGTAGAGCTGAAGCCTCAAGCAGGACCTATTTATAATACAAGCACTGAGCCATAATTATGAATTTCACTGATGCTGAGGGGGAAGTGAACGATCACATGACTTTCAGACAGACTGATAATTAAGGCCCTGAGCCAAAACTTCATACCTCTGAACATATTAAAGCAATTTTGAAGTTTGCTTATGTAAAGTCTAAACGGCTTAGGAAAGAGCTGCTGCTCTTGAAACCAAAAAAATAAAAAATCACACACATACATTGATGTAAATAAATTCACCAAATATTATCCATCTCTGAAAATCAATTTATCCAGTTCTGGTCAGTACTATATTTGTAAACCCTGGACAAACACAATCCCCCTCAATTGTTTGAGCAATCTTCAGTGGGCTTTTGTTTTTGACTGATACAAAGGCCAGTGAGACGTTCGTGGCTCCGCACGGGCACTGAAATGAGGAACAAAACAAACACTCAAACTGATTAGACAGATTTTGATTTAAATTTTGATTTGGAAACATTTTGCCTATGCAGTCTTAGGCCTTTTTTAAAAATATTTAATATTATGAATGTCACCACGATCATATTTCAGAGTAGCCTGGTCCTACCAGACTCTCGTATATTTCATTTGTACTGAGAGTCTGGCCACTCCCCATTGACAAGTGTTAACTTTCTTGAAGTTTAAAACTATCGGATCTGCCCAGAGCCACTCTGGATCTGCCATAACCAATCGCTAACTAGCGCACAACCTCAACATCATCGTTCTCAGGCACTCCCTCTGTTCGCTGATTGGACCGGTAAAAAATTGGCTGGAGAAAACCCGCGAATATACCGCAAACCCGGATGATGTACTGAAGAAAAATGATAATTGTGCGGAAATACGTGGGAGGGCGGAGCCAGACTAGTTTCAGAGTGGATTTCTTGTGAAAATGTTTTTTAGTGAGCTGGCCATAGAGAGGGCTGTCATACATTATAGATGAACATTGAGTTAGTACTGGTACATTGGAAGAAGAAAAAAACACTCTGAAGCTGGCGGACTTTCTCAGAATTTACTGCTTTGTTACTAACCTTAACTTGGAAATAATCGCTTGTTTTGGTTAATATAAAAGTGTGGAAAATTCTTCCAGATTATAGTGGTGGTCAGAATTTTTTTGCTGGAGGTCCTGGCCATCTTGTTCATTTGATCTTCCATCAGGACAACGGTCCAAAACAAACAACAAAATCAATACAAAAATGTGTCACTGAGCACAAAATGAAGCTTCTGCCATGACCCGTCCCAGTCCCCTAAACTGAACCCTATAGAAAAGAGCTGAATTGAAGAGAAGAAGCACCAACATGAACTTGTAAATCTGAAGGATCTGGAGGGATTCTGTATGGAGGAATGGTCTCTGATCTCTTGTCAGTTGTTCTGCAAACTCATCAGGCATTAAAGAAGAGCACTCAGAGCTGTTATCTTGGCAAAAGGAGGTTTCAAAAAGTATTTAATAACAGGTAGCCAATAATTATGGCCAGCTTGTTTTGGAGAAAATAATTTATTTCATAATGTGATTTATCCCCCCCCCAATCACATAATGTGATTGGAATGACTGCACGATGACGAAGGAGTACAAACAAACGGTCTTTAATAATAAATCCAAATGGAAACACGCTTGAGAATCACAAGAAGTAATAGTATAAACAACCACGTAAACTGAAACGACACAGAACCATGAACAGAGGGTTTAAATACACAGACAGTTCCTCACCTGTTCTTAGTTCTGTGATTACTCTATGTAACCATTGGAACAAACTAGCAGAACGAACTCAGGCATATATAATGTTATACACACAAAAAAATCATATTAGAATTCTGAAGGATCATGTGACACTGAAGACTGGATTAATGATACTGAAAATTCAGCTTTGCATCACGGGAATAAATTACATTTCACTTTAAAAAATAATAACAGAAAACATTTATTTTATATTGTAATAATATTTCACAATATTACAGTTTTACTGTATTTTGATCAAATAAATGCAGCCTTGGTGAGCATAAAAGAAAAATATTTAAAAACTTACTGACTCCGAACTTTTGAACAATATAGTGTATACTATATTAAACTTACTGAGAATTTTTTTTCTTCTTCAAAAAGACGTAATATAATAGTGATTTAGAGCCATTCATTCATATAGTTTGTGCTGACATCCTAAAGAGTAGTGGAAGGCCAGACATGCATAATTGAGGCTGCTCAATAATTTATGATTTGGATACTGATAACACTGCATATTCTGTTTGAGTCAAAGCACAAAACCATAGCATAAAAGTTACCTGGCACTGATTTTAGCATACTTTGTCTTTATGATGTTTTTAATAAATCATTAGATTGCTGCACTGGTTTCCAGTGCATGTTAAGGTGGAAAACAACATGATTCATTAATTAATTACAAGAATGAATAAAATGCTCTGAGGGACAGAGCTAGAGAGGAAATCATGCATTTCACAATCACTACCCATATAAATGAAGAATAGATTAAGACAGTGAACCTTCATAAATTGAGCCTTTTCTGATTATCTGTGCTGATTTGACTGTCAATTACACCTTAAAAACTGATCAAAATAATGTGGATTGTTCGACAGTGAGGAAATTGAACAGAAGGTGCACAGAAAACACTCTGCACCAAAATTCAGTTCTCTTATAATAAAGGCACTTTTTTATATTTCACACATGAAAAAAAAAGAACAGAAATATCTTAAAAATGATGCACACTCACATGAGATGAAGCCTCCAAACATACTACTGTATCAGTGGCCATTCACACACAAACCATTTTGTATTGAAAAAAGCATTACGTTGCAGTGTAATGGGAAAAAAGGTGCAATAACTTCAATAACTTAACTGCGCCATTTTTTAGAACACTGTGTCATGTGAAATGCTGCAAAAGACACTAGATGCAAGAGCAACGGTCAAACACATCTGTCTAGCGCATGTTGTTTACATAGAAAAACAAAGGAAAAGCAGTGCAATGGAAAGCAAAAACATGTCCTGTGTAAATTGACCCTTATTCTACATGGAGCAACCCATCGCCTCAAGGATTCCACCATATGTACTTCACATGACTGGGTGTGTGATGCAGCCATTTATATTGCAATTTCAGGCTTTATAAAGAGCTTGCAGCAGCCAAAACAAACCACCAATAAAACAAAGAAAATCAGTGAGACTGAACCCACAAATGCATGAAAAGGAACCAAACAAAAGATACTAAATATAATATTATAAATATAATATGATGTAATATAATAGACCAGACCAGACAAGACATGAAAGGGTTACTTGTGGTGCATTGAAAGTATAACTCCCCCTCCTCCCCCTCCCCGCCTGCCCCTCTTCTTCAGACTGTAGCTGCATCTGTAGTTTAATCGGCGGGTGGCTGCAGCCAGAGTTGCTGCAACCATCCTGCTCTGCTCGAGAACCCAAATCTGCCAGCCTCACACACTCCCCGGCCCCTCCCACACACACAGCAGTAACTGCTCTCCAGAACACTCATCAGTCGCGAGACACACGACGCACTGTTAAAGTGGCCCGCATCAGTACACGGTATGTATCACTTTCTGTCATGCAGACTACTGAGACAGCGTTCTAGCATGCGATGCGGTGACTGGCGTGACTTTTACGCAGTGTCGCAGTGGCCGGGACAAATAGTCTTGCGATGCGAGCAGCTACAAACAGTCTGACACTTTGCTTTATGAGACTGTGATGTCTTGGAGGGTGCGTGTCCTTATTTGACCGCATATGTGTATTCTTCTTTACATTATTTATGACTTTGTTCGGTTAATCGGGGCTTATAGCGCGCGCGACATGCGCAAAATAATGCGTTTTTGACGCGTTCAGTGACGGCGAAAGAATTAGGTAGGCTAATTAAACACCCAGACAGTCGTTTTGAATCTACCTGTAATTGCGACATATGTCTGGGGGCAGAGTGTACGATGAACACCATCCTGTGCTTTATCCAACTAACTGGATTAATTTAAGGTGATGGACGGAGGTTGGGTGAGAGCTCGCGCGGACAGACTAACTTTGTTGCTTTGAAGATCTGTTTTATTTGGCTGTTTAACAGGTTGTGAAATTCTGTGTATTTGACCGTTGCTATTTAAAGTTGTTTTAATTTTGTGCTTGTGCAAGTGATTACCTCAAATCATTATTTGTAGCATGACTCACGTCTATTGTGTTAAGATGCTAAACGTGGTAGTCTTTGTCTGTGAATAATATTCTCAAAAGTTTTAAAGCGCAATCTGAACGTTAAAGTTGAGGAAATTATTTAAATGATTTCAATTCACTAACGATTCTTTTAGTACTTTTGTGGAAGAAATATTTGGACAAAAAATTATTATTATTAGGCTATTATTATTTTTGCTGCAGTCAGATGATATGAGATCGTTTCAGATTTCCACAGTCATTCTGCGAAAGATTTGTTTACATAATCTTTTTTACTAATTTTTTTAATATATTTTGGAGGCATTAAATGCAAATATTTTTCCTAAATAACCTATTTAGGCTATTACATAAAAAAACGAGTTCATTCAGTTCATTCCAAAAATAGCTAGCCTAGGCTACCACAGATTGCAATACAACTGGCACTAAATTAACTGTTTTTGTCCCATTAGCCCTACTGTATAACAACACAACACCGTTATTAGTTTATGATGACATAATATCTAGTTATGAATACAAAACTTGCGGTTCATTAATGAGTCATATGAATACATTAAAGAGTCGGCTCGTAAGAACCTGTGTATGTTTTGATTCACTAAAAAGAATCGACTCAAGTCATTCGTTCTGGAATTGGACTTCACTATTCACAGTATGTTTTGATTCACTAAAACAAACTGGCTCAAAAGTCATCAGTTCGGGAATTGAACTACACTGGATGTGCTTTGTGTGTTTGATTCAATAAAAATAACCGACTCAAAAGACTCATTCGTTTGTCAATTGGAATCAATTTAAAATCGAAATAATGCATCATATTGGCTCTATCTCAAAATCTAGTTAGTTGCCTTCCTCAACAACATTCCACACACCTTATAATGCACAAAAATGCTGTCTATGTAAGCGGCTCAGCAGGTTTTCATAACAGTTATACAGTCATCACCCTTCTTTTAATTTACTGGAATACATATCCCATAAAATCTTGATACATTCATAAACAATAATCCTACCACCAAGCTGCCTACTTAGACAATGTGCCATTTGACTATTATGACCATAAATATTTTCTAGCTTGTCAGTAGGTTTTGAGACGCAGCCTCTGATTTGTTTGCTGCTCTGTGACTCAGCGTTGCTGTCTGTGACTCTTTCTCTCTTTCCCTCTTTCTCTCTCGTTCTGTTTGCAATACGTTTGCACATCTAGCCGCTTAAGGACCATTCAAGAAAAATAATGACTAAATTGATGACTCGTTCCGTGTTTGAATATCATTGTGGAGGCTAATTAAACTCACAGAATGACTCTTTGCCTCATTTGGCACAGCTAACATTTGAATCTACTGTATTCATATATTCCACTGTTCTGCTCTTGATTAAGAGCATCATACCAGTACAAACAACATCAGGGAACTAAATTAGACCTGCTTGAACTAAAATAAATCTAATTGATACCATGAAGAGTTGATATTCTAAATTATTGTTAGCTTTTGTGGAAATACTGGACTATTTTAAATACATTTGTTTGTCATTTCACAGTTCTGGAATGATTCAGTGCTTCATTGGTTCTCCTTTCTGGCACAGCTGTCTGGGTGGGATTCTTACATAGAGAAACACCCACTGACATCAGTGGGTCTAACAGCATTAGCTGCTGAGTCATTGTTCCATTGCTACTGTTTGTAGCCTAAAGCTGGTAGAGGTGCAGAGTGGACCTGCTTTTCTTTTATTTATAATATGAGATGGACGTTCCTTCAGTATATAATCTTAATTCATTGAAATGTTTTGTGACAGTGTGTTAGGTTATTAGGCTTAGGAAGATCTATCATTAAGCTTTCATGATATCATTAGTGTTAGGACACTGAAGGGCACGTCCATCTGCCACAGAGTAAAAATGGGCCATTGAAAACTTTGAAGACAAGGGTGAATGTGTTCTAGGGCTTTACCAAAGTGACTTTGTTCCGTTTGTCATTGGAAAATGCTGGGGAAAAAAGGAACAGCAGTTTTAGACCTACTGATTATAGTTTCCATGGACAACACAAATGGTCCAACCTAGAAAATATTAGCAATTCAACTTTGGACTTACTGGATAATCTTTCAGGATTTAGGAACGGTCAGTTGAGACAAACAAACTCTCAGTGGTGGATTACTCAGCGGAAAGGGACACGGCCTAAGTGGCAAGAGGTGCCCGTCTGTGGATTGTAGCACTTTTAATTAAAAGACAATCTCTTAGAAAGGCATGCAATTTTGTCCATATGTTTTTTGTCTCAAACATTTAACCGTAACCTTTGCTTTGCTGACATCAAAATAAACCATCCAATTCTAATTTACTTGTTTACTCTCAGTATTTATACTAAGTCAGCTCATTACCCTATTTAAATGTATATTGGCAGATCGTTATGTAACAGCTCATGCCACATGCACATTAAGTTTATATTAAAGTTGCATTCAACATAGAGGGAATTTGAACAGTCTTGATGAAGGTACAGTTGATCAGCCATGCACACATGCATAGACAAGTTAAATGTGCAGAAAACTAGATGTGATGAACTGCTCGCTGTCATGGCGAGGTGGTATGACGTAAGGCTGTCACATTTGCTCCAAAATCACCTTTTGGTGAAATATTTCAGTCTTTTATTCATTCTTTTGAAGGCGTTTGTGTTGGCGGGTATGTAGGTGAGTGCACAAATTGCCATTATCCCTGGGAGCTTGTAAATTTAGTGTGGGAGGATCACCTTCTCTTTCCTATGTAGTGCTGCAGTGAGAATTCCTCCACTGCTGCTGAATCACTGTGGTCTAAATTGGCCAATTATTGTTGCGTGTTCTGTTTTAAGATCTTTTACCTTTTTATTTGCTAATCGTACAGATTGCCTTAGGAGATTTTCTGTTTAAATGGTGTTTCTTTTGCACAGTGCGGCAGGATATTGGAAATGTGGAGCTATAGAATCTGTGTAAGCTGTGAGTTAAATATAAGCTTGAGCTCAGTAATAAATCTTGGATTTACTACATGCATGGAAATGAGACATTGACAGCCAATATGTAAAGAGATACCGTACAGGGAGTCGGTCATTAACATAAAATAAAAACCTAGACATCAGGAATTAATTTGGATCTATTATTTGATAATGACTGTCTGACTATACACTATTTGCTTTATTAGATTGCTGCTGACCCAATAAAGAAATACTGAATTATACCAAATTATTTTGTAGATTATTTTAAAACTTTAAAAATAGTTAATTACAACATAGAAAAATCAACCCCCCTAGCAACGAGACAAAAGAGAGCAACAATATTAATAAATACATTTAAATATTGTTATTATTATTAATCTCCATTCAAGTTACTTTTTATATGTACTAATATGATCAATTAGTCCATAACATATTTAACAACAACATAACATGTTGTCTTCGATGTTAAGGTTATAACTTACATAGTTCTAAGTTCTTTATGTTTCTTTTTAGTTCCTTCCTTGTTTTTCTGAACAATTTTTGCATAGTTTTATGGTCAAGATTTTAATTGTCTACTGTTTTGTGTAGTCAGTAGTAATAACTGTTTAAAGTCCCAAGATAAGAGACCATGAGCGATACGAGATAGAGAAAAAAGTAGCAGTGGTATGTTGCCACAATGGACAATAGCCAATGGCCAAATATATACTTTAGTTCTCATGATACAAAAAATACTTTAGTGCTCAACACTCAAGTATTCCAAATAGGTGTGTATAAAAGAGATAAAAGATTGTTTGGATTATTTTTTGGAAATTGCTAATTTATCACCACTAGCATTTTAATCATTATCAACTTATAGATGGGCAGTCATGGCTGAGGTTCAATGGACAACATTTGACATGATTTACAGTCACTACAGCTGGGAAGATTTGTAATAGGATCTCTTCAAAAGGCTGAATAATGTTTAGAACAAAAAAGATTTATAATAGGCAGGCCTAAATACAACATATTTGGTAACTTCTAAAAGCCTTGTTGTTATTAGTCATATGAAACCTTACTCTAATGTCAAATGAATTTTGCATGAAACATTGCACATGATTTCCATTAAAATTACCTTATTTATATTTGATTTTAAAAATGGCAAAATGAATACTCAAGATCTATTTACATACTATCAAATGTTATTATTAGACATACTGTATATAATTTAAAAAAAAGGTTGAAACCTCAACCTCAACTGTCAGTTGCTAATTTTCAAGTCGCTGTCTATGAATCATCTGGTTAAAGGACCAAGGAAACACTGACATTTTAGAGGAGATGCTGACTCATAGAACAAACCCATGTTCTCTCAGAAGATGTTTAGCATTTATACTGTTTCATAATCAAGCCTCTGTATTGCAGTTCAAACCTGTTACTAACATATGAGCATGTGTATTTTTCCATCACTTGCTGTATCATGACATTTTCCTTTGTTGGAACGGCTAATGTGCTGGGTATGTGCTTTACTCAATATAATAAAAGATTGCTTTTATAAAAAAGAACTTACAATTTTCTTAGGTCTAATGCTTAATTGTTATTTTCTTTCTGCCTATTGGCCATATTATGTTAATAATGATAAGAAGTCTTTGTGGCACCAGGACGTTGTGGTTAAATGGCACAGAGATGCTGAATCTCGTCAGTGTTGAAAAACATCCAGCCCTTATTCAGAAGCACAAAGATGTGGCTTCAAATGCTAATGAACGGTCTGTGTGGTGGCATGATCTCATAGTTGGCTTAGGTTTAGGCTGGAGTTTTCTGGCTCCCCAGGAAACAGTGGTACAGCACCAACAATCTTCTCGTACCCTTTTCTTTCTTTAAAACTTGGTTCCTCCTTAGCCCACATCTTACCCAATGTGCTCTTTTCACAATGCACAAACTTAAAGTCTAATGTATACTTAAATTTCTAATGTAATGTGTGCAAGATTTTTTATAAAATAATGAAGATTATTTTGCATATGCTGCTTCATTTATGTTCCATTTGTGGACTGCCAACTAATTGTGCAAGTTATCAGATGTTACTATTTTTGAGTTCCGTGAACCAAAGAACTTTGTATTTTGCCATGCAAATAAGGCATAAAATCACAAAATGCTGGGGCATTGTGCCGTTGCCACACCCTTTACCCAGGTGGCTGTCTGAGATTCAGTGACACATCCGCGATAAAAGAGGCTTTAAAATGCTTAACAGCAGAATTATTCGGCATTGCCAAATCACAGTACTAGGATTACCAGAAGAAACTAGGGCACTCGCTTCTTGTGTAGATGCAACACGGACCGTCAAAGTCCAAAGAAATTTTGGGCAACTTGTGTTAGTATTGTTTAAGGGCTTTATAGAGTGTATAGAGCACTTTCATCATGTACAATGATATATTAAATATAATTTATAATACTTTCTGATAATTACTTTAATGGTCTTTTTAAAGGCACAATATGTGAGATTTTTGGATGAAAATCACCAAAAACCACTAAAATAATGTTAGATATTTTGTTGACTTGTGTACTTACATTATCCCAAATGTTTCCAACAAGTTTTAAATGCAGAGAAATCAGCTATTTTAACTAATGTGTAACGGACAATGTCATTGCTTTGCCCCTCAATGATGTCTTATCTGCGTTACCCTTGATTTCCGTAGAAAGGAAGGAAACACCAAATACGCTTTAATATGTTATAATATGCTTTAATGTGCATTTTATTAGACAGGTGAGCAACTGTTTTGATACTTTTATTGACAGAAAACTAATTATTGTTATATAGCTTAACACAGTTAGTCTTATTGTTTGAATCTCGATTTCTTGATTTACCGCTAGTAACGTACCAATGCCTTGCGTACCGTACAGTAATCTAGCATTTTCTCCACCATAAAATATATTTTTTAATTAATTGCATTTAATTTAGGAACACAAGTCATCCAGTTTTTATTAATATGAAATTCTAATATCGATCCTGCTTACTGCAGTGTGCAACAAGTGTCCCATACCAGCCACCGAGCTAACGGACAGAGTAACGTTAACTTTCAACACACTCAAATTTATTTAGTGCGATTGTTTTGACCAAAGCAAAACTGGGCTACGTTACACCAGAATTTTAAACAGTCAGATAAAGTGACCTGTATGAGTAGTAAATTAAACATTTGAGGCTATTTCATTAGAATTAAATAAAATAATGTGAATTGAAGTGACCAAACATAACAAAGTTCAAGTTTTGGGACGAAGGAGGCAAACGTTAAACAACTTTAATCATAACTTTAATTATAATATATGCATAAACTACAAAACGGAAGGAGGGGCAGCGGCCGCTTGCGGCATATAAGCATAATAAAAACAGCAACGGAAAATGTCCCGGTGCTCTCGGCGGATGTTAATAAAACTTTATTGAGCCCCTATTATGCTATTTTTAAAGGTTCCTAATTTTGTTTTGGAGGTCTTCTACAACAGTTTTACATCTACCAAAGGTCAAATAACACTTTAATTTTCTCATAATATACTCTAAACCCCTCCTTTCCGAGAGCCTACTCTGCTCTGATTGGCCAGATGGCCCAGTCTGTTGTGTTTGGGTTACCACTTACAGCGCGTGTTCGAAACTAAATGCCCATTACCATAACTGAATTTCAGCACCGGAGGCTTCCTAAAGCCTAGCGATTGTACACACTGTTAAGACAGAAACGATTGCGTTGATTTTACCACATCAATCCATGCGCGAGTCTGATGATGAAACATTGGAAGAACTAGTTATTAAACCCCAACCTCCATCGCAAGGACAACTTGAGCAGGACGTTTCTCAGTTTTAGGTAATAGTGGGTCCACAGCTGATTAGCCAAACGTGAGTTAGCCGGTTAGCCGGAGACCTGCACAACATAAAACTACGTATTTTGAACACCCGGTCGAAAATATATACATCAATAATTAATTATACTTACAGGTTGGGATTCTGAGGAGCAAGTTGGTCCAAATAAAATGGGTATTGTCTCATTTGTAATGGATAAGCATTTTGCAAATCACATTTAGACCTCACATACATTTGAGAATAAATCATCAAAAGGCTATACTGCTGTTGTATCGCAGTGGTAATGTTATCCACTGACTCTTCACATCCTCATTCTTTGAAGAAGTTTTTTTGGGAGACAATAACTTTATTTATCGTCACTTTCACTTCAGAACTTCGCAGATCGTTTACATTGACAGACAGATACATTACATATATATTCAAAAAATCATAATAGGAGCACTTTAAAACATTAGCTCACCAATTAACATGATTTCTGTCTGAGTCCTGTTTTGGTTTCCATTAGCTGTGGAGGTGAAGACGACAATGATTCCACGCTCATTCATGGTGTCAAGCTTTTTTGAAAAAACTACCTCTAGCGGCGAAACTTCCCATCATATTTCTCTCAACCAGTGGTGTGGATTGATGACACATTTATGGGATTACCATAAGCCCTTAAAGTAACATTAATTCTCTCCGTGATGAAAAGCTAGTTAGATAAAAACAAACACCTGTGGTGCTTTATGCTTCATGAATTTTCATGTCATATATTAAATAAAAAGAAATTATAATAATATTGCTAACCTCTGTGTCATCTGTTCATGAAATGGTAATTTTATGGCTTGTTCCACTGGGATAAACAGATTTAGCATCCCTAATACAGTGCACCACAGCAAGACGTGCCGTTCAGAAGGTTATTTGCTCTCAAAAGCACATAGGATGGTGGCATGAGTGACTGTTTTAGATACTCGGATGAGGCGATTCTGTTCCCAAACTTCCAGAGGCCTCAATCTCTTGGGTGACCATATCTAGAGCAAAATATCTGGAGCAGTGCGGATGCTTGGTCTGTCTTCCATCACAGCACTGTTTGAGCTTATTTTAACAGAGTGCTCTAATTTTTAGAGTTCATCAGCGGATATTTATACCAAGCGGGTCAGGTGAGGTAGGACTGGATCTCTACACTAAGATCTTAAAAAATGACTGTTTTATGATGCTAATGCAATTAAGATGTTTCTGTTGTCAAACCTAAGTCATTAATAATCAGCAGTTATGAGGATGCTTGTAGATCCAGATACACTTGATACCTTAACTTAGCCTTGGACCTAATGCTACATTCTTTCCCATTCTTTCGCGACTGTGGAAAAGTGCCAAAGGGAGTCGTGGAAACTGGAAGCTGGCTGAACACACTGCTCTGCAAAACCATCTGTTTATTTAAAATGGCAAAGGAGTTTTGTGGTTTTCAAGCCCTACTCCTAAAAGTTGACAAAAATCACTTTTAACAGATATACAAATTTAAAATTACTTCTAATTGTAGGTTTGTAAAGATTCATCCATAATTATAATTTTTTTGTATTTAAAACTGAAATTTTAACTTTTTATCGCTCTAATTTTTTCAGCTAATTCTGATTGTCAAGAGTTCAAAAAAGTGTCATTTTTTATCATGTTCATTTGTTAATCCTCTGAGTTCTGCCTCCTCCTAAGATTTTCATCAAAAAACAACAAAGAGGGCAACACGCAATGTATTATTTACAAAAAGCCAATAGACCCATGTTGCTTTGGGGATTGTGCCAATGGGAAGGCATTGCAGTGCCTGAGACTTTCATACCTTTCTTGTTTATTTGTACTCTTGTCACTCTGTATTATTTGCATTCAGTTTGTCCTGGTCAGATCTGCCTCACCAGTCTTCACATATGTTGTACTTTCACTTCTGTACTTCCATCCCACACCATCTGGCTCATAGAAGCAATACTGGGCTTAGGCCAGCTTGGTCCAAACCCCAGTCGTGCTGTGTTCAGCAGCTCTTTGATTATCCCTCTAATTCCTCTATACACCCTGCTCTTATAACCCTCTTTAAACAACTGAAAACACAGGATGAATGTGTTTGGACTGGACTCATCAGACGATGTAAAGACTAATGTTGCATTTGTGATTTCTCCCTATTAGCTTCACATGGATATCCTCTTATCGTAATATATACTTAAAACCCTAAACCCTTTACTTCTGACTGTAATTCAAACATCCATGATGTCTCATTAGCAGGACTCTTGCAGGACTGTCCTTGAAATGCATTGCACTAAAGGTTGTCTTTTAGCTGTGGACATGTTATACTGTATCACCATGTTCAGCACCCAAGTCCAACCCCCGAAAGTTCCTGTTTTTTTTTTAAGTACCACCTCGGGGGCAGGGACTTTCTGTGGGGGAATTTTTTCCAGGAACTTCATTTAGACCCTGGTCCCTGCTGTCGAAACACAGTACCACCCCAATGTCCCTAGTTCCTGGGGAAAGTTCCTGTGGAGGAAATGCAGCTAGCAAGACTAGTCACAATAGAAATGTGTAACTTAATGTCTGAATATAAATAAGAAAAAACATATTTCTTTCTTCCAGGACAAAGGACTCTGCACCACAAAAGTGATGTTCTTGAGACGGTTGTATTAGTAAACCCGTCAGAAGATACTGTTATCTCTGAGGTAAGTTATTTAAAGAAAATCTCTGTTGGACAAGGTGCTTTATGTTTCTAATAAAGATTGATGAATTCGTTTGATGTTGGACTTAATAACCTTGTTTAAGCCCAACCTTGCTACAAACAGACTGACTCTAATACACTAATGTGTTTTAAATGCCCTCTATGTCTCTTAATATGTCCTAGATCCATTGTCTTATATCTGACCCAGCTGTGCATAAACTACTTGTCCTGAGTGGGCAGAGCTCTGACCAAGGTGACCTGGTTCTCCAAACCGGAGTGCTCAGTCATCAAACCTTCTCACAAGTGTTTGCTGATCCTGGAGTAAGTTTAGATAATATAATTGTATTCAAATTGATAAAGCACATTATATCTTCACTCATTTTTTACTTGTTTTCCTCATGTAGGTCAGTCATTTGCTGGTTAAAGCCAGCTCTGGACAACGGGGATCACTGACTGTGTCTTGTCGTGGTGAGGCAGGCTGGAACTCTCTGGGACAACAGCAACGCATTAGGGAGTTGCTGAATTATAGGCTGAATCCAGAGCCCATACTCCCTAAGATGGAGGGGGTCACTGAGTTTACCGAATATATATCTGAGACTGTGGATGTACCGTCCCCATTTGACCTTCTTGAGCCTCCAACCTCTGGAGGATTCTTAAAGCTCTCAAAGCCTTGCTGCTACATCTTTCCTGGTGGACGGGGGGATTCTGCGCTTTTTGCTGTCAATGGTTTTAACATTCTGATTGACGGTGGCTCTGACAGAAGGTCATGCTTTTGGAAGCTTGTCAGACATTTAGATCGTATTGATTCTATCCTTCTCACCCATATTGGTGCTGATAATCTTCCTGGGATCAATGGACTCCTTCAAAGGAAGGTTGCAGAGCAGGAGGAAGAGCAGTCTCAAGGCTCAACCACCTACAGTGATTGGATGAAGAACCTGATATCGCCAGAGATTGGAGTCGTATTCTTCAATGTACCTGAGAAGCTTCGCACATCAGAATCGAATTTGAAAGTTAAGCGAAGTATTGAGGAAGCCTCTCTTACATTGCAATACCTCAACAAGCTGGGAATTAAGTCTGAGCCTCTTTTTCGAGTGGTTAGTAATACCATTGAGCCAATTACACTTTTTCACAAGATGGGTGTGGGCAGGTTGGACATGTTTGTCCTGAACCCTGTGAAAGACAGTAAGGAAATGCAGTTCCTCATGCAGAAGTGGGCAGGTAACAGCAAGGCCAAGACAGGGATAGTGCTTCCCAATGGAAAAGAGGGAGAAATATCTGTACCTTATTTGACATCTATTGCTGCTCTTGTCGTATGGCTTCCTGCCAACCCCTCAGAGAAAATCGTAAGGGTTTTATTCCCTGGAAATGCACCTCAGAACAAAATCCTTGAAGGGCTTGAAAAGTTGAAGCACCTTGATTTCTTGCGGTATCCAGTAGCCACACAAAAAGACATAAATTCTGCCGTTTCACCTTCAGCTGTAAAACAAACAAAGCTAAAGCAAAGAACTGACAGCAAAGAAAGTCTCAAATCATCTCCCAAGACTCACGCACCAACTAAGCCTAAGAAAGAAACCGACGAGCATGAGGATGCATCCATAGTCGAAACGAAGAGTGACTCTGTCAAAGAGAACAAGATTGAGAAAAAAGAAGAAAAGAAGCACACCAAGCCATTGAAACCGAAAACAGAAGTGACAGAAAAGAAAAAGTTATTGAAGGAGAAATCACTGAAGAAACACCCAAAGGAAAGATTGTCCAAAATGGATGAAAAGAAAGACAAAGAAAAGAGGGAAGTTAAGAAAGAAAAACGTGAAATTAAAAAAGATGATGGTTTGAAAAAAGATGAGAAAAAGTTTAAAGCCAAGGACACTTCAAAACCAGAGCTGAGGAAAATTACTAAACCTGATCTGAAACCTTTCACACCAGAGGTCAGAAAGACCCTCCACAAGGCAAAAACTCAAGGTAAATCCAAAACAACAAAGAGCAAACCTACAACTGCCAAGGCAGAGTGTGCAGAGATTGAGGCAGAACCAGTGGCTGAGAAGATCAAGCTTGAGAAACAGGAGAATGGGACAGGAGAAGCTATATTTTATCCATCTACTCTTCAAGATTTAACAAAAGACTTTGATAAAATGAGACCTACTGAAGCGACAGATCACTCTGAAGCCCCTAAAAGTGCCCTTACTGTCTCCAGATTACCAGGTGAAAGAGACAATGAAACTTCAAATGCTGTTGAGGAACGAGAACAAGATCATGTTACAGAAACCGTTATTGTGGAACAGAAAACTACAAAGAAAGAAGTTGTCCTATCAGTAGAAATCGAAGAAGTGCCATCAGCAGAAGTAAAAGAACAACAGGATGAGCCACAAACAACAGAATTAGAGAAATTTGAGGATGAGGGTGCTGCAATTGAAGATGAAGATGAGGAGGAGGTTGAGATAAAGCCTGTTAAGAAGACAGAGGAGGAGGAGGAAGATATGGGAATAGGAGATGAAGAGGACGAAGAGGGAGCAAAAGAATCCAAAGACTTGGAGGGAGTGGACAGAAAACATGAAGTTGAGGAAATGGAGAAGCAAAAACAAGCAGAGGTAAAAAAGATTGACGTTGAAGAGGAGCAGCTTGAAGAAGAGGATGTGATTGAAAAAGCTGAGTTAGAGGAGGCAGAGGATTTGGATGCCATTGCAGATGAAGAAATAAAAGATCTCTCTGCTGAGAAAATTCAGGAAGAGGAGGATGTATACTTGTCAAATGTTGGAGGTGTCACAGCTGGCATTACCTCTACAGTCCAAGGAGCTGCTGCAGCAGAAAACTTATCATATATCCAGGATGAAACCATACCAGGTTACTCTGAGACTGAGCAGACCATCTCAGATGAGGAGATCCATGAAGAAGCAGAGGACAGGATACCACACCTTCAATATGAGGTTGGTAGCTATGATGTCTCTGTCCCAGACCAACCAGGCTCCTTTGATGCCATCCCTGGAATGAGAGAAATACAAGTAGCTGCAATGGGCAATGGAACAGGCAAAGTATTGATGGGTGCACAGGAGCCAGCTATTTCCATCTACACCAGCATACTCGCAGCTCCATTAGCTGAAGAGGAACATGTTTCTTCAGCAACATCCATAACAGAGTATGACAAACTGTCTTCTTTACCCACTTCCGTTGCAGAAGATCAGTCAGTGGCATCAGTCACAGCACCTCAGACTGAAGACACTGGAAAAAGCTCCCTGGTCTTGGACACCGTTCAACCGGTTACTCAGACTGAGGCCACCCAAGAAAAAGAGTACCTACATTCCGCTGGAACCATCTCACCAACATCCTCCTTAGAGGAGGACAGGTGCTTCAAATCATCTCCCTCTGATGAATCTCCTCCACTTCCCTTAGAAGGTAAAACCGAGGGAATTGAGTTGGCTGTTCATTACGATGATGAAGAGGAGGATGAATATGAAGATCAAACACCAAATGTTGATATTTCACTTGAAAAGTTACAAGAAGGATATGCCTCACCTGATAAACTTGAACACAAGGAGAAAGAAATGGACAAACCCAAAAGTCTTGTGCCTTTAGTTCCTGATACTTCATCTGATGGAAAATTCTCACCTCTTGAGATGGAGAAGGCATCAGTGTCACCTCCAAGGGAGGATTCATCTTTCGAAGTACAAACAATACTCTCCTCCCCATCGCACAGTGATTCTAAGCTTCCTGTTTTTGAAGCTAGTGTTTTTCCAGAGGTGGAAGACCGGTGTATAAGCCCTGATGACAGCACTGTAAAAATGGCTACTCCTACACATTCTGGACCACCTAGTGCATCTCACTCTCCCTTTAGAATGTCACCTGTGGAAAGGAAAGATAAAATGCTCCTCAAAGAGACCCTTCAAGAACAAGGAGTTCCACTTAGCACTACTGAAATTAAATTTGAAAAGGAGAGTGGGGAACAAAAACCTGACATTTTAGATGAGAAGGAAATACCTCGAGCAGAGGAGGAAGAAAAAAGGATAATACAGGAAGCAACCTCTGCACCATCTCCACTTGTTGAGGACTACTTAGCTAAAAAAGAAAGTATATCAATTCTACCATCAAAAGAAATTAGTGATACAAAGGTAATGCCTGATCCAAGTGTTGAAAATAAGGGCGTAGTTCAAGAGGACTTAACAGAGAGCAGTAAGCGTGTAATTCTTGAGGATAAAGATAGCAAGTTATCTGATGATCATGACGTTGAAGAAACTTCTGATTTAAAATCATTCACAGACAAAGAAGAGAAAAGAGAGAAGGAGAAGGAAAAGGATGGTGAGAGAGATGATACTGATGAGAAGCATAAGGAGAAAGACCAATTATTAAAGTATGCAGAGGCAGAAAAAGGTGATGTAATATCAGAACCTGAAAAGGCAGCATTGCCTAAAGAGGATTTTGATAAGAAAAATGCGAATGAAGAAGAGGTTCAAGATAAAAGTTCTCCAGCAGTTCTGGAAAGGTCGGAGATAGAGAAACTGGAGAAACAAGAAATTCAATCAGAGAAAGACCAAATTTCTTCTAACTTGGTAAAAGAATCCAAAGAGAAAGATCTGACTGATGCATCTGGTCAGTTTTTAGAAAGCTCAGACATCAAAGCAGTAAGATCAACATCTCATACAGAGACACAGGACACTGTAGAGACAGATATGACAACTAAACCGGAAAAGACCTCTGAGCAGAAATCTGAGTCACTTGATATTATACCTGAACATGTGGCTTCAAAGGAAACTGATTCATTCATCTGTATAGCCCTGTTTAAGGAAGACACGGATGGCCTCAAATCTCAAATACAACAGTTAAGTGAAAAAACAGATGTATCCTTAAAAGATGAAGAAAAGGTGGAAAGTAAAAGTGAGGCTGGGCTGACATATGAGAAAAAGTTTTCAGCTGCCAAAGAACATGAAGAATCTACGGATAAAAATAAAGAGGAAGTAAAATCTGTGACACAAGAGCAAATTTCCCTCTCAAAGCCAGATGTTCAATCTATAGAAATGCATGCAGAGGTGTCTGCTAAAGATGAACAAGAATCTAAAGGAAAGTCTGTGCAAGAGATGGAACCTCATATATTAGGGGCAACTCAAAGTGAGACTGAAATTACTAGTAAACAAGATGAAGATTTGAAGGAGAAACTATTGAAAGAAACTGAAACCACACAACATTTAGAAAAAGCAGATGTATCATCCAAAAAAGAGCCTCAAATTTCACATACCATCAGTTCACAGGACACAGATGATGTGAACCAAACTAGCCAAGATATGGAAAAAACTGTAGAAGACACTAAATCCAAAACACAAATATCCATTTCAGAAAAAATGGATTCCTCACTAATATTAGACCAAGAATCTAAAGATGAACCAGCATTGATCCAAGGTCAAGTCTTGCTGTCTGAATCTGAGAAATTAGATTTGTCTGCTAAAGATGAACAGGATTGCAAAAACAAAGAGGTTGTGAAGCTAACTTGCAAAATGGATGAAGAACCTACAGAATGTCAGACTTATGAAAAAGCAGATAAGCTTACCATCTCTAAATCTGATTTTGAGTCTGTAGTAAAGAGCGACTCCCAGGCAATAAGAGAATCAGAGAAAGACGTTTTAGCGGCTAAAGAGGATGAAATAAGCAAAGGCATATTTGTCAAATCTAAACAACCAGTTGAGTTTGAAGACATATCCTCAAAACCATATGAATCTAAAGATAAGTATGTGGAGCATACTCAACTTCAGATATCTACGGATCAATCACTATCTGATAGTACCGATATGGGTGCTAAGAAGGACCAACAGTATGAAGAAAAACACACAGAAGATACTGTAACTGAAATATCTCAAACAAGTATGGCGACAGATGCACCATCAGACACAAAACAAAAACTTGAGGCCAAATCTGTGGGAGAAGAAAAGACAGAACAGATTACATCAGAATCTAAATCTGTGGTTTCAAAATCAGAACACGGAACTGTAGACCTTCCCATTGTAGAAGATAAAACAATTGATTCAAAGGATAGCAAAGAGTCTGAAGAGCAATTCATGAAAGAAGATATAAAATTGGTGTCCGATGAATTAGACACAAAAATTTACTTGGGAGCCAAACAGAAATATCTGGATAAATCTTCAGAACAAATGTTTGAGACCGCAGATCTGAGCTGTAAAGAGAAATTGGAATTGAAAGATGAACCTAAAGAAGATATCAAACAAGACGCATCATTACATGAAACAGATACATTTCTTTCATCAGACATTGGATTCAAATTAAACTTAGATTATAAAGAAAAATGCATTGAAGAAACCTCAACTATCGACAAAACAAAAGACATCAGGTCAACCTTTGAAACTACTTTTCCAACCAAATTTTCAGATGAAGATGAAAGTACCGAGGAGGATGAAGGAGATGCTGTTTGTTTGGGAGGTGCTGGTTCAAGACCATTATCAGTGGAACCATGGAATTTAGAGGAACCAAAAGCAAGCAGTTCTGCACAACCACCTGGGACAAGTATGAAAAAAGAGGAAATTGTGCCCCATTTAGAAGAGAAAGAGTTGAGTAGAGATTCAAGTGGCACATCAACTAAACCAGAGAAGGAGTGCAAGATTGATACAACATCACTTTCACCTACTGCAGAAACAAGTAAAAAAACTGTCACAGAGGCTCTAACTGAGAGCAAACCAATGAGTATCACACTGCCTAGCTTCGACAATCAAGGCAGTGTTGAGGATAGTCAACATCAAACATTGATTTCTGAAAAGGAAGCCACAAAACTTCAGAAGGAGGATGAGAGGGAAAGGGAAGGAGAACGAGAAGCTGCCTCTCCAGGGTTAGAGTCAAATTCTGATTTTCAAAAGACTGACAGTGCTGATGAGAAATGTGCTGAAAAGGCTGATAGTGAGAGAGAAAAATCTGATGACAAGATGATGTATGAAGTGGAAAAACAAAGCTATGAAGCTTCTAAATATGAGCCTTATGAAAAGCCCATTTCAAAAGACACTGAGAGAGAAAGAGAGGAAGAGGATCAGTATCCTAGTCTGGATAGAGATTTAGATGACAATAGAAAAAGTCCTCGTTTGGCCTCGTTGCTTGGAGCTACTTGTTCAGAAGAGGAACAAAGTGATGATGAGCCAGTGTCTTTTAGCAAGGTTGATTACCAGACTTCAAGTATTCACAGCAGCCACAGTGCCTACTCAGAGCAAGACAATAAGGAGCGATACCAAGAGGAAGAATTGGTTAGAGAAGAGAGGCCAGAGAGACCAGATCTTTTTGTTGACAATAGTTTTAAATATGACAGCAAAGCCATTTCGGCAGCAGGTTCAAGCTCATTTGCCTCTAGTGATTTGCAAGACACATCAGAGAAATTGGAGAGAGAAGAAAAGGAGAAGGAGAAAGAAGTCACACATTTTCCCCCTCAAGGAAAAGATGATGAGAGTCATGTTAAATTGTTGGATAAAGAACTATGTACATCTGCTTCCTGCCTTTCAAAACCTGATACGCAAGAGAAAGACCATAAAACAGATGAAATATTGGCAACGGCTCATTCAGAGGACTTGGACAAGACTGAAGCTTCCCCTCAACAAGGCCCACTTACATCATCAGAAGATCAAAGTCTTCAGAGTCGAACAACTTCATCAACATCTGCCTACGATGAGAACAAAATGGAGAGTCCAATAACAAGTCATGGTAACAAAGATAAAAACAAACTGGATTCAGCTGAAAGCAAAGATGACACATTTTCTTCTGGTCGGTACTCACCACCTGAAAAGGACATGCTTCCTACCAGGTTATCGGCTGAAGATCCCAGCACCGCCACTCCTGGTTCTTCAGGGCACTCTTTGAAAGTTGATGACAATGTTCTTGCAGTTGAGTGCACTGGCAAAACAGATTCTCTTTCCAGCAAGACATTAATTGTGAGTGCAGAGACTGAGGAATGCTTGGTCAGAAGCCAAAAAATATTTGCTGAAGAAGAGGATGATTATGATGGTGAGGAAGAGGATGAGGAAAATGCAAGTGACTTGGATGTTGAAAAGGGTGCCAGAGAGATGTCTGAGAAAGAGTCTAAAGCAGCAATTGATACCACGACTACATCTAAACCATTCAAAACAAAACAAGACACTACTGGTTCCTTAGCTTTTGGACCAACTGCAAAGGGTCTACAGACAGACATGGTTGGTGACTCATACACAGAAAAAAAGTCCCCCACAGCAAAGTCATCATCAGTACATAGTGAGCATCATGATGTAATCAGCAAGGAGCGTGAACAGTCCAAGAAAGAAGATACTAGTTCAGTCCTATCTGACTTACCCAAATATAGTGATGACAAACATGAACCATGGAAAACTTCCGATAAAAAGTATGAAGTGTCTGAATCCCTAGCTGCGGCTCAAGCAGCCGTGTCTGATACAACTTACTCATCATCTTCATCCTTTAGTTACTCTTCTTCAACCTCTGCCTCATATTCAACTGGTCAACACCTTGGAGAAGGGCTAGAACCACAGATTACTATTCCTAGTGTCCAACTAAGGTCAGATGGAGACAGTATATCATTTGAGTACTCATCTCTGAAAGAGGAAGAGTCACCCGTTATGGATTTGCCTTGTTTAAAAAAAGATGAATATATGGAAGTCTCAGATCGAATGACACCTGCTACAACAACAGCTGAGTCAATATCCAGTCTTGCCAGGTTTTCTCCTCTAAGTCCCCTGGAGGAATCCAAATCGTTTCTTCAAGATCAAACATCATCGGCGGAGGAAAGGTCAGAGGAGGATATGTCGAGCATTAAATCTGACAGGGATCTAGTCTCTGATCCTAAACATGTAGCAGAAACATATTCTTCAAAACTGCCAGAATCAGAAACTTCTGAGCATGCAACTCACCCAACTGAGTTGGCATCCTCCACATCCCTCAAGTTTGACATTGTACCTTTGGCAAAGGCTGCCTCTGCAGACAAACACTCACAAGAAAAATCCTCTGATGATGAGCCTGAGGATAAAAAAAGTAATTTTGAGGAAGGAACCTTGCCATGCAGAATTGAGCGTGAACGATCTTCAGCTACTGAAAAATTAAGCACAGTACCTTTACCAGAGCAACATACTATTGTAAAACCGTCAACCACAACATTACATTCATTTGATCTGCACACCACAGATGGACCAACAGAAATTACAAGTTCTCAGAAGGTGCCAGTCACAGCTTGTGGGACTCTCAGTACTAGCACATTAAGTGAACAATATACGAAGAAAGAAGAGACAGAGAAGTCTGAGGAAATTAAAGACTTGGCTGAGAAAGTACAGGAGACGGTTGAAATTAAAGAAGCAAAAGTGAGCAAGATGGAATATGAAGAGAAGAGTAAGACAGATGAGAAAGAAGAAGTAAAACATAAAGCAATGGAGGAAGAACAGATACATTCTGAAAAGGAGGTTGAAGTGAGGTCAGAAAAGATGGAAGAGATCCTAGATTGTGGCAAGAAATCAGAGCAAAAGAGCGAAAGTGAAGGGAAACCTGAAGAGTCAAAAGTAAAGAAAGAGGTAGAACTAACTGAAATGTTTGTAGAAAAGGAATGTAAGGGAAAAAATAAAGAGAATGAAGAGCTAACAGTAGAAAAAATGATGGAAAAAGACAGCAAAACAAATACAGTTGAGTCTAGCCAGCATAGTACCCTTGCGTCCACAATGCAGCATGAAGATGTTGTAAGTCTAAAGGCTCCACCTGGCTATGGGGAAGATGTTTATGAAGGTATAGAGGAGGAAGAGAGGGCTGAAGAGGAGAAAGTGAAGTATGATTCAAAAGAACATCCACTAACTCCACCATCAGGAGCACAGGCTTGTTACCCTGAGGTCTCCAAGAAGTCAGATGAAGGATTCACTAGACCCTCTGATCTCGGTATGGAGGCCACATCCTCCCATTCACCTTCACTTTTCAAACACCGTAAGGGAGATATCTCGCCGTCCTTTATTAATCCAAGCCCACAGGGGTTATCAAGTGAGGAGGAAGAGGAAGATGCCAGAAGTGATCATTCAAGGGATGATGAGCGTGAGCAGCACTCTGTCAAAAGGAGATCCCACAAGCAGCAGCATTGTCATCCCCACAGTCGCCATGAGGAAAGCAAGGAGGGATCACACAGCATCCCGAGCAGTACCGCGACAGGGCACAGCATTATGCTAGCAGGGGAGGAAACTCCTCCTACATCTTTGAGCGAGTCACTCCCATCTCAGTCTGACTCAGATGTTCCTCCAGAGACTGAAGAATGTCCATCAATTACAGCAGATGGAAACCTTGACTCTGATGAAGATGCAGAACATCTACCAGTAGACAAAATGTCTGCAGCTGGCAGCAGCGGAGGAAGCCATCATTCCTCCTCCCCGAGGAGTCATGATCCCCCTCCCGTGCCAGTGAAAGACTCTCTTCCTCACCCACCACACCCAGATGTGTGCATGGTGGACCCAGAGGCCCTTCTTAATGGCCAGACCCACACAGAACGACCAGTGAAGAAAGACCTTAAAACAAATAGAGGCTTGAGGAAGACACTGGGAAAATCTGCATCGCCGTCACGTAAAGGAGATGCAAAAGGCAGGAGATCTACTACCCCTGTGAAGCAGACATCCAAAGACTCCTCACCTCATGCTCTTAAAAGAAAAGATTCAGAGAAGACTATTCGCTTGTCCAAAATGTCTGACACACAGGGATCCAGGGGAGACATGTACAATCCAGGAAAAGGATTGGTCAATGGTGTTAAGAGTAATGCAGGTAAATCTGTCAGGATGCATGATACATTAGATTTTATTAATTTATCTGTCGAAATTGAAAGATTAGCTGGCATTTTTACAATTAAATTACCTTTGCTGTCATGTTACACTCACTTAAAGTAATGTTCAAAAACACTTTTATAATACTGTTAAGTGTAATATTTAGCAAATCTCAAAATTAATGTTTTTCATACTGTACATTATAATGTTGAGATGCCTAAATTCACTTTATTTAAGTTTCTCAATGCATTGTTTTTAATTTATTTAGGCAAACTAGTACATATATTTTTTATATTGTCCATTTATTGGTTATCGAACATAACATAATAATAAATATCGGTATAAGCCAGACAATTATCAAATAACCAATATTATATATTTTTAGGCTCCAACCTGAAATCCAGCACTGGGACTCCACCTGGACCATCCATCTATGTCGACCTAGCTTACATTCCCAACCACTGCAGTGCTAAAAATGTTGACCAAGAGTTCTTCAAGCGAGTGCGAGCAGGATACTACGTCGTCAGTGGAAATGATCCAGGCAGTGGTGAACCCAGTCGTGCAGTTCTAGATGCACTCCTAGAAGGGAAAGCGCAATGGGGCACTAATCTCCAGGTACCATTTGACTTTACACTAAAAACTAAAAGTCATTGAACAAAGTTAGTGCATCTGTTGTAGTAATACTCCAAAACAGCAGTTTTTAAACTGGGATCTGGGGACACAAGGAGTATTAGGTAGTACGCAAAAAAATTTAGGAATTTAAAAAAAACATTTTGGCCTGTCAAAGTTAAAGTTCACTCAAAATATTAATTAAATATGTTTAATGTAAGGATTTCTTTGAAAATTGACATTACTATTTTATATTCCTGTTTTCCAAACTGTTTTTAAAATATAATATTTTTTATTATATTTATTTATTTTATCCTATATTTTTATTTCTATATTTATCTTATTTTTTTATTTTTTATTTTCAATATCCTATTTACTGTACTAGTTTAAAAAAAATCTATTTAGTTTTGTGATGAAAAAAGTTTTAGCTTTAGCACAATGACAAGATAAAATATTTTTTGTCTCAGTAAAAATGGGATTTTATGCATGAAATTACATTGCATGTATTTATATTTTAGGAGAGGAGGTCGCTCAAAATGTTTGAAATAAGGTCTTACTTGCAAGCAGAACCACCATCTTTTATAGTTAATCTGACAATGACAATCTTCTTCTCATTTAGGTCACTTTAATCCCTACACATGACACAGAGGTAACTCGGGACTGGTATCAGCAGACCCATGAGAAACAGCAGGACCTGAATATAATGGTCTTGGCCAGCAGCAGCACAGTGGTCATGCAAGATGAATCTTTTCCTGCCTGCAAAATAGAATTTTGAATTGTTTTTTTTTTTAAAGCTTGCCATTCATTCCTCATTCATTTCTAATCTTTTAGGTTTAGATGAGTTACTCCACCCACAACCTTCCGTCCGCTAATATTTATAGTTGATATTCTAATCCTCAAAATGCAACAAAATCCTAGTGCTGTCAAAGGACTTTAATGTAAGCTTTGGTCCTGAATCTATTGTACATTTTTTGATTGCTTCTGCGAGGCTTTGGCAGAAAACTGAATGTTCACTAGCTAGCTGCTATGAAATAGTAATATAATGTTCAACGTAGGCTGAAGTTGCATTGGAAATTGAGTTTACTTATATTCTTTAACATAACTTAAAGAGACCAAGATTTTGTCCTGCCTGGAATTCGAATTTCGAAGCACAAAAAATGACCTCTGTAAGTTGGTTAATGCACCATCTGATTCATGTTCCGCATCATTTATCATCAATCTTACTTACATATAGACACAGTTGCCTGGGAAAAAATACTCTAAACATAAGGTCAGATGGCCTTAGAGCAAATAACTTCAAGAACAGACTCAAAACAGTTTTGTCTTGTGAGCTACTAGACACAGTCTCTCCATGAGATCACATACCAGCATATAGAGTGAAGAAAGAAATAACTGTACTCTAAATTGCTTATCCAAAGAGGTTTTGTGCCAAATCTCAGTTCTTTCAAATGGTGATTTAAAAAAAAAAATCAACCATAATCCAAGATTTATGTCCTTAAGTTGACAAGAGATGGATCATTCTTTATTCAAACATGCAATCCAAAATAGTTTTATCTCAATAATGTGATAGTTGTGAAAGCTGTACATGCTTATACATGCTTTTAAGTGTAAGGCAAAGTAGATGGCATCTTTACAAACTACCAATTCACTGATATGACAGATCTTGGTTGAATAGGCTCTGATATGAAAATATGACTGGTTATAGAAGGAATAACAGTTGTGTTTATTTGGCATTGTGGTTACCTTCCTAAAGCATGATGCTCTTCAGACTAAACTTTGTAGGTATATTAATCTAGGGATCCGTTCAGGGGTTCTGTTGGGGTCCACCTTTCTCTTTAAAAATTGACTAATTACAAGCATCCCATCTGTCCATTATTTGAGTTGACCACCATTAGAGTCAGATGAATATTGTATTTTATTGTCAATTACATGATGGTCTGTTGCTTGAGTGATTTTGTTATGATAATTTTATATAAAATCATCAAAGTATGATTGAAATTTAAATGCGGCCACTTTAGAATCAACTTAATCTGTTTTATATTTTAATGTGGAGGATCCAGACTTGTAACTTGCTTAATGTTTTGTTTGTGTTAGGCTGATATACAGTACTTGACCCGATTTTTTCCCCCCAAGCTGAGATTCCCTGACCCACAAGCACTTTAGGTTTAACTGGTTTAAAAGGAACTGGCGGTGGAAATGACACTATATCAAAATGTAGCAATAGAGACATTTGTTATAGAGAGACTAATAAATAGAATTAAATAGATTTCATGGTTGTCGTGAGAGCAGACAGTGAGGGTAACCCTCGTGTGCCTTTTGCGTGTTGTTTGACGAAGTAAATATAGGGGCATTACACAGATGTTTGGTTTATATATATATATATATATATATATATATATATATATATATATATATATAAAACAATACTCCTATGTATTGTATTATCTGAAATTAGAAATTCTTTATAGCCTTACTTCAAGTTTACGCTAATATAGTTATTACAGTTTTGATTAAATGACCAGTAGAGTATTATAAAAGCAGCAGGTGTTTATAATGATAACATTGTTGCTACAAGTATGATTGCACTTTTCTAAAATGAAGTAAGTTTGGTAGATAGGCATAATGTAAATAATTAAGTAATAATAATTTATTTGAAATAGCAAATTTTGTCTGAGGAAGTGGACAGGAACTACTGTAGCTATTATTACCTAAGCCGGTTTTCCACCGTCGGGCCGAATGGTTCTAAGAACGGTAGGGAACAGTTCCAATTATATTTCCACTTGAGCTTGGTTCAGCACGGCATGATTACAAACCGTTCTCGGTTGCGAAATTCTCAGCAAGGTTGGTGCTACGTGCGTGTAATGATGTGAACACTCAGGATTGGTCACTTGTCAGTTGCCTGGTTGCCAGTTTCTCTGTAGCTAGCCAAGCACGCTATTTGAGCAAGGTTAACGCAAGTTAATAATACAATTAAAATCTGATCATCCTCCATAATGCGGTCGCTATTTAACTCTCATACCATACCAAGGCAAGGACTAACACATTTGTATTACATTCCAAAGAGCTCCGCTAACAACCCCCCATAAATGAAACCATATCCGTACCGGCTGGGCCGGATCGGCACGGAATGGAACGGTCAAGCTACGAGAACGGTTTGAGCTGACAGTGGAAAAGCGGATAAATAGATATTAAACTGTATGAAGGTCAGTTATTGAAAACAGAGCTAGTATCAATAAATTCATAGGCGTCTTTATGGAGCTTATCTCTTTTAATGATGGTAAAATATTAATTCAACCTAACCTGAAATTACACCATTTACAAAAAAGGCAGGAAGAATGTATTAGCAGTCTGTCATTGGCTTATGCATTTGAAACTAAAAATAGACTTGATTTGAGATAGCTGCCCTACATCTTCAATTACATTATGAGCTGTTTCTCTAATAGCAAAACATCAAGGCCTCATTGGTAAATGCACAATTGTTTTGTCCTTGAAAGTAGTCTTGCTTTTGAGGCAGCAGGCCATCATCTATCATTTTCCAAAACAAGCTCTAAAACACTGTATCCCTTACCTTAATCCAGTATATTTACAATGAGTGGATCTGTTTTTAGTCTGTCTAGATTTTAATTTAAATGTAAAATCAGTATTTAGCATTGCAGTGGACTTCATATTGTGTTATTTGATTATAGATTAAGTTCACTCAGAAAAGTTGTCTTTAAGATGGTCAAAGTGACAGGGTCTTTGTGTACTTTTACTAACAGAACGCACAGTTTACCAGTGTTGGTCAAAGAACTTACCCCTAGGGCCTCTATAAGATAGTAGCCTTGAAAATTAAACTAGTTTATTGGTTTAATATATACAGCCTAATACCTAATCCCGCTGGTGTACACAAATGAAACCCACACTGAGACCAAAATATTTTTTTTTCTTCTTTTGCTAAAAGGATTGTTAAAATAGGCTGAATATGTACTGTACTGTACGTCTTATGGTCTGGATATATTTTCATATTTGAAAACTTTTTATTTCAAATAACTGGCCTTAGTAACAAGTACTATATGGTCTTGTTGATTAGCTGTGATTTCTTTACACAAAAATAGTTTTGTGTTAAAGATGAATGCACTAACTTTAAATAATATTTTTGAATGTAAAAGTTGCTTTGCTGGATGCGTCTTGAACAAAACAAAGAACTAGCAAAATATGCACATGGAACAGTGAACCTCAGAAAATGGGTCACCGAAAGAATCGTGGTTAGAATCGTGAATGACTCATGACAAAATATTACATGTTCAGCTGTTGCTGATTTTAGTACAAATACAGAACTCTCTTAAAAATAAAATTCAACAACTTTGGTTTGCAGAGGGCTACCAACTACACACTGAAAACTGAATACACTACAGACGTAAGGTTTCCTCCTTTACAATGACTTGAAATGCCAAAATAGAAATCAAAACAAATGGCATAACCTGTACATATAAATCAATATAGCTGACGTGGTCATTTATGTGAAACGCTTTCTTTTCAGGAAGTTCTATGGTTATTGTAATTCTAATTTCCTAAAGGTAAAAAAAGACTGCAAAGTTAAAGTACCTCTACAAACCTCTATTAGTTCAATTTCATTCCACATCATCATGTCATTTGACCATATGTCATGCATACGTATCCATCTTTGCATGTGACCTTATTAGTTATACTCCTGAATGTAATCGTTTAATGATCAAAATTAAAACAAAACTATTTTAAGAAGATATATTTGAAGCTAACTGTCTTTATGGTACTGAAATATGCATATATTAATGGGCTTGGCTTCTGTTTACCCTAAGATGTTGTCGAGAAGATGCTGTGATATTTCCTCGTTATTTGGCGCTATATGAATCTTAGTTCTCTTCTTCTTTAGTGCAATATTCAACATTTTGTCTTTAAAATCTCAATGCAAAAGTAGATTTCTGCTGATTTGCTGTAAAGGGAACCATCCTGGTGATCATCAATAAAAAACATAAAATTTGGAAGAGTCTTTCTGTGTGGTTCGTTTTGTTATTTTATTTTCCACTGACACTTAACTTGTCAGACAGTTGACTAAAAAAACACTGCATGAAAAGAGGTGTATATGAACCAGTATAACCACCGCAGAATTTTGGACAAATCTGGGAGTATTACTGACCAGATATGGGAAATACCAAAGGTCCATGATGAAATGATACCAATTCGGATGTGTATTAATGAGGTATTCTTCCATGCAACAGCCATTTGTGGCCATGGCAAGTAATCCCCTTAAAGCCGAGTTCACACTGTACGATTTTGGCCAGGATTTGGCTTTTTGAGACTTCTACGACGATCCCGGATGTAATACAGCTCACAGTCACCGAATGTGTCACAGATTGATGATGTAAAACTACAGACGAGTCCGTTTTTAACGCGTCTTGACTGTTGTACAGTCTGACATGAATGACAACTGAGATCCTACAGTGTGACATGGCTTACAGCGGTATTCATGTTCATAGTCTGACAAGCAACAGTCATAAAAAAAGGACTACTATAAATTGTACAGAGTGCACCTGGCTTAAGGCATTTTTTTCAGGGGAAATTCAAACCTTTGTGCCACTCTGCCCTCCCTTTTTGGTCGTTCATGTTAATGGATTGGTTGCTTTGAGGCTAAACCCACCCCCAAACCAACACACAGAGGGTCCTCAAAAGTCATTTAAATTTTAAACTTGAAATTGATCCCACCCAAAACCCTTACAGCTGGGTGATGGCCCAACCTATGCAATACCACATCTATTTCAGTCAAAGATTTTTTAAAAAAAGCAGGAAATAACACATGAACTTATGAGTCTTATTCCTCACTGTAGCTCCTGCATGCATCCACATTAACAACATCTTCCCCATCCTACATTGAGCTCCACCATTTATGTCCTTCACAATGCTCTTTCTGTGTTTGTCTCAGTTGACCTCATCTCCTGCAACTGCAAAATAACCGTAATGTAACCACCGAAAACACTCACTACAAATTAATAACAGCATACCTATTTAAAAAGTTACATCAAGTTTTTTTTAATCAATTTCTAAACTTACTGTTGTCTCTCTTCTGCCTTTTTTGACTGTTTCAGCTGGGCCAGACTGAGATGAAACAATGAAAACTTCATCATAGCCAAATTATAAATATATAAGGGAGGCAGAATACATAAGATTAGTAAAGAGAAAATATTTAATTGGATAGATAAAAAACAATATAAAAAATGGATATTAAAAGATTGCAACAACATTCTGAATGTTACTTTTTATAATCGCAGAAGATGACCCTAAGAAACTGGACTTCCTCAAGAAGTCTGCCGGGCACTGCAGTGTTTGCAGGTTTCGCTAGAGAAATAAGCTACCTGGTCTCAAACAACGAGCTCAAAATATGCAAACTGATCCGGCAATTTAAAACAAACAAAAACCTAAGAGACCCCTGGTTTTGGGGGGTGGAGTTGCAGAGGGAACCATACACTGTGCATTCAACTGATGGATGCACAGAACAACAGATAAACGCTTTCTCTTCTGCATTCAAGTGGGCAATTAAAGCAATCTACGAATAGATAGTGTATCTATAAATTTTTACAGTGAAAAATAAATTACTGGCTTCTTTGATGTCACTGACAAAATAACTTTCTTAATTATTTAAAAACAACAATTACACTCTGGAATGATTGAAAGGGATATTGTTCCAGTTTTCTGTTATGTTCTGCCAAAATATTCGTTTTCATTCCTTTTTTC
Source organism: Siphateles boraxobius (assembly GCF_051911475.1). NCBI lineage: Eukaryota > Metazoa > Chordata > Actinopteri > Cypriniformes > Leuciscidae > Siphateles > Siphateles boraxobius. The sequence continues at coordinate 9,578,671 of NW_027509192.1, read as the reverse complement.
AAGGACCAAATGACTTGGCATTGCAAACTGTATTCTGTATTCTAACGTTAGGGGAACATTATTTTAAAGGAAGGGGAATATTAAAATAAAGTTAGATTAACGTTTGGGGAACGTTAAAGCAACGTTATTCTAAAGTTAGGGGAACGTTACAGTAACGTTATAATATCGTTATCTGTCTCATTTACATGCAGGCGCAGAACGCGCATTCTAGCTGTCGCCTGTAGTTCTCTCGAGCCCCTTTCACACAGAGATTCCGGAAAATACACGGATAAAGTGACCCGGGATTTGACCCGGGTTCGTTTGATTTTGGTTCATTCACGGTCCGTGTATCTTTTGGTCATTTGATTCCCTGTTTGGAATGGAATAACGAGAAATGAAAACAAGCTCGTTTATTCGTTTTTCTGTTCAGTTAAAAAAACGAAAAATTAGATTTTTGCTCTCGATTTTTCATTTTTCATTTGTGGTTTACAAATCGGTTTATGGGTTCGATATTTCATTTGCACACGTGGGCGGCGCTGAAACGCCCCTTTCATTCTTTCTGTCAGGCAGAGTCACGAGTGCGGCATTGACAAATGCACTTTAATAAAATAATGTCTGAAACCACCACTCACTGTTAACTACGCACAATATTTGAAGCAGAAATATGTTGCTGGTCACGTACGTTAACTCGCGCTGCTGCGACTTGCAAGCGACCCATAATGTGAGTCACAGTAGGCCTACATATGACAGATTATTTTAGCAAGATGTATTTCCCATTGATAAATACAGTGCAAATAGTTCCGTCTCTTTGGATAAAAGGGAAGTGGAAATAAAAATCAATAATAGGCTGAACTGTAACATGATCATATGTTCATAACATTTACCACTCTCGTCTTTTATTTACATCAAAAGGTGTGTGTGACACATGTACAGTATAGGCCTAAATAATTTAGAAAATTGAATAGAAATAAAGTTAATATTTATAAATGTAAGCATGTGTAGCCACATGAAAATAAAGAGACAGAAAATAGAGAAGCTAGAATCAGTGAACGTACAGAACGTACTTACAAAATTAGCAGGGTTTGGTATTAATTCAAATCATGTCAGTTGACGAGCACGGCATACCTTTACAATTTTATTAGTTTTATTATAAAACTAATACAATTCTATTACATACTGAATTGGTCGACGTTTCTCTGAGTTCTGTTTATTATGTTGGCTTGAGAAAGCCAGCATATATTTAAACATTATTGCCTATAAACATTATACTGCATATCAATTGACTTGGGTTATCTGAGCAATAAAGGCGTAATACTTAATGCTGTCCAATAGAGTGCGAGACAGGATAATCCGTCTTTCTACTCTCTTTTCCGGTGGTGGACGAAATCACCAGACTGGAGAAGGAGCGCTTCCATCTGAAGGCAATATCCCAGGGCACACAAGGAGCCTGGACGAGATGGGATGCTATGATCAACAGGCGTATTACCTGGGCGGACATCTGGAGGACACCTCAATCCAGGCTCAGTTTCCTGTTAAGGGCGACCTACGACACCCTTCCATGCCCCAGGAACCTCACACTGTGGTATGGTGAGGAAGTGGGCTGTCATCTGTGTGGGAGCGCCAAGGCAAGTCTCCGACACGCTTTGTCGGGATGCAGAGTGGCACTGACCCAGGGACGCTTCAGGTGGCGCCATGATGCAATCCTGGCGAAACTGGCCGAGATTCTGGAGGGTGGTAGGGTTGCAGCAAACCAGTCACTGGCAACAGAAGAGCATGCCCTAACAGGATTCGTAAAGCCTGGCGGTATACACCTATTGCCTGCCCAGAAGAGGATCAGCATGCTCGCACCTGGTAAAGAGTGGCAGATGCTGGCAGACCTTAGGAAACAGCTGGTCTTTCCAAGAGAGATCATGACTACCACTCTCCGACCAGACATAGTCATGTGGTCCACAGTGGCGAAGCGAGCCCTCCTCGTCGAGCTAACCATCCCCTGGGAGGAGAATATGGCAGCAGCCCACGAAAGGAAGCATCAGAAGTAAGCCGAGTTAGCAGCGGAGTGTAAAGACGCTGGATGGAAAGCAAGTGTTCACCCGGTGGAGATCGGCTGTCGAGGCTTTGTGGGCAAAGCAGTAGTCCAGCTGCTACGTGGAGTGGGCGTAACAGGCTCAAGGCTGAGGAAAGCCACGGGGGTGCTGGGAGAAGAAGCGGAGAAAGGGAGCTACTGGCTTTGGTTGAGGAGGAAAGAGATGGGGTGGGGATCATCACCCCAGTAATGACAGCTGCAGGGGGTGGCAGGGAGACGTCCCCAGCATGCCACCGGCCCCCCCGCCTGGAGATGTACTGGTCGTGGGGGCGAAACATCTATGAACGGCGGTGTCCAGCTGATGACCCTGCAGCTGTCCCAATTGGCACCAGAGGAGGTGCGTCAGGCTTGAAAGCCAGAGCAGGTAATGCCACCTCACCTGTACAACAAACTTTTCCTGTTTGCTTCAGTTTGTGGGAACGCAAAACTTTTGCGTGGGAACGCAAATAACTTTGCGTGGGAAAGCAAATAACTTTGCGAGGGAACGCAAAACTTATGCGTGGGAACGCAAATATCTTTGCGAGGGAACGCAAAGTTTCTGGGGGGAAAGCAAAAGTTTTGCGAGGGAACGCAAAAGATTTTTTTTTAAAAATTCTCCCATCCTAAATTTTTTTCCACCACCACGTCCCTTTAGGGGCTCCGTATATAAGGGTCCACAGCAAGGATGCATAGATATATGGGCGTGGTAAACAGAAGAAAAATGAGTCTGCACATGCGCATAACCAGGAAGTAGCACATCTCGATGGGTAGCATGAATCGTCAAAACACCGGCCTAAGTAGTTAAAATTGGAAATGAACCACGCCCTCTCAAGTCGAATTTACCAGTAAGTGGGAACTTGATCATTTTGATACAGTTACCGAGTTAGACGGGCCATAAACTTTAAACATGGGGTTGGGGAGAACGATATAATGTTAGCTGTGGTAACCGCTATTCTTTATTAGTTTGTTGATGTCAAAGAACAGGACGCTACATATTATTTTGGCTTTAATAAGATTTTCCAAAGAATAAAGTTGTCCTCCATTAGTGTTCTTTCCTACAACAAAGCACATGAACGCGACGAGCTCAGTAATCACATAGAACATTTCCCGATAACACCCGGAAATGTTGGATCATGGCAGGCAGCATTCAACAGTTTCTCCTCCTCTCTCTTAACAATGACATTACCTCTACTATTATGCTAACTGATCATCCACAGCCCTTCGAAAATCTCTTGGCAGGAGCTGAAGTGGTTGTAAGCCTCTCAGGGAACCGGCCGATGACACACTTCTTAATTCGCGAGCTCGCCGTGGCGGAGTAGCACTACTGGTCTGGACTCGAGCTGTTGCTATGACGATGTGCTTTATATTACCACCAGCCGTTACCAGCAGGCCAGATTTTAGGGCAGAGAGGTGGGAGCAATTTATTATATTGTCTTTCAAACCTAATGGCCTCGATAACCTGTCAGAATTTATATCACACATAAATTGTTAAATGAATTACGCAGCTACTATGCAATTCAAACTAGGCAAAGTCAATACGCATGATATAAATCACTTCAAAGACCCGATTCTGAATTTTATTTCACTATTCCACTCCATCAGGTCCCTCTGGGGAAATATACGCTGGACGTTTAGCATATGTGTCCCCAAATGAATGAAAACAAACACAGTATGACTTCATCTTTAGCTATCAGGTTGCCCGTGATGACTTCACACACACTTTACTTTGCAGTCTCACAGTTGAAGTCGATAAGCAGATGAGATCCGTCCCTATAGCAACACAGCAGCACAGCTGAGGGCAAAGCATGAGTCATCATTATTGTTTTGCTTCACTCTCTTTGAGACACACCACAGATTGAATTTTAAAACGGCATTAGGTCTGAGAGACCAACAAATCATTTCCAGGTATAAGTCAGTGATTCGGTAAACTCTGATGCACCCGTGCCTTTCATTCATAAAACATAATACCACACACAAATACACATTACAGCAATTTTATTAAGTAATACAATTCTTTAAAATTAAATATACTTATTTAAACTTTACAGCTTAAACACAACAGCAGATTGCAAACAGCTGAACATTCTCGAACAAGTCTATTGCAGCTCATTGGGCACACATTTAATTCCCCAAAAATAACTTTTGCATTTCATAGAATACAAATACAGCAATTTTCTTTTAAATAAAAACAAAACAAAAAAACATGATCAAACATCTAAAGAAAAAAAAATCATAAAATAATTATAATAAACACAAACCAAAGAACAGTGGTAGAATAAAATTTACTCGACTGGATCTGATTAAATATTCATATTTCGTGTGGTCTTATTGGTCTATATGCTCCTTTGGGTATTTATTCGAGTTGCATTATTCTGTGCAATGTAATTACATTGGTGTGGGGTGACAAAAAAAGAAGCACAGACAATTACTATTGTCTGTGATGTCTCTGTCTCTCTGCCACTGAATCTGGGATCATAATTACTATCTCACTCCAACGGAAGAGCTAATTACTGGTTCCAGAGCGGTATTTGCTGACAGATCAAACTATCAGCTGATGAATCTCGGCCAAAGTTGCTCTGTATTGTTCAGGCAGAAGTGCAGATAGTACGATATTAGCAGCTTACAAGTTAAAACTAGGACCATATCAATCTTAAAGTCGATGTTTCTGCAAAACTAATCAAAAGTGTTTCCAAGACATCTACTCATTGTTGAATTCAAAGTTGGATGAAGACTCTGCTACAGATGGAGACGATGGCCCGGCACTGGATACCGTACTGGGAGGGTCACCGGTGTCTGCACACAAACATACACAGAGTTAGAGGTCCGTTGCATGAAAGGGATTTTCAACAAACATCTTAACTACCTATAAGTGTTTATACAGGGTTTCCGCAGGGCATTAAAAAGCATTACATTCGAATCCTACAGGCATTAAAAAAAATTATATAGTTTTGAAGAAAATGTTATATTATAAATTTATTTGAATATAGCCTTCAAAACAAATAATTTTTATTTGCTGTCGCAAAATATGTAGGCTACGGTTAGTGATAAACGCGGAAACCGTTTTGGTAATTGCTTCCGGCCGGAGCAAAATTACCGTGATGCGGAGGTGACGCGGGCATTTTGTACAGCGGTGGACAGACTTATAACTAGACCAGAAAAATTGAAAAAGTTCAAATTCCAGCAGGTGGCTGGAAGATAGTTTAACCCGTTAAAATATCTAACGCTATTAACGCAGCATCCGTTAATTTTTGTCACCCTTTGGCTAGTTTTACAATATGATCCCGCTCTTATTCATGAAAATACTTTTTGAATAAAGTCTCAAATGGACGTGCAGAGTTGTGAGAGAATGAGGCGTGTGTGAAATCCGCGTCTCTGTCAGCAGCAGCTGGTTTTAAAGGGACAGTAACCAGTAATTCTCTCCGTCATTAATGACAAAGGGAACAGAGAAAATCACTAACTGCTCTTGACTAAAGAACTTTTGTAGCTTTAATAAGGATTAGTCTATATTTAATCTATAAAGTTTGATAACTTTATTCAATTTCTGCATTCTTCTGTAGTCTCTATGTTAGTCAGGAAGGGCACAGATAAGTATGACATTTATTATGGGTTTATGTGAGGGTTGTTCGAAGTTCACTTAAATTTAAAGTTGTTATTTTTTTTTAGCCTAATAAATGTATAAAAAAACATAGCTTTCAATTACACTGTAATGTTGAATGGTTATAATTAATGGTTAAAATGGGGGATACTGACCTTCATTCACAAAAAATGCCATTAAACAAGTATTTGAAATATAACGTCTTTATGTTGGTTCTACATTAATATGGAGATTAACTGTGAAATTAATACATTAAAAAATATATAAACTAAATGTATACAAAAATGTAAGTGTTTTTAATTGTGATTAATCACGGTTAATCCCAGAAAAATGTGTGATTAATCGAGTTAATTTTTTTTAATCGATTGACAGCACACAATATATATACATCTCCGTGGTTAGTCATGGGTCATGTATGGCATTAAAAATAAAAAAAGGCCATTAAAAAGCATTCAATTTAATTTGAAGATACCTGCAGAAACCCTGTTATACTAGGCAGTTCACAATAGTTTCTAGCAAAACACGGCAATGGAGAAGCAGTAGCTATATGTATGAAATCTTCCACAATAAACTGAACAAATCAGACCACTGACTTTTAACAGTTTAACATTTACGAAACTAAACAGCTGTACAACAATATTTGAGTTACGGAGATTTTTTAATGGGGACTGACGGACGACAGAGCATCTTAAAATCCGAGCACATGGTTTCTATGAGTGTACACACACCGCCGGCGTCCAACTAGACACTGGAAGATACCTTTATATTTGTCAAACTCGTAGTTTTTGTACTCGCGCATCAACACCACTGTTCCTGTATGGTGATATGATTCACAGATTTTGCTCCCTTGAAAGGACAGAATGATGCATCCTGTGTTCGGTGCCTAATCCTGTGTGCTAACCGGCTTTACAGTACTGGAGGCAAGGAATCTAAACCAAACTGGTCCAAAGACAAAAAAAATCTATTATTTTAGGGGACAGGGGGAAACACCCAAGCCTACCACAATAAACAGTTGCTTTTTAACAAATTTTCTATTTGTAGTTTTTGTCTTTTGAAGAAAATATCCTTTAAATCTATTCGTGTTGTATCATATTCATTTATTTTAATACATTTTTCTTTTGAATAAAATTACATTTTAATCGAAAAACATATTTTAGTGAATGAATGTGCAAAATTTGACCAAAACATTAAAACATATATTTATACACTTCTATTGAAAAGTTTGGGGTTGTGCTCTTATGCTCATCAAGGCTGCATTTATTTGATAAAAAATACAATAATTTTTTTTAAAAAGCATAGTTTATCCTTTTTGCTATTCTACTTGGCACTGCTAATGTCACAGTAATTTACACTTCACCTTTAATAGGGTCATATGATGTCATTTTAAAAGATCTTTATTTTCATTATAGAATGTTCACATGCAATTTTTTTTATATACTGTATTTTATTGCAGCTCCTCTATTCCCAGTCTGTCCGAAACACCCTAATTTCTACAAAGCCCCTCCTTCTGAAAAGCTCAGAGTGCTCTGATTGGCCGGCTGACCCAGTGCATTGTGATTGGCCAAACAGGTCAAGCATGTGTCGGAAATGTAACGATCCTCACCTTAATTCGAACACAGCGTATCCGCGACATGATGACCAAACTACAATTCACTGAAACCTTGTCTTTATTTGTGGCATTATGCTAATATTTCACATTGTGACTTGGACTGAGGTTATAATATCTGGACTTGGATCGAAGCGAAAAAAAAAAAACATTCAGCCAAACCAGAACCTGTTGGCAGATTCTAAGTATTTGTTTCATCAATCATCATTCACATGACCCCATTTATATAACCAAAATCCTGCTGTAGTGCCCTACATAAAAATCCTTAATGTTATGTAACCAGAAAACAGAACAATTACACTATTAATCTAAGAGATATATTTGTCTTCCAGCATGTTCCTGGCCCTGCTTTCACAAACGATATTATAGTAAATGGGTAACAAAGAGGCAGACATAGCAGTGACTAACGCAACCCAGATTTTTACTGAAAGCTGCTGCTAAGGCCCAGACTGAACATAAATCACTAAACTCTCAGGGGAAACTCTGCGGCATTAAAATCCAACAGTAATCATCTAAATGACAGAGTTAAAAAATAGAATAAACTCGATTATCTACTTTTTGCAGTAAATACATCTAGTCTAATAATTTTCACATGTAGTCTAATACGAGTGAACATTGAAAGTCCCCTCAAGGTTCCTTCCCCTACTAAAAAACATACTGTGGAGGACGGTTATGAGATAGCGGTATGTTGATATGTATCATGGTAAAGTGAGGTATACTCACACCAGATGGGTTTTGCAGCCGGTTGGTTCAGCTGGACTGGGGTGGACATTGGGGTCTCCTGACTATCAACATCTATGGATGGCTGGGAGTGTGACTCAAACATGGCAGACAGAGCTAAAGAGAAAAAAAAAGGAAATGTGATTTGTACACTACCGGTCAAGAAACATTTCTTATTATTATGTAACATATAATATCCCTTTTGATCAATTTAATGCTTCTTTGTCAGGGGTGCCATAACAGGGGGTTAGGATGCTTCCAAGGGCCAAACTCTTGAATGGTAGTCTTATCGCAGTTTACACAAAAATATTAAGCAGCATAACTATTTTTAACATGGATAATAATAAGAAATGTTGGTATACTTTACAAAAAGGTCTCATTTGTTAACATTAGTACATTAACAAAGATTAATAAATACTGTAACAAATGTATTGCTCATTTTTAGTTAATGTTTGTTAATCATAAACTGTTCATTGTTTGTTTAAGAAGTATTGTTGCTGTAGAAGAATTGTTCATTCTTAGTTCTTGTTAAATAAAGTTAAACTAATGAAACCTTACTGTAAAGTGTTAACAAAATGTTTCTTCAGCGGCAAATCAGAATATCAGAATGATTTCTGAAGGATCATGATTCTAAAGACTCGAGTAATGATGCTGAAAATTCAGCTTTGCGTCACAGGAATAAATTACATTTCAAAATATGTTACAATAGGAAATAGTTATTTTAAATCGTAGTAATAATTCACAATATAACATTTTTCATTGTAATTTTGATCAAATTAATGCAGCCTGATGACGCAACCCTATGGTGAACATAAGAGACTTCTTTCAAAAACATTTAAAAAAAAAAAAATCCTATTTATTCCAGACATTTGACTGGTAGTGCATATAGCAAAATGCAAAGGCCCATTTTAAATTCAGGGGGCCATTTAAGATGTTTCAATGTGTTTGGTGTCCATTCAGTGTAAATTAATTATAGTTTATGTAAAAGTGATCAACATTCTCGTTTAAATTAGATTTCATGATTACCAAGTGTAATAATAAACATGAATGTATCCGTCCACTTACATTTGAGCCTCTTGAATTGTGACTGACTCCCGTTCTTGCAACACGCCGTGAGGAACTCGTCCACCTGCTTGAGGGACAGTGAGTTGTGCAGTGTCTCCAGTGGATAGATGGAGGGCACCAGGGAGCAACCTTCAAACCCTGCAGCAGATTCCATATTCAGTGGCAGCCATCATTACAGATATCCCACAAACACGCCAAATATCAAGCCAACCTCATGTGACCTACAAGCACTGTGTGGCCACACAAACTCCACCCAACACCATTTAGTCATTGGGTATCCAGAACTGTTTTTAGGGGACAATTGCAGCCTAAAATCTCAAAGATGGAACAACAGCGCCATGATGCAACTAAAATTGCATTCTACCATGTTGTTGGCTTTGGACATATTAGAATCTTCATAATTAATTTGACGGAAATTAAAACTAGAACTTTGGTCTGCTAAGAAAGTGTTTGGCATCTCGTCTGCTGAAAGAACTAGAATGGACTGCTGCAGACTAATAAACCAATTAGGAGCTTTACATGTTTAACTAACCAAAAAAATGCTGGAGAAACAAACTTTAATGACGCTAATACAGTAGATGAGTTTAATTACTTCTTTGTTTGCTAATGTGTTTAGGTTAGCAGTAATGTAACTAGATGATGATAGAGAAATCATTTAATATTGAAGTGGCACGTTTAATTATGACAAAAAAAAGAACATCCTCAACCTCGAGGCAGTTTAATTCAGCACTTCACATCATAAGGGAGATTTGCATATTGTTTAAAAAAGCTTTCTTTATCTCTTAAGCTGAGTGCACTGTAATTCTTGTCTGTCCTTTACAATGGTTTGTTATCAGACTGAACGGTGTCCTCCAGTGAACTGTTAACTTGAGAACTTCACCAAGCGGATTATTCAGTCAGTGAGTTGAATTCGTGAACGAATCAGTCCCGATTTATGAGCGAATCATTTTGTGTTTCCACGGAAGCAATCAATTATGTCAGGCTGATTTGTTTTGCATAGCAAATCTAGTCATGCTGTTTGTATACTGCATATTGCAACATCTACAAGCAATAAATCAGTTTGACTACTCTGCTATTTTTACACCAGACAAACCAGAACACTATGAATCTTCAATTAAAATACAAAACCTTAGAATGATTAACATGAATAAGCAAATAAGTGACGTGCATTCCTGTTCCTTACACTTGTTGCATATTATATATATTAACTTTTTTCTATTTCAATACAGTTTAAAATGTAATTTATTCCTGTTATGCAAAGCTTAATTTTCAGCAGCCATTATTCCAGTCTTCAGTGTCACATGATCCTACAAATATTTTGTAACATTATAAATGTCTTTTATTTCACTTACTGACCTCAATTTGTCCTTGCTGAATAAAAGTATTAATTTCTTTAAAAAATGCTATATATACATAGAGAGAGAGAGAAACAGAGAGAGAGAGCGAGAGAGAGTATTAAAACCTTATAATTGTATAAATAATAAATGTGTTGATAAACTATTTTATGAGCATGATTAATAAAATAAACAAAATTTCATATTGAACATCAGTGTTGAATCAGAATTCATGTTTTACCACTTCATAAAAGCAAAACAGCACTGAAGGCATTTACATTACTTTTACCCATTTCAGGCCTCTTGTGCCTAATTCTTTTTTCCGTTTTGGGAAATGGTAAAATTGCCTTTTCAATTAAGTACTCTAAAAATGTGTAAAAAGGTGCAAGATGGCTTTATAAGAGCATTATACTTACTCTATGGAGACGTCAACATAAGCAAGCGGTCTTCACATTCATCGAGCCATATGTACATGCATGCGGTAAGAAAAGAGGAACAGAGGTTATGAGGTGTTATATAGCAGAAAGAAAGGCCACTGAGTGAAGAAAAGCAAGAAGTCAGATAAATGAGCAGAGGAGACACTGTTAAGCTATGGCAAAAGCTGAAGCCTCACACTTTGTTGCACGTTTACATCAAAAACAGACTAATAAGACCAGAAGCGTGGGAATGACTGAGCAAATGACAAAAGGGCTAACCAAAGAGGCATTCTGGGGGTTTGTGGCCAGCACAGAGGAGGTGGGAGGAGCAGTGGTGTAGGTGGTCCGCAGAGAGCCCAGCTAACAGCTTCACCACCTGACGCTCATCTAAGAGCGCAAAGATGAAAGGATGCAAGCGCTGAAGGTTAACAACAAGTGTCTGGAGAGAGGAATTCTGGGAAGGTAGAGGAGAGGTGGGTAAAGAATGGTGTTAGTTTTGAATAGTACTTTTTGTATTTATAAAAAAATAATTAAAAAATTGACAATTGAAGAATAGTGTTCATTTTTAAAAGTATTATTCAAGTAGTGAAGCGTGGAAGGTAGTGATAGTTTTCTCATATTTTTTCCCATCACCATGTTCCATTAGGGCCACGTAGGAAGGTAAAGAGTACCTTTTATTTTTGTTAATGTTATAAGTAAATAAAGTGATACTGTAATTTTCCTAAAATGGCAAGGACAGGAATTTTGAGAAGGAAGAGAAGAAGAGAGAAGTTAAAGAATAATGTCGGTATTATTTATTTGTAATTCTTGATAAAAATAAAGAAAACAAAATACTTTAAAAACAGGGATTCTGGGAAGATGGAAATTTGAAGGTAGTGATACATTTTAAAAGTACCATTATTTTCAGATAGATAGACAGATAGATAGATAGGATACATAGATAGATAATTATAAATAAATTCAATGTTTCAATTTAATAAAATCTTTAAAAATGCTCATTTTATAATTAATTATTGAAGATGGGGAGTCAGATTCATAAGCAGAATAATTCATAGTGTCAGGAGAAAGCGGAGGGAGAGTAGGAGGGAGAGGGATGAGGTAAGCAAAGATGTGGCAGAGATGGAGGAGGGGTGGTGTGGGCCGTAGGGAAGCGAAGGCTTCGGGGATTGAGGAGGGAACTAAACACAGCAGGTTGAGGAGGAACAAAAGGATGACAGTTGGAGGAGGAGGAGAACGAGGAAAAGAGAGGCACTGCAATGAGGATCCACTGCCTTAACCCCTGCTGAGATGTTTTTATAGGAGTGACTCAGTAACGTATAATTGATGACCTGAAATGAATGCTTTTTGTTTTGTCAGGACCTATTTTCAGAGGCAGTCCGAGTGCAATTAAAGTCCATGTAAGAAGCAAAGCCTCAGAAGATTGGGCGAAGCTCTCCGCATTATCAACAAATGTTCAACTTATGCTATTTCTATTTGAATGAAACATTTCACATAACATGTAAAAACTCCTGAGGTTTTTTGTAGTTACAAAGTCAGCTGCAACAAGCAGCAATAATCTTGACCTGGAGCAATTTTCCATGCACTTCTGTTCTATGAAAGCTAATTTTACACAATATGCATATAATACAAAACTATTGCCTCTGTATTATCTAACTGATATTCTTCATCTGTTTTTACACGGAAAAACAGTCCAAATAAATTACGTAATATTTCCAATTAAAAATAATCACTATTATTTACATAAATAAAAATGAAATTACAATAATAAAAACTGGCATTAACAATGCAAAATGCTAATGAACACAAATAAAAATTATTAATAATTATATAAATAATAATAATAATAATATATAAAATAAATTAAATCAATAGTGCAAAATAATATTGATGTCAAATTACAAAAAATACTAATAATTATAGTTAAATTAAGTGACATCAACAGTGCCAAATGCTACCTAAATTACAATTTATCACATAAATACTATAAATTACAAAATTAATAATAAATCAAAAATTACAAAATTAATAATAAATTAAATAACAATAAATAAAAGTGCAAAATTCTATTGATGTCAAAATATAATAATTATAGGTTTCCCTTTATTTTAAGTTGTCTTTGTCACACTATAATTATACATTTAAGTATTGAGTAATATTAAGTAACTACGTTTACTTACTATAGGGTTGGATTAGGATTTGGTTTGGTTTGGTTGCATGTAATTATGCTTACTTTTAGCATATAGTTATTACTATACTAACTACATGTAACAATGGCACTGTAAAATTAAGTGTTACCTAACTATATAAATAGTAATTCAATAAAATTACACAATCGATAATAAATAAAATGACTGACATCAAAACTGCAACACGCTTAGGTAGTCGAAAGCTCACAATTTCGCACCGAAGTCACAGAAATTCTGGATCCTGGCTGACTGTGCTTTATTTCTCAGGTTAGCAGGCCACATCTGATTGTGTTTATTTAGTGATTTTACTGACTTGATCCCCTGCTTAAATGGACCAGCCCTACATTTTTCTCACATTAAATCGGACAGAACAGTAGGGCCAACAAGTCTGCAACTCTACTATAAATCACAATTCAAAACCTCGTCCTGATGCACTGCTAACACTATATCAGTGGAAAAACTGCATTTTTTCATTTGTGCTGACAGCATGTCAATAGACAATCTTCCTCAGTCTTGTCAAATATGTTAAAAGACTGGTAAAATGACTGACACATGTTGATAGGGAACACATGGATGGCCTTGTCTGGGCTTTTAGATTTGTGGCTAAAATGTGTTTCCCTCAAGCAGTGTTAAACTGTCACATGAACTCTTCGCTGGGCTGTACTGTGTTGAGAAAAATACTTCAAATTTAACCTCACCAAAACCCAACTGAACTAGATTCCCAACAGAGACACAAACATTAAAAAATCCATCAGACCATCAGCAACAGACTTGTTTGATGAGCAAACTTGGAATGAGTATAATGATCATCTTAAACATATTGTATCTCAAAAGCAAAACTAAGCAAACATCAAATGCTTGGTAAACACTAACTGAAGCTTTGACACATAAATGCCAGCTTCTTCTTGACAAGATAAACAGGATATGAAACAATCAATAAGAAAGTGCATGCAAATATAAATGACCCACACACAACATTTTGGTTTGTTTAAAAAAAACTTAATTTTCATAAATGTCATTGCAATCAAGATAATGATAGTGATAAATGATTTTTTTTTAAAAAGATGTTAACCCTCACAACCATTTCGCAACTATGATGATCACCATGCAAAGTTATTTGATCACTGTATCCAAATTACAATATATTTGAACACTGCAAAAAAACTGTATTTTTGTCTTGTTTTACAGTTAAAATATATAAATATCCTTGAAATGAAACATTTAATTGAAAAGCAAAACTAAAGATATTAGAATGAGTTTTCAGAGAAAACTGTATATTGTTTTTAAGCATAAATTAAAACAAGAAAAAATAATGTATATTCTCTGAAAATGTATTAATATACTCAATATCTCAAATAAAACTTTTTTTAAGAATGTTTTGATATTTTAAAGAGGCCATTATGCCCTTTTCAAAGTCTTCTTTATGTTTTTGGGGTCTACTAGAATAGGTGTCATTCTTGAATGTTCAAAAACACCTTATTTTCACATATTTTACATAGTTGCAGCACCTCTATTCCCAGCCTGTCAGAAACGTTCTGTTTGGTTTCGGTCTCTATGAAGCCCCTCCTTCCGAAAAGCGCAATGTGTTCTGATTGGTCGGCTGGATCAGTGTGTTGTGATTGGTCAACTGCTTAGAGCTCGTTTTGGAAATGTCGCATCTTACCATTACCGCGAGTTTCAACAAACTGCAAAACGCAACTCAACCAGCAACCAACCCCCCCACCCCCACCCCCTTTTGCGTATGCCTTGGTCGGTACTTAATTTAAATGAGGAATATTGTGAAGTTTTGTTTGTAAAAAAGGAAACTACAATCGAGGCATTTCAGGGAGTTCAGAAACAGAGCGCAGACTGCCTTTAAAGTGACTTTTGACCTTTTTCATACTCAAACAGCAACATTTCACACTAAACAAAGTTGAAAAAGTAAAAAATCATTTTTTGCAATTAAGTGCTTTCCTGTAGCTCAAACAGTAGAGCGTTGGCGCTTGCAACACCAAGGTCATGGGTTTGATTCCCAGGGAAAGCAAGAACTGATAATAATGTTAATGTGAACCTTGAAATGCAATGTAAGTCGTTTTGGATAAAAGCGTCTGCCAACGGCTTAAAAAAAAGATGGTTATTTTTGCACTTAAAGTAATGCATAAGTTATGTGATCATTAAAGCAGTAATGGTGGTGAAAGGGTTAACCATTTCTAAATTAAGTGAATCAACATGAAATGTGGTCACACAAACAACAATATATCGAGAGATATATTCGGTACACAACCCATGCATCTAGCCAATCAGAAGGAGGAATGATTTAAGCTGGGTGTGTCTTATGAATTCAAAGGAAAAGGGTGAAGAAAAGCCTCCCTAATTTATGAACAATATTCAACAAAAATCACAAACGGTGCTAAATTACGAACGCTATGTTGAAAGCAACGGCAGAGGACATGCAGGAGAGTGTCAACAAAAAAAACATGGACTCCAAACGTACCATTAGTCGGATGCCTGGCATACGACACAGAAAATCTCTTTACTGGCGGCATAGAGAGCAGCTCTGAGGAGATAAAAGAGGCATTCGGCATTACTCGGGTCACTGTGCTCCTCATGAGCGTTTGGTCTTAATCAAAACTACCAGCTTTTTTTAATCCTCCCATCATCAAGCTCTCTGTCCCTCATAAAATATTCTATAACAAGCATGTAAAAGTATCAGTGGGGCCAGATGTTGCCTTTCAATGTAGGGATTGAGAAACTCAAAAACAACAGATGGTCACAACAAACTATCCAGCATTCTCTGTGCTACAACGTCTTTTTGGATGCAGCATGACAAGGCAGTATTTTGAGGTGTTATTTCAAATGTCTTAGACGAGGTAAATCTCAGAGACACAGCAACACCCTGTGGACAAAACTGTTAATGCTGCTACCAAGGAGTGAGGAACATAAACATACATATATATACATATATACACACACACATCAAATGCAATTTAAAAATAATAATAAAATAATTCATTTAAATTAATGTCAATAAATAAATCAAAATATTATATTAATAATTCATTTCAAATAATGTATTTGATACTGACGAAATTAGGGAAAATGCATTCCTTCCCAATGTATGCAGGACAGTGCAATTTCCAATAACTTTTTACAAAATAATCATAATATACAGAATTATTCAATTAATCATTAATGATTGTGGTAAAAGCATTCGGTGTTTGTTTTTACCATGGATATTATCTATCGCAATCCATTAAAACACATTCCCAGAAGTGTCAGAGGATACTAAAATGTGTTCTTTTGCATTAAACAGATGGCAAATTTGTGCAATTTAGCAAATTACTGAACAAATGTTTGTTTACGTGCACATGCAGCATGCAAATAAACAGTTTGGAGTTAGCAAAGGTGACACGATTAGTAACCATATTATTCAGTTACTGTGGAAACCTATTTCTCTAAGCGAGACCTTGATAAACAGCAAGACGCAAATGGTTTAGGAACAGCTCCTGTTATGTGTAATGACTTGATTTGGGATGTTTTTAAAGACTAGAATAAAATTTCAAATATATTTTAAATGAGGTATGCTGAAACACAGTCACTAGGAAGGACACAGTGTACAAGAAATGGTCTTAAAAGGAATGTTGAAAGCTAATCAACATTTTTTGTTGCATTAAGTGAGAGTCTATTAAGTAAACAGGAATTATTCAGAAGAATTGTAAGCTGGGACGTTTGTGATGATAGGAATCTTCAGGTCTTCTGGTTACAGGTGGGTGAGGTACATAATAACCCTGTATGTGTGTTTGGGACATACCGGCTTGGGAAGACAGATTCCTGAGCGAGGAGGGATTTTTGCGGGGAGCTCGTGTTAGGTCTCTCAAGTTGGGGAAGGAGGCACTGAAGAGGCCTGCACACTGGGAGCCTGCGAGTGGGAGGGAGACCGTGGGGTAGAACGTGGGGTGGAAGGTGGTTAGTAGTGGTTAGTTTTCACAAGTGAACATGCAGCTTCTCATTTAAAGAAGTTAAAGGGATTGTTCACCAAAAAAGATGAAATGATCTGTTCTATAGTTACTAGGGGTGTAACGGTTCAGTTCGGTACAACAGGAAAAAGCAACAAATCCCCAATGCTAGTTCTCTTATTTATTTATTTTGACTGTAGAGCAAATTACAGTTTGTTCCATCTAGCAGCATATAGTCCCCCTGAAGTAGTTGGTACAGTACAGTCTCCTTTACCCCTGGTTTCACAGACAAGGTTTAATCCTAGTCTCAGACTAAAATGCATGTTTGAGCTTATTCTTTATACCTGACCTGTACAGCATACCGGTACGTAGAAACACAATGGTTTCAACATTCAGTCGTTACTTTTAACTTGAATGTGGCATTTCTATTTTATTTGACCCTTGATGTAACTTATTGGTATTAAATCATATTTTTGAAAAACAAGCAGTTAATTAAGAAGTCACTAAATGAAGCACATTTTAGGTTACCTGATATTTTTTTCACAGTGCTGTTAACTGTACAGTCTTTACCAAGAAATCCTATGAAAAATAATTTACAAAATCTTCTGCAGGAAAGTTCAATTCTTTACAATAATAGAATATAGTATGAAAGAAAAGTAAGCTGTTACACTGAGATGGTTTGGGAAAAACATAAAGTGTTTTTGTACTGTCAATTAATTGTGCACAGGAAGCATTAAACCATCCAAGTTAAATGATTGTTTATTTCTTATGAATTTCCAATATTTTCTTTAGCAGGGGGTTTCAAAGTTTTTAATGGCAATGAGCCCGTGAGATTCTTTATTTAGGCTTATAATATAATAAAATATAGGCCTAATATAATATAATATTAAAAAACGAATTGAAGAATTTGAAGTGATATAACATATTAGTTTAAATGCTTCAATTTGTTTACATATTATATTATTATAATATATAACAAACTGAAGCATTTAAATAGATCGAATAGCTAAATATTTTCAAGAAAATTGAAATTTTTCAATACCCTTCCACACAAAAACATAGATTTAAACTAATGATAGCCTAATTTGAATTTGCACGCGGGTGGGTGTGTAATTGTTACCGTTCTGTGTCCATCAACAGTTATTTCTACTACTTTAATCAAACCACTCTTCTTTAAAACATTATGCTGTGATTTTATTTCACATGTCTGCGTTTCTCGTTGCCTCTCGTATTGAGCTATTTGGTCCGCACGCAAGACTCACTGCCAATCACACGTGCTCACATCATTCTCTTTCTATGAAACCTGTAAACTGCATTCACCAGATTTCACTCTATAGCGGTTGACCAGAGCACTGAAATTATTTCTCACTTAAACTACAATCAAATGGATTTCCCCACACATTTCACGTCAGTCCTCTGCGTGGCATTTTAATCTTTTCTGCGCGGCCACGGCTTCAGAAGTGCGCGGCCTCAGCATCAGAAGTGCGCGGCCGCGCACGCGCGCAGCTTAGAGGGAACATTGCACACCAGTAATGTTTTTTTCAAAGGCAAGTTTATAAAAGCTACTTAAATGCCCTAATTGAACTAAGGCCTAATCCTGGCTTAATCTAAACCCTGTCTGTGAAACCAGACCTTAGTGTATTAAGCACTCAGCAGTAAACAGAATGCACTTGCATAGGTCTTTTTTTTGTTGTAGGGCTAATAAAAAACAAAAAGTATTGGGTCTCAATCAGCTACAAAACTGAAAAGCATCTTGTGTTATAAAAGTTTAAAATAAATAAACAGAATACATTAAAATTTTATTTAATATTTTCAGGGCATAAAAAAAAGAACAGGGTGATACAACTGTTAAAACAAAAACTTATTAAAAGGAATAAGTTATTGTCAATAAAATGTAGTTTAGCATAATTGTTTTAAAGTATTAAAATATTATAAATATAACTATTAATCACTTATACATAATTTGATTTCATAATGGTTTTACATTTAAATTAGTATTTATTAATATTTTGTTTATAATATGTATAATATTATAAATGTTTAAATATGATACATATTTGAACAAATTAAATTGGTATGCAGAAACATGTATGGGCTGGCACAAAACTATTATAATATTAAACATGAATTAATAATTCAGAATACGTATAAAATATAGTAAATTTTTTTATTTCTTTTTACTTGATGTTTAAACCACAACATTTATGCCTTTTTTTAAAGTAAATTATTAAGTATTTAAATTTGAACTTCTTGAAAATCATATAGATAAGCTTTAAAAAACCATTTGAAATCAAAATGAATAGAAATAACTTTCCACAAGCATTGTAAACTAGATTATTTTCTTCTTGGCATTCTTATTTGTCATTGACCCATTTTGACATTCATTTTTGGTTGAACCATCCTTTAAGCTTATTTCCAGGTGCACAGACAACCTTTGCAAACAAAACCAAGTTAAACTGCTGGTCTTCTGCTGGGAACATAAATATAGGAGGGTGAAACTGACATTGGAGTAGGTATGTAGCTCTAAAAGATCAAAAGGACATCTCTACCTTCGGGCAGCACTGATAAAACAGCATTTGTTTAAAGCCTACATGTAAGACATGCCAGATGCAACATGCACTTAGATATAACATAGTGACTTACAAATCATGCCGTAAGTTTTTAGTATGGTGCAACCTATCCTGGGAAACAGTGTGCATTGTTGCCTTGTAAAAGTTCTTTGAAGATAGATATAGTATAGACAAGAATAGCAGAGAGAGTCCTGCCATTAGCCATATTTAGACCACTACTGGCAGCATGGACACATTTCTGACGCAGTGGGCATGGCCGGGTCCTTGGACGGTGTCATTGGTGATAAACAGAAACAAGCGCGTTTAACGGTCAACTACACCATGTCACTTCTGAGAAGTTGAAAGGTTTCTCTAATTAAACTGATGACAGGAGAGATATTCAACATGAAAACAACACAAATTAAACGTAATTCTCACCTAGCCCGCTGGGTTTGATCTCAGGTGACTGACGAGAAGACGACGGCAAGATACGATACGCCAGTCCACGAGAAGTAGTGTTGCTCTCCGAAAGAGCCTGCAAAGAGAGGAAAACAAAGGCATATTGACATACATTTAAAAAAGCACATCTTCTTTCTATGTAAATTCTATGCTTGTTCATTTATTTTTTATTTTTAAGTTAGTTATCAAATTTTAATACTACGAATCCCTATATAATCAGACTATATATACAGGGCCGTCGCAAGGGGGGAAATCATTCTAATATGCTGATCTGGTGCAGCATTTATTTAAAATAGAAATCTTTTTTAACATTGTTATTGTTTTTACTGTCACTTTAGATAATTTTAAGGTACCCTTGCTGAATAAAAGTATTAATATCTTTTTTTTTTTTTTTTTACTCTTACTGACCTCAGACTTTTGAACAACAGTTTGAAAAAATATAAAATTTTATGATAATTTAAATTTAAAAAATTAACAAATAATTAAATAATTGTTTCCAAAGTTAAATAATTGCATTTTATACTGTTAAGACAAATTAATAAAATATTATCTAAAACATTTCACTTTTAAAGCCCTAAAATACTTTTTTCACAGACCCCTTCAATTTGAGGTTTCTGGACCCAAATTTTAATTAAAGCATTTCTTATCATGTCAGCAGTAGTTCATCAAATAAAGAAAAGTAAAGCTTAGTAGCAGAGCTCATACTACAGTACTGTACCTCCATAGATCCAGCCTTGCGGTTGCGTATAAGTGGCGACTTCCTTTGAATGTTGATTGGCTCAGTCAGTACGGCTCTGTCGGGCTCATCTTGGGAAAGGTCTTCAAGGCTGCCTTGGTTTGTCTGCTTCTCGTGGTTCTATTACATATGAAATGGGAGAGTTGGAAGCGGTCCAGCACATTAATATTGTCAATATTTTTTAAAGACAGTTGTCTATAAAATCCAAGGTTTAGCAGAGTAATATGGTCCAAAATAAATATATGTAATCCTTAAGCCGAGTGAAACACAGACCTCGGAGGAGGCGGGCCGGAAGCCGAAACCCATTGGTGCATTATCCTCATCCTTGCACCCCTTAACCCCTGGGCTAAAGTGCAACTCCACG
Organism: Siphateles boraxobius; assembly: GCF_051911475.1. Lineage (NCBI taxonomy): Eukaryota > Metazoa > Chordata > Actinopteri > Cypriniformes > Leuciscidae > Siphateles > Siphateles boraxobius. Next base: position 9,557,665 of record NW_027509192.1, on the reverse strand, counting down.
TGAAAACGTTCCTCTGAGGAAGGGTCCTACAGATACAAATGTCAGCAAATAAAGCAAGAATAGAAGTGGGGCACAAACGGCTGATGTGGCCACATCTCGTACCTTGTTATTGTCCTCATACAGCATAATAACAATCTGTGTCATATAGTTGAGTTCAGTCACAGCACTGAGGTAGTCCATAGCCTGCTTCCACTGTTCATCTTTTTGTTCCTAAACAGACATTAGATAAAACAGTAGTAACTTGCATTAAACATGATGCTGGGAGTAATGCGCGTCTGATGATCGCTCACTCACGTCTAACAGGCCTCCGTAGCGGAAGATGCTAAGCAGGGAGTGTACGTGGCTCTCGCTAGTGAAATAGAGCCGGGTCCGAACGTGCCGACCCGGAGACATCACTCCCCGCGAGTACCTGAACCACCAAAAGGGATGAAATACACAATCTGATCACTCACAGGTTCTATAGGTCACGGCTGAGTCTTCAGAGCTACTACAACAATGTGAGGTCATACAATAAACAACAACAAAAAACATCTGAAGTGCATACCGCACTTGTGATGGTAAAGTAGAAGTTTTAAATATGTAATTAGTACGTCAATATTAGGACCAGCAATGTCAAAAGTCGGCACTAAATGTACAACAATTGTATATATAAAAATAAACGTATCTACCACTGTATATAATTGCATTAATATTAACAGTAAATAAATAAATATAAATTTTCCAAAATTTTGGATAGCTCGGTCTGGTTTGAAATACAATCAAATCAAAATACAATAATTGACTAAAAAGCTGTAAACCTCAATATCAACAATAATGAAAATACATATATTTATTTATAAATTTTTCCAAATGTTGGAAAATTTGTTTTATTTTGCTGAAGTCTGAAATATTTTTACATCTTTAATTTTTTTTTTTACATATTATTGTCAATAAAAAACCAAATGTTATTTTTGTTGACAAAAAAACTGCACTATTTTAACCATTTAATAAATATGGCATGACGAACATCAAAACATGAACTATGAATGAAACAAATAACTGTACAAGTGAACACTGTTTGCATCAGAAAAAGCAGTGTCAAATCCCTCCTCTTACACAGCATGAGGAGTTGTGGATAATATTAGCCCTGAAAGCATGCATGGATGCCTACTTTCAAAATTCACAGGAAAAAATACACCAAAGTGATATGTACTAATAGTAATTCGGCACACTAAACAGGATCTATAATGTGATTTAGCCTTCACACTGTCAGAAAGTTTGAAGTTGTGCCCCAGTACAGAGACTCACAGTGGGTGCAGCTTGTTGACAGCCTCATCCTCGTGAGTCCTCTGAAGGTCCAGCTGAATCTTCTTGACCAGAGGCAGACAGTAGGCACTAGCGATGTCAAGCTTCTCCGCTTTAGTGATTCCATACTCCTGAAAGACAGTGTGCGTGCAGGTAACAACAAAATGAAAGTTAAATAAACAAACACTGTTGTATATCGATTCCTATACCTGGGGGATGATGATGTCCGCAAGTGCTCTGGACAGACGGAAAAGCTCCAGCGTGTCCTCCAAACTCAGAGAACTGTTGTGCTGGGTGTCATATTTCACACAGTCGTAAATGTCCGGGATCTTACTGATGTCATAGCGGCAATTTTTCATGCGGAAGTCACGCTCCAGTTTGGACCAGCGCTGCAGCATGAGCTCCAGAGTCTCGCTGTGGTATAGCTGCAGGTCTGTGAATATCACAGGGATAGTTCACCCAAAAAGGAAAATTCTGTCATTATTTACTCACCCTCAAGTCGTTCCAAACCTGTATGAATTTCTTTCTTCTGCTGGAACAAATATTTTGAAGAATGTCGGTAACCAACTCTTTGTTTACCCATATTCTTTTGTGTTCAGCAGATGAAATAAATTCATACAAGGTTTGGAACAACTTAAGGGTGAGTAAATTAAGACAGAATTTTAATTTTGCATAATTATATAATTATAATTTAATATTAAATTGTTTAGCATTTGATTATTTAATATTTTGAATATTTACAGTTGAGCGATGACAATACTGCAACACTTAGGATGCACTTTTGACATTCAAGACTTCTTATAAGAAGACAAAGAGCTCCAACCTGCAGATTTGGGGTCTTCCAGCCTTTTACAGATCTGGCAAGTAAGGCTTTTAATGAGGGTGTGAACTTGGTCACAAGTCTTGACTGGATTGGCAATTACCCTCATGGAGTTTACCAAAGATGGGCTGCCTGTTGGAGCCAACTTAAAGAGACAGGACACATTTAGAACTAGTTTAGTTATACAGAGATAATGAGCTATTTTTAAATAAGCAGTTGGGACTTTCTTCACCTTGTTGTAATCCTCCTCACTGAAGTCTTTGTTCTTCTGCATGATCTCATGTAATCGAGCTTTGACTCTCTGCTGACAGTCAGTGAGAGAGTCGCTGTCACTGTCTAGCAGTCCGTTCATGTTGGCACTCTTCACCATCTGAACGAGGATTGGAGTCAACTCTCCTTCCAGTGCTAACAGACCCTAAACACAGCCACAAATAAAAATGTATTGTAAATTAATATGTGAAATAGCCAGTAGGGGCCAGAAAGTCTGAGATGACATAAAAACTCTGAGATTAAAAATTGTATTTAAACCTGGAAATAATGAGAAAGTTTAAATATTCTATAAAATAAAAAAAGTAAGATGCATCATGCACCTAATGATAATTTATATACGATATAAAATTATAATAAAATTTTAAAAAAAGTATTAAAGTTCCTTTTTTTTATTAAAGTAAATGTGAGTAAATAAAAAAGTAAATAAAAAGCAACATAAAAAGCAGTTTACATCAATCCCATCTAAAAGCATTATTTAATACCAACATATCCCTGCAGACAAAACCCAAGCAAACCTTGGCGAATGCCGCTGCTGTCATCTGCACACGACCTTCGTCGGAGGCGTAGATTTTGAGGTCATGGCGGTAAGTGCTGTGCAAACGGAGAAGGCCACAACCGGGGAAGCCAGCATAGTCGCCTGCAAAAACACAGAGAAGAAATCCTTGAAATAACAATGATCGCAAGAACAAAACCCGTGCATATGTATGTGCATATCCTGAAAAAGAAAAGGGTCTGAAGAGACACACAAATTCATAATACAGAACCACTGTTTAAAAACCTACAGTACGTATAAAGTGATTTACAATGAACTGGCTGAAGATTTTCTCTAAAAACCATAAAATATATTTTCATGCATTTCAATAAATCCACACTATTGAAAGCAACTGGCAATACGGGTTTAGGTGTTTTCCACTCAATGCACAAACAGAACTCTGATTTAAGAGAACAGAAGAGCCCTTAAAAACAAACTATCTGACAGTTAGATTCATTTTTGAGGCCATTCACACAGGATGCATTCTTGCCGTCTATCCATGTTGTTGTTTTTTTGTGTGTGTCAGATAAAGATATTCAGTCACTGCACTAAGAGCATTACATTTTTAACACATTTTAAGGAGCACAATGTGCTCTATCCTGTGTGTATGCAGCCTTAAATATAGAAGCCCATTTCCGCAAAATAGTATTAAAAAAAATCATAATTAGACACTAAATCCAAATGAGATAAAAAGTCGAAATTGTGACGAAAAAATTTTGTTTATGTCTTTATATCTCATGAATTCAACTGTTTGACATAATTATGACTTAAACTCTGAATTCTGACTTTGTCAATTTTGACTTTTCATGATTCTGCATTATCTCATAATTGTGACATTTTGAATGTTGACTTTCACAATTATGGCATATCAAGATTTCAACTTTTCATCATAATTTCAAACTTTTGTCATGATGCCTTTTTATCTCATTATTTTGACTTTTATCTCATAAATATGACATAATTATGATTTGTCAAGACATGTTTTTTCTCATGTGGCAGAAACAGGCTTACATAGAAAAGAGAGAATTAAACTATTTAAAAAATCTTATTCTACCCACATACTGACAAAAAGCAAACAACCGTTTTTTTGCATGAGATTTAGGAGATAAACTTGAAATTGATGCAACCACAATACTACCACTTAAGTCATAGATTGTTCAAATAATGGCACAGTAGTCTAAGAAAAGGTTGTACGGATATCACCAAGCAAATTATGGGGGAAAAAGAAAATGTGTGTAGAAAAAATGTGTAGACTTCAGATATTAATCATGCTAAAAACAAAAACAAAAAGTAACAGGCTAAGCTCTCAAGACCTATGATGTTTTATCTGAGTATGTCCGAGTACAACCAATATCCAATATCATGGAATCTTCCACACAATCAGTGGCAAAAGCAAAGCATGGAATGTTACTGTGCCGCCCCTCTGATCGGATTAGTTTAATGAGATAGATGTCAATGAATTAAAATGATAAATGGGGCAAACAATGCATTAACCCAATATCAAGACCACACAAAAATCCAAAAGCTCTTCTTACCACAGTCAATAGGGGACTCACAGCCAAGGGACCTGCAGCTGTCTAGTTATCAATTGAAGGTAAAGAACAGCATATTAACCAGTAGTGCAAGATACTGCTGACTCAGGCTACGTTCACACTGCAAGCCTAATGCTCAATTCCAATTTATTGCTCAGATCCAATTTATTTTGTTCGCATTGCTGTTTCAAATGTGTCCAATATCAGATTTCAGTGAGAACAGATCATAGTCCTGGACTGACCTGCATGCGCAAAAAAAGAATAAAAAGATGACATGCAGCATGATGTCATATAGAAGAGGACATTAAAGTCCATACACGGAGGACATTATAGTAAGTGATTACGTGTTTATTTATAGCGTGGTCTGCAAATAAACAAGCAAATATATGTGCAGGCGATATAAAAAACTAATAGAAAAAAAGAGAGCAGAGTTTTTAAACATGATTTTAGCCCTCATGTTTTGCTTGTACTGTATATAGAGCGGGCACTGTAAATGCTTATAAGTTCTGACACATCACTGTCCTTCACTGACTACCTTTCGAAACAATCTTGATAACTTTGAGTATGTAAAATCTTTGAAGTGACTCCCATGAGCGCAGAATTGTGACGAATGTTGATCACGTTGAATGAATTACGATATGCCTATTTAAACTGAGGTCGCATAGCAAAACATCTGACCTGTCTCGGATTTAGGACCACGTATGGAAGTGGCCCAAAATGGGAATTAAAAAGATCGGATTCCATGTGGTTTGTGCTGATCACAATGTAATGACAAAAAAATTGGGCCACATTTACCTGCAGTCTGAACGCAGTCTCAGTGAAATTAGAATAAATGGTTTGACCTTCTTGGTCTGTGAACTCTCACATTTAATGAGTTACATCCAATTAGGTGCAGTGTGCAAATACGGACTCGAATTTGAGGTCCGAGGGAAGTAACTGCTAAGAGGTATTTTGTGTTGCTGTACTAAAAGTTAAAGGTGTTACTTGAGGTAAAGAAAGTATTCATTCCTCCTCGAGTCCTGCCCTTAAATGCTTTTGTTCGCCAAGCCCACTGAACAAACAGGTTCATATACAGGTTTCCTGTATAAGCTTTGCAAAACTGCATCATTGCCCTACTACCTAAAAACAGGCACAAAGTCTGACACAATTTCGTGCCATGGTATCCAATTTATCATGATCTCAAGCAAAGGGAGCCCAGAGCTCCCAGAACAACTGCTCCTGCAAACAACTTGGACTGGATTTAAAGAAAATCTTAATTCTTGGTTAGTAACATCACAGATTTCAAGATCAAGCGTCACATTAGTTTTGGCAGGTCACTTCAGTCAAGCTTGCATCATCTGACTCTCAGCTGATCCATGTCTACCAATAGGAATACAACACCCATCACAGCATCCATATATTATATTACTCTTTTAATCAGACTGCCATATATCTTGATGTATGTTGCTACTTAAATTATTGTAATTAAGAATGTTAATGATATCTGTAATACATTCATGTTGGTTCTGTTCTGTTGACCGTAAAGGGGGTTATCCCTGCGCTCCCTGCTCTTGTCCATGCTAGGCTGCATGGATGGTCGGAAAGTTCTTGCCCAGAAGAGAAACATACCGCCAAACCAAACTGTTTGTTAATAATATTTAACAGTAATGGTTCTGACAAAGTATATGGACACCTAAGTCACACTAAAATATGTCTGAATGTCATTGTATTAGATATATCAAACCAAGTGGTTTTCTTACTGTTAAGTGTGACTTCATTTTCAAAATATTATTTGGGTCTATTGTATTTGTATCCTGTTTATTAGTAAAGCTTTCCGGCTGGTGCAGGTGTAGTGTTATACCTTGTCCTCCAGGGTACATGCAGCGGAAGGCTCGTCCCAGCTCCTCAGCCTGAACTCTACCTGCTGGGGTCAGCTCACCACCCCACTTCAACACCAGCAGTAGAGATGGACCATCCTTCAGAGAGTCTGTCATAGGTTCAGAGAGGTCAAAAGTTATACAACAGCAAGGTAACATATTACAACGCATGTATTGAACACACACACACACCTTCCTCCTCACTGGATGCTTTGGGCTGTCCATTTGGCAAGTAAGTCAGCTGCACCTTCCTGTTGATCCCAGAGAAATGGCCATACCTGAAAGACAATACATGGGGCAGGGGGACATAAACATACCAGCCCCTCTTTATAAGCATTCTCCCACTGAACAACACAGACAGTCACAGCACACATCAGACATAGCACTGGGCTCAAACCGCTAGCAGGTGCTCTGTGCCCCCATGTTTCTGGAAACATGAAACATCTGAGTGACCTTCCCAAGCTGGCAGGGGTTAATCTGTGCCATACCAGCTGTCTTTACAGGAATCACAGGCTTTGGGAGGAATAAAACGTGGCTTCTGCAACAGTGCCACGTTTTTTAAGTTACACAATACAGCAGAGAGTGGAGAATTCTGGAAGGTTGGTCTCTAGTCTACAATTTAATTAGAATTTTTTTTTAATAGATTTTATATGAATCATTAATATGCATGAATATACTATTGTTCAAAGTTTGGGGTCCGTAAGGAAGAAATTATATTAAAAGAAATGAATACTTCTATCCAGAAAGAAAACATTGAAATTATCAAATAATGTTACAAAAGATTTCTATTTCACATAAACCCTGTTCTTTAAATATGTATCACGGTTTCCACAACAAAAATAAATAAATAAAAATAATTCAGCACAACTGTTTTCAACATGAATAAGAAATGTTTCTTGAGCACCAAATTAGCATATTACAATGATTTCTAAAGGATCATATGACTAAAGACTGGAGTAATGATGCTGACAATTCAGCTGACATCACATTTGTCATACATTTTTAAATATATTCAAATAGAATAATTTTTTAAATATTTAACAATATTACTGTTTTTACTGTATATTAAATCAAATAAATGCGGCCTTGAGCATAAAAGACATTTCTTTCAAAATCATTAAAAAAATATTACCGACCCTAAACTTTTAAACAGCAGTGATAAACATTTAGGTAACAACAAATATTCAGAAAAAGAGGCAAACGAACTTTCACATAATTTCTTTTCAGTCACACCTTGAAGTTTACAGGTTCAGACAAGGGATGCAAAATAAATCAATACCATACCAGTTGTCAGCCAAAATGTTTCATGTATTGTTCTCTGGTAAGTAAATGGCAATTATTGCATATTAATATTTTTTATTTATATTATAATTGTTTAAAACAATTGTAAATAATAATAAAAATAGGCCATTCGGCCATTTATCAGTTATAACATTAAAAAAAAATTAACGTCTGAATATCGATCTAATATGATACAACTTGGTCTAAACCTGGTCTAAAGGTGTTCTTTTTAATCTCACTGGCCAGAAACCAACTCTGGAGTGAATTTGCCACCATTTGCTCCGCTGCATTACATTTAATGATACCAAACCAAAGCACTTCCCCAAGCACCTGTTTCCTAGTTAATCTATGACCCTGAACAACCGATAATGTGTTGATTAGGTCCCTCGTTTGAGCTCAGTGAGAAGGAGGAAGTGAGGGATCGTCAGGGATTAGAAACACTTTCAAAATGGCATGCAGATGCCACACAGATTTGCAAAAGGGATTCATCTCCAAGGTACGGTCAATTTTTGGAGCCCTCATTAAAGTGTCAGTAATTTGGACAAGATCTCAGGTTAATGAGGGTTAGGATCCACTTTGCCTGATTCTAAAGAGACAGGGGATATGAGGGTGCGCACTGATTATCATTCAGACTGGATTCCCTTCGGAGAGACCGGCCAGGACACAAAGAGGGACACAGAGAGAGGAGAAGAGAGAAAAGGAATGAAGTTAAGAAACTCATCCATATGAGGACAACTAAGGAAGCAAATGAGTCAAATGTTAAACTACAGTCAGTTACATACAGTCAGCTGTTCATGAAATATCAAATGTTTTTGCTGACATAAGCATCCATGACGCTCAAGACTAGAAGACAGAATAGCAAGGTAATCATATTCTATTTCAAAAGATCTTTGCAAAGCAAATTCATTTAAAGTTCTTGCCTTCTGTAGACACAATATGAAATACAGCATAATCTTGATCTAAATCTCTCACCTAAATCTCAACATTACAGCTAATGATGCACAACATATTTGTACTATATCGTTTACCAGCCGATATTAGAGATTTTTTTATTTATCAGTAGTGGTTAAGATTGGATTTAGACCTTTGTGACAATTAAAGTCTTTGGGTCTTTAAAAACACAAATAATTTAAGAACACTGTTAAATGTAATCTTTAGCCAATCTCAAAATGAATATCCATTAATCCTGTATACTTTAATGTAGTGATACATTTTTATTTTTAATTTATATTTAGGCAAAAAAATACAGAATTTGTATATTTGCCATTTATCGGTTATTAGCCATAGCATGAAAATAATTAATTACCTGTTATTTTGCTTCTATCAAGCAAAATTGAAATATCAGTGCGTCCCTAGTTACAATTCAATGGATTAAAGTTAGCAACCATTAATATAAAAAATATTTAGTGCGTCTCACTTGTTACCAGCCCCAACTATCTATAATATTTTTCTTAATTTTTATTTTTACATTTTAAATTCAAAAGTAAACAATTCTCCCTTTCATTCTTTTCTATTTTAGCTTAACTGATAAAAACGGGTTATAATTATATATGCAAACATTTGTGCAGATTCTGCATGGGCCAACTGATGACTCATTTCTATAGTGAAGCTAATTAAGAATACAATATTTGTTTGGAAATTATTACATTTTTGGCCAGACCTTGTGCAAGAGAAGTGGGAATCTTCAGAGGAGTAAATAGAAGACAGAAGGAATCCAACATGTTTTAGAAATGGATCGAGAGGAGATGATGTTGTGTGTAAAGTAGCTTTCTACCATCTCACAAAGTTGGAAACGGAGGGTTGGGTATAACAGTATTATACTTTTGAACAGTTTACTCACATCTCCAGAACCGTCTTCAGCTGTTCTAGTTTGGATTTCTTCTCCTCGATTTCACAATCATTATGTAGGACCAGTTCTGCCAACAGCTGACGAGCAATATCCAGCACTTCCTGTAAAACATCACAGCTGAAAAATGTTAAAATCAAAGTTTTAAAATCGATACGTGCCTGTATGGGAAGCCAGAGTAATTGATAAAGTACATCGGAAATATTTTGGCAAACAGTTGTATGAGTCAGTGCCCGGACGGCTGAGTTCTGGATGTTTTACAGTTTCTTAATTGATTGTTATGATAGGATCAAATAGGCCTAGACATGAATCAATTGACCACATGGTAAATTTTCACACCCAAACCCAACAGCAGATGCACATGTGCATGACACCTCGACGAGTCTCATGGGTGCAGCATTCCAGATAACAACACTACATCTCTCTTAAAAAAAAAACAGCTCAATCCTGTTTAACTCAGTGATGCAAATAAATCATAAGGCTGCAGGGAAGCCTGTTCTGAAACAAACATTGTGTAAAATTGCTTGCACTTGTCATAGAAATAAATTAAATGCGTAGATCACTTGCGCTTCAAAACAGACCCACCTGGAGCTGTTTTGGTTTCTTCAGCTTGAGTTTTCCGGATTTATAGCCACCATATTTTTCGAACAATTCAAAAAACCTAAGAGAAATTGGATCGGTCATTACCAGAAAATAAAATTCTTAAATCATAGATATATCTTCGGTCCATTCACACCAAGGACTATAACTATGATAAAGATTTATAATTTTTTTTGTATAATAAAAACATCGAGCCAATCAGAATCTATCATGCTTTAAAGAGCTTGAGTATTTAAAGTGGCAGACCACAAAAGAGAATATAATAAATATTATAATAAACCGAGCCTTACTGTGCGTTGGTGTAAATGCTAATATAGTTATCGTTATAATTATAGTCCTTGGTGTGAACAGGCCTTTAAGCACTCAGAACAAGAGTGACAACTAGGGCTGGTCCGAATACCATTTTTTGAGGTTCGATGCTTCGGTAGTAATGAACATCGAATATTCGAAGCTTCGGAATCTCTATGGGCGTTTCTCAATATGCGTTCTTGTCTGTACTTGTGTTCTTGTGGACTTGTGAAACGTCATCATTCGCTGCCCAAGTACTGTCTCAATACACAAGTTTGCATTTTGGCAAGAACGGTTAAAAATCCCGGAAGTGTTCTTGACACGCCCATTTTACCGAGGATGCATCGGTTGGTAACTTGTGTGAACTTGACGGCAGATATATCCCAGCATTCATTTCGGCATTCAAGGAAGGAGCGTGGAGCAGAAAGGCAGAACAACAGTAAGTCGTTTTTCTACAATTTCGTATGCTATTTCATCACTAAATTCACTTCTGATAGCATTTGATGCGAGAAATATACTGTGTAGATTTCAAATATTGCCATTTTTACGAAAATTTATGGCGAATCGAAAATATGCTCAAACATTTTCGGTAGTGAAGAATCTCCATAAGCGCACGCGGGTGTAGCTAGCGAGCCAACTGGCCAGTCATGCTAAAAACCTGGCTGTTATCATCAATAATTCTTGTTATGTTTGGGTACTGAAGACGGCGCTGTGTGGGGGTATTGCGCAATACCAGCAAGAACACATCGCCTCAAACTGTCAGCAGCGTTCTGTGTGCTCGTCACCTTGTAAGTTCATTCTTCCAAGAACAACTAGCAAGAGCGTTCTCCCCAAGAACACAAGTCCGTTCTTTGCATTCTTGGTTTTGAGAAACGGCCTATATGTCTCAGACCTCCCAAGTCTCCCGGAAGTTCCGAGAGTCTCCCGCATATTGATAGCGGCTCCCTGATGCCCGCAAATTAGTTCAAATCTCCCGGAATCTAGAGTTCGCGAGCTCCAAACGGTGTAGCGCGCGCACGACAGAGAGGGAGACCGAGACCTTGCGTGTGTGTGCAAATGTGCGTGTGTCTGTCTGTCCGTTTGCATTTTGATTATTTCGAGAACCGTTCATCCAAACGACTTCACAAGGGAGTGCAGTGTCGTATTTGGTGCAATATAGATAGACAGGCGAGACGCGACACGTTCAGAATTAATAAACTGAGGAACAGCGCGAGCAGGAAGCGGCGTGCCTCACACGAGCAGAGCTTATATGCTCCGTATATATGATCCGAGAATGGACACTGCACTAGTGATATAAAACACACACACACACAGGTCTTTTAACTTAAGCAATATTTTTAATAAGGTAGTCTTATAATATTTTTATAAGACAAAGTAGGGTAATAAATGAAAACGAAATTTAAATAAATAATAAATAAAAACGAAATTTAAATAAATAAAAACAAAATTTCTCCTATATTTCGCAGTAGATTCATTTAGATTGATAATAACGGGTAAAAAGGATAATACATTTTGTTTCTATTACTCTATTTTCCACAATGTCAAAGCAACGCAGCTTAACCCAAAATACAAGCTCAGGGATGCACTTCTGTCCATACAAACTCTGCTGTTCTGCGCTCTAGCCAGAGAATACTCCCGTTGCAGGAACACTTTTAGTAGTCCAAGAAGTAGCTATAATGAAGTTATATGTTAAATATTATATTTCACCAGATTTTATAGTGTAAAACATATTCAAGCACGAATGAGAACCGTTTCGAGGGGGATGCCAGGTGTGCAAAAAAAAAAATATATATTTGAATGTCCCATTTTCAAATCGAATACCAACCCACCGAACGAATATTCGGGTCCAGCCCTAGTGACAACTGTATTTAGTTTTAGTGTGAAAGCAGCCTATCGGAATGTGTCACTTACAAGGCGTTCCTGACCTCCATCTTCATCTTCTGTTTGGGTGTACGGTCACCATGACGAATTACAGCAATAACACAACGAAGCTCCATCCTTCAAACAAAGATGACATGCCCCGTTTCAAAAGCAATGACACTAATTGGTTTTAATAATCCAGACTCCACAATAAAAAGCTATGGGAAAGAGAACTATATTCTTAGGATAAGAGTGGTAACCCACATGGTTCCTGAGGTAGTCGGGACAATAGGGATGTCCTCTGCTTCCATGGGGATGGACCAGGGAATGTGAAACTGAGGAGCCAGCTCTCGCATCACCATGTTCCTGAGGGAAATGCATCAAATATGAGCTAAAAATAACCAGAAATTATCTTATAAAATAAGAATGAGTACATCTCAGCTGAACAACGACACTATTCCTTTCTTTAGAGCTGCTTATAGCTGAATTAAGCTCCTTAAATAATTTGAGCAACCTTATTGCACAATTATTAAACTAGACTGAATCAACATTGAACTAAATTTAGCTGAATAATGACACTATTGTCTTCTTTAGAGCGTATTTTTAGGTGAACTATCCCTTAAACAGCTGAAAAACTGAAGAACTGTTCAACATTAATACTGTTATTTTCTTGTTACCTACCGTGAAGCTGATTTGAAACAATCAGTATTGTATAAAGCGCTATATATCAATAGAAAGTATGAAGCTGGCCTTAACTTCCAGCCCGCCAAGTATTTAGCTGGTTTAGATATGAGCTCAGCTGAAAAGTGCCCAAAACCACCCCAAATCCAGGGAGACCAGCAAACAAGTATGGTTTAAGATGGTTTAAGATGTTTTTTCAGCAGAGATGCATTTTAAATTCAAAACTTAGTTCATAAAAAGAAATGTTGTTTGATGATCATGTGTTGACTTTGCTAGAAAAGGTGAAATTGTTATATATTATGCAGTTACATATAGAAAATTTGATTTTCGAGTTACCACAGACAAGGCGGCAGCAACAGGGCTTCACCTACCCCAGAACTTTGGCACAATCATCATAGTACTTCATGGAGTTCTTTACAAAGCTGAAGCCATTAACGTCACAAACAAAAGAGTGGCCATTTGCTCGGAGGAGGTCAAAACCACACACTGTTTGCTGGGTTGGAAAAGACGTTATGAAACAAAAAACTCATTCATTATCATTCTTAACATTTAGCTACTGACAAAACACTGTGTTTTTCTTTTGCGAGGCTTACCTTAAACGCAAGACACACTTTTCTGGCCACGAGCTTCTCCATTGCGGTTAGCATCACAGGATAGCGGATCTCCTTCCCCTCACTGTCTCTCTCAACTTTCCCATCCAGAGCAGGAGACTTACGGGCCTCGGCGTGAGCATAATCAGGCCCTACTGTGTAAACCTAAAACATCCATCAGGAATAAACAATAAACTGTCCAGCCACCACATGATGTTTAGATAATTAGAAACTTAGGTACCTTAACATCTGTCCCATCTGTTGGCATGAACTCCTCGTAGATGTAAGATCCAGTCTTACGAACGGTACTTTCAGGAGAATACACACTGCTCCGACTGCCAATCTACAGAAGACGGTATGAGCTCCAGACCAAACAAATCTAAAGTTATTAAAAGTTAGTAGTTGTGTACCTTTCTAAAGAGACGCTGGCTGCCCCCACCGGCCGAGGTTGGGTAATAGATGTAGACGTTGTGGTCCTCGGCGGAGACAGGTTTCTCCACAAAAGGTTTATGAAACACTTCCCCGTTCACTTCCACATGGTCCTCGCTCTCCACCAGGTTACACTCTGATGTCGCAAAGTCAAAATGTCACAATCTTTTGCAATACAAAGAGTACTTATGCACACACTTATGAGGAACTTACAGGGGAAAAAAACTGCATATGGGTGTGGAACAAAATGACAGTGAATATATTAAAGGGTTAGTTCACCCAAAAATGAAAATTAAGTCATTAATTACTCACCCCCATGCTGTACCAACCCCGTAAGACCTTCGTTCATCTTCGGAACACAAATGAAGATATTTTTGATTAAATCTGAGAGGTGGATCACTGCTACATAGGCTGCCAGAGGGAATGAAACTTGACGGCCCAGAAAGTCATTAAAGAACATGTTTAAATATTCCATGTGCCTACAGTGGCTCAACTATAAGTTTATCAAGCGACGAGAATACTTTTTTTCCGGAAAAAAAAACATAAATAACGACTTTATTCGACTACTCCTTTTCTTCCTTGTGGGCCTGAGACGAGAGTTCAAGAGATTTCCACGACGCATGCGCGAGAACTGAACAAGAAGTATTAGAAGAAGAACGTCCTCTTCTCAGTTCTCGCGCATGCGTCGTGGAAATCTCTTGAACTCTCGTCTCAGGCCCACAAAGGAAGAAAAGGAGTAGTCGAATAAAGTCGTTATTTATGTTTTTTTTTCCGGAAAAAAAGTATTCTCGTCGCTTGATAAACTTATAGTTGAGCCACTGTAGGCACATGGAATATTTAAACATGTTCTTTAATGACTTTCTGGGCCGTCAAGTTTCATTCCCTCTGGCAGCCTATGTAGCAGTGATCCACCTCTCAGATTTAATCAAAAATATCTTCATTTGTGTTCCGAAGATGAACGAAGGTCTTACGGGGTTGGTACAGCATGGGGGTGAGTAATTAATGACTTAATTTTCATTTTTGGGTGAACTAACCCTTTAAGGTGATGTGTGTATATATATATATATATATATATATATATATATATATATATATATATATATAAAATGATGACAAAGGTAAATAACCTTTACCCTCTGGTCTGTCGGGGTCCCTGTTCAACACTGCATAACGTGGAAGGTCAATGCCTTCTTCCTGTAGAATCCTGTAAACTTCCCTCCTAAAGCCATGAGCATATAGTTATGTCTCAGTCAACTCTCTCCAAACGGGGTTAACTTGTCAAGATTATTTCAGAGGAAGATTTACCACACCTGTCTTGAATGAAATACTGCATGTTGAGGTCGTTGATGAGGAGGGGGTTTCTTAGTTTGGCATAACCCACTGCTTTGTCAAGGGGAAATCCTTCAAGATGAGAAAAAAAAATTGGTATTTTAATGTTACATGGTATAACAAGATTATCTATGGCAAGAGCTCTTTTCAGTCACTGCATTCTTTTCCTCCTGGTTATTTTCTTTTTTCCTTTGTATTCCACAGGACAACATATACTGCGCATTTGTGGTCTGCTCTCCCAATTTAATTTACGATATATCCCATTAATAATTCGCTGGAATGCACTAAGGACCTCTCGTTTTTCTCCCCGAATTCTCACGTCTCTTTCCAGGTTTGTTTCCTGTTGCCAACTATTTTCAATGAAAAGTAGCTGATGCCTGTTCAAAAAGTCGCTAAATGTCGCTAGATAAAGTCATATGCAAATTAAGTATATCCATGACGTCATCACATCGCATTTGCACTCTGTCTAGTGTCAGCCCTTTTCATTTGTTTGCATCTCACATTATGTATTTTAATAAGTCAAATTGCAAATAAAATATTCCATCTATATATTTATCAGTTTCTGTTGTCAGACAATGGGACGAATACGAGTTTGTGACTGAAACATGGCCCATTAAGACTACATTTACCAGCAGTCACTTCCAAGCTGCTGCCCTGGAGTAAAATCCTAATTTATAATTAAGACGCTGTCTAAAAAATGGTGTGTGATGTCAGATACCTTTGGAATGGAAGGAGATTAGGCAGTCACACAACGGCCACTTCTCCACCGGTTCACTGAGTATAACCTCCTCTGAAAAAATGACCACGGTGATGTACTCAAATTTACAGAGCCTCTCCATAATCTCAGTCATTGGTTTGGAATTTGATTTCTTCATCATGGAGCAGATCCCCACCACGATCTGACGCTCTGCCTAATAAAAGAAGACATCACATGATCATCACAATTCTACAATGATTATATCCATGAAAAGACCCCATTAATAGGAATATCATTGATTGATCCCTGGGCAATTCCGTACCTGATCGTCCTCCTCATCCTCTCCGTAAGGCCCTGAGATGTTCCTCATGTCTTTGTCATCCAGTTCTCTGCTTTCACCACCCTCACTTCCAATCAGGAACTTGGGGAGTCCGCTGTTGGACAATCCCTGTCCGCTTGACTTTGACATTTCTGTCGAGTCTCTGTCAAACAGTCAAATTCCCAGCACACCATCTTGTGCTGAAGCTCAGTGGTGGAAACATTAGATGAGGCTCCAGAAGTGACTTCAACGCTCAGGTTGACTTAGAAAATGATGGTGTGTTTAATCCTTACAGATTTGGTATCATCCTTCCAAAACCAGGAATATTTTGAATTTATGCGAATTTATTAATTTCTCTCAAATAATCTCTTCCTGCTCCTACCTGCAATAAAGTAAGATCCAACACAATATAAGTTCATATATTTATGCAACTTGTTAAAAATGTTTAGTCAGTAAGATTGTTTTTGAAATAAATGAATACTTTTATTCAGACATTTATAACGTTACAAAAGATCGATTTAAAATAAATGCTGTCTTTTGAACTTTCTATTCTGTTAATTTACAATATACAACAAAAGTTTAATTATACAATATTTCATTTATACAACTGGTATATGCAGAAATTAATACAATGCTGAAAAATTATTATTCTTTGTTATTTCAGGTTAACTATTGCATTAACTATGTTATGTTAACATATGTAACCTTTACCACATTTTCTTGAATATGTATTAATTTTGCAGATGTTTAATCTAAAATGACATTCAAAAGACTAGTAAAACAATGGCCTGGTTTCAGAGACAACGCTAAGATTAAGCCAGGATAAGGCCTTGAGACCTTTAAGTAGCTTTTATAAACATGCCAAAGAAAAAAAAACATTAATGGTGTGCATACAAGTTGCTTTCAGTTAAGAATGTTTAAACATGCATTTTAGTCTGGGACTAGCTTAAGCCTTGTCTGTGAAACCGGCCATAAATATTTACATTTTTAGGACAAAATGCGAGTGAAAACTTGCCACCAGAATTCTAGGACGTCAGTGCATTGCTACGTGTTTGCTAGAGTTTTGTGGGTGATTTTTAAGGTTTTGCTAGTGTATCATTCTTGTCCCTAGTGCATATGGAATTATAAAAGTATTGTTTGGCTTAGCAAGTGCCACTAATAATGCTAATAAAAATTCTTAAGTAGTCAAGCTAAAAAAGTCTTACAGTTACACTTGGCCCACCCTTCCCAGTATGCTGACTGAAAGGAAAAGAATGCACTGTTGCATACATATGCTGTTTCATATCATATTTCCATACCATGCTGATACACGCCATGCTAGCTATCCCTCTAAACAAACAGTGCGCTGTAGTTCAATCCAAACTATACTTGGGCTAGTTTTACACAATGTACGACCTCCCATCAAGCCATCCTGATATGAAGTTGATGTGTTCCTCTGTCATATTTTGCACTTTTTAAGAATACTACAAACTTCAAATACCAAACACTTTGCATGTGACTTAGGGCCCAATAATAGCCACAGGCCCCTGGCAGAGGTGAATCTGGGGGAGGGGTGAGACTCGGATCAAATGCTGAGGCCTGCGGCTTCCAAAGATAACTCATCACGCTGTGGACGTGTTGACAGCGAACATTAAGTTAAGAGGAAGCCGTCTACAGCGACCCAGGGTCAGGCAAAACACACACACAGAGATAAGCAAACTCATAAAAAGATGTTACTATCACTTACAGCTAAAGCAACAAAGGAACCAGAGTTCAATATCCTTTCAAGATAATATGAAGATATAAGCCTTTTGAAAGATTTTTGAACAACTTAACGGACACAACGTTGATCAGAAACAATGAAAAAAATGCCTGCAAAAACACCCTTGGGTAATGTGAAATTAATTTCACATTTCTGCCGCCTTCTGTTATGCAAACATGTCAAAGTAAGTAAGTGTTTAAGTGCATGTTGAATACACATACTATGTAAATGTCTACTATGTTTATTCATTTTTCATCCTTAAGTGTACAGATTTCATTATGTTTACATCTCTACGGCCCTGAACACACCCCTGCCTGCTATTGGTCAGACAATCAGATAGCCCCTCCCCCAAACACGTGCTATTGGTTGAGCTGATGTTGCTGTGTTGGGCTGGAGATTTTGGTGGCATTTACAGCCTCTCTCGTTGATCCAAACCTGCATGCATTTCTTCATTGCGTGGAACATAAAATTAAGATATTTAAAAATATATATATATTTTGTTCATAAAAGACAATAGTGGCCAAACTAGAGATGAAACAGTATGAAAATTTCATATTACGATTATTGTGACCAAAATGATCCCGGTTATCATATTATCACTATATTTTTAAAATGTGCTACAAATGTAAACAAAAAAAGGTACTGATACACAAACTGTAAACATTTCAAGTTTTACACTGAAAACCACCAAACAACAAATAAAATTAGCAGTAATGGTACTAGTAACCGTCAGGATTTTTTTCGTGGTTGGTATTTAATCAAACCGGTAACCGTTTCATCCCTAGTTTGGACCTCATTGACTTTTTTTTCCCCACAGAAGAAAAAGACAAACAGGTTTGGAACAAAATGGCCATGATGACTAAATGGCGACAGAATTTTCATTTTGGGGTGAACTGTCTCTTTAAGGCATCAGTTGTTTCCAAATCAGAGCAACTCAGTCAAAGCCACTGGAAGTCAAGCCTGCAACCTTTAGCCAAAAAAGTGTAGGCTAACAGCTAAAGTTAACGCTCCGGCTTTTCCTTTGTGAGGAAAAAGCTTATCATTTAGGGTAATGAATCGACAGCTGTTTGCTAACTTCAACATGTTTTACACTAAACAATACTTTCGTTGGGAACTAATATGGCGATTTTACCAAGATAAAAAAAAAAATTTATGAGAGAAGGCAAAGTATGGAATGAAGCGACAGGTAGAACTCATTTACAGCACTACCACCAGCAAATGTGTAGTAGTATTTAATAATAGGCATTATGTAATATTGAGTGATCTTGTATATATATTGTCTAAAGAAAATAAACAATGTCGATGTTTTCTTTCTTTGTCTTTTGGGGTTTTACCAATTAAAAAAAGACTTGAATGACTATGACTGCCATGCACTATGATGCTGATATAATGCATTTCAATTAAAAAACTTTCTATTCTATTGTAATTTCATCAAAAACAAAAAAACAAAAAAAAAGATCAGTTCTCTCCTCTCTATGGTTTCCAGATTTCAACAAATAAATTAGACTTGAATTTAATGATGTATGACTTCTGTGTAAGCCTAATAATGATAACGCTTTTTAATGAATAAAGGTAAACAAAATATAAAGATTTTAATAAATAAATCTATTCTTTCTATAGCTTATAGCGAAACAACACCAAATATAGAACATTTATTCACAAGATGAACGCAAAACTCTGAACGCTAGCCACTGACTTCAATGCCACGAAGGCTGAGTCACGTCATCCAAATTAGCCGTTACGCTTTTTCCAATGGTAAGAGCCACAGACCCTCTCATCTCCCAATAATAAGACCATTTCTGACTCAGTGCCAAATTCCGTCTTGCGTCATAGGAAACAAATCAGAGGCCAGAACATTTTAACATGCCAATATGATCCTATGATGAATCTAGCAGTCCAGTAGACACTTGCAGAGAGAGCCAATGACCTTTGAGATCATATCCTGTAAATTACTTTTATTATGACTGGGAGGATTGCCACCATTTAACAGGTTAATTCTGTCCTCAATTATTTATCATTAAGATATAGAAGATAAAAGCAGCACTGCAAAACCCTTGCGATTGTATACCAATGACTGAACGTGTCTATGATTTATTCATCTAAATATATAACCATGTTATTTTCTTGGAGGGAAAAATAATTTATTTTAAGTTATGAATATTTTGGTTTGCATTTATGTTGACAAATGATAAAGACTTTAGCAGACCTATTTTGTTACATTTTTGAAAAATGCAATTTATCTATTTACTTAAAGTTATGAATGTTTGCATTTGTTCTTGATGCAAATGAAGTGCAAGAATGTGCATGTATTAAAGTGAATGCTTTAGTGGAATCATTAATAATTGCGCAACTTATTAATAATGCAGTAAAAATTGAGAAACAGCAGAATATGAAGAGTGCTAAATTGCCCAACTGGTCCAAAATGGTATATAATTAACTAGCAAGTTAACCATTACCAGTCTATGGTAAGAATCATTGCTATCCTGGCTATAACGCTACTAGATAATAATAAAAAATCTAAAACATGGTGGGGGAAGGATCAAACTAAGAACATTAGCCATTCTTTTCATGAAGAAATGAAACTATCCATTTAAGTCTTTCTTTGGTCATTAACAGAGATTTGTTTCCATTTTCAGGACACTTTTCAGTTTCCCAGGCATGCACCTGGCACATACAGTACCAATCTCACAAATTAAATAACCAAAATAAATAAGCATGCCATGCAAAAGCACAGTGTGGAGATCTGATCTGCAGCTGTCAGACTGATGGCTGCATTTTAACACTGCCAGTTAAAAGTAGTCACAAGAGGCCAGGGAACACGGAGCCCGAATGCCATGCTGTGATGGACCAATGAGGAAAAGAAGTCGCAGCACAATGCACCTCATAACTGACAGCTCTCATGCATCTGTTTATGCAATAAAACATAACGACGAGTAAAAAGACAAGATATAAGACAAAAGTGAGTTATGGACACAAAACTAGTGATTATATTGGGCAAAACAGAATTATGAATAACGTTAGAGCATCCTCCTCTCATCGCATCGTATCGTATCGAATGACAAGTCAAGCAAGTGTTGCAGCGCTCCATCACTCAACCGACTTCATAAACTCAAGCAGCAGAATACATCTACAAACATACACTTTAAAAACAATAAACAGAAACGACTGCAACATGTAATGGTCTATACGTTACTTAAGGATACTCACTTGCTTGTAAGAGGAACTCGGTCGAGGACAGTGTTTGACTTCCTTGTTTGCTGTCAGTGTGAAACTAACGCTAGAGCTTCGCACAGTTCGCAGTGTGAACTTACCTTCAGAAAACATTTGACAGAAAAGCGCTGTCTTTCGTGCTCTGGGATACGGAAACGTCACACGGATGACTGCCTCCTACAGGACGGGCGAAACAACAGCTTTTGTTTAATCCCTATGCTTTAAACCTGTAAGGCCTGACATGAAATAATACCAAAAAAGTATGACCTACTTCTGTAGTAGTTTGTGCATTTTCCGCAAAGTTTTGATCATGTTGATCATTTAGAGGCTTTTATATAGGCTATAATGTTTTGAATCACACTGACAATCAAGTCTCACCCTTAAACTTTCTACAAATGCTCAATACAATAAAAACAGTGCTGCTATAATTTACTATAGTATAGTACTACTATAATATGGTGCAACAGTCTCATATGTTACTTACAACCATGGATTATATATATATATATACATATATATATATATATATATATATATATATATATATATATATATATATATATATATATATATGACTATTGCAGTCTAACGGTTGCAGACCCTCAGTCAACTTGCTCTCGAATGTTCACGGACCGTTCCAATATGGTGGATGGCTTACATATAGCGGCCCATTGAAACTTATGAGGATGTATATATATATATATATATATATATATATATATATATATATATATATATATATATATTCTTACAACTATTATCATGATCCAACCATGTTATCATGCAAAAGCCTTAAATTATAGCAAACATATATAGCTGTTTAGTTTGTAGTCATAAAACCCATTAGAAATAGCAGAGGGAACTAATGGTGAATTGACCATAAACAAAAAGTTTTACACCATTTGATAAGGTAACGTATTTACACTTACTCAAATAAGTACTGAGTAATATTAATTAACTACATGTACTTAGAGTTGTGGTTAGGTTTAGGGTTAGTTACATGTAATTATGCATAATTTACTGTTATTACTAAGTACATGTACATGTAACTACACTAAAATAAAGTCTTACCACAAAAGGTTTCAGTCTATTCCCAAATCATATTTTGTGTACCAATATTTTAAATATCTATTACAAAATCCAAAGCAGTTTGAATTTAGTTTAAAGACAGTAATGTCTTATTTTAAATTAATTGAACGTGATCAGCTACTGTATATGCTGGGACATGAAGAGTTTTTTTTATATGTTCTGAAGTATTATAGAGTATCAATGTTCATTCAGATTAATAGGAAAAACCTCTACAAAACACACACACACACGCACGCACGCACACACACACACACACACACACACACACACACACACACACACACACACACACACACACACACACACACACACACACACACACACACACACACACACACACACACACACACACACACACATACACACACACACACACTCACTCACAAACACACACACACACAGCCCTACTGCTTGAGATCATGATTCCCAGACTGAGAGAGCAGCTCTGTCTCCACTGAGGTAAACTGAAGTCTCCTCAGAGCAGACAATGTTCTGATGCCATAAATAAGTGTCTCTGATGGAAAAATATGAAATAAAATGGTCATTGAAACATGGACACGTATTTATAGTGCTTTTCACATTAGATATTGTTTCAAAAAATAAATAATTGAGTCTAAAAAAGAGGGGGAAAGGAGAGGGTCCAATTATGTTTTGTTTGTTTTAAAGAATGAAACTAAATTATTATAAAAATCAAATAATTATAAAACAATTTAAAAGAGTAATACTATAATAAACAAATTATTAAAAATAATAAATAAATAAATAATTTAATTGTGTAAACATTAGATTACATTACATGCTATTAGTATACATTTTAAAAAGCCAAATGTTATCTATCTACATATGATTAATAATTATACAATTAAATTATTATAAAATTGTAACAACAACAAACAAAAATTCTAAATTCATTAATTGTTAAAAATAATAAATCAATTATTTAACTGAACCCTAAACAGCTAGCTTATGTAATACCTTTACTTTAAAAAATACAATATTTAAACTTTATTATGATTCTGTACATCAATAATGCTTATTTTAATGGCTTTGCAATGTAAGAGTCAAAGTATGCAAATTACTCTAGTATGCTACTGTAAATATTAATGTCCATAAGCCATGTCTAATTAAATTCAATTATAAGGAATTAAATAAATGAATAAATAATAATAATAATAAATCAATCAATTGAATTAATTGTGTAAATCCTAAGCAATTATCTTAGGAAATCATTTTAATCTGAAATATTCTGACTTCATGCATAAATGTCACTTTAATTCATATATATTAATACATTCGTTTAAAAAATAACCTCTCTGTAACCCGTCAGTTGACCACTGAATGCTCATATACATCAGTAGGGGTCCGTTGCTGTGACATCTCCATAATACCTCCATTCATTTAAACGAAACCCAGTAAAAAGACTGCTTTCCCCCCCTTAACGGACGCCGAAAAGCTGTGTCAATACCCTGTTGAGCAGGCGAAATAGGAAGTGAGTCAATGCGAGCTTGTTAAAATCCAGGCCCTGCATCAAATTGGGGTGAGCGATGAGAGTTTGGGTTCAAGATCTGCGCTGGGGTCAGAGAGGACAATCAGGTGTGTGTGACTCACAGCATGTACGATCACAATTGATCACATGTCAATCAGTTCACCACAGTAAATAAGAGGTGTTTCCAATCAACACACGCATAATAATAAATCATTTAAAATATAATCTTTTTTTTTAGCTTGAGATGTCAGAACACTGATGACTATGACTCAACAATTGTAAGGTCTCTAAACGTTTAAAAAAAATTCAGGGCAGCCAAATTAAGACACGAAGCAGAGATTAAGTATCCTCTGTTTCCATTACTCATTCACCAGGAGCTAAATGCGAATATAAGCCTATACTTGCATTGGCACTTGACCAAAGAACAAAAATTAGTCATAAAGAGATCACACAAATATTAGGTTTGGTGGTTGGTCGAGGTCTTACGTTATCGTGACATGATTTAAAACAGTGTATCTCTTCATTTTATGACCATTTTAGAGGCTATTAGTACACTTCATGTCTTACACTGTGTCCTTTATGCCAGCGTTTCTCAAAAATGTTTGAGTACTGAACCCTCATCATTTTTCAAACGATCCTCAGGTAACATCTAGAAAAAAATATGAACATTAATGTAAGCAATTTCTTTTACGTAATAACTTATATGACATATTCATAAAATGTACGGCCCCTCTGCAATTACATCAGGGACAACTAGGGGCCCAAAGACCCCTGATTTTATGATTTAGTAAATTACATTAGTATATTAAAATGAACTACATCATGCTACACAATTCGAACAGATGTACTTTAGAAGTTCTAAGCCATATTTCAGTAATTTGTGAACAAAATGTTTCTATCTCATGATGACCCTCATCCCATCAAAAAACTGAAGCATCAGCAGTTCTTGACAGGCCTGAAATTTGTCACCACAAGGAAAACACTGTTTTACATTTTCCCTTCCACATTTTGGTCTGCAAAACTCACTCTGATGAATATGTGTTTCTCATTTTCGTTTTAGAGAGCAAACATGCAATTAGCAATCAGGGCTCCTGTCAGCAATAAAATACTGTGTCGTGATGATCTGAATGACATCTTTTAAAGCTTTTTCACAAAAATATTAAGCAGCACAGCTGTTTTTAACATTGATAATAATACTCAAACGTTTTTTGAGCAGCAAATCAGCATAGACTGATTTCTGAAGGATCATGTGACACTGAAGACTTCTGAAAATTCAGCTTTGCCATCACAGAAATAAATTACATTGTAAAATATATGAAAATAAAAAAATCTTAATAATAATAATTATTATTTCTATAGAATAAAGTGTGATACAATTTGTAAAATAATAAAAAATAATCTAGTTATCCAACTCCAAATGACACATTCAAGAGCATTTAAACCTGCAGTACAACATACATATTGATATTGCAATTTAGATGATGTCACCACTTTACCTCATAACTGTTAACTTGTCTCCAGGGGTGTGTGAAATCCTGTCCCTAATGAACTCCACCCCATCAAACTTCACTAAACTACAACAGTTATAAACTAAGCACGTTATAGGGTCAACTTTTCACTCCTAAGCCCAGACAATACCTGCAATTCACTGACTTAAGGAATATATTTAGAAATAAACCTGAAGGGTCACTCGTGAGACCTCTAAGGTTGTTAGATTCGTAAAGTAGCTACACAGAGCAACAATGTGCTACTATGAGAATCAACAAGCAGTTTGTGTGACCAGACACAATATGTTTTCGTTTGACCCGTCCGGGGTTTTCCAGGTAATTACGTTTTTATTTTACACACATGGTTTATAGTTCACACATGTGAATATATTGCAGGTTTTGTATATGTTGCATGTAATGAGGTGTACCAAGGCATTGCAGGTCCCTTCTTAGACCATTATAGATGTGGCTGTAGAAAGTACTTGTGGAAAATGTATCCTATATGGCAATTTATATAGAAGTCTGAAGAAAACATTCAAAGTGTATCCAAGCAATTTTAACGTAACTTCTACTCTGCTCTGTTAAATATCTGAAATGTTGGCAGTTGTAGAGTTTTCTCTAGCCAGTCTTATCATACTGTCTGTGACAGGGTTCATGGGTTTAAATCAAACTTAAAACAATATAATTTCCCATTTCTGACCATATATAACCTAAGTATGGGTCATGGATTCCATCATATTGTTTTATTGAATTTATGCACCATAGCGAGCAAGTTCAGTTGCAGTAACCAAGATAATCAACTTGGTTGGGTATGTGAAGAATATAAAATACCTATTGGCCAAAGGAAGTTTCTTCCCATATAAGGATACGAGGGTATCTCACACTTCAAAAACTTGCAGAAAAAGTTGGTGAGTCAGCACTTTAAAGTTTGAACTGTGAAATTCCAGCACCATCAGACGCAGACTGATATTTGGTTGAGAGATTCTTGCAAGCTTTTCCAGTGTCCCTAAATATACCACACCAAAGGTCCGCAATAGAGCTATAAAACCTGTACACAGGAAACTGAAGCTTAGACATATATTTCCACAGTAGAGTCATCATGTTCACGCCCACCTGATGATGAAGACTCATAAACTGTTGACAAATAAGACAAATACTAGTGATTTTATCCTAAATATTGGTAGGAAACTTTAGGCTGTGTGTCCACCAAAGCGTTTTTAGCCGGCTGAAAACAGTTTACTTGTAACTGATTTCGCAGATAATTTTGTTTCATACTAAAAATGTATTTTTCATCCATTTTGTTCGGTTAGCTCTGCTGGTTGACGTCGTTGTACAGAAAGAATGTTGTGACAGTTGGTCGTGTGGTATTTGTCCCGCCCCTCCTCCACTGTGATTGGACGGCTGTGTAAAAAGTGACAGTGATGAGCGCAGCGTTTTACCCAAAGTTGAACATTTTTCAACTCTCGGCGACCAGTAAAAAACGCCGGGCGCTCAGCGCTTGAGCGTTAAATACACGCTCAGCGCCTCGTTACGCTTAAAAAACGCGGCGCTCCCATTGAAAACAATTGGAATTTTACGCCAGCTGCGTGAAAAAACGCTTTGGTGGACACACGGCCTTATGGTGGTTATGGGGTTCATTGGAACAACTTTCATTCATTGTTGATTATGTCTGATGAAACGAACATTTTATTGGGTTATTTTTAATAAGTCAGCTGCTGGGTAACTTTTACTGTAAATCCGAATGATGAACCCCCTCACATACCTATTCAGCGCTGGGTCAATGTGACTCAATGTTGGGTAGTCTGTGTCAAACCAGTTAAAACTGGATAAATTTGTCAATGGTAATTTTGTGTTCAGAAAACATCCTGAGTGGAAACTTCCAGAATGAAGTTAAAGGTTGTATTACAGTGTTTTCCTATTAAATTACTACAAGGAACACGTCTGTAGTCACACATGGGAGCACTGTTGATCTAGAGCACAAGCGTCACAGCTGTTTTCGCACTATTTGTTTCATGGGTTGAAACCTAAATGTCTGACAGATGAGATAGCAAAAGCTGTTTTTGATGCAGATTGGCAAACATGAATATAAGTATAAGATTGAACTGGAATAGCCGACTGATACCCTTTTCCCCCCACAGATTCCCATTGGCTGCTCCTGACACTTCCTAAAGTATTTTTCTATTATTGTAAATGACTGAATTTCCATTGAATAAAAAATATTTTATAGGATTTTTATTATATATAACATAGTTTTTAGAGTGCATTTTTATTATTTCAAATGAAAAACATTCAATATCAGGTTGATTGAGCCAGCACTGTCATAACCCACAAACGAGTTAATGTATAAAACCTCACAAGCTGGGTCAAAATAACCCAGCATGTGTTCTGTCCAATATTTCACCAGCACTGGGTTGCCAAATAACCCAATTTTAAACCCAGCCTTTTTTAAAGTATAAGTGCAAATGAGAATGAAATGAAATGAAAATGAAAAACCCAGACACATTCAATGTCAATAAATATTTCCTAAATTTTGCTATATATATATATATATAGCGAAATTTAGGAAATATTTATAGACATATATATTGTATAACTGTTATATCCTTTCTTTGAGAGATTTTGAACTTTCAAGGATTGTGGGTAAAGAGGACAAGCACATTACATTTTTGTGAAAACATTTATGGCCCAGAACTGAATCCTGTGCCAATAAAATCCTCTAGCCTATCAACAGCATTCTCCCCTAAAGTTGTGATTTGAAAATTCCACATGCCACTCAGGGGCACTCAATAGTCCCTACTCCCACTTTTCTGCCTCCCTCTACTCTTTTCTGTCTCTCTCTCCCACTCACTTTGCTAAACTTGTGCCCAATTTGAATTAGAGCCCTTTCTGCTCCTGACTCACACAGGGAAGGCAAGCAGTCCAAAAACACCGGAATTTAGAAATTTCCCAACAGATTAATGCAAGACACAAAGACACAGCAAAGAACAACTAAGACAAGCAAGAAGGGACAATACCAGTTTGGTAAGTTTTAAAAAGAATATTTAAAGTTGTTAATATTGATATAGTTTGAAGTTTGAGTTTATACAATAAATGCATTATGTGATATATGTATGCACAGCAAAACATTTTTTATTATTTATTTATTTGTCTATTAAGGTTAGTATTAAGTTACAGTTTTATTGATTACTCCAATTCTATTATTTTATTAATATTGAAATTTAAAGCATGTGATTAGAATGATAAAATTCAATATTCAAATTAAAAATTATATGGCTTTATCTATTATATTTTCTTAATATATATTAATATCTAACCAGCATCTACTTTTTCATTAATTTTGTCGAAGTAATTGCATTGAGGTTTGGGTTTTTGGGGGCAAATGGCCTTTGTATCTTCTTTTATACAATTTCAAGGCAACATGGTTGTTGCGGTTTTATAATTTATTATTTCTAACTTTTCATATTGCATGTAAAATTCTCCTGATAAGGCTGGGCAAGGTGTGTCGTAGGTGAAGATACCTTTCTAAATTGATTGCAAGTGTGCATTATAGTTGTGATCTATGACCAAACGCATGCTGACAGCTTATACTGTATGTTGTATGTTCATGTATGAACATGACATACTTTCACTGTACCGTATTACAGTGCTAGGCCTGCTTACCTGTGTGTTGAATGTGGACAGTGTTCTAGTTCTGTGGCTCTCTTGGGGGTTTGGTGATTTAGGGTCTCCTGTGGAATACAGTGGAGTGTTTACATTGGCTGTAACGCAGGCCTGGGTCCATGAGCACAGACCACAGCAGGAACAGAACTCTGCTTATTGGCCTGTACCTGATGGGAAAAGAACATACCACACTGGCTGAATGGAGATACTGTGGAAGTCCTCTCCACCTCTGCTTGACAAGACCAGAATATAGTAGTAGATGTGAAGTGGCATTTGAAAGGCACATAAGACTGGTCATTTTAAAGAAGGCAGGACACAGTTGACTTTTTTAAGACTAGAGTTGGAGCTAGCCAGTAAGCAGGTATACTTATAAAGAAGTCATTTGTAATTAAAACTATTCATATTAATAAAATGCGGTTGTTTTTATACATCCTGACTTGAAACAGTACATTTTGGTTGTAAAAAAGAAAAGTAATCATTCGTTCACTGTGGGACGTTATTTATTCCTCTGGAATAGAATGTAAACTTGTCTTCATGACAGAGGAGATCCTCCATGACTCACCTCAGACAGCTGAGTTAACATATTTCCGTCTATCAAGCAGATGTTGAATGTAGCGCTTCTCACCTCACACAACCTATTTGCATGTCTGTGTGTGCTCGCATATGTGGTGTGAAAAACATATTTTCAGTGTAGAATCTATTGAAAATAGAATAAATAGATTAACATAAAAAAACGACCAAGCTATGCCAACCACAGATTTTTGTCTCTCAGTGCTATATAAACCAGTCAGAGAATGTTCGAGGTCTCATTTACTTGTATAGGAAGTGGTCTTTTGTTCTTAGTTCTGGTCCAGTAAAACAGAAGTAAAGCATTAGAGGTGGGAGATAAAAAGCTGCTTCAGGGCCGTGCCAGGATGGAGGTCTCCTACAGTCACTCAGTGCATTTAAAACAGCTTGATTCAGAAAACCTGGCCAACAGCCAAGAGGGAAACATTTTGGCAAAGTGATAAATGATACACTGTGCTTATGCCAAATTTAACTGTAGCATTTATATATCATACAAGAAAATATTGTTTTGTTTTTTCCCAGGCAGATTTGACAGTAGGCATTGATTAAAATTCAACTTACCAAGCTCAGAACACTTCCTGTTGCACAAACAGTGAACTATTCTTCTTTAGAGAGAGACAGAGTGAGACAGAGGGAGAAAGAGTGTATGAGTGAACATTCAAATGGAAGAGTGAATTAATGACGTCATGTTTCCAATCTATTCCAAATTTCCACCCGGAGTACAGTAGCTCAGTCAGGCCGTGTAAAGACTCGGAAACAGACAAACTCCCTTTGAATTGACTTGAGTGATTTGCTCAGTTCATTGTGCACTGGATACATGCTCAGAAAAAAATGAGCAAAACTTGTACCTTTTAGTGGTACAACATCTTGTCACTGATACAGTATCTTTAAAGAAACATCTGTGTACCTTATTCACCCCTAAAGGGTTTATAGTAGTACCATAAGCCAGGTTACATAATTCTAATGGGCACCTTCTAGAGTTATAAGTAACAAAGTTGTGCCTTTAAGGGTACTGCCCCAGTGACAAGCTGTTGTGCCCCTAAAAGTACTATACAAGTTTTGATCTTTTTTTCCCCTGACAGTGTATCTTGTTCTGGCTGTTGGGGCTTTAGTTCAATGCATCACTGTTGAATATTAGCCAAATGTACATGGTGCCGTATGAATGAATGAAACAACTACTCTTTTTCTGTATTTCTTAAGGTGAATCATGTCTTTGACTTGGCTTCTGCTGTATGCATGCATCCATGCCATTTATGGCATGATATTTTTCGGAGACATGGCTGGTAGGTGAACATTTGGTGCATTTTGGATGGCTAAGTTTTATTTCTTTTAAGTGAATGAGAATTTCAAAAAGTTATGTTTTATAGATCAGGACAGCACCCTCAGTGTGAGCATCCCTGTGGAACAGCCACTGCACCCCCTACTTGGCGGGAGCATGGTCATACCCTGCTACTTTCACGACAACACTGTACAGGACCCTGGTGCCCCAACCATCGCCCCACTGTCCCACCGTATTAAGTGGAGCTACATCTACAAGGGCAGAATATCCCTTATTCTGGTTGCCATTGGTGGCTTGGTGCAGGTTCAGACTGACTACTTGGACCGGGTTCATATGATAAACTATCCCATGGTGCCAACTGATGCTACAATTGAGATCTCAGAACTCCGCTCCAGTGACTCTGGCACCTACCGGTGTGAGGTCATGCAGGGGATTGAAGATAACTATGATTCAGTGGGAATGCAAGTTCAAGGTAATGCCCTTTCAAACTTTTCAGGCAAAATAAAGGACATTTATCAAATATAAATAACAGAAAGTGAGAATTAAATAAATGGGTCAAATTTTTACAGGTATTGTGTTTCACTACCGAGCAATTTCCACCCGATATACATTGACATTTGAGATGGCAAAAGCAGCCTGCATCCAGAACAGTGCTGTTATTGCAACTCCCGCACAGTTGCAAGCTGCCTATGATGATGGGTACCATCAATGTGATGCCGGCTGGCTTTCAGATCAAACTGTGAGGTAATGTGAAAAGGTCAATATCTAATAACTATATATATAAAAACCACGAGAAGTCAATACATAATCAATACAAAGGAACTATAGAAAAATCTCATTCATTCTCCATAGGTATCCTATTCATGAGCCAAGAGAGCCTTGCTATGGAGACAAAGAAAATTTTCCAGGGGTACGAACATACGGAGTCCGAGACATCAATGAGACCTATGATGTGTACTGTTTTGCAGAAAAAATGTCAGGTACCTCAGGCAGTGTTTCCAAAATGAAATGTATCTAGTTGGTGCGTTTTTGCTAAGTTTTGCTTTATGGATTCTCCTCGTCATCCAGGCAAGGTTTTCTACTCCATGTCTGTGGAGAAGTTCACCTTTGCAGAGGCTGAAGATCAGTGTGCAAAGTTGGGAGCCCAATTAGCCACCACGGGGCAACTGTACCTGGCATGGAAGACTGGCATGGATGTGTGCAATGCTGGCTGGCTAGCAGACAGGAGTGTGCGGTACCCCATTAACATAGCTCGACCCCAGTGTGGTGGGGGGCTTTTGGGAGTGCGAACAGTTTACCTGTTTCCAAATCAGACTGGTTATCCATTCCCAGACTCCCGCTATGATGCAATCTGTTATGAAGGTAAGAACAGAGAATGTATTTCATATTTTAGCTTATTTCATTTTTTGTTTTTCGTTTGCTATATCATTTAAAATCATTTACACATTCCAGATCAATCATATCATAAAATCAATAAAGGAATAGAAACTCAAAAATGAAACAAATACTATTAACTCACCATTGTTTCATTCCAAAGCTTTCTACATATTTTTCCATGCAGTTGCAAAAAATAGGCAAAGATAGAAGATCCAAGTTCTGATATGACTCAAAAGATTGTCAATTCTCAAACATTGTCAATTATTTTTCAGAAAACGCCGATAAAGTTTTAACAAAGACCTCACCATTTCCTGAAATATACACTACCACCGATTCTATGTTCAGTGTGGCTACAGTCACCTCAAGCCTATCAGACTATACTGAAGACGTGACTACAAAAGGGGAGGTCCGTGGGCAACTGGTTACAGATGATCCTCTTAACACCACAAGCATAGAAAATCCCCTACCACTACCTTACAACATAACTGAGGTTGAGGAGGATGCCGTCAAAGTGGCCACAGCTCTGCCTTATCTGGGATATGAGATTGCCAAGGACAATGTCACTGCAGGTAAATAAACTAAACTGGATCCAATGTGTGAGATAGTCATATAATGTTAGCACTGTAAATGCCAATGCATCACACACACCACTGAAGGACCTTATACCAACATAACATGAAATTATTGAGCTAAAACAAAAAATTGCATCCACAAAATTACAGTTGTCTCAACTGATTTCCAAAGCATATCCTAATACAATGAGTAAACAGTAGAGTTTTGCAACTCCTTAAATGGTTCCCAAATATCAAATATGGCCAAATCTTTTCTCACCCTAGAAATGAAGGGAGTGGCATTCCACTATCGTGCTGCCTCAAGGCGCTATGCTTACACCTTTGAGGAAGCACAAGTGGCGTGTCAGAAGCTGGGAGCAGTCATAGCCACCCCTGAGCTCCTTCAGGCTGCTTATGAAGCTGGCCTTCATCAATGCAGTGCAGGTTGGCTACAGGACCAAACGGTCAGGTAAACATATTTTCACAAAGTACTGCCCTATATGCCTACTCTATTTGTTTCTACTGAATTAACTAGAATCTTGGTTCACATACTGGCATGTTGACAGACACCATATATAGTATTCTACATTGTGTTTAGGTATCCAATCGTGCATCCTCGAAAGAAGTGCTCTGGAGATCAGGAGGATATCCCTGGTGTGCGCTCCTACAATGTTAGGCCTGCACATGAGCGTTACGATGTGTACTGTTACATGGACCAAATAAAGGGTGAGTACAAATTTATCCATGACAAAATACATTTGACATATATTGTATATTTAATCGTCTATAATCTTGCTGTTTGGTCTTTATCCCTTAGGGGAGATCTTCCACGTGAGTTCACTAGCAGGCTTCACCTACTACGAAGCTGCTGCCCATTGCAGAAAACTGGGTTCTACTCTAGCCTCAACTGGAGAACTATATGCAGCATGGAATCAGGGTTTCCACAAGTGCAGTCCTGGCTGGCTGGCTGATCGCAGTGTCCGCTATCCTGTCCGCAACCCAGGCTTCGGTTGTGGTGAAAACAAGATCGGAGTCCTCACTATTTATGCTGAACCAAACCAAATAGGCTTCCCAAACCCATACTCCAGATATGATGCATACTGCTTAAAAGGTATAACAGCTTTTAAGCCTGCATGTATGAGTTTTCATTGAAAGACAAGACTGGGTGTTGATCTTTGAGATTCTTATTTATTTTTCAGCAAATCTGTCTATACTCCTTGATGAGGATATGTTGAATACTACAAGGATGGAGAAGGATCTTAACATGACAGACATACCAGAGCTGCTGAGACCTGGTATCAAATATATTTGATTTCTCCACTTCCTACTGCTAATTTATGCTGCATTATTGTCATATTTAGGAATGCTTACTTTCAGTAATATGTGTTACAGTTCGTCCAATTGTCCCTCCCTTGATTGTGGACCTGTCTGGATCTGGATCAGGCTCAGCATCAGGCAATCCTGATTCCAGTTCCAGATACATGTCAGGGAGTGGCATACCCAGTGGGAGCATATCAGGTTCTGGCCAAAGTGGTGAGGGATCAGGTCACCTTGTGAGGTTCCAAGAAGGTGCAGATACACTGATATGGCAGACTTCTGCCTCAGGCAGTGCTTCTGAGGCTAAAGAAGGTAGTGGCAGTGGTAGTGGTGCTATCATTGCTTCAGAAATAGAATCAGGGGACCAAAAATCTGGAGAGGAGTCTGGTCTCTTCCAAGCACAAAGTGGAGCTAGTGGCCTTCCTTCGGGACTCAGCAGTGGAATTAGCGGTTCAGGAACAAGTGGATTCTTCAGTGGTGGAGAATCGAGTGGTTCAGGTGTGTCATTTATAGACACAGAAATGATTGATCTGACTGCAAGACCGTCTGGAGAACAGGAATTGTCCGGTATTAACCCATTTGACTTGACTGATGTTAGTGGTTCTGACTTTCCCTCTGGCTTTGGATCTGGCTCTGCCATTGACTTTGGATCTAACTCTGCCTCTGGCTTTGAATCTGGTTCTGCCTCTGGATTTGGATTTGGATCTGGCTCTGCTTCTGGCTTTGGGTCTGGTTCTGCCTCTGGATTGGTATCTGGCTCTGGCTCTGCCTCTGAAACCTCAAGTTATCCCAGTCATTCCTCAGGTGACATGTCTGGCCACATTCAGAAACAAGATGGAGTGATTGTCAATCTAATAAACAATGAGGTAATTGAGTTGACATTTAGTTCTACCATCGGACCAGAACAGGGCCGTGGATCAGTGGAGATCAGTGGAGAGGGCAGTAGTCAAGCACACTATGTTGAGGAGATCTCCATATCTCTTTCTAATAGAACTTTATATGAAGATTACTGGAATCCCAATGAAGCAGATGATCTCCTACCAGAAAGAAATGAGCAACTTAATGTCACCACACAGGTGTTTGATGTGTCTGATCAGTCACCTCTGAACACCACACCACCCACCAATGTATTCACCACTTCAGCTTCAGCTTCAGCTTCACAACAAACATCAAAAGCTATGGAAGAGCCATCTGTTACTGATGGTAATAACTGAACAAAAATATCCTTTTGTTGTTATTTAACTAGTGTACAACAATCTTCATATTAACATCTGGAAATTAAGGTGAATATCTATCTTTGGCAGCTTCTGCTAACCCCTGTGGTCCAAATCCCTGTGGACAAGGTTTATGCTCTCTACAAGATGGCATTGCAGTATGTCTGTGTCATCCAGGATTTAGTGGGGAAAACTGCTCAACATGTAAGTTAAAAGTCGGAGCATATTAAAAATAACTGACCACAAACATACCATCATCTTATGTACTGCATCTGTTGTGACCGAAGGAAAGTTTTAACCATCCATCTCTTTTTCCTTTGTCTTGCTGTCTTTTTACTTCCTACACATACACTTCCTACTTCCAAAACATCTTACATTAAATTATTAATCCTAGGGGGTTTATGTTTATGATGATGACTTACTAGGTTATTTGAAGGGAACACATTTTGCCTAGTGAAGTACCCAGATATAACCCTGTGCAGTGTATAGAGAGCAGTGAAGACTGCACAGGGACCCTGTGAATTGGAGCGCAGCCTGTCAGTTTGGCGTAACTAGCCACCCCTTGAAGAATACACAATAAAAACTATGTGAAATTATTGCTTCTTTTGTGTTGTCAGCGATACAGGGATGTGCCGAGGGGTGGATGGAGTTTATGGGCAGCTGTTACATCCATTTTGATAAGAGTGAGACCTGGACCAGTGCTGAGCAGCACTGCCAAAAGCTAAATTCTCACCTCGTTAGCATATCCTCCCAACAAGAACAAGAGTTTGTAAGAAGTGAGTTTCAATTTGATTTCTTATAAAAGATAAGTACCTGCTTTTTGAAAGCACTTATACATTTCTAAACCCCCTAGCTCAAGCTCATGACTATCAATGGATTGGACTAAATGACAGGAATGAACAAAATCAGTTTCGCTGGACAGATGGAAGTCCTTTGGTGAGGCTAATTTTCTCTGAGATTTTTTTCAGAATTGAGTGGCATCTATGATCTGAAGCATCTGCATTATGTCATTGTTTCAACTAGTGCTACTTTCTCTGCAGGAATATGAAAACTGGAGACCCAACCAGCCAGATAATTACTACAGCACAGGAGAAGACTGTGTTGTAATGATATGGCATGAGGCTGGCCAGTGGAATGATGTACCTTGCAACTATCATCTTCCTTTTACCTGCAAGAGTGGGCCTGGTAAGAAGAGGTGATAGACATTAACTTCAGCACCAAGTCAGTCCCACCTAATCAGCTATGTGAGCTCATTAAATAGCTACATCACAATAGCTATTTAATGACATTACAGTAATTATGTTATGTTTATTACCAATAGATATAGTGAATGCAAAGGAACTTCAATTCCTTGTTTTAATAGGAAGGGAAAAGTTTTTTTGCTATTTTGTTTTGCTCTTTTTACTGCAGTCACATGTTCATCACCTCCTGAAGTGAAGAATGCCAGGATGTTAGGCAACAGGAAAGAACGCTACCCTGCTAACTCCATCATTCGATACCAGTGTGACAGCGGCTTCACACAACGTCACCTTTCTGTAGTGCACTGCTTACCTGATGGTCAGTGGGAGGAGCCTCAAGTGGAATGCATAGCAGGTTAGTATATGTCACACACGCTTGAGGAAAAAGTTAAGGTTAGTATGTTATGTTTGTGGAGTAAAGTTCCAACTCAAAAGTCAACAAAATTTTTGTGTCCATGTTATTACCTACTTCAACAGGCAAAACAAACAACAGGCTACGGAAAAGATCCCTCAAGACACGTCCCAAGGCAGTCAATAATCGGACATGGAGGAAGTTCCTCTAAACACACACTTTAAAACATCCAGAGGACTGTTATCATCTGTACAGAAGCCTTGTTTACTCAAAAGAAAATCTCAATGACAAGGGAATAACCTTATGTAGTGACAAACTTTATTTAGCCTGTCTGGCTGATTGGTTTACAAGTTCTACTATAGCTCTGTTTTGGGGAGAAGAAGAAAAAAAAGATATCTGTGTTCATTTAAATTTATTTGGCATTTTAGGATTGTATTTCTCCCACTTTTTACCCTAACCCATAAATGCAAGGTTACAAGTATGGAAGCTTGTTTCCGCCACTGAATGAATAAATAATAATAATAATTGCGACTTTTTATCTCACAATTCTGACTTTTGTTCTCACAATTGCGAGTTTAAGTCTCGCAATTCTGACTTCATTTCTTACAATTGCGAGATATAAAGTCAGAATTGTGTGATATAAAGTCGCAATTGCGTGTTATAAAGTCAGAATTGTGAGATATAAAGTCGCAATTGCGTGTTATAAAGTCAGAATTGTGAGATATAAAGTCGCAATTGCGTGTTATAAAGTCAGAATTGCGAGAGAGAAAACTAAGAATTCTGACTTTTTTTCTCGCAATTCTGACTTTATAACACATAATTGCGAGTTTATATCTCGCAATTCTGACATTTTCTCAGAATTGTAAGATATAAACTCGCAATTGCGAGTTACAAAGTCCAATTCTATGGGGGGAAAAAGACTGACTTTTTTCCTCTCAGAATAGTTTATATCTCACAATTCTGACTTTATAACACGCAATTGCGACTTTATATCACGCAATTCTGACTTTATAACACGCAATTGCGAC
The DNA here is from genome assembly GCF_051911475.1 of Siphateles boraxobius. Taxonomy (NCBI): domain Eukaryota; kingdom Metazoa; phylum Chordata; class Actinopteri; order Cypriniformes; family Leuciscidae; genus Siphateles; species Siphateles boraxobius. The sequence continues at coordinate 9,519,855 of NW_027509192.1, read as the reverse complement.
TTTATAACTCACAATTCTGACTCTATAATTCGCAATTGCGACTTCATATCACGCAATTCTGACTTTATAACTCGCAATTCTGACTTTATAACACGCAATTGCGACTTTATATCACGCAATTCTGACTTTATATCTCACAATTCTGACTTTATATATCACAATTCTGACTTTATAACACGCAATTGCGACTTTATATCACGCAATTCTGACTTTATATCTCGCAATTCTGAGAAATAAAGTCAGAATTGTGAGATAAAAAGTCGCAATTACCTTTTTTATTTTTCATTCTGTGGCGGAAACAAGCTTCCATACACAAGAGATAATCTAATCTAAAAAGAATAGATTGAATTGCACAGAGTGCCATTTATAAAACCTAAAAAAACAGGAATTTACTTTACCATTAGCGCATTTTCCTCCAGGCCACAGTGTGACACTAATGCTTACCTGTGTGAGCATTTTCCCATTATTTGTAATTTGTGGCTATGTTCAGAATTAAATACTAGCTTACTACTTTCTGAATATGGCACAGTATACTATATACTGCCTACAAATATTTTTTTCAAGTAAGTGAAATAGTAGGCATTGAATCGTCACATGACCTATTACTTTGCATATGAGAAGCATCAATAAAATTTGCATACAAGTAGTATAGCAATATGCAATTCCAAACACAACCTCTAGAACTGTTCATTGCTGCAACCCATTATTTGCATACTCCTATTACGTACTTAAAGTTTGTACTTCGCCAGTGATTGGAAAATGTACATTTTTGAAAATGTAGAAACACAATAACAGTATTGGGATATTTTTTATTGTTTAGTATTGTTGCATACTGTTTGCATTTGAATGTAAGCATTAGGATGAAGCTACACAATTACCTTAGCTTAACTTTTAGGTTCATACATATACATGTGGCAGGATTGGCCTTGCATTCCTTGTTTTTGTTATTTAAAAAGAGGACGCAAGGGTTGTGAGCAAAATTAGCCCAAAAATAAAGCACAGATGCACTTCAGAAATCTGCCATAAATAGTGTACCATCCAGGCACCTTTGGCATACTATTTTCAACATACTATGATTTGAGATGTAAAAAAAAACTTATTTGCCATACTATTTAGGGTAAACAGAGTGGTGATTGGGACAAAGTCCAAAAACATCTGTGTATTAGGATGCACAAAGGTAACATTGTCTGTACGCCTGAATTATACTAAAGTTCAGAACCTGACAAAAGATTTTAATGATCACAGCTGGAAACAATTACATGTAAGTGCATTAATATTTCAAATTCTTCAATTAAGATATGTCTTTTTTATTTGTTTTGTTGTTTGTTGTAGTATAGGCCTAATGTTTAAATATCTAGTTGTATCTCAGTGAAACTGTGAAAGATAAATTCCCCGGCTTCTTCTAGGTCTGATTCTAGGTCAGCTTGCAAATGTTTACTCAGACTAGAAAGATATAATATCCTGTCTACATTAGCTGTAATGATAAAATTATATTTGTGACCTTTCTGTCACAGGAAGTCAACGCCTGCTTGTGGCACTTATCCATGTTGTGCAATGCATTAGCTTTTACTTAATTTATTAATTCACAAGTTCACATGATTTGTCTTGGCCTTCATAATAGACTTGAGCTCTAATATAAATGAAATTTAGTAGATATCAAACAACCTAATTTATGTCTCTAGAGACAAGCATCCATATTCAAATGAGCATAAAGCATCAGAAAATAAGACAAGAATTTTGAAATGGCCTAAAAACGTTAAAAAGTTAATGATCAAACAAAGCATATTAATCCAACACACAAAGGATGCCCCACAACATTTGATTGACAGAGTCAATCGTTTCCAATACAGCGAGTGAAGACACTGGAAATGCAGCAATATACTGTTCCCAGCAATATCCATCTCTCATTTTTCACTCTGTCACTGTCATCTCTATGCTAAGCTCATATCTGTCCTTGTACCCCTGAAATAAACAGACTAAATGAGTGTGAATAAATGTGTTTTTCTTTTAATACCAGAAACTGGTTAAAATCAACCATTGGAACACAAAAACCGAGTAGCAAAAATAATGTCTGTTTTCAAACAGCTTTTCCAAACATTCCATCCGTCTGTCATTGGTCAGCCAAACAGACAATCCCGCCCCAAATTCCTGCCATTGGTCTAGCCAATTGGCTGATCAAGATACTCAAACAGAGCCACACCGTGTTCAGACTTTTTGGGGAAATAAACCTACCAATAATTTATAGCATTTTTCTGCATATTAATCTGGAATGGAAAATATTTTAACATAAAAACTTACTAACATTTAAGTTGTTGAAACTGTACTGTTTTCACTAGTTAGAACTTGGTCTCTATTTAGTCAATATAAAGAGTCATTTTACCCCTAATTATCATAGGCATTTTTTCCTAATGTCTTCTTAATGTCACTCTATACAGGGTTCCCACACCATGAACAATGCATTTCCAAAACTTTTCCAATCATTCATGATAACTATCTTTGGATACTGATAAAAACATGGCCAATATAAATACAACTTTTACAATTCAAAATAATTGTATTTATTACATTTTCAGGACTATTTTTTTGTTGTTGACATATTTTCAGATTAGCAGTGGGAACCCTGAATTATGTACACAGTGGCACCAAATTTGGACAAATTAGGCCATATATTTACAAATGTCTAAATTGCATTTTGTTATAAATATAAAAGATCATGTAACAAATGATAAGAAGTCCACCTCAAAGCCATTTTTATAATTACATTTAAACAAATGGTGTTAAGGTGGAAAAGAAAGTGTCCAGATAATTTTTGTCTTCATTCTGAACATTGTTTATCTTTTGATTTCTAATTTGACAAACATCTGTTGTGATATATATTGTGATAGGCCTATTTATGGTAGGCTACAGGCTGTCACTGGGTGTACCAATTGGTACAAAAGCTGTCACTGGGGTGGTACCCTGTACCTAAAGAGTGCATATTAGTACCTAAATGGTAAGCTAAATATTATTACCTTTTTAAAGGGTACCTACCATCCCAGAGACACCTTTTGTGCCATTTTTTCTGACAGTGTTTTTCTTTCTTTAATATTAAAGCTCCAGTAGGTAACTTTTGTAAACAAATATTTGTTAAAACTGTCATTATGTCCTGACAGTAGAATATGAGACAGATAATCTGTGAAAAAATCAAGCTCCTCTGGCTCCTCCCTGTGGTCCTATTGCCATTTGCAGAAATACACCGCTCCCGGTCAGAAACAACCAATCAGAGCCAGGAGGAATGTCTTAGCAGTGTCAATCAGGCTCGTGTACGCGCTGATCACCCCTCTCTTGCATAGCGCGAGCGTGTACCGTCGTTCGTGACTCTCCTGTTTGAACTCGTTCATCCAAATGAACGAATCTTTTTTCTAGTCATTTCGTTCATTCAACGAACGAAATGACTCGAAAAAAGATTCGTTCATTTTGATGAACGAGTTCGAACAGGATCACGAACGTGCATCACAGAACAGAGCAAGGCGAGCATTTGTGCTTATAAAACTTAAAGTTTTTTATTTATTTTTGAAATGACCGATCATTTCGCTATATAAGACCCTTATTCATCGTCTGCATCGTTTAAAGCCCTTTGAAGCTGCACTGAAACTGTCATTTGGTCCTTGAAACGTTTGTGTCCTATTGAAGTCCTTTATATGGAGAAAAAGCCTGGAATGTTTTCATCAAAGACCTTAATTTCTTTTCGACTGAAGAAAGAAAGACATGGACATCTTGGATGACATGGGGGTGAGTAAATTATCAGCAAAAGTTTTTTTAAAAGTGAACTAATCCTTTAACGTTATCTTACTAGCTATTTAAAACTTATAGGAAGAGTGCAACGTTATAAATTTACATGTATTGCAAAATACATAATGATTTGAGGACCAAGTTTGTAGTCAAAGTATGGGCAGGCCATAAAGCATATTGTTGATGTTTCGTCCCTATTAGTGAATGTTCCATAACTGTTTATAATCCGCCGTCGTCGGTGGCCCTGCTTACTAGCCTGCGCGTTCACGGCAGGCTCTAATGTGGGGTAAGAGCTGTGGAGGGAGGGCTGTAGCGCAGCAGAGAGCAAGGGGGTTGGAACTGTAAGTTGTGCTTGTTCAAATTTTCAGGCTAACGCCCGTTTCACACATGCTACGTATGCGGTGCGTATTTTTTTCCGTACCCATGTTAACAGGTTACAGCTTTCACACCGCACGCGGATGCAATCCGTCGATCCGTTCCAGTTGCGGTGCGTATACAGCAGTGCAGCGATCGTTTCCGCACCGAGTCTATTTTTGCTGTGCTGCAAACGCTGAATTAAAGGGACAACGCACGGTTCGTGGTCAAAATGAACACAGATGGACCTGAAAATGTAGTAATTTCACCATAAATGCATTTAATTCAATAAAATGTAGTAATCTCACCATAAATGTATTTAATTAAATACTACTTTTCATCTTTTTACTTTAAGACCGGGGTTTAAGGCAAGGAATACTACAATTTACCTCAACAAGGACATAATGAACGACACTCGTCTCATTCGTGGAGGTGGAGAAACAAGTTCTTTGTGACATGCAAGATTTATTGTATTAAAATTTAAATGCAAAAGAAAAGGCATGAGAGTCGGCTGTTTTTGTCAATTTTAAGTTTTAATTTAAAATGTTTGCGATTTTAATATAAGTAGGCTACATGGTTAAATATTTCACCACTTACTTGAGCAACTTAATATACGGTATTTAGAAGTAATGCATGGAATTATAGGCCTATGTTGTTTAAATTGTGTTTAAACGTGCATACGTCCATTCAAGTTTGTATACAAAGAGAATCGCAATGCTGACAACTTTTTTTTGTATAAAAGTTGCTGCATTACTTCTGGATTTGAAATAAAAATAGTGAGTAGCCTATGTGTTTGTGGTCCAGCCGCGGATCAGTTACGCACTGCACTGCAAACGCAGCATATGTGAAAGCACTATAGCGTGTGCTGCTCCTGTACCGCATACGCAACGCAACACGCACCGCATACGCACTGCACACGGAGTATGTGTGAAACGGACGTAAGTCAACATTTTCTCAAAACTCCCGACTGCAGCTTTAAAGTATTGATGAGACACGGGTCAAAACAGTTCATGTGGACATGCCCAACATTACTCAACACACAAGACCTCAATTATACGGCAAACAACACTGTGCCTATGACATTTTCTCAAGGGAAAAGAAAACCCTAAAAGCTGATGAATACACCTCTCTTACCTAACACTGTGCATCTTTATGTGCAGTTAACAGAGTGAAAAAGCAAGACTGAGGAACACTGCTGGGTTTTCATGTGCCTCCCCCGCCCTCCATCCATGTTTGGGAAGCAGGTGTAAATAAGGCACAACTTTGACGCCAAAGCATCCTGAAATTCTGTGGAAATAAGGGTGGGATAATCATACCCTCTCCCGTATTTGTTAAACAGTGACACAGTTATGAATGATGTCGGCGGTTTGCTCTAACTCAGCGTTGTTGTTTGTTTTAGTTCTCTGGGCGAAACCGCTGACTCATTTTAGCGCGCCCCCTGTTGGTCAGGATAAGAAAATACCCAAACGTCATACAGAGGACGGGACAAGGATGATTTATTCCAAAAAACAAACAGGCCTTGTCTGTCTGTCTACGTGATTTATAGGGTGGTCTGGACATTTGAAATGACTGTTAGTAAACACATACAGAATACTTGTTGGGTAAAACAATTTATTGGCAAGACATTTGGCTTTTCGGATGACGACGTCTCATATAATAGTAAGAAGTCATGCATACAAATGTAATACCAGCAGATGGCACAGACTAACTGAGATTTTTATTATTTTTTTTGCATTAAAATGCTAAATAATTCAAGAAATCAAACCATAAAAGCATTTTTTAAAAAGACCCACCACAAACTTCAGGCATTAACCCTAAAGAAAACATTGAAGAACTAGGCCTATATTGAATGAAATGTATAACCACACAAAGCGAGTTAGTTTTAACCTTCGTTTTTGTTTAAGTTTTCATGTGTAAATATCCAAACCAGCACTGGGAATGTAGTTTTACCACACAGTATAATATTTAGGGGAATTCCAAGACATTTCAAATCAAATCAAGACACAATACAAACACATTATTATGATTTGAATATCAGTAGTGTAGAAAAAGAAGTACTAAACTGTTCATTGTGGTTTTCACAGAAGTGTTTATACATTTGAAATGAATTGTACAGTTTACCAGCGGACTTTGTAGCAATACACGCCATGTTTCAAATGCTTTGGAGGGAAGCCAAAGGTGCGCACACCTGGTTCTGATGTACCACAGTTCACCCTGGGTTGGACGATTGGGTAACGTACACTACCGTCAGCCAACCAGCCCGCATCACACTGGTCAAATCCCACAAACCTCCATGCTGCGTATAACTGGCCAACTTTAGCAATGTGGCCTCCATCGTTCTGACAGGCCTCCACCGCTTCAGTGAAATTTAGTTGGATAGGATGTTGCAAGAAGTAGACCTCTCCTGAATTTGAAGAAAGACGTAAGGTAACTTGTCATAACCTCATTTGGTGACTTATACAAATATGACCTCACCTCAGAATTGAATGCCAATAACTGACCCCAGATAGACTGCAGAAGCAAAATATAACTGGCATATCAAGGCACACAGCTTTAAAATATATGCATGACTGATTAAAAATTGGGAAGAAGGCCATTTTATTAATAATCCTTGTTAGCAGGTTGACCCAAAATTTTTTAACATTTATCATTTTTAAACATTTATAACATTTCCATGGAAACACATGTAGCCTAAGCCAAAACTGGATGAAGTTATGCAATCTTATATAACGCTATAGAAAAACTCCACTTTTCAGTGTAAATATACTACAACATTTTTACCTCTAATGGACGAGGTGAAGCAGAAAGCATCAAACCGGTCCAGACTTTTGTCTCGAACGCCATAGCTCCGTACACCAGGTGCCAGCTCGGTGCCGCCACAAGCCTCTCGTGGCACTGAGACAGGATATTGTGCCGTCCCATCAACGAGCCACCCAGCGTTACACCAGTCCAGACCTTCCTGCCAAGCAGCGAAGAGCTGCTCAAAGGTAGCCAGGTGTGCATCTTGCTTCTCGCATGCCTCCTTAGCCTCATGAAAGTTCATCAGATACCGCCCCCTAGGGGAGAAGTAGGGGAACACCACACCTGTGGAGCACAAGAGAACAATGCACCACTGAAGAAACTGTAGGCCTACTGTATAATTAATAAAAAATAATATCGCACAAAATAATAAAATAAAATTATTATGTTTAGGTAATGCAGACTGAGCTCATGACGCACCTCGAAACTTAAGCTGTACAGTCACGCTCTCGTCCTCGAGACCATCAATAATTTCACACCGGTAACGGCCGGTATCGTCGGACTGTATCGGGTTGATGACGAGGGACGCATCGCCCGGGATGCTCCGGCGGAGCCGCACGCGTCCTTTGAAGTCTCCGTAACTCCGGTGACGTGTGCCGATGGCCACCATGACGTCAAGTTCCTGCCCTCCGCCGTTTACGGGCAGCCAGAACCACTTGACCCGTGTTCTGCGGGGCGCACTGAGCGCGGGCTCGTAGCGGTAATGACAGGGCAGCGTGACATTACTGCCCTGAACAGCTGACACAAAAGACTCAGGAGATTCAACGTGAAGACGGATCTTGTGGAAGTATACTTAAAAAAAAAAACAAAGACATAAACAACAAAATGATTAGGCCTAAATATCTATCTATCTATCTATCTATCTATCTATCTATCTATCTATCTATCTATCTATCTATGGCATAAACCACCCTAAATGTCTATATTAAAAATAAAATTAATTATAAGTTACACTGAATTTAGGATATGGCAAATGTTTGATCTTCAATTTTAAACAATTAATACAAAATCTTTATAGCAGTTCTAGCTTTTGGAACTTGGTAGCTGGTTTGTTATTTCGCACACTTGAAAACACGTGAAAATATCAAGGGCAACTCATAAATAAATCAACTTACTCTCCTTATTTGCATTGCCATTTCCATTTCCATTTCCATTAACAATGTCGTGATAATAATAGCCATTGGAGTATCGCTGTGCAAAGCTTCCGAGGATCAGGTGCATAAGAAAAACCAGCAGATGGCGTAAAATCCACATATTCACGGTGTTCCCCTGTATCCCACAGATTTCCAACAGGGTCCTTACATTTTAAGACAAGTCAAGATGTGTATAAAGATCAGAAATTAGTTCATCAAACAAGCCTAACGCAACATATATTTATCTTTTAGTAGCCTACTTTAAAAGTCTGATTTATTTTAAAAAAGAATTTGATTTGCTCGCCATAACTGATAGTCATACAGTTAGCGCACAACAAGAACTGCATAATTGCTGCTTAATAGACGATTGCAGAAACAAAAGTCAAAAAGATACAACTAGCTATAGTCTACATCAAGAGACATAAGTAGTTACCTTTAGTTAAACTTAGTTCACAATAGTCAAACTTAAAGATATTGTAGTTAACAAAGATTTGAAGTCATAATCGAAGCATGCGTTTATTGCATTATAGGCTAGTTAAAATCAGCATTCAAAGGATCTGCTAACATGCACATTTATTAAATAATAAAAGAATTTTCACAACTTACCAATGTAAAATACTTCCTCAGGCTCCTTTTGCTACAACTACTCTGTTCATCGTCCGAGGTGAGGGATAATAGAGCTCGCTTGCTCTCTCTCTCTCTCTCTCTCTCTCTCTCTCTCTCTCTCTCTCTCTCTCTCTCTGTAATAATAATATTGTGGAACCGTGATGTGACGTCACTCAGGCATCTCTTTTGAAGTTCTCCAGCTCGCGTACAATAATAATTGTGGGGTCTACAAAGGAAGCGAGGGCTGCCGTCCATCATCACGGTATAATTTTACAGCATAAGGTGTGTAAAATTACCCAAATAATTATATTTGGTATAATTTGATAATTTCCCAAAACTGGAACTGGAGCTTGTGCTTGGTGCCAGCGAGAATATATTCCACCCATGTCTCTTGTTACGTGAATTTGTCGCAAAAAACAACAATTCTTATTGGCCCCAGAGGCCAATGCCTGGCCTAATAACACAGTTGGTAATAATAGAGTCACATTGTTGCATACCTATTTGTTTTTTTTTACATTCCTTATGCGCAGAGTGTTATAAAGTATCCCCTTTTAGGTTAAAAAATAACCTTAAAACCTGTAGAGTTAAAATATATTCACAGACATTAACAATAATGAAACAGGAATACAACAAAAATCGCCAATGCTTATGAAATTACACACCAGAAGCATGACTGCTGACCTTTGACCGAGGTCTCAAAAAAGATTACCATGGGAAAGTCAGTGGTTAAAATTCCACTTCTCCTCAGCAAAGCTTCCAAAGTGTGCTAATTTTCCAAAGTCAATAGCAGAGGAAAGTATCCAGCCTTGCAGATGTGAAATTTTCCTCTTACTCGTGACCACCAGGGATTCAAAAGTTTGTTGTTCTCTGTCAGCACACCTCTGTCCAGCAGCCAGAGGTGTTCATCTTTTATCTCTTCCCCTAAATTCTGACCTTTTTTCCTTGTTATTTAGTTTATTTTTCCTTGAGGCTACAGTTGATGTGAAACCTAAAGAGCAAATTTTAAAGAGGAAAGGACTGTTAGGCGGCCTTTGGAGGGACCAGGATGTTGTACTGACAGCATTGCTCATTATTGTGACCCCTAAATGTACCACATCGCACTGCCCTTTTTCTATCCCTTTCTCTTTTTCAGTCATACTTAGCGTAGTTCAGCGAATTGTCACTGACAAAATCCAGTATCTCAATCCACCTTATTTTTAAAGAAAGAACCAGCTTCTAGTGTCTTTAGCTTCTTGATATTTCCAACTGGTATTTCTTATATTGTTTTAATCTATTGTCATAATTTTAAACACTTTGTAGTAGCGCAAATTTTGATTCTTCTTCTTCTGATGAACGATAAAAACTTTGACAGCCAATCAAAATCTAACTCTTTTAAAGAGCGTGAGAATTTAAAGCGGCAGATGATAGAACTGCAGCACGAAAAAAACTGAACGATATCGTGCATTGGTGTGGACGCTAGTTATCGTTATCGTTCTTGGTGTTAAAGGGCCTTTAGTTAGCATGGCGAATTCGCCTTCACGCGAAACTCTCGATCACCTTTTGGAAAGACTGGGGGGTTGTTACATGATTTTTTTAATGTGATTTGGCCATTCATTTATAGGACCAAGGAGTTTTGAGGGCCTGAAAACAGGTTTCAAAGTGCAAGTTTAAAAAAACCCGATGCCATCATTGTTTCCGTGTAAACTACAAAAACGTGAATTTGTGAAAACAGTGACATCATGTGCACGCATATTATGTGTTCTGTCTATAGGTGCATTCATGACATCGCCAATTACTGGCCTGGCGTGCACAATACTCGTTTTTAGTAGTTTTCGAAGATCCATGTGAACAGAGATCATTTTGACAACATTATCTGTACTACGCGAAAAACGCACAAAATTTTTTTTAGTACATCATTGTCGTGTAAACGTGTCCACCCGTACAATGGTAAATGTGCCCGTATACCTTTCTAGTTATTTACCAACTAATGAATGAGAAGTCTCACATAGCTTAGAATAAAAAAGTAATTAAGATAAAAAATAATTAATTAGCTAACTTACGCTTTGCAAAATAATATGCATATGAATTCATGTAATCGGGAACGTCGCCTGAGACGAATTCGCCCCTTTGACCAACAGAAACTCCGTTAAAAGGGAACATCCTTAGAACGTTCTGGCAAGATTCTCTCAAAGTTATAAACAAAAGTTCTTCCACTAACATTAATAGTCAGTCAGTCAGTCATATTTATTTATAGAGCACATTTAAAAACAACAGCTGTTGGCCAAAGTGCTGTACAAGTGTAAACAGATATCCATAAAAACAGAAAAACAACAGATAAACAATGCACAAAACAATACAATACCACTACAGCCGCTTGTGACCATCAGCAGCAGTAAATAAGTGGGTTTTAAGCAACGATTTAAAATCAATGTATGTAGGTGCAGCCTTATATATATGGCAGATTGTTCCAAAGCTGTGGAGCGGCCACTGAAAAGGTACGATCTCCTTTTAATTTTAGACGTGTCCTTGGAACAGTCAGCTGTAGACTACTGGTAGACCTGAGATTTCTAAAAGCATTATGGTGGGCCAAAAGGAGATCAGAGATGTATGAAGGACCCAGTCCATGCAATCCCTTATAAACAAATAACAGTGTTTTAAACTCAATACGATGTTTAACTGAAAGCCAATGGAGAGAGAACAATACTGGCGAAATATGTTCTCTTTTCCGTGTTCCTGTTAGCAATCTAGCAGCAGCATTTTGGACCAGTTGAAGACGTGACAGAAGGGACCGTATATTTTGATAAATATTTATCAATATTTTGATAAATATTATTTATCAAATAAACACTGCAAGCTAGAATCATCCTTTGGATGTAAAGGAACATAACACTGAGTATCATCTGCGTAGCAGTGGTATGATACATTATACTTGGTAAAAATAGTATACAGCGGAAGCATGTATAAGGAAAATAAAACAGGACCCAGGATCGAGCCCTGCGGAACCCCATATGAAACTGGTGCACGAGGTGATAAATAATTGCCTGTCTCTACTGAGAAGGTTCGATCCTTTAAATATGAAGCAAACCAATTCAAAACACAACCTTGGATTCCGATTTGCTGTAAACCAATTAAAAGAATACCATGATCGAGAGTGTCAAATGCCGCGCTAAGATCCAGCAGAATTAAAACAGCACGTTTACCAGAGTCGACAAACAGAAATAAGTCATTTAAAACTTTAAGCAGTGCAGACTCTGTACTGTGTTGTGATCTGAAATGAGACTGATATTTATCCAAAACACAATTTTCCTGTAAGTAGGAAGAAAGCTGGTAGAATAGAATGTTCTTTTGTAATCATCTGGTTTTTAATGTTCTCAAAACATTAGCACAAAAACATTATTTATATACATTGTTCATGGAATGTTTTTTTCTGGAAACATAGTAATACGTCTTTTTTCCCCCCATTGATACTACTTGTTTCAGAACGTCCAGAGAACATTCAAAAAGTAACACCCATAATGTTTACCAAACGACATTGAATAACCGAAAAAACTGTTCGAATGTTCAGAGAACATTCCAAAATAATCCCAGATGGCACAGGTACGTCCCTAAAATGTCTGCTAAAGAGTGCTTAATCTCGAAAACATCTGTTGTGTACAAACATCTGATAAACATCTTAGAAAAAGCAGTTTTACATATATTCTAAATCATAAAAATCTAGAGACGTTTTCTAAATGTCTATTTAACATCTATCAGGAAAAGTCTTAGAGACATATTGCAGATGTAAATGCAGACATCAAATAGACGTCTCTGATAGCTCAGAAGCTTGGTTTGAAGTGACTTCTGTGTGAGTTTCGTACACTAGTAACGGACGACGGACCTTTTTTCCCCACACCTTAACACCTTAAAAGACGGTAAAAGAGAGGGAGCAGATTTACATTGCCTCTCTTACAAATGCTCTGAACATTAGCGATGCATTTGAAGATCCCCCGTCAATTAGTCTCACAACCAAGATGAAAGCCCTCGCCTAAGGCAAGGAACGCCAAGAGCCTCTGAGTTGCTGTGGGCTTCACAGAAGCATGAATTTGGCAGCTATCTTCGGGAAGGACATTGAACTCTAATTGTTTGCCCAAAATGAATAGGTTGAAAATGGCTGGATTTAAATGTTTCAGATTCTCCTGACGCACTTGTCAGTCTTAGTTACTACAGCCTGCCAGAGAAAAACTTTCTTCATTTTATTAGAAAAACAGGATGATCAGGATTTTAAACGCTACATCAGACAAATTAAGTTTTTAAATGTCAATAATTACATTGTGCAAATCATTCTAATAAATTCTAAAAATAATTGTGCTGCTTAATGCATTTTTGTTATTAGTATTTCATGAATAGAATGATCAAAAAGAACATCTATATGAAATCTAAATCTTTTGTGTCCTTGCTAAATAAAAGCATTAATTTCTTTCTTTTTTAACAATAGTGTTGTTATTTTTTACATGAGGGTCAAAATGATAGGCATGGTGTAGAATCAGTAGAATCAATATCTATTTAGATTATTTTTTTTCTTTAAAAGGGAATCACTTAGGGGTTGTGATCCTTGTGAATAATTGCGTTGAGAGGCCTTGAACAAAACATGTACGTGCCTCCAAACGTCTTTTTTGTCCTTGCCAAATGACTATATGCATGTGAATGAAAGGAATTCAGCCACACAGTTTTGTGGGTTTTTGATTTATTTTGGCAGTTTCCATCAAACAAGCTTCCAGTAAAACTTTTTAAAAATTCTTGTGTTTTTGCTGATGATTTTGACATTGAGGGTGAATTTTAAAAATGTTGACCCAATTTACAACCCCTCATAAACTTGTCAAGCAATGAGGCGGACGAGGCGCGATTTCCTTTGTAGAGATGTTATTAGAAAGCAAAGAAAGTTTGCTCCTGACAAAATATTTGCCACAATACATCATCCAAAATAGCTTTGTTTTTCCAGAAAAGAATCCTTCCTGGCTTTGCCCATCGGGTGCTGCGGTTTTCCTGCCATTCTTTAGACTATCACTTGATTCTCTCCTGCCTTCCTGCTTTAAGCCTCTATAGAGCAGCTATTAGTATATCCCCAGTCAATCATCAAAACACATAATAATGTCATAAAATCCTCAAATCATTTTCTTAAACGATCAAATAAAATATTACATTTATTGTTAAAATAATTGTATTAATAATAATGTCATAAAATCCTCAAATCATTTTCTTAAACGATCAAATAAAATATTACATTTATTGTTAAAATAATTGTATTAATTATTTGTCTATATATATATTATATATATCATATTATTAGTGATCTTAAAAAAATACAAATAAAAATTATTTAATTTATTTAAATAATAAAATGATTTAATAATAATTTATTAAATAAGACTTGAGAGTGTTGGGGATTTCCAGTAAATTAGAGTGGGAAAAGATTTTACTTTTCTTACTGATAACAGCATGCAACGGAGAATTCATAACAAGACACACCATGTTTCAAAAGCCATAATTATATATTTATATTCTTTATTTCTTTCTACAGTTGAAAACATGAAGAAAATATTTCAAGATATACTAAGGAAATGCATCTAGTCTAAACAATCTGAACACAAGAAGTGCTACAGTATGAGGCATTAAAACATTTTTTTTTTTAAAGTATCATTGAAAGAGCACACTGAATCAATGTGTCAACTTTCTGAGAAAAATCAAATGCTAACATCGGTACAGAGTCCAAAAGAAAGAAAAAGCATGCAGCCTAGATGCAGAAATCATGCTGGATTATTAGAATATACTTCAGTGTTTGTTACCTTGAATACCACTTCAATTGTTCTCAGAAAATATCTCAGAGAAATACTGCCCATATTTAAAGCTCCATTAATATTAATTCATATTAATACCTATATCATATTGCACAAGCCCAAAATTGTAAATTTATTCGAATGGAAGGGTTGGGGGGGAGGGGGTGGGTCACAATGCATAATTTTGAAAACATTATGTAGATTGGACGGTCATATCAGAGATTTAGTGCCACCGTAGAAATTATTCTAAATTAGATTCGCACCCGTCCCCGCATCTTATTATGCGACCAAGCTAGTGACGGTTTACGTCAAAGCTTATACTGTAAAAAACAAAACAGATTACACATTTGCAAAAAATTAGACCACTTTGGTTTTTAAGAGTACTTTTTTTATACAAAAAAAGGTTTATTTCATATTTATGTTGGAATAAAATAAAATAAAAATAATTCAGTAGCACACTGCAATTGATTCAACTGCACCTGAGATCTGTGGAATCTGGCCAAGGCATCAATTTTACAACACAACTGATCAAATAATAATAGATGATTGACTGTCACATTTCATATTTAGGTGTGATGAGTTTTAAACAAATGCATTAGTCTTAAAAAAAATGTAGTTGATTTAAAGCAAATCTTTTTTTTAAAGAAGAAACATGATCAAATGGCAACTATCATTATACAAATTACCGCAGAGCACAACACTATTTTGTGATTCATCATTTGCTGAATTTAAACTACTTCATAAGATAAACAGCTTGACTGCATTCACAACCAAACTAACCCCGATTCATGTGAAAATAAATAAATTATGACTCATTTGGTATGTACAGTATTACTTCTCTCCAATTGGTTGTCATTCTTTACTTCGGTTAGTAAGCCATTTCCTAATGTCTAATTTCCTAATCTAGGGCAAATAAACATCAATATAAATTAGCATTGACTTCATCTTCAAAGGGCCACTGCAGTCAGACTCCGTTAATAGAAAACATTTAATGCTAAACGCTTCACACTGTGGGTTTGAGCTTGGTTTTCTGCCGGCCGCCATGACATCAGTCCCCCAGCAGTGCAGAGTCGTGTGGTGATGGTGCCCTCTGTTGCTAAGAGTGAGGCAGTGCAGGTGTGGTTGAAGGAAGAAGGAATGGAGGGAAGTATAAAAGAGGAGAAGGAGAGAGAGAGAGAGAGAGAGAGAGAGAGAGAGAAAGAGAGAGAGGGAGGAGTTCTACTCATCGCAGCCCAGCAGCTCCATTCGCAGGGTGATGCGTTCATGCCACGCCCACGGCAGGACGCGGACGAATCGCGCGTAGAAGGGGGGCTCGAACACGTTCTTTTTGTGCACGTTGTTGTCACTGTTGCCAGGGAAAATCTGCAGGTGAAGCAGAGGAAAATAAAGATGGGGTGAGACAAGGACATGACAGATGGATAGGAAAAAAAAAAGAGCAAAATATACTCAAGATGACAGTTGAAAACATGTGGGGGAAGTTTGGAATCTGTTCAATGAAAATTCTACTATCATGTCGTACTAAACCTGTAGGACTCTTTCTTCTGTGGAACACAAAAGCTGATATTTTGAAGAATGTTTCAACTTTTTTTTAGTCCATCTATTGAAGTCATTGGGGTTCGAAAACATATTGGTCACCATTCATTTTCATTAAATGGGGAAATTTTTTTTCAAAACATCTTGTGTTCCATAGTAGAAAGTCAGCCATAGAGGTTTCGATTTTTGTTATTATTTGTTTTTATTATTTTTAATGAGATTTTTTTATCAAAATGCATCTGTGTTTTTGAAGTAGACCAATGTTGAACACATAAACATCACAGCCAGTGTTATATAGTATTATTTATATACTATTATAGTATTTTTAAAAAATTATTAATTAGCTTTTATTTTTATATTTTCAGTTTTCATTTTATGTGCTTTTGTCATTTTAATAATTAAAAAAAGTTTCTATTTAGCTTTAATTTATTTTGATTTCAGTTTTACTTTTAATTATTTTAGTACGTCAAATTGAAGTCATTTTATTTCATTTAGTTGCCAAGGCAACATTTACCTTTTTTTTTTTTTTTTTTACTTTAAGCTAAGTTTTTCATACAGTATAATATCCATTTTTATAACGGAAATGAAAAAGAAAAATTTATTCACCTATCACAGCCACTAACACATGAATACATACAGAAATACGCGAAAACAAAAATTATTTTAAATCAACATGAAACAACATTTGCAAACTTTTTGTGTGAAACTTTTAATGTGTGGAAAGGGACTTTATCCAAAAGAAGCTAGGAAACATAGGCTGTGTCCGAAATCGCATACTCTTGTCTTGAGTAGGTACTTATTTTGAATAAGTACTTAATTTGTGAGTGCTAAAAAGTATGTTCTATTGTATGATTGTGTGTAGTATGGATGTAATATGGACGTACTACATCCCCCATGTTGTCACTATCATGTGACCTACCAGTGTCAGTTGCGTCGCTTCACTGCCATTCTCAAAAGCATCAATTTTGATTTCATGTTGACTTAAATTGAGGCATTAAATCTTTTTTAGAAACTAACCTGATCTGTTTTTGTCTTGTCGTCTTTGAGTATGGTCCAGTACTTGCCGTCATCACTGTGAGCTATTTTATAGGCGGACACAAACTGCACATTGCCAAAGTCTTTGGCCCCTTGCGTGATGATCCCTGTGATGCGCTTTGGTCTGAGCAGGTCCACCTTAAAACAGACAGATAAGAAAAACTCAGCATGTGGTCTTACATCAAAAACCGGCATTTAGTTATAATCTTCCATGCTATGAGAGATTCATTATTGGCCTCCTGGTAATTGTGTAATTGTAAGAGGATTGAAGTGTGTAAATGATGGCCTCCCAGGACAGTGCTTTCAATTTCAAGATTAATAATTGGTGCGATCTGATTGCGTTCAGCCTAAGAAAGGTTATCCGATGTGTGAATGTGCTAAGATCCCAAAGCAACAATTAAGAATGAATTAATTTCCTATGAAAACATTTAAATGGTGCCAGACATTAATAGAAGGGAAGACGCTTAAGCTCAACATGGACAGTATCCACGTAATACTCCCACTTAATAAAACATCGGAGTGATATATACAGGTACACTGTATATGTGTATATACTGTATGTATACTGTTTAGTGCCAGTAAGATTTTCCTTTTTTTTAAAGGAATTAATATATTTATTTATCAAGGACATGTTAAATTGATCAAACGTGACAGTAAAGACATTGCTAATGTTTTCTATTTCAAATAAAAGGTTTTGAAATTCCTATTTAAATGTAATATAAGTTGAAACATAGTAAGAAATGTTACTTGCGCACCAAATCAGTATATTAGAATCCTTTCTGAAGGATCATGTGACACTAAAGACTGGAGTAATGATGCTGAAAATACAGCTTTACCATCACAGGAATAAATTACATTTTAAAACACATTAAAATAGAAAACAGTTACTTTAAATTATAATAAAATATCACACTATCAATGTGTGTACTGTATTTCTGATCAAATAAACACAGTCTTGATCAGACTTGAGCCTTTGCTATTGCCGGCCCTAGGCTGTAGAACATCCTTCCGGGTTTACATCAGATCGGCACAGTCTTTAACTGTTTTTAAATCTTTAACCTTAGCTTTTAATTCATTGTGAGCTTCTGTCATGAATGTGTGGTTTGCCCTTGTCTCTTTATCTTATGTTTGTTTCAGCACTTTGGTCAGCCATGTTTGCTGTTTTTAAATGTGCTATATAAATAAATAAAAACAAACTTGAAACTTGATGAGCAGAAGACACTTTTTCGAATCGCCCCTTTTTTCCCCTTGTTAATTACAAAATTCATCTTAAGGCATAAATATTACTATAGATATTACACATGGCAGTTAAAGTAAATATTTGACGTTATTCTGTCCCTTTACAGCCTTACAAGCCTGTCGTCTCACCTGCAGCCACTCTGAGTGGTCATTGGTGGCCGCTGTCCAGGCGTTGGTCTTGCCCTGCTTGTCCAGGCGAGCGTAATGTGGGTGCCAGGTGAACGACTCGATCCCCCATGTGCGGAAAGAGCTGGAAGCCGTCAGCTGCCTGTCATCGATCAGACGTGACTTGATACCTAGCGGCTCGGAGCAACCTGTCGTGTTCAAATACACTGTGAAGTGAGACAACAGAAAGAGGGAGGGGGCGGGGACAAGAAGTGGCAGAGAGATGGATGGGAAGCGTGTCAGCACAAGCGGCACAAACCACATCAGCTCAGAGTGGATCGAGAGCAAGTTTCATGCAGGTGAGTGGCAAGATGCTGTGTGTGATGGGATGTGTGTGTGTGAAGCGCATGCAACGAGAGCTGGCGGTGTGTGAAGCATGCATGCAGCTGTGATGGACAGCCTGAGACACAGATGGAACAGTAAAGTGGGCAATACTGTGAATAAAACAGACATTTGCACCATTTCAACGATTATAAATTCGACTTTCATTTAGGGATGCATTTTTTCATGCATTTAGACAAAATAATATAGTATTTATTGTAAAAGTACATTTAATATTATACATAATTTTATAATAATATATTTTTTTAATGGTAGATATTAAAATTATTAAATAATTTAATCTTTTATTATATAATTTATTTAATCATTTTTCAATTTATTAATGTATGAAAATGTATACATATTTAAAATGATTTTATTCGTATTGCAAAATTAATTTATTATATTTTTTAATAATAAATTAATTTAATGTACATACATTTAATGTAAAGTTGTTACTAATGTAAATTTAATTAATTTATTGGCCAAAACATGAAAATAATAGTTTTAAAGCTATATCATATAATATAAATGGTCAATATATAAATTTAAATATAATAATATAACATAAATCAAAGTAAATACATTATGAAAAGACTTCATCTTTCTTAAACATTAGCAAAAAACAAGAATGAAATGTACTAAGCACATACCACACAAATTAACCACTGTGATTCATCATCACTATACACAGCTCAAAATTGTGTCACATGATCTAAATAAGTCAAAATTGGAGAGTTTTATGCTCAGAACATTTACTGGCTAGAGTCCCAGTTTGGAGAGATGTGACTTCAGCCAAATAGACTGCGGTCCTTGACTTCACCACAAACGAAGAGGAGCAGGAAATTGTGCAATTGTGATGCTGCTTACTCACTTTTTCTTCCATAAAACCACAGCAGTATTACCATATACTAGTGGAGTTGATTTGCCTTTTGGCTTCCATAAATCTATTCAGAAGAATGTATAAACATGCAAAAATATTGCTGGGACTTTACCGTTGAGTTCACAGCCCACCAGCTCCACTCTCAGAGTACAGGCTTTACGACACACAACAGGAACGATTCGTATGTACTGAGCTATGATTGGAGGCTCAAACAAATTGGTCTTTGTCCCATCGTTGTCAATATTACCAACGAAGATCTGGAGAACAGAATTGTATACATTTTTTAGTCACTCAGAGATTATAAAATAGTTACAGGTTATGAAAAACTTGATGAATACTAATTGAGTGAATATATTTGGCCACTGTTATGTTCCAGGAATATTATTTTAATAAACAGATTTTTGTTACATGAAGATTACATAAAAAAAAATCTTGGAAATCTTTTATAATGCCTTAATTTATTTTTGCAACTTTTCAAATGCCTATTATGTATTAATCCAACTGTTTACCCTTGTCCAGGACCCAGACTTTTAATCTTAAACTATTAATAAAAAAAATATTATTACATGTTTAAAGGGGACCTGTTACAACCTATTTCAAAGTCTTGATTTTGTTTTTGGGGTCTTCAAGAATAGGCGTTCATGCTTGAATGTTCAAAAAAACATTCGTTTTCACATATTTCACATTTTTCAACAACTACAACTGACCAAAAGTGCCCGTAGTTGTATAAACACCAATAAACACTTTAAAGCTCAAAGCCCAAACCGAACAAAAAGTAAAATTAAATAAAATGACTGAATCATCACCATGTCTTTGCTTTGGCCCTCGGGTCTGTACATGGTGTAGGTTCGCCCATCCAAACTGGACGCCACCTTGAAGGCTTTGATGAACTCGTATGTGCCCATGCGACTGGCACCCTGGGTAATGATGCCAGTGAAACGCATTTTCCTCTGCAGGTTGATCTAAAATAAGTGATTAAATGGGTAAATTCTGTGTAAATATAGATCATATTTTGGGTCCAAACTGAAGATACTAGTTTACCTCGATCCAGGGGTTCTTGTCATGTGTCGCAGAGGTCCAAGCATTAACAAGTCCCTTGTTATTCAGTCGGGCCAGCTCGGGCCCCCAGCGCTGCAGTCCCAGCATGCCGTAGTACACCGAGGAGGCGGAGATCTGAGACTCAGCAATGCCTCCTCCTTCCATTCCCAGCAGAGAGATGCATCCTGGGAACCAGAGCCAGATATTAGCACATATTCAAGCACTCAGGAGAAAAACAGGCTTACTGGGCGACAGACAGATGGATAAACAGTGTGATGACCACATTCACAGGGGAGAGACACAGACATTCTGTGCTGAATACAGTTACCAATTGAAAAGCCAAATATGTGGAGGAAATAAAGTGAAAAACAGTTTGCGTCCAGGAGCCGGACATGTGTGTGCTGGCAGTATCCTACTTACGCAGTTGGCAGTGCTTTCCCACATAGGGTGAGGGACATGTACAGGTGAAATCGCCATCAAGATCTCGACAGACGCCTCCGTTCTGACAGGGCTGGCCGGCACAGTCGTTCACATCTGCAGGAATCATAAGGTTTCTGTAAGGCTAATCAAAACTGATCTAGAAAAGCCTAAAGTTATCCAAAAAACAAAGCGTTGTGACCTCTAGGTGGCGCTCACTAGCTACATGCAACTTCTACATGGTCTGAGGTAAATAAAATATATTATCTGAAGAAACATCGTTTCAGAAGATAATTTTTGTAACAGTTTTTTGGGGGGGGGGTTCGATGCCCTGCTTTTGATAAGACACATTTCTTTTTGTGACCTAATGGTTTACTTTATGCAAACACGAGTCACCAAATAAAACACTAATCAAAACTGTTAAAATACAAAAAAACATCTAAAAATATCTCATCTGAAAAAAGGACAATGCAGTGGACCTAAATATTATCTAGAAATGTAAGCCACGCATAAAAATGTATATCACTAAATTACATAAAATCAAAACAAGATCCAGTTATTTTAAAGAAAGTTTTTTCCAAGCAAAAAAACAACAACCAAGAAACAAAAATGCATTTGTTCAGGTTTTAAATGATATACAACAAAATACAAAACAATCCACAAATATATATATATATATATATATGCGTTTCGATTGTTTTTGTGGAATTAATTTTCCCAAATAGAATATTTCTTATTTTATTGTTAATTTTGTTTTGCTATACAGTACCAACTTGGTACTCAGTACGAGAACATGTGCATCGCATTCATAATTCCAGCTGGACTATTTGGTTTTGTCAAGTATGTGAAGAACTAATCATGGATCTTTCTTAATTTATACAGTCTTGGAAAATCGCTGTTCCAAGAACCGTTTGCTCATCCAGTTAGAAGTATTTGTGTCATTCAGTTAACAGCAGGTGTCCAGGAGGTAGGTATTAAATCGAGGACAAAAACTCTTGTCATAAGGTTTTCAAGTTAATATGTTCTGTGATCTGAATTGAGAGCATATAAAGAAAACCCACACATATGACACAACATAACCACATCACAACTGGATCTTTGCAGTCGTTCAGTAAGAGGATATACCATCTGACAGCAGACCTATTGAAGTTCCTAATCCACTTATGAGTAACATGGCTACGTCAAATCACCAACATGCTTCGGAATGATTAAAAGGTCAACATGATGACTTAGTGCAATGGTGTATAATGGTCTTCAGTATATGTTGTTGAGGGAAAAAAAAACATTAAATACAGAGAAAAAACAGTCATGGATTTCAGATGTAAAATGGCACCAATCAAAAAAAAAAAAAAAAATTAGAACATTCCAGAAAAACTGAAGGAATTCAGGGGGATTATCTGGCGTGTGCAGATGGAGCGTGACTGAGTGCGACCGGTCACAGCGGTCCAGTGCCAACGCAGTGCTCAGACATACTGAAACACTTCCAAACCTCCAGAGGTCCGCGAGCGACACTTCCCTTATAGGTGTAAAGAGCGGTCACAGTCGACTCGTGTTGCACTGACTTAGAATGACCGTCCTAGTTGATCAAATTTGCATTCGTTTCAAGCACTAATTATTTACCATAGAACGTCAGCTTTCTAAAAGTATTGCATGTCAACTACCCAAATGCTAGACATCACACCCTTCAAAAACTCATTTCTGTGAGAAAATGACAAAATCTGTAAGTGGTCACAGAAGTCGCATTTGAAACGCGTGATAATACCAAATGTAACAGTAATGCATCTGACCAATGGCTGACCACTTGTGATCGGTTCACCAAAAAACGCATCTTAATAACAGGTGGAAAGAAGCTTTCTCTCTTGCTCTCTCGATTTCCGGGATATTGTAGATAATTCTATCAATATGAGGGAGACTCTCTGACCTTCCGAGAGAGGTGTTTAGCTGTCTAGCCTCTAACAAGCTAATTAGCAATGCTTTTAGAAGTCATCTTTCCTAAAGCATTTCATGTCAACTACGTAACACTAACTGCATCATTATGAACTCGCTATGAAGCTAATTTGCTAATTAATTTTAAAAACTTGAGTGGCCTTTAATATTTAGCCTGCTGATAACTACAGGGTTGCCAACTGTGACTGGCTTGTTATATTAGCTAGCAAGCTAACCCGCTTATATGATAGTTATGTTAATGGGAACAGTTTCTAAAAAGTTACTAAACAGTTTCTAAATTTCTAAAAGTACTAACATTTAGTACAATATTAGGCTTAGGTATTTTGATAATATGCATTAAGACTAAATTAAAATGAAAGGGTGATATACTTGAATCCTTAAAATAGGGCCATGTCATTGATTCAGCATGTCATCAAAATCTCACTCAAGCCAGGCAACCAAAGTTGGCAACCCTGTAACTATAGGAGGCTATAGATGGGAATTAGCACTGGACCAAATACTAGCATTAAGATTTGAGACCCTTTTAGTTCAAGTTCCTTCTTCAGGCCTGGGAACTCATAAAACCGCACAATGCTAGCCGTTATTCCTATTCTAATGCTATTGTGAAGCATTGAACGGAGAAGCCATTTAACACAGTACTGTATTGTATTACTCTGAGAACATCAATATCTAGCTACATAATGTGAAATGCAATCTTATGTCAGTTGCCACATCATCCAAATCAATAAAATGCAAAATCAGCAGGTCTCTACTTCCACACGTGACAGTGAAATTGGGGCATCCAAGAGAAAAGACTGAAGCACGCTGGGAGGGAACAAAGGAAAGCTTTTATGACTTGCTGATTCTGTAATCTTGTCTTGAAATGGCATCCCTTCAATACAGTAGCTACACATCGAGTCTATTAACAAAAAGAGTGTATAGTCATTTTCCACTTTTTTCTTGTGTTTTTTGAACAACGGTTCATAAAGGTTGCAGCACATTATGTTTATGTATTTATTCACTTTCTGCATAATCTATACCTGCTTGCCATTATACTGTCTCTTCCTGTAGCAGTTCTTGACCAGAATAAGCTGTGGACATTTTGCTAAATAATCTCTAACTAAGAAGTTTATCTGTCACACAAGTAAACAGTTAAACAAAACAACAAAAACATTGATGAGATAATGTTAGTGCTTTTTTTGGTCAATTTTCATTTATATTTGAATTATTTAGGGGTGTTTTTCATCAGCCATGTTCTGTAGACCAGTGTTGTTATTGTTAACTAAAATTAAACTAAACTATTTAAAAAAAATCATTAATTGAAATAAAATAAATATGAATACTTAAATTTAAAAAAAAAAACTTACGGAAATTAGAAAATAAAAAACTGAAATAAGTACAAATCTTAAGCACATAATTAAAAAATTAAGCACATAATAAATTCTTTAAATTGAAATACCAAATTTAAACTGAAATTCAAATGAAAACTGAAACTATACAGATATCATATAAAAAGATAGAATATAATTCAAAATATTAATAAATATAGTAGTATATAAATAATGCTAAAATAACACTGCTGTGGACCACAGTTTGAGAGGAATGCTTTACGCTCAAGCTCTAAACAGCCATTAAAATCCCTTGACTGCATTGGCAAAAAAGACTAGTGAGAAAAAAAGAAAATGGAGACACTAGTTGAGAAAAATTCAGCAATTAGAGGTGGGGAATTTGAGTAAGAAATCAAGCTCTTATTCAGTGGAAAATAGGGAAATCACACAGTAGTGGCAGAAAGGCAGCACTAATTTAGCTAGCTAGCTTCAGATGCAAGAACTGAGCTCTCGTTAACTCTTCGACTTACTTGCAGACACACAAAAGAGGCGATGGTTCTACATTTAAACCCTACAGCAGGTTTCTATTTCAATCACCACAGCTAATGTGACCAGTGCTCCACTGCATAAAAGCTTTTGACACAGATTTCATGGCCTCTTGCAGGGCTTTCAGATTTGAATAATGTCAGATTTCATGCTGTCAGTGAAACATTTCTGCCAGCTGAGAGCCGAGGATGTGTGCGGACTTCATTTACTTTGCCTCCTCCACTTGCATTTTACCCCAGCAACAGGGCCAGTGTGCGACAGTGTGGGTGTGCTAGGCTACAGTCATATTTTAATTTGTGCTGCCACTATGTTTGGCACTAAACTAAACTATGCAGTGTACGAGTTAGCGTACTCAACAATCTTTGCCATCTCCCAAGCATGATTTAGACGTCTCCCTGAGGGATTAAGAAGCTTTTAAACAGTCAATTCAATGTCATCGTCTTTCTAATCTAGCTACATTCCAGCCATACTCTAAAGATGAGCCCGCATGCTATACTCACCCCAGTCAAAACATCATAAGCCTGCTATCAAGCACGATAAAGCTGGCACCGAAGCCATAATATCCACGGTAATCAGAGGGAATGTGAGAGATTCTCTGTGGTGAACCAAATAATCCATGCTGTCCTAAATGTATAGCGTGGAAAAGCAACATTCAATTATGTGAGGATTTCTGGCTTATATTTTTCTCTTCTCACTGATTAATTCCCAACGTTTACTTGTCAAATCTGTGAAATCCAAATAGAAAATGGGAGGATAACAGTTGACCAAAACTGACCCTATATAGTTTCTTAACACAGGGATTTTTTAAGACCTGCACAAATAAAATGAATGCCATATATCCATACAGAACAAACCCATTCAAAATTAAATCATGCATCTCAAGAATCTTTTACTTAATTAAGACATTTTATTCAACATATGTATTAAAATTGGCTTATTTAACGTATCATTTGAATTAGAGGTTGAACGATACTAGATTTTGCTGATAATATGCTTAAGGAATGGCAATAAACATGTTTGTTCTGATGCAAGAAAAATCTCTATATTAAATGTGTTAAATAACGTTCTTAGTCTTTCCTATTTATGACGCACCAACCCAGAGAGAAGCTACAAGAGTTCACATTGAATTAAATGGCAGATTCAATTGATTGTGTAACCAAAATATCAATATTCATCAAAAAAAGATTTTATGTGTAATGAGGAATGTTTAATTTTAAATAAGCCGAGATACACTGAGACTCTTATTTTTAAATATCTATGCTTTACTACTTCCAGCTGCTCATTCAAAAAGATGAGAGGGTTAAAATGTGTACTCTTGCAACATGCAACATATTACAAAGTAAAACCAAAAAGTAAGCACTGTCATAATTCATCAACATGAGATAATAAGCAATCGCTTATTAAATAAATAAACGTGCAGTATTTCTTGATTGCGAACTGGTTGAACATGTTTCTGATTTTACTGTGAACTCTTCTTCAGTGCAACTTATTCCAGAGTCAAATGTTTGTCTTCGTAATCCTTAAATGTACTTTATGCATGACATCACCAAGCCCCCTTACTTTTAAACCCACCCCATTTATTTATTTAGTTTTCGTTCCTTTATTTTTCACTGCATATCCTGTTTCACTTAGAAATAAGGCTAACTATGGAAGTAAATTTGGTTGTAAATGCATGTCCCGTTGATTCGATAACAATCGTGTTGCAATTGAGCATCATGCGTATGTTATTTGTCTAAAATGTGAGACGCAGTCATGACTTGACTGTTTGTTGTGTTGTTTTGTGCTGAGGGCTGTAGGTCTGTACGCCCATCATCCAACGGCAGACGACAGCAGAGACTGAAGCGGTTCTTTGCTGTCTTAACACTTGCATCTGTTAACATAGCGGAAATTCGACCATCTGCCCTCATTACATCCAGAGAGCTTTTGGGATTGACATAGACCACAGTACTTGGTGAAATAATTAGTCACACATTTGTGAAGAGAACAGCTGCATGTGATGCAATCGCCTTGCTGTGCAAAAAGAATTCTAATAAAAACTTCCTACAGTATCAAAATTGTCTTCACATCAGAGCTATGACCAGTCAAAGTTAAAAAAGCTAAATAAAATTTGCGTGAATATAAAATGTGTCAACTAGTATTCAACATTCAAACTGCTCACAGATACAGCTTAAGCGTAGGTTTCAGATCTGAGACCATTGAGCTTCATATTCAAAGTTGAACACATTAAAAATGTACTATAATCCTATTATTTTACAATATTGGCTTTTCTAAAGTAAAATAATATCTCAGCAACTTATTCACTGTTAAGGGATGATCACATTTACTCTTTGCTCAGCAAAATTTTATGGGTGAAATCCAGTCTAGAAGTCATTTCAATAGGAATGCATTTCGAACAACAACACACAAATTCACCATGTTGACCAATAGAAAGATGCTTGAATTGAAAGTGACTTATGTGCAGTGCTTTATGCATCGCTACACTATTGGTAAATCTATTCAGTAAATCTGACTGAATCCAGATGATTTAGGCAGTTTATAGGTACAATTTGCCATTTGGGTTCTGTTCTTTGTCAATTAATTACCATTTGGATACAAATGTGATCTCTGTCCGCATGTAAATTTTATTTCACAACAATCAAGTCATAGTTCTCAATGGAGACACCTGATAACCAACTACACGTTTGTAATGAAAAAGATCAAACAGTTTGAAAAAAAGCGACTCACTGTTCTGGCAGTGGATTCCATCGAAGCCTATTGAACACTTGCAGACGTATTCCCTGAAGACGTCTCCTCGGCGGGAGTTGGCGATGATCTCACAGACACCATCGTTTTTGCAGGGGTTAGGTTTGCATGGCCCTGAGAGCAAAGGTCATGTGAGAAAAGATCTGCCTCAGCTGAAATGGATACAAGTAACCTTTGCACATACAGTATAGCTTCATAACTAAACTGTTTTTCCCCACATAAATATAAATAACTGATTAGATTGTTACCAATCTCTGTCTCGTTGCAGGTGTGTCCAGTGAAGCCATCATTACAAATGCAGATAAAGGGCTCTTTTCCTGCACCGGTCACACAGGTTCCTCCGTTCAAACACACATTTACTTCACAGAAGTCAGCTGAGAAAAGACAAAGACAGTGGATTTGATTTTACATCCATTATTGACAAAATCTTCCAAAAAACTCAATGGCCCTCATTCATTAAACATGAGTAGAATGAACATCTGTGTAAATCATTTGTAAAAATGTTATTTGAATAAATTGTCACTTTCAAATCAATGCAACATGAATTTTCGGTTGAAAAATTATTCATCGTGTGTTTTGTGAATGAGGCTGATTTGGGTTTAATTCACTGCCATCAGCAGTTTTCTGATTGGGCATTACCGATAGTTAAGATTTTCGTTTCTTTCCAAAAGGGAAGTAAAAAAAAACACTGGGTTCACAGTTTGGTCATGTTTTTATTAGAGCTGGAAGAGATGGACACGACCCAAATTGCTGATGAGGTCGCAGCATTACAAAAACTCTAGAAATTTATTTGAGGACCGCAGTCCTGTGGTCTATAGAGAAATGGTTTGTCAGGATGTTACGTAGGATCACAAAGCACAGAGGAAAAAGTATGGAAATATATGTTGAAAATGCATATGGAAATTTAGAAGAAGAAAAAAATAAAAATGCATTATTGAATACAGAAACTCCTAAGTCCTGAACTTCTAAATGCAAATTAATAAATACGTAATAAATACATTAATACAATGCAATATATATATATATATATATATATATATATATGTGTGTGTGTGTGTGTGTGTGTGTGTGTGTGTGTGTGTGTGTGTGTGTGTGTGTGTGTGTGTGTGTGTGTGTGTGTGTGTGTGTGTGTGTGTGTATTCATCCAACTCTATTTAAAGGTCAGTTTTAGCCTGACAGATATAGGGCTTGAATGTGTGAAGTTACAACTTTCCATAGTCTGTGCTGGCTTCCCACAACTTTGTATATGACACCTCAGTGAGAGACTTCCTGCGCATCGTTGTGTCCTCCCCTGGCGCCCATCCAAAATACCACAACGGAGACACTCAGCAGAGTTTATTCAAGGTGAACAGCACTCAAAATGATAATTAGCACATGTTTAAAGCAGCTCCAAAACAGGATTCAACCGTGTGAACTTGTTTTTCGCCAAGACATCATTTGGCCAACAATCTCCTCTAATTGTGACAAAACGCAACGGCCTTCATGCTCAGGGTTGGACCTTCTGGGATAAGGATAAAACCCAGGCCTGCATAAACAGAAACGTTCTTATCCAAACGATTGCTATGTTTATCTTTGGAATGGAATGCATCCTCCTTTTCACGCTATACCAGAAGGCTGAAAGCACAATTCCCATTGCTCTTTTCAAAGAACCAATTTTAGTACTGGAAAGTAAATCGGAATTGCCTAACATCTTTGATATAATATTCCCGGAACAAACTGTTTAGAACTCAAATAAAGCCATCCATCACTGATTAGCACAAAGAACTCCATTGGGAACAGAAATGGTCTATGGATAGCCTAAAGGTTTCACAAACAAGTTGTTCTTGCCAAACGGTTACGACGAAATTGACAGGGGAAGTTGAGAACTGAAAGTAATTCATTGCAGATTAATACCTTTAAACGCAACTCATAGCTAGTCACAGTTCTGCTTGTGTTTCCAGAGAAATGAAAACTCTGAACAGAAACTGTTTTTGATCATCTGCATGGAATGTCTTTGCCCGCTTTTCGAGGTGCTGAGACGGGCACATTGTGGGCAAACTCTTACTTCTATTAAGATAAGTAACCAAACTGAAAATCGTTCCAGGATTTTGTCGTTCCAAACCCATGTGATTTTCTTTCTTCTGTGGAACACAAGACCTTTAGCAAAATGTCCAAGCTGCTCTTTTCCATACAATAAAAGTAAATGTTGACCATGGTTTCCAAGCTCCAAAAAAAGTATTATAATTATTAGTAGTAATAAAAACTTGATTGGCAAATTTAAATTTTAAAAATGTGTATTTTAAAGTTGCCTTTAAATATAATTTAATTATTTTATTTTAATTATTAATAATAATAATATTAAAGGGTAACTAAACCCTAAAACAACTTTTTTTAGTTAGACTGGCTTTATTAATGCTGTTCATTGATTCGAGTACATTTTTTGACATTTGGGTATAAAGTGTTTTAATTCTACAATAATATGGTGTAAAAACATCTGAGTGCTGCCCTCTTCAGATTGAACGGTGCCTACTGCAGTTGAATTGTCCTATTGGATGTTGTGGTACTGCATGATGTAAGCCAGTGCCAGTGGGTGGAGTCAGGCTCTGACCAGGGGTTGAGTTACCCTTTAAAGGTGCTCTAAGCGATGTCACGCGTTTTTTAGGCCAAAACATTTTTTGTCACATACAGCAAACATCTCCACACTATCCGCTAGCTGCCTGTCCCCTGAACACACTGTAAAAAAACGCGGTCTCTGCAGACACCCCAGGCTCCACAAAAACAAACTGGGCTAACCCGCACCACGAAACATAAACTGTTCCAGCCAATAACCGACAAGAAGGATTTATGCAACCGCAAATTGTATTTTTGTGATTTATTAATTACAAATCAATTAAATTAGTTGTTTTAAATATGTCTGTCAATTCAAAATTATTTATTAAATTATTTTATAGTTATATTTAATTATTATTTTAAACATGAATTAAACAAACACAAGTTTGAAACATGTCTATTGTTTTTATGTTTAAGTGACACAAGTCCTCTATAGCCATCACTTTCATCTGATGGAAAAGAGCAGCATAAACATCCAGTAAATTCTGAAAAATACCAAATTTATTAAAAGTTCCCCTCACCACAAGTGTTGCTGGATTCCCCTTTTGAATTTTTTATATTCTCTGCTTCCACGCCCCATGTGAGACAGATCTAACCTTATCTCTTTTTATCACCTATAGTTAATTAAAAAAGCATGCTTTGGAACAACATGAGGTTGAGTAACTATTCCTTTAAACTATACCTGAGATTATATGTATGAAAACTAAACAGGGTGGATAATAGTAAATGTCAGGACACATCATGATGTATCATCTCATCTCACACATACCAGCTATACCTGGTTTAACTGTCAGAGAACTCAATCTCGGCCTAATACGTTCTGGAAGGCCAATAGACAGAACTGAACACATCAGCTGAACGCAAAGCTGTTTGGTGAAGTGAAACATCTGATCAGCGTCTCATCAGCTGAGTTGGCCTTTTGATCAGCAAAAGCTCTGAAATGGAAGTGAGAGCGGATTATTCCCACAGGCTTTTGGATAGATAGGCACTATAGTATATCACATGGTCTTTTTCTGAGTTAAACGTGTATAGGCAGGCAACTGTGGGAGTGTTCGCTACTCTTTCACAAATGAGCCATGAAAACAGGGACAAAAAAAAGAAGCAATGGAGTTTGGCAAGGCAACTGTGCCCCTGGAAAAACAAGAAGTGCAGCAGCCGAGCCAGCTCAGAAAATGAGTAATAACCAACATGCTATATTGCTATTGACCTAGTCCCAATGGTAAAAAATAATAATAAAAACAACATAATTTTTACTGTCCTGGTACTGAAAGTGTGCAGGCTTAAAAGGATATTTCACCCCAAAATTAAAATTTTGGAATGACTTTGGGGCACCAAAGGAACCAATGGCTGGCCGATTACAAAACAATATTTTTGCAATTCAGTTTGGTGAGACTAGTGACACAGAAATAACACACTTCAGCTTTAAATGTTGGAACAACTTGAAGTAAACTGTCCAATAAAACATTTGATGTGCGACTATTATGATTATGGTTTGCCAGAAAAACACTAACTAAAAGAACCAAAATGAACAGTTCAAAACTGAAAATAACAGAACCATTCAAAACCATAAAACCACTCGCTCTCTCATTTCAAGTATCTGGTACGGAACTTCAGTCATTTCAAAAAGAAGCATGACCTGATCTGCAATCTTACAGGCACAACCATACAGTAACTAATAAAGTTTAAAAGTAGGGAAGGGCTTTAGAAGTGAGTCATCGGCATGAGGAGTTATTCAGCTACAATCTGCTGAGCGGATCACGCACACTTGGGAACAAAAGAACCCTTGACTGTCGTATTAGGAACAGGTGCAAAACAAAAACAACAGACTGGAGGACAACCAAAACACTGCACACGTGCATGTGAGTGCACGCAAATGCACTAACACCTATGCTGAATCCCCAGTTTGATTCTAGAGGATTCATAAAACAACTGGAAATGCAAGCTTACAATGCAGATGTATAGATAAATTGGGGAACAATTTATTGTACTATGAAAAAAATTATGTTACTTTGACAACTCAAAACTTATGTACGATAAATGGCTGACAATTTTTTATATATATATATATATTGTATACGAAATACACTAAAAAACACTGTAAACTGAAATTGTGTATAGGCCTAATGTAAAGTATGAAAACTCACTGGATTTTCATTTAAAGGGATAGTTCCCCCAAAAATGAAAATTCTGTCATAATTTACTCCTCAAGTTGAAGTTAAAACCAGTTAAAAAGTCAGTTTCTTTTATGTTTAGCAGAAGAAAGAAATTCATACAGGTTTAGAACAACTTGAGGGAGAGTAAATGACAGAATATTCATTTTTGGAGAACTATTCCTTTAACAGTACAACAGTAGTGTTTTTAAAGTTTAACTTCAAGTGAGCATTACATAATGGTAAAGGTAATAATGTCTAAAATAAAAAAAATAAATAAATAAAAAAAGGAAATGAGCATGCAGAATTAAATGTCCAATATTGACAGATACAGATAAATTATAAAACAAATAAATAAATATATTTAAAAAACATTTTCAAATAGCTGATATGGTACCAATATATTGTGCATCGCAACAAATTATACATCCCAACTTTTGATAGTTTCAACTTCCAAACATTAGAAAAAAGCAGATTAGTTTTATTTTGAACAAGATCCATCCTATTTACACATTATAATGACTGTTTTAACGGCATATTTCAGTAAAAGTTAATCAAATGTGAAGGGGAAATCTAAAAGACACAGCAGCTGCAACAAAACACCAATAGTTTATGCACTCGTAATAACTTCACCAACATTATAGTGGACAACATATAATGAAAAGTTAAAGAATAAATAAATAAACAAAGCCCCTGTAAGAATTGAAATATCCATACAACATCAAAGTAAAGTAACATATCCTTTTTAGTTGTTAAACAAAGGTGTCTAGGTGATGATTTGTGCATGTTCATGTGTCCATTCCTTCATGTATATTTAGAAGCCTACGTTTTACAACCTTCATGTATATTTAGATGCCTAAAGTGTTACTTTACCTTTTAAGACCGCCTTAGAACTTACTTTATGGCTCATGGGTTCACACTTTACGCTAAAGGTGTCTTGGAAAACTCCAAATTAATGGTGCGTGATACTATTCAATGTGTTCTCAGCTATGTGCTCATTCACACATCATTTAAGATGCCTTGCACAGCCCTGGGGAACTTGGTGTTCCAAACATTGTGTTCCTACGTCACTGAACCCCATGTAAAAACTCCCAGAACAGATCAATGCACTGAGGCATTCAGCTTGCACCTCTTAATGACCAAGCAAATGACCCATAAAGATATGGTGTGCGTGCACACAAGAAAAATCCTGTTCTTGGACCGATAAACTGCTTTTTTGTTGTTGTTTTAAAGTAAACTGTCAGTGAGCTCTCCAGGTGAGATTTCTATAATCTAAAGGCATTTCTCCAGAACACCACAGCAATCTGTTCTTAAAAATATCCCACCAAGTCTAAAAATACACTCTGACGTATACAGAAAACAGCCATTCTCTAAGCAAGGCAACGCAAATAGGCTTATATTAATCCTACTTGGAAATGCGATATAATGCAAATGCATAATATTTTGACATGTTTTACACTCAAGCCAAAGATACAAAATAGACCTTTATCATGTAAGAAGCAAAGCTTATTTGTTCCATTTCTGGTAACCAAAGTTTCTTGAGAAGTGTTGGAATAAGTGATTTTAAAAATTCAATGCAGCAGATTGGAAAATGGAGCATGAGACCAAGATGGAGCGAAATCATATGAGAAATGCCATGTTGCGCTGCCTATGAATGAAACATTGATAAGGGCTTATTGAAAATTAATCACAGGAGAATCAGCCCTCATTGGACTGCTATTAGAACTAGAGTCGTCAGGACAAATGAGCCCATTCCCGGAGGGAAGACCCCGCAGCCAGATGGCACGGGCCACACGACAGCTTTTGAACGACTTGCAAACACATTCGTGCGAAAGAGAGCGAGTGAAAAGCAGGAGGCTGTGTGGTTGCTATAATTACAGTGCTCTCCGTCAGCTGACCTGAGAGGCCTGAGTTGTGTTTTTTTTTGTTGCATTGATAAAATCCTTATTTGCTGATTTTAAGCAGTTTTTACTAACGAGGGTAAGATTTTGATGGATGAGTGTTGATCTTAGATCGGCTTGAGAGTGCAGCTTCCATCCAAAGCTGTTTACCTTCTTAATCCGATAAGTGAGACAAACAATTCTCAACATTTAAAGGGATAGTTCACTCAAAAATTAAACATTTTCGTGACATTCCAAACCTGTATGATTTCTTTCTGCCGTCAAAAACAGAAGAAACATCCTTCCGTTAGGCATGATGTTGACCCTGTTCTTTTGCATACATTTGCCAGTGAATAGTGACCAGCAGCCGTCAAGCACCAAAACGCACCTAAAAGTGTCACAAAAGTAGTCCATATGACTATATTCCGAGCCTTTTAAGGCCATATAGCTGTGTGAGGAACAGACAGATATTGAAGTTACTCACTAAAAATCTCATTAATGCTATTTGAATAAGTGCCTTGTGATCTGTTACTAGATCAGTTAGTATTAATGATGGTTGCAGTCTTTGACATCAAACCAGGTGTGCCACATTTTAATATGCAAAATTGAATGTGAATGAATTTTGAGTCCAGAGAAGATTAGTGTATAACTATGAAATGTTGGTCTTTTCCTCAAACAAAGTTATAATAGGGATTAAGAAGAGTTGGAATATAGAGCACAAGCCATATGGACCACTTTTATGGAGTTTTTGTCCTAGTCACCATTCACTTGAATAGAAAACAGCAGTGTGAATTTTCTACTAAACATCTGCTTCTGAGTTCAATGGAATAAGGAAATCACACAGACTTTGGAAAGACATGAAGATGAGAGAAACTGGATAATTATTTTTTGTTTAACTGCATCTAAAATATCTAAGAATGCCAATTTCATCACATAAAGTATGAAAAAGGAAGATCGATAAGGCGACAACTAAGCCATATGAAAACTCCAAAGAAAACGCTTTGACAGTGGAAACTCTCTGGAAGCAGTCAACTTTACACTAATGAAACTCTGCGGGAAAGAGGATGATTTTTCCAAAGTTTGCGCAAACCTGTCCTGGTGCACTGGTCATTTGTGGCAGGAAGTGCCCTGGCCTCCACAACATACTGTATTAAAGTGACCACATTCATGGGATGTGATTCAGTGATTTGGTCATGTGAGCCACACCTACAGACTGGAGCCATATCACGGCCTGAGGCTCAGATGAGGAAGTGTGTTCTTAAAAAACAGAGAAGAACATCAGTGGGGAATAAAAATTACTAAGTACAAAAAATCAATCTATTTTGTGCAGAGGATATGGATGAAGTTAATTTAGACATGCTTTAAAAAATCTTAGCACACATGATTTGTCAAGGCATGAAATAAGTGCCCAATGCTCTTCCACATCTGGCCATGCAGCTATAAAAGCCTGTCCAAGCCTGTAGGTCACTGGTAATGGATTGAAATCAGGACATGGTGTTTTGTATACACTAGTATAACAATAAAAGGACAAAACAGAGAGCCAAAGGCGTTAATCGCAAGTATGAACAAGAATAATGTACATTTTGGTCCAAGAGAGACATCAACTAGATGTCCACAGGGACTTTTCATTACGTGAATCCGCCGAGACGTATCTACAAAACGATATTGTAAGAATGGACACTAAACATCATTCATTCATACATTACTCCAGTATATCATAGCGGCTATATACTAAAATAAAAATATACCGAAAAGAAGCCATTTTGGTGTCTTGACAATTAAAAAAATTGACCTCAAATAAATAATGACCGTAGACTGTAACTTGCTTTGTTTATAAATGTAGTTTGCCATGCTGTCTCTGTAGCGCTCAGACGAAAGCAAAAACACTTACCGCTCGCGGTGGAGACTGAAACAGCAAGAAAGCACGCCGCAAAAAGTGAGAAACTAACAGATAAGCTTGGGAAAGTTCTCATGGTGGCGAAGTGTAGTTCTTCGGTCAACTTCTCGTCGGTCTCAAGAGTCGTTCGGTGTGAATCCGTTCGCCGTTATGACTACGGGCAAGATTAGAAGCGAGAGATGGACAGTATGTGCGCTCCCACGTGTATCTCTGCTCTCAACCAATTACATTCTGTTTTTAACATATGGCCTCGCCCATGACCCCGCCCCTTGGGTAGTCATTTGTTCGAATAACGGTGCTCTGCTTCTGTTGATTGACTTGATACTGTAAACAAAGCAGCACGGTTTGCAGAACGAGAAAACATTTGGTGGTTTCAGACATTTTACTATTTACAGGGATAGTTCACCAAAAAAGAAACATTTTACTTATTTACATTTTACTTATTTTATTTACTCACCCTCATGTCGTTACAAACCTGTAAAACTTTCTTTCTCTTGTAAAACACTAAAGAGCAGTTGGCCATATTAGGTTTCAGAAAGTTCACTTTTGGTTATAAAAATAAAACCTAATAATAACAACTAGCGATTGTTTAAGAAGGTTTCCTTTGGGATGTCACAAAAAAAATCCCTAGCAACGCTCTGGGAAGATTAGAATCAGAAAAGCCGAAAGCAAATAAGAACTTGGAGGAACGTTATTGCTTGCTGCAAAGATGTTAATGGAAAAGGACAACGTTTAGTCACCGTTTATTCTTATTATATGGCTACTTTCCGTTGAATGAAAGTGAGGCTGTGTTTCTGTTCAACTATAAATAATAACTGGGGGATAAATACATTTTGATAGAATCTTCGAAGATTCTTTTCATCTTCATTTTCATATTTTTTCTGAATTCTGTCAAGGCTTCTGAAGATGTTAGAAGTGTTTATCTAAAGCTCATCTAGGCCTGATTTCATGCTGTTAAATTATGCAACTGAAGATAAATGGTTTTGTAGTTTTATAACAGTAATGAAAAGCGAGTTAAACCGGATTGTTGTGACACATCAACTGCTGCATTCATACAAAGCAGTAATTGGGCTTTGAATGGGTTAAGTGGTTGTGTTGCTCTGGAAAAGATGCATTTAAATGCAGATCGATGCAAGTGTGGGTGTTGGTCAATTTGTGATGTTTTTCGCTGAAAACTTGCTTTTTTTAGTATCCTGCCTGTAATGTATAGCAACACGAAAAGATGCTGGACAATGTAAACTGGAAGATATAACAAAAAAAAATAAAGAGAGATGCTATTAGTTAACCCCAAACTTCAAAGGTCTTCACAAAGTCAAAACGTTTAAGAAGGAGAACAATTGTTCATGCACCACTAGATTCTATTTTATGCATAATGAAAAATAGCTTGTTAATGTCTCTATTGGCTCTTTTGCTTGGGCCTTTAAGAGCTCGTGTCTAAATGCTTCTCCACAGACATTTTAGCCGGCCCCACTTGATTTGATTGAACATAAAGTGAGGTTATTTTCCTCCAGTGGAGCCTAATCTTTAATAACATAGGCTAATGGATGTCGGCTGTGGGCAAATCATGGAGCCGGATTTTAAACATCAGACATTTAAGATCCCGGTTGTCTTACAAAATATCCATATTATTTAGCGTCACTTATGACTAACTGAGTTTCACTTATGGCACTTACGGGAAATAATAATCATTTATAAAGGGGGATTAAATCAGTTGTGTATTACAGAGTGCAATTATACTATTTGTTGTGTAATTGCTATAGGCCTACTGAGTCTTCAAGATGTTCTTTGACTGTTCTTGGACTGCTGATCCACTGCTGTTGTCACTTTTGCATCTGGTCTCTCCAGTTCTCTGAATTTCTGTGAGAACACGTCACTCTGACGAAAGCACTTGTAATACATGGAGATTGTAAACAACTTGCTCCACACATGTCATGGTGTGTTTTCAGTTGTATCCTGCCATCTTGTGGCAAGCACACTGTTCATGATATTGCTTATGAAAGCTGTATTAAATGAAAAAAATAATATTATATATGTATTTATGTTATTGTTGTCAAATCGATTAATCGCGATTGTGTTTACATATATCTGTTTGTGCGTATAGCCTACTATTATATTTAGCTATATATAGCCTATAGGCTAATACAGGTCCTTCTAAAAAAATTAGCATATTGTGATTAAGTTCATTATTTTCCATAATGTAATGATAAAAATTAAACTTTCATATATTTTAGATTCATTGCACACCAACTGAAATATTTCAGGTCTTTTATTGTTTTAATACTGATGATTTTGGCATACAGCACATGAAAACCCAAAATTCCTGTCTCAAAAAATTAGCATATCATGAAAAGGGTCTCTAAACGAGCTATTAACCTAATCATCTGAATCAACTAATTAACTCTAAACACCTGCAAAAGATTCCTGAGGCTTTTAAAAACTCCCAGCCTGTTTCATTACTCAAAACCGCAATCATGGGTAAGACTGCCGACCTGACTGCTGTCCAGAAGGCCATCATTGACACCCTCAAGCAAGAGGGTAAGACACAGAAAGAAATTTCTGAACAAATAGGCTGTTCCCAGAGTGCTGTATCAAGGCACCTCAGTGGGAAGTCTGTGGGAAGGAAAAAGTGTGGCAAAAAACGCTGCACAACGAGAAGAGGTGACCGGACCCTGAGGAAGATTGTGGAGAAGGACCGATTCCAGACCTTGGGGGACCTGCGGAAGCAGTGGACTGAGTCTGGAGTAGAAACATCCAGAGCCACCGTGCACAGGCGTGTGCAGGAAATGGGCTACAGGTGCCGCATTCCCCAGGTCAAGCCACTTTTGATCCAGAAACAGCGGCAGAAGCGCCTGACCTGGGCTACAGAGAAGCAGCACTGGACTTCAGGCATTTTGGCATTTCCTTCTCCCCAGTCTTTCTCCAGACTCTGGCACCTTGATTTCCGAATTACATGCAAAATTTGCTTTCATCCGAAAAAAGTACTTTGGACCACTGAGCAACAGTCAAGTGCTGCTTCTCTGTAGCCCAGGTCAGGGTCTTCTGCCGCTGTTTCTGGTTCAAAAGTGGCTTGACCTGGGGAATGCGGCACCTGTAGCACATTTCCTGCACACGCCTGTGCACGGTGCCGCTGGGAGTTTTTAAAAGCCTCAGGAATCTTTTGCAGGTGTTTAGAGTTAATTAGTTGTTTCAGATGATTAGGTTAATAGCTCGTTTAGAGACCCTTTTCATGATATGCTAATGTTTTGAGATAGGAATTTTGGGTTTTCATGAGCTGTATGCCAAAATCATCAGTATTAAAACAATAAAAGACCTGAAATATTTCAGTTGGTGTGCAATGAATCTAAAATATATGAAAGTTTAATTTTTATCATTACATTATGGAAAATAATTAACTTTATCACAATATGATATTTTTTTGAGAATGACCTGTATATAGCCTATGTAGTCTACACACTACACATAACAGCCTATTATGTAAACACAGTTTTATGTTAGATCTATGCGATTAACCGATTCGACACCACTAATTTATGTATTTATTTAATTATCCATTTCCCCTCATTTTTTTTCAATTTTTAAAACATCAAAATTAACAACATTATTTTTTAATTTATTTATTTACCCTATTTAATTTATCCATAATAATCCAAATTCATTCCTCCTTTTTGTTTTAAGTAGGCATATTTTCGTTTTGTGAGATAGGCTATGCTAAAACATAAATGTGCAGTAAAGACGTTTATCATTTAATTAGGTGGGAAAACTTTATTCTGTTGAACAATGCAAATACAAAGGAGAAGAAAGTAGGCTATTTATTTTTTTAAGTTTCTTAACTTCACAAATTTCTAATTAAAAGTTTACGTTTGCTTTTAAATGCAAAACAGGCCTCTAATTATACATGTTGAAACTTTTTTGGCCAAATATTTTGACTCCTACTTGAGAAACAATTTGACACAGTTTCCATACTTCAACTTAAGTATAATTTCTTTATATTTTTGTTGAAATATTGAATGACAGTGAAGTAGTGCACATGTGATAGTGCAGTAATGAATATTAATAGCACTGTTGGCGCGCCAAATCTGACGTAATTCTGACGCTGCTCCAATCAGAGGACAGGAATGAAGACGCGCTCCAGTTGCTGGGTGTAAAGTGAATGACGATGCAGCTGCATGTTGTTTGTAGTCGTCTGATGACAGTACAGTGAAGATATCAAGAGCAGCGGCACAGATGAGTCTCTCTGGACAACTTTGAAAACAAGGTGTGCATTGTTTTCTTTGTACTTGTTGATTCGATTTTATAGTTAGGTTTATATTATATTAATATAACAGCATAACGTACAAGCAATACGTAAATGCTCAACGCTGTATTGTCTAATAACCAGTAGCCTACACGTTCGATATGACTCAAAAATGCACATGAAAAATGACACAGCAACTTTATAATGAATAAAGAACAATTCGAAAAATAGTATTTATTATTTGTTCATATCTTTAAAAAAAGTTTGGTACAAGAACAAAATTAATGGTAATTTTCTGGCTGCGTAATGTTACATTTAAGCTCATTAACATACTTCTTATCTACGCGTTGATGTCAGAAGTATGCTTAATTCTATGTCCACATTTTCTTGGAAAACTATACTGGTGAGATAGTTGTTTGCTTTATCCGGCCCCAACAGACTAATCCTAACTTTATCAGTGGCTCGTTAAGGGCGATAGAAAAATATATTTTTATTTGATTTATATTTGACTAGATATGCATTTAAACAAATTTTTACTTTAATATTTTAAACATTATTTCATAAATATTGAGAGGGTTTCTTGGACTTATTCCATTTGATCTGAACAAAAGCATATAAGTGATATGTAGACTACATTTAAATGTGCTTATGTATTTATTGTGTATGCATTTATAAGTTGAAATAAAATTCCTTTTATTACATTTTCCCTACATACAGCCATTAGTAAACTAATCCACCATGAGTGCCCAAGTGGAGGCAGACGTCCACACCATATCTCCTGAGATGCCTGCCATGTTTGATGGCGTGAAGCTAGCCGCTGTAGCTACGGTGCTGTATGTCATTGTGCGGAGCCTGAATCTGAAGTGTCCCACGGTGGCCCCTGACATCACCTGTCAAGATACCCCTCTCAATCGCTACCTGCTGAAGTCTTGCCCCGTTCTAATCAAAGAGTGAGTGCTGTGACCTAGAAGACTTTCTTGTCATCTTTAATCTGACTTCTCACACAATAAATATGTAATTTTTCTCTTTGCTGTAGAATGACTGTAGAAGAATCTAGAAGTAAATATTTAGTTTTTAGCACTTGGATACTTTTGAGCTGGGGTGTCCAATCTTACTCCTGTAGGGACAGTGTCATCCTTCATCCTGAGTTTAGCTCCAACCAACTCCAACACACTTGCCTGGAAGTTTCTAGTGAGTCTGAAGATCTTGGGTGTGTCTCAATCAGCTCTCTAGTTCAGTAGTCAGGGCACTGATCAGGGACTCTTGTCTCAATCGCAAAATCCTACCAGTGCACTGAAACGTTCGCTCCTTAAAAAGTCCCACAATGTGAAAACCAGGGAGTATTGATGCTCACTTTATTCCCTTAACAGAAGTTCTAAAGCGCAAAACATAAATCGCGGAGCCGGCTCACTACACATAACGACACGCGATAGATTATATAATTATATTTCAGCATAAACATACAGCGATTAGACAGCTAATAATATTGCACATATGTAACTAGCAAAATATTTATCATAAATGTACTGTAAATAACATAAAAATGATGTTGTACATTGAGGACGTTGTCATGTCGAGTCATCAGTGTCCTAATGTCTAGTGAGCCAGAGTTCCTTTACTGTCCTTACCAGTGCCCGAATTTGTAAACACAATATGCTGATTGAGACGCACCCCTTGATTAGCTGGTTTCAGGTGTGTTTAATAAGGGTTGGAGCTAAACTCTGCAGAGCGCTGGCTCTTCAGGAGCAGGTTTGGACACCACTGCTTTTCTTTAGTTATAGAGTATAACTATCACCCTGTGCATCCAGGTACATCCCTCCCTTGTTATGGGGAAAGAGTGGACATCTCCAGACTGCTCTTTATGGGAAGATGGGAAGG
Organism: Siphateles boraxobius; assembly: GCF_051911475.1. Classification (NCBI taxonomy): domain Eukaryota; kingdom Metazoa; phylum Chordata; class Actinopteri; order Cypriniformes; family Leuciscidae; genus Siphateles; species Siphateles boraxobius. The sequence continues at coordinate 9,477,599 of NW_027509192.1, read as the reverse complement.
GTGAAGTCCCCTAAACCCTGTGGGCTGCGTAAGTACCTGCCCATGCAAGATGGAGCCACTGCCACCTTTGACCTGTTTGAGCCACAGGGCGTCCACAGCACTGAGGGTGAGCTTGGGTTTTGCATTGAATGGATAGTTGACCCCCCAAAAAACACACAAAGCTATTGTATATTTTTAAAAGATTGAAATATTGCACACAAATGATATGGATTACTTGCTTTTAGGGTGCCTTTTTAGACCTTGACAGCTTGTTGTTCTCATTCACTAAGGGTGTTTACCGTGTTTATAATTAAGACAATTCCTCTGGAGAGGGAAAGGTGTTGCTCGTACTGTTACTGGAGTTTATCTGTCTCTGTCTCATCACAGATGACATAACCATGGTGATCTGCCCTGGGATCGGTAACCATAGTGAGAAGCATTATATACGGACCTTTGTGGATTATTCCCAGAAACAAGGCTACAGGTGCTCCGTTCTCAACCATCTTGGAGCGCTACCAAACCTCGAGCTGACTTCCCCAAGGATGTTCACCTACGGTAAGCCACATGTGTTTGTTTTGAAACCCCCACTTTTGAATAGCAGTGTACAATGTTATATATATATATATAACATTGTACACTCCTGTTCAAAAGTGTGTGACATTTTATATGATTTAAATAATTTATTTATATACTTATATCTAAATAGACATATACAGCCACCACTGAAAGCTAATTTCTGTGTTGTTTGTCTATGGTTTATTATGTAACACTATGTTAAAGGTTGTACCTGGGAGTTTTCAGCCATGGTGGGCTACATTAAATGCACATTCCCACAAACTCAGCTCATTGTGGTGGGATTCAGTCTGGGAGGGAACATCGCCTGCAAGTACCTGGGTGAGAATCCAGCCAATCAGGAGAGAGTGCTGTGCTGCGTCAGTGTCTGCCAGGGATATAGTGCTCAGAGGTGAGACATCATTATTCAATTGTACACTTGATGTTGTGTTTTGAGTAGTGTTTTACATTTATTCATTTAGCAGACACTTTCATCCGAAGCGACTTACAAATGAAAACAATAGAAGCAGTTAAACTAACAATAGGACAACAACAATATGCAAGTGCTATGACCCTTTCCAGTTTAATCTAACGCAGAACGTGTCTTTTTTTATTTTATTTTTTATGATAATATATATAGAATAGAAGATGAAGTGTTATTATCAATGGATCAAGTGTTGCCGAAAAAGATGCGTTTTCAGCCGTTCCTTGAAAATAGCCACGGACTCAGTTTTCTATTCTATATATTTGTGTTTAGGGCTCAGGAGACATTTCTACAGTGGGATCAGTGTAGAAGGCTGTACAACTTCTTCATGGCAGACAACATGAAAAAAATAATTCTATCTCACAGGTTAGTCTATTCATTTATTGTGTGGCTATATTGGAAATTTGATTCTGATTTGTCAAACACTGCATTCTGGGGTCAATGCACAGTTAATGAATAATTATCACAAAATAAACCACTTCAGGATGATACAATAGTCTCAAAGAATGAACACGGTTTTTATTTCCATAGCATGTGTAACTAAGTCAAGTACATCTGTCCTGTAGGGGAAGTCTATTTGGTATGAGCTCTAGCAAAATGGAGTTTGCCGACCTCAGCCGTCTGTATACAGCCACCTCACTCATGCAGATTGATGACAACATTATGAGGTACTTCAAAAGCTTTCATTAGACAATTCTGACCTGCATTAAAACCAAGGATAGCTCAGTGTTTCATTTAGGACAACAGCCCAAAACTGTGATGGACTGCAGTTATGTACCTATAATGATTTTTTTTCTCTATTAGGAAGTTTCATGGACACAACTCCCTAAAGGAGTACTATGAGAAGGAAAGCTGTGTGCATTATATTCACAATGTAAGTAATATCATTGAAAGCGGGTCATTATTTGTCAGTTTTTCTGAAAACCATACTCTGTCTCTTATGCCAGATCAGCGTTCCTCTCCTCTTGGTGAACTCTTCAGATGATCCATTAGTCCACCAGTCACTGCTGACAATCCCTCGCACACTAGCAGGTTTTTAAATATTCAATTATTTATTTATCTATTATATTATATATTTTATTAACGTTTATCCACTGAAGGAGAGATTATGGATTATCGTAACATGCTTTCCATTTCACTTCTACATTTCAGTACTTAGTTATTTTTACTTTACAATTATTTTACATTAATTAAAGTGAGCCTATAATTATTTTCAAGGTTTCTAATTTTGTTTTGAAGGTCTGCTACAATAGGTTTACATGCATCCAAGGTCAAAAAAACACTTGAATTTTTTCATAATATACATTGCAGAATCACCTCTTTTCTCAGTGTCTGAAACGGTTCAATAAAAGATTCTCACTAAACCCCTCCTTTCTCTGCTCTGATTGGTCAGATGGCTCAGTCTGTTGTGATTGGTCTACCGCTTAAAGCGCATGCTGGAAACGAAACTCCATATGTATTACCATATGTGAATTTCAGCTCTGGATTCTTCCTCAGCACTTGTATAGACAGCGATACAAACAGTAACGATGGTGTCGCTTTTACCGTATCAATTCGAGCCATGTTGTGTGTGTATTGGCAGTAGCAAGTCTCTGTGCTTGCTCAGTGTAGCAGATCTATTCCGGCAAGACCAAACATATCAACATTGTCATATCCATTACATTGTCAAACACTCAGGGTTGTCATGACAGAAATATATTGCTCCTAGTTAAAGTTAACAAATGCATTAACTAATGTTAACCAATCAGACATTATTCTAAAGTGTTACCAACATTTCAGCACAGTAAAGCAAAAGGCCATGCGTTTTCGACACGTATGGCCTAATAGTGCTTTTAGGTGCCCATTAAGACTCTCAGAAATGTCAAGTCTAAGATCTTGCATTGGACACCTGTGCTGAATTTTTCAGGGCCATCTGATCCTTCCTCTGTGATTATTTATCAGATTACTGCCGTTAGCTTCTTCCTTCAAGCCTCGGGTGAAAGAGCCCTTATTAACAAGTCTGCCTTGCACAAAGGAAATATACGTCACTTAATCTTCAGCTCCTTGCACTGAGCTTCAACAGAACTTTAAAGTTGATGCATTTTTAAAGAGGCCTTTAACAGAGGCCTTTGCAACTTTGGATTGATTATTTATCCTGATTCTGATTCTGATAATAATATGGTCCATAATAGGATTGAGAACCGGTTGTTATTCTGGTTTAATGCGATGCACAAAAAAATTTATATATATATAACTTGGTTCTTTTTAGTAAATCGAAAAAATAATGCGCAACCAGTGTAATCTGATTCCCGAACAAATGCCTCTCGTGAGTCGGTTCTTTTTAGCGGATCAAAAGGTTGTTGCATAACCAGTGTAGTCTAGGGCTGGGTACCGTGTTAGGTACTTTTTAGGTACCGACCGAATTGCCTCGATACTACCGAGTATCGAAAACATGTCTTGTTTTTCGGTACCAAGTTTCGGTACCTAAGTGGTTAATCTCGTCAATGTCAGTGAAACAATAAACATGCATTATGATTGGCTGTGGCGGAAAAACACTAGTTTACACGGCTGCCCAGAGACGTGGCTCGTCGGTCGTCGCACGTGAGGCTGTAGTGTGTGTGTGTGTGTGTGTGTGTGTGTGTGTGTGTGTGTGTGTGTGTGTGTGTGTGTGTGTGTGTGTGTGTGTAAGCGTCCAACCCAGATAGATAGAAAATATGTGGAAATGATCAAAAGTGTACCTATGTACCCGAATCGATGCCATAAGCACACAATGCAATATTTTCGACAAGATAATTGCTGCCAAGACCGGTAACGCGGTCACGTTAAATCTGATAAGGCACTTAAAAGCGCACAGAATACACTCGAAAGTAGAAAGTTTATCAGCCTTCGACTACAAGAACTGGAGCGCTTCACATATAAACCAAAACTCAGCGTATAGGATACCTGCCTCACAGACATGAGAAATAGTTCTATATATGTTCAAAATATGTCTACTTTTAAACGAAACAATTAGAAACTAGAAAAAGTTCGTCGAGACAAACTTTAAGTTGGCTTGTGAAAGTTTGGACCAATAAGTTTGAAGAAGTTTAAATTAGTTTAAAGTTTAAATTAGTTTAAATTTTAAAGTAGTTTGAAGTTGAAATTAGTTTAAAGTTTAAAGTAGTTTAAAGTTTAAAGTTTAAAGTTTTAATGGTTTAAAGTTTAAAGTAGTTTAAAGTTTGAAGTATAGTTTGAAGTAATTTAAAGTTGCTAGGGTGTTTCTAGTGGGTTGCTAAGGTGTTCTGGGTGGTTGCCTGGCGGTTGCTAAGGTATTTTAGGTGGTTGCTAGGGTGTTTTGGATGGTTGCTATGGTGTTGCTTGGGTGTTCTACGGTATTTTGGGTGGTTGCTATGGTGTTGCTAGGGTGTTTTAAGGTATTTTGGATGGTTGCCATGGTGTTCTGGGTGGTTGCTATGGTGTTGCTAAGGTGTTGTAAGGTATTTTGGGTGGTTGCTAGGGTGTTCTGGGTGGTTGCTAGGCAGTTGCTGGGGTGTTCTGGTGGTTGCTAGGGTGTTGCTAGGGTGTTCTAGGGTATTTTGGGTGTTTGCTATGGTGTTGCTAGGGTGATTTAAGGTATTTTGGGTGGTTGCTAGGGTGTTCTGGGTGGTTGCTAGGGTGTTCTAGAGCATTTTGGGTGGTTGCTATGGTGTTGCTAGGGTGTTTTAAGGTATTTTGGGTGGTTGCTAAAAAGAAAGAAAGATTGAAAGAAAGATTAGAAAGAAATAAAGATAGATAGAAAGATTAGTTAGAAAGAAAGAGAGAAAGAAAGAAAGAGAGATAGAAAGATTAGTTAGAAAGAAAGAAAGATTAGTTAGAAAGAAAGATTAGTTAGAATGAAAGAAAGTTAGAAAGTAAGATTAGTTAGAAAGAAAGAAAAAAAGAAAGATTGAAAGAAAGATTAGAAAGAAAGAAAGAAAGAAAGAAAGATAGAAAGATTAGTTAGAAAGAAAGAAAGAAAGATTAGTTAGAAAGAAATAGATTAGTTAGAAAAGAAAGAAAGAAAGAAAGATTAGTTAGAAAGAAAGATTAGAAAGAGAGATAGAAAGAAAGATAGAAAGATTAGTTAGAAAGAAAGAAAGATTAGTTAGAAAGAAAGAAAGATAGAAAGTAAAATTAGTTAGAAAGAAAGAAAGAAAGATAGAAAGATTAGTTAGAAAGAAAGAAATATAGAAAGATTATTTAGAAAGAAAGAGAGAAAGAAAGAAAGAGAGATAGAAAGATTGTGTTCATAAGTGTATGAGTTTATAAGTTTATGAATTCATGAGTTCATAAGTGTATGAATTCATGAGTTTATAAGTGTACGAGTTTATGAGTTTAGAGTTTATAAGTTTAAATGAGTAAGAGTTCAGAGTTTATTAATTTATGAGTTTGAGTTCATAAGAGTTTGAATTCATGAGTTTATAAGTGTATGAGTTTATAAGTGTATGAGTTTATGAGTTTAGAGTTTATAAGTTTAAATTAGTCTAAGAGTTCAAGTTTAGAGTTTATTAATTTATTATGAGTTTAAGAGTTTAAGTGTAGATAGATAAGTGTCATAGATATATGAGTTTATTAGTTTAAATGAGTCTCAATGGCTCATATAGTATATAGAATGGCAGTTTGATTCAGTCTAGGGCTTCAAGGTATTTAGATTTGAATTTTTGACAGTTGGGGAGTTTGAAAATCTGAACATTCCGCCATGTTAAGTCAATGGGAGTTTTTTCCGACTTTGATCGTCATTTTTAGGAAAACCGTAAGTCCGATCAGTTAGAAAAGATATAGCATACCGAGTCAGAACAGTCTGAGTGTCTGTGCCGAGTTTGGAGTATGTGGAGTTAAAGCTCTAGGAGGAGATAGAGTTGTAAATTTTTGACAGAATAATAATAATAATAACTAGAAAAAGTTCGTCGAGACAAACTTTAAGTTGGCTTGTGAAAGTTTGGACCAATAAGTTTGAAGAAGTTTAAATTAGTTTAAAGTTTAAATTAGTTTAAATTTTAAAGTAGTTTGAAGTTGAAATTAGTTTAAAGTTTAAAGTAGTTTAAAGTTTAAAGTTTTAATGGTTTAAAGTAGTTTAAAGTTTGAAGTATAGTTTGAAGTAATTTAAAGTTGCTAGGGTGTTTCTAGTGGGTTGGTAAGGTGTTCTGGGTGGTTGCCTGGCGGTTGCTAAGGTATTTTAGGTGGTTGCTAGGGTGTTTTGGATGGTTGCTATGGTGTTGCTTGGGTGTTCTACGGTATTTTGGGTGGTTGCTATGGTGTTGCTAGGGTGTTTTAAGGTATTTTGGATGGTTGCCATGGTGTTCTGGGTGGTTGCTATGGTGTTGCTAAGGTGTTGTAAGGTATTTTGGGTGGTTGCTATGGTGTTCTGGGTGGTTGCTAGGCAGTTGCTAGGGTGTTCTGGGGTTGCTAGGCAGTTGCTAGGGTGTTCTGGTGGTTGCTAGGGTGTTCTAGGGTATTTTGGGTGGTTGGTATGGTGTTGCTAGGGTGATTTAAGGTATTTTGGGTGGTTGCTAGGGTGTTCTGGGTGGTTGCTAGGCAGTTGCTAGGGTGTTCTGGTGGTTGCTAGGGTGTTGCTAGGGTGTTCTAGGGTATTTTGGGTGGTTGCTATGGTGTTGCTAGGGTGATTTAAGGTATTTTGGGTGGTTGCTAGGGTGTTCTGGGTGGTTGCTATGCAGTTGCTAGGGTGTTCTGGTGGTTGCTAGGGTGTTGCTAGGGTGTTCTAGGGTATTTTGGGTGGTTGCTATGGTGTTGCTAGGGTGATTTAAGGTATTTTGGGTGGTTGCTAGGGTGTTCTGGGTGGTTGCTAGGCAGTTGCTAGGGTGTTCTGGTGGTTGCTAGGGTGTTCTAGGGTATTTTGGGTGGTTGCTATGGTGTTGCTAGGGTGATTTAAGGTATTTTGGGTGGTTGCTAGGGTGTTCTGGGTGGTTGCTAGGGTGTTCTAGAGCATTTTGGGTGGTTGCTATGGTGTTGCTAGGGTGTTTTAAGATATTTTGGGTGGTTGCTAAAAAGAAAGAAAGATTGAAAGAAAGATTAGAAAGAAATAAAGATAGATAGAAAGATTAGTTAGAAAGAAAGAGAGAAAAAAAGAAAGAGAGATAGAAAGATTAGTTAGAAAGAAAGAAAGATTAGTTAGAAAGAAAGATTAGTTAGAATGAAAGAAAGTTAGAAAGTAAGATTAGTTAGAAAGAAAGAAAAAAAGAAAGATTGAAAGATTAGTTAGAAAGAAAGAAAGAAAGATTAGTTAGAAAGAAATAGATTAGTTAGAAAAGAAAGAAAGAAAGAAAGAAAGATTAGTTAGAAAGAAAGATTAGAAAGAGAGATAGAAAGAAATATAGAAAGATTATTTAGAAAGAAAGAGAGAAAGAAAGAAAGAGAGATAGAAAGATTGTGTTCATAAGTGTATGAATTCATGAGTTCATAAGTGTATGAGTTTATAAGTTTATGAATTCATGAGTTCATAAGTGTATGAATTCATGAGTTTATAAGTGTACGAGTTTATGAGTTTAGAGTTTATAAGTTTAAATGAGTAAGAGTTCAGAGTTTATTAATTTATGAGTTTGAGTTCATAAGAGTTTGAATTCATGAGTTTATAAGTGTATGAGTTTATAAGTGTATGAGTTTATGAGTTTAGAGTTTATAAGTTTAAATTAGTCTAAGAGTTCAAGTTTAGAGTTTATTAATTTATTATGAGTTTAAGAGTTTAAGTGTAGATAGATAAGTGTCATAGATATATGAGTTTATTAGTTTAAATGAGTCTCAATGGCTCATATAGTATATAGAATGGCAGTTTGATTCAGTCTAGGGCTTCAAGGTATTTAGATTTGAATTTTTGACAGTTGGGGAGTTTGAAAATCTGAACTTTCGGGCCTTGTTAAGTCAATGGGAGTTTTTTCCGACTTTGATCGTCATTTTTAGGAAAACCGTAAGTCCGATCAGTTAGAAAAGATATAGCATACCGAGTCAGAACAGTCTGAGTGTCTGTGCCGAGTTTGGAGTATGTGGAGTTAAAGCTCTAGGAGGAGATAGAGTTGTAAATTTTTGACAGAATAATAATAATAATAATAATAATAACTAGAAAAAGTTCGTCGAGACAAACTTTAAGTTGGCTTGTGAAAGTTTGGACCAATAAGTTTGAAGAAGTTTAAATTAGTTTAAAGTTTAAATTAGTTTAAATTTTAAAGTAGTTTGAAGTTGAAATTAGTTTAAAGTTTAAAGTAGTTTAAAGTTTAAAGTTTAAAGTTTTAATGGTTTAAAGTTTAAAGTAGTTTAAAGTTTGAAGTATAGTTTGAAGTAATTTAAAGTTGCTAGGGTGTTTCTAGTGGGTTGCTAAGGTGTTCTGGGTGGTTGCCTGGCGGTTGCTAAGGTATTTTAGGTGGTTGCTAGGGTGTTTTGGATGGTTGCTATGGTGTTGCTTGGGTGTTCTACGGTATTTTGGGTGGTTGCTATGGTGTTGCTAGGGTGTTTTAAGGTATTTTGGATGGTTGCCATGGTGTTCTGGGTGGTTGCTATGGTGTTGCTAAGGTGTTGTAAGGTATTTTGGGTGGTTGCTATGGTGTTCTGGGTGGTTGTTAGGCAGTTGCTAGGGTGTTCTGGGGTTGATAGGCAGTTGCTAGGGTGTTCTGGTGGTTGCTAGGGTGTTGCTAGGGTGTTCTAGGGTATTTTGGGTGGTTGCTATGGTGTTGCTAGGGTGATTTAAGGTATTTTGGGTGGTTGCTAGGGTGTTCTGGGTGGTTGCTAGGCAGTTGCTAGGGTGTTCTGGTGGTTGCTAGGGTGTTGCTAGGGTGTTCTAGGGTATTTTGGGTGGTTGCTATGGTGTTGCTAGGGTGATTTAAGGTATTTTGGGTGGTTGCTAGGGTGTTCTGGGTGGTTGCTATGCAGTTGCTAGGGTGTTCTGGTGGTTGCTAGGGTGTTGCTTGGGTGTTCTAGGGTATTTTGGGTGGTTGCTATGGTGTTGCTAGGGTGATTTAAGGTATTTTGGGTGGTTGCTAGGGTGTTCTGGGTGGTTGCTAGGCAGTTGCTAGGGTGTTCTGGTGGTTGCTAGGGTGTACTAGGGTATTTTGGGTGGTTGCTATGGTGTTGCTAGGGTGATTTAAGGTATTTTGGGTGGTTGCTAGGGTGTTCTGGGTGGTTGCTAGGGTGTTCTAGAGCATTTTGGGTGGTTGCTATGGTGTTGCTAGGGTGTTTTAAGGTATTTTGGGTGGTTGCTAAAAAGAAAGAGATAGATTGAAAGAAAGATTAGAAAGAAATAAAGATAGATAGAAAGATTAGTTAGAAAGAAAGAGAGAAAGAAAGAAAGAGAGATATAAAGATTAGTTAGAAAGAAAGAAAGATTAGTTAGAATGAAAGAAAGTTAGAAAGTAAGATTAGTTAGAAAGAAAGAAAAAAAGAAAGATTGAAAGAAAGATTAGAAAGAAAGAAAGAAAGAAAGATAGAAAGATTAGTTAGAAAGAAAGAAAGAAAGATTAGTTAGAAAGAAATAGATTAGTTAGAAAAGAAAGAAAGAAAGAAAGAAAGATTAGTTAGAAAGAAAGATTAGAAAGAGAGATAGAAAGAAAGATAGAAAGATTAGTTAGAAAGAAAGAAAGATTAGTTAGAAAGAAAGAAAGATAGAAAGTAAAATTAGTTAGAAAGAAAGAAAGAAAGAAAGATAGAAAGATTAGTTAGAAAGAAAGAAATATAGAAAGATTATTTAGAAAGAAAGAGAGAAAGAAAGAAAGAGAGATAGAAAGATTGTGTTCATAAGTGTATGAATTCATGAGTTCATAAGTGTACGAGTTTATAAGTTTATGAATTCATGAGTTCATAAGTGTATGAATTCATGAGTTTATAAGTGTACGAGTTTATGAGTTTAGAGTTTATAAGTTTAAATGAGTAAGAGTTCAGAGTTTATTAATTTATGAGTTTGAGTTCATAAGAGTTTGAATTCATGAGTTTATAAGTGTATGAGTTTATAAGTGTATGAGTTTATGAGTTTAGAGTTTATAAGTTTAAATTAGTCTAAGAGTTCAAGTTTAGAGTTTATTAATTTATTATGAGTTTAAGAGTTTAAGTGTAGATAGATAAGTGTCATAGATATATGAGTTTATTAGTTTAAATGAGTCTCAATGGCTCATATAGTATATAGAATGGCAGTTTGATTCAGTCTAGGGCTTCAAGGTATTTAGATTTGAATTTTTGACAGTTGGGGAGTTTGAAAATCTGAACATTCCGCCATGTTAAGTCAATGGGAGTTTTTTCCGACTTTGATCGTCATTTTTAGGAAAACCGTAAGTCCGATCAGTTAGAAAAGATATAGCATACCGAGTCAGAACAGTCTGAGTGTCTGTGCCGAGTTTGGAGTATGTGGAGTTAAAGCTCTAGGAGGAGATAGAGTTGTAAATTTTTGACAGAATAATAATAATAATAATAATAATAATAAGTTTAAGTACAATATCAGTAAGTTGGCTCTCACAAGCCAACTTAATAAGTTTAAGTACAATATCAGTAAGTTGGCTCTCACAAGCCAACTTAATAATAATAAGTTTAAGTACAATATCAGTAAGTTGGCTCTCACAAGCCAACTTAATAATAATAAGTTTAAATAGGATTTCAGTAAGTTGGCTCTCACAAGCCAACTTAATAAATAGTTTGATTACCTAATCCATATAGGCGCGCGCGCGTTCACTGCTGCAGGGATGACGAGTCAGCATCGCAAATTCGCAATAATCATCTTTGCAGCCAACACGTTTAGTAAACACTTGTTCATTAATAAACAATTAAAATATCTCCTTGCTATCGTTTCCCGACACATCCATAATCATTAGGCTACTTTTGCCAGTGCTTTGCGCAAGCTTCATGTGTGCTGAGCGCGAGATATCCCGCACCCCAGTAGCCTATATTTAATTCAATTCACATTTATTTGTATAGCATTTTCACAATACATATCGTTTCAAAGGAGCTTTACAGAAAATGCATGTGTCTAAATTACAATTTAGAGTGATCTGTTATCAGGGGTGACTGTGTTTCATTGTTAAACAATGCATTAAGTTAAGGCAGAAACAATGAGCTCATTGAAGAAAAGAATACATGTTGTTAAATGATTAGGAAACATAGAAAACTTTAGCACTGGTGCTTTTCTACAGACTCAAAATATGAGGGTAAAAAAGTCAACAAACTGAAAAAATAAAAGTTTTTTTTTTAGGTAATGTTATATTGATAAAATTGGTATCGAAAAAAAGTATCGTTCAGGAACCGGTATCGAAGTCAAGGGTATCGGTATCGGTATCGATAATTTTGTTACGATACCCAGCCCTAGTGTAGTCTGATTCCCGTTCTTCGAACAAATACTTCTCGTGAGTCGATTCTTGTTAGTGAATAAAGAATCAGTGTAGACAACCAGTGTAGTCCAATTCCAGAACAAATGCCTTTCTGAGTCTTTTTCAAAGGATCATGACATTGATCTTTATTGATTTTTACTTTTTTATTTTTTTTATGTTGATGTTCTCTCACAATGTTAATGAAGTTTTTTTGCACAAAAATCAATATACAAGTCAGATCTTTTGAATGAATCAAAGCATATTGCCCAACCAGTGTATTCTGATTTCCGAACGAATGCCTCTCATGTACCGCTTCTTTTTAGTGAATTAAAGCAACCAGCGTACAGTTCCCGAAGCTTTTTATTTACAATAAAAACACACTACGACCACCAGTGTAGTTCGACTCTCTAATGAAAGACTCCTATTAGTCGAATCTTTTTAGCAAATCAAAAACATGCAATGCAGTAAGTAAAGTCCCATTCCTAAACTGATGACACTTATTTTTTTGAGGAATCAAACACATACAGCTTGTCAGTTTACATCTAATTGAAATTGACTTTTAAACCAGCGTACTTACAGAGTGGTCAGTGGTAGGCTAGTATTTTACATTGAGGAATGGATTGTTACCAAAGTTTTGTTTCTATTACATTTATGCTTCTTGTTAAAGACCCTTACTGTTTCCTCGCAGAAAAAAAGGAAAATGTGATCTTTGCGCTGACACTGCATGGAGGTCATCTCGGCTTCTTTGAAGGTGCTGTTCTTTTGCCTCATCCCCTTTCCTGGATGGACAAAGTCATAGTCAGTTACGCCAATGCTATCTGCCAGTGGGTGAAACACAGGCCACCGTGCCTCAAAGAAAAATAATGCAGTCTGCAACACAAAGCATGACACTTTCTGGAGTTTTGCTTGTTCGCTCTGAGTTGAGGATAGATGACGGGTTCTAAAGGTTTGACTCACCAGAGTTTGCTCTGACCTTCAAGAAGGAGTTCGAGAAAAAGCACATATAGTAATTTACACTGTATGTACGTTGAGTCAGATGTCAGTGGTGTATCGCTACAAGGCTGGACAAACTGTGCAGAGGGATTCCTTGCATGTTTTTAAAAAGGAACTTTGTGGAAAAACATATTTGGCAAGAGGAGATAATAAAGAGGTTTAAACTAGTAACTAACACAAGTTCACCAGCTGTCATTTACATAGTTTTTACTATACTATGTTGTCAGCGTATCTGTTTTCAATTCATTTTCGTGAGATGTTAAAATTGATTAGTTTGAAAATTATGTTAATATTTAGATAAGTTTACTAGAATTTGAAAGTTTGCACATACATTAAAATGGACCTAATTTTCTTTTGAATAGTCTTGCCTTTTTATTGACACTTTATTAAATTTTTAAATGTATCACTTTATTGCTGCTTCCGATGCACAATTATTTCCACTAAATGTAGTTTAGTGTTTGCTGTAGATGGGAGCGCAAACGATTGTAGCATTATTCATTTGTCTGGGAATGTTTCCTTCTATTTGCCTCTTTTATAAGCACTTTTTTTTTTTCTATGTGAATTGAGTTCGGTCTGCATTTATAACATGTCATATGTCCAGCCAATAATGGTGAAAATCTTTTCCTTTTCAATCTCTGTTCTTACTATCATTCTCTTTGTTGTGTTCTATTAGACCAATTATACATGTCCAATTATTTGCTTTAAATGTTACATTAAACCAAGGTAAGAACAATGACATATGGTGTTTTTATTGCACTCATCGTTTAGCCTTTTCACCTCACGTCTTGAATTGTCTTAGAATGATAACCATGTAAAATCCCTTCTCAACAGTATCTAACAACTGAAAACAGACAATATCTAATTCTAACTCATTTATGATTTTTAAGTACAATCAACTTGGATGTTTAGGTCATTTCAACTTAAATTACATTAAAATGTAACTTCAAATAATTGGTTGAATCTTGTATAACTCTAAAACTTTTTTAACTGAAACGACTTCAAAGTAGTTTAAATAATGAATGAGTTATAATTTATTTTGAGTTGCTTAACTTATTTTGATGAGTTAAAGCAATGTAAAAACATATGTTGTCAACCTATTGATCATATCATTTTCAGTGCAGTACAGTGCAGTATTCTTCAAAATATTTGTGGTCACCAGACTGTCAACCTCAATAAGCTAGAAGAACTAAAAAAAATTGAGGCAATCACTTGGGTCAAATTTATTAAGTTAATTTTAAGCATGATATAAAATTTAATTTTAGTTTTTACTCTCCTTTTGAGTGTCCTTTTTGTACCCTATTTGTGGAAAATGCCATAATTTTTGTCCAGAAAAAAGATTGATGTAGCCACTCAAGCACAATGTTTGACATTCCAAATGGATTTTATTTATTGTCTTTTAAAGGAAATACATGATAATGGATTAAAGTTGTCATTTAAAGAGTGCACTTTGTTGCTGTTATAACATAACTGTTATAATATAGAAAGTTATACATTTGGAACATCATATATTCTTGTAAATATGCTTTTACCATGAGAAACAACAGAAAAGTCTGGACTCTTCATCTGCCATGTGCTCCAAACGAATATCAATGTCTTGGGGTAAATTTGGAAACGGCCCTGCCCCAGATTAGCAAGGAATGTAAAACACTCTTATAGAAGGCAGAGTCACAGAGAACTAACAGATCTTATCTGTCTACATTCCTCTTTAAAGGTTGTATCAGTGATTTCAGGCCCAAAAATAAATGTCTAATCTTTCCTAACGATCCGCTAGCTGCCCGCCCCATAAGCATGCCGTCCAAAAACCGCGTCTCTGTAGGCAGCCTAGGCTCTGAGATCTGCACACAAAAACAAATGGGTACAACCATAGATATCATATGTCTATGGGTACAACCACCACTCAAAACCAAAATAAAGTGTTCCAACCAATCACTGACAGGGGCGAGTGTTGTGAGGTTTTGCGCTCGTGCACGGCTGGATGCGAAATCGGAGGAACACCCGCCCCTGTCAGTGATTGGTTGGAACACTTTATTTTGGTTTTGAGTGGTGGTTGTACCCATAGACATCATATGATATCTATGGTTGTACCCATTTGTTTTTGTGTGCAGATCTCAGAGCCTAGGGTGCCTACAGAGACGCGGTTTTTGGACGGCATGCTTATGGGGCGGGCAGCTAGTGGATCGTTAGGAAAGATTAGACATTTATTTTTGGGCCAGAAATCACTGATACAACCTTTAATGTCATCTGGAGACTTATCCTGTGAGGATGGCTGTTTGGAACGGGAAAATCTCTATGCTGCCGAGTTCACTCTCAGACAAAGCACATTCGATCATTCTGTAATACAATAACGTTACAACTAAAACAACACACTGCCGCATTCTGGTACAGTGACGGATAAAAAGTGCTCAGTCAAAAAGATGTGCTGCTGTGACCTTGCCATCATATTTCAGGCCTTTCCCATCAAAGTCCGAAGGCAGGATTTCAGCATCAAACTCCTTGTAGTAGTTCTCCAGCTCATCACCGTGGACAAACACCTTCAAAGACACAATAAGTCAAAATCACGGGAGTCCATCATAAACCATTATTTATACATTCATTATTTGCAATAAACACCATTTACCCTTTCCAGCAGTTTGCTCTTCATCAGGGGTTTGACCACATTGTAGGTGGTGGTGAAGTACCAGGGCTGGTGGATAAAGTGCACTGCTTTGAAACGTGCCGGGAAGGAATCCTGCCATACAGAAACCGAAATTAAATGTAAGCAATTTAGCATATGTAAAGATTGACATACATTTAGAGTGTGTTAACGGTGCACTCAATGTTGTTTTAATGTAATCTTGGAGTTACGCTGACACCTAGTGGCGTAGTTGCAGCATTGCATAGAAGCAATTTTTCAGTTACTGATTTTATTTTAGGTTATTAGCAGGTGGCATAATGTAATAATACCTGTCTTTTTGAATTTCACATGGTTAAGTTTGGTATTTTTAATGCAAAACAAAGAGGTTGAATTTTTATGTAATAATATTTTGATTAAAGGCAAGTTTTATTTTCACAAATGTAGATTTGTTAAAGTTGCTCTAAGTTTTGTGGGATTTAAAAATGATTTGAATTTGTATTTTAATAATTAAAGCAGTTTAAAAAGGAATACCTGAAACTCTCTAAATGATATGCAATATATATTGATTAACTCCCCTTAATTGTAATTAATTTTAGTATTTATTTATTTTTCTCTTTCAATGAATGCTACTTGGATTTATTGTAATAAAAGTCACCTGCAACATGTCCACCATTTTCTTCAGCTCTGTGGGTTTGATGCCGGAGGCTTGCTGCATGGTGAAACCCTTGAAGTTTTCAATGATGCAAAACCCGTTGATCTGTGTCTCCTCGTTTTCTAGAAGCTTCTCCAGGATCACACAATAGGCTCTGAGGATCTGTAGCAAATACAATATCAATACATAAAGCAGGCTTAGTTTTGTGTTTCAGCAATGAAAACATGCCATTTTCTACTATACAAATAAATAATACAATATATTTTTATTTAAAAAATCATTTAAGTAAAAAAAAAAGAAAGAAATATAATACATGATAAATATAAATACAAAAAATGATCAAATATTCAGAAAAATTGTGAAATATGTTATTAAAATATAAAACAATTAGTTTCTATTTACATATATTTAAAGTGGAATTTATTCCTGTGATGGCAAAGCTGAATTTTCAGCATCATTACTCTAGTCTTCAGTGTCACATGATCCTTCAGAAATCATTCTAATATACTGATTTGCTGCTCAAGAAACATTTCTTATTATTATCATTTCTTATTATATTCTTATAATAATAATAATAATATATTATTATTAACTTTCAACAGTTATGTTGAAAACTGCTTAGTATTTCTGTGGAAACCATAAACATTTTTCAGGATTCTTTGATGAAAAGAAAGTTCAAAAGAACAGCATTTATGGGAAATATAATGAACAATGTAGAAGTGTTTACTGTCACTTTTGATCAATTTAATTTGTCCTTGCTAAATAAAAGTATTAGTTTCTTTTTTTTCTTCTTTTTTTAAATGTCACTGACCCCAAACTTTTGAACGGTAGTGTGCATTTTTTTAATACAATAAAAAAAAAGGGAAATCAATCATACAATCATTCTACCAGTTATTTTTTAAAAATCACCTCATCAAAGGTGATCTCCTCATAGTCCCAGTTCTCTATGTTGAAGAGCAGCACCACACGGCCGTATTTATCTCTGCTCGACAGGATCCCTGGGTATCCGGCCTCAATGGTGCTGCGGACAGCCTCAGGGGTCAAGTTTTCAAAGAGCTCAGGGTAATCCCTTCTGAAGCGCACATAACCTTTAAGACAATAAAACCAATAGTAATCTGTAATACCAATAGTCTGTTTTAGGGCGAGTAGCATTCAGGTGGCACAATCATAAACCTATCTGACAAAACTGCTTACCCTTCATGAGTTCATAGGCCCTGTTTATTTCATATTTCCTGGCACGAATGAACCTCACCAGCACGCCATCGGCTTTCCCCCCAAAAGTGTCCTGAACACCTTTAGCAAGTTCGTCTCCAGAATCCGCCTTCTCTTTAATAATACCTCTCAGTTCCTTTACGGCTGACACTCGTTTCTCATCCGTCTCATTTAGCTCATCTTTAGCCTACAATGACATCACAAGTTAAAAATGCAGCATTTGTTATTAGTCAGAATGTGCAAGTATGCTTACTTGTTAGCAGATGCTAGTTCATGTTGTAATTAGATTTTTACATTTTCTCAAAAAATCTTGAGTCACCATGATGCTGGATGTTTGCTAGGTTGTTACTAGGGTGTTTTGGGTGGTCACTATGTGGTTGAAATATAACAATAGCATCGTTTGACTGATAATAGCAAACAATGCTAATAGTGAATTAGCTATAGAAAATTCATGTTTAGACAGCTAAAATGTTGAGTTCAGTGTAATTGAGTTTATATACATTCAAACTTTCGAAAGACTTGCTCACACCTTCTGCACCGTGTGGTCGGGTATTTGTTCAGAGGATCCGAACACCGGCCCGTGATCTTTGACGGTGAGGTGCTCCAGTTTAGCCCTGAGGGCCTGCTCCTCCTCGGACACCATTCGGAATGATCCACTCTACAGAAAGTTATGGAGAAGGACTCATGAAAACAGTCTAATCCTGAGTTTGAAGCAAACACTTTACTTTAGTAGCCCTAATCAATGGAAGCTAGTGTGGGCCAATGCTAAGCTCACTCACATGAATTGCATAAAGCCTTGTAAACTGGGTCTGAGATTGGGGATAAGCCGCTAATGTTCATAGTTCTATCCCTGTACTAAACGGCTTGTTCTTAAAACATTTGTTCACCAAATGAGTGACGGTTTGGAGGAAAGGGGGCGAGATCACGTTGTGTGACATAAAAGGGACTTAAGACTTTAGATTAGTGGGAAATTTAATGGGAAAAGTTAATAAAACAGTTGTAAAAGTTCTCTATTATAATAACATGATGGTTTTACATCTTAATGTGAAAACATAAGACATAACAAAACTGTACTTACAACAACAGCCATTGCTTCAGATGCTCAGTGCAATGTTCTGTGGAAAGAGAGATATTTATCACACAAAAAATGCTTCCAATCCAACAAAAAAGTTATGACAATGGTATCACAGTTTTTCTAAACCATGAGAAATTCTAACAGTTGAGTGACTTTGTAAAACGTCTATCATCATGACAAAGTTGTTCTGCTATACTTAACATTTAAGAAAAACACTAATTACTTTGATTAACCAAATTTTGTACGAAAAAAAAGAGAAAATGTTCATCACTGAAAGTTTTCATTTTGATGTTCAGGACCCCTAAACATGATGATTCCCATTGCAAGGCAGAAATGTATTTCATAAAATGTTATATAAACAGGGAAAAAACAACACATAATAAAGACAACATGCTGTTTCTGAAATTAAATAAATGGCTTTTATATTGTCATCGTACTAAAGGAAAATAAATTATAGAAATGTAATACTAAATTCTTCACATAATATTTTAAATAAGTATATTTACCCACTTTTAGACTAACGAAATACCAAAATAATAAAAAAATAAACAAAACAAATACGGTTTTTTTCGTAATGAAAGATTGTTTTCTTATGTCGTATTGTTAAAATTAGGGCTGTCAGTCAGTATAATATAATTGTGATTAATCTCATGATTTGTGTAGTCTTCAGAAATAAAAATTAAACAATATAAATAATAATTTCAAATATTATTGGTATTACTTTGTAAGTCGTTTTAAACTCACCATTAAATAAAATACCAAAATACTCAAACAAATGAAATCAAATAAAACTGATTTCTTATTATTAAAAGATGGCTTTCTTAAAAAAAAGAAGAAAAAAAGAAAGAATACAAAGTTGACCTCATTACAATCACCAACACTTTAAAAAGTAAGAATTATCCATCCATCATCGTTAATAATATATTAAAATATTCTAAAGCATGAACAACAAAACAAATCCCATGCTATCCTAGGCAGGAATTGACACTTACCTGCTCAAGCCACCAGAACTGAGTGAGGTGATGAACAGGTGGCTTTAATAATTTGTAGTGTGACCCCTGATGGATTAACAGCGTCATATGGGATTATACAGAGCAGATTTGATGTTAATCAGCGAAAAACATTGAGAAAAGGAGCAAAGAGAACATTGACCAATAGCCTGGAGCCAATAGCATCATGGCTCTAATATTTTAATCAAGAGACGCCTTCCCCCACCCCAAACCTTGACTGAAGAAAAATATAGCATTCACAAAGAGAGTGGACAGGAATGTGTCAAAGGTATTAGAGGTTAATAATATTCGAGGTTAAATTAGGAGGATTTGGCAATCCATGGACAAATAAGATTTGACAGCATTCCAGAACCAGTGAAAAATATGTGCTGGTAACGTGAACGGTGTCTGGAAATAGACCTTGAGTTGAGACTTTAAACTCAAAGCTGTGTTCTCACATGTCATGTCAGGATATAGATGTAGGCATTTTCACTAGAATCCGATTAGAAAATAGTTATAGGATAAACAATGCATATATAAGACTCCACACATCAATCCTTTAAGAAAATCAATATAAAATTATAGTCAGCAATTACAATTATTGACAGTAAGTCCAGGATATTTAGGTTAAAAAAAATTCACAAAACGTTATACAAAACATCTTGCAGTTTTTAAACTAGGTAAAAAAATAAAATAGATGGAATTCCGATTTTGACATTTAGTAATTAAATCTTATATATTAATATATAAGAATATGTTTTGCTTTTGTTTTATATTTAGAGAGAATTCTCTATGACTGCTTTGGAATGATACTTATAAATGCTGAATTCAAGAGGGTTGAAATTCAACCCCTGTTGTTGAGGATGGACCAAGAGTTTGGGCCATATATGTTTCATAGGGCACAAATCAGTACTAATTTTTAAGTTGTAAGTATGTGTGAGCCCAGAATGCCTCCCACGTCACTACAATGTTTCCCAGTGATACATTGGCCGGTGGGGTGGCTTTAATCCCTTAAAGCAGGATTTAGCCTTTGAATGTGAGGGTCTGTGTTACTAAAGCAGTGGGATTGCAGCACAATGGTCGTCTCTGTGCAACAAGAGCTCAGTGTCTCAGTTCCACGACTGTTTTGTAAAGGCAATGACACACAAATAGTGGAAAGACAATACATTTGATGATGTGTTATTATGCAGGTATATGTGTAAACTATATTGTTTCAGCCAAAGCAGAATATTTAGACCAATGAAGAACTTTTAAGACCTTGCTTCCATTACATCATAGTTTCAATCTAACCTTTGTCATGTGCCAGTTAAAGCTTACATCACACTGTAGTCCGTGTACAGAATTAAAAGCAAAATACTAGATTCAGGGTTTTGAAATGTACATCTTGACAATACAACTACTGTGAGAGAGCAGAGAAACACCACCTAGGTCAAGAGAGTGACACGATATTCGGTCGGACCAAAAAAAACATATGCTTTTAGTCACAGGAAAGCTTGGATGGCACAAGTGACCCCTGAAGAGTCATTGAGATGGCATAGCAGCAGTGTGAAGCACAAACGGGATGGCGAAAACTGAATTAGGAGCATTGTTACTTTGGGGTTGTCCGTGACAACCTTAACTTAAATTATTCATGTAATCTTTGGGAGTTCCGATCATCTTGAAGACAAATATGAACACTACCTCTGAAATCAAATGATTAGGCCTACATTATAATCCTAAAGAGTTGACGTCACAAGCCAACGATATTATAGATTTACAGTTAAACTCGATTGTGTTTGTTAACATCTAATCATATTGCATACAAAGTCTGCAAAGACACAACATTCAACAAAAACAAACCTGATGCATGTATAATCTACAGCACAAATGACAGTTAAGGCACGGTCATATTTACTGTTATTTGGCAAATGTTCATGAGTGAAATCCAATTATTTCAATAGTAAATTTGGAATTTACATGCTAATCCACATGCAGATTTCACTTGTTCAATTTCGCCACATAGACCGACAGTAATTTCTTTGTATGAAAGCGACAGTGTTTTTTCAGCTAACGTTTGGTCGCTAATGAATTAGTTTAAGAGTAATTTCGTATCCATAATCTTTATTTAGACATTTTTGTATTTAAACTCTTGACATGAAAGTGTTTTCAGGATGAAAAGCATAGTCAATGTAACAATAATGCTATCTGCAACTCCACAGAAAGCATAATTATTGATATCATAACAGGTTGATAACATTGATCATACAAATGAGAAACTCAAAATGGAGTTAATCCCTAAAATACAGACTGTGTAGATTCAAAAAGCTGTTATTAACTTTAAAATCCCTTTATGAACATTATCAACTTTTACAGTCAAAGTTTAAGTTATTAAATAAGTGTTTCAAGTGCAATATTACAGTTCAACAAATTACACTTCCACCTTTCCTTAATGGATGTTAACATGTCAAATTTGAGGTTTAAATAACATTAAACAACAAAGACGATTCCTGGCATTGAGGTTGGCATCGTTATCCTAACTCTTGGTCTCGGACGCTCCAGTCCATCAAACTTTCCGTCCAGCACTGGTCTTCCACCATCAAACTTTCTTTCCAGTACTGGTCTTCCACCATCAAACTTTCCGTCCAGCACTGGTCTTCCACCATCAAACTTTCTTTCCAGTACTGGTCTTCCACCATCAAACTTTCCGTCCAGCACTGGTCTTCCACCATCGAATTTTCCGTCCAGCACTGGTCTTCCACCATCGAATTTTCCGGCCAGTACTTGTCTTCCACCATCGAACTTTCCGGCCAGTACTGGTCTTCCATGTAGTGCTCTATGGAGTTGTCAGGGTTTGAATTACGGTCCGTGTTTGAAACCCAGGACAGGATGCATTTTTCCCACTCGTCCCCTACCAGCTTGTACAGGTCCATGGCAGCACGAGAATCCTCTACAGAGCAGTGACCCATCCTGCCAGTCTGAGAAAAATATCCAGTTTGTCAACAAGCAGCAAGCAAAGAAAAAATGTAATATAAACCAAGCCTGATGTCCCCACTTTATCTCATTAAAATGACCTGGTCTTACCTGTATGGTCCTATTAAGAAGCGTCTGAGCCAGTTTCTTCAATGAGACTTTGCATTTTTCAGCAGCATTATACAACTTTCGCAGCAAGCTACAGGAAGAGGTATCCCTAATCATTCGTGCCGGGACAGAGATGTCAAGCACCAGGAAGTCATTAAATAAGGCATGGCCAACAATAATCTTCTCTTTGAGGATGTTGGCAATCTAGGAAAAAAAAGAGAGCACATGGTGTTATTTCAGTCATATTCTATGAAATTCAGTAGTCGTTTATAAGCAGGGCTCAACAATGATGTTATGGAGTTACATTTAAACGGTATAATATCCAGCTACAACTAGGCTATATTGAAAATCAATAATGTAACTAGTGTATAAAAAGGTATACATATTTTTAAACTTAAAATGCATTTAGAATTTATAGAAATATATAAAATATATTTTAAAATAGCTACCGTAAATTGTAAAAAGGAAACAATATTAAATCCAATATAAATAGGGTATAAATAAATATTTAGCAATATAATAGATAAATACAAATGATATATAAAAAATACTAATAAAAACGAACAAAGTATATATTTTTTTTAACTATTTCAAATAAAATATCTATTATCACTCATTACTAAATTATTAACATGCTACGGTTAGATTTTTTCCTGAGAACCATTACAACCCTACAATTTATTCTATTAATTATTAATAATATCTTTTACTTAATTTAATAGTATTATATAAATATCCATTCCCTTTGTTTTTACATTTTTGTGCTTGGACCAGTGAAAATATCGACAAAGCAATTAAAAATCTGAACTACTGGTCTCAATGAGCCAGCAGGAAAAAAAATCCTTATAGTTCAAAATTACAACACATTGTAAACACACCTACACACACACACACACACAAAAAAGTAGACCTAATAAACCCACAAGAACAGAATACAGGGGTTTAAAGAGAGTGCCATCTCACCTCATTTTGAGCATCCTCAAAAGGCACTGCTTGTGCTAAATGATGTTTTCTAATGCCACTCCATCTTGTGCGGTAGTCTGTGACTGGATGCCGAGGTAAAATATATTTGTCATATATAACACTACCATAATAATTTACAATACTACAGCGTGCCACTTCACTACACCGACCACCAGGTCCAGTGCCGACCATTTCACAGTCCAAAGCTACTAGCCTAGAGTGGTCTATTCCCACACATGGCGAACTCCTGCCACTAGTAGGAGGGCTTGTTTCAGATGAAAAGCCACTGTCCACTTCCCAGCTGTCAGTGAGAGGTAGTGTAGACTCAGCTTCACTAGTCAGTGTATGAGGGGTTATTCTAGGCCTTTTGAATTGCACATGATTTGACTGTTCAGATACAGATTCCAAAACATCTCCATGTTCAACACTCCCCGTCTTGTTTTCCAGAAGCTCATCTGACTTTCTTTTCTTTCCTCTTTTTTGGTCACATGACAATTCAATGGTGGAATCTTTTATTTTATTCTTTTTCCATCGTTTCCATCTTTTAGCTTGATGAGAAGCAGTGGTTGTTTCTTTGTTTGAGGCTGACAAGTTTCGGTCCACACCATGGCTGGTGATGTATTTCCAGGGTAAAGCAGACATTATGTCAGCATGTAGCTGTTAAAAAAAGAAGTTACTTCTGTCAGTAAACATTTGTGGATGATGTAGCATACGTTGTAAGTCATGACATTAAATCTCTCAAATAAATGACAAATAATATCAAGATAACAGTGCAATCTAGCAATCAATCAATGCAGCTAGCAAGTTCCTAAGTTTGATTCCAACTCCAAATTTGATTATATAAAAATTATGAAAAGAGTAGATGGTAATTTAGCACTGGCTAGCTAATCATTTAGCAAAGAAACAACGTAATTTATCGGGTTTACGTGTGATAACAAAAAATACCTGACATAATATAAGATTTTAAAACATCCCGACAAAAAAAATCACTTATTCGATTTGTAAAACCTTGATATTTTCACACAACAGCACCGTTAGCACATACCCTGCTTGCGTACACGTGGACCCGGTTAGAAGCAGGGAGAACATGCCGAGACAAGACCAAAATCCCGCGATTTGATTGGACGGCCCGTTTGGACGGCATTGGATTCTGATTGGTCAAAACAAATGCCAGCACAGAGCTCCTCCCTCAGGATCTTCCAGGCTTGTTTTGTTGTCGAAAATAAATTGATGTAAGGTTGTTTTGTATCTCTGTAACTCGATATGTTAACTTGGCGTTAGAGACCAGATATTTTCTTTCTGAATGTAAGTCAATTAAGTAAATGTTTTACTATGCTGAATAAACAGCTGAGAGATAAATGACAATAGTAACAAAGAACAGTAGGCTACAGTCTGAAGAAATTTGAAGGCTAGCAAGAAACTAAAGTAAAAATAAGCAATAGGCTATAACTCTATATTTGACTAGATACAGAATTCATCGAAAAAAATATTATTATTATTATTATTATTATTATTATTTTACTCCTCTATTATGTGATATTGCATTAAAGTTGTGAACGTGTTTCAATATAGTTTGGCTACTTGGCACTAGCCATACAGCAAAGAAATCCGCTTTTTACGTTTACCAACATAACGGAAATAATATTGCATTATATTACAATGAATAAACTGCTTTTGTGTGGAAACACCTCGTCGCATAACTGACTACAGGTCTGCTTAACTTCAACATATTGGCATTGTGTATTAATTTTAATGTGAGTCATATTTGGGATAGCCTATAGCCTACAATAAAACAGTAGCTGTTTGAAAATTAAATATGGTAAAAAATTGTGTGACAGGAACGATTCGTTTTACTTAGGTATTACACATTCACTTCGGCTCAATTCGGAGTAGTGTAATCACTGAGCATAATACAAAGTTTTAGAAATGCGTTAAATGTATAGGCTAGTTTGAACCTAATCTGCCGGTTCAGTTTGGATAAAGAGGTGCAATGATATGATGAAATGTGTGCATTTGTGAACCCCTTGAAATCAATAACCACAAAATAGCTTTACAGCTACAGTTTTGTAATGATAAAACATTGTATAAATGTAGCATTGTGATGTTTTGCTTTTCTGATTTGTTTTACTTCTTTAAGTTCTTCGGACTGGTTGTTCAAATGAGCATTCTCCTGGACTGGATACCATTGGCTGAGGACTGAGTTTTATGTGCTTGTGTGTCTGACCTTTTTTCTCTGAATGAAGTTTTATCATGATGATCTCAGCTGTATTTTGCCTCTGAATCATGAACACTCTGCTTGTTTATTTCTTTTATTTCCCAGACCCAGATGTACATCAGGGCTTTTCTGGATAACATGAGTCAACAGGAAGTCAAGGCATATTTCTTCCCTCTGAGATCACCGAGGATGATCACAACAACAATAAATATTATTAAATGGAAAGTTCAGCCAAAAAGAAATTCACCCTCAAACTTAAATTACTTTCTTCCTTCCATGGGACACAAGGAAAAATTTTGAATAAAATAACCTACTGGTTGTTTTTTTTTCGATACAGTTATGAACTGAACAGGAATTTACATATAATTATAATAAATGATTCTTCAAAAACTTCAGAAAGAAAGTCATATGAGATGGATGGAACAGCATGAGGACGGCTGCAAATCATGATACAAAACATATGACCGAGCCCCCACTAGATGGCCTTGTCCTTCTTCAAACCAAAGCTGTTCACTTACACTGATTGGATGGACATGGGCCAACCTCCTGAAATCACAATTAATCCTCTTAGAGACAACAAAACTCTTACTCGCCCAATCCGCTGCGTCTTTCCAATGTGCCCACCCTTTTCTCCTCTCTCCATTTACCCTCCCCACTTTTATGAACCCACTGTGTGGAGAGATTGTAATCCAAGTGGATTACACTGTAAATTGGGTGATGGAGGATTGCACGCTCTGCAAGTGAATCTCAACTGCACTAGTGTGCTTGCCTTTCGTTTGATTCATATATTATAACTGGGATTAAATTGTGCCAAGAACCATGGTACTTTGGAAAACACCTTTCAGATGTGATGCTTTGCAGATGACATGATGGAGAGAATCCTAAAATATTGAGATCATGTTTGTCTGATTTGAACAAGAAGGAAGAAGGACTTAATGATAGCATTAAGTGGATTATTTGGATTATCGGTATCATCCCGAATATGAGAAGCATTGATTACTCAAAGCAGCCCATTGGGAGTTTGAGAAGTTTCTGGAAGATCTGAGCATGATTAGAAGTCTTCTGGCGTGGATCTCAAGGCCCTCCAAGAACTTTTGGATGTGCAAATTCAGTTGATGAGGAGCTCAGAAAGGTCGTAAGAGACTTTTGAAACCATTTAGGCCAACATGAATGGAAGTGAGTGGAATGGAAGTTGGGTTTTAGTCGTCTTACTGGAATAGTGGATTCTTTGAAACGCCGTCTCATGACTTCACCATACAGATGTGGCTTTTAAGCGTAGATGTCAGCATCATGTGTCACATCAGAAGGTCTTCCTGGGTCACATTCCTCATGGTTTACACAGGCTGGCTGTGTATTTGTACACATGCTCAAATGAAGATTCCACCTGAAACGTAAGATTCACCTTAATTTAATCTATTCCATCCTTATAGGCAAATCCCTGTTTCATTTTCAGTGAAAACAATAGATGTTAAGTTTGTTTGATGTATTTTTGGGAAAAAGTTACTATTTATTATATAATATTAGGCTACTGTTTTGTTTCTATTGTGTTTCTATTCTGTTACTGTCCTGTTTTATTTGATCAATGGTTTGGTAGATACTTGTAAGACCAGACAGACTATTATAGGGTCTAATTTGCTCTGTGCCATCTTCAGTTTCATGCACATTAGAAGAAAGGAGGAGAAATTGCTCTGAGAGTTGTATGATAATTTTTAGTAATTCCCTGATTGCCTGAGTTTGTTGAGGTGTAAAATTCAGTTCTCATGAGGCTTGGAAGTCGTTCAGTGCAATAGCAGATGGCAGACACTTTGCGACATACACAAGCTAAGCAGCTGTGAAAATATTTTAAGGTGGAGATGCAAGATATTTTGAGTGTGTATACACAATTCCTTCATTACTAATCCAGAAATTAATCATTTTGTAATTAGTATCTATATAATTTATATAATGATTATATGACTTTAAATATAAATAAATAATTAAATTATTATTGAAAAGTGTAAACTATTTGTATAGTACAGCCAAAAATGAACATAAACGAACAAAATGAACAACAACTAGTAGGTAAATATCCTGACTTGAAGTGGCTCTGTTTGATACACTCATGGATCACACCAGCTCGTTCACAGATGGCAATACAGGCCACAGGCCCTGTGCACAAAGGAATATCACTGGATTTGAGCTTTTGAGTACTGATAATGTTATTTTCATGCATAAAAATTATAGTTTTATAACAATATGTGTACTAGACCAGCTCAGCACGTAACACCAAGCATATTTCATGACTAGGCCAGTGCATCTGTGTTTTAAGGATTTATTGCTGAAAACTGTTTTTCTCTTGACCTTAATCCCAATGTTTATTTTTAGATTTTTTGGATTTATATAACTACAACAATTCAAGGACAAAATAGTTCCACTGCATTTAAAAAAAAATAGTGTCATTAATATTTAAAAATAGATGTATTAATAATATAAAGTTTGGAAGTCTCTTATGCTCACTAAAGCTGCGTTTACTCAAGCAAAAATACCGTAAAAACAGTAATATTATTTCAGTTTCAAAAAAATGTTTTCTACTTTTGTATATTTTAAAGTGCAATTTATTCATGTGATGCAAAGCTGAATTTTCAGCATCATTACTCCAGTCTTCAGTGTCACATGACCCTGCAGAAATCATTCTAATATGCTGATTTGCTGCTCAAGAAACATTTCTTATTTTTGTCAATGTTGAAAACAGTTAAGCTGCTTAATGTTTTTGTGAAAACTGTGATTTTCCCCAGGTTTCTTAAATGAAAAGAAAGTTGACTGAATAAGTAAAATTTGTTTTCAAATAAATTATTTTATACAGCACCATATTGCACTTTTATTCCTAAATTTTGCTTATGCAGGGGAAAAAAAAAAAATCTTCTTGGTTGCTTCCTAATCGGCTGGGTTGTCCTTGATTCCCTGTTGATTTCCTTCTCTGTAATAGTATCAGTATCCGCCACATTGCCAAGCTATTAACACAATTCCCTAGCCTTCGTGATGATCCCAGACTCCTTCAGGTCAACAGAGATTCTTCAACATAAGACTGATGACGTTAAGACAGACTGACCAAGATCTCAACTCTTATGACAAAATGCTGACAAGGCTCTTTATATGACTAACCACAATGCTCCATTTGGTATTTTGTGCCCTGTACATCAAGCATGACAGAGATGTTTTATTATAGACTGTATATTTGTGGAGTTTATATCATTTACAGTGACCTCATATGCACTTTTAATGTAAAGGATTGTTTGAGTTTGGATTGCAAAGTCTCCATTCACTGTCAATGGTCAAAGATCAATAGATTACTTGGAATCCTATCAAGTGATTATGGGCCACCTGCAAACTAAGACAATTATGTATATTTATAGACCGAGAGATGGGGGGGTTGATCAAAGCAAATGTAGACATTTGTTTAATAATTTTAAGTTTACCAGGGGAATTTCAACTATATTTTTTTGCTGTGTGCCTACCTAGCTAACACCCAGGGAACGTTCACAGAACTTTAGTTATGTTCTGGCAAGCTTCTTTTAAAGTTATGAATAAAGTTTCAGAATATTTATAGATCATTCGAAAATGATGCTCCCATAATGTTTGCAAAATTATAATATGGAATGTTCCCTTAACATTTACATAACCAAGAAAAAATAAAGTTTTCATAACTTAATGGGAACGTTAGCAGAACATTGTTTTAGAATATATTTTTCTGGGTAAACACTCAATTTAATTTTTTTTATCTCTAGGGTTCAAAAATGGGCCATCACCCTTTCAGAGCAAATCAATGCCATTGCATCAAAATATTCAGGAGCTGCTCTATTACAAAAGGTAAATATCAATGAAATTGTAAACTTTCCCAGTCCATTTAAAAAAAAATGTTTGTCATATTAATAGTCAGTAAAATAAAGGAGCTAATAATAATGACTTTCTTGCTGCATTCTTTTTTGCATATTTTCATTAAATAAAAACAAATTGTTCTTGAAAAGCAAAATGCTAAAACCATTCTCTCTGTTCGTCCAGAAACTCAAAGATGTTGAATCCATCATCAGAATAGAGGAAGTGGATGGAGCTCGATTAGTGCTGGAATTTTCAGATGAAATCGAGAGAATGCTTGGCAGCAAGATGAAGTCTGTGAAGGTCAGTGTAAGGTGCTCATTTCTTTTTTAGATTGATCCTAATTTTTAAGACTCTGATTCACAGTTTAGTGTTATTTTTTGAGGAACTTTGGTTTGAACTCAAAACAATACTGTTCTCTTTTTCCTCAGAGGCTCGCAGACACAGCTGAGGATGCCGACCTGTATCATGAGTTTAATGCATCTTTAAAGGTAAAAAATCATCAAAATAAAACTGATTTGGTATGTAAAGCTAATTGTAAAATTATGCCATAAATATCACTTATTAAATTGAAATGAATTAAATAAATAGATCATTAAAATATTTTAGTATATAAATAGTACATTTATATAATACATATATTAAATTAAGTAAATGCAATTATTGCATGGATATTTTTGTTCTATATTTTTCTATCAGTTTGACTACTTTAATTCATTATTGGTGAATACTATGGATGAAGAAGGAAATTTCATTGAACTTGGAGGCGAATTTCCATTGGAGGAGAATGAACATTTCAACAAGCTGTCAGTCAACACTTTAATGAGTGACATCCAAGTTCCAACTAATGTGTACAACCAAGGTATGATAGCAATGATGAGAATCTCCACTGGCTTTGTATCCGATTTAAACACTGGTTAATCAACAGGGGAAAAAAAACACTGTTATTTTGAACTTTTGACTTAATTAAATCTCATAGTTTTCGATGCCTATTTTGTCCAAATGCAATATTTATACATCTAAAACTAATTTGCGTCGTGTTTATTTGCAGATCCAGACATTCTTAATGGAGTGTACATGTCAGAGGCATTGAACGACATCTTCATCAGTAACTTCCAGAAGGATCCCACTCTCACTTGGCAATATTTTGGCAGCTCAGCTGGCTTCTTCAGACTCTATCCAGGTTTGATCAATTCTGCTTTCAAGAACATTGTTTCATATTGAACTTCAACAACTAAAAGAAATTGCACTATTAATGTAAAACATATTTCGTTTTGCTTGTCTTTTTACCTTTTAGGAATCAAATGGACCCCTGATTCTAATGGCGTTGTTGCTTTCGACTGCAGAAACAGAAACTGGTGAGACAAAGTAAAGCATTTGACCTAAAACATTTGACCTCCTGCATGTCCAAGTGCTTGGCAATGTAGTGTGGTTGATTCATTCATATGAAATGAAATGTATGCCAATTGACTTGGATTCAGAAGGTCTTTTCACTGACCCAGAGTGCAACGCAGGATTATCTGTGTGGATGCCACCCAAATGTCTGCTTGTGTCTATAGTAGCACAGCCAGTTAGGCTCTGATACCATTGAAAGACTTTAATCTCATTCTTAAGTGTTTAGCAGCTCAACAGCCAGTTTAGTAGGACTGAAACAGGCTCCATATGTGAGTGTATATACAAAGGCAAGTGATTGCAATGAATCTGAATAAACACATCAGTACGAAGACATGGCCATTTTGAAACAAGACAGAATTGGATGTACGTCCTCATTGTGTCTAGCCCTATATAGGACTGTGTAAAAGATAAAGTATCTTGTATACAGTACATTTGCATATTTATGTGTTTGCACTGAAATGGCTTAAAATGGTGATTTGTTTTTTCAATGTGTTTTTCAAAGCCATTTTTGCCAAAGAGATGAATGATGCTGAAATTAGATGACATGATGTTAAACTAAAGAAAATGTACTGTTTTAGTTCAACATAAACGGTGCGTCCGAAATCGAGTATTGTCTGAGTAGGTAATACATTTGAATTTGAACTTACTTTGCGACCGTTAAAAAAGTATCTGCTATATAGTATGAATGTGTGTAAGAATGTAATCCGGACATACTACATCCGCCATGTTGTCACTATCATGTGACCTTCACTGCTTCACTGCCATTCATAAATCCTCTCCCGTGGCCTCATGGGATAGTAAAGTGTCCATCGAATGCGCACTTCAGAATCTTGTCGGAAGTAGGTCACCTGGGAACTTTTCTTCTACAGTTTTTGTAGTTATCGTTTTTAATGTTATTGTTATCGGCCCGATAAGAAAATTTGGCTGATAAAGCCGATAAATAATGGATACCTTCCGCTAAGACACTTCAGATGTGCACTGTTTGCTATGATGGTTTTGAATTGCTTGAAATATGATTGGAATCACTTCAAAAAAGGAAGTTGTACTTAACATGTTGTATTACAACATGCACAGCACAAGTCGGTCATATAGGCTACATAAAATTATATTAAGAACATTATAATTGTGTGCTTGGGACGTGGGGCGTGGCTTTTAATAATGAAGCTTGTTTTTGTAATCAGACTCTCAAAAATTATATACAAATTTGGATTTGGATTTATCGGCCAACATATCGGTTATCAGCTGTCGAATATAAAGAATTATCAGTTATCGGTATTGGCCAAATTTCATATCTGTGCATCCCTAGTGTTTAATGTTTAACTGAAACAGTAAAAATAATAATATATAGGCTATCCATGGTTTTTTTCACAAAGTGAAAGATTAAAATTGTATCTAATATTTTATTAATTAATTAAACTAATTAATCATATATTTTTATACAAAAATAGTACTAAACACCAATATTTACCTACATATAGCCTATATTTAACTTAAATATTTTCATATGTTTTAAGTGCCACGTAAGGACATTTATGAACATTGTTGAGTGATGATGCACACTCTCTGATCAAGGAATCAGAGTTTTGTATCATTGAAATGGGATGTTTGTGTCACGTCTTGTTTTGGTTCATGTTTCATGTCTCTGTCAAGTAATCCCCTGTTCTTGTCATGTGATCCTGCCATGTGTTCCCTTGTGTTATGTGTCATGTTCTGATTGGTTTATTGTCTTGATTGTTCACAGGTGTCCCTAGTCCAGTCCTTAGTCTTGTGTGTATTTAAAGGGTTAGTTCACCCAAAAATGAAAATTCTGTCAGTATTTACCCACCCTTATGTTGTTCCAACCCCGTAAGACCTTCGTTCATCTTCAGAACACGAATTAAGATATTTTTGATGAAATCTGAGAGCTGGATCATTCCTCCATACTAGTCCCAAGGCTTCTTCAGGGTTTGAACTTGCAGGGCCTGAAAAGTTATTAAAAACATCGTTAAAATAGTCCAAGTGACTTCAGTGGGTCAATATTAAGTTTATCAAACGACGAGAATACTTTTTGTGTGAAAACCCCCCCAAAAATAACGACTTTATTTCAACTATTCATTTCCTTCTCTCTGGGCCTCGAGTCAGGTTACTAGTTTAACACCGTACGCTTCTGTTGTACGTCACATGCATCACCCACATGGACCAGTTTCGGCCAATAGTGAGCCTACGTGTGACGTAGCTCTACGCAATTACACTAGTTTAACTGACTAGAAGAAGCCTATGGACTAGTATGGAGGAGTGATCCAGCTCTCAGATTTCATCAAAAATATCTTAATTTGTGTTCTGAAGATGAATGAAGGTCTTATGGAGTTGGAACAACATGAGGGTGAGTAAATACTGACAGAATTTTAATTTTTGGGTGAACTATCCCTTTAAGCCCTCATGCATGCCTTGTAACTTTGTCAAGTATTGTTTTCCTGTAATCACTGTTGGTGATGTCCATGTCCATGTCTCGAGTTTCATGCCATGCCTTTGTTTTGTGTTTGATCTTGCTTTTGAAGAGTATTAATACACTGCACTTGTGTTCTACAACTTGCCTCCAGTGGATCACCTGTTACAGAATCAAACAATGAACCAATCAGAACAGAGACATGAAACGAACCAAAACAAGACCTGACAGTTTGAACTGATTCACAAACTTAGCTCAATGTTAATATATAATGCCCAGTCCTAGGCCTACATTGGATACTTTATAATAACTTATCATTATTATAATAAATCATTTAGCATTGCCTTCCATACACCGATCTGTCCTGGGCCATCTTCTAAGAAAATCCTCTCTCTCTGTCGCAGGTATATCCAGGCTGCCACCTCTCCTAAGGACATCATCATTGTGGTTGATGTCAGTGGCAGCATGAAGGGTCTGAAAATGACCATTGCCAAACACACCATCAACACTATCCTGGACACGCTCGGGGAAAATGACTTTGTCAATGTTATTGCAGTAAGAGCACACCTTGCTTTCCATATAGCATCATTTTATCATTTTATCAGCATTGTAAAATTTTGCACGTCCTTTCCGTAGTACACTGATTATGTCCGCTACGTGGAGCCCTGTTTTAAGGGAACATTGGTGCAGGCAGACTTGGACAACCGCGAGGTAAGTTGATTATCCACTTCACTTGAGCCTGAGTAACTAAGCCAATGACTCCAATCGGCACCGCAGGATACCGGCAACCTACCCTTCCCTCATATGCACTCACGTATGCCTCGCACACATAGTTACACATTATCATTTTCTTTTCTATAATCTATTTAGATATGTTTTATTTATTATCTTTATCATTTATATTAGATTTGTTTTTTTCGTGTTGTTATATCTCTGAATTATTACATTTGATTTAATATTATTTAGTTCTTGTGCAATTTTATGTTGAACTCTTTTCGTTCCATGTGACTCTCATTTCAATCAAATCTAACCACTCCCGAGTCCCTCCATCTGCCTTTGGTTGGAAAAACAGATTGTCCCAGCCCAAACTCATCCCACTGGTTAAGCCAATGTCGCAATGTCGGCCTGGTGTCAAAATTTTTACACTTTTTGGGAAATCTCTCTATATATATATATAAATTACTTGCTTCACAGAAGTGAATGTTTGCACTTGAATTAATTTTTTTCAGCAATCACTGAAACAAACAGTGTTTCTTTTCAGGGACACTATAGGCTGTAGCTTTGGGAAACTAGGCTCATACTGATTCTGCTTTTGCTTTTAGTCATGTGATGGGCTAGTGGGTGCATGATTTGATCTAATGTGCAACTTTTTTGCTTGTTATGTATCCGAGAGCAAGTAGTGGCGTACTCTAATCTCTGGAATTACAGTTGGATACAGAATTATAGTGCGATCGGATAGTGAAATTACTGTAGGTAGCACGTTTCATCCTTTGGATCACTCTCGTAATACTGTTTTGTTAGTGAAATCAAAGCATATATTTATATATTGATAATGCCACAAACTGATTAAAAAAATCATTTTAATTGAATTAATTGCATGATAAGCTGATTAATTAATCACAAATATTCTCACATATCAGTGTTTGCGAAGAAAAGACCCCAAATGAGGATAATTCAAAGACTTTTTCTGCACCCCTGAGCACACTAAATGGCCATACAACTTAGTCTACTATTGTGCATCTCTAAATACCCACAAGTAGGATAATGTAAATTGTGTAGGACAGTTGGACAGGTCTGTGCATTCACAGACTGGGACTTAATAGGCTGTCAGTAGAGCTCGTAATGATATTCCAGGTCTAAGTCACTGCATCTGCTCAAGGTTCTGACACAGATCCTCTAAGAAACACTCTGAAAGACAGCAGCACAATGAGATCCCTGTCCCACCGGCTCAGATGATCTTGATCCTATGTTTTGTCCCATTTTTGCATCTCTCTAAGTCTTAACCCTTTAATTGCCACTGGTCAGTTATTATCTGGGAAAAAGACATGCAAGTTGTCATAATTATGTTTTAAAAAGAAGTGAGCAATACGAATTCATAAACAATATTTTTTTCTCAATTTTTGACTTATTTCTTATACTGTTTAACTCTTTTTTCGCCATTTACTGAAATTTCCCGCTTTTCGTGTTTTCACTGATATACGGTAGGGGGCGCTACTATGCATCTAGAGTATCAAGAGTACTGAATCTCCAGATCAAAACACAAGTGAAGAAGAAGCAGAAACAAGCGTTATCATCTATGGTTATCATGTAAGCATGCGTAAGTAAAATAACGCGATCATCATCAACATTAAACAGCATATAAATCGAAACTGCTTAATGTTACTGAATGAAATGTCTACCCAACACGCGCTATAGGACTGTGCAAGCATTAGGGGTGTTGATGGACTCAATACTCCATCTATGTTTCGATTATCGTTCTGAATCCCATCCAGACGAAGTCTTTGACAAAAACGCGATTTTCTCTCTTTTTTTTTTTTTGCTAAAAATGTTGCTTTTTTAATTAAACTTACCCACATTCAAGAGTTGATTAATAAAGGCATGCATGAAGCTAGAATAAAAGTTAAAATAGTAATATTTTTTTTAAGCAGAGGGTCTGTTCTTTCTTTTGATATATTGCATATTCAGATATTCATACAACACAATATTCTGGGGGCAATGAAACTTTTGTGAAAATGAGCAAAAATGCGGTGGCTGTTTTTTTAAAAAAAACTCTGGCGGGGAAAGAGTTAATTCCATTGCTTTCTAGGACAGTCAGTGTTCTTGTAGTTTTATTTACAATACTTTAAATTAACTTTTAATTTTAAATGTTTTCATTTGAATATTAGTGATCATTTTTATTCATTTAATTTTAGGTTAGGTTTTAGTTGTTTTGAAATTTGTATTCTTTTTTAAATATTTATTTTGATCTTGAATTTCTTTTTAGTATAATCATATTAGTACTTCAATTTAAAGTTATTTTATTTCAGTTAGTTACCAAAGTAAATGTTTTCATCTAATATTTATATTTTATTTCAGCTTCAGTTAACAAAAAAACATTTGTAATAGTTTTAGTTTTAGCTAAACAACACTGGTCGAGGAGAAGCAAATGAGATACTGAGATTTCGATTTTTGGGGAAAGTTTAAAATCCTCACTTTTTTTCCAATCCCATCTCTCCTTTCAGCATTTCAAGCTGCTTATGGATGAACTCCATGTAAAGGGAGAGGCTAAAGTAAAAAAAGCCATGAAGGAGGCTTTCCGTATCCTCGCTGATGTCAGTATCATTCACAATACTTGTTCACATACAAAACATACAAAACTCCATACGATGCCAACCCTCTGCATGTCCCTCATGTTCCTCTTCCTGTCTCCTAGGCCAGAGCAAATGGTCAGGGCAGCCTATGTAACCAAGCAATTATGCTGATCACAGACGGAGCCATGGAAGATTTCCAATCAGTGTTTGAAGAGTTCAACTGGCCTGACAGGAAGGTAACACACAATCTGCTCACTCTACAGGGAACGGAGGCTGTAACATATGACGTACAGCATCTATAAAATCTGCAAACTGCTCTGTAAAATTGTTGAAGAACCTTCTAGAAAAATGTCTTGGTGTGCATTGCTCACTTTACCTTCATAAACAGATTTTAAGACAATGAGACTTGATTGAACAAAAAAAATGTATGGATATATTTCCAAAGGAACAATGATCAAACTACAGTAACATAAAATGTAATGTTTTCAGGTACGGGTTTTTACTTACCTTATTGGCAGAGATATGACCTTCTCAGAAAATGTCAAATGGATTGCCTGCAACAATAAGGGTATGTAGTCAGCCAAAAAATAAAAATACAATCATTTACTCTCCCTCATGTGATTCCGTATTACTTTCTTGCTTCTGTAGAACACAAGATTGAAACGTTTGACATTCAATAAAGGACACAAAAGCACCATAAAAGTATTGTTTTCAGATCTTCTGAAACCATATCAGAGTTTTTGAGTCAGGGAATTAAACTCGAGACAGACATGAATTTTATTTATCAGTGCATCATTAAGGTCAGATTACTAATCGAATGTCCAGTTAACACATTATTCATAATGCATTCTTTGATGCACCATTCAGAAAAGATTAATCTCATGAACTGGATCAACTGATTAATAAGAAATAAAAAAAAGACTCATTTAGATCTGTTCCTGATTTGTTCTGGTGAAGATTTTAAGTTAGTAATAACTCTAACTTAATATCACACAACTTCAGTAAACCTGAGATGTAGTGCATGAGCATTTGATCAAGCTTTTCTGTCTTTTTTGAAGCTTAAAAGCACCATTTTCCACTTATTATAATTTCACTCATTATAAATCAACATATTAGAACCATAAGAGCAGATGGTTTATTGGTAAAAAAAATTCTCCTTTTGCACTGCACGCTCTTTTTCCATCAAGAAATTATGCAAAAATCTTATACGTACATTTTATATTTACAGGATATTATACTCACGTCTCTACACTGGCTGACGTACAGGAGAACGTCATGGAGTATCTTCATGTTTTGAGTCGACCAATGGTCATCAACCATGACCATGACATAATCTGGACCGAGGCATATATGGACACTGTTGTGAGTAAAAAATTATACCAATTAGAAAAACACCAGAGAATTTGATAATACAAAATCAGCTTTAATTCACATTTCATAAATTCCCAATTCTCATTTTCCAAATGTTCATAACTCATTTCAAGGCATTTCAATGTGATTTTTTTGTGCTTTTTGACAGAAACGTGTGCTAATACTATGTATTGTGTCATATTTCCTCATATATCACTGTACTAATGTGATTCTTTCCCATTCATCGGCATCATCTTCTCTATCACACAGCTTCCTAACACTAAGGAGGTAACACTTATAGACAGTTAAACACGCTTCACTGTATTTTAGCATGTATAAATAGAAGACTTTAGATATTTAGCCTGTGCTCAGAGTATAAT
Organism: Siphateles boraxobius; assembly: GCF_051911475.1. Classification (NCBI taxonomy): domain Eukaryota; kingdom Metazoa; phylum Chordata; class Actinopteri; order Cypriniformes; family Leuciscidae; genus Siphateles; species Siphateles boraxobius. The sequence goes on along the minus strand of NW_027509192.1, from coordinate 9,439,830 downwards.
GTAGTTGTTAACCTGGTCAGCATAGAAGGACTTCTTGTTTTAGGACGCCCCCTACTGTTTATCATCATTTATCACATTTTTCAGGGCATGATATGATGATCTAGCTTGCACTATTAAAATCAACATGAAATGTGGTTTGCAGCCCATCTTAGTTCTGTAATGACGTATTTCCAAGTGAAACAAAAAAAAGTAAAGTGAGGCTTTATTTTACTCATTTTTACTCATACTCAATTATGTTATGAGACTAGAAATGTGCATGTGGATGGTAAATAGGGTTAATTTAGATTTCATGTTGATTTTAACTGTGTGCTTCAGCAGTTTGAATGTTTGGTCTAATGTTTGGTAAGATGCAAAATTGCTTTTTCTCAAATCTCTCCCATAGCTGTTCAAAAGCAAGGCTCACAGTCTGCTGCTCATGACGTCAGTGGCTATGCCAGTGTTCAGTAAGAAGAAAGAAACCCTTTCTCATGGCATTCTGCTGGGAGTGGTGGGAACTGACGTCCCCCTGCTGGAAGTTATGAAACTTGCCCCACGATATAAGGTATAAGAAAGCCACCACTTGGGTTGCTAGTGAAGTTTGAAGCTTATATATATTTACCACAGGTGCTATTTGTGATTTCAGTCAAATATTAGTGGGTGACAAGCTGTTAATTGGAACTAAATATGGAACAGGGTCCACATTATATTTCAGCTCAAAATCAAAAGAGAGAATTTGTATATATATACTGTATATATATATATATATATATATACACACATATATATATATACACTCACAAATTTTAGGACCATAAAATATTTTATAGTTTTCTATTTAATTTATATTTATATTATGACATTATTTTTATAACAAGCATATTTACCTCACACATTTTAGGATCATCAAATATTTAATATTTTTATATTATATTTATATTCTGACATTATTTTCATAACAAGCACGTTTACCTCACAAAATCTCATTATCATAAAGGAGTTTCTGTGTAATTCTCATAATTCACAATGATTTAAAAAAAATACTCACTGTAATATATATTTTTTATTTATTTATTTATATCAGCTTGGATGCTGGCATGTTTTATAAATATTTTACAATTTGAATAATATATATAATAATTGGAATGTAATAGTATAATATAATTGGAAATCTAATGTCACATTATCACACATATCAATTTAGCTTCTTTCTTGGTAAATTATTTCTAGAACATTGTGACTGTACATACATATTTCAACATGTTCAGACTCATCAGACCCATAACTTTGGATGCTTTAATTTTAGACATTTCAATGAACAGCCACAAATGCTAAAAAGAAATGTTAGCACAAATATGAAAGTGTGGATGCTAATGGGTGGTATCTTTTAGCTTGGAGCACATGGTTACGCCTTCCTCATCACAAACAATGGATATATCCTGGCACATCCTGATTTAAGACCACTGGTGAGTCCCTCTGAATCCTCTTACTGTCTCAATCACTCGAACATCTGCTCTTCTAGATAGACCCAAATGCTATGAACAGCTGTATACCGTATATTGATTTGTCATCTCACTTGTTTTTGTAACAGTACAGTGATGGGAAGAAGTTGAAACCCAAGCCTAACTACAACAGTGTGGATCTGTCAGAGGCAGAGTGGGAGGACACTGAGGATATTGTGAGTTTTCCAAATATATGCGCTTGCTTCCTGTACGTATCCTCACTGTTTTAAGGCTCAGAGAAGTCTTTATGATGTCCTGCCCTGTCTGTGCAGTTGAGAACAGCTATGGTGAAGGGAGAAACTGGTACTCTGGCTTTAGATGTGAGAGCAGCTGTGGATAAAGGGGTGAGCATGTTTGCAACTTTTATGTCATAATGTTAAATTACTTTAACTCCTTCTTTTAGGTTAATCTTATGAGTCCTGTCAAGAACATAACAAGAAGAACCATGATTTAACTCAGATCCTCATCATTGTATTTCCCCCCCCATATATATATATATATTGGACATGTTCTTTATAGGATTTCTATGATTCACCATTTTATTATGTGTTACATAAAGTGATAATGAATTATATTTGATGTAAATAATATATTGAGCAATAACCTATAATAAGTCTAATAGTCTTTGTGACTGTATTTTTCCATTTATCCCCCAGAAAAGGCCTTTGTTTCTCAAAAATGATTATTTCTACACAACCATCAATGAAACTCCATTTAGGTTTGATATGCTTCTCACATTCTCAGACTATTTTCCTTCATACAATACCTTCAGTAAACCTTCACATGATGCTTGTTTCGGATGTGGTTTCAGCTTTGGAATGGTGCTTACGAGAGGTCACGGGCAGTACATGGTCTTTGGGAATGTTTCCGTAGAGGAGGGTGAGTTTACAGTATGAATAATAGCATGTGTGATATACTGAGGTGGGAATCATACACAACCGTTCAAAAGTTTGGGGTCAGTAAGATTTTTTTTCTTTTCTTGTGAAAGCAATTAAGACTTTTATTCAGCAAGGACACATTTAATTGATCAAAAGTGACTGTAAAAAACATTTATAATGTTACAAAAGATTTCTATTTCAAATAAATACTGCTCTTTTAAACCTTATATTTATCAACAAAAACAAAATCCACAAAAAAAAAAAACACTGAAAAGAATTTAGCTGCTACCAATTTCTCTTTCTCTAGGTCTTCATGACCTTCAGCAGCCAGACCTCACTATAGCAGATGAATGGTAAGTACTGTTGAGTTGAAGCAAGAATATAAAATCATAACAGGCTTAAATGTATCTTCTGAACACCGTCAGGACAACAGGTCCCGAAAAAACTTAAAACCTAGTTATGTGTCTTGTTAAGTTGAACTTTAACTTTACCCACTCAGGACGTATTGCGAGACAGATATTGACCCACACCACCGTAAGCTCACTCAGCTCCAGGCTGTTGTCCGATACCTGACTGGGAAAGAGCCTGACTTGGAGTGTGAGTTTTCCTCAGCTGTGTTTTACCTTATTTTACAATATTTTCTATGCAGATGCAAAATACTCAATGCTTCAAACAGGCCCCTATGAAGCGTTGCTAATCCCTGTCTTTGCCTGTCGATTATAATTTGGCTAGTGTTTTCAGCTATTTTACATATTTAACATTCAAGAGGTTATCAAAAATACCATCCTGTATTTGAATTGTAATAGGTGACGAGATACTGCTACAGCAAGTTCTTTTCGATGCTGTGGTAACAGCACCACTGGAGGCCTACTGGACAGCGCTAACGCTAACCGGCTCTGGGTAAGAAGCTTTATTTAAGCTGTGTATGTTGTGCAGTAGGCACATACACAAAGCCAGACTTTTCTGTATGTCCTATAAAATCCCACTCTCATTTTGGAAATATTGTTTATAGTCATTCTCCTTTTGCTTTTATCTCCCTATAGGGTAGATGAAGGCATTGAGTCAGCTTTCCTTGGAACCCGTTCTGGGCTCATGCGTGTGATCAGATATGCAGGAAGTGAGAAACGTGTGGGAAAGTGAGTGAGATTGTAAAATCAACACCTCAGTTGCTTATATTATACTAAGTAGTGTGTGTGTGTGTGTGTGTGTGTGTGTGTGTCTGTGTGTGTGTGTGTGTGTGTGTGTGTGTGTGTGTGTGTGTGTGTGTGTGTGTGTGTGTGTGTGTGTGTGTGTGTGTGTGTGTGTGTGTGTGTGTGTGTGTGTGTGTGTGTTTTAGTTATTTAGAGTCCCCATGAAATCAAAATTGAATTTTTTTGGGCTCTTAGTATAAATATGTTAGCCTTACTGTTATCTATAAGCTGTGTGCTCCAAAACAATGACAAAATTTGCATTTAGAAGACATAAGCATTTAAAACTTACAATCTCTTACTTCTGCCAAAATGGATCAATGATTTTAATGACATCACTCTGCACTTCAGGTTCACATCAGATTTTCTGTCCAATCGAATGCTCTCTAGAATCTAAAGCGTCCCGCCCCCCATATTATAAATAGACGTTGCAGCTGCTGCTGAAATCGGTCACTTGTTCACAAATTTACTATTCTCTACATGGTGAATGCTATTTTTAAAAATGGAAGGAGCTACTCGATATGCCCTGCCTAGTCTTCCTGTGTCTGTGGAAGTTGCGTCAACACATTGAATAATGCTGTGCGTTTCAAGGCACTTCAGTGAACCTTTAACATTGGTAGCTGGACCAGCTAAAAACAATTTTTAGCATGATTTGAGATAAAGAAAAACATTGATATGATACTGTTGTCAGATTTTATTTTTATGTTTTATGTTATTTAAAAAAAACAGTATTTTCAAAAAACATTATTGGCCTTTTGGCCTTTCCCCAAATCTCCTAATACTCTGACCTCACAGGAAGTTCTTGACCCGTGTGGACAAAGAGAACCTCTTCACAGTGGATCACTTTCCCATTTGGTATCGCCTGGCAGCTGAGAACAAACCGGGTCAATTCTTCTTCTATGTCCCACATGATGATATAAACAAAGGTGCTTAAATATTGATTATTAAATTTACTTATAGAAAAGTCAAAGTTTCCAGAAGGTTACAGTATCCTGTAACAGTCTCCTATGTCCAACAGGCAGGAACACTTTTGTGGCAATAACATCTGTGACAGTGACTGAAGGGAAAAGAACAGCTATTCCTGGAGGTGAGATATCTGTCTGTCATAGTTTGAATTCTGAAATCTGATTTTACATTCAACATATAATTTACAATTATTAACAATTATTAAAAATGGAGTGACCATATTTGAATTCTGTTTGGTCGATATTAAATATTTAATTGTTCATGCTCATTTCACCTATTTTTACATTTTGATTACTTTAGTCGCAATATAATGCTCATTAAAGTTAATCTTTAAAAATACAAATGTCAAAATAAATATCCATATGTACTTTAATATATATGTATACTGTACTTGCATATTGAACCTAGACAAACACATTTAAAATATAGTCTGTTTCTAAATTTGGGAAAATATACTATTCAATATGCTAGTTAACAAATGATCGATAGGAACCATAAGAAATCCAACGACTTGGTTTGTTAGGAAAATTCATAGGAAAATATAAAACATTACATGAAATCATATTCAACACCACTTCGAAATGTTCCTTCATTTGATACCTTTAGTGAGTACCACTTAAGAATTAGGCCATGCTTACACCTGGCATTGAGATGTCGAATCACAAGTAGACGAGGGAGACACATTCCCGATTACACCTGGTGTTTTAATCTTTCTCTTTTGTCCACTTTCAACCACTTCTGTCCTGATTTCTGCGAGAGGAGGGACTTGGGTGGGTAAATGCATGTGCCTTTTCAGATCTTTCTTTCTAATTGACGAAATAATCTCACGCAATTTACATATGAACGTGAGAGAACATGGTGCGTGGTATGTTTTTCGTCTTCAAAACAAATTTGGGTCTTCAGCTGGCAAAGTTTAAAGGGGTGATTGAATGCAAAACCAAGTTTACCTTGGCATAGTTGAATAACAGCAGCTCGGTGGGTAAAATGGCCATACACAGAATCTCAAAATCCTATGTCACCTCCTGAATATGAAAATCTCAACTTTAAACTGCAGCTGTAAAACGGTCGGATCTCAAATCAGCTCAGATGTGACGTAACACTTGGAGGATTTCCTTATTTGGATCTGGTCTACGTTTGTTACGCCCCTGTCGAAAGTGGAAAAGCTCAAAACGTTTTAGCGTCGTCCACTTGTAATCTGATCAACCAAAACGCATGTTAATACCAGGTGTAATCAATAGTTTTATATATTTTGTCTTTATAAGTATGAGCTAAAATTACTCCTGAGCTACATTGGGTCATTTGCCGTCCAACTCTCCTTCCCAAACTAAACATTTATAAATCTATGTACATCAATGATTAAAAAAAGCACCAATAAAAACCCCTTATGAGTTACTTATGTGCTTTAAACACACACTTCTGGAGGGAATGCCATCCATTCTACGCACTCGGTGGCTTCTGCTCCCTTTCCGATAGTCGGCATCAGATCGTCTTTTTCATCCTGCTCTGGTTCCTTGGCCACCATCAGTGGCTGTTGCTGCTGGCTGTTCCCATGCGTCAGCTGCTGATGTTCATTAGCGACCAGCGTTGCGTAGATGCAGCCGTAGGTGGCCGTTACCACCATCAGCACACACACAACTCCGCACACCACCCCAGCTACCACCACTGTGGCCGTCGCTCGCCTCACACTCACAGGGCGGTAGCGCTGGCGGATGCAGTCTCCTGCTGGCCCGGCTGGGACCTGGTGACCCTCGGCAGCAGATGGGTTCCTGGTCTCGAGATAGAGGGGGTAACAGTGTCTGAACATCTCCATAGGGATACTGCGAAGATCCTTGCCATGCAAATTAGAAGGAAAGGAGCAGTTGGCGGAATCTACATGGCCACCTATCGAATGACAAAAAAAGATAAAATAAAATAGAATGAAATAAAATATTAAAATATAACATATTCATATGTTTTAAATGCATTTTAAAGCTGTTAAATGTGTTTGTCTATGTTAAATATGTATGTGCAGCATCTTTAAATTTATAGATTCATGGGTTTTATTAAATGTATAAAAATTAGGACTTATTCCGGTAAGCTGATGAATATTTTCAAGCTTTGGCTGATAACTAATAAGTGCCTAATAATTTAGACTATTAATTTTATTTAGATTGTTTAGACTTTATTTTATTTAAATCTTTATTAGATTTACTAGTGTAAAAAAATTAAATAAAACCGTAAAAAAAATATAAATTTATTTAATAATCATTTATAATCTATGTACACACAAGCACACGCACACACACACACACACACACACACACACACACACACACACACACACACACACACACACACACACACACACACACACACACACACACACACACACACAGTAGTGTTTCCATGTTTGATGGGGACTTTCCATAGACATAAGGATTTTTATACTGTACAAACTGTATATTATATTCCCTTACACTAACCCTACCCCTAAACCTACCCATCACAGAAAGCTTTCTGCATTTTTACATTTTCAAAAAACATCACTTAGTATGATTTATAAGCTGTTTTCCTCATGGGGACCAAAAAATGTCCCCACACGAACAAGGATTTCAGATATTGCCATCCTTATGGGGACATTTTGTCCCCATAATGTAGGGTTTACCAGGCCACACACACACACACACACACACACACACACACACACACACACACACACACACACACACACACACACACACACACACACACATGTGTGTTATTTTTCGATAATCTGTTTTACTCTGATATATCACAATAAGGAACAAATGATCTGCTAAAACATTGTAACATTGTGACTTTAAATCTCTGAAATCTCTCTAAATCTGCCGATAACCGATATGGTACCAATATATTGTGCAACACTAATTTTCAGCAGTGATAAATGACCTCACTCGCCTGTATACATGATCCATTCCAGCCAGTGCTTGAGTGGGATTAAGTTGCAGTTGCAATTCCAGGGGTTTCCGTCGAGCAGAAGGTGCTGTAGAGCAGTCGCTGGCTCAAGTGTGGTCCGCTGCAGGGTTCTCAGCTTGTTGCCCACAAGCGAGAGCCACACTAAGTTCTGGAGCCCATCCAGTAGGTGTGTGGGCATGGAGATGAGGCTGTTTAAGGAAAGATCCAGGCGCCTAAGCTCAGTCAGGCCTTTGAACTGGTCTGGGTACAGTTCCTTAAGCCTGTTGTCTCTTAGAACAAGCTCTGTTAGACTGCCGAGATCAGAGAACAGATTGACGGGGAGCCTGACAAGGATGTTTTCAGAGAGATCCAGGAACTCAAGGTTGTTCAGCTGGGAGAAGCTAGAAGGAGAAACGGTAGAGAGGAGGTTTCTGGAGAGGTCTAGATGTAGCAAGCCACTGAAATTGGAAAAAGACCCGGGGTTGATGGTGGAGAGAAGGTTTCTGGACAGGTCTAGATATATCAGGATGCTGAGATTGGAAAAGCTCCCTGGTTCCACAATGGTGAAATTGTTTTTTGAGAGGTTGAGGTAGCTTGTGTAGAAGGGAAGCTGGTCTAGGATGGAGTTCAAGGAAGCCAGTTGGTTAAGGTCACTGCAGTCTGTTTGGTTCACATTGCAGGAACAGACTGATGGACAACTTGCTGATGTTCCACACAGGCTCAGAAGGGTCATCAAACTCGAGGAAACTACAAGAAAAGGGAGAGGGTTAGGAAACTGTAAGAGTTGAAAAGATTGAGGATACTTATAATAAGTTGAGGATCTTACTTATAATGTTCATCCTGGTCAAATGCTGTTGTAACAGTTCCTCAGCAAACAGGAGCATCCACTAGTCTACACCAAATGAACGCCATGATGAATCCACCTGGAAATCTCCTGGAATTGCTGTAATTTTTATGATAATAGGAACAAATACCCTTAGAAGAAGATATTTTAGGAGGATAGGTCATATGGTGCATGCACAGCTGGTACAGATTAATTTATGATGGTACTAATAAGCTGACTAAAATTAAAATGTAAAATGAATGCCCTTTGAAGGCTGAACATGAGGCAGACCTGAAATGGATTTGAGTCTTCAGAAGGAAAAGAAAAGAGTGAAAGAGAGTACTTTGTATAAAAGCTTCCCAGAGGCCCATTGCTTTTTGCAGGAGCATAAAGCCTAGTGAAAAACTAGATGCATTTGAGGTTACTTGCTATTATTCCTTTTTGCCCATCACATTTGCTGCATTAAACTATCACGGATTAAACTGTCCACACCATTAGATAATAAATCAGAGCTGAGAATGACATCCGCTTTATCGGTAAAAAGAGGATCAAATAGTGCATTCTGGAATGTCCACTTCTTGTAATTTATAAAATTGTATGAAATCTGTCACAAATACAATTACATTTTTATATCTGATTAAACCGGGTTGTACTATAGACCTATAAAAGATAAAAAGCTTAGAACTTAGGTATGAACTATGGTATGAAGTTATATTAAAAACGGTTAAAGAAAAAAGCATTTATTCTGTGCAAGAAAGTCTTAAATGCTGAATGAGCACAAACAATGACCATTGCTTATTTAAACAAATCAGTGAGAAATTATTATGTTTGCACTTATACTAAAAGCAAATCAGACCAGAAACATACCTTTCTGTAGTGCTCATCTATAGGTCCTCATAATTGCTCATATCAAGGCAGAGTGAGCAAATCAACAGAAAATGAAAGAAACAAGAGGAACATACAGTTGTTCCTCACAGCTTGCAATGCCCAGTGTGTGTATGAGCGTGGGTCACATCAGTTAGTAGGACTAACATTAGAACAGTCTGTGCCAGAGAGAGAGAGAGTGAGAGAGATAAATGGACTGAGGAGGGGGCAAAAGAGAAAAAACATCAGCTGATACAGCTTAGAAATGGGAGTCTCTTCATTTTTTTCATGACTCTTTTCCTGAAGCTTATGATGTTGCAAATATGATCGGATTAATCATGTGATATAGAGCATAAACACATGTTTTCCAAGAAAACATGAATACAGGGCTCTTACTCGCATGAAAAACCTGTAAATATCGAGGAATTACCTGCACTGGAAAAATCATGGAAATTAATAAAATAGTACAATATTCAGGGGAAATTGCTTAATTGTCTTGTTATGATCAGCTCTAAAATATTTTATTGACAAGAAACTATGAATGCAACCTCTTTAAAATTATTTTTTTGAAATCCTGGAAATTATGTAAAAAATACTGTAAATATTTATGGATTTGTTTTAATCTGATATGAATGCAATCTCTGTAAAATACCTCATTTATTCCTATTGAATGTTTTCTGATTTTCCCCTTGTTTCTTCCATGTGCAGCTATTGGAATGCAAGCATCCCTGGACCTGCTGGAAAGATTGTTCTTTTCAATTGCCAAACAAGTGAGTTTGACCTAAAAAATATGCTTAAAATATTGTTAACACTTTACAATAAATCCATTTGTCTACATTAGTTAAGTACATTAGTTAACTTGAACTGACAGTTCAATCTTATTTAATGTTAATTTCAACATTTAGTAATATTTATTAATTAATTTATGTATTAACATTTATTAGAGGATCAGCCTGAGAGGAAACATCTCGTTTTCATGGGGGTCCTCAGGTATTACATTATTGAAAATCAAAAGTTGTATCTGGTAATATAATATAATGGACCTGAGCTAACATGATCTATAATGAACAGCTGTATTTGTATTAACTAACATTAACAAAGAATAATAGCAATGAATGGTTAATTGTTCATTTTAGTTAATGCATTAACTAATGCTAACTAATGGGACCTTATTGTACAGTGTTACCAAAATATTAATATTAAAGAAACATAATACAATATTGATTTCAAATAGAATGTTGATATTAAATTTATTATAATTATTATTTAAACATTTTTAAATTTGATGCAGAAATACAAAAATATACATATTAAAATATTCATATTATAAATGCATAGAGGTGTGAATTTGCTGTGTAGTGTAAAGGTAGACTGCGAATGATAACAATCTAGAAATATGAGATGATGTTGTTCTGAAGATCTTTGGTTAATGGTGTGTATCAGTTCCTGTCCGCCTTACCCTGACGAATGAGCAAATAGTGTTTGTCACTGGAGGTTTCTAAGCGTACATGCACATGCTCACGTCTGCAGCTCTCCAAGGAATTTATCAAGATGCTTGCTACTTAGCAAACACTCTTTATCCAATGCGACTTGCCACATGACTTATTGTCCCTTCTGGGGTTTAAACCTAGGACCTTTCAATCACCATCCCTGTTTCACACAATGGCTCTTTTCTTGTCCTTTGTAATCTGATGCAACACACACAAACCTACAAACAACTATCTGAATCACCTAACCTTTTCCTTCTTGTTTTTTTTCTTCTCTTATTTCCTGTCAGCCAAACAACACAGATGTAAGTATTGCATTGTTGTCTTCACTTGATTTATACATTAAAAGAAGTCAAAATGCACTTATAAAGTACATTACATTAATATAGTACACTTTGGTGTCCTATCTCTTTTTAACAGCATTAGATGCACAAATTTGTGCATGCTTTTTTTATATGTCTATGTCTATATCCCCCTTAAAATGGGATTTTGGTCTGTCAGAGGTCCAGTATCCAACAATTAAAATGGAAATAATTTTAACATAAATATTTTAACAATCTGTTAAACAAAAATTTGTTGTAAAATTTTTTTTTTAGGTGAGCCCTGCATTTTGCATGCAGGCCTGTTACCACAAGATCACTTATTAAAGTAACAGTCGTTAAAACTGACTTCTTAATTTTTATTGTTGCATTCATAATTGTTAACCGCATTTATTAAGTTTAACCTTCAATCGTGTTACCCACGTTATCATATGATAAATTATCAAACAAATATTTTTCTTTAACTTATGGGAAATATAAATTTGTCAATAACTACAAACCAGCATTTGTTACTGTGTCAACCAATTATTTTTTTACTTGATAAATTGTATCTATTTAATTTCAACGTGATTTGATTCAATAGTATTGCTATTAAAGAACACAAATTGAGATATGCACCAAGTTTTGGTAACATGGTTGCAAAATTTGCTTTTGGTATAAAACCTATTTTTGACCCCCTGAAGACGATAAAAATGTTGAAGGTTTAGAACCTTCATTTGTTGACAAAAAAATGTTTTAGGCCCTAATTCATACCCTATTCATGTAAAGTACCATAATGTAATCTCTACACAGGTAACAGTATTTTCCCCAATGTAGTGTTTCCTAAATATAATGTATCTAATAAAATGTTCTTGTCCATTACTAAGCCCTTGCGGTTGTCTTCTTACTCTTTGCAGTGCAGTGATGTGGAGGGTATATGTCCTCTCAACTGTGAGGGCATCGTGAGTGAAGCTGATTGACTTTTCTTTGTGTCATCTTTTGCCCTGACCCAAATGGCACACTTCATATGCACTTACAGTCTTGTGGACTTACAATGGCCGCCGCATACACATGTCCACTAAGTCCACAAGTCCGTAGGGTGTCTCTTTTGTCATTCGTGGCGGATATGCACCCTCGATTTGCACTTTTGTTGAGCTCACACTGAAACGAGCTCCACACCAGACTTCAAAGCTGTGTTACCTCACGAAACGTTGGCAGACTGCGAGTGTTTAGGGTGCAGTTTGGGACAGGGCCTTTATGTAATCTGTGAATCATTGTTCTGAATCAGTTCATTTACACAAACTGAGTCACTGGAATGAATTTTGGTTCAGCAAGGGAGATTGTTAGTTCTAATCCAACTGTGTTTTTCACAGGATGTCAACTGTTACCTTATTGACAATAATGGCTTCATACTGGTCTCAAAGGACAGAGGAGATGTGAGTATATAAAACCAGTCTTTAAGTAAAATAAAATATAAAACAAATCCCACTAATTAAAACAAAATTGAGCTAAAACAGGGACTAGTTGTCACACTTTTTACTCCAGTGAATATTTCTTAGCATAGATCTATTTTTGAAAGTTAATTTCTGCGTAGACAGATAGCTTGAAATATTTATTTAAAAACTGCGGAACATTTCCATCATTAATGCTCAGGAGAAATTCAACACGCAAAGTTACTGCTGGAGAAACCATTCATTTGCTTTTGGGTTATGAGAACTGCATTGGCATGGTGAGCTGAGCCTTTCCCTGAGAATAGAAGCAGAAGATGGATATCTGTTTTTTGTGACGGTTCTAGCTGCACGTTTCCTTGCCCAGGGGGTTAGATGTGAAGGGCAGGTGATGGGGTAGGCGGATCCTCTCCCTTGAGGATTCGATAATGTACCACAAGCTTGTCCTTAGAGCAAACAGATGGGTTCACAAATGAGACATTGATTGAGAGAATGAGAATTGACATTAGACTGCAGGGTAAAATTGGATTAGTTGAAAAAGGTTGCCATATATTTCATATATTCATTGGCCTTTTATTTATAGGACAATACAGTGCAGACAGAATATATGAGTGTTGAAATGGAGAGTGACATCATATATGCAACTGAATATTATGCTTGCATATATTATTGGAGTTTTTTTAGTCGTAGTAGTGTTTTGTGCGACAAGATCCTTTCAAAGTCTGCATGAAACAGAAGGTGTTATAGTCTTTTTCTATTGTAACGTACAGTCAGACGTGACACTCAACAAACCTAGCCAGTTCAGATATTTAATGTGTTCTAGCTCAAGCACACCTGCTATGACTAATGAAGCCCTTGATTAGTTGCATTAGGTGTGCTTAAGACAACATCTGTTTAGCAGATTTGTGCTGTTGTGAGGGATTCTATTCAGTGGATTGAATCATTTTAAGACTGCAAAATTTGCATTTTCAGTTAAATTTTGGGAAACCACATTTGTTGTGTTGAGCTATTTCAATCACTTTTGCTTGATTTGTTCATTGCAAACAGTTGAAAGTTTGTACATTTTGCCAATAAACCTGATTTGCAATGGGGGTTGAATAATTTAGACTGGGAAAGGGCGGGAATTGTTTTTTTCCATCAGAAATTGATTGGATCATTGGATGTTTGTGATTTGCTATCGCTGTGATCTCGTGAGTGAGAGGTTGTCCCGCCCTCGCAGCAATAAACACGTCATCAGAGAAGAGAAGAATATCGATGCAAGAGGGAGGGGAAGATATTTAGATTAAAGAGGACCTATAATGCCCTTTTCATGCTTGAATGTTTAAAAAACACATTCTTCCCAGTCTGTCAGTAAAGCTCTGTTTGTTTCCAGTCTCTATGAAATCCCTCCTTCCAAAAAGCGCAATGTGCTCTGATTGGTCGGCTGCACCAGTGTGGTTTCAACACACTACTAGCACACGTCAACCAGGCCCCGCCCCCTTTTTTGTGTATGTCTTGGGCAGGAATTACTTAAAAAAAGGAATATTTTGACGTGTCCTGTCCCGGAAGAAAACTCTAGCCTACAATTGAATATAATTTTTCTTTTTCAAAAACATTATTTAGTGCATCGTTAATATAAATTATATTTTAGTCTATTGTATTCAAATAATTGTGATTATTAACGTCATCATTATTGTTGAATTAGTTATTAGATTAACAGTTTCATAGCTTTTAAAATGTAAATGCTGTGTATTTTGATGCATATCCATGTCTATATGATGACAATGGTCTCATGCCATAACTGCAGCTGTTTGTAACAACACGTGCACTGCAGAACTATGTGAGCAGTAGCCAAGAGATTAATGCTTATGGAATCTAATCCCAGATTGCCGTGGGTCAGGCAGGGCAGTTTCAGGCATCTGCTTGCACATCTGGATCACTGCACATCAGTCTGTATGTGAGCGTGTAGGTGTGTGTGTCTATTCATCTTGGGAATGGTTAGATTCATACTGTGTTATACTGTATATTAAACCCCAGAAGGGATCATAATCCCTCACTCTGTTTTGTAGTCTCTGTGTATGTTACTAATATGTTACTAATATATGTGATTTCTGTATTTCTTTTCACACAGGTTGGTAAATTCTTCGGGGAAATAGATGGATCTGTTATGGCCCAGTTACTAAAATCTGGCTTGTATAAAAGGTAACTGGACCCTTCACATACCATTTTGAAAGAATTTAAGGTTTTTATTCAGCAAGGATGCATAAAAAGTGACAGCCATTTTAGATTAGGGTCCAATTCTCAATTTTAACCAACTATTAACTATGACTTTTGCCTCAATGAACTTCTAATTACTGTTTATTAATGGTAAGGTAGTAAGTTAAGGTATGTAGAATAAGGCATTAATATGTGCTTTATAAGAACTAATAAACAGCCAATATCCTAGTACTATGCATGATAAGAAGGAACTAGTTAATAGTGAGAATTGGACTCTAAACTAAAGTGTTACCTAAACAATTAATTCTGTTCTTTTGAACCTTCTATATGTGAAAGAATCCTGAAAAAAGTATGTTTTCACAAAAATATTAAAAAGCAAAAACCTGTTTTCAACATTAATAATAATAAGAAATTTTTCATGAGCAGCAAATCAGCATAGTATAATGATTTCTGAAGGATCATGTGACACTAAAATAGAAAACAGCTATTTTAAATTATAATGATATTTCACAATATTACTGTTTTTTTATTAAAGAAATCCGGCCTCGGTGATTATAAGAGACTTTTAAAAACATTTTTTTTTAATATATATATTTTTTATATATATTTCATATATAAATTAAATAATTTCTTACATAGACTGAACTGAAGTGAACATTTCTGAGAAATGATGGGGGAGAATGGACTAAAATCATCACAATATTCATAGTGTTGCTTAATTTTAGACCCCAAGCAAAATGTATTTCTGATTTGATATAATAAAACAATATAAAAATGGTAATTTTTTTGGCGACTAATTGCTGGACATGAGGAAATGCTCTTATATATTGTTCTATAGGGTGACTCTGTATGATTACCAGGCCATGTGTAAGACCGCCCATCATCACACTAGTGGAGCTCGACCACTGCTCAGCGTATGTACACCTTAGCATCTATTAGACAGAAACATCTTTATAATGTAGTCATTATTGTGCTGACACTCCACCTCTGTTCACCTCACAGCCTTTCTATGGTCTGCTGGCATTAATAAAGTGGTTCTTCTCACATTTCATGATGTAAGTGCTGTTTAAGGTTGAGCCACTGGAAGGAACATGAGCTATTTTAATTCATTTGAAATGTAACTTGATTTGCCAGTAGAAATGAATCCTCATATCTAAACTTTCAGGTTTCTGTTGGAGTTCAACATCTGCGGACTTTGGCATAACGACTATGTAGTGGATGGTAAGTTAAAAAGTTATTTTACAGTCCTGTTTCGCATGAACATACTACTGTATGTACTTATTTTAGTAATGACACTAACTGAGTAATAACTAGGTACTAACCATGAACCCCTAAACCTTAACTTAATCCATTTAGTTACCTTACATTACTCAGTACTTTTGTGGGTAAGTAAGTACATTGGAAGTACACATACTGTAAAATAAAGTGCAACCAAAGTTATGAAGGATGTAACAATAAAACTGCTGAAATTGGGATCCAAATATAATCAATAGAGGACTTGCGTCATGTCATGATGTGCTTGTAGTTCACGAACACTTAAAAAATCCTTAAACATATAAACATCATCTCCATCTCCATTTTTTCGTATCATTTAATGTCATCTTATGTAGTGTCTGTCATTCTCCATTTCCATTGTTGTTCATCCCTTTGCTGTAATTGTTTCTCATTGACGCTGTGCAGCTAAAGCTGGGTTTCATGCAAGTAAGTGTGCTGAGTGTGTACATGAGCATATGTCCTTCATCTAGTTTGAGCCTTTCTATAGCCAGGATTGGCTTAGAATGACAACTTTGATCCTGAGATTGGAATTTCTAGGTAATGAAACCCCTTAGTCATCTGTAGTGCTTTTAGTATACATCTAGGTTTTCTAGACAAAATATAAGTAGTAAGCTAGTCTGAAACTTTAGTAGATCCTGATTTATTTTGCGAGAATGGGGAAGTAAGCTGCATTTCAAATAGCTTCATCCAACATCCAACCAGAGGTTTTCAAACTTTTTAATGCCAACATCCACCAAATATGATGTCTCTCTCTATATATATATATATATATATATATATATATACACATTTTTTTTTTAGAAAGTGGAAAAATATAGTAATATTATTAAATTTGGTGAATATAAGAATTTTAAATTACCTTTTTTTTATTTTGATCTGCAATTTTGTATCAATTGTATTTTCTTTTTATTTATGTGATTTCATGAAATATATATATATTAATATATATATATTTAAATCCCCAGTTTGAAAACCTCAGGCTTCATGAAATACTTATCTATCGGTTATAATGAAAATGTTGTGTATTCTCCAGCACACAAACAGAAGAAGGTGGAACTAATGCAGCCTTGTAACACAGAGTATCCCAGCTTCATGTATGACACATCCATCAGAGAGACCAACAGCATCATCAAATGTGGCCGCTGTCAGAAGTAAGTCCATCTATCAGATTGTCCTCAGGTTGGTGGGTTTTTACCAGTAACAATTTGTCAATTCATCTCTGTTTCAGGATGTTTGTCCTACAGCAGGTTCCTAACAGTAACCTGGTCGTGCTGGTGGTCCAGGCTGACTGCGACTGCTCCCGACAGTACGCTCCCATCACACTCATGCCCAAAGAAGTCAAATATATCCTTCCATGATGATTGCCTTGTCTTTGAAATGTTGTTTTTGGTTTGAAACTGAAGTCTTCTTAACTTCTTTGAACATAATGCCACAGTTAAGTGCAACAGGATGAAATCTCAGAAGATTCGCAGACGACCCGAGTCTTGTCACGCATACCATCCTCATGTAAGCCACCCTGTTCATAAAGTTCATGAACGAGTCAGAATATATAGGCCTATAATATATAGTGGGAGATCTGGATTCCTACATGACTGGCACAGATTTGCAGGAAATTACCGTTGTTTGGCAAATAAATAATTTTCCGACAGTTGTAGGCCTATATACATATCCCCCAAGCACAAACAAGTACAAATTACCATTTTATTGTATTGTGTTCTTGCAGGAAAATGCCAAGGATTGTGGTGGAGCATGCAGTATAGCAGTATCTCTCACACTGTACTTCACATGTCTGGCTATCTCATTGGCCCTCCGCTGAATAAAAAAACATCCTTCTGCCATGACCGCTGTCCCACAGTGGACCCCAGGCACACCTGTGGATCTCTAAGATGAGGAATTCAACCAATAACAGGTTTACATAGAATTTGTTATAACAATTTCAATGGATAGTTTACCCAAAAATGAAAGTCATACCACTTTGTAACTACATGAAGACTGATGATGACCGAATTGAGTGAACTATCCCTTTAACATGCTTCATACACAGCAGTTCTGCCCCCTACTGGACTCACTATGACACTGCACAGATTCGATTTTTCTCAGTGGGAGCGACAGCGAGATATGATCTTAGATTGTCTCGTGTGACTTGATGTTATACATCAGTTCTGCTATTCTCTTAATTTTTTAAAATAATATGTTTAGGAATACAATGAATGTTTTGAAGCAAATATAGAGCAGTCGCAGCTAAACTGCTGTTTATCTTCATAATGGTTGCTACTAAACGTTTTTCATTGAGCCATTTTCTGAAACTCAGTAATGAAAAGCAATTCCAATGTTGTGTAAGATTTTTAAAACGGAATTATGTATGTGTGTATTGTAGTATCTGTATGTTTATTGAGACTTTAAATATGACAGTGGTTGAAATGTTTTACGCGAGTACAGAAAATAGCGAATGACGATGGACTTGGTGTTTGTGTGATTAAAAAGTACAGCAAGTGTCAATAATTTCTGAACTTAGAAATTTCTGAATTGTTTAACTTGTTTGTTTCTATACACACACACGCTAATTTACACAAGGGAAGTGACCTTAATAAGTCCATATACCACATAAGCCCATTTCTTTTATTTTGAAATATATAGACACACATAAATAATTTATTTTAATTCAATATATAACAGATTAATAACACACATGAAACCACAATAAAGGCCAGAGAAATTATTTATTGAACACTGACTGTTCTGACAAATAAATATGACAATAAGAGCACTGATGTCCAATATATTCCCCACTGAAGTGTCAACTTTAAAAAGGATGATTGATTCCTAACAAATGTTACTGGTTTTAGACCATTTAAATTTTTTAGCATGTTTGCCAACACTGGAAAATTAACCAACATTACTTTGCAGCTCAAAGTTGAATCGTATGAATATCCTTTATCACAAGTACAAAGTGACAGAAAGCCTTCTCCCCCCCCCCATGGGAATCACAGGAATCGGATTCCAGCTCCAAACTGCACTCCATCGCATATCCTGAGATACAAAACACATCAAGCACATTATATCATAAGTTAAAAATAAGAGAAGAGAAATTCTAGTAGGGATGGCCCGATACCGATACTGGGATCGGGTCGATACTGTCCTCTTATACTCGTACTCGTACTCATAAAAATTCGCCGATACCACGTACATTTTGCGAAACGAAACTGGCCGCCGCGAGTGCTTTGTCGAGGTGAACTGAGGCATAGGGACGTGCACTCCCAGCGCAAAAGAGTGCGGCGCGGCACTAGATCTGATGGCCGAGCGCGGGCGTAATGCACTCACTCTGTGTGTGCGGGTTCCGGGAGAATAAAACGATTCGCAGGACTCCCGCAAACTAGAAATATCTATGAATACAACATATTAAAACTAATAGATTTTCATTCATCTGTTGCAGGAAAGCAAGAAGAACAACTAAAACAAAATAGAAACGATTTACAGGCCAGAGTTGCTATTCATAACATGTTTGCAGCGTTGAGCGATGTAGCCAATCACAGACATGTGTGTTGATTTCTTGAACGCAATGGCTAATCAGAAGCATTTAAGATAGACTCCCCTCACTGCTCAAAACTTTTTTGTTCAGTGCTGAATTCTGTATGCTGGCAAATCCTCTAATTATAACAAACAAAGTGTGGATATTATGAAAGATTCATTGTGCAGTCAGCTTCATTGATAATAACAGATGTGTGAGATCGCGATGAACTGTCAGCTTTTTAGGAATTAGACTATTAAGGGAGCGCACTTTGGGCGCATTCAGTCATGTCAGACCATGCACGCAGTAACTGCTTGCCTTTATGTTAAATTAACAGTGGTTTGTGTGTTAATACATTTATTATTTTACTCATTATTATTTATTTTTAGACTTGTTAAAACAAGCAGAGAAGAAAATAAAAACAGTCTTCTAACCTGTGTTCTAAAATAGTCTTCTGTCTTCTTTTCTGGGAGCCTATAGTTACTTTTGCGGTAGAAATATCGGTATCGGTACTCGATATCGGCAAGTACACAAATGTAAATACTCGTACTCGTATCGGTTTGAAAAAAAAATGGTATCGGGCCATCCCTAAATTCTAGTACATTAAAAGTGTATCAGTGATTGATAGATTCAGATTTTCTACCTATCTCCGCTCTGGACACCCATGGGAATGCAATAGTTGAGCTCCAGACGAGCGATGTTCCCCAGACGCAACACAATGCCCGCTCCATAAGACCAGCGGATACACTCGGCCAGTTTGCTCAGGTGTGCCCTCGGCCCTTCCCCTAGTGGACGATTTAAAGTACAGCGACAAATGTAAGTAAAAACAAAGCACGTTTCATGAAACAAAAGAAGGAAAATTTGCCCTTCACAGCATTATTTATTTTACCATAGTTGAGGTTACACAAGTTTCCGGCATTGAGGAAGAAATGTGTCCTGAAAAGGTCTCCAAAACCGCCTCGGCCTGGCCTGAATGGAAGAGGGGTGTACAGATGAACCCCTCCAGCCCAATACGCCTCCCCACCGAGGTAATCGCCTGTCACCAAAGTGAGAAAACAAACCTTACACGTGAATATATATATATATATATATACCCTTTGTCAGGGTCAGAGTAATTTACCTTCACTCTGAGGGCCGATGCTGTACATGCTGAAGCCCCTCACACTGGTCGGACCACCCAAATAGAACCTAAATACACCAAAACCAATATTACTTTGAGTGTTTGTGGGTCTTTTTTTACCAATGACAGAGGGAATTTGCAAACCTGTCAGCAATGCAGGATGGCCTTTCTCCAAGGGGCAGCAACATACCACCCCACAGAGAGGTAGAGAGCACCTATAAGAGACGAAAATCAGCAAACAGAGACTTGCCAAAGTGTTTAAAAAAAAATCAATAAACCAGTGTTGTTTTCGTTAATGAAAGCTAAAAACATTTAAGTTGATTAAATGACTAAATTAGAAAAATAAAATATATATATATAAAAAATAAAATAATACATGTATAAAAAATAAGCATTTCAGTTAGTTACCAAAGAAATTAACATTTCTAATTTTCGTTTAGATTAAGTGTGTTTAAATGTGTTTAAAACAACCAGATAAACCAGTGTTTTATCGTTAACTACAACTATGGCTATTAAAAAATATTTACTTTAATTGAAATAATGTAAATGTTAACTGGAATAAAATAAAACATTAAAAAAATATATATATATTTTTAAGTTAGTTGTTAAAACTAAGCAGACATTTAAAGGGATAGTTCACCCAAAAATGAAAATTTTGTCATCACTTTCTCTCCCTCAAGTTGTTCCAAACCACGAATGAAGATATTTTGAAGAATTTTGGTAATGAAACAGTTGATGGTAACCATTGACTTCCATAGTAGGAAACAAATACTGTGGAAGTCAATGGGCTACCGTCAACTTTCTGGTTACCAACATTCTTCAAAATATCTTCATTTGTGTTTAACAGAAGGAAGAAACTCATAGAGTTTTAGAATAACATGAGGGTGAGTAAATAACCTAATCAAATGATAAAAATATCAAAATTACTCAAAAATGGAAAATATAAAAACTAATTCAAAATATTATTAAATACTATAAATACTAAATATTACTAAATACTATAGTATATTAAATGATAAGGGAAAGGTAAAATTATATTAAGTTAGTTGCCAAAAAACATTTCTAATTTTCATTTGGTTTAGTACTAAAACTTTTAAAACTAATACCAAAATAATCATTAATAAAAACTAGACATTCAAATTCAAACAAAACCTAATAAAACACACAAAATTACTCAAATAAAATATATTTTATACAAATAAAATATAAAAATAAAAACTCATTCACAATATTACTGAATACTATAAATAATAAATATTACTAAATACTTACTATAGTATATTGATGATACTAAATTAACATGGCAACAAACAGACAAAAGCAATAGTTTTTTCCAAAGCATCTTACCGAGTCCCAGAAGAGAGTCTTGTTGAGCTGAATTTCAAAGTCTTCCTTCAGGAATCTGACATCTCCTCCAGTGTAACCTGCCAGTTCCTGACAGACCATAAAAAAATAAGTAAATAATGACAGTATTATCATTTTTGGATGAACTACTCCTTTAATTTACAAGGATAGCAAACAAACCTGGTTGATCTTCAGTAAGGCACCTTTTCTTGGAAGGATGGTAGAATTGCGTGTGTCGATGACCATTGCGTGCTGTGAGGAAAACATATTCAAAATCAGATATGAAATATCAATGAGTGAAATAACAAAGCCAAGATATAGAGAAGACACATACAGAAAGTGAAGACTTCAGGGAATGGCCACTCTCCTCCCTGACAGTGAAGGAGGCCGTACGGGCCAAACAACCCAGCTCTCTCCACACACCCTCCCATTTCAAAGTGTGATTTGTCCTCCAGATGGGGAACTGGGGATCATAGATCAAACAATGAACAATTAATAAATTAGATAATTTCTTACATATCTACTAAACCATTTGACTGTTAAATCTACTAAAATTATATTACATAAAATAATGTTGGTTTAAAGAGAACATGGAAGCTTTGTAAATAAATAAATAAATGCCTTAACATAAATAAATGTCTTAATGAAAATAAATAAATGATTAAAATGAAGTCCATTACACTGAACTCTGTGGAGACCCCTCGGTCCGTTTCTCTGAGTGAGCTCCATGGGAACTGCCCCGTGACTTTATACAAGTTAATGGAGAAGCTGAAAGAGTAAGAGAAAGAAATGTGATTGACTTTAAATTGCCCCTATTATAATTTTGTTTTTGGAGATCTCCTACAATTGGTTTACATGAATCCAATACATATTATGAATTTTCTCATAATATACATTGCAGCATCACCTGATTTTTTTTCACAGAGTCAAACAGTTCAATAAAAGATTCAGTCTCTAAACCCCTTTTTCTGAGAACCTACTCTGCTCTGATTGGTCAGATGGCTCAGTCTGTTGTGATTGGTCCACCACTTACAACGCGTGTTGGAAACAAAACTTCTATTACCATATCTGAATTTCAGCTCTGGAGGATTCCTCAGCACTTGTATATGAACAGTAACGACGGCATCGGTTTTACCTTATCAATTCGAGCGAGTTCAAAGTTCATCCAAAGTAGATTTGCTTTCACAGCATGTCGACAACTCGAACCAAACTCTTCCAGGCCCCAGTTACAACTACAATGTTTGAGGTAAGTCATGTTCACGGGCAGCCAATGAAGACCATAGGCTGGCATTATGCAAATTTGTTTCAAACCTACATAGGTTTGTGCAGGAATTAAGACTGGAATTACTGATGACTCTTTATTACACACTACATGAAAGGTGATAACTGAAACGGGAACTTTAATGACTAACTTAAATGACTGACTTGGGCAACATGACATTTCTACAAAAAGGAAAAGTAAATGTAATTGTAAACAGAAATACAATGCAAGAAACATACTTCCGATCAAAGTGTCCAGGCTGGGGCTTGAAGAATGACAGGCCATATGAGGTTTCCTTAGTCCCATAAGAGAACTGAAAGGTCAGCTTCTCTGCACGGCCAAAAACATTGGGCAATTTCAAACCCAGCACCTGAGATGAGAACCAGAACAACACAAGTAAATAACCTCAGTTTTTCATTGTAGACACACAGCCAGCTGTGATGATGCAGATTGTTAGTTGCTCACCATGCTTCCCTCGTTGTTCCCAACCATAGTGTTGTAACTTCCCGTCATTCTTCTCAGCTCTTTCACCTCAAATGTCACATCCAGTCCGTTAGGCAGCGCATCAGTACCTAATGTTTTAAGAGAAATTCAGATTTTAATGCATCACTTTGCTTATTGGTTATTTACTATTGGTTGTTTGCATAATTGTTATACCTTCAGCAGTGTCAATGACAACTTCGACATGTCTGAATATCCCCAGACGCAAAAGTTTCTGTCTGGCCTCATGGGACTTCTTCATTACCTGTTACACATTTGTAATTTAAACACAATTTTAAATATAGTTCAAATTTGAATATGTGTATATATATATATATATATAATACTCACATCAATCAAGTTGTTGGCACGGAAAACATCTGCAATCTCATGCGTTAAAAAGTCTTCCTTTGTTCTTCCGAGACCATCAATGTGTACATGTTGTACTACAACCTAAACAATTGAAAGATATGAAAAACTGATTTGAATCTACATTTATGCATATGCAAACACTGGATAGACCAAACACATAAAGATCAATCCTACATCTTTATTTTCCAGAACTTCCTGTTTCTCCTCATGCTCTGGTTCCCCCAGGTCCATGTCATCTGCTTGAACCCCCAGTTCAGGTCCTTGCATAGGAAGGGGGTCCAGACTCTGGGTCAACAGATATGTAGCAGTGAGTTATAGCGTTACAGACCTATTATGTTATTATATTAAGCTTACTCAAAGAATATGATTTCTCTAATAAATTATCTTAGGATCACATACAATATGTAAAGAAGCAAGAATTGTGCATATATAAAGGCAAGTTTTATGACAGCTATAGTGCGTCAATGTCGATTGCTACATGATTCAGTGTGTGAGTGACCATTTATATGTGCAAAATATATTTACTATTTTACTGACAATTAATATGGATCAATGTGTAGTACAAAGCGTCATCCTGAACTTGGCCTGTCATTCGAAGACTCTCTTCAGAGGTCATTGCTTTAGCTTTTCCGACAACTCTGGAAAAATGCGCTTACCCTGGCATGCACGATCCCCATGTTTAAACGCCTGTTTACATTCAAACGTCCCCAATATGATAATAAACAGAGTTCAATCTAAAACAGGACAATCCGTGGTCTGACTCTAGCACACTACAATAAACTCCCGGAGGCCGCCATGACACTTGGTGACCACGCCCATCGGGGATGATGATTGGCTGAGGAGGACAGTACAATAACGTCATGTTTTCAACAACGTCACTATTTTCCTTTAAAAGAATATGACAAATTGCAGTTTATGTGTCGATCTAAATGAATTTGCACTGCTTATCCGTTGGTATTGTCCTTTTGAAAAAATGTTTTGTGGATTCTTTCACTTTTTTTCAGTAGGCGGGGCCAACACGTGATTGACAGCCTATTGGCACACCATATCCATGGGAACAGTGGAGCGTCCTCGACTGTGGCTACAAAGGTTGACTGGTTGGCAACAAAAGTTGTCGTCTTTAGTTTGGACACCGATCATCTAAATACGAATTTATCACAAGAATGCGTCCGAGGTCAGCTGTGGAAAGTTGGGTTAGTATGAAGACATTCTACTTATATCATCATTTCTAGAAGAAATATGGCTTAGTTGAACTACCAAGGAAATAGGTTCTCTTATGAGGCTACTGGTCCTCAATAAAAATACTTTCTAATTGTTTAAAGTAATTTAAAAACGTTGTACATTGAGGACTAATATTATAATATATTGTAATATATATACAATAAAAAAAGACGAAGGAAATTAAAAAAAGGAAACAAAAGCTATTTCAAAAAAGCTTTACCACTAGGCTACTAGGGGTGTAACGTTTAACGATTCCCTCATCTCACTATTCGATAACGTTACCACGATAACTTACTGAACAACTGACGATAATATGATATTATTGCGATACTCCAAGACACGTATGGTAAAAGGTTAACAAAAAAATGAATTGTTGATTAAAATGCTATATTTGATATTTCATTGGGTGTGGAAATGAATAGGCTTGGACTTGGTGCTGGTAACCTAATGCACAGGACAATGGTAATTAAATTAAAATAAATAATAAATTAAAATATTCATGATTCTGAAGCTGAAGCTGAAAGTCCAGAATTATTTTAGATGACTATGCTTGCACTCTGTCACTGACTAGATATATTTAAAATAACGTAGGCCACTTTTTACTGGTAACATAAGACTTTCGGCTCTATCAGGACCCATAAATATTCCTCCATTGCATTATTGTACATTATATTCATCATTATATATAGTAGCTAGCTTAATGTAGTACTACTGACATTAAAACTCTGTAAACCTGAATTTTTTCACACACAGTAATTTTCATTTTGGGTGAACTATTCACACAATACATATTGCCACTATTCCTGATACATATTGTTGCATTTTTGTATTGCGATATATTGTGGCACAATATATTGTTACACCCCTATTTACCACAAAATGTTATGGTTATATTCAGGTGTCACAGTCAGCAGAGAGGCCTCAAATCTCTGGCCATATAGATCTGAGGCCTATAACACAAGGGCTCACCATCATCCCTAGAGCTAAGAGTTCGTCTCGAACTTCCACAGGAGAATTCTCAAGTAGAAACGCTCTCAAATCTGACTCTGGTAGGGTTTCTGCTGTTTATTTAATTGTTTTTACTTTGTATTATCTTGGTAAAGGAGATTTTCTTATTTCTTTTTTTTTTTCAGCCTCTTCAGTGCAGTCAGTGGCAGATGAGAACCTTTCTTTGGTGGACATTGAGAACATACTCTTGGAGAGACTCAAGGACAGAAAAGATGACTTGAAGGTTGCTTTTGAAGCCTTTGACCAAGAAGGGAACAAAACTGTCACCAAAGGAGAGTTCAGACGTGTCATTGAGGGCTTTCTGGTTCCGCTCACCGAGTCTCAGTTTGAGGGTCTGTTGGCTGAGGTGTGTTTGTATAGAATTACAACAGTCACCACTTATTGTGCACTTATTGTTATTTTGTGGTACTAAGGCAGTGATTTTTCATCTTAATTGTTTAATATTCTCACTTATTTCAACTTCTTTAGCTTGACTTAAGAGAAAATGGAACTATTCCCTATATGGAGTTTCTCAGAAGATACTGCAAGGTTTCATCTGCTGTGGGCAGGTGATGTATGCTTTTGTAGATATTTTATTTTTTTAATTTATACACACCTTTCAAAAAAAATGTTTTAAGCCCTCCAAGGCTGCATTTATTTGATCAAATACAGTAAAACAGTAATATTGTGAAATATTACAATTTAAAATAAATTTACTCCATTCTTCAGTGTCACATGATCCAGAAATCATTCTAATATGCTGATTTGATGCTCAAGTAACATTTGCGTATTATTATCAATGTTATTTGGACCAATATATTTTTTCAGGATTCTTTAATGAATAGAAAGTTCAAAAGAACAGCATTTATTTTAAAATAGAAATCTTTTGTAACATTATAAATGTATTTACTGTCACTTTTGATCAATTTTTTGATCAAAAATCTGCCACCAAACTTTTAAATGGTAGTGTATAATATTTATTTATACATACAATATATAATCTCTTAACAGAATCATATCCAGGAATGGAAGTCACAGAAACTTGTCACTTGGAGAACTACAGTCTCGTCTGAAAGATAAGGTGTGGGTGATAAGGTGTGCATTTTATTTAAATATTTGCCTGAAGATGCTAGTGTGTAATATCCATGATTCTCATCATTTCAGATTGGAGGGAATTTGAAAAACATCACCAGGGCTTTTCGGCTGTTTGACTACAACAGTGATGGACAGATACAGCAACATGAGCTGCGTAAAGTGCTAGAAGGATACTGCTTTCCCATGAGTCAGCTGGAATTCCACAGGTCCTGGTTTTTCCGTTTAATGGAACTCTCTTGATGTGTTAGCCTAATGTTTTTTTCCCAGAATGCTAAGTGTTTGTGTCTATGTCTTTCCTCCAGACTATGGTCGCATCACAGCGTGAATAATGCTGACACAATATCTTACAAGGAGTTTCTTGAGCAGCTTGGTGTTGACTGTGAAAACTATAGAAAAATTGCACCAGATTCTATACAACTTGGTACCGTTATTCAAAATAAATTATGTAATATAAAAGTGACAATTATAAAATATTGATTCACTCAAATGTATGCTTAGATTTATGCAATAAATGTAAATTGTTTTCCTTATTTGTTTTCAGCACTGAATTGGGATGCTGTCAGTCGCACTACAACAAGACCTAAAAGTAAGACAAGCGTAAGGGCTTTTTCAGGCAAATCCAGGGACACCTTGGATGAAGTTCAGACCAGGTTTTTGAGTAAAGTGAGTATGACAGATTATTTTTCATCTCATATAAATGAGCATTTAATTAAATCAGTTTTTGTACTTTGATTGCAATTTACAGATCAAGAAAAATTATAGCCTTGTTGAAAAAGCTCTGCAGGCATTTGACATCACAGACAGTGGGTTTGTCTCCCGAGAGAATCTCAGATCTGTCCTCAGTAATTTCCTCTTTCCCATGGATGATACTATATTCAGAGAGTTATTAAACAGGTATGATAATTTAACATGTTGTTTATGTATTGACCTGATTGCAGTTCTGAAATTCATCTAGTGGTCATTTACTGTCACAGATTTGGAGTGAGCAACACAGAGCCTGTGCAATGGAGAATATTTCTTGGATTGTTCAAAGATGACATAACTGCACAGTAAGTTCAATATTATTTACAACACACAACTGCAATTTGTTGAAGTATA
This sequence comes from Siphateles boraxobius, assembly GCF_051911475.1. NCBI lineage: Eukaryota > Metazoa > Chordata > Actinopteri > Cypriniformes > Leuciscidae > Siphateles > Siphateles boraxobius. The sequence continues at coordinate 9,411,530 of NW_027509192.1, read as the reverse complement.
TATATATTTATATATAGTTTTGATTACGCAAATATATATATATGTATAATTTTGATTACATAAATATTTTGTAATGTCTCAGGAAAGATTCTGCTCCAGCAACTCCAGAATCATGCAGTATTGAAGCAATTCTACCAAGACTACGTCAACATGTACATAATCAGGTTCTTCTGACAGAAGCCTTTCTGGACTTTGATACAGTATGTTTTGTGATTCAGAAAAAATCTAATTGTGCTTTAAATCACAACTATTCATAATAATAATCATTGTTTCTGCAGAACAGAACAGGTTTTATCAGTAGAGATGAACTATACAGGGCCCTGGAGAGTCTGAATTTCCATCTGACCGATAAGCAGTTCACAGCTCTTGTTGATGTCTTGGATGTGGAACATACAGATGTCATAAATTACCAACAATTCCTGGACTTCCTCCATCACCAAAGGCCAATCGAGGTATTATAACCTTATTTTGTAGGACAATTAAGCTCAATTTAATTTACCCAATTCTCATTATTGCAAAACTCTATATAAAACTCTAACTATATATATATATACGTATATACATATATATATATATATATATATATATATATATATATATATATATATATATATACAGTATGCTTATGAAAATATTAAAACAATATAAATACATCTTATAAATATAAAAATGATAACTTTGCTGTTCTGTAATACCCATGCAGGTGAATTTTAGGGCGAGTTGTCTGGGTCACATTTTAACCTAAAAGAAAATCTAAAAGAAAAAATCTAATAACAAATATTGAAATATTATTAGGACCCTTTGGATTTTTGCATTGGGACATTATTTTTAGGACAATTAAGCTAATTTTACCCAATTCTCATTACTGCAAAATACTAAAAATATTTCCCATTCTGATTATTGTAACATAAAAAATGAAGATTTTTTAATTTTTAAAAAAAATGTAATAAAAATCATTACAAAATATTTTACTACAATGCATTAAAATGATATATTGCAATGAGAATCATTACAAAATCCTAAGAGATACATTACTGTAATGCATAATGGTGGGTACAGAGGCTCCTAATATGTCCTCAAAAGTGTCCAAATTAGTACATTTGTTTTTCTTTATGCAAAATATAATTTCTTATTATTTTTCTTAAAAGAGTTTTGACAGATTCTCCCATATAGAGGCACATTTAAAATGAATCTAAATATAACCCTGTTCTGTACATTAATTCCAGCAGACACCAAAGCTCAATAAAAAGGCTCCAGCTTGGGTAAACACATTGCCTTCCACAGCAAAAACAACAACATGGAACGCCGTAAGTAACCTGCAAAGTAACTTTACAGTATTTTTTATATTTCTTGTCTATAAAGCTGGCTTATTCACCACAAGGATATCTAAGAATGATAAAATGAATCACTTCCCAATACTATTTCTTTTACATACATTGATTTCTACAGGTAGAAGGGATTTTGAAGGAGAAGCTCTCTGAGAACCATGACATGTTGATCAAATCTATCACCAACACAACCCAAAACCAGAGTGACATCATCCCACCAGAAGACCTTAGGAGATTGATCCAACAATACGGACTACCACTGTCTGAATCCCACTTCAGCAAGTGAGTCTCACTTTTCTGCCCTCAGCCTTACCTCTGGATACTGACTCATTTCCCCCTATTTCTGTCAAGGCTCTGTGAACCATTTTTGGAGGGTGAAGGTGTGAACTACAAGCTGTTTTTGACAAACTTGGGTGTTCCAGAGAAGAATGAGGGCATCAGTATCAGTGAGAGGTCTCTATAGTCAATGAACATGAGAATTGATATGCATGCAACACTCTGTCCTGATGAGGAATCACATATGATAAATGTTTTTTTTTTGGTATACTACAGGAAGGAAAAGGAACATGAAGCCTGCATGTTGAACATAAAAGCACAAGCAGTAAAAGATGTTGTCCTGGGGGAACTCAAGGACAGGTTTCAGAGGCGTGGGATGACCCTTCACGACTATCTGATGTCCACCAGGAAAAGCTCAACAGCACCGCTCACTCTGAGACATTTCTGTAAGGTATGGCCTGATATATGCTCGCACTTTTTGTATATATTTTGGTTAAACTCATTACAGGTACTATCATTCTGATTGCAACATTCATGCAATGTCTGAAACAATGGGTTCTTTACATTAAATCATGTCACTCTTGATTTTAGATGCTGGATGATGGTGGTATTTTCCTGGAGGGACCCCAGTTTCAGATGCTTATCGAGTCTCTTGGTTTTAATTTGGGTCCGATTTCTGTTACTGACTTTGTGGCCAAATTTGAAGGTTTGATATTTCACAACACACAAACTGTTTTCTTAACACAAACATATGGCACAAACTGGTAAAACATATTTTTTCTCATTTCTTTTCACCACAGAAGTAACAATACCACAAAAGGACAAAGATAGACAGACAAAAAATGTGCAAACTTCCACACTTTTGACTGCAGAGGATTGTCTAGGTCAGCTCGAAAAGAGGATCAAGGAATATCATGGGGTATCAAAGCAAAAGATCATTCTACTTATTTACTTAAATATTATCTTTTTACTTATAAAGTAAAATAATTGTAAAGCGCACACATACAGTATATGTACATATATATGTATACATATATGTAATGCAATGAATTTCTTAAAAAAGTGTCTAAATACATTTTAGGCCACTGTATATTTACTCTTTCTCATGTTAGGTTAAGTACTTAAAAACTACAGAATATGTCCCACTGCTTAAGACGTTTTTACCTCGCTTTTGTTTGCAGGATGCTCTGACCGCTTTCCGTCTTATGGACAAGAACCGAGATGGTATAGTTAATCGGAATGAATTCAGGACTCTGTTTGACAGCCTGATGTTTGTAACCCAAGAGCGAGAGTATCGGAGATTCCTCGAACTGTTGGGCCTTACGCCTGGTGCCACACTCAACTACACTGAGTTCCACAACAAAGTCCTCTCTAGTGGCATGATGAAGTCACATCAAAATGATAACACCTTGTAAGAACCTTGTAAGAAGAAAATGTATATTTATCTTAGCTGTTTTTGTAAAGCTAACAGCTCAGTATTCATGTTTTTCAGACGAGACGGGTGTCTTGATAATGCATGTGACCAAGTTCATGACTACCTAGCAACCATTGCACACAAAAGACCTTCAGAGCTCTCAAAGGTAATCTCCATCCTGTCCTGCTTACTAAAAGCACACTTTTTGGTAGTGATGCACGATTTTGAAACACTGCTTCATGAACCTTCGAAACCTTTACGAATCTTTTGTTACCAATTACCAATATGTAGAAAGTGTAGAAATCAGTATACAAATACATTATTAGCAGTCAGCCAAGGTTATAGCATGATGTGTTTATGTGAACTCAAAATGGCGGCTCCCACGAGGAGACCCCTCCATTTAAAAACGTTTTAATGAGGTAAAAATGAATGAGTGCTCTTTTAAACTAAACTTTGAACTGAATAATTGTGTTGACAGGTCTTTTGCCAGTTGGGTGACGATGGTGAGAGCATCATTACCAAAAATGATCTAAAGCGGATGCTTTTTAAATACTTCATGCCTATCACACCAAATGAGTTTGAAAGACTCTGGTGCAGGTAAGCAACTTCATTTTGTTTACATTATATTTCACTTTAATGTGTGTATGAGTTCCTCAATGCATTTAACAGCTGATCCAGAATCAGTATTAGCACAGCATTAACGAAAATACATAAATGGCAAAATTCAAAAATTTCAGATGTCTGATATCTGCTGAAAATAAAACTAAAGAACTCTCACACAGATATGATGAGGAGGGGAAGGGCTTCCTGACTCAGACAGAGTTTTTAAGAAAGCTTAAAGCCACATCAGATGACGACAGTCAGTCAGACGCTTTACAGGAACAGCTCACAGAGAGGGAGATTTCCACAACACCTGATCTAGAGGTTATGCTACAAAATCTTAGGTGAGAATTGTCTCTCTCAAAATGACAAACGTAATCTCCTCATACATAGTGTTACATGAATCTATCTGTTTGAAGGAAGTGGATCGGGAGTGACTTTGAGAGTGTGAGCGGAAGCCTTGTGGTCCTGGATAAAAACAAAGATGGTTACGTGACTGTGACAGACCTGCTCTCTCTCCTGCACAGAAATGGCTTTCAACTAACAGAAACACAGCTCACATGTCTACTGAACCTGTAACCCTCCATTACAGACATGTTCATTTCAAAATGTGAAAAGTGTTGTCAGCCACTGCATTCTTCTTCTTCGGTTCTCTTGATTTTTCAGCCTCGGCTTTGATGCTTGTCTGAAGGAGCTGCCTTACCTTGATTTTCTAAAACATCTCACTGGACCTCCAGTCTCGAGTGGGACTGCAGTTGACCCTCCTCAAACTACGGGTTCTCCAGAACCAGTGGAGGATGTTGAGGAGCTGAGCCCAGACAGAGCCATACAGAGAGTCAAGGAGCTGATCACTGCTTCCTCAGATACTCTCTACAAGGTACAGACTATTTCTAGAGATAAAAAAACGACAAAAGAGCTGTGTGAAAACACCCTTCCTGATTTAAAGGAAGAGTTACACTCTCATTACTAATAATGTTTTCTAATCATTTACCAAACCTGTATGCGTTATTTTATTTTGTGAAATTAAAAGAAGATATTTTACAAAATCTTGAAAAGAAAATGGATGTTCCAATTATTTTTTTAAATCAGTAAGATTTTTTGTAATTCGGTAAGGATGCAGAAGATTTCTGTTTCAATCAAATGGTGTTACTTTCAACTTTCTATAATCAAAGACTCCTGAAAAAATTTATTATGATTTCCACAAAAATATTAACAGTGAAATATTAGGAAACGTTTCTTGAGCGCCAAACAGGGGTATTGAAGTTAAATTAAACTAAAACATTTTTATTGCTTGAAATAAAATATGCATAATATTGAAATTAAATGTAAAAATCTTAAACATATTTTATTTCAGCTAGTTGTCAAAGCAACATTTCTCATTTTCATGTAGTTTAACTAAATGAACTAAAAATTACTAAAACTGAAATAATAAAATAAACACAATACAGATATTTTATAAAACACAATAAAATGACCAAAACTTAAAATAAAATTAATTAAATCTAAAACGAACTAATTACATTTTTTAATTAAATAAAAAATATTAAGAATTATAATTAGAAGTATCTAAATGATATTAAAATAACACCAAATCAGCATATTAGATAATATGTATAAATATTTCTGAATGATCATGTGACACTGAAGACTGGAGTATTGGCTGCTGAAAATTCAGCTAGAACAAAATAGAAAAGAGCATTTCACAATATTACTTTTTTACTGTATTTTCGATCAAATAAATGCATGTTTGATAAGCATAAGACACTTCTTTTAAAACCACTCATTTTTAAACATTCATTTTTTTTTTAAATAGTAAAAAAGAACTGCTTCCATGTTTTGCTTTTCTAGGCCTTCTCTGCATTTGATAAGACTGGAGATGGTAAGATACCGCAAGCAGAGTTTCGGCAAGTGCTGGACCATTTCTGCATGCGGCTCTCAGATGTACATTTCAGGAAGTTGCTGTCTGATATGAAACTGAGTGAAGGAGAGGAGATTATGGTTGACTGGAAGAATTTCCTCCAAGTCTTCAACCTCCACACTCAAGAGGTCAGAAATTGTTTTATGGTCGAGTTTTTACTTTTTGCACACTATCAAATAACCATAATGTAGAATGCTTTTAGTTGCATATGGTGTATATTAAAATGGCTATTCCTTAAATCTAACAGACAGCAGATGAATGGCTGAAGAAAATCGACAAGATGCGTTTTCCTAATCAGACCCGACCTTTAGTCATCTCTGACATTTTAAGACGGATACAGGAGGTTGTGTCTGCCCGCATTTACACTTTAACAAAGGAGATAGTAGACCTCGACTACGCCAATATAAACACAATCTCCAAAATGGACTTTAAGACCATTTGTGATCGTCACTTCATGAGGCTTACCGACGACCAGGTAATTTCCAGTACACTCTCAAATACTACAAAGGTTTGGAGTACTCTAAAAGTGCACATTCAATGCATTTAAGTGCACGCTTTACACATCAATGCCATAGAAGAACCATTTTGGTTTCTCAAAGGAACTTTTCAGTGAAAAGTTCTTAAAAGAACTAAGTGTGAAGAACATTTTTTGCAATGGAAAGGTTCTTCATGGAACCATAGCTGCCAATAAAGAACCTTTATTTAAAATTGTACCACATGAACATCTTTAATAGTTCCTTCAATTGCTTGAAACACAATCAACTCTTTCAGTTTCAAAGCCTCTGGAAAATGCTACCGCTTAATGGCTTTGGAAACCTGAAATATCGAGAGTTCCTGAAAAAGTTCAGTGGAGAACAGAAAGGACGTGAAAAGGTTGCTAAATCATTACCAGGTTCAGCAAGATCAACACTGGAGAGGCCAGCACCCCTCAGACGCCCCAAAACAGCACCTTGCACCTTTACACGCTCTATGGTACAGTGCATTACTTGCTTCATTTGCTGATATTGGTTGTTTCCTCTCTCCAAGTGTCTCCAGTGTCATTTGTATCTCGCAGCCATCAGTCTCAGAGCGGCTTCAGAGGCCCTCCACAGCGGGCAGAAGGTCCATGCCACTGCTGAACTGTGAGGATGTGGAGATGAAGGTGCGTTCCAGGATCCAGGACTGTTGGAGGCACATCCAGAGGAGATGCAGGCAGGCGGACCCTGACAGAACAGGGGAGATAGATGTGGATATATTCCTAGGTACATGTTTGAGCCCTGATTTATTTCCATTTATCAGTCACAGCACATTTCAACCATACAATACACGGTTCCCACAGTAAAAAAAAAAAACATTTTGCAATGAATGATTTATTATTGAATTATTATGATTTTATATCAATATAAATAATATAATATAAGATAACTTTTGTTATATAACTAACTTTAATATATGCCTAAAATTTCATAATAAATATTATATATAATTATTATACTATTATTATTATTATTATTCTTAATTACTAAAAAATCATGGTAAAGTCATGAAATTATTTCATTTTCCTGAATTCAATTTTTATCAGTGCGTGATTTTTATATAATATAGTTTGTATGTATTTTTCAATATACAATTATTTATATATATATATGAATGAATAAATAAATGCATTTAAAATACTTTTCCTAAATGATTGATTAGCAAATCAATTTTTATATAATTATAAATAAATAACATAAAATATATTATATTGGGAATATATAATTTCTAGGTATTTTGATTGATTTAAAATTATATTATTTTTTATTTTATCATTAATAATATTTTATAATCACTTGATTTTATAATAATATATATATATATATATATATATATATATTATATAATTTAATTCCTATAAAAATTAATTTGTCAAAAAGTGCAGGACCCCTAATAACAATCAATGGCAAATGACAATGGGATTATTGTCATATATTGTCACAATGTTGTTTGGAAATGATGAATTTGAACTGATGCTTTGCAGAGATACTCCAGGGCCTCCATATTGAGCTGAGTCCACCTGAGTTTGAGCAGCTGGCTGTGAAATATGACATCAAAAACAGTGGACGTCTCTCTTACCCGGACTTCCTACGGCACTTTGTGCTCATGTTCAGCCCTCAGGTCAACACTTCTTCCAACAGACTCAAACTGCAGCTCCCCACGACACCAGTGAGTTCACTGCGATTACAGCCATTCAAAATGACAGCACATCTGGAGTGGTTATAGGCCAGTATAGTTCATGCAGCATTTTCTGACTTCCTCCTTTAGATGAGTCCCGGTCCACTTAGTGGTCCGTGTGTTGAAGCCATGCTGAGAATCTCCAGGCCTATCCAGCTCGTCTGGAGGCAGATGAGGCAAAAATTCACCTCCTTTGACAAAGAACGCACAGGAAAGATCTCTCTTCAGGACTTTAGAAAGGTAAAAGGCACTATTTTATACTTAAAAAAAACTTTTCAGTCCACGTCCTGTATTTAATCATGCAACTTTTTGGATTATTCTTTTTTAGGTTCTGAGACAGTACAGCGTGAATCTGTCAGAGGAAGAATTCTTTCATTTCACATCTTTTTTTGACAGTAACCTCTCAGGGAGGATTTCATACAATGATTTTCTGCGCATTTTCCTAAAATGAGCGCAGTTTCCTTTGTTTATTAGTTTTGAGTGTCATATTGCACTGCTTTAGCTATACTGATGTCACAAATGTTTTCATAAAAAAATAAACAGATTGTTGTGTTCCTTTATTTCTGTTGTTTTTATAGCAAGATATTATAATCATAATTTATCATATTTTTGATAAACATTTATAAATGTTATATTTGATAATTATTATTATTATTATTTAAATTATTATTATTCTTTCAAGATCACTAATGTTTTGATAAGAAAATCACTAGCAATGTTGTTTTCCCCTCTGATCCCTCGGATTGCAACACTCTGTTTCGCAATAGTAGAGCATTGCCAGATACGTGCTTATGGCTGGCCACTCATTTAGACTTATTATTTATAGCACCTGCTCCGCGTAACCTCAGGGATTTATACAGTGTGTTGAAAAACATGCAGGAGTCTGCTAAAGAATGGAATATCTCTTTTGCCGGCTGTGGATTTCTGATGGCTTACTACTGTGGAGTATATAGCTGTTTATTCGAACGGGCCCAGTTTCTTCTTAAGGGGGTGACAAAGATTTGTGGGGCTTCATCTGGTGCTCTCATGGCTGCAGTGATAGCATGCCAAATGTCTCCCGGTAAGTTTTAACAATAATTTGTGCTTTATAAACACCCGAAAGTTGTAAAAGATAAAAAACGTTGTGTGGAAGCCACTTGTCATGGATTAGAAAAATCTTTCAATAAAATCAAGAATCTGTGATTTGTTCATTCTATTTAACTGTTTATTAGCTGACAAAAGTACAAAGAAAAGTTTCCCAATGTTTTCACTGACCAACATAATTGTGTTTTGTAAATATGAACACGTTTTGATTTTGATGGCTGCAACACACCCCAAAAAAGTTGGGACAGAGACAAAATAAAAGTGAAAAGATTATCCAAATTAGATTATCCGACTCTTTTGAAACAGTCCACAATGAGCAGGTGAATTGGTAATAGTTGAGGGTATCGTGTTTGGGTGTAAAAGTGCTTCTCAGTCTTTTTAAGCAAAGATGGGTCATGGCTCATCACTTTGTGCCAAATACCTTGAGAGAATTGTCAAACAATTAAAAAATCAAATTTCTCAATGCAAGATTGCAAAGCATTTCTGCCTTTTATCATCTTCCATACATAATATTGTCACAAGATTCAGGGAATCCAGAGAAATCTCAGTCTGTGTTGGGTAAGGCAGTAGAGCTCTGTTGAATGTGCGTGACCTTTGAGCCCTCAGATGGCATTGCACAAGATACCATCATGCTAATCTGTCAAATACAGCCACATGTGCTCATGAGTAATTTGGAAGACCGTTTTCACTGAACACAGTCTGACTCTGCATTAAGAAATGCCACTTGAATCTCTGTTACGCAAGGAGAAAGCTTTACATCAGTTCTATGTGGAGATGCCGGCGAGTTCTCTGGGCCTTTGCTCATCTCAGATGGTCTAGAAGACAGTGGACATGTGTGCTGTGGTCAGATGAGTCCATGTTCCAGCTTGTTTTTGGGAAAAAATGGACACCGAGTTCTCAGTCCCAAAGACGAAAGGGACCAACCAGACTTTCACCAGCGACAGGTGCAAAAGCAAACATCTGTGCTGGTATTGAGGTGCATCATTGCAAACGGTTTGGGTAACTTGCATTATTGTGAAGGTACCATTGACATCGAGGCATATATTTGGATTGTACAGAGACATAAACTGCCATCAAGATGACATCTTTCCTGGGAAGCAAGACAATGCCAGGCCTCATTCTGCACGTGCTAAAACTGAGTGGTTTCTAGACACTCTGCACAATAGAAGGGATGTGCCTGCCTGTTTACTGCAGTCCAGATATGTCTCTTATGGAAAATGTATGACCCATCATGAAAAGGAGCTAAAAAAAGAAAGGTTAAAAAGAATGAACAAATAACAGATTCTTGATTTTATTGCATTTTACAAAATGTCCCAACTTTTTCTGATTTGGGGTTGTAGTTTTAAAATCCAAATCATTAAAGATAGAATCCCACCCCCATGTATTTCATTTTGATTACTTTTATATTGATTCGTGGTCATAAAGGATATTCAATTTTGAAGCCAAATGCTGTGAAAATTTGCTGGAAATGTCCCGAGAGGCTCGGAAAGGCACTCTGGGTGCTGTGCATCCCTCCTTCAACCTACTGAAGATAGTACGAAACTTCTTAAGCAGAGACCTGCCCGATGACGCCCACCTCCTCGCCAATGGACGGCTGTATGTGTCACTCACTCGAGTGTCAGATGGGACAAATGTGTTGGTGTCTGAGTTTGACAGTAAAGAAGATCTCATTCAGGTGAACTCAACTACCTTGTTGACAATGGCGTTTGTTTCCTGATGAATAGATAAGTATTCATGAGGATTAATGATTTACAATTTGCTCCCTGTCTGCAGGCTCTGATTTGTAGCTGCTTTTATCCACTGTATTGTGGTGTGATGCCTCCAAGCTATCATGGAATAGTACGTAGCCAAACACAGACTTTTGACTGTAATGTTGTGATAAAATTGCTTGCAGTTTTTCAATTAAAGGTGTACTCACTCAATTTTTTATTAGTTTTAATGTTTTGCTGGCCTTATTATCTTGATATTATACTGACACGTAGCGGTGTGAATGCAGTATCACGCATTAGAAAATGTACCCATTGTTAACATGGAAATAGGAAAACGAGCTATTAGCAGTAAACCTTTTATTCGATGAGCGAAAGTGTCTGATAACTATCTGAATAAAAAAATAATTGTGATTTTTTTTAAGTCTCACAATTCTAATTATGTGATATAAATTTGAATTTCTGAGAAAAAAAAGTCAAACTAAGTCTTTTCCCCCCTCAGAATTTTACTTTATAACTCACAATTGCACATTTATATCTCACAATTCGAATAAGCTCACAATTGCGAGATGTAAACTCCCAATTGTGAGATGAAAAGTTGCAATTATCTTTTACATTTTTTTTTTAATTCTGTGGCAGAAACAAGCTTACATATATAACAGGCGAGTTACTAAGATAAAATGTCTCGGGTTACGAGTGTAACCATGGTTCCCTAAGGGAACGAGACACTGCATCCTAGGATGCTAATGGGGAATACCTCGGGAATCACTGGTGTCTTAAGCATGTGTCAAAACAACAATTACATTGGCTGGCGACAGCCTATGACATCACTGCTGGTATGACCCGTGTGACCAGAGTATAAATATGGCCCCTTTAATACACGTCATCCACTTCTTGTCTGAAGGAGTGCCTCTTTTCAATTCTGTAAGTTTTATAAAAAAAAAAGTAACTTCTTTTCCCATCTTATCTGCTTTCAGAGGTATGTAGACGGAGCATTGAGTGATAACATGCCTTTCTCTAGTCTGAGAGAAACAATCACAATCTCCCCTTTTTCTGGAGAGAGCGACATCAGTCCTTACGGCAACCCTTTTTACTTCCATGAAATATACTACAATAACGTCAGCATTCATATCAGCTTCATTAATGCACAAAGAGTGGTTATTGCATTTTTCCCTCCAGAACCAGAGGTACATTTTTGCATTTATGTTTAATTATCTTGGTACATTTTCAAATCCGTACTTACGCCCACATACCCTTTTGGTAATTCATAAGGTCTTGGCTGAGATGTGTCAAAATGGATATAAGGATGCTTTCCTTTTTTTACAAGAATATAGTGAGTAGATTACACTCTTCCTGAGATATTTGGGGTAGTTGTGTGGCTGTTTAGATCCAATTTTGTTTTGATTACCAGAACTCCTGAAGCTCAGGTCGCCATTGCCAGAATTACGGGATCATATTCCAACATCTAAGAAATATATTAGTGAAAACAAGCCAACAGTGACTGGGAATTCTAAAAGTATCCTTCCAGAATCCATCAAGACAGGTAAGACAACAAATAACTGACATCTGACACCATGAACTCATAAATTTGGAAAATTATACATGGAGAAATGTATCTATTTTTCACCCCATTTAGTGTTTTGCAAGTCTAGCATGATGGAGAATGAAGAAATACGATGTCCTTTCTCAGTGAAACTGGTTTCTTGTCTAATGTGGTGTATTCTGCCAGTGGAGATGGTGTACATCATCCTTCTAAGGTATATCAAAAACGAGTAAAATTAAATATTCAAGTCTTTTAATTTTATTCTAAGATTCTAACTGGAATTTAGACTTGCTGAGTGGACTCCAGAGATGTGTAAGATGACAATGGGAATGATTGGACGAATATGGAAGAGAGCTTTAAGGTTTGAAAGATATTACATATACAAATAATCAAAATATTAAGTGTGATGGATCTAAATAAGGATCTAATTTTCTGCCTTCAGGTATTTACATTCACAGAAATGTCCAACTCTTCAAGACCCCTCACCTTCAAACCGAACTCACTGACCTGCGCGAATTACTATTTACAATTATTTTGAATAAAAAATAAAAATCAATACCCTTTTGAATGATTTGAATGTAATCACACCACTAAAATGGCCTATAAATTAAAGATTACAGATCATTTACAATGTTGATAGACTTACACGTTTTCTACCAGTTTACAAGCTCTTCTCACTAATATATTGTATAAAATACTAAATACTAATAGAGAAATACATGTGCACAAGTAGAATCAGGATAATTGTATTTTAATGAACAAAAAAAGATGTTTACAGGAGTCAAAAATAGCACCAAATAAGAGCTTGTGGATAATTCCATAAATTATAGCATGCTCAAGATTAGTTCAGCCATCTTCATTTGTATAAATGGTCACACTGTATTCTATTTTACAGTATTGAAGGCGGAGAGGTGATTGTGTGCATTTTTAAAACAGTGATGTTGAAGCTTCCTCATAAGGAAAACATTTAAAGACATTTACAATCATCAATAATTTATCTTGCAGTGGCATCATACAAGTTCTTAAAACCATCATGGCTGCATCCGGGATCCGGAACATGTAAAAAGACCTAATTTGTCACATGATGATAGTAACAAAACATTGTTTAAATGTTATCCTTATAGATTTGGCAGTATGATCTTTAAAATTTACACTTTAAAAAAAAATTGGGTAGTTAAAACTTAAAATATTACTACAGAAACAGACAACAATACGTCCCATCTAAAATATCAAATAAGAATAGTGAATGCTCCTTATGAACAAATCAAGTATCAGTCCCTGATATCACATAATGCAATAAACCAGTGCTCAGAACCTCGTACACTACACTACTGAAAGTAACATCAATGACTCTAAACCATTAAATGTAAAAGATGAGTAAATATTACAATTCCATAGAAATGCTAATTCCTAAAAGGTCTAATTGAAATTCATTGCAAAACAGTTCTCTTCTTTACTAAAGAGGCATTCGAGATCCCAAAGGCCCCCAATTGAAGTTCAGAGGTACAGTTTCTTTAAAAGCGTAGCAGCCATTGGATTCTCCTTGTGCAAGTTGGGCCACCTTGTATGATACTGTGATTCCTCAAAACGTTTCCTGAAATTATATTGTAACAGTCGTCACAGCAGCGCACAGGAGAAAGACACCAGCGCACTTTAAGACTCCTGTGTTTGATTCTGAGAAGATAGGAGGCACAGCATCTCTGGAAGAACACAGGAACTCCTCCGACAGGCTTCATCTGAAGTCCCTCGCCATGGTCCGTCCTCATACACCCCAGGTTTGGGTTTGAGAGGAGCTGCCGATGTCTGGGATCTGATCGGCGAAAGACTGCGTCATCCACTGACCGTCCTGAACTTGGCTAACAGCGTTTGGATTCGTTGGCGCCTTCTCGGCTGTGTTGGCTGGAGGTTGGAACAGAAATCGATATTAAAGGTAAAGCATGATTTTTTTATTAAAATACATTCTCTTAAAGGGCAATGAAACCCCCAAAAAAGTTTTTTGAAAACATTAAAAGCACTCATTAATTTGATCAATAAGTGGATATTGGTTATTTTTGCCTTTATCAGAGCAATTTCGTTCTTCCGGACTGAAAAAGCAAAGCTGAAGCAATTTTACGGAATCTGAGGTAGAATGGGGATGGGGGAGAACCAATGGAAAAATATCCATATTTTAAACTTTATAAACTATAATCACTGGCTTCCGGGACTGGCTGTTCCGGTGGAAGGGTGACCTCTGACCCGACGTATGATGTAGGATATATGACGGTGGCGTAGCGTAAGCTCAGGTGAGAACTGATGAACGCGGAAGTGCTGAGGATAGAGCAAAACAAAAAGCCGATCACAAACTAGAAGTCTAAATCGAGAAAGGAAAATGGCGGAGGATTTCGAAGAGAAGAGAAGCTACGTCCTATGTCGGGTCAGGTCAGAGGTCACCCTCCTGCCGAAATTAGACTCTGGTGTACGTGAATACGCCCATTGCCGGAAGCCACTGATTATAGTTTGGGAAAAGACATTCAGTTTTGGGTAAAGGAGTGCAAGCGGAAATTCGCTGAAATTAGACCTTGAAAGAAAAAACAGGTCATGAACAAAAAGTGAACAGGGCATTGTGATGCCATGCGCTACAATAAACACTTCAATAACATATAGCATCATCATGCACCCGTTCAGAAAGACAAAGGTTCTCATTTATATTGTTTATTTTGTTGAGTCCAGTGTAGACAGCCTCGAAACAGTTGTGGAGCACAATGTCAAAAAATGCACCCGGTGAACATTCGTTGTATGGGTTTATTATAAGCAAGAAGCTCACGTTCGCTCTAGAGTCTAGACAGACTGAGAGGCTGCATTCGAAATGGCATAATTTCCTACTTTATATCAGGCGAAAAACTGTATGTAACAAAAGTAGTATGTCCGAATGAAAGACAAAAATGGTTCAAAGAAATCTTCTTTTGTTTTCCGCAGAAGAAAGCTGATACCAACCTGTCTCCTCCGGTGTGGAGAAGTTACAAAATCCATTGCTCTGGCCCCCTTCAGGTGCTGATTCTCCATAAGCTCCTCCGAAAGCAGCCTCATAACCAGGATCATACTGCTCTTCCTTGACGGCAATCCTCTTTGCGTCCTCTGTAAGAGAGAGGGAAGTGGTCAAATACAGTCCATAATTGTATGTACATACTTATATATGATTAAGAAAAGAAGAGCAATCGCAAAAGTTCTGTACCTTTGGCCAACTTATAATATGATTAAGAAAAGAAGAGCAATCATAAAAGTTCTGTATGTACCTTTGGCCAGGCCGAGATCAAAGGTATATTTGACTTCCTCGACCTCATTGCTCTTGATCACACCCTTCAGCTCATCTCGGAGTTCTCTGAGCTTGATGTAAAAATGCACTTTGTCCTGAGCACGAGGAAACTGAGCACAGCGGGCGCTGGAGGACGGCATTAGGTACAACGCCTACGGAAAAGCAGCAGTATGCAGCATATAACTCAAATTTGATAAGAGTTTTGCTTTTATCGTGCAATGAACCAAAAAAAGGTTTCTTACCGTCTCAGAATCAGGAATTTTGTTAGGCTGTAGGCCAAACTGTAGTGTTTTGGGCTTTTTCCCAAATATCTCCCTACAGAACATTTCATAAATACCTGAAAGATTTAAAAGTAATTGTTGAATGCACGTCTTTGTAACCGTTGTATTCTTCACGTTCTGTATCTGTGGTGAAAAACTTACATTTCCCATTAAAAACCGCTATGAGTGGCTTGAATTTCTTTATTTTTTCCACTAAGATTTTACCACCTTCTCTAAGTTCCTTGCTGCAGAAGGGTGACAGGCAAAACAGGTTAGAAGAACATCATCGCTTTCAGTCATGAATGAAAGTAGCGTGATTATATCCCGCACCTAGAGAGATCTTTGCTTCCTGGCGTTGCTCTCTCTACCATATTTGTGAAGCCGATGCCGTATTTCTCAGGCAAACTCTGATCATCCATGTGATTTAGCAGCTTGTCAGTGAATCCAGACAGGAACAGGCATTTCCCTTAAAGATTGAAAAAATTAGAGATTTTGAACAATTTATTTAAAAAAAATCATAATATAATATAGAAAAAAAATATTTGATTGATTATAACAACTATTTACATGCTTTACATATAAATACCTCTGTATTTATATAAATACAATATAAAATACCTCTTTTTATATTTGTAAACAACCACTTTTTAAAATGTTATAATATTAACCATCGTTATTAATACTACTAATAAATAATATTAAATAATGAAAATGTTAATATTTACATTGTCATATCATTAACAATAATGTAAATATAATAATAGTTTGAAGATCAGTTTAAAATGACTAGGAAGGGTTGACAAAATTGCAGATTTTGAACCGTTCCTTATTAAAATTTTAGTATAAGACAGCAAATTGGTATATCACGGTTAATAATATTATTAATGTAAATTATTTCTATTATATTAAAATATTTTTGTATTTGTATTATCATCTTATTTATTGATCAAAGAATATCTCTTTTTTAAATATATTATTATAATAGTAATAATATATTAATATTTATATTAGCAATAATACAAATTAAATAATATAATAATCTAAAATGTTAAAGAGGAGTTGAATTAAAGCCTACTTACAAAAATGGTTTCCTGGTCCAGGGAACCATCTTCCAATGTAGGCCGCCATCAGCCCCGGATTAATTCCGATCTGTATCATAAAAATAAAACAAAAAGCTTAATTTCAGTCATTTGGCTTCAATGCCATTTTGGGTTTAACATTCTTCATCCTATTTTAGACAAAAAACATAAAAACGTACAATGACATAGTCCAGATTGGGGATAAGGATGTCAGGCAGTGTCCTCTTCATGACTTCCTCCTCCGACATGCCCTTAAAACGATCAACTTTCCTCTTGACTTTCTTGAAGGTTTCATCAATCTTCTCCTGTCCTTCAGCAGGCGGGGCGTCCTTATCCTCCTTCGCTTTCTTGGGTTTGGGTCCGGGTTTGGCTTTGGCTTTAGGTTCACCTTTGGCTTTAGGTTCACCTTTGGCTTTGGGTTCTTTGCTCGCCGGCCTTCCTCGCTTTCCTTTAGCAGGTCCTTAAAGGGGGTAAAAAAAAACTTTGATTTACGTAAAGCTACATGAGAGTTTGCATTCAGTTCGCAGAAAATACACGGCACTGGAAAACTACCTTTCTGTGCAGCAGCAGCCTGTTGGGCAGCATCTTCTGGGTGTACAGGCATCTGCTGCATGACCCCATCCTCTCTGGGTCCCTCCATCATAAAGCCAGCATTACCATTAGCCATGTGAGGATACTGAGCCTGAAGGGCCTGCAGATGCTGCTGAGCTGACTGAACCCTATATCAAAAATAAAAATAGGGCCCGAAGTTGTCAGTCCAACTTATAAAAAAATAAGGCCAATTCTACAAGTGCACAATTAAAGGTGCAGAGAGCGATTTCTGAGAAATTCTGTTAAGAGTGGATCGGACCGAGCAGCACAACACACTTGTAGCCAATCAGCAGAAGGGGTGTGTCCACTCGTGATGGGGGAGGAGAGAGAGTGAGATTTGAAGAAAGACTGTAGAAAGAGCGATGGCTGAGAGACATTACAAACGAGAAAAGGTCAGAGGAATATCACTGGAAAAAGAAGGGTTTTTATGAACAGGCGAGAGCTTTAGGATCAGCGTTAATATTAGAAAAGCTTTCCAGCACTGGAGAGACCTAAGTGGGAAGGCCTGAAAGTGGACACAGAGGTTGGTTGTTTCTGCTCCAAGATATACTGTTGTTGTAATGTTGGCTGTAGTGACATTATTTTGCTTTGCTTCAGCTATGATAAAGGGACATTGACTCTTGCATTGTGCGTTTGTGCATTTTGGGGGCGGAGCAATGAAGGATGGGGTGTGTATGTTTGGGTTGATTTCAAATATCAACAGTGTTTCTCAGAAATTGCTTACTGCACCTTTAACAATATGCAATCTAGAGATAGATAATCAGTTAATTAAGTTACACGTAGCCTATTTCTTTATTTTTTTTAACGATAAATGGCAAAATTCTTTATCTATACTCTCTAAAGAATAACACCCAACACTGTGGAAACAATGGTGTTTACAGGTAAAGTAAATTATATAAGGTATTATTTGCATAATTACTTCACTCAACAAGAAACATCTAACAGTTAACAAAACGAAGATGAAAATACATTTGTAACCACTTAGATTGCAAACATTTGCATAAATATAACAACATAATATTATTAATCATGTTTTGATTGTTTATTAATTATTAAACAAATATATTTATAATAACTATTCAATTAAAGTTTTTTAATCAAATAAATGTAAAATAAACATTAAATATAGTTTAATAACTAGACACCATTTCTAGTACAACAAGAAACACTTAGGCCTATTTAACAATTACACAACATGAAAAGATAAAATTACATTTGTACCCACTTTGATTTCAAAGTTCAAACCTTTGCATAAATTTCATATGGCACAATAATAATAATAGTAATTATATAAGTATAATATATTTTATAATAACTACAATTTTTTACTTAAATGTTCACATTTTAAAATAACCATTAAAAATAGTTTAATTACTTGATATAAGTACTACTACTTCTACATTAGTTATCAGACACACAGAAATAAGCAGCATCAGTCAAACAAAGAAAAGAAAATATCTTGAATGCAAATAGGAGCAATTTCTATAAAGCGAGACTGAGTGTATAATTTTAGAAAAGTATCTCATTAATGCAACCCGGATCTGCAAATAAACATGTTAAAAATTGCAGAAGCAAACACAAGTTGCAACGCCAAGGCAGGTTTTCAATAATTGTTGTTATTGTTGACTCGTGCATTGCCGTTAGTAGCATTCAAAACCAGACTGAAGTGCTGAATGTTATTATAACATAAAATCAGTGGGATCTTAATTAATCTTGGCGCCAATTGATGACAAATGGGGGGACACTCACCATTGTTGGAGGTATTCCGAGGGGGCATGGGGCAAAGATCCATAGAGCCTTTCATCCATCTCTACGGGATTTACTTAAATAAATCAATATGTGTGTTCATATCAACAGCAATTTCAGTGGTACTCTCACAGGAGAATATTTATAACCTGCCCTTTTTATAGGCTTACTTATAATAATTAATATGTTAAATTATATATAAAACTCTAAAATGCATTCCTAAATGAATATCAAAACATATCCAGTCTAGGTTGACCTTAAGTGTATAAACCAGATCAGAAAAGGTTCGTTGCGCTGGATTTTAAACACTCCACGTAATCACCATTAACGTTACATCTTGCCACCACTTTTTTTGCCACAGCAGGCAGTAGTTTACTTTAAACTGCGGTACATTGCCAACTTAAATAAATTTAGCGACCACATATTGTTCCAGCAGATAAACGGAAAAATATACTTTATTTTTCGTTAAGAAAAACAATATATGTGATACTGTTAGCATGATCGGCTAACGCTGGCCTAGTGTGCCAATTCATTGAGTACAATGAATGATGGTCGCTAGCTAACTGTGCAGCGCGTTTCTATCGATATAAATGGCCTTTCCATAGTGTTATTAGTCAAATTAAGCTCTTATTTGTTAAATTAATACATACCGTTATTATATGATTCGAACGATAGTCCACTGAAATGTTGATTTTTCTCGTTTTAGTAACAAAACCGGTGAAAGCAACAAAGACGAGACCAACAGCTAGAAATCAATTTGACAGTGGAGCGAACCAAAACACTAGGACTGGGGGTGTAATGGGAACAGTATGTCTATTTCTTCCGTTTAATGTTAAAAAGAAATAAATGGGATCATAATTTTATAATAAATATAATTATTCTAAATGTAAAAACTTAAAACGTATTCCAGGCTTTTATTTTTATCCTAATGTTAGTATGGCAATGACAGACTCTACCCCTCTAAAGTTAATAGTATGACCCCGGTCACCTGTGACATTTAAACGCTTCAAAGCGAGCTTCCTATTGGCTGCGCTTAAATAATAAATTATCTTTTCCCTTTTAGCAAATGTCAAAAAAATAAATCAAATATAATAATATATATATATATAACAAAAATGGTATTGCTGTTAATAAACGAAAAACATTTTGCAAGACTCGTTTTGAAAAGAGAAACATACATGCACAGGATTGTTGCTTCGACCCCAATATATTTTTAATTGTGACAATAACTAAACAATGCCATGGCGTTTCATCATATTTGCTTTGCCATTTGCTTTTATTTGCCCTAAAACAGTTCCATTAGTAATACATACATATAAAAAATAAAATACAACTTACAGAATAACATACATAGTACAGAATTCTCACAGCAACATTAAAGCTGGATTATTATGATGCAACAAAACGGGTATAAATGATAATAAACAGTTATGCCCACTGACTGCAAATAACAAAACAATTCTAAAAAGACTAAAAATACCATTCAAAATGAGGTAAATTGAGTGATCGGTATTCAATAAGCACCATAATGTGGGATTGAGCATGCCATATAAATTCATGCATTGAAGGCATGCACAGTGATAAACCTCTTCCCGAGGCCAGTCATGGATTGCAATTTGCTACACTGAAATACTCCAATTGAAATACATGTGCATGTCAAATATTAGGTCTTCTCAGAATAATCCTAATACCACAGAAATGTATAAATTTAGTAAATATGAAACTAATTAAACAAAACGGTCAACATACATTACCATTCAAAAGTTTGGGGTCAGTAAGATTTTTTGAAAGAAGTCTCTTCTGCTCACCTCTTCTGCTGCATTTATATAATCAAAGTAAAAACTGTAATATTGTGAAGCATTACTACAATTGTATTTTTTTTTTTTTAAATGTAATTTATTCCTTTGATGGCAAGCTGAATTTGAAATTATTCAAATATGCTGATTTGGTGGTCAAGAAACATATTTTATTATTATCAATGTAGAAAACAGTTTAACTGCTTAATATTTTTGTAGAAACCGTGACATTTGTCAGGATTCTTTGATGAATAGAAAGTTTAAAATAATGTTTATTTGAAATTAAAAATCTTTTGTAACATTGTAAATGTCTTTACTGTCACTTTTACTTTTTTTAAAGTATTATTATTATTTTTAAATCTTACTAAACCCCAAACTTTTGGACAGTAGTGTATAATTAAAGTTTCCTTAAAAAAGATAATAAAAAAAATATAGTGGCACAAAATGTCTCAAACAGAAAGTCTCACATTCATTCAAGCAACAAAGCTTTGTCACTCTCTCACACACACACACACACACACAAATCATATACATTAAATATTCCAGGTAACAACGTAGTATCATCACTCAAGAACATAGCCAAAACATATTGAAATATTAAATAAAACAATAAAAAAATGTTTAGTTGGTCCTTCTCAGTACATGCAGTGTAGACAAACAGTCTTTGTGCCATAACTACTTTTCTCAGGTTGTTCGGCTGTTGTTACTACATCTGATGTCTGGAATCTGGTCTGCGAACGGCTGCATTGTCCACCGGTTGTCCGTTACCTGGTCTAGAGAATGTTGACAATTATTACGAGCACCTGACAAATAAAATTGTTCATATTCTTTCTGAACACAATATGTATGTGCCTGTATCTGTAGAAGGATGGGCTCCAAATGCTTGCTGTGGATCCCCCCACGATCCATGCGCACAGGTCTTCTCGTACTCAGGGTCATGCTGCTCTTCTTTAATTGCCAATCTTTTAGCATCCTCTAGAATAAACAATAACAAAAGACTTTGGTTAACAACATGTTTACTGGAGCGAGAGCGGGACAACTTGTCACTCACATGAGAACGACCCATAGCAAACCAAAACCATCCAAACAATCCCTGATGGAACAAAACAAGTCCCTCCAGAAGCCGTTTCACTCAGATATACATCACAAAATCACAACTTCCGTTTCATGACGACTTTAAATTGTGAAACTCTTCACCTTTGGCCAGAGTCACATCAAATGTGTAGTCTGTCTCTTGGATCTCCTGAGTCTTCCCCTCTCCCTTCAGCTGATCCCTGAGATCTTTTAGCTTGATATAGAAGTGCACTTTGTCCTGAGCACGAGGAAACTGGGCACAGCGTGGGCTAGACGATGGCATCAGATAGCAAACCTGGACAACAGAACCTCATTTCTAATCAATATCCAACTTTAAACAGGAAAATTCAAAGTACTATCAAGAAAAGAAACTCTTACCGTCTCCGTTTCGGGCACTTTGTATGGCTGCAATCCGAACTCTAAATTCTTGGCTTTCACTCCAAATATCTCCTTGCAAAATGTTTCATAAATACCTGAAATAAAGGATTAAATTACACAATGGCCTGGTTTCACAGACAGGGTTTAGATTAAGCCAGGATTAGGGCTTAATTAAATTAGGACATTTAAGTAGCTTTTGTAAACGTGCCTTAGAAAAGAAAAAAATACTGGTGTGCATCTTGAGACAAAACAATGGCACTGACACGTTTTAAGAGATTTCAGTGTAAGTTGCTTTCAGTTAAAACCGCCCAAAGATGCATTTTAGTCTGAGACTAGCCTTGAACCTCGTCTGTGAAACTGGGGGTATAATGAGAGTTTAGACTTAAATCAAAACCAAATCGAAGACTTACATTTCCCATTGAACACAGCGATTAAAGGTCTGTATTTCTGGAGTTTTTCCAAAAGCTGGTGGCCACCTTCACGGATCTCTTTGCTGCAAAACAATACTTTTTTCAAATGTACTCACATCAAGAATTTTCTAAGGACTTAACATTAAATTAGGGTAAAAACACATTTTTAAGGTGCAATCGCATTTGTGAAATGTCAGCGAAACTTTCAATAGTGTATCAATGTATGTATGAAGCTCAGCCAATGTCAAATACGGCGAATTCGTAAGACAGAAATCGTGCGGAAATCTTTCGCCTTGTGAAATTTCCAATCGCGTGGATTTCAATTTAAATGACTGGATTTCGTCTGTGAAAATTCGCCGTACAACAGTAAATGTGATCCGCACCATTTTCCCCCAGATAATGCTAAACTCTTACTTTGATAGGTCTTTACTCCCAGGTGTGGTCCTCTCCACCATATTGGTGAAACCAATGCCATAGCGTTCAGGTAGTGTCTGATCATGCATGTGGTTCAGCTGTTCTTCAGTCAGCCCGGAGAGAAACAAGCACTTCCCTTTAAGACATTCAAATAAAAAAACAAGTATAAATACATAAACAACCTTTAACAATGAATGAAATCGGCTGAATAATACATACAAAAATGGTTCCCAGGATTTGGATAATGCCTTCCCTTGAAGGCTGACAACAGTCCAGGATTGATGCCGATCTATAAAATTAGCAAAAAATGTCATACAATAAATAAATTTAAACTAAAATATTATATATATATAATATATATATATATATATATATATATATATATATATATATATATATATATATATACACAAACACACACACTTACTGGCCACTTCATTAGGTACACCTGTTCAAATGCAAATATCTAATCAGCCAATAACATGGCAGCAACTTAATGAATTTAAGCATGCAGACATGGCCGAGACAATCTGCTAAAGTTTAAACTGAGCATCAGAATGGGGAGGAAAGATGATTTAAGTGACTTTGAACATGGCATGGTTGTTGGAGACAGATGGGCTGTTCTGAGTATTTCTGAAACTGCTGATATACTGGGATTCTTTAGGGTTTGTAGAGAATGGGCTGAAAAAGAGAAAATATCCAGCGAGTGGAAGTTCCGTTGCTGAAAATGCCACAGAGAATTACAGCAGTTCTGAAGGGAAAAGTGGGTCCAAACTGGTACAAGCAAGGTGCACCTAATAAACTGGCCAGTGAGTGTGTGTGTGTGTGTGTGTGTGTGTGTGTGTGTATATAAACAATTTTAAATGATTTATGGATTAAATGTATAGAATAAATAAATAAAATACAGATCAAACTTGCAGTCTATATAAACCAATAACTCACAATCAGCAAGTCAAGATTGTGTGTGATGACGTCTGGCAGCTTTCTAGACATGACTTCCTCCACTGACATGCCGTTGAACCGATCTAACGTCCTCTTTGCTTTCTTGGCAGACTCCTCAGCTTCTGTCTTTTCCTTTCCTTCACCTTTTAGAGGCCTTCCCCTTTTCTTTCCTTTTGCTGTCAGTGTCGGAGGGGCTGCAAAGCAGATATTTGATATGTTGTACAAATGGGCTGCAGAAATATTCGAGTTAAAAGGGCTGTGAGGAAAAGGCTGTACCTGGTTGTTGGACAGAGGGTTGATGATGATGATTTTGAGGTTGATCTAGATATGAATCTTGATGAGGTTGATCTAGATATGAATCTTGATGAGGTTGATCCAGATATCGATCTTGATGAGGTTGATCCAGATATTGATCTTGGTGAGGCTGATGAGGTTGATCCAGATATGGATCTTGATGCACTGCTAAATCAGTCATGATTTTGTCTTCCATGGGTCTCTCAGTGCACTGTGTGGCATTAACCAGCTGGTGGTACTGCGGCACCTGCTCCGGCTGGTACTGCTGGGGACTGGTCTGATACCTGAGAAAACAAAATTACAAAGACAGAAACACTGCACTTACTGATACGCTTCGGAATAATCTGACCCTTTCCTTGTCAGTGCTTTCACATTTAACATACACCATCATATCCCATTTTGAGAGCATTTGTCGAGATGTTAATGTTAATCACATCATTTAAAAAGAAATCACTAGTTTATTTCAAAGATGTATGAACTCTTTTGGGTTCTTTTTGGGCTGGGCAAACTTACCAATACTGAAGATAATCCATAGGGGCCGTCAGAGATGAATACTGCCTTTCTTCCATCTTAATTGGTGGTCTTACTTTAATAGATTAATATTCATGTTTATGTTACTAATATGCCAGCTGGTAAACCACACCTCCCTTTGTTTGATCTTTTGTTACATCCGTCCCGTTTTCATTAGACTTGGCTTATAAATTAAACGTCACAAGATAAAATAAAATACACTTTAACTAGAAATATACATATTTTAAAGACTAATTAGGCTCATGTTATGGGCAACACTTTAGGATGCAGCTAACTAGCTCATTGCATTCAATAGGCTACTAAGAGCTGTGTGTGTACGCATACAAGCATAAAATAACTCGTTTCGTTACATACAGATATATTTTCGTGCGTTTGGGTTATGAATCTTACCTGCCATATATATTCTTCAGACCTTTTCTGGCACATATCAGTATTTAATTCAGAAAAATACGACCTAAATGATACACATGATGAATGAAGCCGGTGTAGGTAAAAATGTCAACAAAGGTAAAGGCTAGATTCAAAATAAAAGTCCCTGCTACTGATCCAATTACATATTTTTGAACTTAAAGCTTTACATTTTTATTTATTTGTTATAGACGACGATTTAAAAGTTGGCGTTTTAAAACAACATGACAAAAAAACATTCGTGCTAAACTTACATCACACTTTTATACAATAAAACATTAGTTTTCTAATGGTTGGCTTCACATTGTTGGACTATACCATTATTTATAAAGGGAAGTGGTATTTTTCTCTTCATACATGTCTATATAACACGCATCTTATGGCACACATGAAATTACTGCAGTTCAAATAAGTGTAGAATAAAGTATTTAATTAATTTAACAAATTCTCATCAATTGTTTAGGGAAAATACGGAAAATAATTAATTTCAATACACCCCTTGATAAACGTGATTTACAATACTTCCAAAGCGACCATGTGAGACATGTAACAAGAACATTTACTGCTGAATGTCGAATAACGAAACCACTCCGTAATGTTATTTCGACTATAACTTAACAAGGTTAGTATATTATTCTCCTGATCTGATCCGGCTTAATGAAGGAAATATAATCCTGTTGTCATTCAATTGCACATACTTCATTTGTTGCTTCGTTTAAGATAGCTAGCAGGGATTATGACCTTATAGCAAAAACCGATGTAATTAAATTGACTGATAAAATACTTATATTCACTTGAAATGCTTGTGTACATTATTTCTTTTTTGAGTTGCATTGGAATAAGCTACAACTGAACATGTGAAACTATGTTGTAGAATAGCAAGGTAAACCTATGAAAATAATAATGTCTTATTTTTATTATAATGTTGATACATTTTTTTTCATCTAAACATGTATTATTGTTATTATTATTTAAAATAGAAATTACACTTTTCAAATAGTGGTAATGGGATGGCATAACCCAAAATGTTCCTTCCTATTTAAATACTAAAACTGTTAGTGGGGAAATTATAACTTTTTTTTCTTTCTTTCTTTAGGTATAAATTCTCTTAATCGCCATAACACTTGTCAGCCAGCTGAGATTTAAGGATGCCAGCAGGCGTATCTTGGCCAAGATATCTAAGGATGTTTGCAGCCAGTGTGTTGTCAATGTTTGCTGGAGCACAGGTTGTGCATCAGTATTACCGTCCTGACTTAGTAAGTTTCCAGATCAAGTTTTGTGCTTTTTAATTTGTTTAGGTGTCTGTACAACCTTGATGCTTGTCTGTAAATGTGATTTGCTATTTGCAACCAATTTTATTTCTGTAATTTCACATATTGTCTGTAGGGATTTTACTTGACTGTTTATTTTATTTTTTGGGAATTACATGCATCAATTCATGTTCTAATTAAGTCCAGGAATGTAAATTATAAAAATAAATTAGATTAATTTTAAATTCATGTTGACTGTAAACATTATGTACGGCATAAACAAAGTTTTTTTTCCCTTCCTAAATCATAGACCATTCCAGATGTCCCACCAAAGCCTGGAGAACTGCAAACAGAACTTCTTGGCTTGAAAGACAAAGAGACAGACTCTGTGTCTGAGAAACAGTGACCCATTGATTTCTTTTAAGCCTGAGTAAAATGATAGAAAAGTTATTTTATTCTGTGAATAAAGTTATTTATATGTGTACTGTCTCCTTTTGTCATATAAAAGACTTTCTAACTCAAACTGTACAGTTGTTTTTGTGTTATCGACTAATTGAGAGTTCCTGCAACCATTTCAGATCTTGATGCTTTTAATTGGGAAAAAACGAATTAAATATCTGGAAATTAAACTGTCTGAGTAAAAATAAGACTTTTCTTAGAAAAAATTGTCAACTGTTTTCGTCCGAATAGTTTTTTTAAACGTAGATATAGACTTTTATTATGTAAAGCATCCCGTAGTGGTGCAAACGGAAGTATGCATGTGTATATTTGAGCATGTGCAGTTGAACGCGCTTGCCTGACACTATCTATCATACAGAAGGCAGCTCTGGTGCGGTGGAAACATGCCGACCTTGTCCTTGCCTCTTTCAAACCTGCTCAGAAATAAAGAGAGTTTTAAGAGACTGATCACGCACTTTAAGTATCTGCACACTAGAAGCGGGACATGGTCGGTCAACTGCAGCACTCCATGGACCAGACGCTCCTGGGGTCCGAAATATATTCTCGTGTCCCGGAGGCAGGGTCCCCTGGGACAACTGACAGCAGGGAACATGTGCACCAGCTCCAGTGACGACAAGACCAGCTGGCTCTGGTCTGTTTACAATGAAACCAAACAGCGAACGCAAGGTTAGTTACATGTTATAGAAATGCCTGTTTCCTCTAAAGATCCCGGTGATCTGTCAGAGGACCAGAAGGCTCTTTGGATGTTGTATATGAGCAATGCATAAATACATTTTTATTCTATCCCGGTGTCATATCATGTCGTATTATATTATAGATTGTTAAAGTTTTGTTATTGCAGTGATATGTGCTGGCCTCTGTATGCCATGATTGGAGATGTTATATGACTATATAATGCATGCATTTATGTGCTTGCAAACCACATATATAAGAGAGAGAGAGAGAGTGTGTTGAATTGATCTTTGTGTGTGAGCTAAGTGTGTGTGTGTCTGTGTTGAGCTTTGAATTGATTTTTGTTTTGTTTACATTTTTCTTCTAATATTTGTTTTATTTTATTTCAGCTTTATTAAAAAAAATGTTTAGTAACAATAACAACACTTGTTTTTACATGAAAACCATCCAAGATTATATTAACATGCAAATAATTACTTTTCATAATGAATGTCTCAATGCAGGTTAATCATTATTCATTTGAGTTCCTTTTGAATTTATTCTTTTTATTATAGCCTATAATAAGCAAGCATAATAAAACTGTGAACTTAAAGGGTCAATTATTTATTAACACACAAGTATGTTGTTTTTCTACAGATTTAATTCCTGTGATATCAAGTAACTTTGTCAACCCAGACACCATCTTTGCCAATAATCAGATGAGTCTGCAGGACATTGAGATCTATGGCTTTGACTATGACTACACACTAGCTTTCTACTCCAGTCACCTTCACACACTCATTTTCAACATCGCCCGAGACATCCTCATCGAAGAGCACAGGGTAACAAATTCTGTTATGTTTAATAATGTCATTTGTAATAATTATGAAATCTGTCAATATTTTCCATGTGGTGGTTATGCTAGTGGCACAGAAATTACACACTTAAAACCAAGATATTTAAAAGATTTTCAGTAATTTTAACAAATGAATGCCTTTGGAAACAATATTTGGTCTTTTTCTGTCCTCATAACAGTATCCAGAGGGATTGAGGGAATATAATTACATCCCTAATTTTGTGATTCGTGGTCTGCACTATGATGTCCAAAAGGTATGCGTTCAGTCCTGATCAAGAATTTTCCTGAGTTTTCAATACTTAACTTGTCAATCTCATCCGTATTTTTCTAGGCCTTACTGATGAAGATTGATGCCTTTCATTATATCCAGCTGGGTACTGTGTACAGGTAGAGTGTAACAAACATATCTACTTTACTAATTTTATATATTATTAATCTCAAGATATGTTCGCTCATTGTCATGTCAATGTTTCTGTAGGGGCCTAAATCCTGTGCCAGAAAAGGAGGTCATAGCGATGTATGAGGGTTCCCACGTACCCCTCGAGATCATGAGTGACTTCTATGGCAAGGTCTGTATGCTTACCGTCTTTTGCTTGTCAAGGGGTTTGTTTGATATCTTAAAGGTGCAATGTGTAATATTTCTGAGGATCTATTGACAGAAATACAATATAAGATCCATAACTATGTTTTCAGTGGTGTATAAAGACCTTGCATAATGAACCGTTATGTTTTTATTACCTTAGAATGAGACATTTATATCTCCATAACAGCGGGCACCCCCTTCTATGGAGGTCGAAATATTGTATCGTCATGTTTCTACCGTAGCCCTAAACGGACAAACGCGTTATGTTACTATGTTGCTCTTCGTGCAAGGAAGCAAGCTTAGTTCAGCGAATAAAACACTGACACAATGATGAACAAGTAACAATAATATTCGCAATAACATATAGTTTTACTGAATAATTAAGTAAACATTATTTCTTCATTTATCCTTGTAAAGAAACCTCATTGCTGAACTGGCTACTCCCTGCTGTCTCAGACGATGACATATTTTCCTGTCGGCCACCGTAACTTTTGTTAGTTGCAATTCGTAACCTCACCACTAGATGCTGCTAAAAATCACACACTGCACCTTTAAAGGTGCGGTCACGTAAAACTCCAATCCTGTAATGTTGCTGTTTGAGCACCTGCAAAGTTAGAAAGCACAAAGTAACTCTAAAAAGGAGTTATTCTCTATAGCAGTGCTGAACTCCCTGAAACGCCTAGATTGTAGTCTTGAGTTTTTTTCCGGGAACGAACACGTCACAATATTCCTCATTTAAGGAATTTCTGCCCAAGGCATACGCAAAAAAAGGGGCGGGGTAAGTAGTGTGTTGAAACTCATGATTATGGTAAGAGGCGTGACATTTCCAAAACTCGCTCGAAGCTGTTGACCAATCACAACACTCTGATCTAACCGACCAATCAGAGCACATTGCGCTTTTCGGAAGGAGGGGCTTCATAGAGACCGAAACTAAACAGAGTGTTACTGACAGACTGAATCTCTATTCTAGTAGACCCCAAAAACAAAATCAAGACTTTGAAAAAGGGCATAACAGTTCTCCTTTAACACAGCTCTTCTGATGTCTCGTGCAGAGCTCTCACGGTCACACCATGAAGCAGTTCATGGATATCTTCTCCCTGCCAGAAATGACTCTGCTGTCGTGTGTTAATGACTACTTCCTGAAGCACAACATCGACTACGAGCCTGTTCATCTTTATAAAGACGTCAAGGTATGGTTGTTCCTCAAAACGTGCCTTACAATCTTCTTAAACCTTCTCAAGATTTCCTTCACCGATATCAGTTTCTAAGGAGACGAAGGGTTGTCAGATTTAGGGCACAGCAGATGTAAGAAGGCTCAGAATCTTTTGAGCACACATTTTGGATAAATATGGCTCCTGAAAGTGCTATTTAAGGTTGCAGAGAGCAGCATGGAACAGTCTAATTTTAGAGGGAGCGTTTGGAAGTACCATCTGTGCCACGTGTCTGAAGAGAAGCAGTGTTACAGATGGACAGATGTCTTTTAGTGGGTCTACAGATCAATTTAATCAATATGAGATGCACATCATTGCTTTTATGTTCAGTCCTCCCTCATTATGCATTAACAAGTCTCAGAGGATTTCTGACTGTCCCCAGATGAAATGAGCGAGAGCTTTCACAGGAGGTGTCTGGTGGTGCGTCAGGGCTTTGTGTGTTGCTTCACTTTATATAGGCTTTGATATTCTGCATCTGGTGTGTTTCTCCGTTCCCAGGAGGCCATTGGAGATGTCCATGTCAGAGGGATTATGTATCGAGCGGTAGCGGCTGATATCGGTAATTTAAGCAATATGTTTGTCTATTTGAGAGATCTGACCAAATCTCTCAAGCATCTTGTGACATATTCACATGAATTGTTTAATAATAATTATAATAATGATATATCATTACAAATATGATCGATAAATATGTACTGTAATATACATATCTAAATATTTGTGCTGTCACATCAATTAATCTTGATTAATCACATCTAACATAAAAGTTTGTAAATATGTGTATATATGCAAACACACACTCAAGCTTTTATGTTAATCGCAATTAATATATTATATAATACATTTTATGAGTGCTGTCAAATCGATTAATCTACAATAATAATAATATTCATAATAATAATTATTGTTATAAATAAATAAATAAAATGAATTATGGACAATGTAAAAGTGTAATAAAATATTGACCTGCTGTAATGGAAAATAATAATAATAATAAT
Source organism: Siphateles boraxobius (assembly GCF_051911475.1). Classification (NCBI taxonomy): domain Eukaryota; kingdom Metazoa; phylum Chordata; class Actinopteri; order Cypriniformes; family Leuciscidae; genus Siphateles; species Siphateles boraxobius. Next base: position 9,380,246 of record NW_027509192.1, on the reverse strand, counting down.
ATTATCATTATAAATATGACTGATAAATGATAGTCACTGTAATAAACAATATAAAAATGTAATAATAATATGTCCATAACCTATAATTATAATAATTGCAGCAACAATATTTATAATTATTATTGGCATTACTACTTACTGTTATACACAATACAAACGTGTAATAATAATTTGGTATACAATAATGATGATAATGACATAATATTTGTATTAACATTTCATATTGTGTTACTATTATAAATATGATTCTCAATTAATAACTGTACTGCAATGTAAAATATAAAATGTAATATAAGTGATATACTGATCTACTATAATGAATTAATAACAATAACATTTATATTTATTTAATTGTTTTATTATTATGGTAGTATTTAATATGATGTACATATATGTGCGCACTACTCCCCTGTTTTGTAATCATCAGTGTAAATTACACAATTTAGATGTTCTTGTTATTCTTGTTTTTTTCTGCAGAAAAGTACATCTGTTACGGTGAACAGACACATGCTGTTTTACAGAAGCTGTATAAGATTGGCAAGAAGATGTTTTTGATTACCAACAGCCCTTTTGATTTTGTGTGAGTGCAACCAAGCTACTAAATTGAAAATAAATTCAAAATAAACATCAATACACATAAATAAATGGATCATATGAGAGACACCTTATTACAAAGAATTTATACAAAGCCATTGTGATAAACCAATTGTGAGAAAATGCTCTATTCAAATAAAATGTCTTTTAATTTCCTATTATGTAGAGATCGAGGCATGAACTATATAGTTGGGAAAGACTGGCAGGACCTGTTTGATGTTGTCATAGTGCAGGCCGACAAGCCAGGCTTTTTCAACGACAGGAGGAAGTAAGTTCCAAAAATCCTAAGAAATCTCTGTCCAGGTCTGGCAGTGTTACATCACTTCTAAATCAAAGTCATTCTGCCATATTTTTCCCGGTTTCTGAAGACCATTCAGACGAGTTACTGATAAAGGCGTGTTGTTATGGGACAGAATTCACCACCTTGAGAAAGGGCAGATCTATAAACAGGTAATCTTTCATGCCCCAGTGTTCAGCTGCCAGCTGTTTCTATTCGATGATGGTGGTGGAATCTGATCTGTTCACCCTTGTCTGCTTTCAGGGAAACCTGTATGAGTTTTTGCGGCTTACAGGATGGAGGGGCTCAAAGGTTTTGTACTTTGGAGATCACATTTACAGTGACCTTGCCGTAAGAATCAGATTATGTCCTTTTCAACATATACACAACTATATTATTGTGCTTTGATTTGATAATAAGCATAAAAACACCGATATTATTAATATTATTTGCAAGTCAGAATGCAAACATGTCTTAGCATGCTCTGTATAGATATCAAAGACAATGACTTGGCCTTCTGAAAGCATTGTTTTTGATTGTTTGACTTTGAAATGAAAATTATTTCATGATGTGGGTAGGACCTGACCCTGAAACACGGTTGGAGGACAGGAGCTATCATTCCTGAGTTGCGTAAGGAGATCAAAATCATGAATACTGAAGAATACGTCCACACCATGACCTGGCTGCAGGCCCTGACCGGGCTTCTGGAACAAATGCAGGTCAGACCACCAGGGGGCGCACTAAAGCAAACAAAAGGGGGCGCTCTAAAACAGTGTTATTCAAATGGTGGGCTTGGTTCCACCCGGACCACGGGGACATAATTGCGCCATTTTACCGTTTCTACAGATTAAAGATTAAAAACAACGCAGCGCTACACACCACAAGCACTCAAGGTTGTTTATGGTAATGATATACCCTTTCGGAGGAATATCTATAAGATTTTATCTAGAGCCAAAACTGCTTCACTGAAGCCCTTTCCGCTCTGTGCGCGTTGCTTCTCTCTCCCTCGCTAAAAACGTAAAGCGTCACATTAAGAGCTGCAGACGGTGCAGTTATTTTAAGTAGCAGAAACGCTAAAAATGCAGGAAGCGAGAGCGCAGCCAATACAGTTATTTTGATCTGTTATGCAGATGACTATGACTGTTTAAAGGTGACATATTATGCCCCTTTTCACAAGATGTAATATAAATCTATAGTGTCCCCAGAGTGTGTCTGTGAAATTTCAGCTCAAAATACCCCCCAGATCATTTATTATAGCTTGTCAAATGTGCCCCTTTTGGGGTGTGAGCAAAAATGCGTCATTTTTGTGTGTCCCTTTAAATGCAAATGAGCTGCTGCTCCCCGCCTCCATTCAGGAAACTGCCGATCCTTTACACGAGCTTTGTTCGTATACAATAATTAAACACGAATCTCACTCATCCAATTTTGATTTCTCATTTCATGAGCCCTTGAAGTGCATGTACATTTTGAGAACTGCTGAAGATTACATTTAACAATGTTATTACATTATTATTGTTTTTAAAAGTGAACTTTGTTTTAACATTAGATGAGTGCAAAGGTAATCCATAGCGTAAATAAGCATGAAAATGTCCAATATTGACCAAGTTAAACATACTCTTCGCCCAATGAAGTGCATGATGTCATTTCCACTGAGCTAGTTTTGCTCAAGCTGCGTTTGTCTTTATGTGGCAGGTGCACCAGGACCCCGCGTCACAAACAGTGATCCAGCAGTGGATCAGCGAAAGAGAGGATATGAGGTAACTAATCTCAAATTAATCTTTATATTTCTTTCTTACACTTCGACCAGTGTGTTATTTTAGTACCATTGAGAAACTTTTATAGTTTTCATTCATATTTAAAATTAGTTTTTATTCTTATATTATCTGTTTTCATATTCAATTTAGTTTAGTTTTAATAATGTTCCTGGTTTTGTTAATTCTATTTTTATTAGTTTTTGTTTTTTAAAACATGTTTTTATACCGTTTTTATTTAAAAAAAAAAGTCAGGTTTAGTTATTTTAGTACATCAAGTTAAATGAATATGAGAAATGTTGCATTGGCAACAAGCTGATATTAAAATAAGCTTACGTTTTGTATAAATTCATATAAATTTAATTTCAATCAACATTTTTTTTTAAGTAATTTTTTTATTTTATGGTTTTTATTTTAGTTTTAGTTAAATATAATAATACAGACACACACATTTCGGTTCATCACAGAGGAATGTGGCGTTTAAAATCATTCATTACACAACATGATTTCTCTTCTATCCAATGTATAGAAAATATAGATGGGATAGAGAAAATGATACACTGTAGAAGAACTTAGTTACTTCAGGCATAATGACTTGTATTTTATTGTATTTTATTTTTCAAATTGAGCTTGAAATGGCCAATAGAAGACCAATTCTTCGAACTTATTTGTTGTTAACAGGTTACGGACCAAAGACATCTTCAACGGCAAGTTCGGGAGTCTTTTTCGCACGTACCACAACCCGACCTACTTCTCGCGCCGTCTTTCCCGCTTCGCCGACATCTACATGGCGTCCCTCAGCTGTCTGCTGAACTACGGCCTCCAGCACACCTTCTACCCCCGACGCACACCCCTCCAGCACGAGTCTCCTATCTGGCCCGAGCAGACCAGCTTCCAGAGCCACAGGACAACCACCGGATCCCAGAGAGAGACTTAAACACTTTAAAGTGTACGTACCGCTGAACAGCCACGGTTAGGTGTTACATCTCTTCCATCAGATTCAGCTTGTACTTCTGTTTCGATAAACGTGAGTCGCTTCAAATAATATAATTCTAGTGTAGATCTGCGCTGTGGAACATGCAATCTGTCGATACCTTCATTTTATATGTAACCTTTCTTGTAAAATGGATGACAATGGAGTTTACATGGATAAGAGAGTACTTGAGGAACTTCGTGCTGTTTTAATGTGCCTCGGAGAAATTTTATTTTTACATTTTGTAAGTCTTTCTTTCATCATTGGCCTTCGTGAATCCATCCCCATGAGGCTTATTGAAAGACTAAGGGAGTGGAGACTTGACTTCTTTTTTTTCAAAGTGAATGTACATATTGAAGGGTTAAAGTTGATTCTGAGCTGAACCTGGTTTCAGATACAGTTGCTAATGAAGAACAAAAGGGAAACTCTCAGGAAGACAGACGGACACTATATTCATCTTGGAAGGATCATAAAAATAATTTCAGTGTTTAATGTTTTAAAAGCCTTACATACTGTATTTTAGCAATATATGATGATAATATACAATGGGCTTCAAAAGTGTGAGACCGCTAGTGAAAAAATACACTACCGCTCAAAACTATGGGGTCAGCAAGAATACACTGATCAAAAGTGACAGATATTTATTATGTTACAAGAGATTTCTATTTCAAATAATTGAATACATTTTACCCCTCAATACTGCTGAACATCACATCAACATCAACAGCTTTGCCTTCACAGGAATAAATACACTTTTTAAATATATTAAAATAAAAAAGTGATTTTAATTGGTAATAATATTATTTTCTTATCAAATAAATGCAGTGAGAGACTTGTGTCCAAAAACATAAAAAAATCTTGCCAACCTCAAACCTTTCAACGGTAGTGTATAATTTGATTTTATTACAAATTATATTAAGTATAACAATTAGAGTGAAAAGTTTAACTGAATTTTTTATTATAAACTTAATTTTCAATAGGGTTTCAGATTTTTGCTCCCTCCTGTATGTTTTTGTCAAATGTTGACATTGTGTAACTGTTTAGAAATCAACCTTTATAGCTGAACAAAATAGCAATAGTTGCTGTACAACGAGAGTTCGCATGACTCTTAAAGTGAAGGAGCGTATAGTAGTACTTTAATTTGCATAATCGCCTGTAAGGCATTCTTTCTGACATGGTAAATATATATTTTTGACTTTTAAAAATAAGTTCAGTTTACTGAACTTGGTATTGTATGAATGTTTGCGTCGTATTTTGAATATACACTAGTTTCTTTTTTGTCTGCTTCACTTTCTTTTTGATACTGAAGGACGTCAGAACCTGTCATTTATTTGACATTGTTCAAAAGTGTTCATCTTTATTAGAAGTGTATTTTATTTGGGATATTTATTACAAATGGAAACAAATTAATCATTGTTTTGTCTTTTTTTATTGTTTTATGCTTTTGGTAGCACAATGCAAAGTATACGGTCTATATATAATTATCTTAAAACCAAATCTCAGCAGGCATCATCTTTTATTGATAAGATTATTAAATAGCCGGCAAAGAGTAATTTGACAAATGGCCTTTTAACAATTGGATACAGTGACCAGATGCTTCAGATTAATTTTTGCTGGTATAAAGAGAGAAAAAAATCAGGAATTAGCTGTAGCCAATATCTGATCTCATTCTTTAAAGCCGATATTATGATGGTCTGACCGGCTCGGAACAAAACGCACTGCCGTGTCACAGTCTCCAGAGCTCATTCTCAATCATGGAGAGCATCACGACAACAGATCTGGCCATGACGGTACAACCTACTATTTTTCCACGCGTGGGCTACAGCATACTTTCATACCTCATGTTTATAAACACTCTACTTTCTGTGTTTAATAACTTGTTGGTAATTGCCGTAATGCTGAAGAACATGCATTTTCTCAATGCGATGAACGTCATCATTCTCAGCCTGGCTGTGTCAGATCTTATGATTGCCACCTGCGGCTCTGCCATCGTCACCATCACAAATTATGAAGGGTCTTTCTTTTTAGGGCATGCATTCTGTGTTTTTCAAGGATTTGCTGTGAACTACTTTGGTGAGTACTGATTAAAAGGTTATTTTATTTGTTTTATGTTATATAATGTGTCCCTAAATATGTTGAGTGTCTGAGGTTTTTTTTCCCATGTGGAGGTTATAATATTTTTCCATATATATTCTGTATATTTTAATGTGTAAAGAACCATTAATATAAAAGCCAATTATTCAATGTTATATTTGAAATATATAATAAGAATAATATAAATATGCAATATTTTTAGCATTAAACATTTAATATTAATATTATAGGAATTTATATAGTATATTATAGTTATATTAGTCTTTACACATGAAAACATAATAAGAGGTTTGAGGAAAATAAAATGTATTTAATAATAATAATTAAAATGTTTTAAATAATTACAAATATTTTTTTTTTTACATTTTAAATATATATTTTTTAATATTTAAAAATATTAAATAATTATGATATTAAATGAATACTTTAATACTAAATAGCATTATTATATAGGATAACATTCAATAATTGGCATTTATATTAAGGCTGTTATATTTTCATGTAAAGATATAATATAATATAAACAGTATTTATATAAATTTAAATTATAATTATAAAAAAAATGTTTTTAAAGACAAAGATATTTAAAGACAAGGGCTATTATATTTATAATAATAGGCTATATTTTTATCTGTACCAAAAACCAATGAATGATTAAAACCGTACCTGTAAAATATGATAAAAAAGTGATTAATCTCATGATTTCTGACCAGTTTTGACTGAGTAAGCTGAATAAGTATTATATATAAAGAAACTTATATAACTACTGCATAAAAAAAGTCTAATAAAATGTATGTTAATGTCTTATTTTCTAGGCCTGGTTTCATTATGCACTCTCACACTACTGGCATACGAGCGGTACAATATAGTCTGCAAACCCATGGCAGGCTTCAAGCTGAACGTCTGCAGGAGCTGCCAGGGCCTGGTGTTGGTCTGGCTCTATTGCCTCCTCTGGGCCGTCGCTCCACTGCTGGGCTGGAGCTCGTACGGCCCCGAGGGCGTCCAGACGTCCTGCTCACTGGGCTGGGAGGAGAGATCCTGGACAAACTACAGTTACCTCATCGCCTACACGCTTATGTGTTTCATATTACCCACTGCTGTTATTATATACTGCTACAGCAACGTCCTTGTGTCCATGAGGAAGGTAGGCGACTCGCTCTTAGTTCATAGTCAATGATTCACTCATAAAAACATCACTTGTTTCATTACTGGATCACTGTAAAAAAAAAAAATAATAATAATTTATAACAACATATGTTTTTACATTGCTTTAACTCATCAAAATAAGTTGAGCAATTTTCTACTTTTTTGTTATACAAGATTCAACAAAATGTCAAAGTCATTTTGATGTCATTTAAAGGGATAGTTCAGCAAAGCGATGCGTTTGTGTAAGAAAAATATTCATATTTAAAACTTAATAAAGTAAAAAAAGCTTCCGGCCAAACGAACATACGGATTTGACTTAAATCTAAGAGCAACTTATACTGCTGATATTTACTCTACGCCATGACGCACTACACGACGTCATAAGTTGCGCTTTATACGCAAGTAGACTGCGTTTGGCTGGAAGCTAGAATTTTACTTTGTAACATGTTAAATATGAATATTTTTCTTACACAAACTCATCGCTTCACTTCAGAAAGCCTTTACTAAAAAATCTCCCGGAGCCGTGTGGAGCACATTTTAATCATGCATAGATGCACTTTTATGGACTTCAAAACAGAAACAGCAATTCACTGCCATTATAAAACTTGGAAGAGCCAGGACATTTTTTTATGTAACTCCGACTGTATTCGTCTGAAAGAAGAATGTCATATACACCTAGGATAACTTGAGGGTGAGTAAATCATGGGCTAATTTTAACTTTTGGGTGAACTATCCCTTTAAGTTGATGACTTTTTTTTTTACATTCACTATGTCACCACATACTAATGTAACTATGTAATTGATATACAGTCTTTATTTGAAGTGTCAAGCTACTTTCAAAAGGTGATTTACTATTTTGATCGCTACCATAGACATCCGTGTTTATATCCGAACTATGATCTTTTATCCTAGTACTTCTCATATCACTGTAAATTACATTCCATCATTTCAGATCAACAAAAGCATTGAACTTCAAGGAGGAAAAAACTGCCTGGAGGATAACGAGCATGCGGTACGGATGGTCCTGGCCATGATCGTCGCCTTCTTCATCTGCTGGGTGCCTTACACCGCCATCTCTGTGGTTGTGGTTGTGAATCCAGAGATCTACATCCCACCTCTGGTAGCCACCATGCCAATGTACTTCGCCAAAACCAGTCCGGTCTACAATCCCATCATCTACTTCCTTACTAACAAACGGGTCTGTTTCATGTGCCTGCATCTTCTTCGACAGAATGCATTGGTATTTATATACAGGGCACACTGTGCAATGAAACGCCCCAGTCATTCTCTGAAATATGATTGTGCAGTTCCGAGAGTCCTCTCTGGAAATCCTGTCCTGTGGTCGATACATCCCTCGTGACACGGCTGGTGTAATGATGAGCCAAAGCAGGGTTATTCCAGTCTGATATGAGGTCTGTCAATGTGAATCATTGTGTATTACTGTTTAAAAAGGCGTATAAATTTGAGGTCAAACATATTTTTTAGAGAAGGATAAAATTAAATATCCAATAATAATAAAAATCCAAGTTGATTGTACTTAAATGTAAGGCAGCAACAATTTTTTAATGCAAAGATGATATTAAAATGCAGAGCAGTAACCTGATACTGTTAAAAGTGAGCATCATAATCTCATAATTAGAGAATAAAACCTTTCCTAATTAATCTCCTCAAAATAGGATTACTGATGTGATCACTATGACAATAAGAGCATAAACTACAGCCTCAATCAAAGACCAGTGCTTATTATCTATTCTATTAAAAATAACGACTCACTTCTTTCAAATAAAAAATGATTTAACCCAGTTCAAAAGTTTAGACCTTGCCAAGAAATCAACAAATGAATAAAACCTTAGTGGCAGAAATAAAGTAGAAAATAATTAAAATCAGGCTTGTGAAGTAGCCTAATTGGCATTGTTCCGGTCTGGAGATGACATCTAGGAACCAGCAAATTGCCTAAAACAAAAAAGCATCCCTGGTGACCATCAACCCTGCAGGGTGTTAATTGAAAAACGCAAACAAATGGAGAACCATGGTAATGATGAGGGTTAAAATAAAGGGCTTTATTAGCTACAGCCTCTCAAAAAGCAAGAGACAAGAGATGGAGTAAAACTAAGGTGCAACTTTATTCATATAGAAATCGACATGTGATTGAAAAAGACATGGAATTAGCCGTTATTTGACTGGAGATGAGAAGTAATTCCACCTTTGTTTGGGGACAAGTGAACAACACATGGCAAGACACTATAGAAGTTGCATTTGTGGCTGCCAATTGTCTAGTTTTGCTGGTGACTTTACACGTAGGAATTCTCGCCAACTTGTTCGTGGCGTGGGCCGTGCACCACCAGAAGTCTCTCCAGACGTCCAACAACGCGCTCCTGGTGAATCTGGCCGTCATTGACATCCTGCGATGCGCAATTGACTGCCCGTTGCTGCTCAGCATTGTTTTGAGCGGTCGCGATGCGGCTCGAGACCTCGGACTGCTTTTCTGCAGCGCGCAGATCGCGTCGTTTTCTCTCATCTGTTGCGTGCAGTTGCTCACGCTGGCGTGCATCAGCGCCGAGCGATATCAAGCCATTGCGCATCCGTTTAAAAGCGCCGAGAGCAGAAAACGGGTAAGGGTGTGGATTCTCTTGACCTGGCTGGCTCCAATCTCCATATCTGTCATTTGCGTGATATTTGCGAAAGACTCGCCGGTGTACGTAAGATGCAGAGGCTTGCGGATGGAGACTTTCGACTCTTACGACACGTTTGGACTTTATATTTTGACTCCCGTATGGTGCGTTTGTTTGACGGCCATCGTTGGATTCTACGGGCGCATTTTCATGTTGGTAAGAGCGCACGGTCGGAAAATATTCGATAAGGGTTCGCTTCCACCACCTGGTAAAAAGAAAGAGGATAAAAAGCAAAAAAAGGAGGAAACAAAGAATAGTATTAAAAATGAGACAGAAAATACTGAGTCAATCGAAACTGGTAATTTAAAACCCAATGAAAAAGAGCCGTCTGGAGAAAATAACCAACAATATTTACATCCAACATCTGAGGAACTTCCCACAACAACTGTGACTTACTATTTAGATGTAAACGAACCAGAGATTGTGACTGAAAAATCCATGAATGAACTTCCCAATGAAACGCCACATGTTCTAGAAGGTATTGTGGAACCAAGCGACCACCAAGATACTTCTCCATCGGCCAATGAAGAAGTTGGTGCTGTAGAGTCAAGCAAAGTTACTGATGGAGAAGTTTCTGGAGGATCAACTAATGGAGAAGAGGGTGATGAAGACCCAATTGACCACCTAGATACAACTTCAGAAACTTCTCCATCAACTAATGAAGATGTTACTGTTGAGACAAGCACTCCACAAGATATTACTGAAACTTCTCCAGCATCAGGAAATGTAGAAGGTGCTGAAGAGCGAAGCGCTTCTCAAGAAACCGCTGCAGAAACGTCTCCAGCATCAACTGGAGACACCACAGCTGCTCCACAGGAGGATGAGGAGGAGGAGGAGGAGGTGGGTGCTGTCTGTATGATGCCGTCTCTCGCTCAGAGAGAAAGAGGAAATGCCAAGAAGGAGAGCAAACTGGCCAAGCGCTCTGGATACATCATCTTCACCTTCCTCATATTTTGGATCCCGCTAATTGGGACAGTGGTCTTGAATCACTTCTATTACCAAGATGGCAATCTAACAGTGAGTTGAGTTGCGGGATAATATAATTTGTCTCACAATTTAAATGACAGCACACTTACATGAGAAAACCGCATTAACCTAATCCTTGAAGCTTAAGGATTAATCTAGCTCAACTCTTTTCATTTAGGCCTACTGCAAAAAATAAATAAATAAATAAATATCAATATTAAAGATTCAAGATTTTGCTGAATTAATTCATATTTAATTTATAAATTTTCAACTTCTTTAAGTTATTCAAGATTCAACTTTTAATTTAGGTTGAAATGACTTGAACATCCAAGTTGATTGTACTTAAAGAAAATAAGGCAGCAAGTTTTTTTACAGTGTGGTCAGCTACTTAAATTGTGCATTAAATACAAATAAATAGTAGATTTTAAAAAGTAATAATACTAAACAAAAATAGCAATCAGGCAATGAGTAGTCAAATGTACAGATATAATAATAACAAATCTTTTTTTTTCTTATTTTAAGTGTAAACCCTTTATAGATTTTCTTTATGCTTATAATACAAAATAAAATAAATAAATAATAATTATGGAAGAAATTAGTGTTCAGATGTTTGTTCTGGGTATCATCCAGTAGCTATAACACAGTTATTAATGTGTTTCAGGTGGATGTTTTTCGGGAGCTGGAGATTTTAACAGTGTCTTTGGTCTGCATGACATCCCTCACTAACCCCATCATCTACGCAGCGGTCAATCCTCAGTTCCGCACAGAATTTCACAATCTGAAGACGAAATGGAAAGCATTTTTTACATATTCATAGTTTTATACTCTTTTGACTTTTACTTGTGGGGTCATCAGAGCTTTGAAACCACTATGCCAAACACTTCTGTCTGATGTAGACTAATTATTTGCGTTTATCCGCTGTTAAAGGAGTTTATTTGTGTTTTCCTGTGACTTTGGCCACAAACTGAATTAGGTGATGCTTTCCTAAAGCTTAAGATATGCTAAAACTGTTCATTGAATGAAATAATCACCTTAATGCTTTTAAGTAATATTTATAAGCAGCTGCATTTTGTTACCTTTAAAATTAAAATTATTATTTTACAAAAACATTTTCAACCTTTTAAAAATTTTGCATACTGGTTTATTTCCAATTTTGAGCACGTCAAAATATGTGATTGCTACTCACAAATAGAATGTGAAATCCAGCATTTATAATGTACAACCTTGTAGAACAATTGTTCCCCCAGAAAAATCGAAGCATTGATTTCGTTTATTTTAATGTTTTTTTATTATTATTTAATTAGTCAACCTCTACAAGGCAACATAATGCGACAGATTGTTCCACACACTTACTCCAGAGATTTATCCTAAACTTCAATATAGAAAATACTCAAGACAAGTTGTTAAAATAGTTATATCACAAATATACTTTTTAGACTTCTGTTTAAAAAGACATATTATAGACAGTAAGAACAACAGGTCAGTGCAAAAAATCTAATTGTTACCTCAAATCGGTCACTTTGCAAATATTTTAAACAATGGCATCTATACTATGACTTCATCTGTATGATTTCAAATACATGGTTAAGTAACTGATGATTCAGCATTATGATTCATCAGCTGCACACTAACTAAAACGGGATTCTTTTTTGCAAAATACCAAATACGTTTCATAATAAAATAGTTTTAACTATTATTTATGTACACTCCAAAATAATTTATTGTGCGCCACATTTTTATTAAAATAATAAAACCATCTATTATCTCAAGTAGTCTTCTGTACTTCTGCATAGTAAAGTGCTAAATCAGATCAGCTTCTTGTAGAACAGAACAGAAAAGAATTCTTACTGATGTACCAAAGAATAAAATGTAATGAATCGCAATAGTCTAAAACACACAGTAAAGCTAACATCAATCTGAAACCATAAACAGTGATTCATACTGTAAATTTCATAACGAATGCATTGTGCTGAAATGTCTTTGCCTCTCAACAACCAGCAGGAGATGGAGCAAAAAAATACATTGCCAATAGGATGAGATACACCACCACAAGAGCAGTACCTGTAATACAAACACACACAAAGAGAGTTTTAACAATTTACAGAACTCATTCAAATCAATATGATGAACAAAGAAAGAACAGTGAAGGAGATTGTAGTACTAACTATGAAAACAAAACAGTAGTGTAGATAATCACAAATAGTTTTTTGTAATGATGATTTTTATTTTTATTTTAGTTAAAATATTTTTCTTAGTTTATATAAAATAAATAAAAATGATACATTAATATTTTTGTGGAAACAAGTCTTTGAATAGAAAGTAAAAAAACAGCATTTATTAAAAGTAGACTCTTTTGTAACATAATAAAAGTGTTTCCTGTCACTTTTGATCAATTTACTGCATCCTTGCTAAATCAAAGTATTAATTTCTTTCAAAAAAGAAAAATCTTACTGATCCCAAAATTTTTAACAATGGTGTAGATTTTGAGCAGGAGAAAGTGCCAGTGCTGGATGTTTTAATTCTGGGTAAGGTTCCTAACCCCTGATTTACAGAATATTTAGCTTATTACCTTGAAAGTAATCAGACTTTCCGTCCATAAAACTATAATTCACAACGATGACACTAAAGATGCTGGCCCACAGATGCAGGTCGCTGAAGATGAGTACAAAGCCAACATCCTGTCACAGAAAGATAATTGGGAAAACACATTGACATATAGCCATCAGTGAGCTAACTTTGACTGTATGTAGCATGTGTTCATAATATCTCACATAAAAGACGTTGAATAAAACCAGGATGGGGATCTGAATCATGCACACCTGCACCGCAATGCAGCTTCCAACCTCGAAACTGGGAGAAAACAACAAAATGCATGTATTTTTAGTAGACAAGGCCAGATTAAACTAACCAGGGATTGAATTAATGATTCCATTGTTTTTTCATGATGCCTAATGCATGTTAACAAATATAGAACTTACAGTATGGTGTTACTAAACAAACTGACCTCAAACTGATTTGATTCTGAAGAGCAAACTGGACTCCATTGACAATTTCTGGGATTTCAGGGATCATGGCCAAAAGAGTCACACCTATGAAATACTGAGATGAAGAGTTGGGATCATAATACATTAATATTGAGCTGTTATTTACTGTCTGACTGATTTACTGCAGTGTTAACCTGAGATACAGACGAGCGGTTGAGTATGGGCTGAATGTGTTCGGTGGTCAGATCGGCACATGCAGACATCAGCACTGTGGCGATGATGAGGATAAGCAAAGCTCTCCAACGGGACCAGTGAACAGACGCTCCAAGATGACCTGCTGTGAACACACACATGTTGTGTTTCATATCATTTCCTAAATTAAACTTCTAATAATCACTACACCCTAACCCTAATACATGTGGAAAAAGACAATATTTAGCTTCCTTATGAAGTTGGTGGTTGGTTCAAAGCTTAGTATTAGTCATTTTATTGCAAGGTTTAGCAAACTCACCCGTTCCATCACCAACGTGAATGTCGTAGATGTGTGAATGTGTTTTAAGAGTAAAGATGAGGCCGATGATATAGGATACGGGCAGTAGAACAGAAATGGTGTACACTAGAGGCCTGAGGAAACAGACACGTCAACAGCCACAAAAAAACTACAATAACAGTACTAAAAATATGAATAATTAATCGTTTTTTAAATTATAATAATAATAAGCTACCGTATACAAAGTACTGAGTATACAAAATGCTCACACTATGAACTTACTCAATGTGACTGTGAAACAAGCTGTAGTTGTTTTCAGTCTAGTGGACCAGAAAGAAAAAATGTGCAGAAAATAGCTTGATGTTTCACTTTCCGGTGTCATGTTTTCAATTTCTACGTGATGCATGTTTGAAATCTCACCAGGTCGTAGTGGCAGTTTTTGCACATGAAGGATCCGCTGCTGTTGGTTCCTGTAGAGTTGGTACAGTCCTCACACACTAGATTCCCATAGGCTTTGGAGAAGAGCGTAGGGGCAAACACTCCTACAGAGACCACAGTGGGAAACTATGGAGCTACAATAGTCTCAAAATGTATTGATTTATGAAATATGATTCATTGCTATGATTCAAGCCAATTCACATTCACAAAAACAGGATTTCCCAAACTTAAAATTTCACAAAATACAATTTGGTTGTGCATTTGCAAATCATATTTTGTGTATATGAATAAGGTTATGAGTTTGTGAATTGCTAATTGCAAAAATATAAACCTTTTTTTGTGAATGTGAATTAGCTTATGCATTAAATGTCATTTCATATTGTCTTTAATTACTACAGGAGAGAAGCACAATAACAAGCAGATTTCTGCCGCTTCATCTTACCCCCTATTGATATGAAGAGCAGAGAGGAGCTGACCCCTGCTGATCGACTGTTAAACCTCTGCTCCCTGTGCCTGAGTCCTCCGATTATCATACAGACCCCCTGAGACAGACACAGATATAATAGTCATCTACTGCACACTTTGCAGATTTAAGATCCTCTGGAAAGTATGGAAGCCTGTTTACACCACAGAATAAAAAAAAAGGGTATTTGTGACTTTGTGAAGCTTATTTGTCACATTTCTGACTTTTTTTGTCTCTCAATTCTGAGTTTATATGTTACAATTCTGAGAAATAAACTCATAATTGCAAGATATAAATTTGCTGTTTCAAGAAAAAAAGTCAGAATTGAGAGTTTATATCTTGCAATTCTGACTTTTTTCTTAGAATTGTACGATAATAGAATCGCAACTGAGTTATAAAGACAGAAATGTGAGATATAAACTCGCAATTTGGAGAAAAAAAGTCAGAATTGAGGGATAAAAAAATCAAAATTACCTTTTTTAATATTAATTTATTCTTACAATTTGGACTTCAATTCAGACGTTTATATATATATCACAATTCTGAGGGGAAAAAGTCAGAATTGCAAGGAATAAACAATTCTGAGAATAAAGGTCTGAATTGTGAAATAAAAGACTTAATAAAATTATCTCACAATTCTTACTTTTTTCCCAATTCTGGTTTTTATCTCACAATTCTTACTTTTTTCCCAATTCTGGTTTTTATCTCACAATTCATACTTTTTTTCTCGCAATTCCAAGTTTGACAGTTCTTTTTTTCTCTCGGAATTGCGAGTTTATATCTCACAATTCTTACTTTTCCCCCCAATTCTGAGTTTATTTCTCACAATTCATACTTTTTTCTTGCAATTACGAGTTTATTTCTCACAATTCTTACTTTTTTCTTGCAATTCTAAATTTATATCCCAGTATTCTAAGAAAAGATTCTGATTTGTGGGGTATAAACCTGCAATTGCAATGAAAAAAGTTAATTCCCTTGCCTTTTTTAAATTACCTTTATTCAGTCCTAAAAGTCAGAATTTCAAGATATAAACTCTGAATTGAAAGTCTGAGTTGTGGGATATAATCTCGCAATTCTGAGAAAAACAGTAAGAATTCTGAGGAAAAAAAGTAAGAATTATGAGATTACCCCTTTAATTTTTTTATTCCATGGTGGAATCAAGCTTCCATAGTAAGGAATGACATACTGGTATGAAGAGGATGCAGCCCAGCAGGGTTCCAGTAAGAGCCGCCTTCACTATCTCCTGCAGGCACTTATTTCCCTGGTGGTGACCTCTGAGCAATGCTGTGATGTAAAAGGTCAACTCTGTGATGGAACCGAATGTTGCGTTCACCACGGCCCCGACAGCAAAGTTACTCTGAGCGGAAATACTGAGAATAGAGATCAGCAATTGGGTGCTGCATTAATATTGATCTCAAAGGTATTTGTGAAGCTCTGGTGTTGTGCTGGAGAAACTGCTCACCTTGCAATGCCCATGCCAATGTAATATGACAGTGGAATAATGGAGCTGATTGCTGTGGCAAACTTGACTTCTGAGCTGGCAAACTGGTTTGTTTTGTCCACGTAACCAATCACTAGTGACACTATAACTAATGGTAAGAGATCTAGTAACTCCATGTAAGGAAAATGACATAAAGAGTAAATACATTATATATTCAGCAAAGATGCATTAAACTGATCAAAGGTGACAGAAAAGAATTTTTTTATGTTATAATGTTTTTTTAAATAAATGCTGTTTTTTTTCACTTTCTATTCATCAAAGAATCCTAAAAAAAATGCATCACTGTTTCCACAAACATATTAGGCAGAACAACTGTTTTCAACATTGAAAATAATAGGGAATGTTTCTTGCGCAGCAAATCATCATATAAGAATGATTTCTGAAGGATCATGTGACACTGAAGACTGGAGTAATGATGCTGAAAATTCAGCTTTGCATCACATGAATAAATTACATTTTAAAATATATTCAAATAGAAAACAGTTATTTTTGAATTGTAATATTTTTTTGCCCAATATTACTGTTTTTTTTTTAAATCAAATAAATGCAGCCTTGTTGAGCATAAGAGATTTGGACATTGGTCTAGTACTACATGCAAACTGACATCATACTTCTGAATATCAGCACTGAAGAATAACAGATTTAAACTTCTGTATTCTGTGTTTGACGTTGAGGATACTGACAGCAAAAACATTGATCCCATCCACTGTGTATTTATAGTAGTAGATATTCGCTGCATGGTAGCAGCATAGAATGACTTGGCCTTCATTCTCCTGAGCCTAAAAATAAGAATGAAAATCTGTTAAATTGTGTAAATTTGCAAATATGATACACAAGTCTTAATCAGAATTAATTTACAGATGGCAGAACCTCAGTGTAATTCATAATCATAGTACAGTGCTCTCACCTCGGTGGCGTGGCTGATGTGAATGTGTTCGGGGGGCATGAGCAGGATGGTGTGTAAGGTCTTGGCGCTCATCTTGGCCACAGGAATGGTGAAAACCAGCAGCCAGGAGATCAGACACACTACAGAGTGTGTGACGACGAGGAGAGGGTAACCCACAAACAGCCATGCATATGTTCTCAAGCGCCACTGAAATCAAATGAGAGCCACATTATGGGAAAGCTGGAATCTAGCGATAACAGTACAAAATCTAAAGGGAAGACGACAAAAATGGTAGCAATGTTGTACCGGGACGTAATATTCTCAATTAAGGACAGATGATACAGTCCTGCAACAATAACTCAAGGTTAGAATTATAGGCTATAACAAATTTTAAAGACATTTTACACCAATCGACTATTTTAGTGAACTCCAAATGAGCTAAAATGGCGAAAAAAATATATAATAATTTTATACACTATCGTTCAAAAGTTTGGAGTCGGTACGACTTTTTAATGCTTTTGAAATAAGTCTCTTGTGCTCACCAAAGCTGCATTTATTTGATGGAAAAATACAATATAAACAGTAATATTGTGAAAACATTACAATTCAAAATAACTGTTTTCTATTTTAATATATTTTAAAATGTATTTTATTCCTGTGATGCAAAGCTGAATTTTCAGCATCATTACTCCAGTCTTCAGTGTCACATGATCCTTCAGAAATCATTCAAATATGCTGATAAATAATTTTTGAACCTCAAGAAACATTTCTTATAATTATCAAAGATGAATACAGTTGTACCGCTCAATATTTTTGTTGAAATCCTGATACTTTTTTTCAGAATTCTTAGATGAGCTGAAAGTTAAAAAGAACAGCATTTACATACTTTGTTTGGTTTTTGGTTCTTAACCATTTTAATAACTTATTAGCGTATTTGTATTTCACTAAAATAGTCTGGTGGTGTCAAAATAATATATATACACAATGGTGGTACAAATAATATATGTAGTCTTTTAATTAATAAATGATGTTATACAGGCTACATTTATAATAATAGTGATAAATGAATTTGATAGCATGTGTCATTGTCACTATGACATTTCATCTTTTATCTGTTTCATACTTCTCACCCAGTAGTGTTGGTCCTGTGGACTTCCTGTGGGCTCTTCTATGGTCTCCTCCACAGGTGTGGGCAGCAGAAGAGGAGAGGAAGGCTTTCCGTTCTCCTCTGCCTCTAGAGTGGAATTACGTTGGAGGATCTTCACACTGTACACTGGCACAGAGACACTGACCTGAAAGCAGCAACACTGGGTTCAATATGCTTCCAAACCACAATAAATCCAAGTGAAGGCTTGTGATGAATGCAGTATTAGCCTGATTTTCATGGAGTAGGCAAAAGAAAAGAGACTGTGTGTGTAGAGAGTCATAAGACTGATAAAAAGATCAAGAGTACACAAATATACAAATATCATTTGGATATAAAAAAACACAACCTTTGTAATTGATTTTCCAAATGGCCACAGAAAATAGCAGGACAACCTCCAGCAGAGATTCCCTGAAACATGAAAGTGGCACCTTTGTGATCCAGGGAGAGGCACTAAAATGTATTGATACTTATTTAGACCAATTCTTACCATAGGGGATGCCAAAAACTGTGAGGAACATTAGGACACCAACGAAAACATAAACCAGAGAGATCCACCAGCCAAACAGAAACACGTAGAGAACATTGCCACAAGTGACCAATGAACCTGCTGAAACCCGAGAATAAAAAAGACTGATATGATTAAAGTAAAGGGGAACAAATCAATGTACTGCCACGTTTCTCTAATTAGTGGATTTGTTTTAGTTTTGCATCAAAAAATCATCATAATAATGCATTACAACATTACCTAGATGTGATATCAAAGGGCTTATGGTATGAGAAATAAAAAAGTTGTTTTTTGATTGAAATATACAGTACAGGTATAAAACCGTTTTAAAGTAGGAAAAGTTTTGATTCTTTAATAATAATAATTGTATCATTAATAATAAAAGTAATTAAGAATTTAAGAATTTGAATAGTTTCAACTGCTTTATTTTCTATATTTTCAAATAAAAGTAATAATACAAATGAGAAGGCATGTCCAAACCTTTTACTGATACTGTACATGTACTACAGAAGGAAATGAGAAGAGCTCGGTCTTACCTGAGTAAGGTTTAATAACGTTCAGCTCAGAGTAAAGCTCCTTCACAATGTCCGACCTGTACTCAAAGGGCCGTTCTGTCACATGACTCTTCCACTTCCTGAATCCAAACTTAAATAAAGAGGACAGAACGATATCAGCATCAACATTACGCTAAATTAAACTAGACATATGTGCTCAATGTACATTTACCTTATAATTATTTGCGAGTTTTTGGGCCTCTACTTCGTTTTCAGCACTTATGGTGGTCTTGCACGGGTTCTCATCACGTATTTCATCACCAAAGCTGCATGCTGAAAAAAGAAGAGGTAGTGGCAATAAAAAAGTCTCAAACCAGTTCAGAAAAAACACCCTTGCTTTTATGCAAAGTGTTTATGGGCTCTCACTTCTCTGTTGGTTTTTAGATGTGTAGGAGGCGCTTGTTTGCTGTAAACAGGACTGAGCAGGACCATCGCTGGCTTCTGAATGAATGTGAGCTACACAAACCCTGTCACAGCCAGAGCCAGGCAGATAAGCTCCATCATGGTCTTCTGGAGGATCTGAGGAATTAGATGAAATCATGGAATGGTTTATTATTAAGTATTAATAAGCCAATTGTTTAGTATTTTGTTATGTATTCCAATGATATTATTACATTTTTAAATGTGACTTAAAGGGATGGTTCACCCAAAAATAAAAATTGTCATGACTTACTCACCCTAAAGTTGAACCAAACCTGTATGAGTTTCTTTCTTCTGCTGAACAAAAAAAAGAAAGAAAAAAAAGATATTTTGAAGAATGTTGTAGCCAGACAGTTGACGGAGACGGACCCAATTGACTTCACTAGTGGGAATAGAATACTATGGATGTCAATGGCTATTGTCAACTGTCTGGTTACCCACATTCTTTAAAATATATTATTTTGTGTTCAGAAGAAAGATACTTAGATTTGGAACAACATGAGGGCAAGTAAATGATGACAGAATTTTAAGGGTGAACTAACCCTTTAAGTGTCCAAATACTTTTTAGGCCACTGTATATCGAATATGCAGTATTCTCAATAAATATTTTTACACATAAATTTGCGTTTCAACATCAACACGTTAATTCAGATATAGCCAAAGACACACCACAGAGAGGAAATATGCATAGTAAATAGGGAAGTGGACTGATGCGGTTTCAGAACCATTTCACAACAGAAACCTGACTGACTGCAAATGCATTAGAAGCAATTCTTTCTTGAGAAATCCTGATTCATTTATGTCCAGGATAAATCACAATACAAGTTGAACCATTAATGTAAAATGCAATGGACATGCATTCATTATTCACATCAAGTGAATTATTCGTCACGTTACATACAGTGTTGCATATCAAAAGTCCGATTTAATTGGAGCAAATGTGCAACTGTCTGCTGTAAGTAAAATAATGCATTGACAATTCAAGTCAGGATTCTTTTAGTACTTCCGTTAACATAAATTTATGGTCTCACTTTGTGTTATTGTTTACCTTGATTTTTTGTGTCGAGTTTCCTTCTTCGTGTCTCTATATTCGTTGTCATTTCAGCACATTGTCTTCTCTGTCAATCCACGCAGTCTCGAATGATATGACAGATCGCAATTCTTCAGTATGTAATCAGCTTCATGTGATTCAAACGCACTTACGCTGAGCGACCGTGTTGCCAGATCTCGCTAGAAAAATAAGACAAAACAAAAACAGACCAAAAATAAGGTGTCCCGTTTTTTTAAAACTCTCTGTATAGAACCTTGTTTCCACTATTGAATACATTTTTTAAAAAATCTCACAATTCTGACTTTCCCCATCACAAATCAGAGTTTAGCCTATATCTCACAATTCTGTGAAAACAAAAAGCAACTACGAGTTTTTGGTCGATTACTTTACCTTTTATTCTGTGGTGGAAACAAGCTTCCATATTTCTGAACACTCTCATACAATCCGTAATACGGAAAAACACACAGATAGTGCTTGAGCTAGAAACATTTAGTATTAGCGCAAACCAGAATTGCTGACCAAAAAAAAAAAACTTCTTTACATGATATAACGATGAATCGTCATACCTTATTAGGCTATGGTGGGAAATAAAAGTAAAAAAAACAACAACAACAAAAAACAGCACAAATTCACTTATAATAAGCAAACATGGCAACCATGGATGAATTGCTAAGATCAGTGGGAAATGTTGTTCTCAAACACAGCTGCGATTCAAGAGCGAATTAAAGTTATTTATCTGCATTAAAAACAAATATGAAGATTCAGTCTTCAAGAGCACAAATTCAATAAACAGTTATTAAATAAAAGGTTTTTAAAACTTAAATATTTATTTTAAAGAACTTTCACAAACCTGACATACACGCCAGAAAGCATTTCAAAATAATGTGAAGCAACCATTGTTTTTATAATTGCCTTACAACATGAAATTACCTTTATTAAATATGTTGATCTCATCATCAAGCATCAGAAAAAAAAAATTACAGTACAATCAATGCAGAATCTGTAAAAATTAGGTTCCTGGATCATTACTAACCTCAGCATAACCTGAATAACCTTTATTCAATGGTAAACTTCACTTGCATTATGCAGCACTGAAGAAAGGCATTAACAAGGCTTTTTTCAAGGCTTTAATATTTCTAAACGCATGCAGAGTCCTTTTCACCACTAGTCTGGATATCCAAAGCACTTAGTGTGGTCAGAGAAAATACCTGCAAGCTTGTAAGATGCATTCACTTGGCAAGTCAACGTTTGGCAGTGGAGATGTTCTCAAAGGTTCTCGAAGGAGATTTGTGGTGTTCACAAATGTCTATTATATGAACAAACATCTATCAAATCACCTGAGTGAGTCATTTCTTGTCCATTTTCCAACATTTTGAGAGGATGTATTTGAAGAGATGTATTCTGTAAGAGGTTATGTGAGGAGCCTGGCCACCTGTGTCTTCACCTCCTCATCTGGATGTGAGAGCAGCAGGGGAAGCTTACGGTGCAGCTGAGAGGAGTTGTCCAGTAGAACACAGTACAGAGAGTCCTGCCTCGTCCTCAGAGCTTCAGCCACCTGTGCCGAGGGTCTCCACGCACGCAGGTTCCCCACAAAAAACAACAGGCGGAGAAGAACAGATGTGCTTGTGCAGCCGTCAAACAACAAAATCAAGGAGGCTGGAGCCTGTGAACAGATTTACAAGTAACTGGAGGTGCGTGTGCAAATACATGAGCTCTTAAGAATAGAAGAACTAAATTAGGGATGAAAGATTAATACAAAAAACACGAAATCACAAAAAAGACTGTCATTTAATAAAAAAATGTATATATGCATGCCTCAGAGAGAAGCATTTCCTGCCGCTTTCCACTAAAACAAAAGTTTAACAATGGTTTAACATTTGAAAATGAAGACAGCCATTACATTATTATATTATTATTATTATATTTCTTTAATACTCAATTTTTTTATTTCTTATTTTTAAAGATTTCTTAAAATATTTAACTATTTCTTATTTTGTTTGATTTTTTATTTAGTACTAATTATAATCATAAAAATTATATTTTTTCTATGGTTTATTTTTTTTTCTGATTAGTCGATTAATCTATAAACTATTTCAACGATTAATCTATTGACTATTTTTGGATTAATTGATTAATCCTTTAATTAAGTTGCAAATAAATAATAACCGTAACATTAATCTTTCAAAATGTCTTATTTTGTTAAATATTTTTATTTGGTAATAATTATAATCAAAACATTTCTTATTTTAATTAATATTTTTATTTAGTAATAATTATAATCATACAAAATAATTATTTTTTTCTATTGATTATTTTTCCAGATTAGTCAATTAATCATGATTATTCTATTGATTGTTTTCTGATTAGTTGATTAATCCTGTAGTTAACATGCCAATAAATAATAACTATAACTTCTACCATTAATCTTACTTTAAACAATTTATTCAAACCTTTTTTCATACTTTACAAATAAAAAATAAAGTGCCAAGAATTTAAAGGCATCTATCAGAAATGTTCATAATGGCTGCGTTCAGTGACTGTTAATTGACAACAGCATTTGCTAACAGGTGTGATTCTTGAAATATTTTGTTCATTCAGCAGATTAAAATAATTTAAAATATCTGTCTGAATGAACAGCTGAAGTCATCATTTGAACTTGGGTAACAATAGCGACAGTATCAAAGATGGGGACGTCTATAACACCAGGACGATTTATCACAATTGACAGGGCGTTATTAAATAAACATTATGTTTCAGCCCTAGCTGATATGTAATCACAAATCTTTGGTCATATTATGAAGCCCTACAAACAAGCACAGCAAAAAAATGGTGGCCACAGACTGGTCTTAAAATAGATCTAGGCATCAACAGAAAGCCAATGAAACAAACTAGGACACCCAGCAACCAAGAGTGTTATTTATAGGGTTATCTATTTATAATCATATTGTGTTGCATGAGAGAAAAGTCACTGCACTGGATCTCACCTACAATAAAGTGAAAGCATAAAAGACATATTTGTTCACCTGCGCTTGCACAATATCGTCCATTAAATCTGGATTGGAGGAAAGATTTACTAGGACCTTCAGGACTTGGATCTGCAGGAACAGATTAAATATTCATAAATCTGATTGTGTACACATATCATTTAACTCATAAATCCAAAATCACCTGTAGGACTTCATTGCTCACTACGAGCAGCGATAAGAGGAGGGTGATAGAATTCTTCATCAGATGCTGGTGATTATCGGTGACGGACAGATTAGTGAGTAATCGGAGCGCTGCCAGCTGAAGGTCAGAGTTCACCGGTGACATCTCAATCAACTGCATCACTGATGGGATATATATCTGAACAACAACAGAGACGAGTGGGAGAACAGGGTATTTTAGTATTTATATAGCATTTATTAATTATTTGAATTAGATTTTATTTTCTATTTTAAATTTCATTCAAGCTTTAATACATTTCGCTTTGAGCTTGTCATTTTTATTAACTTTTTTCAAAATATGTTTTTTGTGTATTTCTATTAGTGCTGTGAAATAGATTAATCACTATATATATATACGCATACATACACATGTGTGCGCGCACATATTTATATATATATATATATATATATACACACACAAACTTTTATGTTAGTTGTGTGACTAATAGTGATCAATCGATTTGACAGCACCAATTTCTATAGTTTCAAACTCTTATCTACATTTTAGTCATTTTTATACTTCAACTTCTTTGAATTTTCCTTAGGTTTTTTTTTTAAGTTGAAGATTTTTTATATAAAGTTATTTATATTTTATTTCAGTTTTATTTTAATCATCAAAAACAATTTTGAAAATTAGTTAACAACAATAAACACTGATTCAAAAGCAAAAGGCATGTACCAAGATAAAAAAAAATTATACAAAAAAGCCTTTATAATAAAATCTATACGGTATTTGCAATACCTTCAGCTGCTCTTGATTGCGGATATTCATGCTTAAGTTGTTCAGAGCGTTTAGAGTCTGAACCCGAATCTCAGATGAAGGGTCTGAGAGAAAGCCTGCTATGATGTGAAGACCTCCAAATTCTCGCAGAAGATCCTTTTTAAGAAAAGCAAAACATTAATTGTAAACATGATATCAACTGCAATACGAGAGCTTTTTTTTACTCTTCTGCAACATGTAAGAATAATACACAATGTCTAGATGCCAAACCATTAGATGACCTGGTTTACTGTAAAGGCAGCAGCATTCCCTAAGGTTACGAGAACGTTTCTCCTCTCTTCTGTGTTTGGGCTGCTCTGCAGAAGAGACAGAAGCATGCTCAGATGTCGAGGCTCCAGGCTGGCAGCAGATTTTGAGTGAATATCACCTTATGAGAAGAAAAAAACAGCAAAGAAAAAGTTTGTATGAAAAGATCTCCCCATATTAAATCAATACAATGTGTTTGATTCCAAAACAAATATTGTAAACTTATATAGAGCTGTCAGTGTTCACTTTCACAATGTACATCATAAAAAAAAAACATTTGAATGTCACTTACTAGATTCATTCTCCGCAGAAGGATCCAGATTATCACTCTTACTGACAACTTTAAATCCAGATACTTTGGCCATTAAGCTCCCAGGCTGAATATTCACACTTTTAGCAGACTTTCTTCTGTTCACTCCTCCATCTCCTGCACGACCAACGACTAGTTTATAAATGCCATATGAAGCTCCGGCTCCTGCTACTATCCCTAACAGAGCCTTCATGCTGCCGAGCCGGGCTATGACATTGTCATCTCCCATTCTGCGATATGAGCAGATTTCATACAGAAAATGTTAACACATGGCTGCTGTCCGACAGGATAAATAAAGATGCACCCACTTCCTGGTCATACTATACTCGTCGAGTTACTCTGCACGTTGCCGCCTATTGCATCAGTGGACGAGCAAAACGTTTCGCGGAGTTGCGTTCATTAATGATTTTAGCTAATATATAACAAATAACAAAAAACAAAGAATAATTTCACATTTTTGAAAACCAAAAACGCCCGACCAAAAAAAGAAAAAGAAAAAAGTCAATGCTTGGATCATTATTGAAGTGATTATGTTTCTAGCATGTTAGCCTATATGTTTGGCAACAGTTCTTCTAATCCGAATTGATGGAGTGTGTAGCTTTTCATTTCTTAAACAACCATGTAAGAAGACACATCATGACCATATTCCAGGATGACTTATTCATCAGGCTCAAATTGTGAAAGAATTTTCACACATGAATTGGCAAGTCTTTGGGATGTGCTGGAAGACTTTACATAGTGCTTGACTCTTGCATTGTCAATACAAGACCTTGCCCAATAAATTGATGCACCTCTTGATGGACATAAATGTTTTGATGTTATTTCCATCAAGAGGTGCATCGATTGTTGGTTTAAGATAATGCAAGAGTCAAGCACTTCTATTAGTCACAGCACATCCCAAAGACTTTCAATGAATGTAAAGTCTGGACTCAGAGGTAGCATATAGACTTTGTTTTTTTTGTGTTGATAATATATGAAAACTACGAACTAGGTATTTTTGCTATTAATTAATACTCCAAGGATTTTTTCATCTGACCAACCACTTGCTCAGGTCACCAAGCAACGTGAATGTAAATATTGACAGAACTACAGGTGTCTCAGGTTATTGTTGCACCGACTGCAAGAAATTATTAAACTATTTCTTCAACTGCCAACGTTTTTATGATGACTTCTTGGCAAGATTCAGATCCAATATTGAGAGACTACTTCATTAAACATTCACTTCCTCAGATTTACAAGGTGATTTAATGATCTAGTTAATGAATGAGCCAGCCAAGGAAATAATGTAATTGAACACAATCCGATTTTGTTTAAAACATGTAAATGTTATTAATAATGTTCTATATATATATAATTAGTTTAAAGGATTATTAATGCTATTTATTATATTTATTTTGCATTTAAACTAGGCTTTGCTTGCTGGGTTATGTGTCTCATGCCCTGAAGATCCTTTGCACTTTATAGAAGAGAAGATCCTGTCAATTCTAGAGGATCAGGATTTCGAGATTTGCTGGTATGTGGGCTTGAGTATAATTTGTGACATTAGAATATAAATGATGATGTAAGATCAAGTTTATAAGCTTTAAACGGTATAATACAGTAAATAATACTAATAATAGCCCTAAAATGTAAATTGTTTCTGAATTCTTTAGGCACACATTTATTGACAAAGACAAACAAATCTTCTCACTGGCAGGAAGCATTGTGTATGATATTTTTGGAAATTCAGAAGACAGCCAGGTAAATCTCATATATCATGTATTCTTTATTCAGAGTGATGAGCTATCAAACCTCCATCTGCCAAAACTCATTTATTCATTTTTTTCTCACAGTTTCTGTCACATTCGTTGGAGAAAGCTTTCTCGTGTTATCGAACCAACCTGACCAAAATGTGTTTCACGTGAGTGTCAAAACTGTACTATAAAAGAGCCACAAAAGCAAACAAAACCTGCTTTGGATCCACTCTTAAAAATAATTGTTCCAAAAGGGGGTTTTCACATAGCGATGCCATAGAAGAATCATTTTTGGTTGCCCCATTCATTGATCAGTTCTTAAGTTCTCATTGTGAAGAACCTTTTAAAAATCTAATAAACCCTTTTCCACTAGAAAAAACTTTTTTGTGCAGTGGAATGTTAAAGGTTCTTCATGGAACCACAATAAAGAACCTTTTTTTAAGAGTGTACAAAAAACACTGAGCCTGTATCATCTAGGCTAATGTCTGACTTCTCACGTTAAAGGGGTTGGAAGAGTTATATTTCGAAGAAGAAAATGAAAGCTGACAGGCTCCTAGAGAGAATCGAAGAGGCTAAGGTGTATCACACACAGAGAAGGATCAAACAGGCTTTCATCAAGTGGACAGCGTGGGTTTGCTTTCGAAAACACATGCAGAATGGTACTATATATACATTAGATTACATGAAATTCAAAGTTGGAATATTTAGGAAATCCAACTAGTTAAACACCATTTTGTTCTCTATTAGTATTGTAACATGAAGGCATTACCTATGTTATCCAGATGCTGTGAGGAAACTACAGAAAGCACAGGAGTCTGTTCACTGCAGAAACATCATTACAAATTGGCGTCGTGTTGTGCATGAGGCTGAAAGAACAAAGGAATATTTTAAGGTAGTTTTTCTAATTAAAATGTGTGTAACACAAATGCATTTAATTGATAAGCTGTTTAGGTATTATGCATGTCTGTATGTTCAGAGGCTAGAGAGAGAGATACAAGAAAGTCTGAACTCAGAGATTTCCCAGGGCAATGGACAGGACAGACTATCACTGCTGCCTAACAAGCTGTCACTTAAGGTATCATTTAACCTCTGTAACGTTACCTTTACATAACTGGCTTCAAGTCAACTGTGATTTTAATAAACTATTTGGTGCAGATCTTCCAGTGTCTAGGCGTGCGTGACCTCCTGAAATGTGCTCAGGTGTGTCATTCTTGGAAAGCGATCACTCAGATCAGCTCACTGTGGACTGAGGTCAGTGCGGCTCACTTAAACACTTTACTCAGCTACACCCTTGTGGAAAAGAAGTGCACTTAGCTGTACTGAATGTACACGTGTAGTGCTTGTCACTACATGTTTCTTGACACATTTATAAAAAAGTGCACTTTGTAATGTCAAAAGTACATTTTACATCATCATGTTTTAATTATATTTTGTTCATGCTTTAACGAAGTAGACTACACTTATGTCAATGTGTTGACTGACATACTAAAGCAAGTTATTATATTTTAAATGTAGGGTAATTGCAACTTCATCATTACAAATGTGTAATTAGAAATAGGCCTAGGTCTATATTTAAACATAGTACATACAAGTTTAAATAAATAAATAATACATTAAAGTATATTTTAGTTTACCATAAATGCTTGTCAGTAGGCTACATTCGACTGTAACCAACCATATTTAAAGGTAGGCTACACTAAGTAAAATATTTTGTTCAAAATAAACTAAATTTAAATAATGAGTCAAAACGTGTTTTTGTCTTGATTCAAGCCTATTCTAAGTGTTTATATTTCAGACAGGATGGTTTTCAAAGGACAATTGCATGTATACCTCTCTCACCCGTGCGTGTCTCCACATAGGCTGTAAGTTAGCTCTTTAACAGAGTTAATTGTATATTTTGAAGGCTTCGTTTCACTATGAGCTCTTGTAGCGCTGGAATTTATTTTCAAGGACAGGCAGTGTCTATTAATGTGCAAGTCAGCAACTTTCCATCTAAACTGGAGATATCTCTTAAGCCTATGTTTTATGAGCAGTAGGAAAATTTCTCTTTTTTAGTTATGAGAAAGAACCATATTCATCCGCACAGTCACGCAGAGCCGAAGCACATGCAGTTTGGTTTCTTAACCGCTAGAGGGCAAAGAGTTACAAAGTATAGGCTACCATTTTCATTTAAGTTTAAATAACATTCATTAAAGTGACCGGAAACATTACATTCAGTTCCAACTTAAGTAAATTCTTGTAAAACATATTATTTCTGTAATAAGCATAGCCTACTCTTTTTAAAAGTATGCTAAAGTGCACTTCTTCTTTTTTACAAGGCCTATAGCCAGTATAATCTGTAAAATGTGTTTCCACAGATGGATTTCTCCCCTGAGGGCAGCTGGATCACAGATCAGATTGTGGAGAGAAAACTGCGGGCACATCGTGTCTATGTAATCTCTGTGAACTTGTGCGGTTGCACATTGGTGCAGGGCTCGAGCTTCAGACGCATCAGTAAAACTACTTCAAACAGTCTAAAAATAACACACATTTTCAGTTTGATCAATGATACGATAAGGATCTTGCATGTGTTTTATTTTCAAAGGTCAATGCCGAAATCTTCAAGAACTCAATCTGAGCGAATGCCAAAATGTTAATGCAAGTAGAAAACAAACACGTTGTGATTATAGATTTTGCTGCTTCTTATCAATCTAACACCTGTTTTGTTTGGAAACAATCTTGACAGGATGAAAATATGAAGATGATTTTAGAGGGATGTCACTCTCTCCTCTATCTTAATCTGGCCTTAACTCATATTACAAATGGCACTATAAGAGTCCTCTCAAGGTACAAACTTCTTAAATGTTTCTCAGTACACAAGGATAATGACAGAACTGTATTTTTATAGTTCTGGTTCTGACTGTTGTTTAAAAGATGCTGTGTGACGCTGCAGTCTCTGAATCTGGCACACTGCATGGGTTTCTCTGATGAAGGTCTGCAGTATCTCACCACAGGGAAAGGCTGTCACAGACTGAGTCATCTAGACCTCTCCGGTTGTTCTCAGGTTAGAGTTGACACATATAGGACATGCACACTAATATTAGTTAATATTTACAGGCGGTTCACAGAGAAAGCTTTCTTGCGTTTCACTGCTCTGCTGTAAAGCTGTTCAACTTTTGACCTACAGTGCCGCTCATCAATGTCCGTTTAGAAACAGTGCAAACATCACAACAATGCGTTTATCGTAGCAACTGTAACACTTTACAATAAGGTGTCATTTGATAGCATTATTGTTTTTGGTTACATTTTACAATAAGGTCTCATTTGTTAGCATTAGTTAATGTATTGATTAACATGAACTGACAATGAACAATACATTCATTACTGTATTTATTAATCATTGTTAATGTTAGTTCATTCAAAATAGTTGTTAATTGTTTATGTTAGTTCACAGTGCATTAACTAAGATTAACAAATACAACTTTTGATTTTAATAATCTATTAATAAATGTTAAAATGAACATTAAGATGAATACATTCTGTGGAAGTACTGTTTATTCTTAGTTCTTGTTAACTAAAGTAGTTAACTAATGAAACCTTACTGTAAAGTGTTATCCTAGTTTTTAACAAAAATATAACATTTTAAAGACGAAAAGGCAATAAACAAAATATTCCAAAAAGTTACAATAGGCCTATGAAATTATAAAATGAACAAAAGCATGTTATATTGTAAGTATTACACCATCGAGTCTTACAAGTAATTTTTGGAGTTCTTTAAAGAATTCAAATATACATTCACATTTTTCTTGAAGATTTAAAGAAGGCATTTGCTTTGAAAATATACATTTATGAATTTAAAATGTGCAGTATGCAAGGAATAGTAATTCATTAATTAATGGAATATGAAATGGGTCTATTTAAAAAAAAATGCTAATACAAAAGTTTTGGGATGAATTTCTTTTTACACAATTAGAAAAGTCCACCCAAAACACTCTAATTCCCCCCCAAAAAAAGTGGGTAACTTGGTTGGACAGAAGTATTTTTTTTTGTATAAGAAGCCAGAATTATGCATCATTTGCCCGCTATTTCTGTTATTAGGGGCCAAGCCCGAAGGGCAAGGCACCTATTGTATCTGTTAGTTTTCTTCTTATTATTATTATTCTTCCGCAAATGGGAGTCTATAGCAGCCCTATGAACCGTAAGTAGGAAAATGATGAAATTTGGCACACTTGTAGTGATGCTAATGAATAGTAATTGGACCAATTTTTGACCCTCTAGGACCAACTCTATAGCGCCACCACCAGTTCAAAAATTCAACATTGAAATGGTTATAACTTTTGAACACTTTGATCTAGAAACTTAGTCCACCTGATTCCACTCATCATGCTGATCACAACCAATCCCTTATATTAAGACCCCGCCCATTACAGTAGTGGGCATTTTGAAATGTACAGTATTCAGTTTTTTCGTTACTTCTCCTTCAAATTTTGTCCAATTTTCTCCAAACATGTTCTCAAATGATCTTCGGACTGAGTCGCATAAAAGTACTGTTCCCGATTAATTTTGATATACTGGGAAAAAAAAAGTTATGATGTTGCAACCTTAACGAGGTCCATCTAAAATTGGCTAAGAGGCTGTATCTCGGCCAAAGATTGATCAATTGAAACGAAAATTGGTACACTTCATCTGAAGCATGTTCTGAGGTTCCATGCCAAAGTTGAGAATAGCGCCACCTATGGGTCATGAGGTATGAAAAATTGCTGTTTTGGCCAATAACTTTTGAACAGTTTGTCAGAAAATCATAATTGTGGTATCTATGGATTCCTTGCATCATGCCGAATCCGTGGATATCGATTTTGCCATGATGGGATGTACCACGTGACCGCCATTTTGAATTTTGTAATAATTTGCTATAACTTTTAAACTATTTGACATATCTTCACAAAATTTAATACGGATCATCAACACCATGTCCTGAAGGTACATGAGAAGTTGAAACACAGCGCCACCTAGTGTTCCAGAGATATACATTTTTTTAGAAAAACTCCTATAACTTTTGAAATTATTGTTCAGATTTTGATTTCTTTGTCATTATGTTCCTTGGGTTAAGCCGATTCAGACGATATCTCATTTGTCATTTTCCAACAATGTGACTGTCCGCCATATTGAAGCAAACAGTAAACAGTTTTTTCGCTACTCCTCCTTCAAATCTTGCTCAATTTTGCCCAAAGTTTGCTCAGATGATCTTTGGACGAAGCCGCATAGAAATGACTGAACAGATTTTTGATGTTCGCTACCGTTCCCGAGGTATTTGTCTGCAAAGTTGACCTAGCCTGTGTTTTTTGCCTTATGCTAGTTAGCTTAGCATAATAATGGGTTAGCATGCTAACCAGATGCCATTCTTTCTAATGCGGCTCTTCAGCTATCAGGATAAACATAAGCTACATTAGCATTGAGCTATCTTAGCATGCTAATCTCGTTAACATGATTTTGTGTGCTTATTCTTACACTAAGGCTCTCCTCTGCAGCTGTGTAATTTGCGTCCTCTGAGTGGCGCAAGTTGCTAAACCACGTGTCACGAATCCCGAACCATTGCGGTCGTGGGTTCGAATCCTGTGTGACACGTGCCCAGACCGCATGAGGTACTGTGGCAGGAAAAGATGCAGAAGTTGCATCTGTTCCAGGCATTGTGCCTAAGAATGGTCTTATCTGAAGCTGTCACACACAACATGCAGTGCTTTTATGTACAATTCATTGTTCTATGCTCTTCATTTTCTTCAAAATTCTCAATTTTGACTTGATTCTCTCTTGAAAGTATTGAATTTTGTAGATGCGTGTCTGCCAAGTGGCACAACAAGATGAGTGACAGACACCTGACCCATATATAGTGGGTTCGAGTCCTATGAGGGACAACTTTAAAATTGTGTATAAACTTGTCATTTATATTCCTTTATTATCCGGGTAAGAGCTGTACTAATCTTTCTTACTCTTGGATTTGAAATAATCTTGTTTTTTTACTTCATTCTGTGTTCATTCTCATCAGACCTTCTGTTCATTTTGATTTCATCCTATCTATTCTTCATGTACATTCTATTTCTGCTGTATTTGCTCTTCTGGCTCCGTATTGCGCTACAGCCCCTTCAGCGGCTTGGCCCCGTATTGCTGCTTGCAGCTATATTATTTATTAATTCTGTCAGAGTAGGTCTCATAAAAGGGTTATTTAAAATAAATTATTAGCGCATACCTTTATTTTGATGTGGCATTACACAAACTTTTTCTTAGTCACAATAATTCACAATAATGGACAGAACCATTATTACCATGGTACTTTTATTAGTGATTTACATGTTGTACCTAAATAAACATAGTATTTCCATACACTGTAAAATGCGTTTGCTGCCTTA
The DNA here is from genome assembly GCF_051911475.1 of Siphateles boraxobius. Lineage (NCBI taxonomy): Eukaryota > Metazoa > Chordata > Actinopteri > Cypriniformes > Leuciscidae > Siphateles > Siphateles boraxobius. Next base: position 9,346,675 of record NW_027509192.1, on the reverse strand, counting down.
AATTAAGTACAAACAACTGTTTAAGTAATTTCAACTTAAATTACATTAAATTGATTAAAAAATTGTTAAATCTTATACAACTTAAAAGTTGAAATAAAATAAAAGTTGAAAATTGCTTAACTTATTTTGATGAGTTAAAGCAACGTAAAAACATATGTTGTCATAACTTATTGCTCATATAATTTTTTACACTGTAGTAGCCTACTTCTGTGTCCAAGTAGTAGCTACCATGGTCTATTATTATTTTTGCTCACAGGAATAAATCAGAATAGAGATTGATCAAATTAATTGCATTATATAAATGTTAGAATTTTTTCCCCCTACTCTACAGATATCCGTGGATGGATTTACATATGTCGCTGAGGCTTGCAGTTCACTTCAACAGGTTGTGTTAGATGACCTGCCCACCCTCACTGACACCTGTGTGCAGGTACAGTGTGTGTTATATGTACATAAAATATGACGTCTATTAGACTCTAAGTTTGAATCGGTGATTGTTGTTTTTCTTTGTTGCAAGGTCTTAGTGTCTAAATGTCGTGTGCTGACTGTGATTTCCCTCTTGGACTCGCCGTTTCTGTCTGATGCGGCATTCAAAACAATGGCGGAAGTGATCGGCCTCACCAAGATCCAAATAGAAGGTTTGTGTTTGTGCGCTCAAATAATGTGGCATGGCTAGAAAGGCTAAATTAGTTAAACAGAAACTGTGTTCTGCATTTCAGGGAATGGGCGAATGACAGACAGCAGCTTGAAGGCCCTGTGCCGGAGCTCTCAGAAACTCACTGAGGTCCATGTGTCCGACTGTCCTCGCATGACTGATGCCAGCTTGAAGTCTTTAGGAAATCTGACAAAACTGTGCAACCTAAATATCTCAGGCTGTATCAAGTGAGAGAAGCCTTTGCACGGACGTGAATATATAGAAAAATGCAAACACAGTGTGTTTTTTTGAGAACTTTTTTTTCGTCAGTGGCTATTTACACTAAGTGCAAATAGCACTAAATTCTATTTACACTTTCTAGAAATAGCAGTGTTTTCTTTGCAATAAGAGTAAATAGTAGTAAGATGTTATACTTATAAATAGTGGCAGTTACTATTTCCAACTCAGTGTTGTTGTACATTAAACGGTATGCAATAATACCGGTGTAAATTATTATATTTGTTAAAACTTTTAAATGGATGCCACCTTATTGGGACAATAAAGCTCTCCCTATACCTAACAATAACTGATAAACACTTTATTATTAAACACGTTAGACACTTTATTTTCACTTTTTGAATATTTTCTTATAATATTTTACAGTGCATATTTTCTAACGCTTTTCTGAAATGCAATGGGAAACGGGAGTAGAGAGAGTTCGACAAAAGGCGGATTCGAACACGGGTTGATTTGAGTCAAAACTTTACCCCTGCACTTTTGCTACTGTTGACTTTCGTAATTTTGTCTGGTCCAACCAGACGGTGTAAATAGCTTCTAGGCGGGCTATTTGCCTCTAGTGTAAAATTGATTTTATTTGATGCTACATACAGCAGAAAAAATAATAATATAGGATTTATAGTGAAATAAATATTTCACTTTTCCATTCACAACTTTTCCATTTGCTCCCCCAATCTAGAATGTTTGGTTACATTCTTGACATGAATTTCAAATTCTATAAAAATGCATTCAATTTATGTTTTGTGTTTTTTTTTTTACCCGATCTAGGGTGACTGATATGGGAATGTATTTCATCACTGAAGGACCATCTGCTGTTGAACTGCGAGAGCTTGATCTTTCCTACTGCCCAAAAGTTACTGACCTGTCCCTGAAGAGAATAACTCAGAGGTGAAAACAGTTAACATTTACAGACAGTACACTTTTTTTAAAATCCTTCTTATACAGTGACTGTAAAATTCATTTCCAGATGTAGTAATCTGACCCACCTGGCCGTGTGTTTCTGTGAGAACCTGACAGATAACGGCTTTGAGTGTCTGGACAAATGTGCTTCTCTGGTCTCTCTGGATATCACCGGCTGCAAAATACATGACAAAGTACACTTAGTATATCATTTATTACACTTACAGCTGTAGTCAAAACTGTTATTATATTAAAGATGTGTCTTTCACAGGGAATGGCAGTTCTGGGGGCCAATCAAAGTCTGAGAAAACTGACCGCAAACGAGTGTGTTTTCATTACAGATAATGGAATAAAGGTTTGGGTTACATTTATTATCGCTCCATTGTGTATAAATGTATGGCTTGCCATGAATTTGCAATCTGATTACTGTTTATGGAGAAGTTAATGTGATATAATTTTGTCTCTGTGCAGATGTTTTGCCAACAATGTCATCGTCTGGAGGTTTTGGATGTGTGTCACTGTGTGTGTCTGTCTGATCGTGCGATCAAAGCCCTTTCCTTCTTCTGCAGGACCATTGCCACAGTCAGAATAGCTGGATGCCCTAAAGTACTTCTTTAAATCAGTAATCTTGAAAGAATAATAAGATAAAATAACCTTTTAAAATTCATACACTACACAGTTGAGTACATAATGCATAATGCAAAGTAAATAGTGTATAAGTGCATAGTGCGTCATTTTGGGATGCAACTTAAATTGTTATGAACAAATTCCAGAATAATACAACTAAATAAAATTAAACAATTCATTCAATTGACAAAACATTCAATTAGAACAGGCTTTTCAAACTTTTAGATACCACGGACCCTCAAATCATCCTCGTGTGAGGGACACTTATTCTAAAATTTAAAAGAAAGCTAGATATTTTCGTGTATAAAGACCCAATTTACACTGTAATAAATTAACACTAAATATGTATAAAATAAATGAGGAAATATTTAGTTTCTATTATGTTACATTATTTATTTATTTTCTACTCAATATAGTACTGTACTGATGTATTATTTATTAATTTCAACCTAATTTAAATTATTTTAATTAATTTTCTTATTAATTTTAATCAAATTTATTTATTTATTTTACGTGTTTTTCTCTAAAACATGTCCACGGACCCCAAGCACTCCCTTGTAGCTCCACGAGGGTCCCCGGACCCCAGTTTGAAAACCCCTGAATTAAAAAAATGCAAAAAAAGTATTTTCACTAGTGCACTCAGAAGGTAAAAATCACATAATAGCTGAAACTATATTTTGCTGCATCAGATGACAGATACAGCAGTGAAGTATCTAACAAGAGCTGGCCACTTCCTGAGGGAGCTGGACGTGAGTGGCTGTCCTCTCCTGACTGACCGCACTCCTTCTTTCCTCCTGTGCAGCTGTCCACATCTGTGGTCCATCAGCATGCTCTACTGCAAGAACATCTCCAGGTGATTCAATGTGCCGTTTCCCTTCCACGACGGCAACACAAATACAATGCATAATAGCAATGGACAGATAGGAGATATTGAATATTTAGTTTCATTGAGTTGAGCAGAGATAGTCTTATGTTAATGATTATAGTGTTAAGTACCTTTCTCATCTCAGACAGGCCGCTCTGAAACTGCAGCGCCGAGTCCAACACTGGAAACACAGTCACGATGACGCCCCCTATAGTCTGGATTAATTACTACAACTCGACGAGATATGGCGGGATGAGGACACTATACAGACATTACCAGTCGAGTCAACACTTACTTCTGTGAACACTTACTGTATTGTGGAAAATATTTAGATATTATATAACATTTATGCTTTTGATAAGAAATCTCTTCCCAAAGGTGTGTTTTTTCTTGTTCTTTAGGTAAAAAATACTGTCAGGGTAGCTATAAGACAAAAAGGTCGAGAATCAGTAACTAAGTTTTTGGCACTGAAACTTGCAAAGAGAAAAAAAATTATATGAGAATGTAAATTCATGTATAAAATGAGGACACTACCATGCCATATTTCACACACTGAAAGTGTAAGTTCACCCAAAAATGAAACTTCTGTATCTGTATTAATTACTCGCCCTCATCTTCGGAACAGATATTTTTGATGAAATCTGAGAGGTTTCTGTCCCTCCATAGGCAGAAACGTCATTGCAACTTTCAAGGCCCAGAAAGGTATAAAGTCACTGTTAAAATTGTCCATGTGACTACAGTGGTTAAACATTAATGTTATGAAGTGACAAGAATACTTTTTGTGCGCAAAAAAAAGAAATAACGACTTCAATCACCAATCTCTTCTCTTCCATGTCAGTCTCCTAAGCTATTCATATAGTAAACACAGTGCAGCGCTTCCAGGGGCCTGTACCATGATGGTAAATGAACAAACTCAGCCTGAGTTGACAGAGAAAGTTGATGATCAGCATCACAGTACCAACAAAACCTGGTTGGATTGGTTTGGTTTTGTCAACTCTAAACTAATCTTGTAACCCTGAGTTTGTTCAACTACCAAGGGTACAGGACCCTGATGTATTATTGTATATGTTGTCAACTCTTATTATTGCTTGGGTATTTCATATTTTAAGATTCTGGAAACTGTGGGACCTTTCTTGGAATTACATACATTCATTTATACGTTTATAAAATAAAACAGGAAACAGGAAAACAATCATATGCACAGTTCACTAAATATTAGTTGCCTTATATTCAAACTCTAAATTTGTATTCTATTATGTCTTATTAAGATGTTAATATGCTATAACCTTTAAAATGATCTGTTGAACTTTGGACACTATTCTTAATGCTGAAGTATGTGTAGTATAGTATTTGTATTGTGATTAAAACCAGGGTTTACTAATACAATAAAATTTTGCAACATACAGTAACAGGATGCTTCTGTTTTCATTTAGTAAAAAAAGAAAATAATGAAATAATGAAAAGTGTTCCAACAACATAGATTTACTGTTTTTTTTGTTTGTTTTGAAAACATACAAAATTACAATTTAAAAAGCATTTGCTTTAAATGTAACCACAATTTAGTTAGTCAATGAATTGTGTCTTCTTGCATTGAATTTATTCTTGTATGTTACTGTATCTTCTTGCATACTGGAATCAAAACTTAACCATTTTTTTTCTCTCTAATAATTGTAATTCCACAGACAGAACTAATTTCATTTATTTTGTCTTGGCAAAGATTTGCATTTCAGCCTCAACTTTTATTTAAACTACACAGGCTGATGCATTTTATTGTCAAGCATGCAGTAAAATCTGAAATGAAAAGTAGGCCGTATAGGCCTACTACTACACGTCACACATATTCATGGATTTGCTGTAAAACTACAGGTCTAGCACGGTTATGAGGAAGACGAAAAGAGAGAAGAAACATGCAAATGATCAGGCAAATTAGAGATAAGAAGAGTTGGTGAACATTACTAAAGGAATAACATGACAAAACTACCATAGACATCCATTCTGCCAGTGAAGAGAGAGTCTGGTTTTGGTTCTTTTAAAATGAACTACCGTAACGTTATGTGAAAACACCATTAAGTGACGATGCGGACGTTAACCTGCATGGCCCTGCTCATATGCGTCAAAGGTAAAATCTTACAGGTGTTTAAATTAATTTGGTTCTCTTTTCACAAGTGCTTCATTTGTGACATAGAACGAGTTGTTGAAGAAGGTTGTAGCTTGTTAGAATATTGTTTGAACTAGTCAGCTAGCACAAGGAGCTTTTAAAATGCAACCTCGTTGAATCGTGAACATCTGTAATCAAAAAACGGGAAAAGGAAAACCATAACCGGTAAACATGGAAAGAGTTGGCGCACAACTGACGTAAAATAACTTGGCATACTTATTTTATGCATCAACTACATGTAGAAGGTCGTAGGCCTATAGACGGGGTTTTCTCTCCAGTGCCTGTTTTATAAAATAGACGTATATCACTATATTTTGTATGTCTTATATAACTTCATCTTAGCTGATTACTATAAGACCTGAAATATATAAATTATTGAGATGTGTAGTGGTGGGGACTTAATTGCTTTTATCTGTACCACCATGACTTTTTTTGCTTTGTTTGCAGGCTGCCTTTCTCATTTAAATGGTAAGAGCCATTTAAGAGCCACAAACTTGATGTTTAGAAAGAATGACATAACATAATCTGAAACCCCATTATTATTAAAAAAAAAAGAAAAATGTATGTGATCTCATGCTAGTGCACTAGTGCAGCTTGTGTGTCACTATTCTCTTTTTCTCTCTCAGTTTGTGGACGTCGCCCTTTAAAAACCCGTATTGTGGGTGGAGTTGATGCGCATGAGGGGGCGTGGCCATGGCAGGTTAGTCTTCACAGACCCAAATATAACGGTCACTTTTGCGGAGGTTCCCTCATCAGCAGTGAATGGGTGCTCTCGGCTGCTTACTGTATTGCTGGGTTAGAATCACATAAACGTATTTACACAGATTTTAAATAATGTTATGTATACATGTTGTACTTGTAATATTGTTGTTTTCCACATGGTCTGTATATTCAGTGTCAACACATCCAGCCTGCTTGTGTACTTGGGTAGGATGACACAGCAGGGTGTTCATGCTCAAGAAATCAGCAGAAATGTCAGTATGCTTGTCATACATCCTGACTATAGCAGTGACACCTACCACAATTACATCGCTCTCCTGCATCTGTCCTCTTCAGTCAACTTTACAAACTATATCAGACCGGTGTGTCTAGCAGCGGAGGATAGCATTTTCCCTTCCGGCACCAACAGCTGGATCACAGGCTGGGGACAAACTGCATCTGGAGGTCACACACATACAGTATACACACACATACAGTATACACACACATACAGTACACACACACACACACACACACACACACACACACACACACACACACACACACACACACACACACACACACACACACACACACACACACACACACACACACACACACTGATGATTGTGTTTGTTTGTGTCCAGTGAATTTGTCTTATCCTGGGACTCTGCAGGAGACTGTGGTTCCAGTGATAATTAATTCTCAGTGTAATGATCTGCTGGGTGCCGGAGTCATTACAGACAACATGATGTGTGCTGGTTTACTACAGGGAGGCAAAGACACCTGGCAGGTACTACAACCACTCAGATTATTATACGCATCTACATGTGCACTCATGAGGGTTGAGCAGACTTCAATTCAATTACACACAAAAATAAGGAAAAAATAACAGGAAGAACATTTGCAGTGCAATTCAAAGAAATTCAAAATAGTCACAAAATTCATCGGGTTAGACTACATTCCTATTGTTTGCATACATTTTGAACATGGGATGTCTATTGTTTAAATTAACGACCAATTAGTCGTTAACCTTAACCTCTTAATTCCGAAGCATGGGAGGTACCTTTTGAAAAGGCACTGCCGCTGTCACTGCGTACCGTTTGTACCGTTTTTTCGGAGTGTGAGGTCAAAACATGTTGCATGGATGAATCATGCAAATCATGCACAGAAAGAGCTATAGGATAAATGTACAAATTAAACTGTGAATTTTAAAATCATCCTGACTCTACTCAATAACTAACTGTATAAGTGTGTGTATACCCCTGAACTTACACTTAGTTGAAGCACCCTTTGATTTTATTACAGCACAGTTTGTATAGGAGTATATCAGTTAGATATAGTTATATTGTAGACTTTTTATATTCATTGTTTAATGGTAAATGTTTTTATTTTTATGATACTGCTAGTATTATCCCTAGCAGTATTACTGTATGTAATTTGATATTGTTTCAATATTTTTTTTCTTTCTTTTTTTTGTGATACATGTTTCTTATTTATGGATAATTTGGATTTGTATAAGTGATAACCATCCAATCATGCGTTTAAAGTTTAGGTTGCCTTTTTAAAATCTGGCAAGGGCAACAGATGAAAATTAGCCTGTGGGGCTATCTCTGGCTTATTTACTTATTTGTAAAATAACTCTTTGCTTATTTAGTGCTTGACTCTTGATTAATAAGCACTGTCCCTATTAAAGGTGCTCTAAGCGATGTCGGGTGACGTCACTTCTTCTTGACGTTTGAAGTATTGTCAAATAAAACGAAGGCTAGCTAGACCCTCCCTCCTCATCCGCGCACTAACCCCCCAAACCCCACCCCAAAATCCTTCTTGTCGGTTATTGGCTGGCACGGTTTGTTATGTTTCGTGGTGCGGGTTAGCCCAGTTTGTTTTTGTTGCCGTTTGTGGAGCCTAGGGTGTCTGCAGAGACCGCGTTTTTTTACAGTGTGTTCAGGGGACAGGCAGCTAGCGGATAGTGGGGAGATGTTTGCTGTATGTGACAAAAAATGTTTTGGCCTAAAAAACGCGTGACATTGCTTAGAGCACCTTTAAATAAATAAACAATAAAATAGTGCCACAAACAAAAAATGTAACTGAAAAACATACTACCTCTCTCTTTTTCTGTTGTAGGGGGATTCTGGTGGTCCAATGGCGAGTCAGCAGTGTTCAGTGTGGATTCAGTCTGGTATCATCAGTAGGGGTCATGACTGTGGTCAACCCAATGAACCTGGAGTGTACACCCGCGTGTCACAGTATCAGCAATGGATCATGACCTCCACTGGCCCGAACCTCCCAGGATTCGCCACTTTCAACCCCCTAAACTCATGCTCTACTGCCAGTCAGGGTAACACCTATATAACCAAAAGCATGTATTCACAATATCAACGTACAGCAAATTACAGACATCACAATACTGTATATTAATGTTAATTGGTTATTTTATTGCAGTTTATTGTATAGTGGTACATTGTACTTTATTAAAGAGCAAACTAAGCAAAAAGCTATATAAAAAGCTAGTTCATAACATTCTCGAAAGTGAACTCACGCCAAGATGTTTTTTCTCACTGCTGGCTAGTGATTGCTGAAGGATTTACACAGCAACCAACACACATTGATACACATGTTAGTAAGCAGTGATGGGTAGATTACTGTGGTAAAAAAATTTATTCCATTCTTTGTTATCAACAGCATGAAGTGCATTAAGTATTATATTACATCATGGTTTTCCAGACTTTTGTTTTAAAACATAATATAAGTACTTAATTTTTGGAATCTGATGTAATTACTTACTACCCAGCACTGTTAATGAGTATGTTAATGAGCATATTTGTGCAATTAATTTCATTTAACTTCTTATCTTAGAGTTATTTACCAAATGTATTCTCTCAATATTTGTTTTTGTCTCCAGGTTGAAGTGTAGTTGTATAAAATAAAACTTACCTGCACTACTTCGAGTGAATGCTGGCTTTGACAGTAACCAGCTCCACTGCAAACCGCCTGCCACAGAACTTCACTCATGAATATGATCAACACAAACTGCATAGGTCCAACATCTGTTGAACAAGCACTGTTTTCTACAGGATTGACCATTGAAGAGTGTAACCGAGATCGTGAGTAAAAATCAGGAATTTGTTTAGTTTCCCTCTGTTTTTATTTCGCAAATATCAAGTACAATTCTTACACATAAATGTGTCTTTCTATCACCATAGAATAACTTTAAAATATATATGTTTTTTGTGCATACACTACTAAAAAAGTTTTTTGTTGTTGAAAGAAATATTTTTTATTTATTTAGCTAGGATATATACAATTTATCAAACGTAACAGTAATTTATAATCTTACAAAAAGATTTGCGTTTAAGATAAATGCTGTTCTTTTGTACTTTCTATTCATCAAAGAATCCTGAAAAAATATATCATGGTTTCTACAAAAATATTAAGCACCACAGCTGTTTTTAACATTGATAATAATAATAAATGTTTATTGAGCAGCAAATCTACATATTATAATGATTTCTGAAGGATCATGTGACAATGAATAATTAATAAACGCTTGAAATTTAATGGTTTATTTCTTTATTTTGGAAAGTCGTTTTAATCATGAAGGTATTATTTAACATCTAATCTAGTATACCACAGCAGGATGTTTTGCAATTTGTGTAAAACATGAGTACCACCACTTGTAAAATGTAGAAAATACACCATGCTGCCATCTTTGGTTGCATACTGTATTCTTCGAGGCAGGACTTACCCACAACCCATCCCATAAATGACATGCATCCTGTTTCAAACATGTAATTTAGATGCATTCACCACTCTTATGTCGTTGTATCACTCTAAAAACCATCTTTGTAGAGTCTTTATGGACAGATTTACACAAGATCCAGTATAAACCTTCACTGAAGTGGGTTATTTGGTCCCAGCTGCTTCTGTGCAAGTTTTAACTCTGAGCCCCAAGTCTGAGAGTCTCAAACCAGCTCTGGTTTCTCAGGATCACAGCACCCTTTTCAGCTGTGGCTTTGATCCATCGTTCTTCATGCGTGCCACCATTCAAATGAGCTAAAAGGAATACATAGAATGTAATGAATGCATAGAACATGTTAGATCAATGCGGTTTAAATAGTCAAATTGCCACGTTGGTGTTTCAGAATAAGATCTAGACTTGCACAAGTATTCATGAGATTAAATTCCCGCCGAAAGTATTGTCATGGATCAAAAAATAATAAGCATGCCGTGAATCAAAAAGAATTAAAAAGCGTAAAAATATAGTGCACAAACTGAAAACAATTATGCAAAATGATCAGAATACCAAACAATGTGGTTATTGATCAAAGTATAATTCCCGGTACGAGTGAGCATCAGTAACCATTAGTCTATAGACTGTAGCATGAGTGCATTGGAGGGGTGTCAACTCCCCTCTTTGATTGATTTACATGAAACCTGAACTGCAACATTTGGAATAGCAAGTGCAGAATGTGAAAAGAAGAGTGAAGAGAAAAACAGCACAAGCATACAAAAGACTAAAATATGAGCAGAAAATGTAAGAGAGCACAAAGTAATAAAACCAAGGAAAATGTTTTTTAAGAACACAATAACATAAGTTTAAGATTTGTGCACTATCCTTTTCAATGTGTTTAAAGTTGATTCATGCTTGTTGTTTTTTTATCCGTGACCACAACACTTTGTATGGGAATTTAATTCCATACAACTGAACAAATAAGAATGTTTCAAGCAGTTAAAAGACATGAAGTGAGTCTGGCTTTTCCTCACCCGTGACTGTTATCTTCTCATTAGCTGAAGTACGTTCAGTCTCTTGACATTCTATCTCTGAGCTAATGCTAACAGAGGATCCACACAACTGCACTGCTGTTTTCATGGTGGAGGGCACGCGCACACTCACAGCACCTGGACCAATGACAAATAAAGGTTTTTCCACCATAAAGACGCGAGCCGTACCACATGACATTTTACAATCTGACCTTATCTTACCTTGCTGTAAGAAAGTCAAAATTATCTGAAGACTTATTGTCCTTGACACAAATTAATGACGGGTCTGTAAGTATGTATGTATCAGAAATATATTACGATTAAGGCATTTCAAAAATGAATGGATAAAAAGTAAATAGGCAGGTAAGTAGATATATTCATCCTAGGCTTGTCTTGTGTATGAGTTTCTGTGAGGTTCATTATTAGTACCTTGTTCACTGTGAAGTTCTGCACTTCCGTCTTGGCCCACGTACGCGTCAATGTTTCCAGCAGCAGTAAACACCTTCAGGACACCACTTGAGCTGTCTTAGACGCAGGAATGACATCTTTAGTGCACTAAACCAGTGACTACTGCCTACTGTCAATTCAGACTATCACTTACCAATCATGATGTTTCCTGTTTCACTGCGTACAAGAGCTTCACCTGTAAAACAACAATGATACATGTCCTAACTGCACATCAGGTGTTTAAAATGAATAAACTGAACCGTTATCGTCCCTTTCCCTCACCATGTACGTGGCCAATCTGGATGTTCCCGGAGGAAGTTGACATTGAGGTGGATTCGCCATAGATAGCCTTCACTTTCAGATCCCCGTGTTCTGTGGAGAGTTTCATCGTGGTTCCCTGAATTTTCTTAATATCGATATTCTGGAGAACAAAAACAATGACTTAACAACAATTTCAGAATGTATGGACTTTTATATATCAAAAACTACTTACACTGTCCCCAGATGTGCCGATATCTACATTCCCATGTAAGGTCTTGAGTCCAGTGACATTTCCTCCTGTGGACTGAACTTGAACCTCGTGACCCTAAACAAAGCCACAAGAATTAAACAGATCCTTATTATCCCAATAAATAAGATATGTTTCAGCCTTTATGACACATTAACTCAGGGGGTTTTAATCTTTTAGATCTCAGACCACCCAAATCTGATCATTGTGACGCAAGGGACCCGCTTCATAAAATTTAAAAGGGAAGTATATACAATACCGGTCAAAAGTTTGAAAAAAAGAGAAGTTTTTTAATATTTTTGAAAGAAGCCTCTGATGTCCATCAAGGAGAGTGTGGAACAACGCAAAATAGGCTGGCAAGACCTTTGGTCAATGGAAGAAAGTAGGATCAGTTTCCTTATTAGGTCAACATATGATGTTTTCCCATCACCGCAGAACCTAAACCGCTGGGTAGGAGAGGATCCCTCTTGTCCTTTGTGTTCATCACCTGCCACATTAAGGCACATTTTGACAGGATGTAAGGTGGCTCTTAGCCAAGGTCGGTTTACTTGGCGCCATGACCAAGTATTGCGATGTTTGGCTTTAGCATTGGAAGGCAAGCGTAGTATGACCAATAAGTTGCCGCCTGTTCTAGCAAAACATTACACGCAGAAGACAATATTCCTCCGCCCAGGCGAGCAACCACCAGGAAAAGGTGCTAACACCAATTCTCGGACAGGACAACTGGAAGCTGCTAGGGACCGGAAGATGCTGGCTGATCTTGATCAACGGCTTATTTTTCCACCTGAGATTGCCACCACTAACCTACGACCAGATATTGTTTTGTGGTCTGGATCAGCACGCATTGTTCAACTGATAGAGTTAACAGTGCCATGGGAGGATGCGGTAGATGAGGCATATGAGAGGAAGAAACTGCGGTATGCTCATCTGGCCACTGAAGCAGAACATTGAGGATGGAGGGTCCAGGTTTATCCAGTGGAAGTGGGTTGTCAAGGTTTTGTGGCACACTCTATAACTCGGTTCCTCAGAGACGTCGGATTCAGTGGCCAAGAGTTGCGTCGCACAGTAAAGAACTTATCTGAAGCAGCAGAAAGGAGCAGCAACTGGCTGTGGTTGAGACTGAAAGATTCTAGCTGGCTGTGTACAGGCCGCCATGCTACGGTTTCGTAGAATTCTTGCAAACTTGAAGAGTCTGTTGGTTTATTTGTATAGGTTGTATAGTATTTACAGTCATTACGTTCCTGTGTATATTGCGTGAATGACGGGTGGTTGGGCAGATATTGTGTTTTGCGGTAGGTGGTATGCCATACGGAACCGTTGCCACTAAAACTGCATATTAACGCACCAGTGGGGCTCGACAGCCTTAGTCAAACGGGTTGGCACATATGGTTGGGTTGCGGAGAGATTGTGGTTAGGTCTCAGCAGCAGGAGGGATGTAGAGTGGGGGACGGAGGGGGGTGACTCTGGGACACCAGAGTCACTGTCGAGCCCTCTTGAGGTGTCGTGGGCTAGTCGACGAAACACTGAGGACGGAAGGTGCCCACTTGAAGACCCTAGAGATGTCCCCTACTCAGCTCAATCCAGACGATTATCATGGGGGGACCGCATTGTGGTTGCAGCCGTTGTGTGTGCTGACGCGTGTTAACACTAGACAGAAGGAGATTTACATCACCATATGGAAAGAACCGTAAATGGATGGAGAAGCATAGGTTACTTTAAAGCTTTGTCTTAGTTGGTGCTTAACTTGGCGAAAGCCGAGTACAAATCAGCATGAAGTTTTAACATCTACTCTCATTTAATGGAAATCAAGGCTGCATTTATTTGATCAAAATACAGTAAAACAGCTACTATTTGAATATATTTTAAAATGTAATTTAATTCCAGTGATGATAAAGTTGAATTTTCAGCATCAATACTCCAGTCTTCAGTGTCACATGATCCTTCAGAAATCAATCTAATATGCTGATATGCTGCTCAATTATTAATAATGGTTTTTATTATTATCACTGCTGAAAAAAGTTTTTGTTGCTTAAAATTTTTGTGGAAACAGTGATAATTTTTTTGCAGGATTCTTTGCTGAATAGAAAGTTCAAAAGAACACCATTTATTTGAAATTTATTTTTATCTAAAAATATAAATGTCTTAACGGTCACATTTGATGTTGTGTGTTTAAATGATGTTGTGTCCTTGTTGAATAAGAAAAATTAAATTTTACATACCCCAAACCTTTCATTGGTACTGTCTATTAAAATAGAAAACAGTTATTTTAAATTGTAATGCTTTACAATATTAATGTTTTTTTTACTGTATTTTTGATCAAATACATATTTAGTTTCTTGTATGTTACTCTCTATATTATGTACTCTTAAATGTGTTATTTATCTATTGATTTATATCCAATTTTATTTATTTGCATGAATTTATATTTTTAATTAATTGTTTTATTCACATAGTTAACCCTTTTCTTCTCTAAAATTTTCCAAGGACCCCCTAGTACTCATTTGAGGCCCCTGACCCTATTTTTGAATTTTGATAAAGGCTTATGTATTACCTTTACAGATTTAAGGAGACAGTGTCCTCTCTCTGTGAGCACGTGGCAGAGGTCACTCTCCATATTCTGGATCTTCACGTTGCCTTTGTCTTTAGTACTGATGTGGAGATCTGGGGGGATGGACAAGGACTAGAATGATTCACATGCATGATTAAAAGTACACTTGTTACATTAACTTGCTGTAAATACAGTCTACATAGTAAAACCATTAATATTAAACATAAATAGCTTAATAAATTAAAATAAATAACATTTATTATAATTACATTTTAACATAAATTAAACGAATAAGCGAAAATTTTAATTAAACGAAAAATATATTAATATAATATAAAAAAATATACATGCCTTATTATTTTCTTTACAAGTCGGAATACAGATCCTTACCACATTTAATAGGTGCTGTCAGTTCAACCGTGACATTGCTATCCATTTCATCGGCCAAAATCTTAAGTTCATTGATTTGATCATCATAATGAACATGAAATCTGTCCACATTAAGAGTTTGATTCGGATCTGTTACGTGCACAGTAATAAATACCCGATCAGATTCAGGAAAAGTATGTGGATCCAGTGGTTTTATGGATATATTGCAGCCTAAATGACACTTGACCTTTGTGAAAGGACTAACTAATAATTCCCATTGCTTAATAGGTTTATTCAAGTTTTTCGTGGTTGCAGGAGCATCTGAAAAACTACGGAGAGCCTGAGAGATCCAAGCCCTGGTGAAGAGTGTTGAACATCTCTGCACTGAGCCCAGACACAAACCGTGACGCAACCGCTGTGTAACTGCACAAGCAAACATCACTAAAGCTTTACTTTTGAGTGCAAAGACTAAACTACATAAGTGCTCATTAGAGCAAAATACAGTACTACTAGTAGAGGTAAGCGTCGTCTAGTAATGTTTATATCTCGAGGTCACGCGAGCAGCGCACTGCAATGACAACAAACCGGAAGAGCGCGCGAGAGGAGTTATGGGAATTGAAGTCAAACGAAGGCCAGTCCGTGATACTGAACATGACAAGTTTTACGTCTGCATGTAAAAAAAGGTTAAAATGAAGAAAAAAAGCATTTGTGATATAAATGTTATATCAATATAAGCACTCGAGATATAAACATCACGCTTACCACCGCATTAATTAGCCTCAATATGTTACTTTCCACTGTAAATTTGAGATAATATTCTCTCTTCGCTAAACACGCAGCCCTCACTGAACCTTTTTGACATTTTTATATTTTGGTATTATTGTTTATTAAGTCTGATAGCCTACGTATGGGGACTATTGTCTGTTCTGCAGAATGAAGCTGATTTCACGTTTTACTGTTGTGTGGACATTTGTCCCCACAATACAAACCAGACCCAACCTGTTCTTCCATATGCCAGTATAAAATTGAGGGGAAGCACATACTACTGTGTAGTAAGCAGCTCATAACTGTCATATCTTGATGATTTTAAACTCCCAGTGCAGGTCATTTTTGAGCTGAGCAGACACCACGTCATATTGGGGCGGATTTTCCGTCTGGTTTTCTAATAGCTAGGAGCAATATTATTCATGACAGTACCTCACTGCTTGTGTAACTAGTCTTAATTCTTTCAATGAAGGCCCAAGGGATTTTTTACTGAAAATGATTCATGATCCTGAAACAAAAGGGCCACAGTGAAAAAAAGTGGTAACGAATTGCCCAGCTTATTGTTATAGCGTGTATAAATCGCCCAGTAGGTGGCAATCTAGTCCTTTCACATTACGTGAAGTCAGAGGATTACAATAGGGCCTTTTGACAACAGATACCAGTGCATAGTTTGTCATCCTCCTCCAGATTAGTTTATGAATTAGTGTTGAGTTATGAGGAGGGATTTAGTATTTGTCCTCAAAATTAGGACAGCCAAGTTCAGAATTTAATAAAGCATGTTAAAGATACAACAAAGAAGAAATGTTTGAATAGTCTACATTTAACGCACATTAAGTAACTACATTTTTCTTAATTAAGTATAGTCATGCTGTAAAACTTTTCAACTCTTATAGTAAAAAAGTGTGGTTAATAATTATGAGACGATGTGTATCGCTGATGGTACCTGTAAATCATATTTCATTAATTTAGATGAATTACTATTTTCAGACAGGTAGTATTACCCTTCTTTTCAAGAAGAGATCATAAAAGAGGAAATTAAAAAGCCTTTCTAGACACCAGTGGCTGATGGTCAAGTCAAGAGCATTGAGGGTAATCAGAAGGTCATGGTCAAAGTTCACACATAGAGCCAATGATATTGGAGTGAGACATTTTCTAGACAGCACAAAGAGAGTAAATTCACTCAGAATTCATATATGACACACATAATAAAACTTTATTATCATGACTGGAACAACAGAAATATTGTCATTTGTACCATTTTTGAGTTTGAACTCCATATAGTTAGTAATCACAAGACAGTCTGACAGGATCAAAGAAAGGTTTTTATAAATGGTGAAACCTAAACCATAATATATCAAGATTCAGCCTGTTTATTGATCATTTATAACAAGAACACTAAAACTTTACTCACATAAAGATAAAATGAAATGTTGATTGACCTCATTTGACTGGTTTACCTAACTGTGTTCATAGGCTATATATACACATGTATCACACAGCAAGTCAGACAATAAGGGTAGAGAGACAAATTATTTACATCATCCAGTAGTCCGTTATGGCAAGTCACATTCATAGTCATCTTCACTACATAGGAACATACAGACCTGCACTGAATCCGCATCTGCCGTTCACACATCACCCGCCTCTTGCATGTTCTGTTATTAAAATTCTTTGGTAATTTCATATCATAAACAGGGTCTATATGATAAAATATATGCACACATACACTACGGTTCAAAAGTTTGGCGTTGGTAAGATGTTTTGTTTTTGAAATTAGTCTTGCATGCTCACCAAGGCTGCATTTCTTGGATCAAAAAACAGTAATATTGTAAAATATTATCACAAATAACTGATTTCTATTTGAATGTATGTTAAAATGTAATTTATTTCTGTGATGCAAAGCTGAACTTTTTAGCACCATTACTCCAGTCTTCAGTGTCACATGATCCTTCAGAAACATGCTGATTTGCTACTCATCATCATTTCTTATTATCAATGTTAAAAAAATAGCTGCGCTGCTTAATATTTTCATATAGACCCTATTTACTGTCTTTATATATATTCCCGGTTTTATTGAGAGCATTCATTTGTGCACGTTATTCCAACTAACTCCGCTTCTGAATTTTTTTTTCCTTTTTTGTCTGACGTCACCTGTTCCACTTGACTATACCCGCTGGATATCACATTTTCCAGTTTCATTCAGAAATTAATCACATTAAGGAAGTAGAATGCCATTACCTGTGGACTTTAAATCCTTCCCACAGATTTTCTCACTCAATCAGTGGTGAAAATGTGAAAAAGCTGCACAGATTCCATGTGGACCTTGTAGTATGTTCGCTTTGACACTAAACCTAAACAGATTATATAAAAATATATAAGAACTAGGAAGGAAATCTTGTCGGAAAGATTCTAATGGCCTGGACAGAAAAGATTCATCTGAACAGAAGTGAATAAAAGAGAATCAGTTCATCACATATCGGTCTTTCAAAGTCTGAATTGGACGTACAGGCATCACAAGAACGTTGACATCATCAAACGTCACGTGGGTCCAGTGTTCACCTGATATCTTCATTATGCTGCGTTCAGTTTCGTAGTATGAAGGCATGCACAACATTTTATTACACTTTTCACAGAAAATAAAATGGTCAACGAACGCTCAGGTTACGCCGGAGAACACGATGCAGCTGAGATGTCTTGAAGTCATTTGGTTCGAAAGCATCTTCCAAGAGCATAAATGAATCAGATGGTCACAGACTGCACTGAAATGCAACCCTCCAGATAAAACGTTAATGGGGTGCCAACTCAGACCGGTTTTCGCAAGTGTCCCAGGAGATCGGGACCATCTCATGCTCGACTGGAGAACCTCAACTCCACAGGTCACGGCTCATCATAATCTATTTACAGCGATTAAGGGAGTGTTCGTGCCTTTTAAGTCTTTCACAGTGTCCTTGGGCAGCTTTTCTCCTCCTTTAATGATGAAAGCCACCCCTGGCAGCCAGTCCAGTGTCTTTCATGAACAGCGATGGCTTTGTTTTGTCGTTTTCCTCTCCCTCCCTCTGTCTGGTGACTTTGTCTTTCAGGTGCAGCAGTCACGGTCGAGGTTACTCTGAGAGGAGATGAGAGAGGGGTAGGGTGTCATCTTATCAATGTTGACGTAAGTGGTGTTAAGGAGGATGTAGTGCTCTCCGCTGAAGCTGGAGAAGATGGAGGCGATGCGGGACACTAGCTCTGAGAAGGTGGGCCGACGCTCCGGTTTGGGGTGCCAGCACTCGATCATGACATTGTATCTACAAAGGAGGGAGAAAAATGTAGTGTTAATGTGAACGCTTTTTTGAATATTAGCTTTCATGTAGTGTGTATATAGCCGTTTGTGAAGGTAAAAGTTCAGCAAACGATTTGTCAGCAATTTCAGTCTCACTTCCTGTTACATACCTACATAACAATGTAACATATTTGCATAATGCCAGCCTACTGTATGCCGCGAACGACATCTACTTAGACCTGCCCTCAAACACTGTAGTTGTGGCTGAGGTCTGGTTTGTGTTGGCAACATGTAGAAAAGACGCTGTTTTCTGCACTGCGACTCCCCTTTGCCTGCATTTCCAAAGGACGCATGCTGGGATTGATACAGTAAAACTGACGCCATCGTTACTGTTAGTATAACAGTGTATACAAGTGCCTAGGAAGCATCCGGAGCTGAAATTCACATATGGTATAGGCGTTTTCTTTCCAACAGGCGCTGTAAGCAGCAGACCAATCACAACAGACTTGGCCGTCTGACCAATCAGAGCAGAGTAGGCTCTCAGAAAGGAGGGGTTTAGAGAGACCGAATCTTCGAACTAACCGTTTTCAGCTTTTTTGAGAAATGAGGTGATGTGCAATGTATATTATGATAAAATTTGCAGCATAATTTCTCCAGTCTTCAGTGTCACATGATCCTTCAGAAATCATTTTAATATAGTGATTTGATGCTCAAGAAACATTTATTATTATTATTATCACTGTAGAAAACTGTGATACTTTTCCCCCATGATTTTTAAAGAATTTTATTTTGTAACAACATAGAAGTTACTGTCACTTTTGTTCAATTTCATGCTTCCTTGCTGAATAAAATTATTAATTTCTTGAATGGAATTTATTTGTCAATTTGATTCATTCTGAGCTTGAATGAATCACAAGCGTACTGTAAGTCATCTAATTTCTCCGTTCCCATCCCAGCTGTTTGCTTTGGCATTTCAAGACACCGGTGCCTTGAAATTTATAACTTTTAGTGCAAACCTTCATCGCATTTCAGAATGACTTTCCATTGTTTGTCTTGCAATAGTCTGCTGAGCAGAGGCACTGAGACCTGGGAGGACCGGCTCATTGTCCCGTCCGTGAGGGAAGGGAGTGATGGCCCACATATCTCTGTTCAGAGCTGGTTATTTGGCTGGTTATTTGATGGCAGTGTGTGAAGAATGTTTGGAGGTCGACTCATATCATACAGTCAGGGTGGGGAGTCGATGTGTGCCGAGCTCAGGTAGTCATGCAGAGCTGAGTTGGCCAAGAGTTTTAAAGAACTACTTCTGCTTGACTGAATCTGCGGGTGGTTAACAATGGCTTTCTGTTTTACACTCTTGTTGACGCACTCCCCCTTTGGAGTGCCGTACGCCGGTCATAATGAAGAACCAAGTGTGTGTCATGTGGGTGCGCTTACAGTGCGTCTGGGCAGAACTCTGGCTGCAGAAGTCTCCGGCCTTGCAGGAGGAAGACTGTGATGTCGAAGGAGTTCACATCGGAGTAAGGTGGGGCACCCCGGGTCATGAGTTCCCATAGCAACACACCGAACGACCACTGTGTGAAGATCAGATTCAAAACAATGAGTTATGAGGAAGGCAAGTGAGCACCTGTCAAAACAAGTGAACTTTGGGTGACTCTAATTTCATCAGTTGTAGGAGGCCGACAAAAAGGGATACAGTGAGGAAAAGCACAGGAATGCTGAACTCATAAATCCATTTAAGGGAACAGTCAAGTCAGTATTTGGGAAATGTTGAAAAAAAATTTCCCCCAGAATTGGCTGTGTGTAGTCAACTATTTTATTTGAAATTCAGGTAGGTAGTTAGAAAACAGGATGTGACTCATGGCACACCTTGAGCCTGACATGTGTGCATGCATGAGTCAGTTTGATAGAGAAAAACTTTGTGCAAATCCTGTCAATGTGACCCAGAGACGTTGCTTAAAGCATGGATAGCTTTCTGTGCACACTGTGTTTTGATTCAATGCCTATGATAGCCAGAACTGATATTTGAATCTGAGCTTAGTTTTTAAACACACATGCGTGATGAAGCTGCGCGTGCTTTAGAAACAACCGTATTCTGCTTGCTTCTAATTTCTCTCTCTCTCACACACACACACACACACACACACACACACACACACACACACACACACACACACACACACACACACACACGACACCGCTCGAACCTTCCGAAAAATAAGCTTTCATAAAGTTCGGGGTTTAAGCGAATTACAAGGACAGTCGCGGGCTTCATTGCACAGATTTTGCCGCTTTGATGTTACTCTTGCAGTGCGCGGTCTTGGCCGCCGGAATTTTCATTACAAATGCTCCACAAAGGCATTATGTCTTTTGGAATGCAGTTGGCTTATATATTAAAATTATGAAAATCACTGAGAAAGCTAGCTGCTTTCATTTTAAAATAGTTACGCGCGCTTTGTGAAGAGTGCTCGTGCATGCGGCTGTGAGCGACTCATTGGGTAAATGTGCTTGCATCTCAAAATGCTTTTGACGCGAAATTAATGTAAATACGGTCAGTTATATCTTAAACCAATAGGACAAACTACATTTACAATTTCAAAAGAGATATGTGCATTAGTGTGAATGCAATTTATCGTATAGGGGGAAAATCACTCCAGCTCTTGAATGGAAAACGTTCAGACAGCCTACTTTTAACAGGGTTCGTAAAGACTCTGTCAAATGAAATTCCAGGACTTTCAAGGACTTTTCAAGCACTACTTTTTTGGATTTCAAGGACTTCAATCGGCACTTATCAAACAGTATCTTTATTATTGTTATTTATTTTATTTTTTTACTCAAATTAAATATATATATGGTTTCTGATGTTTCACTTCATAGAGGTCAATCCATTGACCAGCACTGTCAGGCATGGGAAATACCCTTAACCATTGAAAGGATATTGAAACTGATATTTCCCCCCATCAATATATATGATTGACCTGAAGAATGAAAGTTGTATTATATACTTATCATACTTAATGTCATGCTGATAGCCATGAGAAATAGCTCTATATCTCAGATGGGCTGCAGTGTTGATTTAGCGTGAAACAATTGTATGTTTTCAACAACAACAACAAAAAATCACAATATTTTGAATTAGGGATGCACCGATACCACTTTTTGCAGAACAAGATACCGATACCGTAACCGATCCCTGAATTTTCACTGCATTTGTAATTTTTAAATGTAGATAGTAGCAGATAAACCAAAAGTAGTTGATAAACCAAAAGAATATAAAGCATATTAGTTGGCTTAATTTGTTCATCAAATATATATTTCTTTCAATTATTTTCATGCTTAATTAAGCCTGCTAAAATGCATTGTATGAGCTTCTGTTACTGTACATTCTATTGCTCTATCATATTTTATCTTTCATTGAATGCACAGCACATATTTATACTAGAGCAGCTCCAGAAGGGTCAGTGCTGAGGATTGGGTCAGTGGTACAAATGTTCAGACACCAGTGAAATATCAATTATTTAATCCAATTTTGATACAACAAAAACTGCCAGCCTAATTATTGTGACTTTAAATCATTATTAAAGGTAAGCAGTCAGCAACAAAGTAAGAATGAATAATCAACTTACAAATAAATACAATAGAACAAAGAAAGGCTACAAATTAAATAAACAGTGTTTTTAGAGTTTTTTGGGTAGACAGGTACAGATATTTGAATAAAGTAATCAAATGTGAAAAAATGCATACTCATTACTGGATAAATTAAATATAGATGGATATTTTTGTAAAGTTGAAAAGGGTAGCCTATTTAGTCAAGAGCAGTTTGTAATTTATTTGTCCATTGTTTGATTAACATTAAAACAGCAGTGGGTTTGTTAAACTGCTGACCGAACGCACGGACCCCATTTGAACATGGTTCACTTGAGATATAAGTAACTGACTTTGTTTACATGGTTACTCGCCAAGATGGGCGTTTTTACATAATTTTGTGTGAATTCGTCCGTACAAACTCAAGACGTGAAAGACAATTTAATTCAGTATTCTCGCGCGGAGATGCTGGTTTGCGGGGCGCGCGCTGATGTTTGCCTTCATGGAACTTCTTGACTGCAAACGTCCAGTAATAATGTAGGGAATCACTCGTTATACATAAATCAGGTAACAGTTCATATTTTACTTTACTTACATATACGATTTAGTTTTCATCCAAATAACTCGATCAGCAATCAAGAGCATTCAACAGAACTGCTCTCTCTCTCTCTCTCTCTCTCTCTCTCTCTCTCTCTCTCTCTCGTCAGTTAACGTTAATAAGCTACATGCCTCGTTTCAATCTCTTTGATATTGACATCCGACTGAACTACAAACCTTCCACTGATGTCAGTTTAAAGGGATGTGCTCGACCAACTCGTGTGTCTGCGCCGCTACGTGCTCAATCCACAGCGCGGTTTTCTCTGATCAGCTCGCGCACCACAACTGTTACTATACACACGCTGCCTGGTAGGCCTATCGGTTGTTGTCGGTATCGGAGCATTTTTACGAGTACATGAGCTCGGTGCATCCCAATTTTTAATAATTCAAGCACTTTTCAATTACCTCTTCAAAAATATGGCTGTTTTCAAGGGTTTTCCAGGACTTAATTTTCAAAAAGTCAAATTCAAGTACTTCAAGCACTTTAAGCACCTTGTACGAACCCTGTTTTAAATACTGAAAGCAATCTTTGTTTATTGCTTGTAATGTTTTTTTTTGTTCCTCTTTATTTACTAGCTTTTATATGTTGAAGCTATATTAGTTTATAGTCCATTTAAAATTCTTAACATGTAATTGGTTTAATTAATATATATATATATATATACGTATATATATATATATATATATATATATATATATATATATACGTATATATATATATATATATATATATATATATATATATATATATTTAATGTATGTATATTTAAAAAAATAGATCGGACCATGAGCTGCCTAAAGATTCCCATTCCTACTGTACAATGATTTATTGCTTGTCTTTGTCGACTAATACAGAAGGTAAAGAACTTAAAGTAATCGCATATTAAATCGCAATCGCAATATTGGTTAAAAAAAATCGCAATTAGATTATTTTCCATAATCGTTCAGCCCTAAAATGTTTAATTTGAACATTCAAGTGTACTTATAGAGTTATGATTGTTAAAAATGCTCTTTTTGATAATTCAAATTGCTTATGATGCCCAAAGGTGCTTGATTTGAAATTTAAACGTGCTTACGATGCCTGAACATGCTTGATTTGATAATCTTGATTTGCTTTTGATGCCCAAACATGATCAGCTTGGAAATTTAAATGTTCTTAAGATGCCCAAAATGTTTGGTTTGATTTTGATGCCCAAAAATGCTAGATTTGATTATTAAAATATGCTTATGATGTCCAAAAATGCTTGATTTGATTATTAAAATGTGCTTATGACGTCCAACAATGCTCGATTTGATCATTAAAATGTGCTTATGATTTCCAAAAATGCTCGATTTGATCATTAAATGTGCTTATGTCCAAAGATGTTCGATCTGATCAGTAAATGTGCTTATGATGCCCAAAAATGCTCGATTTGATCAGTAAATGTGCTTATGATCCCCCAAAAAGCTTGATTTGATAATTTAAGTGCACTGTTAATGCCCAATAATACTTGATTTGAACAGTGTAGCCTACCTATGAAGACCAAATATACTGTCTAGGTTAGCATCTCACTTTGAAAACAGTCAACGAAAATATCAGAAAAAACAAAAAACAAGAATTTTCTATTTAAAAGCTATATCAACTGATCTTTGGTCAATAAAACTGAAATTAGGATGATATTACAAACTTGCTAAATATTATTTGTCAATTGTTACTGAGAGACTCACCACATCAGATTTGGTGGTGAACTTATGCGTCTGCAGGCTTTCTAATGCCATCCATTTGACGGGCAGCTTCACGCCGTGCTTGTTGTGTACGCTGTAGTATTCTTTATCATACACGTCTCTGGCCAGGCCAAAATCAGCCACCTTTACTATGTAGCTCTCATCTAGCCTAAAAGGGATGTTACCAACATTTACATTAGGTTAAACAATCACAAATACATAGGGCTTTACAGTGTAATTAAAATTCCAATTTATATTTAACACTTCAAGACACCCTAATGCACATCATGTGCCCTGCACATACTGAACGATACTTCAAACCCTATTGGGTAATTTGTTGAACAACTCACATGCAGTTTCTTGCCGCGAGGTCTCTGTGTACAAACTTCTTGCTGGCAAGATATTCCATTCCTTTAGCCACCTGCAGCCCGAAACCCATCAGGTCCTTCACTGTGGGGTTCTGTGGGAATGAAAACAATCACTCCATTTAAAAACAATAACGATAAAAACAGCAAAGCACTTCACCACAAGGCATTGTCACCATTTAATCATCTTTATTATATTTTTAATAGCCATAACCCTGTCTGAAACTACAGTCTGATACTGAAGATGTGCTGAAAGTCTTTGGAGATGCTGCCACCACGTACGTGAGTTTCATCTCTGATGAAGTTGCGCAGATCTCCATGCTTCATGTAGGGCAACACGACGAGAGGCGAGCCCTCGCTGGGCAGGCAGATTCCCAGCAAAGAGAGTACATTGGGGTGGCTGAAGTCTTTCATGATGATGCCCTCCTTCAGGAACTGAGACACCTCCTCTATATCAGTGATTCCTGCCACATAAATGCACAATAATAGTCTCAGCGGTTCAAAGATCACCACAATGGTTTTTGGTATCACACACAGCCTAGATTTACACATGCAAAATGACTCCTTTAAAATCTATCCTGCTATACATTTTCTGAGTTAGCAATAAACCTGCCAAATTGTCAGTGAACCATTCACCATGGCTTATAAATTATCCCCAACACTATCAAGTGTTTTATCACACATGGCCTGATATTTCACCCGGGAGGTTTCAGAGCGGAGACATAATCCACTGTGATATGAGCGCACCTTTATTAGCTGAGCTCTGAGAATCTGTTGGTTCTGCCATTTTAGCTGTGCCTCGCTTAATCTTGTTGGTGGAGCTTTCACGTTTTTTAAGGATATTAAACAGATGTTTAACCTTTCACTAAGAAAAAGAGAGGCTTATGTGTATACAAAAAAGAAAAGGCCTGTGTGTACATGTTTTACAGAAGACTGATTCTGAGCAATGAGGCTTCCTACGCTACACTGAATCTTGTCAGTGTAGCTTAGCATCCTCAAAAATTCAAAACTGTTCTGGGAACAGCCCTAAAGTAGTCAATCAATTCCTCATTATTAATAATATGATGATTTTATGATACTTTGTTTGATTAATATACAAATGCACCAGGGTTATTATAATTTACTAAAACAAAAATCATCACAAGTTACATTTTTAAACGTTACTTTCAATAAAATAAATGTTAACTTATGTAAAAATCGTATTTCAGCTAGTTCCCAAGGCAACATTTCTCATTTTCATTTAGTTTACCTTCATGTACAAAAATAACTAAAACTGAAATAAAAATAAATAAAAACTTTTTTTAATCATGACAACTTTCTGAATGGTTTTAGCATGTAATTAAATATGGCAATGTTAATGTATTTGATATTGGCAGACTAGATCTGCTATACTGCTGCTGATTATTCATGCTTCAGCAGAGCAAGTACGGGACTTCCTACTGCCAAAAGTTACACAGACACACTGCTGTGAGCAGGTAAGATATGCTATTCTGCTGCTGAATAAATAGACATAATTAAATGCCTTAGCAGATCTAGGCAGGTGGAGCTGGAGGATTTCAGAGGAACTCTGATAGCGCGCTGCATGACTAGCTTACAGCAAACAGTGAACCAGATTATTTAAATGTTAAGCAAGAAATCTCAATGGCTGCAGGATCAGCAGGGGACAATCAGCCTGTGCCATGCGGTAATGAAGTGATTGCTTGCAGGCTGCGTGTAAAGATCAGCCTGCGCCCTCTAGAGTTTCATGACTATATATATATATATATACACAGACAGTATATGCACCCTTGTCTAAAAGGTAAAATTAAAAGGTAAACATTATACATTTATATTGTAGTTAGGCAACAGTTCTTGTTGAGAACTGAGACAGAAAAATAAAGCTCGGGTCATAAATCTAAAAGCTCTCAGATACCCCTTTTCCACCAACAAGAACCGGGTGCTGGTTCAGAGCCAGAGCCAAAGCTGGTTCAGAGTGGGTTCGACTGACGAGCTTAATAAGAACCGATTTGCCTTTCCACCGGCTAGAGAGCCACAACAGAGCCAAATCTTACGTCACTGTATACGTCTCATGTTGCCCAGCAACGCTAGTGCGGTAGCGCCAAACAGTACGCCAGGCTTGTTCGAGATGCATCGGCTTCTCGCAGATCGATCTCCGCATGACATCAAAGCGCTGCGATAGCGATCTAAAAGCACAAGGAGTCGTATGTTCTCCAAACACTCCCGCAGCTCCGATCGGTCCGCGCCGCTCCGATGCATCTCGAACAAGCCATCAACAATAACGGACGTTGCAATACTATGGATGCTCATGGGTTTACAAAATACATCGGAGTCCAACGCGTTTGTGCAGCTCGCCGTAACTTACATAGACGGATATTTATAATCGAGCTGCTATTAGCTCGACTAGCTGCTATTTAAAAATGGCGGTCACAAGTTTCTATTCGTCTTGTTGGTCACGGTAACCCCGCCCCCAGCCCCTGACGCAAGTGGTTCTTACTTGGCTCTGTTCTAGACCAGCAATTATTTGGTGCTACTTAAGAACCACTTTTCCTGGTTCGGAGCTGGTGCTTTGCGTGTGGAAAACCAAAGAACCGAATTGAAACTAGGCTCTGGCTCCGAACCAGCACCAGCTCTGGCTTGGTGGAAAAAGGGTAAGTGACATGACATGATTAGAGGCATCTCTAATGCAATATGGCTGCTCTGCTGTGCATTCATCATCATCATCTTCATCACACAGCCATATTAAACAGTCTCAACAGACATACGTCATTTCTCTTTAAAGAGATGTCAAACTGTGTTTGTAGCATATGTGTAGCATAATTATGGGTATCCTAAAGGTAGTTTGAACATCTTTTCGGGAGGATTTAATAGTTTCAATGATTTTTAGGCTGTTAGGGCCACTCAATGATACATTACAGTGGTTTTACCATGGTTAAGGAGTGACTGGCACAATAAAGTGCCTAAAACCCCCATGAAAGTTGTTGTATGTGGCTAATCCAATCAGATTTTAGAGCTGCAGCTCTCTGTGCTTGCAACTGTACCATCTCAACACTCATGTTGTCAAACTCACTGTTCAAGGACTTGATGGCGCAGTGCTGCTTCTGGCCATCTGGTTCGAGCAGGGTTCCGTGGAACACACAGCCAAAGTGCCCTAGTGCACACAAAGACAGGAAAAGATGCAGAGATTATTAGCACATCAATCTATCAAAGCATTTTATGCCCGAGCGAAGTGTGGGCATAGCAGGTGCGTATCGCGTCGAGTCCAAAAGCAAGAACAATGGAGTGTGAATATATTGTACTAGGACAACAATTGATCTGTTATACTCAAACTTTCTCTCTCTGAGTCTCTTGGTCTCACGCAGTATGATTTTATTACTTTCTAAATCACAAAAAGTGACATGTAAACCCTACAGTATGAGGTTCGTTTTAGTTTCTACTGTACACCTGCTTGTTTAATTTGTTTTAGCACCTTTTTTGACAAGGGACAATACAGTGAGGGTATGCAGAATGGGATCTGGAAATGTTGCAAGCTTTCACATCACAGAAATAAATTACATTTTAAAATATATTCAAATAGAAAACAGTAATTTAAATTGTAATAATATTTCACAATATTACAGTTTTTACTGTATTTTTGATCAAATAAATGCACCCTTGTTGTTGAGCATTCAATACTTTTCAAAGACATTTTTAAAAATCTTACCGACTACAAACTTTTGAATGCTTGTGTACATTATTATGGCAACTGCTATAGTTGTTGTTATAATTATTGACCGATATTCAAAAATGTTATGTCTAATTGCCTAGACGTAATCTGTGTGGTTTGAAGTGAAGTATAATTCATGTCTGTAGCACAAATAGCGTGCAATGAGTTGCAAAGCAAAGTTTAATAATTAAGGCTGTTAAAATCTTGGACCCTAATAAGGAGCTATAGTAATAGTGAGACTTTGCATAACAGACGCATAAAAGAATGACTGTGAGAATGCTGTGAAATATGAACTTGAACAGAACGTCTGGAGGTCAGCGTGGTGTATAACTTAAAGATTAACCAATTACAAGTGTCTGGGCAGGGTATTCTCTCTAATGAGGGCATGGAGAACAGAGGGCGAGAGAGAGTCGGGGTGTTGTGTTGAAATAATAGAGCGTGGAGTGCTGTAATCTCTCTCCAGCTCTGCTATCACGTCTTCCCAGATGGCAGCCGAGTCAGATTACCGGCAGGGAGCCCTGAGACGGACCAACAATGAGCTTGGAATTTAACACGGGAACAAATCACCACTCATGCCACCCCGAGCACCCCAAGATACTCACATGCACGCATGGCCTCTTCCTCTCGCTCTATAAATCGCTTTGTGTCACATGCACAAACATGGGGATACACACACACACACAGGGCATGGTTTTCCCACAGGGGTGATGGGTTTTAGAAGTATTGTGCAGGGGTTTGGGGCGGACTGGAGAATTGTTTTCACCTGAGTGCCATAGTAAATATGATACACACGTTCATACCCCCACTTCTGTAGTACAATAAGAGGACGGGCAATTTAACGTTCAAATGTCCAACCTCCCGGGCTGATTGTCACAGTTTAACCTGTTAACTTTAACCATGTCTGAAACTGATTCCCTCAGCTAAATCCCTCAATTTGAGCTATTGGATTTCTTGTAATGCACCTTTTTTTGCAAAGCTTTGTTGCCAAATGTGCTTGTAAGTCACAAAGAGCTAGATACAAAGTACAAAGAAACTAGATTTCTGGGTTAATGACAAATAAAACTGTCCAAGAAAAAGGAAAAATATCTTGTTTAAAACTTGTATTTTTTTAAATGAGACTTACTGACCTTGACACAAATACAGCTGTCCTCTCTGTGCTATATTTTGTTGTTTTATGCTATTTTTTCTGAATGTTGGTCACACACCTCATGACTTTGATTTGGCAGAAAAAAGTTTTTTAAATATTAATAATATTTTTACATGACTGATTCACTGACTTCCTGGTTTTAAGAAAACTTCTTTTAATGAGTTTTTTTCTACATTTATATATCAGGACAGCTGTATCAAATTTTTTTAATTTATACCCCAAAAAAATATCCGAATTAATTTGAATTCATCATAGTATTCAAGTGTGTTCAAGTCATTTTATGTATAATTTTTTAAAATAAATTAATTCCAAATAGCCAACCTAAGTATGAGCAATGGTAATAGTGGTGCTTGCCAAGATACCCAAAAACCTTTATTTTGTAAAAGTATTTTGTAAATGTGATTCAGCTTTGCACCACAGGAATAAATTACATTTTAAAATATATTCAAATAGTTATTTTAAATTGTAATAATATTTCACAATATTATCGTTTATTTTTTGTATTTTCAATCAAATAAATGCAGCTTTGATAAGCAGAAGAGACTTCTTTAAAAAAACGTAAAAAAAAATCGTACCAACACAAAATGTTTGAATATCAACAAGCAGTAATGACCATCATTTTTACACTGATATTTGTGTTCCCTCACCTCTCCCGATGATCTCATTCACATGCAAGAGCAGATCTTCCCGGGCGATGACCACGTGCTGCACTTCCTTCAGCAGCTCAGGGTGGAGGCTGCCCAGATCTATGGGTGCATTAGAGGGCAACAGTGGAGACGCCAGATCCCCTTCCATCGGCCCCAGCATTGGGGACAGGTCCACATGGGCATGTGAGTAGAGATGAGGCCGGCAGGACTCTGTCTGTGACAGAGGCAAGTTTTGGTCTGCAAGGCAATGGGGTCGAGAGGTCAAAAGTCAATGACTTGTTCGCAGAGGCCTGGGGTCACCTGAACAAAGCAGGGAAAGTCTGGGAGGCAGAGTCATTACACCAACTACAAAGAGCAGAGGAAATTCTAAACCCGACCATACAGATGAGAGGGGATTTTTTTGTCTTTTCAGACAAAAAAGGAGTCAGAGGCAAAGCACGGAAGCATGTAATATCTTCAGAGAGAGAGTGGAGAGAGCAGAGGGTAAGGTCAGAAAGCGTATGTGTTTGGAGTACTGGAAAAAAAGTTGCCTTTCTGCGATGATCAAAGACCAGTCTTCACTGTCCAGAGCCGTGAAGAGAAAAAAAGCAAAGCTGGTCTGAGATCAGCAGATAAGGCAAACCTCCACCAGAGTGTGTTTTGAGCGAGAGGCAGCAAAGCGTGAGAACATACCCTCAAGCAAAGTGGTTCTATAGTCCACCGACTCGTGAGAGACCATTTCATTAGTCGGACTGACACTCCTCGCGTTTGCCAACATGTCCAAGTGCGGAATGTGAGCCCGGCCGTCATACCAAACCATAGCCTTAGCTAAATCTACAACCAGAGAGAGACAGAGGGTGAGAGAGAGACCAAGGAGAGGAAAAAAGGGACAGATCGCTACACCATTGACTTCAGCAGCGTCAACTCCCACTAACAAACCCAGAAACCCCTCTCTTTCTTTATCTCACAATCTCATAGCATTCAAATTCAGTTCATTTAATTTCAAATACCCATCAGCAAGTTCAACATCTCTGGTTATGAGAGCAGCTGGAATCAGAGGTGGTTGCTAAACTGACTTCTGAATGAAAAGTGAATTACTGCCAAAAAAAAACATTTCTTAATCTGTATATTTTCCCTTGTTGTCCAGTACAAATATCTAAATATCCTTAAGACATGATAACTTGATAAACAAAACGGCATAAGATATTAAAACATGTTCTTTTATCGTGATATTTTTGTCTGGAAAATAAAGTTTAGTAATGATTCTTTTTTTAGCAAGAAAGGCTTATCTGCTGCATCTAAAGCAGTTTTGAATAATTACGTTTTTCATTCTGGATATAAAAGTTGATATTTGCATTATTTTTGATAGAGGTTACTGCTCTCTAGCTATACAAATGATGTGGAACATTTGCATGTGAAGTGTTTATCTTGAAAAGCCACAGGAGGCTTCAAAAACAGCTTAAAGCTTATAAATGAAAACAGACAGTCACATACCATCAATATGCTTCTTCCTCTTCATGCAAACAAATACTCCGATCAGGAGCAGTAGAAGGACGGACACACACACTCCTCCTATTATCAGTATACTGTAGTCCTGGTCTTGAGCCAAGACCACACGACCTAGGATCACAGATGATGTGGCCTGCTTCCACTACAATGGATACACAAATAACTTCATGTTATTTTCAGTAAATATTAGAGACCAATCTGACCATAGCACCTAATGTTGTAATTATATTGATAAAAAAAAAAAATATATATATATATATATATAATATAATCACTTTTGCAGGATTTTAAACTATAACATAAAGATAAATATTTTAAATAAAACATTTTATTACACAAAATAACATTATATTATATAATTATTTTTAGAGCAGCATCTGTCTGATTAATAAGCAAACATTTTGGACCGAAAGTAAACATTATTTAATACAGATAAAAAGACAAGCAAGTATGTGCAAAAATACAACTAGGGAACATCTATGCCATCACATCTGTGGCGCATTTGCTTCAGATTTCATATGCCGAGAAATGTTTACATTTGAACCTCCAACATCACAACAATCCATCTAGAAACATCCTCAGGGACCGTTTACACTCAGAGAGAGGGCTTCACTGCTCAGAAAACAGCATGGCAAAATGAAACACACACATCCAGGCAGGAGGGGAAATTGGATCAGAGATAGAGCCTCTCTTATGTGGTGCAGTGTTATTGAGTTTGGGCTGAGATGAGTTTTACCGCGCTATATTGTGATGGGGTCAGATTAGAGCATCGTGTCACACGCACGCTGTCCGTCTCCCCCTGACAGATAAGCACTTTATGCTGAGACCAACGCTTCCTTGATCTTTGCACCAATCATATCAGACTGTCTGGGGCCAGAATCGGGGCCTGAAACGTTTTTTTAATGTTCTTGTTGAGTTAATGGTGACCAGAAAGGAAATAGAAGAAAGGCAGGTGGACCCTGATATATAATAATATGCGCACCTTTGAGGAAATTACTCATTGATATTAATCCTCATATCCAGGAGGGATATGGGTTTTGGAGTTAAACTGGAAACTATAATCATTTGGCAACCCAGAAGCCTCTGCTAAGATCAGAAATAGCTCATGTTTGGTACTTTGAGAGGCTTCTGGAACAAGCAGGGCAGAGTTGGCTGGCTGACGAGTGGCTCTTATGGGGGCCGTCTGGATTGGAGTGGTCTGAAGTGGAGTAGAGAATGAAAGAGTCTTGTACCTCCACCTCCAGCTCTTTGGCAGCTGTCTGGAGCTCCATGGGTACGGTGCATTCGAGCGTGTTGCCCACCAAAGTGACGCTCTCACAAGTCCGGTTCGAAACTCTCAGTACCTCGCCATTTTTCACCGCCTCCTGATTCACAGGGGGGACCTGCAAGGGAAAATGAGACAGAAAGGTAAGATTAAAAAAAAAAAAAAAAAAACTTGCCTCACTATAAATTGCCCGATGACTCAGGGTGTATATGGGGCGTATAGATTGTGCAGCGTCTACACCTTAAAACTCAGCAAGCTCTAGTGTATGGAGCAGAGCAGAAGGCAATAAAGACAGCGATCACATTCCTCACATGACAGCCTGGGCTTTACAGATTGGACACACTCCACTACTGCACCTGTTACCATATAGCACCAGCCAGCATGAGATCCAATACGAACAGACACACATACACTTACAAGTAAGACCCAGCTCCCTAGAGGAGATTAGACCATTCACAAAAAGAAAATGATCACAAGTTAAAAACCAACAGCACTGTGAGATATATGTAAAAAAGAAAAGAAAAAAAAAGATATATGTATTTATAATATATATATATATATATATATATATATATATATATATATATATACACAGACACACATACATTTATTTACATATATTTGTTTTTCTTTCTTCTCACCTAGATCAATCAACCATGAGAAAACTTTACATACAGGACATGATAAGACCCTATGATTACAAGACAAACAGGTTCCATAGCCTTTTAATATATCTGCAAAAGAAAAGTATCATACTTGCAGTTTTTTTTCTTTTTTGTATGTATTGCTGTATGTTCTGTAATACCTGTCAAACAAGGTTGTATATAATTTTGGTTGCAATAAAAAAAAAAAAAAATTAAAAATATGTATCATTTTATTTAAATGAAAAAGATATAAATAAATAGTGTGTGTATAAGCCATTATTTTTCATTAAATATGCTTTTATATAATTCAGAGGTAGATTAAAATGTAATTAAAATAAATACAAGTTACTTAAAAAAAAAGACCACTTAAAAAGTAAACGTTCAGGCAAATCTCCATTGGCACCAGTAACACTCACAATCTCTGACATTTTGATAAACCCCTTGAGCGTCTGCAGTGCTGCCAAGTGCAA
This sequence comes from Siphateles boraxobius, assembly GCF_051911475.1. Lineage (NCBI taxonomy): Eukaryota > Metazoa > Chordata > Actinopteri > Cypriniformes > Leuciscidae > Siphateles > Siphateles boraxobius. The sequence goes on along the minus strand of NW_027509192.1, from coordinate 9,312,221 downwards.
TTTTATTTCCCTAAAGAAGGCCTTAAGTATCAAGCTGCAAAATCTAAACAAACAGACTGCATGGGAATAAAGTGCATGATCTGAGTGATAGGGCAGTTTAATGACAATTAAGCTAAACTGAGCCTGCTGTTGTGCCCATTATTGAATATAGTGGCTTTAAATGAGCCTAAGCGGTACACAACGTTTAGTGTGTCTCTCTGTGTGTGTGCGTCTATGTCCCAAGAGGGGTACCGAGGGATTTGATGCTGAGGTCTCGCATGGGAAGAAAAAGTAGAATCTCACGCGACCTCTCTCCCCCCTCCCCTTCACAACAGCTGCGTTTGACTATTGAGTGGTGGTTCAAAAAAAAAAAGTCTACTCTTATATTTCATTGTTAAAAACTCTGGGTTTTTTCACCAGCCTAACCTCACCAGGGCAAAGGATCTCACCATCAATGTGTCAGAGGCTGTAACCTTCAGGGAACGAGAACAATGTGAAAGATGGAGGTGCGCAATGGGAAACGAACTAAACTTCCTGTTTTGTTTCAGTATTGTTTACTTCCAACTCAATGAGCAATGTGAATCATTCTGTGTATGTGTGTTTGTCTGAGATCAAATATCTAACTTCTTTCCTGCAGAGCATCGCTCTTACCTTAATTTCCAGAATGCTCTTGTTGCCTCTCGGTGTAACGGTGGGCTTCTGAAACTCCTCGAACTTGGGATCTTCCACATACAGTAGGTCATACTGATCAGTGGAGAAACCGTCTAACACAAAGGTCATTTTTGTGGCAACTGGAGGCTGAACACCGAGACCTTTCAGGGAGGGCGTGATACAATGGATATTTCGCTTATCCTCATCATGACTGCAGGTCTAGGCATAGAGAAAAAGACAAACACAAATATTAGCCATCTCTGTCGTTATAGTTGTGCCAAGTAAATGCTGAGGCATGTTACATTCTTTTGTGTGACCTATTCATTTTATCTTTTGTTTGTTTTGGAGTAAAGCATCTTTATTTATAAGTTTCATACAAGTCTTTAGTGTTTAACCAGGGTCCAAGTTTTCTCAAGTGTCAGGGTGATTACATGACTGAGCATATTTAAGTTCAGATTTCAGGAAACATTCAAACAGCAAACATTATTTACATTACATTCACATTTATGCATTTGGCAGATGCTAATATGTTCTGTGTTTCAGTTAAAGCAGCGAATTACTATAATTTAAATTAATTCTTTTCTATTTTAATGCCTTTAAAAATGTCAATCATTCCTCTGATGGCAAAGTTGAATTATTTTACTCCAGTTTTCAGTATCACATAATCCTTCAGAAATCATTCTAATACGCTGATTTGATATGCTGATGTCTCTTTTGATCAATTTAATGTGCCCTTGCTTAATATTAACTTGTCAAAAATAAAATATTACGGACCCCAAACCTTTGAACAGTAATGTATATCACTTTTTAAACCAGATGCGAGACACATCCGTTTGCATAGAATACATCGCAAACTTTAAGAGAAGTGGACAAGGAGCCTTTGTGAGATTGAAGATCTGTTTCAATGCAATTATGCATGAGTTGCAACTCAAAAGCTTCACATGCCAGCTGTGGCTCCTGCCCTGCCAGGTCTTGCCACACACCATTTTCATTCCACATTACAACACCACAACTGCCCATTTTACAGTATGCCTGTTATTTGCACATCACCGCCATTTAATTAGCTGTCCTCATGTGAACGTTCCACTTCATAATAAAGCATAACCCTAGAGCAAGAGACACATTCAAACTGTTCGATGCCATTATTTATGAACATAAGGCATCCGAGTCGTCTTTGCTCCAAGACTTCCATCCAGCAAACCTGTGTCTCCCTCTGCACACTTGGCAGGTTAACAACGCTCTAGAGTCGAAAAACAAAGAAATTCTCACTTCACATAAGGGTCGTTTCAGAGTCGAGGTTTAGGTCACAGTAAAGATTTTTAATCACATCAAAGACATTGATGTTTTATACTGCCAAAAAGGCAACAAAGGCCTTGATCTGGGAGTTCACATAAAGATCAGTTACTTAGAAACAAATTTAAAGAGAATGGTTGAAGATACCTTAAAGTAACTGATTGCTATTCCTCACTATATGTGGCTATATATACTGTATAAATACTCACTATATATTTCCTGACAACATCTTTCCTTCGCTAATGCTCTTTGTTGAGCAATATCCCAGATGAAAATCAAAAACCATTATCACTAAAGAGAGCGAACTATGAAAAAGTATTTGCTAATTAACACGCATGTATTTGAATAGCAACTCTTTGCATATTAAGAGTTCTGAAAACTCATTTGCTGAGACTAGTCAAATACTTGTAAAGTAGTTTGGCTTAGTGTGCTGCTCGACAAACACAACCTTTAATTGTTTAGAATAGATCGAGTATCTCAAAGGGCTTAAGGGGGTTGGATAACAGCTGCTAAAGAAAGCAGCCAAAAGATGATGGGAGACACCGAAAACTTTTCAAATTGGTGTTTGGGGAATAGATATACCCGTTGTCAGTTAAAGTGATGCTTTATTGCAGGACTTTCATGGGAAGTTATCATATACTGTAGGTATTTCCACTGATATAACCATCTTTGATGGCTCCTTTCAATGCGTACTACTACATCAATACATATTAAGTAGAGGTTGACCAATATTAAATTCTATGCGTTTACTGCAAGGCAATAAGAGATTATTGTGCCAATACTAGTCAAATCTATATACTTAGTATATATATATATATATACTAAGTTCTTAGTCTTTCCTTAATAGGGTGGCCTAAAGAGAAGCCACATGAGTTTACAACAACTAAAGTCAGATAAAGTTTGAGTCATCAAAATACCAATAATTACCAGGAAAAAATTTTTTTAGGCATAATGCAGGACTTTTAGCAACTTTTAGCATAAACAATGACGAAATACATGGATTATTATTTTGAAATGTCTATACTTTACTACCTCCAGATGCTCATTCAAAAAGAGAAGGGAGATAAAACATTCTGTTTTACATCCATCTACACATATTACAATTTAAAAACCATAACGTAAACATGTCGAAATTCATCAACAGTAGATTATAAGCAATCCCTTAGCATAAACAGTGCCGCCTTTTGACTTTGAACAGCACTCACATTTATTTAATTCAATCAAAGATATTTGAAGTTTAATATTCACATTGTGATTCCTGTTTTCAAAACCAAATTGAAGACATCTTGAAATTATAATTAGGATTTAAGATATTAAAGACTTTTTATGGCCTTAAATTTGATCAAACTGGATTTAAGACATTTCAATACTTCTTGAAGATCTGCAGGAAAGCTGTTTTAAAGGGGGTAAAGCTAAGGAAGGAATAGGAACTTTCGGGTATCATGAGGCAAAGCGGAGTAAGGTGTCAGCAAGATCATACTGAGATGAGAAAGCCAGATTTTGGTACGTATAGAGAGGGATCTGGAATGAAAATGACCCCCTTTGAATCCCAAAAACAGGTGTTGCTCTTGCTAGAAACCCCTCGGTGGTGTCTGGAGCATGTTAGAGTCCTGTTAACACCCCTACAGGAAAGTCCAAGACAAAGCAAAACTTGAACATGACCCTTGGTTAGTAACAAGAAGAATAAGATGCCATACCCCTTAACAAATAAAACCGTCTCAGGTTTGCTCCTGATCGTGGGCAGTGCCAATCGCCAGCAACAAGCTGCAGCCTGTGAAAAATGCTTTTTATTTTGGTGGGAAAGGCGAGATTGACTGATCCCTGGATTAAGCAGAGATCTCAGAAGTAGATATTCAAGAACGCTCTTGAGATTTCTTCCATTTCTCCTGAGCCACCACAATTTGCCTTGGGTCTTTACGCTCCTTCATTTGGCTTGCAGAGCTTTTCAATGTATGATTGCAAGAGGAAATAAAATGCAACTGATGCAAAAGAAAATCGAGATCACTGTCCACTTTTCTTTCATTTTATAGGGCTGTGAGCAGCTAGATTGTGAATGCAGCCCACAAGAAACCTGAGCTACTGACGGCTTTTTCAGTTTCGGCCATCGTTGATCGAACCTCAGCGTAACAGATGACAGCTCAGATCGGGTTACACAGTCGTAGTCAGTGTGATTCAGAAAAAAGCTGACAGAAGACAGGAAGTGTTCGACCACAATGCTCCGCAATAAAAGTGAGGGGAAAAAAACAATAAACCTCTTGTGCTTTACAAATTAGGAGAATAATATTGTCTCAACCCCCACTGTTTATAGAGAAGAATTTACAGGCTGACAGCTGCAGAGCCATCTTAAATCATTTGGCAGGATAGCCTGCATTTCATGCCGTCTCTGCTCATTTTGTGTTCTTGATGCCTTAAGAAAAGGCAGAAATATTCCTCTTTCAAGTGAGCTTAAAATCATTGACAAACCCATCGTGTTTTTTAAAATGGCACTCTCCACTTGGCATTGAGTACAGTATATTTGATTTGAGATAAACTAGTGAGATAATTACCGTAAGTACCCTGATGTTTTGAGGAGGAAAATTTTGAATGTGAACGGAAATGAAGAGATAAAATCAGAATGAAGATGTGTGTCAGTACGAGTCCTGTCTTGGACTATAACTAAGACTTGTATGCTTAAGATTAGATAGCTTTGTTCACATGCACTGTTCCACTGCACGACCACACTCCACCCCCAGAGAAATCAGATAAGCGGAAACTGTGTGTAAATGAGTATTTGTCTGGTCCCATTGAGAGAGGAGCAGTTTAAGTTTTCTCTCAGGAAATGAGATGTGAAAGTGTTTTCAAATGGTTGAAGAAACTTGAATTGACAAAAAATTTGACACATTACATACATATATATATTAGTGCTGTCAAACGATTAAAATATTTAATCGTGATTAATCGCATTAATGCCATAGTTAACTCGCGATTAATCGCATATTTTTATCTATTCTAAATGTCCCTTGATTTCTATTTGTCTCATTATTTTTTCTTATTTTGATGCTCTTATCAACATGGAAAAGTGGATCGGCAGTAAGTTTGTTCTTAGCTGTGGTATCCATGTGCTTCTGTCTGAAGTCATCCATTGTAGAGCTTAGATCGGGCCCAACAAGCCCGTGCACATTGTGTCCGAGCCCGGCCCGACACATAAACTGTAATTATGAGCCCGAGCCCCATTTAAATCCGTCCATTTTTTTAATACGTGGGTTGTAATAACTGACGTTCTCAACTACTTTCTATGTTACTTTCTCCCGCCCGCAACATTTTTGTCCCGCTCCCGCCCGCAAATAGACTTTTTTTTTGTAGGCTACATCCAAATACTTTCGCCTACGTGTCGCCACCATACACATCAGCATAAATGCTCCTGATAAATTATTTGTTATTAAAGCATTAACACACAAACCACTGTTATAACATAAAAGCAAGCGGGCTACTGCGTGCATGGTTTGGCATGACTGAATGCGCGCAAAGTGCTCTCCCTTAAAAATTACTAAAAAGCTGATATCAGTTAATCGCAATCTCACACATCTCTGTTATTATCAATGAAGCTGACTGCACAATGAATATTTCATAATATATACACTTTGTTTTTTATAATTTGAGGATTTGCCAGCATACAGAATTCAGCACTGAACAAAAAGACAGTTTTGAGCGGTGAGGGGAGTCTATTTTAAATGCTTCTGATTCGCCATTGCGTTCAAGTAATCAACACATATGTCTGTGATTGGCTACATCCCTCAACGCTGCAAACATGTTATAAAAAGAAACTCTCGCCTGTAAATCGTTTCTATTTAGTTTTAGTTGTTCTTGTTGCTTTTCTGCAATATATGAATAAAAATGTATGTTTTATGTTTTATTCATAGATATTTCTAGTTTGCGGGAGTCCTGCGAATCGTTTTATTCTCCCGTATCCGCACCCAGAGTGAGTGCATTACCGCCCGCGCCCGCGTTTGCACTCGGCCATCAAATCTAGTCCCGCGCCGCACTCTATTGCGTTGAGAGTGCACGTCTCTAGATCGGCATCTCGCGCTCGCGCCATCCACTCAAAACGTAACGTTAGCCTACTACTCTTTGGCCGGCGCACAAGCCCAAACAAGTAGGCTACATGTGGCGTGCCTGTTGTTTTGTTTCCGGTCTAGCTATCCGGTGTGATGTTGTAGTTTTTCTAACGTTACTAGTTGTTGCAACAGCATGTGAAAAAAACTACAAAGTTTGCTAGGCCAAAAAGAGCGTTAATCTCGCGATAAAAAAATTTACGCCGTTAAAATGTGTTTGCGTTAACGCCGTTAATAACGTGTTTAACGGACAGCACTAATATATATATAAAAAAATTGTATTATTATTTTTAATATATTTAAATTAAATAAATTTAAAAACTCCAGAAATTAAATAAGAAAACATTTAAATTAGATTTTAATTAAAAAACTTTGATTTTAATTTTATTTAATTAGATTTTAATTTAACTTTCCAAATGGTTTCAGGAACTTGGATAGGTAAAATGATTTGACTTAAATAAATATCAATTAATATATATTTAAAAAAAGTGTTTTTAAAAAAATGAATTAAGAAATTTGGATAGGGAAAAAATGATGCATTGCAAAAAAGAAATTTAATTTAAAACCTACAAATAAATAAAAAACTAAGAGTCGGAACTATCTAGTTTTTAAAACATATTTCGGGAGCTAGAAGTGATAATCATATAAAGGACATTGTGTGTGCTTTTTCCAAGTGCAATTCTGAAACATTGCTTCATTTATTTCTCAGATCAGCAGATCTGCTTCGCTATTTAGTGGGGTTAATGATACTAACATGCCTGTGACATGGGAGGAAAGGTATTTGATGTCTCGGCACTCTGTGTGGGCCGTGTACAGTACACTCACCACTTGGAAAAGTTTGCCCTCTGTGGCGGCAGTGAGAACCATCTGAGGTTGAAGAGCTGAGTGGAGGTAGAAACCATGAACTGTCACTGTGCTTCCTCCACTATGGACACACACGCACACAAAAACCTTGCTGTTAAAAACATATATTTATTCACTCTTCCAGTTGAACCCCAACTTTAAGCACATGTTAAGTCGCTAAATGTTGGCTGCAGTACTGACCTGATAAAGGAATGCTTGGGCTGGATGCTGGAGATGTGTGGGTTCTCGTTGTAGGTGTAGCTGACAGGAGCTTCACATATCACTCCATCAATATGCAGCTGTACCTTGTGTATGGATGGTGATGGCTGAGGTGGTGTCCGACAAGTCAACATTGTGGCTGAAATACTGCAGAAAGGCAAACACAATGTTTTAAACAGACACCTCTGCATAATAGTGGGGTTTTGCTCATGAACACATCTTTTAAGTGAACCAAAAGACCAACCTCATGACAAAATTTTTTTTTTTTAAATACTAGGGCTATCAAATCGATTAGTCGCGATTAATCGCATCTAACATAAAAGTTTGTGTTTACATATATGAGTGGGTATATATATATTATTAAATTTATGTATATCATATTATGTATGTATGTGTGTGTGTGTGTGTGTATATATATATATATATATACATACATACTTACACACACATACATTTAACAATATACACACATATATTATGTAAACAAACTTTTATGTTATATGTGATTAATCGCGATTAATTGTGATTAATCACATCTAACATAAAAGTTTGTTTACATAATATATGTGTCTATATTGTTAAATATATGTATATGTGTATGTATACACACACACACACACACACACACACACACACACACACACACACACACACACACACACACACACACACACACACACACACACACACACACACACAGTATGATATACATAAATTTAATAATCGAGTTGACACTTCAATTTTTAAGGGTTTAAGTTTTTCCAAATGAATGAAGAAACTTGAGTAGATGTGAATGATACCTAAACACTCTCTGACTCTTAGTAGAATTGTAGACATGCAAACCTCAGCAGCACACAGGTAGCGTTTCCCATTGTAACCAGTTGCAAATTTCCACTGTCCAGGAATGAACCTGTGATAGTGAGCATTGTTCCGCCAGACTTGGGTCCAAACTCTGGGAAGATCTCTGTGATAACTGGGTTCTAGACAGATAAAACATTGTGTTAGTAAAGTAAAACTAATTCGCACATTAAGGGTCTTTGACAGAAATAACATTGATGATATTAGTATCGTTTTTTATTTTTGTTGCATCATGTTAGGGAGCCCCAACTTAGTTTAGATCTCATTGGTCCAAAATCCTGCTCCAAAGTCCAGATATCTGTATATTACATATTACACAAACATGCTAATTGGTTTATATTTTGTGACGCTTACAGTTATCTACACTATGTAAAGAAAATGTATTTGCCGCTGGTTAGGACACCATGTAACCTTAACCCAAATCCAAATAAGTGGGGGGAAAAAAAGAATAGAATAACATACTTGGGTTCTTGTGCACTATGAAAACCACAATACTGGAAAAAGTCCAAAACACATTACTCGAATGTGTGCTTAAGTATTTATACTGTGATTTGTGAAGATTCTTACCACAAATGAGAAACCGGCTTTTTGGGCCTGTTCCTTGCCACTGCGCACCCTGACCACAGAGTCAATGCTGGATGCGTTCACATGATCTAGTCCGCAGACCAACCTGACATACAACACAAAGACATAAACATCTCCCGCTAAAAACAGCGAACAAGACGTGGTTGTAAACTAGTGGAGTAAGTAGGCTATTAGTCCACACTAATTTAATGATAACCCTACTACTCGGCAGAAACTACACAGGAGCTATTCTCCGAGGGAATTTCTCCTTTCCTCTCACAATAGGACGGCTGTAGGGTGGTATGTCCGGGGGCACAAAACCTCATGAGTTTAGTGTCTTAATGGTACTATAGTTTGACATGGAAGGCCAAGATGCACAATAGAGCACTTTTGCAGACCAATTTAATGTTCTGCAGGGTTGCAACACGAGCACTATGTTGAGAATGTGACCTTGCATGTTTCTGAATTTGTGTTTACACAGAGTGCAAGAGGATTTGCTTACATTCAAGTGCAGTTTATTCATTTACAACTAACTAACAATGTGAACATATTTTAAATAAGCCTCACAAATAAATTATTTATCAACTTACCGATTATTGCTACTGTCTTTCCTCTCCAATTTACACTTTGTTCCAGCAACAATAACATTGATCAGCTTGATATCAAAGCGGTCTTTCTTATTAAAACCAAAGTTTTTGCCACAGATTGTCACGTTGGTGTGGCCTCCGAGTGGAGCAGAAGAAGGAGAAATCTAGGAAGAGAAAGAAGGTAAAATTGTGACAGTGTTTTTCTTTCAGTGTCTAGTGTCTACCCTCCTGCTGTGTGTCTGTATGCCAAGCATTTTCTCTGCTCATGAGGTTGGTAACCACTGACAATAATTTGTTTTGGTTGTATCGACACTCTGAAGGCAGGGGGTCTTCCAGTAAATGGTGATGGAGACAAAAACCGAGGACAAAACAACCTTCCTGTCTTCCTTTGTGCTTTAGTCTCTGGTGTTAAAACTGCCCTTTAGGTTGAGCCACCAGTTGAGGTTAAGAACCTTAAAGGTGAAGTGTGTTCACATATCCCAGCTTAACATGCCCCCACAACTGTAAGTAAGCCATTTGTAAGTTAATTAAAATAATAAAAACTAAATTGATTTACTTTAATAAGTAATTAAATAAATATAATTATTTATATTGTATTAAATAAAATAAGTAAACAAGTACATAGAGTGGAATAAAATAAATAATATACAACACCCCCACCCCCCAAAATATTTATTTTATTATATTTTAAATAATTATATTTTATGTAAAACAGTTTTGTTTTCTATATGGTTTCTGAATGTCCTGGTTCTGAGATCCCTAGATAAAGTTAGTTCTTTATTGATAAGCAGATGGTGTCACTTTGAACACATGGACGAGAAGGCCTAATTTTGGCTAATTTTTTTGCTCAGATCACCACTTATCATAAGCAAAGGCTCTTACACAAATACAAATATAGTTCATGCTGCTCTGCAGCAATGTATGGATTTAGAGGAGGAACAGAAGGGCAAACAAATTCCTTCTGATATTTAAAATCAATTTACGTCTTTAAAAGAAGACCAGAGGTTCTTGAAATCCATGCATCACTGCTTATCCCTGAAAATATCAATGAAGGTCAGAGTTTCAAATGTGCTCTCTGTACTTAGAAAGCACTCATTCTATTAGCTACGTGCTATTAGCTGCTTTAAAACCATGGTAATGTTGTTTGTGAGAAGGCAGGGTGGTTACCGTGGTGATGAGGAGAGGGCAGGAGTCCTGGATCCAATGGGAGGGGGAGCACTGAGGAGCCCTCATGCAGCGATCGGTGGTCTTGCACCATCCGCAGCCCATGAAGGATGGGGCCAAAAGACAAGAGCTACAAGTCCACAGTTGCTCACATCCAGGGCCTATCAGAGGAACCTTGGAGACCTGATAGGGCGCACACAAACGATATCACATTTTAAATTACATTTATTCATTTAGCAGGTGATTTTATCCAAAGCAACATTTTGACAACATTTTTCAGAGGAGACTTTACTTACTGATGTCCCTTTGTATGTCTGTTGCAGTAATACCCTGTTTACTATATCAGTTAGTCTTAAATCACAAGTGTGTTTGCCATCTATTCACTAGTGATTTTTCTGAAAATATTTGATCCATTTCCCTAAGACATTTTAAGAATGGCTGTGTCGTTCACCTTGTTTCCTGTTACCAACAATAAGGAGCCGTCGTGACGCTGTGGAGACAGCAGGGCCATCTCTGAGGACACAGGGAGCGTGTCCAAGCGGAAGTCTACATGCGGCTCAGTCTTGCCAAAGCGGGAAACCACCACCTGTGGAGGATGCCAGCAAAAATGGGTGACCTTTTAAACCAAAAGCCTAATCGGTAAGTGCAGAACCTTAATAGAGAATGTTTATGTTTACAAAAAGACCTCAATCGCATGTTTTATCCTTTACTGGAATAAGGCTGCATTCCACATTGATGATTAAATGCTGCTATTGCATGATTTAAACAATGTGGTTCTGGTGAAGGTTATTTATGGTTGACACATTCGGGAACACGTCAATAGAAGGTCACATCTTGAAATCGGTCTAAAAAAAATTTATTATGTTTTTGTTGTTTTTTTCACAAAAATGAGGCCTATTTAAGGACCATTCAAATATTTTGCAGTATGACCTTATTTTCATGACAATTAAGAATATTTTGCCCCAAATAATTTCCTAATTTCTTTGTAAAAATGAAATAAAATAATAAATAAAATAAAATAATATTTTAATAAAAAAATAAAAATACAATCCTTTTATAATTTTGGGGTGAAATATGACCTACATAATGTTGGTACCACTTTCAAAACCTGAGATTATACAAGATCTTAATCCTAAACACTAAATTTAATTTAATTTAACAAAAAAAATAAAACACCCAACCCTGAGATTGTACAATATCTTATTCCTGAAAACCAGACATTCTGCATGAGTTGGAGCTGGTGAAAAAAACTGTTATTCTTTCCTACCAGGTTATAAATCTTTAAATTACAGATCATGTCTGGAACTTTCCTTGGGAAAAAGGAAGAATCAAAGGAGGATGCAATCTAGAGGCAGTCTTTGTAAAGGAACAGCTTCTGCTTTGCTATGGATACTGTAATAACTAGTGTCTCTGCCTTTCAGGGCAAAAGATGACAGATTGAACTGCGATGACTGTGGTTGATAGCAAGGAGTGGGAACAGACAAAAGCTTAGGCCTGTAGGCAAGTGCAGACGTAAAGACCTCTGTCTATCTGGCATGTTGGGAGGTGTCAGAACAGTGGCTCCATCCACACACCTGGACTGACATTTATCATGGTTACATTGCAATTACAGGCCTCCAAGACAGCCTACGTCTGAATAGTGCTTGTGCTCCATTAGCGATCAGTAGATCACATCATTAATAGCCCTGGGCTTCGAGCATAGGGCATCTGGTGGTGGAGAGTATGTCATTACTGTGGTTTTAGTGATTTTAGGATGGTGTGCATGACATGTGCATCTCACTTACTATAATGCACTAATGTGACTCCTTTTGTGGTCTGTTTAAAAAGCCTAATCTTTAGTAACATATCAGATTGGACTGTAACAAATGAAAATGTGCAGTTGTAACCTTAAGGAGCTATTACTGCATGATCTTTCACTGGAGCAATGCAATGCAGTCAGGGCAATTCAATCACAATATTGTTTTATTTCATGAATAAAAGCAGTTCATTTAGGTGCTACCACATGTTTGTGTTACATACATATATATATATATATATATACACACATACATACATACCTATATATATACACATACATACATACATACATATATACACATATATATATATTATAAAATATATAAATAAATAAATAAATACGTAGAGCTTGCATGAACATTTTGTCTGGTAACACTAACATATATGTACCTGTAATACTATTTTTAATATATATTAAATAAATAAAAAATTAGACTTAAGTTTTTAAATATATACTATAAAACATTATAATTTAAGTAAATTATATTTATTTTAAAATGTAAATATTTCAAAATAATTGTTCTGTTGGTTGGTGCTGTGCAAATGCAATATGCTACATTCACGATTCCAAAACTAGAACCCAGAGCTAAAACTTGGTGAGTTTCACGTGGCCCAGAAAGTTTCCAATAGCAATAAGCTATAAAAGGATTTTGAGTCCCAGAAGCGACCAAGCTACGCCAGTCTTAATTAAGCCCAGGCATGGCAGAAAATGGCTACAAATGGACCCGTTATTGAAGGAGGAATGTTACACACTCTGGGGAAAAATACACACCACGGAGCCCTAATAACCGTGTGAATTACAGCTCATTGTGTATGTAAGGGAAGTCCTGCTCACAAACAGAAGGCAAGGTGTTGAGTTTTTCTCACAGAGAGTGTGGCAGAGTGGGAGCACTTCCTCATACAGAATAAGGGCCACTGGGACTGTTTCTGCCCTGCAGCCCCCCTCTTCCCAAGCTTTTAAAAAGCTTGTGGGGCTCTTGAAACTTTCATTCACACAATTACCCACTACTCACTTGCATTCCATATTTTATTTAACTTCATCAGTCTCTCACAATCTTTTTTTGCATTCTCATTGTCAAGGCCTCTTAAACACTCACCCACTCTCTTTGTCTTTGTAAAAACTCTCTCTCTCTTTCCAATGAGACAGCTGGACCAGCACTCACCCCTTACCAGGCCTCAATATCCAGACAAAAGAGGCGAGAAAAAGTTGAGAGGAAAAAATTTTAAAAAGGAAGAGAGAGAGAGAGAGAGAGAAAGAGAGAGCGAGAGAGAGAGAGAGAGAGAGAGAGAGAGAGAGCGAGAGAGAGAGAGAGAGAGAGAGAGAGAGAGAGAGAGAGAGAGAGAGAGAGAGAGAGAGAGACAGAGAGAGAGAGAGAGACAGAGGACGACAGCTGCAGCCGTTCCAAGAAAATGCCATGCGAGGACGTGTCATCGAAGCCCAGTGCTTACTATTAACGTACCATTCGGTTCCTCCGCCACGCTTCCGTGCAGCTGTCACCCTTTCTCTCGCTACTCATTTCTCAAACATTTTCTTGAGGAATTTACAAAATACCGCAAATCTCTATCTAACACTTCCGTGAGCAAATCGTCTCATTTCTGGAGCTCATGCAGGACAGATTCAATATTTGGGTCGGTGCCACTCCTGCACAATGAACATATTGAGAAAACATTGATAGGCGAAAGTTTCACTTTGTGTGCTTTTTAGATTGGAGAGCTGCTACAGTGCTGCTCAAGAGGTCAAAGGTGACTCAAATGCAAACAGGAAAAAAACATATTTCCCAACCTGCCACTGGCACCTGCATTTTCCTTCATTCAGAGCGGTTTTCACTAGTCACGTACTTACATCCTGCCTATTTGCATACACAATAGTGCTGGCAACAACAGGACTTTGACAAAAAAATATCCAGTTTTAAATTTAGATTCTGCTTTACCGCTTTACCATTTCTTTTTTCCAGAATGAGGTCGGCCAGACCTCTTCCAGCACTATCACTCATAAATTAAATCTAATTGTTGACTTTCTAATCCAAACATTATGTAAAAGTTTAGCTTTAACAGTTTTAAAGGGGAATTCAGCACTGACAGGATGGGCTTTCAATAAAACTTGGCTGTCCATGCAGTAGAAATGCAAAATGTTTTGGAAATCTTTGCTACATGACAAAAAAAAAAGGGCTGTGGCACTCTCTTTTGCCAAAAACTTACACAATACACTTTTTCTGATTATCTGACTGTCCGTGGGCAGGGAGGGATACAAAAATTCGACCTGCAGTTTTAACAAAAGTCCTGAAGCTGTCAAAAGTCAGCCAGATGGTGCAAAATGACATGTTTTGCCTAAACATGGAGAAAGAGTACATTTACATAATCGGCAAACTACTATACATGGAACTACATGGTTTTCAAAATACATTGTGGAAAAGAGCTAAAGCTAACATGTCTCACCTGGATGACTCGTCCCTCAGCTGTGCCTAGGCTGACCACAGTGTGGTTTTGGATGGGCACCACGGCTATGGAAGTAAGAAGAATGTTCCGGAACCGTCCATGGAAGTAGTCCCGACGTGGGTTGGTGCTTGTAACTTCCAGCCGGTAGCCTCTTTCATGTTTCCCACAGCTGAAGGAATCTCCCGCAAAACTCTGGTAAAAAAACAGAAACACATGGACAATTTAAACAAGTGGTGTTCTACCTGGCAAAATACAGAAGCTCTCAATACCATATTGGTGGCACATAATAATGTGTAGATGAATTTTGCAGCACTGCCATTTTTTTTTTTTACAGAGGATTGGCCTCAAGTTCTCCATGCCAAAAGCAATTTGTGAGTTAGATGCTTGTAGAAAAAAGTGACTTCGGCCCCACACAGTAAAGCTCTATCTAAGCTCAGCATCTACTGTTTCATCCTGGCCAATGCAGTTGCGTGTTTTCTCCCATGGTGCTTGGATCATCCATGCCGCATTCTGACGGCTGTGCTCACAGATGGCAGGAATTCATGGGAAACTGCGAGGAACGTTGGGCTTGCTGTTGCTCTGTTAGAGCTCCGATTGAGGCCAGCTTTGTTTGGCTGCGATCTCTACAACCTGTGGAGTTTTGGAAGTTTCAGAGAGGCGGTATGGTCCTCAAGATATTGAAGAGGCCATATTCATAACACTTGTGTAGCATTTTTTTCCCCCTTGAAGTCCAACAGTTATAATACGGTTTTATATAACCCTCAGAATTTCTGCAAACTGTACCTTTAAGGCTGTTTTGTATATCATGTACTGTAATGTCTCTCTGTTATGATTGGCATAGTTCACTGTGTCATTCATCAGGGCAGGCCAAGTTGATGAAACCAAATAGGCACAGAGGGAAGAAGCTTTCTGTTGTGAATGTCCTGTGTTGTGTTGTGAATCCTATTTTCCCTGATATGTCCCCATTAAGAAAGTGTATTTTTGTGGAAACCGTGATACATTGTTCCAGGATTCTCTGATGAATGTAAAGTTCAAAAGAACAGCATTTACCTAAACAGAAATCTTTTGTAAATATCTTTACTTTAATGTATCCTTACTGAATAAAATTGTTCTAAAAATATATCTTACACTGACCCCAAACTTTTGAACAGTAGTGTAGCAGTCCAATTTGTGAACGAATCATTCAGACTATATTTGAAAACTGGATCAACTGATTCATTAAGAAGTTCTGACTCAAAATAATGATTCATTCCTGAATGGACTTCTCTCATGAATGTTCCAAAAAGATCAGATTTCTGTGGTTTTCAAGAATAATGACTTAAATTTTAGTTTCTCTCAAAGGAGGATTTGAATAGTGAACAAGACCAATATGAACTACTTTCATGATTCATTTATGGTGATTTTTTCCCCTTTTTTTGAGCTTATCAGTCCCAATACAAATTGATTTTAATAATACGATAAAGATTAACCTTTTGCGTTTAAAAAAAAAAGCAAGTCATTCAGGTTCGGAGCACCATTTGCACGAGTAAACAGTGCATTTAAAGGGATAATTAAGGGGATAGTTCAACCAAAAATGAACATTATGTCATCATTTACTCACCCTCATGTTGTTCCTAACCTTTATGACTTTATCTATACTGTGGAACATAAAAGAAGATTTTCTGAGAAATGTTCAAACAATGGAAGTCAACGGTCACCAAAACTGTTTGGTAACCAATATTCAAAAGCATCTTCTATGTTCTGCAGATTTGGAACGACATGAGGATGAGAAAAACAATGAGTTTATCCAAGTTAGAGTTTACCTAGAGTTACCTGAAAAGGAAAGGGGCATCAGAGGGCTACACATTGGTCAAGCTGAAAGGGTCACAGACCCTGGTATGAAAGTAAAGAAGTCATTAATAATTAATGAAACCAGACCCTGGCACCATAGGCCATGACTAAAATGCCTGTTGGAGCACAGAGAACAGGCGGTTAATGATTAACACCGTGCTCACTCAAACTCTTCTCAAGTTACACTGTATGGTGAAGGCACCCTGACAAAAACACTAAAAACACACCCATGAAAAATCAGACAGGCATAAAAAGGACACTCCATACTGTGCCAGAAAAGTTCTCACTCTTTCTCTGGCGATGTTAGTAAGACGCATGAGTCAGTGTGATACTGCGGTTGCAGCTTCATTTTGAGGGCATGTCTCAAAGGACTGCTTTGAAGATGGAGAGAACAATACAGGTAGACGATAAATCAGGCCGAACAAGCGCTGGGCCCTACTCTCATTACAGGGCAGCACGGGCTGGCTCAGAGGCACAGAATCGCTATACAGGTGTAAAAGCCAGCAAAGATGAGGGGGGATTACAGGCCAGCTTATCCCATCCCCTCAAGGCAGAGGACTTCTCTGGACCTCTCTTGAGGGAGCGACAGAACAAGAGAAAGTGAGACACATGTAGCATGAAGCAACCAGGGAAATCATCAAACTGTGCACAAGATGTCTTTGATGTGCAAGTTTGCTTTGCCAGGTTTTATAAGCCCACCGCGATCAATCATAAGGGCCGAGCAGCCTCGTATTTCAATAGGACTTGCGTAAGAATTCATAAGTAAGCACCGTGGTTTGGCATTGATTTGGGGGTGTTCTATGAAGCCTGACCTATCACCAGCTGAGCACACCCTTGAGAGTCAACGCTTGTTTTAGAGGGAGAGAAAAAAAGAAGGTTTGAGGGGTTATTTTCATAGCAAATAAACCACACGTTTTGCTTTGTTTTTGAAAAGGAAGACATTCCACCGCGTAGCTCACGGTACTGCAAGGATCAAGGGTAGAAATTGAAAAACCTGGGCAATGTTTTGACAAGCTTTGTTTGCTCTGATCCCGAGGCGGCTCCACCAACCGGTTGTTTTGAAGGGTTTTCGAAGATTTGCTCTCATCATTTCTCACTACACTTATTAAAGGGAATATTCGGGATTCAATGCAAGTTAAACTTAATCAACTGCATCTGTGGCACAATGCTTATAGAGTGCTGCAGGGATGACATCTTTTTGTAGTCCAACCCAAAAGATTGGTTGATTCTACAAAAAGCCAAAAGGATTTCCATTGGCTTTTGGATCACTAGAGAAAATAAGCTCTGTGACCAACAAAAGTTTATGGTTCTCACACGTTCTGTTCATCAAGATATTCACATCAAGTAAAAAGTTAAAGTTACACTATACTGCATGACTTTAACGTCACCATCTCATTCAATCTTTACTTTTAAGTTTGAGTTAGAATAGAGAAGTGTGATTATAAACACAACAAGGCTGTAAAATCAGACTAGTGAGTAAATTAGTTTTCCTGTTTGGTGAGACGACATTTAACCAATGTAGTCCCATTTAGCAACTGCTAATAGTCATGACTATGGTATAATAACTGATAACCGTTTCAGGCATTTAACTAAAAGCCCATTTAAAAACACACACGGACTTCGGGACAATGGAACATGAAGTGCAAAAAGGGGTCCATTTCAGCGTTTTATGACTCATTCCTGCAGCACTCCATAGCCCCTTTCACACAGAGATTCCGGAAAATACACGGATAAAGTGACCCGGGATTTGATCCGGGTTCGTTTGATTTTGGTTCATTCACACTGCCAGTGACTTTCCGGAATCACAGAGTGCGTTCACACACAACCCGTAAAAATCCCGTAAAGACACGTGACATCAATGTGACATGTAATGTCTCAGCAGCGTCTATAGTTTGCTTATGAGCTGCGATTTTTCTCTCGAGAAACCACACTTGTGCATTTTTTCATAAACTAGCGCATTTCGTACCGTTTCACTAGCCTGCTTTCACTTCACTTCAGCGTCATCATTACGACACGGCATTGATTACGGCTTTTGTTCACACAGGGCGCGTTCCGGGACTGATCCTGGCAATGTAACTAGGTCCCCAACCCGGCAACGAATCCCAGCATCAATCCCGGGTCGTGTTTGTGTTCACACAGAAGGTGTTCTGGCAATTTCCCGGCAATTTCCCCGGATCAACGCGTAAGGATTAGAACAAAAAAATATTGTAACTTGCCCATAGTTTTCTTTAAAAACTGCAAAAATAGGTGTCACGGTAAGGCACTTACAATAAGGAGTAAATGGAACCAATTTTTTGGAGGACTTAAAAGCAATGTTGTGAAGCTTTTCATTTTTATAAATTCTCCCATTAAAACTATTTAAATACACATTTTAGAAATTTCAGGATTTATCACATTGCAACAAAGTTGTAAAATTGTAAATTACACAGAGAAGGTTAGCAAGCGATTTTACCACACTAAAATCATGTTACTTTGCAAATTGTTTACATCATGTGGCTATACTACTGAAACAGTGAGTATTTTAATGATTACACAATTGCCCCATCCACTTCCATTGTAAGCTTTTTGCATTTTTTTTAAACCGAGGGAAAAATCTAAACCAATAGTCAATATTATGTGCTGTACATGGAAGTTAACTCATGTTGAACCAGGAATATTACTTCATATACAAGTGTTTTGAGTATTATTTCAAAGAATGCCCGAAAAATATCACAAAAATATCCCGCGTAGCTCCTCTTTAACACATTAAGCAGCTCTCATTGTGTGCGGCACAATGCTGCGGTGATAGGGTTACCGTGCCCCACCTTTGGTGCTTTATAGCTTTGTGGCCTTTGGCGTCACCTCCAAAAAGCTTGATATTAGTGAAAGGAGATCTGTACGGCCAAATGTCACCTTCCAAAACTTTCTGTTAACCTCCGGGCCCCGGTGCAGTTGTGATCACGTACAGCATACGTGAAGATTTCTGGAACGACTTTGCTCTACACTGCCACCCTTCAGCTGCTTCTTGACAAAAATAATGTGACTTTTGACCTCCCAGAATTTTCAGTAATGTTGTATATGTTTATATGCATGCGTGTATGATTGTGGTGTGCACCACTTTATACGGCACGTCGCAAAGCAACCCGATTCTTGTGTTTATGCGCCTTTCTTGGATTACTAGGTCGTGAAGGTCAGTAGTCTGGGGAGAATTAGAGAAGCTGACAATAATGTGGGATTAGAGGCTGGCAGTCACCAAACAGTCCTGGTGCCTTACTGCTGGTGTGTAAATACCTGTGGATGTCTCGAAGAACACTTGAAGAGCCTATTGTAGAGCTCAACAATATAGGAATAAAGCTGATATCGCGAAATGGCTAAATGGGATGATCAAATCGTGAAGGCTGCGATTTCATTAAATAAATATATGCGCTGTCAGTTTCAGATTGAAGATTGCTCATTTACATGCAAGCTCATGATATGATATTCAGGTCCTTCACAAAAAATTAGCATATTGTGATAAAGTTCATTATTTTCCATAATGTAATGATAAAAATTAAACTTTCATATATTTTAGATTCATTACACATCAACTGAAATATTTCAGGTCTTTTTATTGTTTTAATACTGATGATTTTGGCATACAGCTCATGAAAACCCAAAATTCCTATCTCAAAAAATTAGCATATTTCATCCGACCAATAAAAGAAGTGTTTTTAATACAAAAAAAGTCAACCTTCAAATAATTATGTTCAGTTATGCACTCAATACTTGGTCTGGAATCCTTTTGCAGAAATGACTGCTTCAATGCGGCGTGGAGGCAATCAGCCTGTGGCACTGCTGAGGTGTTATGGAGGCCCAGGATGCTTCGATAGCGGCCTTAAGCTCATCCAGAGTGTTGGGTCTTGCGTCTCTCAACTTTCTCTTCACAATATCCCACAGATTCTCTATGGGGTTCAGGTCAGGAGAGTTGGCAGGCCAATTGAGCACAGTAATACCATGGTCAGTAAACCATTTACCAGTGGTTTTGGCACTGTGAGCAGGTGCCAGGTTGTGCTGAAAAATGAAATCTTAATCTCCATAAAGCTTTTCAGCAGATGGAAGCATGAAGTGCTCCAAAATCTCCTGATAGCTAGCTGCATTGACCCTGCCCTTGATAAAACACAGTGGACCAACACCAGCAGCTGACATGGCACCCCAGACCATCACTGACTGTGGGTACTTGACACTGGACTTCAGGCATTTTGGCATTTCCTTCTCCCCAGTCTTTCTCCAGATTCTGGCACCTTGATTTCCGAATGACATGCAAAATTTGCTTTCATCCGAAAAAAGTACTTTGGACCACTGAGCAACAGTCCAGTGCTGCTTCTCTGTAGCCCAGGTCAGGCGCTTCTGCCGCTGTTTCTGGTTCAAAAGTGGTTTGACCTGGGGAATGCGGCACCTGTAGCACATTTCCTGCACAGGCCTGTGCACGGTGGCTCTGGATGTTTCGACTCCAGACTCAGTCCACTGCTTCCGCAGGTCCCCCAAGGTCTGGAATCGGTCCTTCTCCACAATCTTCCTCAGGGTTCGGTCACCTCTTCTCGTTGTGCAGCGTTTTTTGCCACACTTTTTCCTTCCCACAGACTTCCCACTGAGGTGCCTTGATACAGCACTCTGGGAACAGCCTATTTGTTCAGAAATTTCTTTCTGTGTCTCTTAAGGGTAACTCTTGCTAGAGGGTGTCAATGATGGCCTTCTGGACAGCAGTCAGGTCGGCAGTCTTACCCATGATTGCGGTTTTGAGTAATGAAACAGGCTGGGAGTTTTTAAAAGCCTCAGGAATCTTTTGCAGGTGTTTAGAGTTAATTAGTTGATTCAGATGATTAGGTTAATAGCTCGTTTAGAGACCCTTTTCATGATATGCTAATTTTTTGAGATGGGAATTTTGGGTTTTCATGAGCTGTATGCCAAAATCATCAGTATTAAAACAATAAAAGACCTGAAATATTTCAGTTGGTATGCAATGAATCTAAAATATATGAAAGTTTAATTTTTATCATTACATTATGGAAAATAATTAACTTTATCACAATATGCTAATTTTTTGAGAAGGACCTTGTATTGTTATCTCAGAGCAGCTTAGTTCATTTACTTGTCATGAGCTGTATGCATGTAAATCAACATAGTGCCGTGCTTCACTCTGAAACCGACAGTACATATATTGAATTTAATTGCAGCCTTCGTGATCTGAATATCTCATTAAGCAGTATTATGATAAAAAAGCTTGATGGTTTAATGTTTGAAAATGAAGAAATTAAGATGTAAATTTTAGTATTGTAATTTTACAGTTGTACTATATGTAGGCCTATTTTTTTTAGGCATAGTTTTATTTTACAGTACATTATTATTGTAAGTTTTCTTATTTTGTTAAAAACTTTATTTGATAAATCACAAATATAATCAACAAATTCACCCCAGTCATTCTAGAATGATTAATTTCCAAATATAGCTCATTTGATGATTTATTTTCATATCACAATATATCTCACAGAAAAATAATATCTCAAATGTCATTTATTTCAGCCGTAGTCTACTGGAGACCGTCAAAGTCACAGCTTGATTTTTAACAGCTGCTGTCTGGGAAAGATGCTGTTGACTCCTACTCATTTTTTGTTTTGTTTTCAGTTTTCTTCTCATGTTTCTCTGACTCACGTTCCTCTTTTTGGCCTTATCTTGTCTTGTTACTCAATTTTCACTTCTCTCACTCTTTACCTCTCAACTTGCTCTCCCAATCCAGCAGTCAAGTGATCTGTCAGCAGGGGACTTTGTTCCTCACTCAGGTTTCCAACTGGGAAACAAAAAACATGGCCCGGTACAACTGCTTGTATGTTTGCTAAAAAATGAATCCATTTATTCAAGTGCTCATGGTTAAATCCCTGCTCATCTAGAGATTTTGAACTTGTTGCTGCATGCTACAAGACGATTCGCTCAAAGATCACCATGATTAATACGCCTGGATCAAACTAGTGAGACAAAATTAATCAAACTGAAATCGAGATTATTTTTTCATCAATCCTTTGCAGTTAGCGAGTCAAAACACATATTGGGCGAGAGAGAAAGCCATCATTCTATTGACATACAGTGAAACATTATGGACGTGCTTATGAACCATGCTCATCCATTCAATTAGATAAACAGACATAAGCAAAGAGGGGATAATTTAGTGGGGAGTCCACTCCAGAGGCCCCGAGGTCTGTTCTTATTTACTCGTCCAACATGGATCTTTTCAAAGCATTAGCGGAAACGCCCATTCATTAAAGCAGACAAGATGAGCACGCTCAAAGCATTGCTCTCTGCCACAGTCCACAAGCATGCTGGAGTAAAAACCTCCACCCTTATGCAAGGAGCATGGATCTGATAAAAGGGTAAAAAGCACTGATTTAAAACCATGAAGCGTTGAGACCCTTTAAAAGATCAAATCCAGTCCTTTATGGAAGAGGCAGAGCATTCAAATGCCTGGTTTGCAGTTGGCCATAATAATCAATTCCAATCTTGACTGTAAAGACTTGGCAGGGCTGCTTTTCTGTGATGATCTTACCCTTTTTTCACATGTCAGAGGGAGCAAAACGTGCCTCTGACAGGACAGATCAGACAAGAGTTTTATTTTGGGAGCTGTTTAAAGAGTTTTGCAGATTCTCTGTTCCTAATTTCAGCTCTTTTATATCCCGTACATGACATTCTGCCGAGAACTTTGCTCCGAAGAAATTCCCTTAAAGTCATAAAAAGCTGAGAATGAACATGTGCTAAGTCCATACTTCTTGACACATTTAATATGCTGTAAAAAAGGCTGTACGATGATAATCTATTGTTTCAAATGGCATAGGTCCGGTTTACAACTGATATTAAGAGGCGTTTTCGTCAATCCGATCACAAGTGGACGATGCTTAACACAGGTGTAAATGGATTCTAAAATGTTTTGAGCTTATCCACTTTCGACCACTTCCAGAGGTAGTCGAAAAACGCATTTGACCGGATTGCTTTCGTAGTGTAGAATCTCATGCAGTCGAATGCGTTCGACCAACCTAAAAAGGCACACTACTCCTGCCTACTGACCTAACGTGTAAACATTGTGGGAAGTGTGCTTGCCAGACGGGATTTAAACTGTCGAATGAAGACGAAAAATATACCAAGCACAATGTTCTCTCACCATTCCTGATTTCTAACACACTCTCTGCAATAGGCATGGTCTTGTGGCTATCAGAGCAGAAACGAAAGCTCTCTTATTTCATCCATTAGTTCGAAAGATTCTGAAAAAGCCCATACATTTACCCACCTATAGGCCACTCCCCTTGAAGAAATCAGGACGGAAGTGGTCGAAAGTGGACAAAAGAGACTAATTAAAACACCAGATAAAAACGGGAATGTGTCTCCCTCGTCTTCTCATAATCCGACTGACCAAAACGTATCTTAATACCAGTTGTAAACAGAGCCATATTGTCTTGGAAGACATTAACACACAGTTCAAATGGCTTATTATCAGTAGTTGGCATGAGCCGTCCTTCCTAGTTGACATTAAAAGGCAGATATGATGAAATCCTTATGTCAATTTTGGCCTTAGCAAAAACACACTACCTAGGCAAAGATCAAGGACTTTACTCTCAAAATGCCCTCTTTCTGCCAGAAAAACACACCTGACGTGATAAAAGAGTATAAGCATGCAGCAAATTCTGTCGTTTGTAGTCATATTACTCAGCACTATGATTCAAATCGAGCAGGGGGCATCATTTTCATGACACATGATTTCAGTGCCAGTCAGCTATTATACTAAATGTGTAAAACTATGCAATAATTGGAAAAAAAAACAATTGAGCATGGCGGTAATATGTAAAGCATGACCGCATGGTAGAACGATGCATCATTGTGCCATCTTTTGGTAAACTACTGGAAGTTGCATGTCTTTTTATTGCCTTTTTTGTACAGATACTGTACAAATCCCCTGATAAATCCCTACAGGGATTTTGGTCAGACTAACACGTTAATAAAACACATCTGTTTGAGGTACAGGGGGGAACAGATCCATCTCTGTCCATAGGCAGGGGAGATTGATTTGTTGAATATAATAGTCAAAGGTGATAACTCTTTGTCCTCTTGTTCAGCTACGCAGTCTTTGAATATTACATAAGTAAAATAGTTTCCTTAAGTCTCTCATTCCTTAAGTCTGGCTTTTTTAGCTAAAATTTTAATATAATTAATATTAAATAATAAAAACTAATATATTTATGATTTGCTGAAATCTGAAACGATATGTTGACGACAGATTGCTGCAATAAGCATTACATTTCTCCCCCCCCCCCAAAAAAAGTTAATGAACCCATTAAGGAACAGAAATCGTTAAGAAGAATCTGAGTCAGAACCAGAATCATAAAATTCCTTTTGATTCCCATAAATACTCACACTGCTTCGAACCCTGAATGACTGGCACCTGAAGTCCACTCCATTAGCTGACCAAACACTGGGTGTCATGCCCCACAAAACTCACAAGTCAGGTATCAGGTAAAAGCTTGCTCTCTTTTCACACGATCACACAGGACGTGTCTTCTGAGGGATAAGCTTGGGAGTCTCTGACTGACGTGCTGAATGAGGTGAAGGGACAGCCGCAGATAAGCTCTTATTTGTGGTGCATTGTTAAGTTCTCACCAGGTGATAAAGTAGAATAGTTCCTGGCCAATTCAATCCGTTCCATTACTTAAGCACACATTCATTCAAGCCGGCACCCTATGGAACCATTGTGCCGGTATTAGCATCAGGGCAGCTCAGCGTAATGGCTCTTTTGACCTAGTGGGGGAGGTTGAGTCCTAGCATACCCCGAAAAGTTTATTTGTGGTATCTGCTGTGTAAGCCAAAACAATTAGTAGAGGTCTTTGAACTGCACCACACAATTAGTCTGGATCGGTCAACTCCATTTGTTTAGCAGTGCGGGCTGATTGAATATCCAACCTGACCGGGCACATTAAATGCTTCAGCGGGTATTTGATTTACACCTGGTCAGGATGTCTTTAACCTTACATGGAGGTTTCAAAATTGAGCTCTTTGATGAAGCCTTGTGCTCACAGACCCGGAGAGCAGGAAATTACTGGAGGGAGTAAAAAAAATGAGGAAGAGAAGGTATGGTGGATGCCAGAGATGGATCAACATGCCTCTGGGCCACTGACTCACCAAAACAATCTTTCCCTTCACATGACACTTACACATGTTTCTGAATTAAGCCCAGAAGAGCACCAACAAATATTTCAAGCCTGAAGGCTGCGTTAAATACATGGGCCAGTCATCACAACAACGAAGGAGGAAGCTGTGGTGCAGTAAACCTGGTGTAAACAGTGGAGTATCAGCCAATCGTGTATTTGTTTTTATGTGAAGTTCCTCCTAAAGGACAGATTGTGAGCGCAAGCGTTTATCAGTTGTATGCTTAACTGCTTTATGGGAGTATTTAAGATACACAAGTGCGGCAAGAGCGGGAAAACAGTCCAAGGACAGAAAGAAAAAAACAACTCACACACACACACACACACACACATACATACATGCACATACATACATTATATATATACTCGTACGTGACAGCAATGATCGATCATTAAAACGATGATTGGTTATTGCAGCATTTTGGGCGGTACCTGAGGTCTGATTGGTAAGTGTTAGGACAGCAAGCAGTCCAGACGGAATGTATTTGAAAGAGCGCAGTGATGCCTGGAATCACTTTGATCATGAAAATACAGTTAAGTGCAAGATGTGCAGAGCCAATCTGCCATAAACATAACACTATAATGAGAACACTATTGTAATAGAATGTTGTAAATTCTTTGTGCTTTAGTTGCCTGTGTTTTAGCGTTTTTGTCACGGGAAGAACTAGAGTTACACATTCAGACAAGCGCGGTCAAGTTCACTTCCGCATTTGTGTCTTTATGTGCAGATGTAAGTTATAATATTTTTTGTTGTAGTATATATCTGATTAATCTCATATAGGAAATAGGATGTTTATTAACCTGTTAGCGCTTTAGTTTACCGGTGTCATTCACTCTTTAGCATCAGCTCAAGCGGCAATGCCTGCATTATTGATCATGATTGGGTCATATTCCATCCTTTTAGATGTTTCTTTTTCAAAAACATTGATATTAATAATCCACTGTTATTTTTTCTCGTCAATTTTTTTCAAGAATAGGCCTATGTTTTATTTAAAATGGTTTCTTGTCATGCCTTTGAAAACACGCAAGAATGTCTTGAATCACTTGATAAAAGTAGATGAAAATAAGTGCAAGATGTGCAGCACCAATCTGCGAAATTTAACATTATACACTGTGTTCCAAATTATTACGCAAGTGACATAGTAGGATTTTAGTACAATAAACTTTCAGATTTTAGTTTTTCAAAGAAAGTGTTTGTTTTATTTCTCGTATCTTTTTAGGTAACTTGTATCAACCTCAGACAGGTTGGTTATTTAGTTTGCCAGGTCTTCTTAGGTAAATGTAAAACCTACTCAAGGAGGTTGTTCAACATTGTTAAGCAAGTCACAGTTATGCAATATGGCGAGGAAGAAAGATCTTTCTGAAGATGAAAAGCATGAAATAGTGCAATGTCTTGGAAATGGGATAAAACCAACTAATGTTTTGCAAAAACTGAATAGGGATTTTTGAATTGTCAAAAAATGTGTGAATGATTTACAGCACAGAAGAACCCAGTCAGATAAATGCTTATTAAGGCAAGTTTTTGTCAAAGAAATTATTTGTATTAAAAGGACAGCTATAAAAAAAGCCACTGTTGAGCAGCAGACAACTATTTGAAGCTGCTGGTGAACTCTTAATCGCTAAAATATAAAATTACATTGTATAAAATAATTTTTTTTAAATGCAATAAAAAAGAAAAGTAACTATTTTCTATTTCAATTTTAATATCTATTTTCTTTCTAAATGTCAGCAGCCATTACTCCAGGTTTCAGTGCTACTTCAAAAATCAATCTAATATGCTGATTTCCTGCTCAAGAAACATTTCTTATTATTACCAATGTTGAAAACAGTTGACACATTTTTCCAGGATTCTTTGATGAATAGAAAGTTCAATATAGAATAACTTTTATTTAAAATAGAAATTGTGACATTTCAAATGTCTTTACTGCCATATTTTATTTGCTCAATTTAATGCATCCTTGCTGAATAAAGTACTATAACTTTCTTTCAATAAACAAATCTTCCCAACCCCACACTTTTGAATGGTAGTGTATATACATTTAAAGAAGACTTTTAGGACACTGAAAACTTAACACAGCAAAAATAAGGACATGAAATTCAGGATGCATCCCCACAGGTGCTCTCATCCCCAGATGTAGATGAGATGAGCAGTTCGCACCTGGATGCCAGCTGTCCGGTCTCCTCTAGCTAACATTATAGTCTACAGTCACGCAGGTTTCCCGCCAGGGCAAGGCTGCCAACATGAGCTCACTGCAGGGGCTTGACATTTTGAGAAAACACACAGCTGCACACTTCCACCTGCCCCTTGGTCAGACTCAGAGCCGTTGGTCTGTGACGTGTACGTGCCTGCGTTTATGTGCTTTTGCCAGAAATGACTCAGGGTGACTTAATTCCCCAGTACAAACATCAACTCACCCACATAGAATACATTTCTTACACATGTATGCATACTCAAAGAAAAGCAACCATGCAGGATGCTTATCGCAGCTTCTCCAAGCAGAGACAGGATACAACAAGTACCGTGTCTTTCAGCATGATTTTGCACCTCCCAGAGCTAAAGCCGTGGCCAATAAATTCTCCAGGTTTTGCCGCTTTTGCGCAAACACATCTGGGAAGAAGCAGGCAGCTGCACGTATGGTTTTTATAAGTGCTAAGTACAGTGCATTAGCGTGTCACCCTGTCTTTACATGACCAAAACACACTGTAATGCAAAAGATTGAGCGAGGTACAAAGAGCTAAAAGTATCTGATTTACATTGATATGGGCTTATTCACAGTCAAAAAGATGTGGGAAAATGTGTACAAAGTAAGTTAAAATCAATGCACTGCCTTTTCGCTTTTCTTTACACTTTTAGACTTGCCATCTCAAAGCATGTTCATTTAGCCACAATGGCCGTAATAATTAAAATGCCTGTCGATCAAAACTCCCTCTTTGGGAATTATATTACAGGCGGCAATCAATCAAGCTTCAGATTCAATTTTAAAGTAATCAGCATTTGCCAGTTGTTCCCCTGATCAATTGTAATCTAATGATAATTTTGACCTTAAATGTGGCTGTTTGTTATTGCCGGTCTCAAGTGTCCCCTTCCCCTCTGCTCTTTCAAGACAGGGGGGTGCTGGGTTTGTTGGGGTGGTTCCAACTCAGATACATCCATTATTCCAAACAATAAGGACTATATTTCTGTCTGTTTTATTAACGAATATTGCTGAGCTAGAGCAGACTGGCCGATCGATAATTTTAAGAGCTTGGGTGAAGTAAGAAAGATGTGGTGTCTTTCTCTCGAAGGGTAAGAGTCTATTACGGACTTTGGTGATTTATATGATATGATATTCATATAACTTTGGCTCCACATTAACAAATAAAACAGGAAAGCAAGGCTAAATTCAATCAAAACTGAAGCACAGTTTCAGATGCCTGCTGTTTCCAAATAAAGGCAGGAGATGTTGGAGCCCAGTTTGTGGAGTCGGTTGTCTAAGAGCAAAAACAAGATATTATTGAGATCAATTTATCATGTCTATTTACAATGTAATGGTTTTATGACACCACGTCAATTGCCCCTTTATGGGATGATAAGACAGACTCTGCATAACATATGCTACCGGTATCATAATTCTCAACGATGGCACTATGATTTGCCATCGGACTTAACACACTCAGACACACACACCCAAAACAAACAAACGCACATGAACACATTAATACACTTATGGACAAAAACTGTATTGGAAACAGACGCACATACCTTTCAAACTGTAAGTAAACACTTCTTCTAAGACGCCTAGGGAAATGTCTTCCAACTGCTATTGCCATTTAAGATATTGTACATCCGCATAATGAAAACTGATAGAACCGCAGCTGACTTTGAGCAGATGTTTGGATCAAGGTTCCACAGAATGAAAATATTTAAAAATGTCTTGAGTGCTTAAGTCTGCAGATTTTCTGCTGTAATAAATGACTGAGTGCACTTTGTGAGCTTGGCCAGATAAAGTTCAAGGCACTGAAGCAACTACACCAGACTTGAGATCTGTGTGACTTTGGGACGAGGCCAGCCGCTCCGGTCTGGCCCATATGAACTGCTAAAGCGACCAGTACAAAGGCTGTTATAGGCAGTTGAAGAACACCTGCTGTGTAGTGATCTGGTCTTCCCCGCTGTATGGACTCTGATAAGACAACACACAAGCAAATAGAAAAGTACAGAGAGCGGACAGCATGGGTTGTTACTGTTAAACAAGCCTGATTCACATGGACTTCAAACAAACCGATTTTTCAGATAATTCACAATCTTCATTTGAATCTACGCCACTGAGTTTATGACTGAAGTGCTCACACATTGTCATATTAAGAGTTTTACACAATAAATATTTAAAATTCACCTTAGTCCACAAAATTGTGTTGATTGTTACATGTTAAATAAGTAGCATAGTCGAACTGCACATGCCCTGTTGTTCATTTTTAAAATCAATGCACAAATTTTTTTTTTTTAATATAATGCACCATTTAAAAGGGCTCTCTGTAAGTTACATTACATTTATTTGCTTTAGCTTACAGAGAATTCCTTTCATATGGAGCAAAATGAACGTGAATCAGAATCAAATCTGTAAATCTGTACTGATACCCTGCCTTTTCCATTCACCTTCTGTGTTGTGATGTCCACTGTCCAGCTTTAGTAGCATCTAGGTATGTTTGTAGGCTTTATCTTTACATATTCAAAACATTACCCACTGTGTATTACTATGCAGATCAGAGCGATGTATGACTATGTTTTGTAATGAACTCTGGAAAGTAATAGCCCTGCATTATCGACAGGCCCTCAGGGAGTCGTCAGCGGTTAAATTTGTGTCATTTATTGATCTACATGATTTACTGATTGATCCAACAAATGGTGATGGATAAGTAAAAAAGACGAGCAGGGTCAGTGATTTATGATGGTCCGAGGATAAAGACAAGCAATTGGGCTGACAAGAAGTCAGATTTGCTCTCGGCTGGGCAACGTTAGCTAAAATTGACTGGAGAAAATGCATAATTTGGTTGAAACCTTACCTGGTTGAAGGTTTTCTCCTCAGACCCTGGGAAGTGATGGAGCTTCCTCGTGTGTCCCTTCTGAATGAAATCCCTGAAGAAGTTATTGATGTCCGAAATGGAGATAAGGCAAACGGCAGAGCTGGCGGTGGGCTCCGGTGAGTCAGGTTTGCTGCGGGCAAAGGCAGCAAACAGCACGTCCTCTCCTTCTTTCAGGCCCATCTCCTGCTGAAAGTCATAGCCGACTTTGGCCACATGCGCAGCCTGAAGAACATTGAAAACCACCTGGGCCGAGCGCTTCTTTCTCCTCCGCTCAGAGTAAATGCACTCAAAGGGCATTTCTACGTAGCGCAAGATCTCAGGATCCGAAGAGCACATGCGTACGATCCTCGTGTGGAAGGCATTCGAGCTGCCACCTTCTCGTTGGACGGTGAGAAAATAAGCATACGGACCACTCTGGAAGGAGTAGACGTAGCGTAGTGGGTAGTTTCCACGGAGACCTGGGGCCAAGTCCATGTAGGATTGCTCGGAAAAGAACTCAAAGCCATCTTGAGTCTCACGCATCTTCCTAACGGAGATGGTGTGGTGGAGACGAGGGTTGGTAATATCAAGAGGCTCAGAGTTGGCGACGAAGAACCGCACTACACCGCTGCTCATCACGTTGAGGATCTGCGTGCCAGAGGGTCCTGCCAGGCAGTCTGGACAACCGTGGCTGCTACCTTTGTTTTTCTCAGAATACATGCAAGTTACATCCGTATCCAGGGGTCCATCCTCTAACACGTGACGGGTGCAGATGCCGTTCCCCACCGAACCACAGCTGAAGAGCTCAAGGTCGTAGAACGTTTCAATCACCAGGGCCATATTGGTGTTGTTTGTGTTGGGGGGCTTGGCTCCACAAACAAAGCATGGTTTTGGCACCGAGCAGTCCGGACCCTCGTAGACTGGTCCGGTATTATATTCATGTCTCTTCTTGAGGTCTTTTGACAGAGCGTAAAGCTTGTTGATGGCACCTACGTACACGGTTTCATTGAATTCCAACAGCTTCTGGATGGGAGTGTCAGACACAAAGTGAGGAAGGTCGTAGGTCACAGAGAGATCGAGCTTGGAGCTTTCTATTGGTTCCTCACATTGACTATTCAAACCCCACCACAGCATTTGAAGGATGATGAGGATGCAAGTGGTTTCAGAATAGTGAATTCTCATCTTTGTTCTTCTGCGGGGTAAAAAAGACAACATTTATTTAGCATATTAACCATGTAAAGCCTGACATATGAAATAACAGTCATACAAATCTAAGAATTAAGAAATTCTAAGAAAAAGTAGTGTTTCATGTTGTTTCATATTTGATATATCAGGCATCTATAGTGAGAATATGGAGCTTCTGATATCTTGTTCTGATATCTTGTAATGTAAATCAAAGAGATTTTTACTACTTACATAAGATGCTTTTACAAAATCTATTGTCACTCTATATCTCCCAATAATATGACTTATTAAGATGGGGGATGTGCTTAGTTTTCTGACCAAAACTCAGTAGTTTTCTGACCAAAACTCAGTAGTGTTGAGTAGTTACTATCAATCAGAGGGCAGAAGGCATTTTTGATCAAGTTTTGATCATGTTGTTAATTTAGAGGCCGTATATAAAAATAAGATACTGTAGGATTTATAGGGTTAAAACAAATAGCATTTTTGTGAGAATTCGGATTCTATATATAGAGCCTATTAGTGCACAAAACACAAGGACACAAAAGCTTTATGAATGAAGCTACTCCGAACAAATGACACTTGTAAATCACAGCCACACGAACTGCAACAACAATGATATCACTAGTTTCCTTGCATTGTAGAAGCCTCAATAATTCACCACTCACTGTGTATGACAAATCCACGGATAAAAGAAAGAGGGCAACTCTAAACGATCCTTGTGCTTCTGACTTGGACAGCACTTTTGTGGCTGCGTACCAGAAGAGGCGAATCATCAAAGAGTCAGCCTGCACTGAGTGCACTGCGGTGACAAGTCTAACTTTAGACAGGGTTCTCAAGGGAGTGGTTGATAAACTCAATTATGCCTGGTAGGCTGCGGACGCCGGAGAAGTGATTTATTGTTGGTGTACTTAAACGCTGTTCCTCCAGGAGGTCGCTTTTAAGGTTGAGATTGAAAGAGCGGCAGAGATAGAGAATATGGGATTCACCCCTTACTGTTATCTAAGATATTAAATTGTGCTGAGGAGCACTATAGGTCTCTGCAAGGTCCAAGTATAACAGTGTGAGAGTGAGAACTGTTGCACTTTCTTACCGTTTACCTATACAGCATCTCCTCTTTAAAAAAACCCTAATGAAAAAAGCTGTTATATTGTCTTTTCATCTTCCTTAAACACATATCTAAACATAACCACATCAAGCGCAGTAACAAAAAAACTTGGCTCAGATCATTATTTAATAATATTTGTTATACAACACATTGGGACTTACATAATGCAATTCCATGTTGTTCTTAAAAATAAACTGATTTTACTTTAAATTTTACTGTTTACATATTAATATTTACCTAAAGATCAACATGGTGAGTTGTAAGATTTTAAGGCCAAGTCTTAAGTATCTGCAGACCAATATTTTTTTCGCAGAAATTTAGCCTACTCACGTACTGTCCCTGACTCGTACTGACTCTCAAATATCTGTAACCCCAAAAAGAAAGATACACGTATTTAGAGATAAACAAGTCTAGATTTCCAGTAATAACGTTACTAAACTGAACAAAAAAATAAACAAAAGCTTTAGTTTTCTTAACTGAGTTTCAAGAAAGCGTACAGATTTATGACTCACACTGTCAACAACTAAATGTACACCTCCAAGACAATTCCATGAAAACCCTTCAACTAAAATGTAGCAAGCTAAAAACAAGAGAATTATATTAACTACTACACTTTAATAACATAACTTCCAAACGAATAACCTTCCGTAATACTTGTTGTTATCATACTCTAAACGTTTAGAAATAAAGCAAACACTCACTCACCTGTAAAATAAAATACACCTGTCTGAGACAGAAACGGAAAATAATCACATCTTTTAACGGTCCGGTTTGCTCTAGACGGGCGCGCTGTTTGTGGCGGATGCCAGCAGTCTCGAGATGGGATGCAGCGGTGAGTTTCTGCGCGCTTTCTGCTAAAAAGTTGCCTGCTTTTCCTCCTCCTCTCCGTAACACCGTAATCACTCAATCGGAGAATGTGTACTCGGATGACTCACGTTCAGAATGGGTCAAATTAGTTGAAAGGGTTTGTTGTTGTACTCTGCGCAAACGCCGCGGGTCGTTACTCCAGGGTGCGCGTGCCATTATGGGTCTCTCAGGTGAGCGCATTCAGATCACTGACAGTTACGTCACTGGCGGTGGAGTAACGGAGTCCGATGATTGGCTGCTGATTTTTTTACAATTAATAATAGTATTGGGTAAATTCCATAAACATCGAGTAAAGTGATAATATTTGTAAGCATTTTAATCTTTTTTATGTTTTAGATTTTTTATTTTCTCCCTTTTTATTCTAATGTAGATAGGATGTAGGATAGGCTTATGTGTAGATCTTTAAAACCAATAAAAATAAATAAATAAATAAATAAACATCAAATAAAAATGTATTAGTGAAAACAACCTTAGGCTATTTAGATTTTATGAAATATACTGAAATTAATAATGACGACAATAATGAGAAGAAGAGTACAAAGAAAATTAACAAAAATAGGAAACTAATAATTTCACTTCCATTCCTCAATTTATATATCAAACACTGCATTTGAAACAAAAATAAAACACAATATTGTTGGTTTAACTTAAAAAAATTAAAACTAACCCGTTTGCCTTAAAATGTTGAGTTAATTGGATTTAAAAAGTTGAGTTAATACAATGAAAAAATTGGTTTAATCAACAGAAACTCAAAATATTATGTTATCTGAACCACATTAATTATCTAAGTTGATTTGACAAAAGAAAAAAGCTGTGATAACAAATCATTATTATTTTTATTTTATTTTATTTTTTTACAGTGTGGTGGTAATTTTGAGTTTGTATCTCATTAATCACTCTAATGACCAAACTGGTTAATTGCTAGTACATTATTACATTGTCTAGAATTAAATTCATATGCATTGACCGTCTATCAGTGACTAAGTGAGCTTAAAACATCAATACTTACATGCAAAGGCTCAATACTCTGCATTCAGAGGCTTTATGAAGCCTGTCTCGGAACACTGACTGTCGGAATGTTTCGGGCATTTATTGTTGTTTGAATGGTTTTGGTTAGGCAAGTATGCTGATTTATCATAATGTAAAACGCAAAGGGAGGGAAGTTTATTACAGTGGTCAATTTTACACCGCCACCCAGTAACCACTAAAACCGAAGTGTGAAATTCTGGACCTATGACTTTCTCTTCAACTATGCAGTATCTTCATCCTCCACCTGCCATGGTATGTTAATGTTTTTAAGGGCCTCGTGACCATGACACATTTGACAAATATTTTGTGGTCTTTTTTGAAGCGAGGAGGCTTGTTATAATATCATGAAGAAGAAAAAACATATATATATTTTTTATTTGGCTAATGTGTCATTTTAAAAAACAGATTGTAATGTGGTTTTTGTGTCCCAAAATTCCTATAGCCTGCATACAGGATAACACTGTGATTAGCACGGAACCTTTGTGTAGCTATTCAAGGTATTGTAACGCCACCTAGTGGTGACCTATTCCTAGTGTTCCAGATTTATGAACCAATCAATAAAAGTTGTGAGCTGGTGTCTGACACAGAGTGAGTGGAGGGAGGACACCACAGATAATCTACAAAACTGATCTGTATAGATTTACTACCCACTCTAACTTAGTCTCAGGTTTTATTTATGACCTTAAGGTCAATAAAATCCAGGTTAGTGCTGACCTGGTCATTCTCCTATACTGTAAAAGCTCATTGACGACTGATCATTTAAACATGCCACGGTTCATTTGGAAAAGGGCTTTTAAATGTTGCGCACATCAGCAGCATTAATTTAAGTATCCTCTTGACATTAGTATATTGCATATATTGCGAAGAATGACTGCTGACATGCAGGGATTGATAAGTTTAATATAGTTGAATGCCTTAAAAAGAAATACATGTATGATTTTCAGAAAATAAAGATTTTTCAATTTTATCATTTTATCAGTATTTAATTTTTTATCTGAATTAAATGTAGGCCTATTTAAATCACAGAGGGAAATAAGATACAGTATAGCCTATCTATTGTGGAAAGTGATTTGGATTTATATTCCTCCGCCATAATATATTGAGAAACGGATTTGACAGTGTTATTCCAGGAAAAAGTTTTAACAGGGTAAACAAACACAGAGCCGCATTTTAAAACTTTACACTCAAACCAGTTTTAAAGCACTTAAGATGATTAGTTCACCCAGTTTTGTTTTCCTCTGGGTCACATGACCACTCTCAACTTCTGATTTATTACAGTACATAATCATAATATTATTGATCTTAAAACCTGGTCCTTGATAGCAAACCCAACAGGCTTTATGATTTATTTAAATTGGATAATAATGTTTTCCATTTTGTTGAATGGAATGAAGCTTCAGGGCTTCAGGCTCCTTGCAAAAAAGAAGCACAATTTACCATATACTTTTAAAAAGGGTGCTCATTGTTACAGAAATAATATGCTTTAAAAGAAAGTGTAAACTCAATGTAATGTTTTCAAACACTTGATTGCATGTTGTTTACAATTTAAAGAAAATGTGTTATGGTTTAAATGTATATTG
Organism: Siphateles boraxobius; assembly: GCF_051911475.1. NCBI lineage: Eukaryota > Metazoa > Chordata > Actinopteri > Cypriniformes > Leuciscidae > Siphateles > Siphateles boraxobius. Next base: position 9,275,906 of record NW_027509192.1, on the reverse strand, counting down.
GACTTTAGAGTACTTTTTGGCCCAGTTTAGGATGACCGTATACATCTTAATATGTAATTTCATAATTATTTCTATTGTCTTTGAGGTTACAGTGTACTGTAAAAAAAGTATTTATTACACATTTGTAATGATAAAGTTGCAATGTAGTATACATTTAATATATAATAACTTTAAATGTAACATCAAAAACACACTGTGCAGTTAAAATTATAATCAAGTACTTTACATGTGCTTTAGTATGTTTGTCAACACATCAAAATAAGTGTATGTTGTTAAGGAATGACTAAAGATTATTAAAACATAATGATGTAAAATGTATTTTAAAATAAACCTTGACATTATTAGCTACAAAGTGCAATTTTTTTTTAAAGTGTACTCTTTAAGTACACCTAAGTTGCCTTTTATCTCATTAATATTATATTATCTGCAAGTAGAGTTTTTTAAATATACTTTAAAAATTTGTAATACACTACAAGTGCAATACAATTAAGCACACTGTTTTCCCTCAAAGAATACAAAGAGCTTTCCTTCAATCACTCAACATGGGGGCCATCCTCCTTCATCCCAGGAGGGACTCGTTCTGCTCTTGTTACAGTTTTACAAACGGCATTGGTCAAAAATCTATCCTTTGTTCACTATGTAGGTATTTGTCCTGAAAATCTTTGCAAAACAACCCAGTTCCACCTTCAGATTCAGTAAACACAGTAGGCTAATCTCAAAAAGACAAAATGGACAAAAGCACTCTGAAACACCTAAAATTTGGACAAAAACAAGTCATTTCCTGGATTCAAATGTTTTAGTCCTGCTGAACAGGGTGACAGGCCTTCTGTTTTTGCTTCTATTGTGAAAATGATTCAAACAATGGCAGTGGAAAATTAAAACCTGGTGGTGGTGTGGATGGCTGGCTGCTCAGAAATTACCATCTGTTCTTTGTCTGATCAAACAGCTGAGATTTGATTTACCTTGACTTTGTTTGTAGTCTCCATGTAAAAGTAATAGGCGAACCGAAGATCTATGACTCAGTGCAGTTTTGTGTATAGGCTACTCATAGCACTATATTCTGACGATAACAACATCTGAAAGAAACAGGTGTTGTAATGTCCACGGGGCAAGGGGAAAATGAACCGTCTCCTAAACCACAAATCTTGGTCAGAAGTTTTACTGGGCATAATATCAAAGTAGCATAGCAGCCTATAAATTAGCTATTAAAAACACGTAATTGCACCCTGAATCAATTCAATGACTCCTCCACATGAATACAACGAATAATCTAAAAGACATGAGTGTTATTGTCTTTATTTACCAGGAGGAGGTGTTATCACATATATAACAACGACAATCCAATAGACTTCTGCATGGAGACGGTTATGTTTCTCAATGTTTACCTGAAAAACACTTAGCCTAGGCCTATGTTATTTTCGCTACACATCCGTTGAAGCAAATGCATTCATATTTAAATATTTGTCTACAAATAATGAGATGCACCATAAATAAAATTCAAAACTTTTTTGAGACCATTTACAACGGTAGAAATGATTCTCAATCACTCTTGAATCAAACTCGTTTGGCCTGATTCGTTGAAGAAAACATCCCACTCAAAGGAATAATTCAGACAGGAATCACTTCTCACGGTCCAACAGCAGGTGGTTCTATGTGTTAATATCCACAGTTCCCGTAGGCGGCGATACATTTCCTTTGAAGCATTTTATAGATTTGAATATAGGTTATTTTCCTAACAAATGTAGGTTCTCTTGTCAGGCTTTCCCATTGTTTATGTGTCAAAGTGAAAGGAAATTCAGTTGTTGGTTATGATTCTTTTAAGACATACTTACATTATATATAGCTATATATATATATATATATATATATATATATACATTTTATTTTAATTTAGTTCATGTTTTTTATTTAAAATAATGAAAATAGTATATATTACTATTTTCATTATTTTAAATAAAAAACATGAACTAAATTAAAATAAAATGTACAAAAACTTCAATGTAATTTACTTCAGCTAGTTGAAGTAAATACTCATATTCATAATGAGCAAATACTCAACAATACTCATTTTTCATTTAACGTTAGCCTACTTAACTAAAACTGAAATAAAAAAAGAATAAAAACTAAAAGAAAATGTCAAAAACAACAAAATTACTAAAACTGTAACTAAAATTAAAATGAAAACAGAAAATACAAAAACAAAATCTAATTAAAAATATGAATACAAATTATAACAGTATCTCGAAATACTAAAATAATACGGATTTTGTCTGCAGTACTATAAGAAGGTAAAAGTGTTTAGTCTCATTAGACTGGAGGATCCATGTGCCACTAAAATGCATTACAAAAGAAAAATAAATGTTTTGAGGTTCAGTCCAAATATTCACTAAAGGCACATGAAAATGAATAAGCACTGATTTATTTCCCTCCACTTTATTTTAGTAACCCTGAGCTTACGTGCTTATTTTTGGCTTCTCTTAAAATACGTCAATATTAATGGCTGTGGGTTCAAGGACTGTGCTGGTTTTGTACACAAATAAAGAAAGCCTTAAAATGACCACAGAGGTTAAAGCAACCCAAAAGGGCTTTAAACAAAGTCCTAAAATGAAATCAAAGCCATTTAATCAAAAACGTTTTCATTACAAGAAAGCAAAGCCTGCGGCAGTGCAACCGTCCATGTGCAAATAAAGACGGTGAATGGACCAGACAAACGAAATCAACTTGTTTTATATTACATTTTCTTTAATGTGCACAGCATTATGTGATTTTACAGTAAAAGCAAGGAAAGAGAATTTCAGTTTTCATTTAAAAATATGAATAAAAATAAGATCTCATGTACAGAGGCAGACTCATTGAAGCAAATGCATCGCAATAGATACTAAGACAGCAGGTAGACAAAGAGGTGACCAAGTCAAAGCCGGTAGACAAAAGGTGACAGAAGTGAGCATAATGTCAGTACAAAATACTATATAAACTTTAGCAGCAGCCTTTGATGTTGGAAACTTTGGTTTGCTGCCAGTCTTTGCCAGTGTGTGTGTGTGTGTGTGTGTGGTTCTGACAGTAAATAAACAGAGAAGCAGACAGGTTTGTTTACGGGACAAAATTCCAAAAAACAAATGATGTCACAATGTTGTAATACAAAAAAACTAATTCTTCATCTTCAAAGACTGCAAATAAAGTTTAAGTATATGTTAAGGGTGTGAAAATGTGGTTTAGTGTTAAAAAAGTTCAATCTTCACAACCTCGCTAGCTTTGTGTCCTATAGTTGCTAGATTCACATGATGTCTTTCTGGAAGTTGTAAAGACATTCTCTGCCACTCAAAAAGCTGTTGACATGATGACCGGTTTGAAGCGTTACATGTCAGAGCCAGGAACAGTCTCTTTGTTAGTATATGCTGAGTTGGCAAAGGGTTCAGTGAGGGCACCTCTTTTGCCCCGTGTTTGGGCCATCCACCATATTTAGTGGCAACATGCAGTGTGACGGGCAGTCTTAACTTCAGCAGGGCCACGCCTACTTTTTTCTCTAATATTCGTTCAGTTTCCCTGAACCCTCTCCCAAAAACAAACAAAAAAAAGTTTGGATTACATAAACCCAGTGATGGCAAAAAAAGGGGTGATGGTACCCAAATGGAAGAATGAACATAGCAAAACTATTCGAATCTTCTCTATAATGTTAAAGAACTATTTTTGACAGACATAACTGGACGTGTCAATGAACGATAGAGGACAAAAAAACAAACAAAAAACCCAACAAATTCACAGCCTTGTCCCAGCAGGCAAATCTTAAAGGGATAGTTCACCCCAAAATGAAAATTCTGTCATTATTTACTTAACCTAATGTCATTCCAAATGTATATACCTGTAAGGTATCTGTGGGATACAAAATGGAAAGTTTGCGAAATATTTAACGATAAAAGTACAGTCACATTTTCTGTTGTTCGGCAAATTTTCACGGTTGAAATCCAGTTACTTCAACAGGAATCGAAGCAATTGCTAATGCGACTGGACATTAAAATATTTATTTTTATATATATTTATAAATAATATTCTATATAATGATAGTGACCATTGTCAAGCTCCAAAAAGGACAAAAATCACCAAAAAAAGCACCATTAAAGTACCATAAAAGTGGCCATTATGACATGTTCTGTTTCATATCATTCATATGACTTCGGGAGACTTGAATAATAGCGCACAAGTCATGTGGATCACTTTTATGGTGTTTTTGGAGCTTGACGGACGTGAAATAACATGAGGGTAAGTAAAGAATAACAGAGTTTGCATTTTTGCATGAACTGTCCCTTTAAAAGTCAGGCTAAAATGGAATTCCAACGTTGATAAATTCTAACAAATTACAAAAAATCAGAATTTATACCACACACGTCCCCTACGCCCCGAGGAATCCAAAGAGTCTAACCTAAGGGCCACCTAAATACAGTGCAACCCTCCATCTCTGTTCACGTTTATTTCGCCCTCTTTATTATAGAAGTTTATCGTGTGATTTATCTCCCTGCTTTGGACATTGGTTTCCCCCATCCCACCCGATCCCTCTGGCTCTTTTCCTTCTCCCTGTCCCTACACCACCTTGGTGGCGGTGACCCGCACGCTGCTGAAGCACTTCCCCATGGCTTCGAACAGAGGGTCGCAGAAGGTGTGCACACAGATGGAGTAGACTCGACTGACACAGTGGATCTCGATTAGGTAGCTCTTCACGCAGGGCACCACGGCCCAGATGTGGATGAAGGAGAGGATGGCGAAGAAGATGCCCCACACCAGGGCGAGCGGGATGCCCACCAGGGCCGTCAGCAGCCTGTAGCACCAGTACTTCGTTACTGTGAAGGTGGTGAAGCTCGCTTTCCACACGCCGTCGAAGCTGTAGGTGCCGGCAGGCTCAGCGATCACGTCCTCGAAGTCCACCTGGAGGTGAAAGGGGTTTCAGAATGAAATCATTGTGTATTGATATAATAAAATCAGACATAATTTCATTTTGCACAACTAACCCATTGGAACTGTTTTCCAATTAACCCATGTTTGCTAAGGCCTATCTATCTATCTATCTATCTATCTATCTATCTATCTATCTATCTATCTATCTATCTATCTATCTATCTGTATTTCCATCTACCAGTCTATCTATCTACTGTATTTATCTGTGTGTCTATCTATCTGAATTTTTAATTATATTATATTACATTTTTTTTAGATGACTAAATTACTATGAAAGTTATCTGAGTGTTTCTGCATGTTTACATCCATATCAAGTGGGCTGGCATTAAGAAATCCAGCACAATTCCTCCTCCCCCTCTTCATCCATCTCCACATTCCTCATAGACAGCATCTTTACACTGTCCAGCACCCTGCTCTGGTTCACTCAGACTGGTACGGCCTGGTTCATGGCCAAGTCACCTTACTCTAAACCTCCTGTATCAACCGCAGATTGGATTAGATAGTGCCTGACACCAAACACTAACATTTAGAGAAGACATGTAAATGTAAAACTCTTTTAATAAGCCCTGGAAAGCTTGGTTCAGATTTTCCCAGAGCTGGCAAACCTCACACCATCACTGTATAGCAGTACACTTTCTTTTAAATACAGACGTGTTTATTTCAGATGTGACATTTTTGATTATACAGGGGAAAAAGCACACACAAACACACCCCGTCCTTCACGGTCAAACGTGAAAGTCAAGATAAAGCTAATATTTATTTAAGAACTCGTGTTTGAATCAGAATAACTAGTCAACAAAACAGACATACCTACATTTTTAGATAGCAGTGTTTTTTATGTTGATCTTTAAAGTGATGATATCTGAAAACGACTGTTTTGCTAACTGAAATGTATGCAACTTAACCACTTTAGACCATTTGTGCTAGTTTAAACAGCATAGCCTTAGATCACTAGCAAAAAAGAAGAAGAAAAAGAAATGCTGGTTAACCACCACAGTCTATCTAATAAAGCTGGTTGACTAAAGAAGGTTGAATGGTTAAGTTAGCTAAAATGACTGGTAGGCTCACCACAAGGTTTGGACAAAACCTGGAGTGTTTCGAGTAAATTGAAGTTCCTGTAAGAGTAAAATGATAAATTACTACTTGTCCAAGGGCTTGAAACCATCATGGCTCAAGTTGGCAACAAAATACCAAATTATACAGTCTTATAAAAAACTATCCTCCCCATTAATTTATCTACAGTATATCCCAATTGGCTAGACACATATTTTCCATTACTTGAATATTACAACTATGACTTTCAACAACGTTAAAATAAACAGTTCTTGAGCTGACTGCACAGTGTTCCCTGATAACACCCTCACTGTAATGACAGAAGTATCAACTTGCATTCTTCAGATCTGGGGGCTTGTGATTATATAAGACCCGTCCACATAGTTAAAAAATCACCAGTGCACACTGCACAGTTTATGGAGGAGTAGGAGTGCCACTGATCAATTGAATCATTTAAAAAAACAATATAAATAAATCACTTTTTTAAACGGAATAAACCCAATAAAATAAAAATAAAAATAATATTAAATCCTTTTAATAAATAGACATTTCAAACTGTTTACTTAATTATATTTAAATTGTCAAAATATTTAACAATAAAAAATAAAAATAAAATAAGAATGTAAATAAATAAGTCACTGTTTTTTTATTAACTGTTTAAAAATGCAGTTATATATATAATGTATAATTTTTCAAACTGACAAATAAATACACTTTATAAAATAGATTTAATTAATTCTGTTAAAAAGATTTAATAAAATATACATAAAATAAAATATATTTTTTAGATAAATCATATTTTGAACTGACAAATAAACAGACATATTTAATTACATATTTAAATGTGTAATTAAATATTTACATATAAATTAATTACATAAAAAATGTATTACATACATTTAATTAATTAAATTAACGTTTATAAATATATAAATAAATAAAGATTTATTTTTAAGTAGTTATGTTTCTTTTTTCTAAATCCTCGATCACTATGAAAACATCCTGTGATTCATTTCAAATTGATTAATTTTCAAATTTTCAAATTTGATTCATTGAATTGCAAATTCACGTGTAGTGACTAAGAAACCCACCAAAGCCTTGGTACTGTAACTGTATTATGGAAGGTTTTCATATTGGTCAGCCAGGATTTATAGTCCTTCTGCAAACACTGTATACTAAAAGCATAATCTCATGCATTCGTGATGACTACGCGGAGGTCACTAGACTGTGCTCTGGCCAGATTCCCAAGTGGAATCCTGCTCCAGCGTGTTATTAAAAGAATGCACTTTTACGAGAGGAAAATATTCTGTTCCAAGGGAAAGCTACCCATGTGTTTCTGCACACAAGGATCTTTGATGTGGATGTCTGTGGGAGTGCACTTGAACCACGAGTGCATCATGGTCTGGAGGAATGCCCCATGTGTGCAGAGAGATGTGTGTGTGTGCGTGTGTATGTGTGCGTGTACGGAGAATTTGTAAAAATGGAGATGGGAATTCCCTGCTACGCTCTCCTACGCAAGACCACTGCGGGTGCTCAACCCCTTTTAAGGACAAAATAAAAGGACTGTGAGCACAAAATGAGTCCCTTTCAGAGCCCTTGTGACAGCAATCCCATAATTCCAAGCAAACAGCAAATTATAAACAGAAAACTTGCTGTCGGTGTTCTCTGGATTCAATTTTCAGTCAAATCATATAGGCTTTCAACTGCATGTGTCCTCAGGGATGTGACTCAGTGTCATGTTGTGGTGGGATGGGAAAAGACATGCGAAAAAATAATGCGAAAGGGTGGAGATGGATGCAGGGGGGTCGTTTTTTGAAAGCTGAGTGTATCATCAGGTGACCCAGTCGACTTTTCTTTCAGGGAAAGTTGCTATGCAAGGCATCGCCCCACGCCCAGGAACATTTTCACTAAGAATGTTAGGTGTGCAGTCTTTGCTCAAAAACAGGAAACTGTTAATATTTCCTCTATAAAAAAAAGACCTTACTTTGACAGCTCGTCACCGCATGGGAGTTACCACAGCATCATGCCCGTCCAAATGAGAGCAACGGGCTATTATTGCATGCACGGATTTCACAAACTTGTGCCACAGTCCCAACATTTCACATTGAAGAGACAGCTGCTCCAGTGATAATTGTTTCCACCCTGATGGAAAATGTGGATCTTTTAGCTGGTCTAAGCTGGTCAAGAACTAATTTGACTTATGGTATGACCAGCTGGTCTATGAGGTAGAACAAGCTTAGATATAAACTGCTGCTCCAAAACACCTAAGGAAGCCTGGTAGGGACACCAGCACATCAGTATCATATAGTAGTGTCCAGGTGAGACTGAATGCAAGTGTGTTTAAAAGTAAATGTAAGGTTTTGCAAGTTCTATAACAGGATTTGAAAGACAGCTGCTGTTTGCAAAAATTGTTTCCAGTGCCACCATGACAAACTGACCAGTGACTCATCGCCTTTGTTATGAAGCCAAACTTTCTGTTGAGTTATAATGCCTAAAACTACCAGGATATGCATAATTCTCTTTGAAGACGTTTTATTAAGTTTAATATAACAAAGCATTTAATTTAATAGTTATGATATATATATATATATATATATATATATATATATATATATATATATATATATATATATATAAAATACAAATAATTATTAATAAATTACATTATATAATAGATTAATTATAATATATACTAAAATAATTTCGTATGAAAAGTTGCATGCAGTTGTTTCAAGTTACATTGTAATAATTATAAATGCATTTAAAGTGACTGGCCAAACAAAAAAAGTATCATAAAGCAGAAAAAGTTAAGTGAATGACCTACCTTTACCACATCGTCATTTAAATGTTTTGGGTCCCGGTTGACCAGGTCAATCTCCTTGGTGTGGACATCCCGAAGTGTCTTTTCGTTGATGCTGTCGTTATCCATTTCTTTATTATTTGGTTTGTAAATATTCCCCTGTTTCCTGATGAACGGTGAGTGAGCGTATTCCTGTGGTTCCAAAGAAAACAGAAAATGAAGTTCATGAGCGTGGAGGGGAGACTGGGGCGCAACTCAGCACAGCCCTGGCATGGGATGGTTTTAAGCGGATAGAAATGAAGCACCACACCCCTCTGGAACACAGTAGAGCGACCCGCCGCAGGGCGGCGCCATTATATACGTCGCGCGTGCGTTGCTCTTATTCCGCAGCATAAAGTATATAAAATAAATACACCCACAACTGAAATATCAAACTTTTAGGACGTGCTTTAAATATATTAGTTATTCTGAATTAAAAAAAAAAATGCATTGCGCTCCATCAACATGCGCTGCGAACTTGCACAAATATTCCACCTATGGATAGTGAGCAGTTCATTTAGCTAATATTCGTATTCCATCAAATTGTGTTTGCACAAAGTGTGCACAAAGTAAACAAGAGAGGTTGGCCGAACAAATACGTGCCAGTAAAAGATAAGACCTCACATTATCCAACATGCAGGAAAACAAATGGCAATGGCAAGTGCCAGCACCGCCTTCATGATAAACCCCTAAAAGTGTTTGAGTAATAAGTTCCACAATGAAGTAGCATCAAAAATAAAAGATGTTCGAGGTAAAATAGTTGTAAATCTTACCTCTTCAGGTGTCCCGTCCTTGTATCCGCTAGTCATGCTGTCCTGTGAGTGACTGAAGTGCGATCAGATGAGTGTGTGTGGAAACAAGACAATCAGTACAGAGGAAGCAGTGTGGGAGGCGTGGGGAGATTTCTTACTTTGGGGAGTCCTTTTCCTTACAATAGCCCTCTTTTTCGCCAACTGAAGTCCCATAAAACTTTATCTATTGAATGTTTTTATCTCTCCTTCAACCTCTCATGGCATCTGTGGGAGTTTCTCTCAGTCACTGAGGACATGCTCTGTGTTCAATGAATGAAACCTTCCATTAGCCTGCCACTCACAGAGCTACGCAGTATTAGTGGTTGGAGATTTTGACGTGTTTTTTCCCAAATGGGAGGCATATGTGGGCACTGTACCATATTTTCATGCTCGATCGAGTAGCCTACACTAAACATCCACTCGCACTATTTCTCCACGTTAGAGCAAGGGTAAAGTTACAACTCTAAAGCAACACAAATTGGAGGGAATAATGGTGATTGGGACACTTTTTGCCATTGTAATGACATCTAAAAAGTGTCCCAATCAACCTGAATTCAGGATTTTGTAGTGACCAAAATCAAATGGTAAACAAACCAAGCTATATTTCACCAGAGTAGCTATCCTATATTTCACAGCTCTACATAATTATGCATTAAGTGCATCTTATGTTTTTTTAAAAACCTATTCAGAATGCTGTACACTTATTGGCTACTATTTTAGTTTTAGTTTAAAGTTTTATCACTGTAAAGAAATTCATTCTTGACTTGAAATGTATAAACCATGTGACTCTAATGTCGGTTTGCATACCAAAATACACCTCAAGGCAAAACTTGCACTTTAGTTTGGAATGTTTTCAACAATAATGCAGTTGTTTAATCTTGTTTTTTTCTCATATTTGTAACTTATGATACTTATTAGGCTATAACTTTTCTATCATTTACTTTACTTATCTATACATCTTTTAGTGTCCATTTATTGTACCTAATTTTTGTGTATCTAGTTCAGGTGCTGGGATGTGCAGGCAATGCAAAATATGCAAACAATGACGAGATAGCAGCCAAAGGTCGCTGTTGCTCAGGTAAAAAAGTAGCATGTTTTAAATCTGTTTAAAACTTTATATAATATTTTTAATTCATTACTACTTTATATTAAATACATGTCTAAAGACAAAATATCCTCATAGTAAACCTATTATTCTACAAAATCAAATGCAGAATGAGACATAAAACCAATTTTAACACTCAAAGCCTTCTCTAAAAACACACTTTTCAAGCAGGTACACCGTTATCCTCAGGCATATCTGCTGCATTGAACATGACCCGTGAAGGGTTTCTTACATCGCACAAGATGTTAAATCTTGTCAGGTTAACATTCCATGTGCCACACAGGAATCTTCTTGGTATGGTCTCTCAGCAAAGAAAACAGTCCATTCAACTTCCAAAAATAATTTTATTTGTGAACTGAAATGCATTTAGTTTTGTCTTTCATAAGCTGAGCAGTGTTCAGCATGTTTGCTACATGACATCATTCAACAGGGGTGAGGAAACGGCACCTGAGCCTCTAATGTTCCATTGCACAGTCAAATATTCCATTTACTCTGCGGCACCACTAACAAAGCACAATCAATGGCAAACAGCATGTCAAATGTCGCTTTGCAAGTCAAACTAATCGGCATTTGGGCACTATTCTAATATTACAAAAATAAGTCATTAATACAGAAGAAAACATGTGAAATTTGTAAAGAATGCTCTCTATAATAGGAATGTACCTGAAAATCATAAATAGTTTGTACAATGAAATTCCATCAAATCTTCTAATTTACTCTTGTTGATAAAAATCTATCAACTCCAAACAATATACATATTATCTCAGAAATAAATTGCACAACACTACAACCCTATTGGAACTACAACCCAATTGCGCTTATTGCAATGTCATATTACATGCAGTAGCCCAATATCTTATCCTTAAGGCAAAAATCTCAATCATTACAATAAAATCTTTAAAAAGTCTTACATTATAACACAAAAGCTTAATTAGACTTACATAACAGTATTGAAAAAGCATGTCAGTACCGACACCGCCGATTACGAGGTTGACATGTCAGTGAATAAAAATGGAATGAATATTGCTATTGTCTACTGGAATGAAAGAAAAGTTCTTTCTCTTCTCTTTGCTTCAGAAGTCAATGACAACTTATCCTTCAGCTAATAACCCCCAAAAAGGAGGGCAAAAGAACACGGCAGAAAGATTCTGCCACACTTCTATGCGGAGTTAGATTTGGACAGACTTGCTCAGTTTTGCACAGTCTTGATATTGATGGATGACAAGCACCGTCCAATGCTGAAGAAGAAAGGCCCTATAAACGTGTCCATCAGGCTGGTCCAGATCACGTGGATGGAGGGCAGTGTCATCATGCAGCCATGGATCACTGGCATCACCACCCTGCAGATGGAAAATAACTCATCATCATGTGTGCTGATATATAGGACTTATATAATAACCTTTCACATCAAGGTGAACGAGTTCCTCTCTCTTTGTTCTGGAGTACAAATGTACCCTGGAAAGTGTGGGAAGCATTATCCTTCATTTCAGATGGTTCCATTAAATCATCACCTTTGATATTGTGGACATTAAAAACATATGCAAGATCTGTCACTGGCCATCTGTAAGGGATTAATAAGAGATGAGAGAATATATAAAGTGTGTTTCCAGTATCTACAGCACAGGTCTAAAATCTTATTTTTTGTAACAATCTTCCTATTTATAGGATTAAACGTATTTTAGGGAATTCATAACAATAACCTAATTCATAATGAACCACATTTTTGCTAAAAAATTATTAATTAAAAAAAATATTTAATTGTGAGTGGTGCTTCACCTGTGCAAAACTCAATCTTCAATGTTGTGGGTGTTTGCTAGGGTGTTGCTATGCAGTTGCTATAGTTCTGTGTGGTTTTAGCTCTATTTTAGTTGGGTGTTGCTACAGTTCAATGTGATTTTAGCACTATGCTTGGTGTTCTAGATGTTTGCTAAAACATTGCTTTGTTGCCAATATTCTGCCTGATTTTTTGCACTATCTTTGACGTTCTATATGGTTGCTAGGGTGTTTTTATTCGGTTTCTAAGGTTCTGTGTGGTTTTTAGCAGTTTGATTGGGGGTCTAGGTGTGGCTATGAAATTGTATTGCTATTTATAATGTTCTGTGAGGTTTTTATCATTATACTTGGTTATCTATGTGGTTGTCAGGGTGTTGCTATGTGATTGCTAAGGTTCTAGCTAGGTGGTTGTCAGGGTGTTGCTATGTGGTTGCTAAGGTTCTAGCTAGGTGGTTGTCAGGGTGTTGCTATGTGATTGCTAATGTTCTAGCTAGGTGGTTGTTAGGGTGTTGCTTTGCAGGTCCTGTGGTTTTTACCACTATGTTTGGCGATATAGGTAGATGTTAGGGTGTTGCTATGTTGTTATGTGGTTGTTGAGGCTCTGTGAGGTTTTTAGCATTGTACTTGATGTTCTAAACTGCTTGTTGGGGTGTTGCTTTGCAGCTGATAATATCCTGTGGTTGTTAGCACTATATGCCTGGTGATGTAGGTAGATGTTAGGGTATTGCTACGTTGTTATGTGCCTGTTGAGGTTCTTAGCATTGTAGTTGATGCTTCAGGTGGTTGCTAGGGTGTTGATAGATAGATGGTTGATAGGAGTTTTGGAAAAGTTAACATTCCTCAACAAGCTGCACAATTTGAAGCATCATTCATGTCTGTGACACCTTACATTTACAAAATCCTATTAGCCCATTGCTACGCAATTACTAAGGTGTACTAGGTGGGTTGTATAGGGAATTCTGGGTAGACACTAGGTGCTTACTTACTGACCCCAAGTAAAAACAGCCCATTTCCAATTCTTTATGATATTCTGGGAAGAGATTTTTTTTACCTGTTTTAGCATCTACCAGGTATCAAGTACAATAATTTAGAAAAGACACATGTATCCAACAAACCACACAATTTAAGGTGTCGTCCACTATAGCACCTTGGACATGCAAAGTTTAAAAATCTAGTTTTCTCTTCTTCCTTCTTCCTACATTTTGACATTTGATCTTATCTGGCAAATTTGTCAGCACAACTCATTCCTAAGCTATGGGGTCACTCTGCTACTCTGGGTTGTAAAGTTTGTAAAGTGTGCTACTGTGTGCACCTCAGGAACACCGACCCTGCTGATCTAAACTGCACAAGGGTCAAGCACCAAGCTTTGCCAAGTTTCTGCTTCCATGTGTCAAACCCCTAAGAAGTCAGAGAAAACCACTTGACTAGAATGTTAACAATCCAATGAGAGTTATGTGTGGATTTTTCCACCATATGTGAAAATGCAGCCCCACCTGTGCTGCACAAAACCAGTATGCAAGACTTTCTATGTGGTATTTCTTCAATTTTGTCAAATGCAAGTCTTTATCTAGGTCGGAAGTGGCCATGGCAAATATTTAGCAATTGGGCTGTGGAAAATACAACAGAGAGCCAAAAGACTTCCCCAACAAGAAGTCTTTTCATACCAAATATGTATACAGCTGAGGATCCCGAAAACAATCCCCGCAATAAAGGCCAAGGGAATAGCCAGAAACGTGGTGAGGATCCGGTAGAAGACGTATTTCACCAGCTCAAACACAGCATGACTGCAGATCCACACTCTGTCAAAGCTGTGCATGGAGATCGGCTCAGCAATGATGTCTTCAAAACCAACCTGTGGAATCGAGCACATGAAAATCAACAGTGCACAAACTCAACAACTAGTCCAAATGTATAAAAAGAAAGAAAATGTCAAAGTTTATTTTAACTACACACATTTAAAGACCAAGAGATCAGTGTTGCTGAAAGTCTATGTAACACTTTATTTTGATGGTCCCTTTTGAACATTCTTTTAACTATAAGTAACTTTGCAACTACAGGTGAACTAATAAGAGTACTGTCTGCTTATGCTATTGTGATGGTCCTCCAACAGACATTCTACTCACTATAAATAACTTTGCAACTACATGTCAACTTATTCTAACCCTAACCCTACCAGTCTACTAATACTCTAACACTCTAATGAGAGTTAGTAGACATCGGTGCAACGTTATAGTCAACAGAATGGTAAAGGGGCCATCAAAATAAAGTGAAAATAAAGTCTATTTTATTTCTATATTAATGGAGTACTGTATGCAAAACAGCCATGCCATTAAAGTACTTAAAACTGAATTAAAAAAAAAAGATTATTATTGCGCATGTGCAACATACACTTATTCAAATAGAATAGACTCAAAACAATGCACGTGAATGGCGGTACTGAGCATCATACAGTAAGAAACACGTTATCAATTCTTTTATCAACGTCAGTTTAGTCAGTTGTATAGTAACGATGTTTATTAATAAGTATTAATAAAATAAGTGATAGTAAAATCTCTCGCATTAAGTTGTCACCTACCTTTAAGTGCGAGTTAATATCTTTAGGATCTCTGTCCGGTACTACATCTGAATACACTTTCGGTTTTTTTCCAAGTATAGGTTCAATCGATCTATTGAATTCATCCTCATCCATAATGACACTGGTCTCCGATTTTTCTTTTTCAAGTCCCATCTTTTTTGTTTTTGGAGGTGCGAGGCGCGCACTGCTGTCTGTCGCGCCTGCTGTACGCGCACTGTGCGCTCGAGACAGGACGCGTCCCCGCCCCTCACGGAAGACGCGTTCACGCGCAGACAAAACACACAAACGGCGCTCAATTCACTGCTCCAAACAAATGTGGAACAACGATAAGGAAGATTTTTAGGAATAAATCCTTGTCTAGCCGTCCTTATCTCAAAACATTGTTTATTGAAACAGAATTCAAGGAATGTTAACAGATTGTTTGTCATTGTTATTTCCTCTAGAGTAGCCATATCGCATTTGAAGAATTTTTACTCAGTAATAATGTTTCATTCATTCATTCAATAATTCATAAATTCATTCATATTAACTTTTACTTAACTTTAGGGTATTGCTAAATGTTTATCTCCATCAGTCTTGCCCTTCATTAACCATTAAGCTTCACTGGAGGAGGAGGTAGCTTATTTTTTGTTCTTTAAAGGTTATTTACACATATGCCTAAAAGTTCTTTATAGAACCACATTGTCCTAAAGAACCATTTTATGCTGCACTGTCAAAAATCCATTGAAAGCTACATTGATTTTCTGGAGCTCAGCCATTTAACAGACTGTCAACACAGTTATTGATTTTATGCATAAACTTTACTGTACTAAAACCAAGTGTATACTACCTTAGAAGGCTTAACTCATACCAGTCTTAACCCTCTCCATATTTTTTACACTGGAAACTGATCCAGTGATGGTATTTGACTTTTTAAAAAAGGGACAGTCACAGTTAACACAAAAATGAGTATGTTGTCATCAAAAACCTCTTTCTTTGTGTAAAATGTCAGGGTGATGGAACTGCCCTGATACCATGAAAAAAAGCATATATATATTTTTTTCTAATTCTTGAAACCTTTTTTGCATAATCGTTTAAAATTTCTTATATTAAAATAATATTTAAACAAAATAATTTTGCTTTTATTTTTTTCAAATCAAAGTCATGTGGTGCAACCAAAAAAAAAAACAGGAAATGATATAAAGACCCTCATCAGTGTGTCAATAAGAGTCTTCAAATATCAGATACATTGACCTAACAAAGTTTCCAAGCTGTTCTTTTCCACATTGAAAGAGGATGGTGTTTGGTCATTCTGCTAAAGATGTATAGCCCTAACAATTTGTTTTCATAATTTTTACCAAATGTCTGAATATAATGTTTATCTATAACCAGAAGGAATGGAGGCAGTTTCATTGGAGCTAATACTCACGTAAACAACAAAATCATTGTGTTCTAGTCGGGAGGAAAAAGGGGAGAGGCCGTGGCGGCTCATGACAGCAGAGCAAAAGCACAACAGTGGGAATGAAAAGCAAATTCTACCCACATGGACACACACAATACAGGCCATAATCCCTGTGGATAAACACAGCTAAATTTCCAACAGCAAAACAGTGTGTGTGATTGAAGTGGTGATCAAACTTTGTCAGCATCATGAACGGTCTATGAAGATGATCTCGAGTTTGATGTGGGTGTAGGCTACTGTATTTTAATTTATTTTTTGGTCTAAATAAAAATGTGAAACAGAGCAATCCGACTTCATTGCTAAACTCTTCAATGAATGTATCAAGCACTATTATCTGTGATGAAGGGTTTGGTAGGTAAAGTCTGATTGATCTATTCAGCAATCTTTTACAGTCTAAACCCGAATAAGTTGGCAAAACTCAAAAAATTTAAGGCAATCAGTTACCACACAAATTTTTTAAGTTAAGAAATTCACAGTTTAAGTAAGCAGAACTGTTAGATTTTTATTTTGTACTAGAGTTGTGACGTTCACGAACAAACCGATTCTTTTGAATGGCTCATAAACATGAACGATGGGAGCCGAGTCGCGGCTGGAGGGGAGCCGTTCTTTCTGTCGTTCTCTTTTTCCTATGCGTGTTTCACACAGATGCACACAAATTAGCTCCTCAGTTATAGGAGAAGGGGCACACCCAGCGCAGGGGGGCTACTGCCTAACAGCATGATGATAGTAGTTGTGCACACGCGCGCATCCTTTACGTGAGCTACTCCAGTGGAAAAAAAAACCCTACGTTATCCTCTTGTGTGACAACAATGTTCTTGTGTGGAAGTGTTAGTGTTTGTAGTAAAACCTCTTTTGCACAGAAATTCATTGCAGCCGGCTTTGTTTTTGATGTTTATTTGTGAGTAGGTATTGTATGAATAACATAAGTCAACTTAGCTTTACACATACACACACTTTGTACTAAAGGTAAATCCAAAATAGTGATGTCCCTTTCTAAGCAGAGGGATGTTGTGCAACCCTATGGAATATAGTCCACACATGACAAATGAGGTAATAATCAATATTTCAGAATAATTCAAACTCAGATATTGGTGTGTGATATCTGAGTTTTAATTATTTGACTACAAATCTCACCTCATCATTCCTCCCAGTGATTATTTCCAGGATAAACTCAGATGCCACCAAGCTGGCTTCTTAAAACTGACTAAATATTTATCTTTTGAATGGCTCTTTGAAAGGAACGGATCGCCAAGATCCGGATACCCTCAAAGAGCCATAAATCCTATCACTATTTTGTACTTAAACATTTCAAGTTAAGAACAATTAAGATGTATGAGTACACAATTTCATACATTTAACTTACATGTAATCTCTATGTGAACACTTTAATCAATATAAATCTAGCTAGCTTTAACATGCTAGTTTGCTAACATACTGATTTGTTAACGTTAACAAAGGTTTGTTATACAGTAGCACTTACAGTAAGAGTGCAGCAAATTAAAGGTTGTATTTGCTCTCAAATCAAGCCGCATGCACCACTTGTCACCATGATGGTAACTATCCTAAAACCAACATTTACAGAAATTCTTCTAAATTAGCATAACAAAACATGATTCTACTAAATCCCTCACTTATAAACTTGCACAAAAAAACATTAATTACACTTAATTTTAGCATTTACTCTCCCTTTCGAGTGCCATTGGCAAAGCATGCTGGGAAATAGACATCCCAGGCGTTTCAGTTAAACTTAAGTTTGTCTAAATTAAAAGAAATAATCTCATAAAACTCAAAACTATGAAACAGTTCAGTTTACTTAAAATATATCAGTTCTGTGACCTGTAAAGAAAAATAAAGTGCTTAAATACTGATAAAAGTTCAGTTGACTGAACTAATAAGTTTAATTTAAGTTTGTCCTACTCAAAGCAATTGATTATTTTGAGCATTATGGTTTACAGTACTTAAGTTTGCAAGTTCAAAAATTTTTCCCTTGAGGATACGGGACCAGCCCAACAAGTTACTGAAGCAAAGTAATCAAACCAATATGTCATTTTCATGACAACTTAACAGGTGAATGACAGCTGCCTTATAAGGTTGCATCAAGCGAGTCAAATTTAATAGCTGAGGTAATTAGCTATTAGCTATATAATCAGTGCTATTGACCAGAGTGCCCAAAAATAGTATATTTTTTAATATATATTCATATATTCATAAAAAGTAATAATAAAAGTCTGTGCCAAATTATCCTTTTTTTTAATTCATTATGATTCCAGGAAAGATGTATTACCCTGATATTTTGACTTTATGCTCCCCCCAAAAAAATCCAAATGAATTAATTCAAAAATTAAAAATAGTAATGGATTCCAGTGGATTACATTTTATTGTATTTTTGAAAAATGTAAAAAAAAAATTTATATATATATATATATATATATATATATATATATATATATATATATATATATATATATATATATAAAGATATTTTAACAAAACATGTCATGTGGTGGAATCATCATGCAGACAATAAAACTGTTCATCCTAAGGCACAAACAGTGCTGGGGATTTTTGATGAATTAGCCAAAGGTCACATTCCATGGTTCTGTGATATAAATCTACCTGCAGAAAAACAATGAAATCAGCACAATGCTATCAGATGGGCCTTTCTGACAGTCACCTCATCTGTTAAAGCTCTCAGCTCTGTGAATCTCCTTATACCGGCACATCATAATAAACCCTGACATGCGGTAATCGTGAGAATCAGCCTATAGCAATCCTACTCTATTGTCATCTCCTTCCAGGTCTGGAACCTCATATTTTCGCATGCATTAGAGTACAATTACTACAATTACACTATACAAAAAACAAAAAAAATGCAGTAGCCTATTCCTGGCTACTTGAGCAGGATATTGGCTATCAAAACAGATTTCTTCAGCGGAAGGAAACACCACATACTTTACAGCACTCACTGATGAAAGATTTTGCTTAAACATTGCATAACTCATTCAGACATAAAAGTGACATTTGTTTCTCCATTGACTCTCATAAAGACTGAACTTAGATCAACTTAAGGAAATGAAAGTAGACTAGAGAGAATACATTAGCTTTTGTGCTCTCTACCAGCATGTACCTTTGTCTATACAGATCAAATTTAATGCTTTGTAACTTTTCCAAGCACAATAAACCTGTCAAAAGCACCCAATCTCTTCATCTGTACCCACGTTGCTCTGTGCTTGCGAACACACACTGGCTGAAGGTGTGGTAAACACTTTAGGGATCCGCCAAGAGCCCGAGGTCGCAATAGTCGATAAGGTATAAGCTTTGCGGGAAGAGATAAATATGTTTTTCCATCTGTACTGTGGAGCAGCTTTTACTGAGGTGTTGCATGAACAAGCCCTTGAGTCCTTACAAGCTTCAATCCTGCAGCTTTAACACGGCTGCCCAGTCGCACACGGAGGAATATTCATCTCCATCACATGACAGACCCCTCAAACCATTTTCCAGCATAGTTTAGATCAGGTAGATGACTCTAAACGTTTCAGATCGTGCATACCGGTGCTGTTACTCAACAGCAGGTGTGCCTTTTCCCTTCATTTTAGGCCAAGTCTGGAAATGCTGGTGTTCCAGTTGCCAGTGTTGCCAGTGCTCCTGTTTCATGCACCTCCTTTGTGCTTTTATAAGCTGCCCTAGTGATAAAAGTTCCCTTCATGAAAACATACTGCCACACTGGACAGAATCATAAACTCAGAATGTTTAGAAATCATATTAGTTGTTATTAAATCACATTATCACATTTGGGTGAATATGGGAGTGTTTTAAATCATTTCTAAATATTTTTTACATTTATTTAATAAAACTGATAAAACTATTTTAAAATAAAATCTAAAGTGAAAAGGAATTTTCTTTGTGAATATTTAATGTTTTTTCTGTGTCCTAAATGTTGTTTCCATCATGTTGCCTCATGTTCGAATATGCCTATTATCCTACTGTATAGCATGTAAAAATGATTAGTCCAAAATGAGTATTATGTCTGAATATGCAGTATTCTTAGACAATGGGTGTGGCACGACTGTTGTCAGGTCATATCAATTCCAACATGGCAACATCCTTCTCCAGAAAGATACATCATCTCTGTATAAAACCACAAAGATCTCTAGACAGACAAAGTAAACAAATCTATTCCCATTAAATAAAATGAAAGAGACCTTGATCAAATAAATCCAGACTTGATGAGCATAAGAGATTTCTTTCAAAAACATTCAAAATAATATTGATTTTCTTTAAAATACAGTATCCTGAAAAAGTAATCTATCTATCTACATATAGTTGCAAAACATGAATGTGTAACATAAACCAATTCATTTTATTCAAGCTTTAATTTATCATGTTCACAGTTAGCTATTAGCTATGTGTACATTTGAACCAGGTGACTGAAAAAGCTGGAGTAGCCGTGCAGTCCAAAGCAAACACTGTCAACCGTCACTGCTCTAGTAGTTTTCCAGACTTGTTTGCACTGGAATATGAGGACTACACTTGAATGCGCTACCTGAATTAGCGTGCATAAAAACCATGCTAGCCACGGACCCCCAAATTTAGCAACAGTGAAGTTTTACAGGAACACTCACCCTGATTCTGTGCCAAAAGGGTGTGGGCTGAGGGGAACACAATTAGAGAGAGAAAAGCCCTTTTGTTTTGTTTTCTGTAGTGTTTTTTCATCTTGAGTTGAGGGTTAGCATGTTGCTAATGGCCTCTGGAGTAGTCAGTCAGGCAAACTCTCATCTAGGGTTCCCCCAAAGTGGAATTCCCAAGTTAAATTTAGTCTTTAATTACGCCTTCTCTCCCTCGTTCTCTCCAACCACACTATCAGCTCACACACAGCTTTCTGTTTCCTTCCAAGCTACGGCGATGAAACGGTTCTGTTGAGGCTATTTTTAGGCCTCGGCTGCCTCTTTTCCACCTTGGTCCACAAACATCATCTCAGGGATATACCGATGAGTGGTTAATTGTCTCATTTATGTAATCTACATAAAAGTGTGTACTCTAAATCCATCAATCTATCATTATGGACATTAGTACGCAAGGAAAACTCAGCTACATAAACTGTACGGCCTTCACTGCAGTCTTTGACACTGTGAACCCCGCAGGCTGAAATCCAAGCTCAGTGTCATCAAACCTTTGTCTTTTCATGGAAAAACAGTGTTTGAAACCAAATACGCAGCTATCGGACCACACACTTCCCGTGGTATGAATGTGACCTGGAGTGAATGAGTGTGCGCAGGTGGGTGGAGTGTCCCGGGGAGTTCAAAAGGAAACTCTGGTCATGAACACACAATAATGAGACCACCAATACCTTGCTCGCTTGATTGAGGGTGTAATGAGTATTTGAAAACAGATGTGTGAGAGATCACTGCTCTTTGCTATCCCAATATTAGCACAAACAATGAACAGACAAAAAACAAAGGGCGTGGTCATGAGGACGCTGAATTTCCATTGGGAGCTCTTGACGAATGTGATCTTCTTAAGACCTCTTTTGGCTTGCCAAAGCTATCTGGGTTTAATAAAAGGTTTTAGAGTTGGCAATTTGTTTTCAAACTGGCGGTGCTTTTGAAAGTGTTCCAAAGACCATGCTAATGCTAAAACTATGTCCTTTAGCCTAGTAATTCAAGGCAGCTATTTTAAGTCATGAAACTACAGCCCATGTCTAATTAAATGTGAAAACTTGCCAAACTCACATTTCAATAACATTTTAATTCAGCAGTAAAATCTAACAAGGCTTCTACCATAAACGTTGTTTCTTACCTTTCAATAATCCTAAAAACTCTATATTCTGCAATCTGGATGGTCCAGCCAATGTACATGCACTGAGCGAAGTTTCAAGCAAAGACCAGGTGGTGACTTTGCTGACTTGCTCTTTTATTTTGCAAGGAGGGACTTACTTTACTAGAGCCACCATATTGGTAATTCCAATTTCTTCCATTCATACCCATGGCCCATCTCAGGTACAGTGAATACAGTCTCAGGCTCAAGTACAAAAATGCTTTGACATGAATCATTATTGTTTCTAATCATTTCCATTGAATAATGACTTTTTTTGTCTGACTCATATCATTCGTGATACTTTACGTACATGTGTACTACTGTGATCAACTTTTCCTTAAAGGGATAGTTCACTTTAAAAAAATTAAAATTAAATAATTTACTCACCTCACCCTGGTGTTGTTCTAATGTAGTACGCCAGTCTTTCTTTTTCAGATCACCAAAGGACTTTTTTCCACACTTGTCCATATAATGACAATGAATAGCGGCCAGCATCAAGCTTTTAAAAAAATACGGAAAAGTATCTCAGAAAGGTCTCATGAAACATGTGTTGTTCACTCCAAGTGTTCTGGGAATATACAATGGGGTTTGGTAAAAAAACAAACCCAAATTTAAATCCTGACCTTGGTTGTTTGTCTTTTGTGCAGGACAACACATTCATGAGACTCTATTAGCGGCGCAGTTCAATAGAGTCTCATGAGAAAACCAACGGCCAAGGTCAAGATTTTCGTTAAATAATACAATAAATGTTGTTAGTTTTTCACCGAACCCTATCGTATACCCCCAGAATACTTGGAATATAAGACACGTCGCATGGGACCTTTCTGATACATTCTGATACATTTTTAAAAGCTCGATGATGGTCTCTATTCAATGCCATCTTAAGGATGAGCGAGAGTGGGACATTTTTTAAAAATTCTCATGTTCTGGTCCGAAAAAAGAAAGAATGGCATACGGCATTAGAAAAACACCAGGGCGAGTAAATGATAACTGACTCAGTCAATTCATATTCATTGATCTCTTTTGTTTTTTTAAATGAAATGTACTCAAATGTGCTTAATGACATTATTTAGACAACAAGTCAGCGAAAAACTTTTCAGGTGTTGTGGAGGGGTGGTTAAATGCCGCTGATGTGTATTAACAAGTTAATGGAAAATCACATCCGCTTTGCACAAAGGCAGGGAAGAACATGCCTCAGGCTGCCTTCTTATGAAGGCTAAAAAATTGCTTTCAACATGCCCAATTAACTGCAGCGAGTTATAAAAATTAACTTCAATTGGAAAGATTACACAGTCATTTGACAGGAGTAGATACTGTTAAAGGGTTAAACTGTGTGTGTCCCATTTGAGCTGTTGTAGGAATATAATTAATCACATAATAGGGATAACATATTATTAAATATTCAAGGTCATAAAAAAGAGGCTGAAAATGGGCTGAAGCGATTTTGCTGCAAGTCCCCTATCATTGTCTTTTTTTTAGCAAAACGTCTGCACAGCTCTTAAATTTGATGGTGAACTCTGAGAGCAAAATATAAAGGTCCACTGGGACTTTCAACCAGGGAATTTTAAACACACAGTCCTCAGGTTTTTTTCTCTCGGCAGAGTTTAATGTTTCCACCAAAACCATGTAAGGAGTTTTTAGGGTACTTCAGGATCCTAGCACATTGTAAGGGAAGGGGGGACGGACCACTCATAGAAAAATGAATGGGAAAATCGCAACACTTAATATGGCAGCTGCAGAAATGGATTCAGTTAAAGAGCCAATTATCTTTTTAAAAGAGTTTTTTACTCTAGAACACGCTTGAACTTAAGTTTTATCTGCTAGTCTGAAAAATACACTGTTTTAGAGCTGATTTGAGCTACATTTATGATGCTACATTTAAACTATTTATAAAATACAATCTTTACAAACAGTTCAAATTTAAAGTAGAAAGCTGCTGCACTTTTATTCCTAGTAATGCGTTCCATAATGGCTGCCGAATGAACTGATTTTCCTTAAAGGGACAGGCATGATGCAAGCCTTTGGTGCTGATATTATTTTTCATGTTCAAAGGGTTTGAAAGTGCTTGTGTATTCACAGATTCAGAGATACATCACATTTAAACTCAAATATTCCTCAGAGCTGTTGCCAAAAATCTCTGTATTTGCTCATCATTTCCTTGCACACGTCTCCGATAGGTTACGCTGCCATCCAGCATGAGTAGGCTGCGATTGGTTGGTTCTAAAGCCTATGGTCATCCGCTCATCAAACTATGGAGAAAAGGGAGGTTTCAGTTGCTTTGGCATCATTACACTGTTCATGTTTAAAAGCGGGCATATTCAGTAGGAATTAAGTACATTGACCCATGTGGATTCATAAACAGAGCAACTGGAGCAAGTCCTCTGAAGCCTCTGTAATATGTTAAGAAGACACAGAGCACTATAATACTTGAATGTATTTCAGGGCATTCAATCGTGAATCATTTGAAAATGCAATTTTTCAGGTGTACCGATTGGGATCTGGACTCCATTTGTTATAGATAGATTTACATGTTACGAAACTTCTAAGAATACTGAGGTTTTGCTATACACAGTTACAGATTTGGACATCAGAGAATATGAAATATTGCAAAAAAGCAGTTCATACACGTACAAATTTTCAAACTGGGGTCCGGAAATGCTCAAGGGTGCATGGAAAATCTGAGAGAGAAAATATTTTAAACCTGTTTAAGTTATACCCTAATTAAAAAAAATAATAATTTTAATGCAAAAAATAAAAATACTATTATTAATATTGTTTTCACATACCACATTGTTACTTTTTTACCTTTTTACATATTTACCAAATTTTATATTTTTATTTTATTACTGTGTTCTCATTCTAAAAACTGATCAGAAATCATGACGTCAATGACAACAGTGATATTTTAATGACAGCCCTAGTTATAACTTATCAGTACTAAATAAAAACTAAATCTATTACATTATTATAATAGTGGGGACATGTAAATATTTTCCATATAACATTCTAGTCTGCCTCCCTCACCAACCTGATACAGGAGTCTCTCTGTCTATTTCTCTCTCTCTGAGTGGACCTGCCTCAGTGCTCATGCAGGATGTTATGTACAGTTGATAACAGAGAAAACAGGAGGAGTGGGCCAAACTTCTTCCTGAAATGGGATGTCAGTAATTAGCAGAGACCGGGGAATAGCATTTGTTTTTCCTTGTGCAGCTGAACATGAAATTAAAGCTTTATCTGACGGTAACAGGCCATTGGTCCCAGGGGCCAAACTCATGTAAGTGGACTGGGCTCCATGGCCAAAAAAATGCCTTCAAAAGATCAATTCTACAGTTTAGAAGCACAATATTAATTCTGAACCATAACACACTAATTTCTCCAAGTCATATGCTGTTTAAACTCCATCATCTTTTATTTTCACTTACTATATCCATGTAATTGAAGCTCATGCTGTACAGTATCCCTCTATTGATACCTAAACCTACACCAAAGAGGGAGTCCCGAGGAGCTGCAATGCTATATAAAAACCTTTTGCCGCAAAACTCCACCAGTTTCTGCCCATAGTCTTCCCACAGCCGAGCTGCCAAGCCTACACACATTTTCCTGGCCAGAGTTCAGGAAAGTGCTGCTCCTGGCTGAAGTATGGAAACTTCAGACTGCCTTTGCCTGGATACAATAAAAAACACAAACACAGGGCCCGGTGACTCAGAGTGATGCAGACAGTGCCTTCTTTATCAGGAAGGGGGCTCACCCGGTGGACACGTCCCTTATCAGACCTCTGTACCCATTAGTAACAGATACAAGTCATTACACACTGTCTGACATGTGAGGAGGCATAACTATTCTTCACTGTTCAATTTTTAAATCTATCATCCCTAATGCCAACATACTACAAACCACAAGGGAAAATGTCTGTCATTTTTTGTATCCCTCATTTAAGTCCAGTGAGTCATACTCGCCTCAAAATGCAACATTCCCATCTCTCACAAATGATACAGAGGGCTCTGCTCAAATTGGTTACTTTAATGTTACATGCAAATGACAAAGAATAAAGGAACTCTCCCTGGATCAAACTGTACCATTGAGCCCGAGTGGTTGTATAAATTCAAGCGACAGAAGTGCCATAATTGATGCAATTAGTCAGGGTATGTAATTAGATCAATTAAAATCAAACTGAGGTCCAGGGATCCTGAAGGGTCCCTTGAAAAACTGACAACAAAAAAAAAGGTTTTACCAAATGCACTTCTCAGGGTTGTGGAAGTTAAGACACTAATAAAACGGGTAACCACACAAATATAAAAGAATAATAAAAAGCTATTTTAACAAATTTGATATTATTTATATTGATATATATGTATATGTATAACATCTAGATGGAAGCATAAAGGAAGGCCTATTTTTAAACAGGGTTGGGAAAAGCCTTGTTGCTGAGAACACTGTTTTCAGACATAATTAATAACTTTTATTAGCTATTGCATTTGGATTTAGATAATCAAAGACTACTTTCTGTCACAGTTTAGATTTTCTGGTGAATTAACGGGTAAATAGTCTCCAACTTATCCTTTGACCTCCCTCTGTGTGTGTGTGTGTGTGTGTGTGTGTGTGTGTCAGTTGTATACTTTTGATGGTTTAGAGTTGAACCCATTCATGCTTTTGCCAGCATTAATGGATAATAAATATCATAGGCCTTCTCTTTTTCTATCAATTTAAATAACAAAATAAAGGAATAGAACCAGTTCATCTGTAGTGCACTGACAGAATAGTTTTAAATGACTGGTTTAATAATTAGGTTAATCAAAATATAAAAAGACCTTACGATAAATACTTCTGGACTTTCAAAATGTCCCATCATCACTATTTGCCTTTAGCGAATTGATCTAGCGTGAGATCTTTTCAGAAAATGCCACTTTTTCAGAATACAGTACAAAAACTCTTCTAGATCATGTAGAAAAATTAAAAATAAGTGGATGTGACCAAAAACGTAGTAATACATACCTGCACAGAACTCCAAACCCCGAATTGTGTCAGAGAGGGAACTCCCTGACTGAGTGTTTATAGCCAAGCCCATCCAGGAACCCAATGTGAGGAACATTCTGTCAACATACGCCACAGTCTCCAACCTCACAAATACACAGATCCAGTTCCCACAGCGTTGCCATGACAGCAAAGAGCCCATTACATAATGTTGTGGTGACCCACTCTTTCCTGCAATGGACTTCAGGCAGGATGTGTTCGAGTGATGAATGTGAGTTCTCTGTGAGATTTTCCCTGATGCGCCATGTGCAAAAAATTAATGGACCTGGTATCCACGATAAAATTATAGGGAAAATAATGTTGTTAAATGGATAGTACATAGTTCACCCTCAAGTCATTCCAAACCTGACTTTCTTTTTTCTACGGAACACAAAAGAAGATATTTGGAAGAATCTGTTCCGTTTGTTTGAAGACTTTGCAAATCAATGGGGACCAAAACATAACATTGTGCGTTAGGGAGATAAAGACTTGAGGTCTGGTTGCTAACATAAGTTCTCTCTCAAACAGCTTTGTTCCTTGGAGAAACACATGTGTTTGACATTAGATTTCAGAGACGAAAAAGCGATACAGTTAATAGCAGACATCAGGAACAAAAGGAGGAACAGATGTAAGGTAGGAACACAGAAGGACGTCAGCTGGCTAAAATTATCCGAGGACATCCCTGCTCGCCACGTGGGTCGTCTGTGTGGGATAATTCTTCTACTGGAGCGGGGAACTCCTCCTGTCAGTGGAAGCCCATAAAAATGGGACAGAGAGCCTAAATCTTCCACCAAAGGCCAAAGACACACCCTTGTATTGTCCTCCAGCTTGCAGTAGCTTGAGGAAACGACTGCAACTGTTTTTGGAAAGGAGACGTGAAAACAGTTCCTCTTAGAGATGTCTACTTTTAGCTTCCGACCATTGACTCATCTTTGCTTCTCACACAATGCATTTATCAGGTAGAGAACACCAGATGGGAAGATGGTTGAGGGATGTTTCAATGAGGCGTAGCAGATGTAAGAGGCGCCATTAATCTTCTTCAATGCTGTGCTGATGGAAGGTATCTAACTAAATGGGGAAAGTCTGAATATTATATTTCAGCAACATATATTCATTAATAAAATG
Source organism: Siphateles boraxobius (assembly GCF_051911475.1). Lineage (NCBI taxonomy): Eukaryota > Metazoa > Chordata > Actinopteri > Cypriniformes > Leuciscidae > Siphateles > Siphateles boraxobius. The sequence goes on along the minus strand of NW_027509192.1, from coordinate 9,247,433 downwards.
CAAAATAGTATAATACATTTAGCTACTTTACTCATTATACACTAAAACAGGTGACATTTCTATTAAAAATGTGATTGGCTGTTTTAACCAAAAGGCGGGGCTTCAATTCCTACAGTTGCCATATTCTGTTACAAGTTCCCTCATTTATTTATTCTCTCTCTGTCCACCCAAAAATGAAAAATCTGTCATTATTTACTTACCCTAATGTAACATAAAAGAAGATATTTTGTAAAACATTGGGAACCAAACAACTCCACCGACTTAATGGACAAAAAAATCTCAAAATATCTTCTATGTTCCACAGAAGAAAGAAAGTCATACAGGCTTTGAACGACACTGAGGAGAATAAATTATTACAGAATTTTCATTCTTGGGTGAACTGTCCCTTTAAGATGGTTCAGTTTTAATCATTATGACTGAATGAATGCACAGTCTGGTTACTGGTTGTCAACTAAATGTTTCTGTATTTTGTTTATAACCATGGGGGGACTGTTTCAATCCCAAAGATTTTTGGGCGATTTGACCCATTTCAATTCCAAACCACTTTTTATGTGTAATACTTCTAAAATGTCATTATTTTCAGCATTATCCAATTACAACACCGCACCTGAAATTTATTTGGGCACGTTAGCATGAGAGAAATTTGGTATGGTAATAATTTTAGTTAAGAGATATTGCCAGGCTTTAGAATGTACAACCAAGATTCAATTGTACAGGCTGATCTAAAACAATGGTGGAACACAAAGATAATAAAGTCATAATGTTTTGATAATAATTGCATAAATGATCAAAGGAGAATAGAATCGTAGGCATATTATTACATTATCTCATAATAGGCCCATAACTTCCTTCTTGATTTTATTTTATTGTGGCACTAAAACACTGTCCTTATTATGAAATAATTCTTAAAACATTGCAACTTTAAGCTAATAAGAAAGATACAATACTGTTATACATCAACATGACCTTACCCTTAATCAGCATGTAAACAAACTACATTTTTGAACACGTATATAGTCAAGGTTTTACATTATAAACAGATACTGGGGCTCTGCATAGCAAGATTATTTGCATTAAATGTTAATACTGCACCTGAGCGGAATAAGAGTGGCCAGTACAAAAAAAATAAAAAAAATAAAAAATTTTGGATAGTGAGTCACTGGAAAAGCATTATAGCCTATTTGAAGTTGCTGCCACAACATGGCACATTCTTTGGGAATAGATACAGTACCTGGCATACTCCCATTTCCTAGGGCTACAGATTTTACAGAAGCCGGATAACTGCATACATACATACATATATATATATATAACGATTAATTACACTCTAAAAAATGCTGGGTTGTTTTAACCCAATGTTGGGTCAGATATGGACAAACCCAGCTGTTGGCTTAATTTTATCAATTGCATTTTTAATCCAACATTTGGGTTTGTCCATATTTGACCCACAATTGGGTTAAAACAACCCAGCATTTTTTAGAGTGTACATGTTTCATACATTTTTAAATAAGTATTAAGTGTTTATTTAAGAAGGCCAGGTCTGGAGGAATGTTGGAAGACACATGAGATGAAAACAACAGCGCAGGAACCAGCTGGATGCACTGACATGAATCAGAGGTTGTTTTGAAACCAAGCATCAGCATAGCGATATCATCTGGAAGATGTTTTATCAGGGTGTGTCTATTCAGCCCCCCTCTTTTTCTCACTCTTTCTGTTTTTCTTATACAACACACTTAAATTCTTCTCAAACAGATGAGCTGTGAGCACAGAGGTGTGTCTGAAGAAGCTAACCACGATCATTATACAGTGCTGAGGGACACTTGAGAACTCACAAATATGTCATTCCTCTCTTGTTTCCTTGGAGTTCATTGTGAGTCTCTAAATTTATTGCATGGAAAGACCCCAAACGTTTGGCAGAAAATGGGGTCTTAACCATTGATATGTCTGTTTGAAAGATAACCGTCTTTGACTGAACTCTGGAGGCCAAGAGATGAAGCATCTTGAGTTATGTGGGAGAAATACTTGAAGTTTAAAGGAATAGTGCACAAAAGAAAAAAAAAAAAAAAAAACTGTCATCATTTACTCTCTCTCCTGTTGTTCCAGTCTTGTGTGACTATTTCTTATGTGGAACACAAAAGTGTTCTTAATTTTTTTTCTTTTTTCTGTATACAATCAAAACCAATGAGGGCCAACATTGTTTCAAGACCCTTTTGACATTCATTGTTTGGACAAAAACTGAAAAATAGTTAAAAAAGTGTCCAGATTCTTTTTGAGGCCACTGTAATTTATATTTTCATATAAATGCAAAATGATTTTGAATGTGATTCTTAGTATTACATTCTGATTTTTGGAAACACACTACCGTTCAAAAGTCTGAAGAAAAAAAAATCTCATTCATCAAAGAATGTATCACTGTTTTCACAAAAAAGTAAGCAGGACAACTGTTTTCAACATTGATAATAATAAGAAATGTTTCTTGAGCAGCAAATCAGCATATTGGAATGATTTTCTGAAGGATCATGTGACACTGAAGAGACTGGAGTAAAAAATGCAGCTTTGCATCACAGGAATAAATTAATTACACTGTAAAACACATTAAAATAGAAAAAGAGTTATTTTAAATTTCACAATATTGCTGTTTTTTTCTGTATTTTGGTCAAATAAATGCAGCCTCTGTGAGCATAAGAGACATCTTTTACAAAAAAACCTGATAAATCTAACCAACCCCAAACTTTTAAACATTAGTGTAACAGTAAATGTATAGGGAAGAATCACATTGAAAAAGCTCTGCCCGCACACCCCTCAGTCCACAGGTGCCCACAGGGCGTATAACCTACAAACACAGATATAAATGAGCATATCCTCCCTAAAGCAAAGACTGAGAGGTGAGGAATTTTCCAGAAGTGGTGTGAAAGGCCCATGTGTGTCTTCAGTTTAGATTGCAGCAACGGGAGAAAGAAACAGTCAGAAAGAGGGAGGGAGGAAGGGAGAAAAAGAGAAAATTTGCTAATGAAATTGGGTAAAGCATGGCTTGCTCAATATATTGTCATTAGAGAGCAAGTGAACCCACCCGTGATTTCTGGGAGAGAGGTGAGGTTGGGAAACTCCCTCCACATGGCGGAGGATTCTCCTCAAATGCCGCAAAAATGACCATGAAAAAGTCTTTTTGTTTGTTGGTTTTTCATGAATGATGTGTATAAAAAGACTGATCTTCAGTATGTATTCTTTCTTCTGTGAAGCAAAAAAAGAAGATATTTTTAAAAAATTCATTATATGGACCAAAACATGAGATTTAACATGAAGTTTTAAACAATAAACTATTGTTAAAATCCAAGCGAAATGATAGGTTGGTAACCTGTGTCTGACACAAATTCTGCTAAAATGCAAATGCAATTTTGCATAAATAGCCTGGATTATTGCACCATTTACCCATTGCGAGAAATGAGTATCTGGTGGATCGCAAAGGATTTCACCCAGTGCCCGGAGAAACCTACTTCACACAACTGTTAATCTTTCCACACTGTTGCCGTTTACCAGACTGTTGGCATGGCAATGGGAATAAACTGGTGCTGTTGCTTGAGAAGGCATTTTGTATAAACAGTATCCTCTTTATTTCAGTGATATCTGATTTATGATCTGAAACCAACAGATGAGTTTGGGGCTAAACTCTCTATGCTCATTAAAATACAAGACAGAGTCCCTCTTACATGTGTATTAGAACGTATAAGTAGCTAAGTTATATTAAAAGCTTTGATCTTGACAACAATGTGGCTGCGAGTTGTTGTGTTGTGATGAAGTTAGTTCATTGCATGACAAAAATCTTTCAAGAAACTCAAGAGAAGTTAAAGCCTGCTGACAGAAGAAGCCAAGCTGGTTTTCTCTTTTTCACATTAACTATGGCGCAACAGTTTTAGAAAGCATTGTACAGTATGCATCACTTCATCTTCAAGTCGTAAGACAAGATTTCATAAATTAGTAAGCATTAGTAAAGATTAAAGGCATTATTTAAAATAATTGAGCACTAGTGCATCTTAATCACATTAGAAACATAAACAGCTTCAACTAATTAGGTGAATGCAAAGAAAACTCATTCTCACGACCATAATGTGAAAATCAATTGTATAATTTTATAGATATTTTGACGCAATTGTGAATTTCTTTATTTTTAACTTAAAATCATGCTGTTTTTTACAAAAACAAAATAAAACATAAAACAAAAACAAAACACCAAACAAAAGAAAAAACAAAACACCAAACAAAGCAAAACAAAACACCAAACAAAACTGAAACCAAACAAATAAATAAAAAATATAAAATAAAATATTTAAAATAAAATAAAATAGAATACAATTTTATAACTTATATATTTAATAACAAATTTATAACATATTCATACAATTGAATAAAAAATCAACTAAAATCATAATTTCCTTTCAGTTTTGGCTTGAAATATGACCCAAACATGATTTGTGAATTTCACAGTTATTTTCCCATTGTTAATCATAGTTATTATCATATAAACACTGGAGGTTTCTTAAAAGAGGTAAAAAAAAAGAGAGAAAAGGATAGCAAATATTACACCAAAATTGCATATTATTTTGTTTCAGAGCAATGCATGTAAATGCACTTAAGCTATTAGCATAATCTGCTTGATCACCTTACACAGTGCGCCCGGTGAGGGGGTGAAAACTCCAGTTGAAATGGTTGCTCCACACTTTTCTGTATTTACTCCATTACCTCAGACAGTAAGAATTCCAGAGCCACAGACTTATCAGTACAGCATGTTTGTGAAAACACTAGGACATGCTGTTACCAATTCATTCCATGGAATAAATGGCATTCAGTTTCAGACTTGGATGAGGCAAACAAAATAATGATTGTTGATATATATATATAGTCTGTTTCACATCATTGAGACCTGTCAAACCAAGGCAATCACATGAGCAGAATTACATGAGGCGTCTTTTACACGAGTGCCTATGATGTCAGGTTTGTATAGAAAAGAAACTGTAAGGGGTATAGAACGCGTTTTTCCAGTCTATTGCGGCAATGTTTTTCAATGTTAACATGCAGTTTTTAACTGCAAAAACGCATTCTGTGCAAACCATCCAGTCTGCTTATGGCTGCTTTTATCTTATCCCTCTAATTCACTACACCTCAAATCTTCATGGCTCAATGTTTTAAGGCAAAGGAGGTGCAACTAAGTAACATCCAAACAAGTCTGTGACAGTTCGTATTGTTTATGATACTTGGCTCGAAAGTTACAGTGATACAAAGACCGGCATTCCATGAGGTGCATTCTTTCAGCAAGCATGGACCAGCTCTCTATAGTGAATCAGTCTCAGGGGAAGGGAAATGATTGTGTTGTGTAATGCCAAAACAAGGCAAGCACAGCCATGAAATAATGTTAAAACTTTACAAATTCACAGGCAAGTTAGCAATAAAGCGGTAAGCAGGCCAAATCGATTCAAATACCTTTGAGGAAGGGTTACGCTGACCTGGACAGTTTTGGGAAAAACTACGTAACAGGGCTAATGTTATATAAAGTGTAAACATTAAAGACAAACATTCCTAGAATCACTAACCGAAAAATGAAAATTCTTTCATATTTACTCATGCCATTCCAACTTCCTGTCTTCAGTGGAATACAAAAGAAAATATTTTGATCATTTTCACAGCTCTTTTCCATACAGTTCAACAGTTCTTTTTGGAGTTTGACAGATGAGGTCATTTGAACTATAGTTGGAAAGGAGTAGTGTGAAAAAACAAAATGTCTTCTTTAATGTTAAATTTCAGATAATAAAAAGCAACTTATATCCCAGAACATATGGTAATATATTATTTCCTTGTAAAACTGGGAAATAATTTACAGTTCTTATAATAATTTTTCACTGAAAAAAGTGATCAGTTGTCTAAACAAAAGTGAGGAAACCCTGATGACTTAAAATTATGAAGTAATAAACTTCATACGTAATTGAAAGAAATTAAGTTATGTGAACTAGACAATTCCACATAACTAATTAAGTTATGTGGAATTGTCTAGTTCACATAACTTAATTTCTTTCAATTACGTATGAAGTTTATTACTTCATAATTTTAAGTCATCAGGGTTTCCTCACTTTTGTTTAGACAACTGATCACTTTTCAATTACGCATGAAGTTTATTTACTTATTTACTAATTTTAAGTCATCCGGGTTTCCTCACTTTTTTAAGTTAAGTCAACTGATCACTTTTTACAGTGTTCCTAAAAAAGAAAAAATGTGGACTATACAATTCAAATAAAGTAGTATTCTGTGCAAATTCAACAACTGAACAATTGCAATAATATAGCCTAAATCAATGTTCATTGAGAGAGAGCGTTTCAAACATGTTCTGTTGCTAACATTCCCACAACCAAACTATAATGTTTCCTACATGTTTTGTAGAGTATAAATGTGCTAGCTGGGAGTAAATCAGCTCTTTTTGGATACAAAGAGTAATATCCGCAAACAGCTTGTCAAAAATAGCATTAACTTATTCTTAACTCTTCTCCAAGAGGTGGACACTCAGTTTAAAATCAAACTTTTGAATATTGTTTTTGCGGGGAAAGTGGCACCAAAAGTTATATTTATGAAAGATGTGGATATGGTCAAAGGTTAAAGGCTAAGAATTGGGCTAATTCTGACATTTCTCTGTCACGTGTCAGGAGAATGTGCAGTACAGGAATGGAGAGGCTTGTCCTCTGTCTTTTGATGTCAAATGTCAAACATCCACTTTTCTCTTTCATCCAAATGATGGATGGGTGGAAAAACTGATGGAGATGTAAAAAAGAAGTTCAGAATCGTTACAAGAGCCAGACTTTGACCCCTCGCATTCTCACCTATTTACGAAGTATTTCTCCTTCACAGAGAGATGATACTCAGTGGCATCAGCACCATTCAGGAAGAGGAATCCCCTTCCTTCTGTTCCACCTTTAAAAAGGTCCTAGAATGAGAGAAGATGTAGTTTTTTTTTTCTGTTTGGCCTTCCCACCTCACCACCTTTAGAAATCCCCCTTATTTAAACCACATTAGATAAAGTAAACCTCTTTGCTGCAAAAAAGATGATAGAAAAAAAACGGGCTCTTGATTTTCATGCCCATACAAGGTAGTTACACATTCCTGCTTGAGACGTTTATTAGCTCTTAAAAATTTTCTCTAATAGCTTGCTAAATCCAGAGCACAGTCTTTAAGAATTCTTATCTTTCTACAGTTAAAACAAATTAAGTGTGGGGTTTCAAACTTATTTATGTAAAGGTTAAGTGCTTCAGTCAATGTGCATCATCATTATTGTAAAGTACTCGTGAACATGAATCATTGAAAAAAACATATGGTTATTCTGACAGGAAAAAGTTACTATCTATATGTTTAACGTGTGATTATGTGATTGTGGCGAGGGGGGCGTGGTTCAGCGAAGTCTGTAGCGCGAGAGCAACGACGGAGCCGAGCGGTGAGTAAGTAGGTCAAGTGCAAAATGACGAACACCTGTCTCTGATTGCAGTAATTGGCGTGGGGAGATCGCATAAAAGCTGGCTGCTGCAAGAGAGCGAGGGAGAGAAGGACTGGGGACTCGTGCACGAGACGTGAGCTGGACGCTGAAGAGTGATGTTTGATGTTGGAAAGAGAGATATTGGATATAGTGGAAAGAGTGATATTTTGAACGTGAACCTGATTTATGTTAGAGCGCGCACAGCGCATTTCTTCTTAACTAAATAAAAGTGTACGAGTCCCAGTCACGCCGACCCCTGTCTTCTTCCATCACACCAACACTGAACCTTTACTACACTGGTGCCGAAACCCGGGATGGAAGAAGAGGCCGCCGCCACACAGCCCCCGTCCCCACTTGCGGACATCATCCACGCGCTCGCGGGACTCCACCAGCAACAACATCGGGCCCTGCTGGCCATGGAGGAGCACCAGGAGCGTCGGTTCGAGACACTCCTCCGGGCCCAGCAGGAGGACCGTGAGCAGTTCCGGAGCTGGATGGACCAGGAGGTTCGGGCCACACCATCATCGCCAGCTCCAGCCTCGGCCCAGCCCATGCACCTCCACAAAATGGGTCCAGGAGACGATCCCGAAGCCTTCCTCGAGCTGTTCGAGAGGTCGGCCGAGGCCTGGGGCTGGCCGTCCACGGACTGGCCGATGCGGCTGATCCCGCTGCTGGCCGGAGAAGCCCAGATCGCCGCACAACAGCTGCCAGTCCAGAACCTCCTGGTCTATGAAGACCTCAAGCGCGCCATTCTGCAGCGGGTTGGCCGGACCCCGGAGCAGAGCAGACAGCGGTTCCGGTCACTGGAGCTCGGGGAATCCGGCCGACCCTTCGCCTTTGCGCAGCAGCTCCGGGACGCGTGCCGCAAGTGGTTGATGGCCGACGGACGCGACGTCGAGGGAATTATAGACCACGTGGTACTGGAGCAATTCGTCGCGCGGCTCCCCCGGAAGACCGCGCAGTGGGTCCAGTGCCACCGCCCGACGTCGCTGAACCAGGCCATCCAGTTGGCGGAGGACCAGATGGTGGCGTGCCCAGGGGTCGGCGAACCCCTTCCAGCAGCTTCTCTCTCTCTCTCTCTCTCTTCTCGCCCTGTCCCTCTACCCAGGTCCCGTGGAGGATTCCTGCCCAGGCCAGCGCCCCGCTGGAGGACCGGACCTACGGCTGAGCCTGTTCCCGCACCCAGAACGCCGTCCAGGGGAACAGCCTCTGCCACTGCGCCTCCTGCACCCCCGCTCTCCCCACGCCAATCGCTTGACCCACTTCCCGCCATTGGGGCGGCGGGAAGGACTGGGCCGGCCTGTTGGCGTTGCGGGGACCCTGGACATTTTATCGATCGGTGCCCCGTAATGGAGGTGGGGACACTGGTCAGGGTCCCTGACACACCGCAGGCTGCCCCCGATCAAGCTGGGTTGTACCAAATACCTGTGAGTATTAAGGGGGGTACCTATCAGGCTTTGGTGGATTCAGGCTGTAACCAAACCTCCATCCATCAAAATCTGATACAACCAGAGGCATTGGATAAGAGCCGCACGGTTAGGGTTCGGTGTGTGCACGGGGAGGTGATGGATTACCCTTTAATGCCAGTCATTATCCAATTTCGGGGCCAAAAGCATAGTGTGGAGGTGGCCGTTAGCCAACACCTCCGGCACCCGTTAATTTTGGGGACCAATTGGCCGGGGTTTAAAACACTATTGGGTTATTTGTGTGCGGGTGCTTCTGGGACAAAAAGGAAGCAGGAGAGGGGAGCGGTCGCTCAGGTTGGAGAGGCTGTGCCGGGGCCCTCGGTATCTGTCCCAGAGGTTCGGAACGCGGTTGAAAGAAGGATTCTTTCAGAGCGTGATGACTTTCCTCTGGAACAGTCCCGAGATGAGACGCTTAAAAATGCGTTTGACCAGGTCCGTACGATCGACGGGCAGCCCCTCCACCCCGACCGACCGCCCTCATATCCTTATTTTGCTATCATAAAAGATAAGTTGTATCGGGTGACCCAAGACACCCAGTCAAAGCAAGATACAACTCAGTTATTAGTTCCAAAGAGCCGTCGGGAAATGCTTTTCCAGGCGGCTCACTGTAATCCGATGGCTGGTCATTTAGGGCAGGCAGCTACACTAAATCGTTTAATGACCCGATTTTTCTGGCCGGGCATTCACGAGAACGTGCGCAAGTGGTGCGCGTCTTGTCGTGAATGTCAGTTGGTGAATCCACCGGCCAACCCAAAAGCACCTTTGTGCCCTCTTCCCTTAATGGAGGTCCCCTTCGAAAGAATTGGAATGGACCTCATCGGGCCATTAGAACGATCTGCACGGGGGCATCGCTTTGCATTAGTCCTGGTGGATTATGCAACGCGATACCCAGAAGCAGTGCCGCTTCGCAATATTTCCGCTAAAAGCGTGGCGAGCGCACTGTTTCAATTAATCTCCCGGGTAGGAATCCCGAAAGAGATTCTCACCGATCAAGGCACGGCGTTTATGTCACGCACTATTCGCGAACTGTACGAATTATTGGGCATTAAATCGATTCGCACCAGCGTCTATCACCCACAAACAGACGGCTTGGTGGAACGTTTTAACCGCACGTTAAAATCCATGATTCGTAAGTTCGTACGGGAAGACGCCAAAAATTGGGATAAGTGGCTAGAACCCCTCTTGTTCGCTGTACGCGAGGTCCCCCAAGCCTCCACGGGGTTTTCCCCCTTCGAGCTTCTCTATGGGCGTCAGCCCCGCGGGGTGCTGGACGTGCTTAGAGAAGCTTGGGAGGACGGACCTTCGAATAGCAAAAACGAAATTCAGTATGTCTTGGACCTGAGAACAAAACTCCACACTTTGGGGCGGCTCTCTATGGAGAATTTGTTACAGGCTCAGGACAAGCAAAGTCGGCTGTACAACAGGGGGACTAGACTACGCAAATTTGCACCGGGAGATAAAGTCCTTGTATTGCTTCCCACATCCAGCTCTAAATTACTCGCGAAGTGGCAAGGGCCGTTTGTGGTCACACGGCGAGTCGGGGACCTCGACTATGAGGTTGTCCGATCAGATAGGGACGGGGCACATCAAATTTACCACCTTAACCTCCTTAAAAAATGGAATGAGGCGGAGTCAGTGATGCTGGCGACGGTGGTAAGTGGGGAGGAGGATCTCGGTCCAGAAGCGAGCTCAAAATCCCAATCTCTCGCTCTGGCATTTGGCGGAGACCACCTCTCACCGTCCCAGATCACTGACATACGTAATTTACAAGCAGAGTTTGCTGATGTGTTTTCGCCCCTACCTGGTCGGACAAATCTCATTCAGCACCACGTTGAGACCGAACCGGGCGTAATAGTACGCAGCCGGCCGTATCGTTTACCTGAACATAAAAAGAAAGTAGTTCAGGATGAATTAGAAGCTATGCTGGACATGGGGGTAATAGAAGAATCCAACAGTGACTGGGCAAGCCCGATAGTTTTAGTGCCTAAAACCGACGGCTCCGTCCGGTTCTGTGTGGATTATCGCAAGGTGAATGCTGTGTCGAAATTCGATGCGTATCCAATGCCGCGGGTTGACGAATTGCTTGATCGGCTCGGTACCGCTCGTTTTTATTCGACACTGGATTTGACAAAAGGGTATTGGCAGATCCCCTTATCTCCAATATCTAAAGAAAAAACTGCTTTCACGACGCCGTTTGGATTACACCAATTTGTTACTCTTCCTTTCGGCTTGTTCGGGGCTCCCGCGACCTTCCAGCGCCTGATGGACAGAATTCTCCGGCCGCATACTGCATATGCTGCTGCTTACTTGGATGACATTATCATCTATAGTAACGACTGGCAGCGGCATATGCAGCATTTGCGAGCTGTCCTCAGGACGCTGCGAGGGGCGGGGCTCACCGCCAACCCAAAGAAGTGTGCAATTGGGCGCGTGGAAGTTAGGTATCTGGGCTTCCACTTGGGTCATGGACAGGTGCGTCCCCAAATTGATAAAACCGCAGCAGTTGCGACCTGTCCAAGACCTAAGACCAAAAAGGAGGTTAGACAGTTCCTGGGGCTAGCTGGATATTACAGGAGGTTTGTGCCTAATTATTCGGACCTGGCTAGCCCGCTGACTGATCTGACTAAAAAGGAAGCACCAGATACTGTCCAGTGGACGGAGCGGTGTCAGCAGGCCTTTACCCAGATAAAGGCTGCTCTATGTGGCGGACCGCTCCTACAGGCTCCTAACTTTTCTCTCCCTTTTTCCCTACAGACTGACGCGTCGGACAGGGGGCTGGGCGCAGTCTTGTCCCAGGAGATAGAGGGCGAAGAACGGCCGGTGCTGTACATTAGTCGGAAGCTCTCGAAGAGAGAGACTATGTACAGCACCATTGAAAAGGAAGCTTTAGCCATCAAGTGGGCCGTTCTCACCCTCCGCTACTACCTCCTGGGTCGAGAGTTCACCCTCTGTTCGGACCACGCTCCCCTGCAGTGGCTCCACCGCATGAAGGATACCAACGCGCGGATCACCCGTTGGTATCTGGCCTTACAGCCTTTTAAGTTCAAGGTGATCCACAGGCCGGGTGCACAGATGGTTGTGGCTGACTTCCTCTCCAGGAGGAGGGGGGAGAGGGGGGAGGCTGCAGGCCGGACGGCTCCCCGGCCTGAGTCGGGCGGTGGGGGTATGTGGCGAGGGGGGCGTGGTTCAGCGAAGTCTGTAGCGCGAGAGCAACGACGGAGCCGAGCGGTGAGTAAGTAGGTCAAGTGCAAAATGACGAACACCTGTCTCTGATTGCAGTAATTGGCGTGGGGAGATCGCATAAAAGCTGGCTGCTGCAAGAGAGCGAGGGAGAGAAGGACTGGGGACTCGTGCACGAGACGTGAGCTGGACGCTGAAGAGTGATGTTTGATGTTGGAAAGAGAGATATTGGATATAGTGGAAAGAGTGATATTTTGAACGTGAACCTGATTTATGTTAGAGCGCGCACAGCGCATTTCTTCTTAACTAAATAAAAGTGTACGAGTCCCAGTCACGCCGACCCCTGTCTTCTTCCATCACACCAACACTGAACCTTTACTACAGTGATATTGTGTTTACTCCATCTCCATTGGTCAATCAGATAGTTACACCCCAAACTCATGACATTGGGAATGAAAAACAACCATTACTTGCCAGTTTAAATATGTTTTCTCTCCAAAATGGATGTTACAAGTTTGGAGTTGTGAAAGAAGAATCAAACAACAGAGGATCTATTGAATGGGTTATCTACCCATTTGTGGCATTTATATAATTTATGTCTTGCTTCACCAGAAGCTTATTCGCTTCTCTTGGCCTAAACTACTGGGTTTCTAAGGTGTTTAAATGACTGAGCTCTGATGGATTGTGTTTGCCTCTGCTTGTACGTTTTTCCAGGGTGAAGAATGGGAAATTAACAGTGTACAAAGGCAGGAAACTGAGGCAGTTGCTAGGCTATGCAAACTGAACCTGGAGAGCCCGTGGTTGATGAGCCCTGTGAAATCTGTCAAACACTGTTTGAGTAAACATCAGCTCCAGAAGTAACACAATACACCAAGAATGTGCTGGAATAATCGTTATAATTTTTCATTGTTCTGTAGATTCTCTGGATTCTTACCATAAGATAAAATTCAACTTTTGTACATCTGCTTTGATAAATCGATTTTATCAAAGCAGATGTACCACAACGATTCTACCACAACGATTCTAAATACAGTGGCCCAAAAAAGTATTTGGACACTTACACCAGGTTTAAAAAATGCATATAGCTTATCAAATAAATTAAGACATTTAACGTTAGCCTACCCAAGAACAAAAGTCTGAGTATTTTCAATGGTTAATATAAAAAAATATAGCTTACAATTGAGCAACTTACAATGTAAACACAATATTGTCAGTTACTTTTTGTTTAAATCCTCCGCTAAAGATAAAAAATCGATGCCAAGCACCATAGTACGGGCCTATATTGAATGACTCGGTTCGTTTTGTAGCCTAAATGAGTTGATGAAAGGGTACTTATTTATCCGAATGCCTGCAATCAACGAGGCAAAACTGCTCCTGACTATTTATTTTATTACACTAACTATTAATGTTTTGGAAATGTAAACAGGTGTAGTTTAAGCTTAACATTGAAACTAGGCTAGACCACCTTAGTCAGGCACCTTTACTATTTTGTGTGTGAACTGCGGGAGCTGGCATACTGTCGAAGTGAATTTAAATATTATGGAGTTAACGAAAGTCATCATGGGCATTGTCATATTTAAAGCGGATGTCATAAATGTCAGTAGAACTGGAAGATTTTAAAACTAGCGGTTCATCCATAAATCCGTAAGATCCTACCTTCATTCTTTGGAAATACGAACGCAGAGCTGGAAGGGGCGGAGATACATAAGGTCTACTACTTTTTTGAAGTAGGCTAATCTAGTAACCAATAACCAATACCAATAAACATTTTGAGATCATGCACTCCAGACAAATTAATTTTTAGGTAAAGTCGGCCATCCCTAATATCTATAAAAAAATATCCTGTATCTTAATTAAAAACACACAATAACACATATTATCAACAAACAAATCCAAACAACATAATTAACAAAACCAAAAGCCTATTGGCTATGATTAGTAAAATTAATCAGTTCACTCAATGCATGTGTAAAATTAAAAACAACCAATAAAACATGTTGTGTTGATATTCAATTTGATGAAATCTGAATATCAGAATATTCAGAAATCAGAATATGGATGAAAATTTACTCTACAACACATGCAACAACAACTAGGCCAAGAAAAATTAAATAAGAGGAACATTTAAAATTGGAACTATATTGTAAAACTTTTTTCTTTTTGTTTTCTCTAAACACTTTAAATGAACTCAAATTGTGTCCATATATTCTGCATCTACATTTAGCTCCTCTCATCCTTTCTTCAATCCACAGATTGAACATAATGCCTTGTCTTATTTTCTGCTCTTTCTTTCCTTTCTTTGATCTCAGACTTGAATTTCCTAAAGGCAAACTCATTTATGTTTTCAAAAAATCTAGATTATACATGCAAATGATGCAACTATAAAATAACCAGTGTATGTAAATTTATTTAATGAATTTGAGGGTAATTACTGAACGTTAAAGGTCGCCCATTCTTTATCTAACTCATTCAGCCAAAGTGGGCCAGCAATAAACACCTTACATGAAAACTAACACATTTTTAATCATTTTATTCTTATTCACTTTACCTGATGGCCCACTTGACCTGCATTTTTCATATCACTGTGCAAATATCTAGTATCAGTCCAAGGGCGTTCTGTTTGTCTATTCATCCATTCATCTACTGGGCCAATCAAATTCGAGGACCGGAACTAATTGCGATATTATGGTGCAATTACTTTCTCTATATTTTAACTGTTATCTATCCAGATGTGTTTTGTACATTGTACAATATACAATGATTATGAACCACCATCATTCCTAAAATTGGCTGTTTTGCATATTAATGTATTACTTGACATACTTTTCGATTGTTCTCTACTCTACTGTATTTAATGATTGATGTGAAATGCTAAACCAAACGTCCCAAAACTCTAAAATGTACAAAAGACAGTTATCTCATCCGAATTCACTGTGCTTAAAACATTTTTGTGCTGCCCAAAATAAATACCCACAATGCCAAAGAAAAACACTCCCAGTGAATAATAAGTTTCACTAATGTCTTAAATGGTCTTGGTGGAGTATGGATAGCACACGACTCCTCAACTATGTTTAGGGAGAGCTATTACTCTTCAGCTGGGTGGGGCTTCTCCATTTTTGTCCTAGAGAAAAAGAGATAAACACACTGGGAGAGAAATAGATAGAATGAGTCAGTACATCAAACAATGATCTAATAAACCAAAGGTGGGTGTGGAGAGTTCACTTAATATCATATTTGACTTGACACAATGAAAAAGGCAGGAAAAGGAGGAGTGTACGAGATAAACAAAAGCACAAAAGAGCGCCCGAAAGAACCCAAAGCCAACTGCAGATATGATTTAAAGACCATTTTGGCTGTGCCAGGGATTTGCTTTATTTGCCTGCCCAGAGTTGGTATGAGCATGCCCAGATGAAAGAGGCGGGGAGTGCACCTGGAAACCCTGGTCTTGTCTGCTTCATATCAGCACACAAATGCAAAAACAGCCCAAAAAGAATTTGCAAAGCCGTTGAAGAGAAATGTGAAGAGAGGTGGCCTTAAGGTTTTATGGCTGAGTAAACATAACTGAGGTGACTAGAAAAGCGTCAGGCCAATTCTGTCAGGCAGCACACTAGTTCCTTCTGTTTCATCACTGCTATGTGTCAAACTCTCCCTCTATTTCTCTCTTTTTAGGAAGAATGTTGTTGGGGAGGCTTATCAGTCAAAGAGACAGCTGACATTTAACTTGAGTTCTGAGTCTGACTCTTCCTCCTCTCTCTTTCTGTATCCACATTCCTATCACAATTACCTGGAGCATCTGGACAAGTCTCATGCCGTTGGATACATCCTTAACAAAGAACAAAAAGTCACATAACTTGCCAAGTAATGGTTAGAATACGTTTCTTTGACAATATTCTTGTTATAACCTTAACCACACATTTAGATAACCATCGATAAGAATGTTGTTCAAGACTCAAACCAACCTACAGACCAAACCCTAAACCTGATAAACAAAAATGTTGTTCGAGGACCAACAAAAAAACAAAAAATTCATGGTGAGCGACATACAATCGTTGGGACACAGATGCATTGCACATTGCTATAGTATGAACGCTAAATAGTGAAGGTCGGTGCTGTGCAACAACGAATGTGGAAGAGCGCCCTCTCCAGGATCATCGAAACAATTGCTGCAAAAGCTAATGAACCCAGAGGAAACGAGTGCCCGAATGAACATTTGCATGTCTATCTATCCATCTATAAATAACATTTCATTTTGATAGCCCCCATTAGACATTTTACTACTAACTACAAGTAACTTTGCAATTACACGTGAAATACCAGTAAAAAAAGCATAGTAAACTGTCACCTTACTATCTTTATTTTGATGGTCCCCAACAGACATTCTACTGACTATAACTTGGCAAGTACATCAACTTATTCTACTAACCCTAACCTAACAGTCTACTAATACTAGTTAGTTGACATGTAGTTGCATATTTACATATGGTTAATAGAATGTCTAAAGTGAACTATCGAAATAAAGTAACCCTATCATTTGAATGAACTGGCCATGTGCACTTTAATAATGTGCTAACACCAGATTATTTTTCAATAATGAACTACACAATGGACCGGTTTTGTTTCTATGTGCTTATCTAAATTTTCTCAGCTAAAGGCCAGATAAACATGACCGCAATGAGGAGGGGGTTTTGCAATACAAACACTTTTAACTTAGGCTGAAAAGACATCACTGCATAGTTAGCCAAAATATACAGTAACTAAGAGAGTTAGGCCTAATCTAACCCATATTTTGCTATATTGTCATAGCATACTCAGTCATAAGTGTCTGTAAAAAACAAGCTCAACAGTTTTGTGACTAACGAGTGTAATTCCAGGATCCCGTCTGTCACATTTCTGCTGTCACCAGTAGGATCCTCCAGGGATTTGGATCATGTCCCTGGCCTGTCTCGACTCTTCATGTGTGGGGTCTGTGCTATAATTTCGCTGAACAGCAGGGACGCTTAACACTTTGCATCTGGGTTCTCTTACGAGAGTATCTCTCGTACTGCGTAATATCTTACGCTATGGGGAAAACCTCTTTTCCACGAGATATTGAAGCCAAAAATTATCCTTTAATTTTGATTAATGTAAAACGCTGTGCGGCAGCGTGCAGACATAGGCAAGACGGCTCGCGCGCCTATTGGCTGCCCTGCGGCAACAGCAGCAAGCCTATCGAGAGAGGCCCTGCGTGACGTGACATCCAATGGGGGTGCTTCGCGCCCATTTCGTCGCGTCCCGCCAGAATAGGCGTGGCCTTGGCCTATAAATACGCTCGACAGGCTGATACAAACTGATTTTCAACTCTTCAGCGAAGCACTACTGCATCGCTGGATCCGGAGTGAGAAGCCGCGCCGTCTGATTGTAAGCCTTCTGCGGGACGAGCCTTCGAGCCTGAAGTCGCTGGCCTACACCTCGCCGCCTTCAGCCGCCGTACCTGCTACGCTTTCCGGCGTTCATATCCTTTTCACTGCTGAGTGTGTGTTCGCCGCTGCGACTCACACTCTATCTCTGTTTTGTATCTGTTCTAAAAGAGCAAGCGTCTTTTTGAAGACGCTTCGTTCCTGTGGAACTATTGCCATGGTGACTCTGAGGACTTGCCTGGCATTTTCTCTCCGAGTCTGCACTCCCGCCCGCTGTAGTGCCGCGCCGCAAAGCGCCGTATTCAGCGGGTCCTCGAGCCTTCTCCAGCCCGTGAAAGCTCGCCGGTTCGCCCGCCAGCTTCACCAGCTTCAATCGAGTCGCTCACTGACGGACAACGGCCGCCGCGCGCCGCCGCTTCCGCCATTAGTGACGACAAGATAGCTGCATCGGTAGAGGAGGCCAGCTATTGCCATGGTGAGTGAGACTCCCGCCCGCTGTAGTGCCGCGCCGCAAAGCGCCGTACTCAGCGGGTCCCTGATCCTTCTCCAGCCGTGAAAGCTCGCCGGTTCGCCTGCCAGCTTCACCAGCTTCAATCGAGTCGCTCACTGACGGACAACGGCCGCCGCGCGCCGCCGCTTCCGCCATTAATGACGACGAGATAGCTGCATCTGTAGAGGAGGCCAGCTGCTATATCCCCGCGTCGGACAGTGAGGATTGGGCGAGCTCTGTGGATCTCCCCCTTCTGCCCGCGAGTCGTAAGGGAAACGGGCCAGCATTAAACCGCGGCTAGCTTTTCTTTACGTTATAAGAAAGCTACCCCGCCCCCCGTGGGCATGCGTCATCGGCGAAATGAGGATAGAGTGTATTTTTAGTCCCGCCGAGGCCGGACCAATCTCCATTCCTCAAACATTTCTCAGTTCCTCTTAGTTTGAGCGGCTGAAAATGTCAATATTGCAGCAATGAGCCTGTTGTATAACACGCACGCATGCAAACAAACGCCAACACACACAAAACTGTGATGACGCTCTATTATGTGGTCGAGCTATTTTAGGCTTTTGTCGTTTCCCCCTGTGGTTCAGTGGCGAAACCTACAGCCATCGCACGGGAGACCCGTGTTCGATCCCAGCTCTCGCAGCAGATAAAATTTAGTCTCGCCCGGCCAGACTTGCACTGATACTTTTCGCTCGTTCAGTTCCAAGAAAATGTGACTGTTCCAGTGTATTTTGCAGTAAACAAGCCGGTACCATGGCCCGCTTGCCTGCACACAAATGCTGTTTCCACGGCGACCCAGAAAAATCATATAAGCAATGTATTGTCTGGTATTCCGGCCACAGCCGATGGTGTTTTGAGTGTAATGAAAATGCCCACAGCCCAGTGTTCATTTCTACACACAAACACAGCCCGCCACAGTGCAGGGCTCGCACATATGAAATCGACTCATGTCAATTGTGCATTTAAATGTAGTGAATGTGCCCACAACCCAGTGCCCACAAACACTACACGCTGCATGTGCCACGTTTTCTGTAAAACGAAACCAACACACATACAGTCAGCTAAGACCCACGGTGTTTAAGTCTCGCCGCGGCCAGACTCCACCGAAACCTCTCGCTCGTTCAGTTCCAAACAATGTGACTGTTCCAGTGTATTTCGCAGTAAACAAGCCGGTACCACAGCCCGCTTGCCTGCACATTAACGCCATTTTTACGGCGACCCAGATAAATCCAATAAAGAGTGTATTTTCTGTTGTCCCGGCCATAGCCGATGGTGTTATGAGTGTTGTAAGAATGCCCACGTCACAGTGCCCATTCCCACACACAGACACAGCCCGCCACAGTTCAGGGCTAGCACAAATAAAATCGACTCATGTCGATTGTGCAAACGCAGTGAATGTGCCCATGACACAGTGCCCACAAACACTACACAGTTCGTGTCCCACGGTTTCTGTAAAAACGAAACCAACACATATTCAGTCAGCGCAAGCCGACGGTGTTTTCAGTGCAGTAAATGTGCCCGCTGTCCCGCGCCCACATTCACTCACAGACACGCTGAACCCTACGGGGTTTGTCCCGCTCGTTCTCTCTCCACAATTTGTCATAGAGAAAGCGAGTGCGAACAGGCTGCCCGCCGTGATCGGCGCGCCCCCCGCCTCGCGCACTTTAAACACAGTGTTCATGTCTCAGCACACCGAAGCTCTG
The DNA here is from genome assembly GCF_051911475.1 of Siphateles boraxobius. Classification (NCBI taxonomy): domain Eukaryota; kingdom Metazoa; phylum Chordata; class Actinopteri; order Cypriniformes; family Leuciscidae; genus Siphateles; species Siphateles boraxobius. The sequence continues at coordinate 9,227,688 of NW_027509192.1, read as the reverse complement.
CAGCCGCCGCTGTGCCGCGGCCAGAGCCCGGATATCATTCTGCCTCTAGCTATCCACGCGAATGCATGGGCAATGCTTCCCGGGGTATCAGAATCGGTGTTGAACACTATAAAGAGAGGCTATTCGCTACAGTTCGCTCGACGTCCCCGCCGTTGCACGGCGCGTGTCGAAACCACGGTGGACAATGAAGTATCTCATCTACTTCGAACCGAAATAGCGAAACTACTGAGCAAAGGGGCCATAGAACCTTTATCTCAGGCTCAGAGCGAAGGGGGTGTATACAGCAGATATTTTCTGGTACCGAAAAAAGACGGGGGTCTCAGACCCATTCTAGATCTGCGACAATTGAACAAAGCGCTTCTGAAACGCAAGTTCAAAATGCTGACAACCAGCAAAATCCTCGCGCACGTGCGCCAGGGAGACTGGTTCATGCCAATAGATCTGAAAGACGCCTATTTCCAAATACAGATTGCGTCACGTCACAGGCGATTCTTGAGATTCGCCTTCGAGGGCCAGGCATATCAATACACAGTCCTACCGTTCGGCCTGTCTCCAGCACCCCGTATATTCACGAAGTGCATGGACGCGGCTCTCGCACCCCTGAGACTTCAGGGCATGCGAATTTTGAACTACTTGGACGACTGGTTGATTCTAGCTCGATCACGATCAGAGCTCATAGAACACAAGACCGCATTACTCGAGCATCTCGAGAATTTGGGTCTCACAGTCAATTGGGCGAAGAGTTCGCTGTTTCCCAGCCAGAAAATCTCCTTTCTGGGAACAGTGATGGACTCGCTGTCTATGACGGCACGTCTGTCGCCGGAGCGAGGACTGAACATTCAGCGCGCCGTGAAATCCTTCTGCCGCGGCCCTATAGTTCAGCTCAAACGGTTTCAGAAAATGCTGGGCCTCATGGCCTCAGCATCTTCAGTACTTCTGCTGGGCCTGCTTCGCATGCGCCCACTGCAGTTATGGCTGAAAGCACGAGTTCCGCCCGGGGCTTGGGCCGCTGGTCTGTTTCGCCTCAGGGTCGACAGGAAATGCGTCTCGGCTCTGAAACCTTGAAAAAAGCCGACTGGTACCAGTCAGGCGTGAGTCTGGGGTCTCCCTCGAGTGTGATGGTGGTGTCCACGGACGCCTCCACCTCGGGGTGGGGAGCGCTGCTCGAGGGCAGACCGTTCTTTGGCCAGTGGTCAGAACGGGAGAAGCTCCTACACATAAACTGTCTAGAAATGCTGGCAGTAGACAACGCGCTAAGGCGTTTTTGTCCCCAGATAAAAGGCCGCCACGTCTTAGTCCGGTCGGACAACATGTCAGTGGTGGCGTACATAAATCACCAGGGCGGCGTCAGGTCCCGAAGCCTTTACAGGCTGACGAAACGCTTCCCTGGGCTGGGCTCAGCACAACCTGCTTTCACTGAAAGCAGCGCATGTGCCTGGTCACCTGAATCTGGGACCAGACAGACTGTCCAGAAACAATGTCCAAGCAGGGGAATGGTCGCTGCACCCGCAGACGATCCAACTGCTGTGGGAGACATTCGGCAGAGCGCAGGTGGACCTGTTCGCGTCCCAGGAAAACGCTCACTGTCCGAACTTTTTCTCCAAGAGCAGGGACGCGCTGGCCCACGTATGGCCCCGACGCCCCCTCTATGCTTTACCCCCCGTCTCGCTCCTGCCTCAAGTGCTGGAACGAATCAGGGAAAATGGATGCCCAGTGCTGCTCGTGGCTCCGCTATGGACGAACCAAACCTGGTTCCCAGTCCTGATGCAGCTGGCCAGCACTGCCCCGTGGCCGATACCGGTGAGGAGAGACCTCCTCTCTCAGGCAAAGGGCTCGATTTGGCATCCTCGCCCGGAGTTATGGTCCCTACATGTGTGGGCCATCAACGGGTACCCGCTAACCTCCCGGAGGGAGTGTTAAACACGATCACGCAGGCTAGGGCCCCGTCTACTAGACGGCTCTACTCCTCGAAATGGTCAGTGTTCTCTACCTGGTGTCAAGCTCAGGGCTTTTCACCCGTAGACTGAGGGGTTACGGAAGTGCTCTCCTTCCTTCAGGAGCTGCTGGATAAGGGTAGAACCCCCTCCACGCTCAAAGTATACGTGGCGGCCATAGCGGCGTTTGCAAAACCGACGTCTGGCCAGTCACTGGGGAAGAACGACCTCGTCGTGCGATTCCTCAGGGGAGCTCGGAGGCTGAATCCTTCCAGACCTCCCTCAGTCCCTATGTGGGACCTTTCTACGGTTCTGGAAGCCCTGAACGGTGCCCCATTCGAGCCAATCCATTTGTCAAACATGAAGCACCTGTCTTTCAAAACGGTATTTCTTGTGGCTCTTGCTTCAATGAAGCGCGTGGGGGACTTGCAAGCGCTTTCAGTAAGCGCGTCTTGTATTGAGTTTGGGCCTAATGACTCAAAAGTCATACTCAAACCAAGGCACGGGTACGTGCCAAAATCCCTCAACACACCGTTCAGGGCCCAGGCTATTTCCCTGTGCGCCCTCCCGGTGAACAATGAGGAAGCGGATGCTAATCTCCTTTGCCCCGTCAGGCCGCTGAGGGCTTATGTGTCCCGCTCGTCTGTCTGCAGGCAGACCGAGCAGCTCTTTGTTTTGTTTGGCGGACGTTCCAAGGGACTGGCCGCATCAAAACAGAGCCTATCCAGATGGATAGTCGATGCCATAGTGCTGGCTTACACTTCTAAGGGCCTGCAGTGTCCTTTGGGTGTCAGAGCGCACTCCACGAGAGGCGTGGCCTCTTCGTGGGCGTGGTCTAGTGGGATTTCCTTGCATGATATCTGTATGGCGGCGGGCTGGGCCTCGCCGTCTACATTTATAAGGTTCTATAACCTAGAAGTTCCCGCCTTACAGGCCAAGCTGCTGTCGGTCTAGAATTCAGTACTATCTGTCCCGCTGCGCCGGCGCAGAATGCTGAGTTTTGATTGAGTATCGCTCACTGATCGATGGAACAGCTCCATGGGTGTTGAATAGCCCGTATTTTTGCCCAGTTCAGGCTGAACGCGTTCACCCTGTCTGCGGGATATACTGTTGACATAACTAGCTCCTATGGGATGCTATTTCGTGGGGAATGATGCTGGTAGCCTCTCTTCTCCGACTCTCTGTGAGTCTACGGTGATTATGCACTATATGAGCCCCGGGCTACTGCCCTTGGGACTTTGGTGTCGGATCCCAGTACGCACGGCGTCTTACATTGTGTTCCCCATAGCGTAAGATATTACGCAGTACGAGAGATACTCTCGTAAGAGAACGTACTCGGTTACTAACGTAACCTCGGTTCTCTCTAGAGAGGGAACGAGTACTGCGTATCTTGCCGTGCATACAACAGCGCTGGTTCGCTTCAGCGTTGAAAACCAGTTTGTATCAGCCTGTCGAGCGTATTTATAGGCCAAGGCCACGCCTATTCTGGCGGGACGCGACGAAATGGGCGCGAAGCACCCCCATTGGATGTCACGTCACGCAGGGCCTCTCTCGATAGGCTTGCTGCTGTTGCCGCAGGGCAGCCAATAGGCGCGCGAGCCGTCTTGCCTATGTCTGCACGCTGCCGCACAGCGTTTTACATTAATCAAAATTAAAGGATAATTTTTGGCTTCAATATCTCGTGGAAAAGAGGTTTTCCCCATAGCGTAAGATATTACGCAGTACTCGTTCCCTCTCTAGAGAGAACCGAGGTTACGTTAGTAACCGAGTACGTTTCATCACCTCAGGGAGCTGCAAATCAACAGATCATATCTCTTGCACAGTTAGTGCTCATGAGGAAAACAAGTGCTAAGGAGGCAAGCGTGCAAGTAAGTGCATTTCATGTTTGGCAGGGAAAGCACCATGTTAAATTCCTGCACGAGGGGTGACATTTAAGGAAAGAATTCCCTGCTGGAAAACTCCACCTTAGTGTGGCGTGAGGTGAGATGAAACAGTAGAGCCACTTGTGCAACCGTGGACAGTTACGATGGGAGGAAATGACGGCATAGTCTTAAGTTCACTGCCATTAGAGACAATGGAACCGGGCTTCCTTGAATTGTGCCCGGTTTCCACAGCTAAGTGTAAGAAAACACACAGAGGACTAACTTTTCCCCAAAAGTGCCGGCCTAGATTGGAATTTTCAATGGTGTGAAACCGTCAAGACGTTAACATGAATGTAACACCTGTCCCTTGAGGTCAAAAACTTGTACGTCACAATAAGGATGGATATTTGGATACATAGTTGAAGTGGAAAGATGGGGAAATAATCCATTCATATTACTGCAAAACATTTATTGGGTTACATGAATTATAAATGAAAGCTGTGAAAAAATAAAGTGCAATTTTAGACCTAAAAACGGAAAGAAAATTCAGTAGCCAAAGAACAAAAGCCATCATTGCTTCTGTTTATTAATACTAAATTATTAATAAAAAAGACACGGTCACATTGAAAACACTTATTAAGTTGGTTCATCAGCCGCTGCTCCTCCGTATTGCTTTTTATTTCTCAAAAACCATTCAAATGACATGAAAATTAAGATTAACTACATACATTTCTAAAAAAGTGGCAGTATATGAGTAATGCATTAGGGAGAAACTGGTTTGCAGTGCTCTGAGCACTTTCCCAAATAAAGTAGAATTCCTAGGTGTTCCTTCATGAGGCCATGATCTTTTTCTTGCACTCTACGGAGCAGAGCAGCATTCCCTGCAGGGCCATGAAACGCTGGCCCATAAGGCACTTGGAGCAACAGGAGCACTGGAAACACTGGGGCTCAGCGTGCCAATGGTGCTCTCCATACGACACGCGCTGAGCTTCAGGCTCGATGGGGTTCTGACAGGCCGCACAACACTGTGAACACAGAGAGGCATGGTAAAATTCACAGGAAGTAGTATATCATAGTAAATGTTTTTGTTTGAAATAACACTTGTGACAAAGGTCTTTGATTACATATGTTACAGGCACAATCAAGCTAGTGCATTCTGGGATATAAATATTAAATAAACATGTATATTTTGCATATGAATATTTATGATTATTATTTATTAATTAATTTTTAGGCATATGAATATGTATTCCAAATAACATTAAATATTTAAATTAGAATTATTAAATTATTTTACATTACATTAATTCATATTTTAATTGTTAATATAATCAATCATATAATGAATAATCATTAATATTTGATGTACATTTTATATGCCCTTCAGCAATGCATCCCAGGATGCACCAGTGTGATTGCGCCTGTAATAAGTGTAATCAAAGTTATTTGGAAGCAAGCCTAATTAATTATTAACATTATTATATCAATATAATATATTATTATATTATTAAAAAAAATAGTACATATTTGTGTAAATAATTATTATTTATTATATATTATATTAATATAATATACAGCTGATAAAATATAAAAACTCTGCTTTTTTGAATGTCTGAAGTTCCTTTCTAAGCTGATGTCTAACAGATGAGTCATAAGAGCTGTGTGTCATCGGGAATGCAAGCGTTGAAAGAGAACGGTGGTGTCCGATATCACACGCCTCCATTATAAGCGCATCCACCCTCCCTTTCCTCTGGTTATCATGTCACTGGCACTTCCTTAATCTCCTTCACCTGCTCCTGAACCAATATGGCTGGCAAACACATGCCGAGCCTGTTAGTTTTAATAGCCCAGGCTTAGCAAGAATTCACTTCCATTTAGGCATGACATGAATGATACTTGTACAACGGTTGTAAAGCTAAATTGTTCAATGATCTATCTATCTATCTTAACTGTAATGCATTTCATGTTATGCCAACCACAATTAAATTGATCATTTTTTGATATATAATTGTACTAATATATCAAATTACTAGTTTATTGGTTATTTAATATTAGTACTTATAAAGCACATATTAATGCCTTATTCTGCATCCCTTAATCCTACCCCATACCTAAACTTAACAACTGCCTTACTAACTAATAACAAGGAGTAATTAGGAGTTTATTGAGGCAAAACTCATAGTACATTTATTCATTCCTTTCTGAGGAAGATAAAAAGCAATCAAAATAGAAAGAAAGATACTCAAAATCAAATAGAGAAGAGAAACAGTGAGGGAGAGAGAGAAAGTAAGGAATTTCTTCTCTTTACCACAGCGTGGTTCTTCATGTAGCAGGGTTTGCAAACAGGCTTGTCTTTCTCCATGACGTAGGTCTCTCCAGCCAGAACACAGTCACAGTGAAAACAGCAGAAGTGCTTCAGGTGCCAATCGTGGCCCTCGGCCTGAGTGTACTCATTACTGAAGATGAGCTGGACAGACACACACACACACACACACACACACACACACACACACACAACACACAACACACAACACACAACACACAACACACAACACACAACACACACACACACACACACACACACACACACACACACACACACACACACACACATTGAAAATTGTCAGCACTTTTTACTGTCCCAATCTTATTTATGAACCATTGAAATTAGCATATAGGACAATGCACACTGAGCCACTTATTGCACAATCAGCCCAATTTGAGGTGCGGTTTCTAAGGTGCCAGCACAGAAGATATGTTAAAGTGGACAGAAGGTCTAACGAAATCCAAATTTTTAAAACTTTACTGTACCAATCTTTATTATGAACCATTGAACTTGTCAACTAAGACAGTGCACACTGAGCCGCCCATTGCACCATCAGCCCAATTTTATAGTGTTATACTATAAAATATAGTATATACTGTTATATTAGACATACTGCTCTAACAAAATCCAAATTTCCAGCCTTTTTTACTGTACTAATCTTTCTTTATGGACCCTTGAGGTTGGCTTATAAGACATTGAGCCGACTACTGCGCCATTAGCCCATTGACCTTTTGTTTAATATAAACCTGGAAATGATCAAAGTTAAGGTTTTGAAACATTTAAAACATAGCCATTATTAAGTTATGGAAGATTATGAACTATTTCCAGGTTGCTAAACAAATGTAAGCAAATTTGTAACATTGACCATGTGAATTACTTTGCATCCACTCACCTCATCGCAACCTGCACACCGAGGCTTTTCGCTATCTCCATAATGGCGGCCACAGTACAGCTGATCTTTCTTCCAAAAATAGATCATGTCCACCAGTAGCTCGCTGCAGTTACAGCACACAAAGCATGCAGGGTGCCAGAGTTTATCATAGCCTGCCCGCTCGGCGTAAACTGCCGGCTCACCCTTCTTCATGGGCAGTTGGCACCGGTGACATGACTGTGGGCAGAGATTCGGTAATGAGTTCAGCTTGGCATAAACATCAATGAAGAATGAAAGAGGGGAAAACACAGTCAGTGGAGTGAGGTTGCTATTAATGAAAAGACCATAGACGGTTCACTTTAAATATTCATCACCCCAGGTGAAACATGAATATTGGAAATAGGAAAAACTACCAAGCCTAAAGGAATAAATCCAAGATTCACATTACTTTATATGACAAAATGTGTATATTTCTCATAATTACTTTATATCTCACAAATAATTAATTATGCCTTCAATCTCACAATATGAATAATCTTGTATTGATCTTTATATCATAATACAACTATTTCGCATTATTATGAATTTACATCTTGTATTCATGAAAAATAAAGTTGTAATTATTAGATATACTTAACTTTATTTCTCACAATATGACTTACTCTCATAATCATAACTTTACTTCTCGTATTTATGACTATATAAATAATTATAAAATATTATTTTATAATTCTACTTTTCCAGATAATCAATTTCTCATATTTATGACTATTATGACAATGCAATTATTGCATGCAAAAATAACTATTTATCATATTTGTAAATTCATTTCACTTACGACTTCTTGTTTTTATGACTTTATATCTCAAAATGACTCACAATGTGATTATTTTACATAACTAGGACTATTTCTCATATTTATGACTTTATATTTTATATCTTACAAATCTCTTTCATACAAAAGAGACATCCATGTCATCTTCCTTGACCTGGCCAATGCCTTTGGATCAGTTCCCCATAACCTCCTCTGGGAATCCTTTAACTGCTTCCATGTTCCGAAAGAGCTGCTGAAGATTGTTTTAATTCTTCTTATGTGTTCCAGGGCAACAATAACAGCACACAGGTTTGGAACAACATCAGGTTGAGTAAATAAAAAGACACACACAATGTTCATTTATAGGTGAACTATCCCTTTAAAAAGGGCAAGAACATTAGGCTGATGGCATACATGTGTTTGCAACATGAGATTTCAGATGCTTACAATAGATTTAGGAAAAATCCACCCGAGCTCAAACATAACCACAGGGACTAAGTGTGGTAATTTATGAAGATCTCTGGAAGAACATAACGTTCATTCCAGCTGCCTGACTAACACAGGCTTGGCAGTATATGAACCGCTCTTATGTTAATCAAGTGAATCCGGAGATAAGCATTGGAGAATGATTTGACTCCTGTGGCTCACATGTGGTGGAAATAAATAGCCTACTGCTGCTCAACAACTCCAAAGGCCATTTTTACTTAATAGATGTTGACATTAAACTGGAAATAATCTAGATTGAGAATGATTCATTTAGATATAAAGGGATAATGAGGAAAAAAAAGTTCACAGACGCTATTTGTATGTACCGGTAATAGAGAAAAGTATTCATGGCAAGCAACATTCACAATAAGTGTCCATTACTACCGTTAATACTTACGTAGTTACCAGCAGGTCCACTGAGTGAAGTTCCATCAGCCCCTGGGGCGCCAACTTTTCCCATTGTAGCAACAGCATCACCTTTGTCTCCTGGTGTCCCTGTTGTTCCAGCACCAGGCTTCCCTCCAGCCCCGACACCTTGAGGGCCCTTTTCCCCGGCCAAACCTGCCTGCAGCCCCATCTCTTCCGGCAAGGTGATGTCGCCTATGCCCAAAGCCTCATCCTTGTACTTTCGGACATACTGCTGCATTTGCTTGACCTCGCTGGGTGAGAGTTCGTGGCAGCGCTCAGGGTCTTGGTCGTGGTCGGGAAGCTGCTTGGCCATCTGCTTCTTACGGTAATCTGCTCCCGCCGAACCAGCGATGGGTCGCCGCTCCGGAGGCAGAAGTTCCATGTAGAGCAGAGCCTGAGAGGACAAAAGTGTTGTTTTTTTGGTCAATATGAAACAGGATTTGCAACTCTTATTTGACTTCTGTAATGTGATGTATTTTTGATTGAAACAGGGTATTCAAAAATAAATGACAAAGGAGTGGCAGGACTTTCATTCTTGGTGAACCATTCGTTTTATATATATATATATATATATATATATATATATATAAATATAGAAAATAAAATATATATATATATATATATATTCTAAGATATATATTTATAAATATTCGAGCATAATTTAATTATATTAATAATATTAATTGAAGTTATGCATAATTTTGCAACAGAAAGTTTACTGAAAATAACAGAACAATGTAGGCCTACTGACAAAAAGTTCAGCTTGATTTTTATTAATGAAAGGTGTAATTATAGTTTTAATTAAAACTAAAAGAGCAAGCATTTTTATATTATTTTATGAAGAATAATGTTTTTATTGAAAAGAAAAGTAAAAAAAAGGCAACATAACTGCTAATATTTTAAACCTCTGTATTTCCTAATTTTTAAGTATCAGCTAAATTATAAATGCAAATGATATTTCTATTATTCAGCATTTTAAGCCAATCAAAATATTGTGAGAGCACAAAAGTTTTCCAAACTTTCAAAGAGGGCAGTCTCAAAAAAAGAAGTAGATAACAGTGACCTCTAGTGGATCCAAGTATCATAGTACAATAATAAATAAATTAAAATAAATAAATAATATTAAAAAAATAGTTTTTATATATATATACTTAATTGAAATATAATGTAATGTATAGTAAATCATAGTATATGATTTTAAGATTAAGAGAGTTACCAAGCCTTGGTTGATCCCAGGTGGAGCCCATTCATAGGTAACAGACTTAACCACATCTGTCTTGGCAGGCACTGCAATGGGGGTTGGGACAGCAGTAGTGGCAGCACCAGGGCCTTTAGATGGGATGGAACCACTATGGCCTGTCCCTAAAGCTGCAGTATGGCCTGTTCCTGAAGCTGCAGTATGGCCTGTTCCTGAAGCTGCAGTATGGCCTGTTCCTGAAGCTGCAGTATGGCCTGTTCCTGAAGCTGCAGTATGGCCTGTTCCTGAAGCTGCAGTATGGCCTGTTCCTGAAACAGCAGTACGGCCTGTTCCTGAAGCAGCAGTACGGCCTGTTCCTGAAGCAGCAGTACGGCCTGTTGCTGGGGCTGCAGGGGAGTGAATTGACGCTCCTGGGACCGCAGTGGCAGCAACAGGTGGGGCAAAAGCGGACTGAGAGCCGGGGGTGTAGGTCTGGCTGGAGCCGGGGACAAAAGTGGAAGCAGGAACAGGAGTAGCAGTGCTGATGGAGGCTGCCGGGATGCTGAATGTGACTTGGTTGCCTTTATAAGACGGGACGCCATCTCTCTTCAGCTTGGCTATGAGGCCTGTGTACTTGGTGTCCTCAAAAAGCCTCCCCACCTTCTTATTCTCCTCCGTCTCGAGCTGCACGTCATGGTCCTCAACGCCGCACTTGCAGTTTCGGCAAATCTTTCTGATAAAGAGAATGACAGAATTTTTATTTTGGGGTGAACACTTGTGGAAACACTTAAACCACACACTACAATTTAAAGGTTTGCGGTAAGTTTGATTATTTTGGAAATAAATCAATACTTTCATTTAAGGATGCATTAAAATGATTAAATGTGACAGTAGAAGACATTTATAATGTTACAAAAAAATTATAATCAAATAAATGCTGTCCTTTTGAACTTTCTATACATCAAAGAATCCTGAAGGAAATTTTCAACATTGATAATAATAAGAAATGTTTCTTGAGCAGCGAATCAGCATATTAGAATGATTTCTGAAGGATCATGTGACACTGAAGACTGGAGTAATAATGCTGAAACTACAGCTTCACAGTCACAGGAATAAATAATTGAAAATATTTTATAAATAGAAAACATAAGCATAAGAGACTGACCCCAAACAATGATTGATAGAGAATGAGAATAGCATAATATTACAGTAGGACGAGGTGTCTCTCTGAGTTATGTCTGTTTTGTTAAGTTAAGAGTCTGATAACACTAGTTTGGATTGCTGTGCACTTCGAGTCACGGCATGCACAAAGTATTTAGTGATTACTTGGAAAAAGATCAACGTGGGTAACATGCTGAAACCCTTTCGTCATGATTTTTACCGCAACATAAAATAAATAAACGATACTGTGTTGCATTCAATGAGACCTGTGAACATTTTGAGAAAAGACTTTGGTTTCTGTAGAGCAGAATAAAGTGCACTGTTTATCTGAGAGTTGACTTAAGGTTTATATGGGACATGTCATGAACAATTTGAATGGAAAATGAATGCATTCTGGTCACTTTGTTGCGTCAAACCACTGTAATTAGCTAGGTTTTTCCATCCACTAGTTTTTAATGTGAATTTCAGCATATTGCATTAAAAAAAAAATAATAATGGATGGAAATACCAAGATGTGCATAAATATTTATGTGCTCAATTGAGGCGGAATCATTTTCTATTCAATAAGAAACCATGCGCATAATTACGATGGAAGCAAATAAATCCCTCAAAGCGCAACAAAAAACTCCAAAAAAGTGATGATTTTGTTCTCTTGAACACACGGGATGGAAATGGTGCTTTATTTCGCAAAAATTTTATGCAATATTCCAATTGTGCGCATAAGTTACATTCGCAACTTTGTATGGAAACCTAGCTATTGTGAACGCAGGGTCAGCGAGAGGGTAATAATCAGGAAAACTAAATAATGACTTTTTGGTGCAAGGAACCCTGACATTATAAGGGAAGAAAATAAAATACTGCAAAAGTAGAACATGGTCCCTTTTAAGGACACTTTGAGCTGTTTAACATATCAAAAAGAGCCAAGCAGAAAGAATGATGCTCTTTGGAAATGTTACAACATAAATCGTAGCCACAAATCCAAAGAGGCTTTATCTTCACCCAAAAAAGAAATGCTTCAGCGTGTCAGCGATCCAAAGCATCAAAGCACAGATGTTTTTACCCAAAGCGTTTTACAAACGAAAGACTTTGAATTAAAGATGAGAAACAGGAAGTGGGCCAACGCCTGCCTGAGTCACTTTACTCCCACTCAGATGTCACTAATTCTGTTCAGCCACTGGATGGCTAGTCTCCCATCTCTACTGCATAGAAACAAACACAAAGATGAAGTCTCTGGCTCTGCATCCAATGACCTCAACATTGACGTCTTTTCATTCAAAGAATTCCTGAAGCCCCAGGAGGGCGCTCGGGAATGGCATGAGGCGCCGCTGTAGCGATAGAGCTTTGGCACGGGCATCTTGGCACCTGTGAGTCTCGCTTCAGAAAAACTGGTCGAGTGCAGCTAATGGCCAGAGCTCTCTCAGCATGACACTTTTCTTGTCATATTTGTCAGATAGATATGGTACTGCATGTTGCCGTGTTTTTCAAGATGATGATGGATAAAAACAGAGAGGTCAAACCAATGATGGCCCAAACATGATTACACAGTTTTTCACAGTAAAAACCACATGCATGAACAATATCACTACACAAACACATAGGAAGGAAGGAAGCAACTACAAACCGCCAGAAGTGAAGATCAAAGCCTTCACACTTGTCCTTGCATTTCAGACAGGCAGCTCCAGCTCCAATCTCGTGGCCCAGGGTTATCTGCCAAAACGATGCATAAAGACACATCGGAGAAATCAACACGTATCAAACACATGTGTTGATCAAATCATCTGAAGTTTAAAAAGCATTTGCATAGTTTATGGTATTTTAATTAACCATCTGGCACTTTTCACAAATTTGGTATGAAACTCTTATTACGTTTTTTTAATTTTTTTTTTAAACAAATTACCAGTGAAAGGATGTACGGAACCATCATAAAATGTTATTTATCAACCTCAGGAGATCAATAGGAATTAAAAATTGTATTCAGCAAGGACGCATTAAAGCGCATCATAAAGATACTTATGTTACAAAAGATGTTCATTTTAAATAAATACTGTCCTTTTGAACTTTCTATACATCAAAGAATCCTGAAAGAAATTTTCAACATTAATAATAATAATAATAAGAAATGTTTCTTGAGCAGCAAATCAGCATATTAGAATCATTTCTGAAGGATCATGTGACACTGAAGACTGGAGTGATGACAGCTCAAAAAAAGAGTTATATCAAATTGTAATAATATTTAACAATATTAGTGTATTTTTACTGTATATATAATGCATAGTTTACCAACAATAATAAAAAGCGTAGATAAATAAACAATGCCAAAACAGGTTCGCAAATTTAGCATATATTAAGATGTCACTCGGGTTAGCAAAATTTTGGGACCAAATTATTATTCACTATTATTTCTTTATTCTCTAACATAGTCCCAACCCAAAGTTCATAAAAATAAAACATTTGTGTTTCCAATTATTCATAAAAAAGAAAAGACCAACATGTAACATGTTCATGGAAGGTTCTCTCACACTTCATGTATGCTTTACTTGCTTGATTGTTTCTCATAAGACAAGCGGACAAGATTCAAGGAGGCCGATGTCATAAAAAGTGTTTTTTCTCTTTTGATACATGATCTAGTGCTTCTAAAACTTCATAGAACTTACTATTTAGGACAAAATAAAAGACTTTACAAAAAACACTTCAGTATGAAGCAGGACATAATTTACATAGGCTAATTAAAGGAAAGAAAACAATCTGACACCAGTCTACTTCACTAGATATTCTAATATTTAGATTATAAAGTTCATTCCTGTCTCAGCATTTCTTCCTGAGCTGGAAGACCGCCTTATAAGGTCAAGTATGGAGAATGCCTGGAGGGATTTTTTTCTGCCTAAAATACGGAGAGATCCCTCCAGATCTGAGGAGTTACTGTTGAATGGCAAAACTATGAGGCCCACTGTGGCATAAACCTGTAACTACTGTTATTTATACTGTACCAACACTAGTGCAAGTCTCAATTATTGCTTTTAAAAACATGACAATTTTGCAGTTCTCGCAAACATTTAGCAAGCGAAAAATATAGCATCTGTTGAAGATGCTTTAAAAATTACAAATGTAAATGTTTTTTAATCGTTTCTTTGATAGACTCTTGAACTCTTAGTGTTGCAACTGTAAAAATGTGGAAATGTTATATACTTGAGAAACTGTCCGTTTCACGCAAAAATTACAATTCTCTGAAGACTGTTGGCCACTTTTCCATGTGATGAAAATGAACGAGGACTGCAACTTTCAAGCTTCAAAATACATGCAAAGGTGCCATAAAAGTATCATTAAAGTAGTCTTCTTTATAATAATGTTTTTATTCTATCTCCAGTGAGATGTTAACTGTGTTGACTGGATCATTGAATCAAGTTGAACTCAAGAACTAGACCAGTCTGATTTGAACAAAAAAATTTAGTCTGTTCAGCACATAAAGTGCACAATGCATATTAACTATTTTTATGTTGAATTTGTGTTCTTTTTGAGGCTTGACATCTTCGGTCATCATTCATTGTCTTCGAAAAAGTGTTTCACAGAAGAAAGAAAGAAAAAAGTTACAGCTTTGGAAAGACATGTGGGTGAGTAAGTAACAGTAGTATTATAATTCTGGGTTGAGCTGAAGTGCAGAAGTGGAACATCATATCTTTACATCATCATCTTGCAAAAACACACTTCTTTCTTTACTGTACTTGCATGTCACAACATATTGCAACTTGGCTTGTGGTTCAATAACTGTAATGTGCGAAGAAAGTTTCTGCAGTAACACACCTATAAGAAAAGTGAATGTATCTGCAGAATGATATATAATAATCATAACATCTTCCAGCTTGTTTACAATATGAAAAAATTTAAATCTATTGGCTCCATCAAATCCAAATCATTTTTTTCTATCATATAAAGAGGGAGCAGAATCCTCCTCCTATGTTTTAACTTCCTATTAATGACCACTTCCCATTTCTTAGTAAATGTAACCAAGCTTTTTAACCATTTGCTCGTAACCAACAGTCGTTATGCCAAATTTCGCCATGTATAACAATGGCAGTGGCTTTACCTTTAAGGGCGTTGCCGAATGTTTCAGCAACTAACCCTTTGAACCATGACCAGTTTAATAAGCGTACCTTTTTAACTTCTTTCTCGATCTCCATTCTTGTTGAGCTTGTTTAGATTTGATAAACAGCGTTGAATCTATTCCCACCGGCAACTTTCCCTGAAGGATCACTTTTGTTGAACGGGACAGTCTCCAACCTCAGCCCCTTTCTGAGAGACTTCCGCTCATTGTCAATGTGCGCTGTTCAACCAATAGAAGCAGAGATGTCCATGAGAACTACCAATCAGAGCCAAGCATGACATGTCAAAGTTACAAATCGAAACAATCGCGGATAGATTCGGAGGCTATATGAATAGTAAAATAGCCTACAACATTTCACTGTTATGCTGTGAATGTGAGACGTCAATTACATTGCTTAATTTTTAAATATAGTTATACAATTATTTATTTTAGATATTAATTATTAATTATTATAGGCTAAATAAAATGTAATTGTTTAAAATAAAATACTTTTGTCTTTTATATAATGAATCTAGATAGATAGATAATGTAAAAAACGTTATGATGTAAAACGAATAAGAAATATTTAAGCTGATATGTAGGCTGTACATACAGTGCGATGTATACTGAACAAAATTATAAATGCAACACTTTTGTTTTTGCCCCTATTTTTCATGAGCTGAACTCATTTTTTTCTGTACACAAAAGTCCTATTTCTCTCAAATATTGTTCACAAATCTGTCTAAATATGTGTTATTGAGCACTTATCCTTTGCCGAGATAATCCATCCACCTCACAGGTGTGGCATATCAAGATGCTGATTAGACAGCATGATTATTGCGAAGGTGTGCCTTAGGCTGGCCACAATTAAAGGCCACTCTAAAACGTGCAGTTTTATCACACAGCACAATGCCACAGATGTCGCAAGTTTTAAGGGAGCAATTGGCATGCTGACTGCAGGAATGTCCGCCTGAGCTGTTGCCCCGTGAATTGAATGTTCATTTCTCTACCATAAGCCGTCTCCAAAGGCGTTTCAGAGAATCTGGCAGTACATTCAACTGGCCTCACAACTGCAGACCACGTGTAACCACACCAGCCCAGGACCTCCACATCCAGCATCTTCACCTCCAAGATCATCTGAGACCAGCCACCTGGACAGCTGCTGCAACAATAGGTTTGCATAACCAAAGAATTTCTGCACAAACTGTCAGAAACCGTCTCAGGGAAGCTCATCTGCATGCAAAAGTCTTAGGCCACATTTACACATAGCCCGGTATTTAGAGAAACGAATATTTCCCCCCACCCCTCCGTTTTCAATAATAACATCGTGCACACAACATCGTTTTCAAAAAAGTTGTAATTTCAGAATCAGAATCAGAATCAGAAAGAGCTTTATTGCCAAGTGTGCTTGCACACACAAGGAATTTGTTTTGGTACTGAGGCTTCCAGTGGACATATACAAATACAAATACAAGAAGAAAGCATAATACTACAAATTATAAGAATAAAAAATAAAAAATATAAATATATGAGACTAAAAGTATCACAGTTGGGTTTAGTCAGAATAGACATTTTCAGATTTACAGATTATGAACATATTTACAGTGTTTTGAATATTATAAATAAATTAATTTACATATAAGTATCACCTGAGTTGTAGGATATTGCACTAAACAGTGGGAGTATTGCACTTAAAGGCATATGCCTTGGGAGGTGTGTTAACTGTTCAGAAGGGAAATGGCCTGTGGGAAGATTTACATCAACCTGCATAAATACGCCGTCGAGCGCCATCACAATTATGCCAAACTGGTCGCTCACATGACGTTAAGCATTTTCTGGCGCATAATGTGACGTTTGAGAACCCAAAACCCCGTTTCTCCAAGTTGACACTGCAACACATAACCGCATTATCAGAAATCCCTACTTTGGCCGGAGTTTTTAGAAATAATAGTTTTCTGTGATAAAAAAGGGGTTTTCGTGTAAATGAGAGGCCAAATCGCAGGGAAATATCTGCGTCTTCCCTTCGTGTAAACAGGGCATTAGATCTTTGAGGTCAGCTCATGAGAAATGGGGGCAAAAACAAAAGTGTTCATAATTTTGTTCAGTGTACATATGTACAGTCATGTGAAAAAGAAAGGACACCCTATTGAATTATTTGGCTTTATGTATGACATGATAAAAAAATCATCGACGCCATATGACAAAACGGCGAAATACTACGCACATGGCACCCTTTATCGTCAATATAACACGCACTGTGATGGGTAGGTTTAGGTGTGGGGTAGGGTCTGCGTCTCATATTCACGCTAAAGGATGCCAGTCAACTTTATGACGCCTTGGGTTCACGTGTTATATTCACGCTAAAGGGTGCCATGTGCGTAGTATTTCGCCGTTTTGTCATATGGCGTCACATATGCCGCCAAAGGATGAGAATGCGCTGCTGGTCCTTAAGCAGGTCTCCTCACCTCAGATGAACAACAACAGATAACACATTGCACCTTGCATTAGTATTATTATCAAAAAATAGGTAAAAATGGAAAAGCCATGGTTGGCAAATTAACAACCTTACTGCTTCCATAGGAATAAACAGGGGTAATAAATGATAATCAAAAATGTCTTTGATTAATTGATCATCAGCAAGTGTGATCACCTCTGTAAAAGCAGAAGTTTTGGCAGGTTGCTGGTCTGAAACATTTAGGTGTGCGTGTTAACACAACGCCAAGGAGGAAAGACATCAGCAATGATCTCAGAGAAGCAATTGTTGCTGCCATCAATCTGGGAAGGGTTATGGCAATTTCCAAACTATTTGAAGTAGGCTACATTATTCTACATTAAGGTAGATTATTCACAAGTGGAAAACATTCGAGACTACCCAGGAGTGGACACCCCAGCAAATTCACCCCAAGGTCAGACCGTGCAATGCGCAGAGAAATTGCAAAAAACCCAATAGCTACATCTCAGACTCTACAGGCCTCAGCTAACATGTTAAATGTTAAAGTTCATGACAGTACAATTAGAAAGACTAAACAAGTATGGCTTGTTTGAAAGGGTTGGTCTCTTCTCTAAAAAAGAACATGGCAGCTTGGCTTAGGTTTGCAAAGTTTCGTCTGAAAAAACATCTCATTCTTCTGGAGTAATGTCCTTTGGACAGATAAGACCAAAGTGGAGATGTTTGACCATAATGCCCAGCGCCACATTTGGCAAAAACCAAACGCAGCATATCTGCACAAACCCCTCATACCAACTATCAACCACAGTGGTGGAGGGGTGATTGATTTGGGCTTGTTTTGCAGCCACAGGACTTGGGCACCTTGCAGTCATTTGAGTCGAACAAGAACTCCCTGTATATGATTTTAAATCCTAAATTTTGCTTTTCTGGCTCTCTTTTACGGGTTAATTAAAAATTTGCGTGGACTTGTCTTCATTAAGCCTGCTTGAATTCCTTGCTTTCATTATTTTGGACATGAAGCAAGGATGGCCACTGCTTCATTGTCATGATTAACTATACTGTCACTATTGATAATGTCATTGCTGTCTGAATATAATCAGAAACTGACTGTTTCGTGTCTTATCTTGGGTGTAATTATTACTCACTCAATACACAGTCCTTCCTTTAATCAGCTCTTTTTCATCGACCAGATTAAACGTGTCTTTGCAGACAGATCTTCAACCAAAAAGCTGCCGCCACTACAAATCCTCACATAGACAAAATCTATTTCTTTAAGCAAACCGAAGTGAATAGTGTATTTAAATTCTGCAACCAATCATGTTTTTCCATGAGAAGTCTGTGTATTGACTCACACCATAATCCCTAAAAATAAAGATTGAAACCGCTACATTGTTCTCTCTCATTCATCAGTCACCAGTTTTACACAAAGTTGTGAGAACCAAAGCAGCAGGCCTGTCTGAGCTGTCATAAGGTCAAAACTATCCTTGGTAGAAGTGTTTCCTGCTCAAGCTTAATCTTTTTAATGGTTTTCTATAACCATTCTAGACCTGCTTATTCCATTTTATGAGGTAAGAAGAAATGGGTTGTAATTAATTGTGACTAACTGTACCACTGCTATCTGTGTCTACAGTAGTAATATTATGATGGTTTGAGTTTGTTTACATGTGAGTGTATGTGACGTATTTAACATTTAGGTGTGCCTCTCCTGTCAGGATATGAATTATTATTGTGCAGATAAGAAAACTCAGGAAGTAAATGATTACCATGGATTGGTTATCATGACCTGCTTAGTAATATCTGATAAGTTTTGGTATAAATGCAATTGTTCTGACCATCTGCTCTATTTAAACATAGAGTTTTTTCAAATAAAATTCTGCATTTTTAAAGGGTAAAATGGTAGATTATATATATATATATATATATATATATATATATATATATATATATATATATATATATATATATTGCATACACACACAGTTGTAATCAATATATATATATATATATATATATATACATACATACATACATACATATACATACATACATATATATACATATATGTATATATATGTATATATGTGTGTATATATATATATACATATATATATATATATATATATATATATGTGTGTGTATATGTATATGTATATATAGTATAATTAGTATAGATGTCATTGCCAGATTCCCTTTCATCTGCTTCATTCAAATATAACCAGTTTCCACAATAATATTCTATATTAATATATTATTCAAATGACCTATAATGCTTTCTTTGCTGATATATAATATAATATAATATAATATAATATAATATAATATAATATATATACATTGTATTAATTTATTATTATATATTTGCCCCAAAGGACCCATGACTCGTTGATTTGGTCTTTTTTTTACTATCTCTCTGATTTCAGGCAATACCACCTGAGGCATATTTATTACATTTACTAGTCAACTGAGGCATATTGATTACATTTATGTTAACAAACTTATGTTGTTATAAGTAACATTCAGAAATAGCCTAACAGCTGCATTCCTCTCACTCCAGCATTAGTATTGTACAATATTGTGGGAACTACAGCAGCAGGCTTCCCTTCCCATTACCACCTCAAAATTACAAGGTCCCAGCCATTGAGGCAGTACATAAAAGATGCCTCTAGCTAGTTCTAATCTATAGAAGAATATGGATAGCAATATTCAAATTTAAATGTTATATGCAAAATTGCATTTATTTAAATTAAAATGTATTACAGAAATTGTTAGACATGTTTAACATGTTCAAGCATCCGTCAGTGATAGAACCAGTACGCTATCAGAACCATTATGTTTAGAACGTCTCGCAGAAAACATGCCTTGCGCTCTCGTACACCTTATCGTGAGCCTGTGTCTGTCGAATGAAGATGCATGCATTCTCTGTAAAGCTGCTTTGAAACGATATGTATTATGAAAAGCACTATAAAAATAAATATGAAGTGAAATATACCAAAGGATTCTAGAGTTAACTGTGAGGTTATCTGTCCAACAGCTAAAGCTTGGCCCAAATTGGGTCATGCAACAGGACAATGATCCCAAGCACATCAGCAAATCTACAGAATGCCTAAAAAGAGAAGAGAATGAAGGTGTTGCACTGGCCAAGTCAAAGACCGCAAACCGATTGAAATGCTGTGGCCGGAACTCAAGAGAGCAGTGCAAAAACAGATGCCCACAAACCTCAATGAAATTAAGCAATGTTGTAAAGAGAGCAGACCAAAATTCCTCCACAACAATGCGAGAGACTGATACTGTCATACAGAAAACGCTTCCTTCAACTTATTGCTGCTAAAAGTGGCTCTACAAGCAATTGAATCATAGGGTGTACTTACCCAGAACGCAACATAGTGTCGGCCCAGATCCGTCCCACATCTGGGTCGTGTGGAATCCATGTGTACCAGATGTGGGCTGGATCTGGGGTGACCCCATGTTGCTGCTTGGGTAGTTTGTCACCCATGGCTTTTCCATTTTGGCTTTATTTTTGTTAAATAAATAATGACACCGTGTAAAAATATGTAATTTGTTGCTGTTTATCTGAGGTTGTATTTACCTTATTTTAAGACCTGCTAATGACCAAATGATCTGTTCAAGTGCTGAAACTGGGTATTTTCTTGGCACACTTTGGGCCTCTTAGTACCAATTGAGCATGGTTTAAACGTCACAGCCTACCTGAGTATTGTTGCTGACCATGTCCATCCCTCTATAACCACAGTGTACCATCTTCTGATGAATACTTCATGCAAACGCACGTCACAAAGCTCAAATCATCTCAAACTGGTTTCTTGAACATGGACACTGAGTTCACTAAACTGAAATGACCTCCACACTCACCAGAGCTCAATCTAAATGTCAGTAACCAAACAGTTGATTGGCTTGAAGATTTACTTTCATGGTTTTTTTTTTCATACTGTGGAAGTCAGTGGGGCACATCAACTGTTTGGAAACTATCTTCTTTTGTGTTCAGCAGAAGAAAAAAATTCATACAATTTCAGAACAACTTGAGAGTGAGGAAATTATAAAAATAATAATAATTCATTACATTTATATAGTGCTTTTCTCTGCACTTTTTACATAGAAGGGGGAATCTCCTAAAGCACCACCAATGTGCAGCCTCCCTGGATGATGCGATGGCAGCCATATTGCGCCAGAACGCCCACCACACACCAGCTTACTGGTGGAGAGGAGACAGTGATGAAGCCAATCAGTAGATATATGGGGATGATTAGGAGGCCATGATGGCCAGTGGGATGACCGAGGCCACTGGGCAAATTTGGCCAGGAGGCTGGGATTACACCCCTCTTTCGAAAGACATCCTGGGATTTTTAATGACCACAGAGAGTCAGGACCTCAGTTTAACGTCTCATCCGAAGGACGGTGCTCTTTGACAGTATAGTGTCCCGGTCACTATACTGGGGCGTTGGCCCACACAGACCACAGGGTGAGCGCCCCCTACTGGCCTTACTAACACCACTTCCAGCAGAAACCTAGTTTTTCCAGAAGGTCTCCCATCCAGGTACTGCCCAGGCTCAACCCTGCTTAGCTTCAGTGGGCAACCAGTCTTGGGCTACCGGGTGATATGGCTGCGGTAAATGATGACAGAATTTAAATTTTTGTGTGAACCATCCCTTTAAGAGTCTCAAGAGGAAGCTGTGGCTGAGTGTTAAGGAGGAGGGTCAACATGGTCAAAGGTACAGTGACAGAATATAAAGTGTGATTTTTGAATGTTGATAGCTCTATTTCATGTAAAAAGATGAACAGATTGCTATTTTTAGGTGCTCTTTTTGTGGCTGTTTTTGCCAAAAAGACTTTCGAGAGGTGAGTTACTTTGCGGCTTAAATGGATTTTTTCCAAACCTTTTATAATTTACTCAATTATAACATTCCAAACTGTATGATCGTTCTTCTGTAGAATACAAAATAAGTTGTTTTAAAAAAGTTCAGTGTTTTTATATATTTTCATATCTTCCAAATATATTTAAAATAATGCCACATTTCATGTCTAAAAACATAATTAAATATATGGTGTTGATGATGTCAGAGACCAGGTTATTCGGATCAACGCAAAAGATGAGGCACAAATCTCTCTCCTGAAGGAACTTTCTGAACAGGGGCATCTTGGGGTGAGTCTCACATCAAGACCAGAGATTTACATGTTTTATGTTTCTCATTTCAACTTGGTATTTAAACTAGGAAACTGAACCTCAGATTTCCTTGTTTTCTTCTGTGTTCAGCTGGACTTCTGGATGGAGCCCGTTCATGAGTCCCTGCCTGTGGATGTTCATGTCCCCTTTCACAGCCTCCAAGCTGTCAGGGCGTTCCTGACATACAATCAGATCCAGTATCAAGTCATGATTATAGATGTCCAGGTGGGAATCTTACTGGAAAAAAACCCCAACTAATGTTACTTATTTTACTTTACTAATTCATTACGAATTAAACTTTTTGATTATGTTTGTAATATCTTTTAGACGATAAACAATAATACAAGAGGTTCCCAAATTATTTTTTTGACCAAAACTTAAAATATAGGCCTATAAAGTACCAGGCCTGTGATATTATAAGTTTATATTTGAATACTTTAACAACAACACATTCACATGTTCTCTTATGTTTGCAAATGGTCACATGACATGCAGGTAAACAAATATTTTATCTTAAAGTTTGATTGTTTTTATTAAAACATTTAATAATTTATTCCTTCTCAAACCCCAAATTGGGAAACCCTGGGTTACTCCACAATAAATCGTTTGTCATATTTATTTATTTTTTCTTGTTGACACCATTCTTCTTGCACCATAAGGATTTGTTGGATGATGAAAAGCGAGAGATGGTGAAATATAATGCCTTTCCAAGAAGTACAGATGACTTTGTCTACTCCACCTACCATGACCTGAAATCTGTGAGTGTGTTTCAATGCGTTTCTTATGTTTTTCAGACTTTCATTACCTGTTGTTTCTTTTAAACAATTTTACACACAAAAATCTACAATCATTTGATCTGCACCATGCTGTTTTCAGATTTACTCTTTCATGGACATGCTTGTGGCAGAAAACAGTAATCTGGTCAGCAAAATTGTGATTGGTAAGAGCTATGAGAGCCGCCCCTTGAACGTCCTGAAGGTAGGCCATGATTAATAATTACATATGGGCAGTGTTGTGTGTAATGCATTACTAAGCAATTAATTACGTAAGGAATAATTGATGACGGGCCGTTGAATTATTAGAAAAATTATGCACACCCGAGGTGCAGTGTGGCCACGACGCATTATTTTTCGAGTGTGCATTATTGTTAAATAATTCAAAGGCCCGGAGTCAATTATTCCACTTATTCTACTATTACCACACCTCAAAACATTGTTCAGATGATGTATTTCAAGATGTTTGTCAGAGAGAGAGAGAGAGAGATATTATAAATTACCTGACTATGTGTGTCTCTCAACATTGTTTGGCAGCAGCGTCTCTGCTAATAGCGAACCTGTATACATTTATCTGTTCTAAGCTTTTAAGTTGTTTTTAAGTAAAATTGATTTTAATAATAAAATCATCAGAGCAGTGCTGACATGTTTCTGTGTGAGTGTGTGTGTACTGTATGTGTGTGCATTTGAGTGGGTGAGAGAGTGGTAGAAAGAGAGTATAGGCTATGTGTGCTTTTCCATGATAAATATATAATGCATAATAAAACTTAATTTTCTGAAAAAAACAACAACCTGGAAATCATTTGTCGTTTTAATCCTATTGTTTCCTATATTTATTTGCTTGGTCAGTGTCGTTGCGGGGTTTTTTTCTTATGCTGTTGTAGACTGTATTTAAGGACCTTTGAAATAACTGAAATCATTTGGTAAAGTGATATGGAACTGTAATGCGGTCAAGACTTGCCTGGAACTACTTTAGCCGTATGTTTCCCTGAAAGTAGGCATGTTTGAGATGAGCAAAATCTGCGCAGAACCGATCACCGGTGATCAGCGCGTAATGCATGCCGGTTAGAAATGTGTCCGAGTGCGGACTGCCCTTACTGTCTATGGGACTGCCTTGCTCTGATGTCATGCTGACGTGTGTCAAAAAGCTCTCGCGAGCGCAAGGCGCACGTGTCGGATTCTGCAGTCGCGCGCAGTTGCTCTCCACCGACTGCGCTGATCAAAAGCATGATGGGAAACGACTCGCTGACGACACAGCTTAATGTTGATTGGTTAAACAACCGTGATGTACTGTTCTCTTTTAAAATGTTTGATTTTAAAACTCGGATATCATGTTTTATGTGTATATGTTATGTGTGAATATTCCCAAACTCTCTGACAGTGCGATCTCTATGGGTTATGCAATGTCATTTTATTATAAAAACAAAAAAACACATAGCCGATGTCTGTATTTAAGAAAAAATTATTGATAAACACTTATTTGGAATGGAATTAAATAATAAGTACTTTGGGTGTCTTGTTCATTATATTTATTTTCATATAAAAGCAACAGAACTTAAATTACATCCAGTTTATTGGCAACACTGTGCACGAGCGTGAATCCCGCGATATCCATGCAGTTATCTCACTGCGGTCAAGCCAGCCGCGGTTTGAAAATACACGGTCAAGCCAGCCGCCAAAAAAAAAGGTGTGTGCGCCTATTACTATGAATACGGTAATTTCAGTAACAGACGCGAGAGGGAACGTGCTCGCTCGCTCTCTCTCTCTCTCTTTTTCTTTCTTTCTATTTCTTCCTTCTTTCTTTCTTTCTATATCGTTTTCTCTATTTCTTTCTCTTAATTTTTTCTTTCTTTCTACCTTTTCTCTATTTCTTCTTTCTTTCTCTCTTTCTTCCTTTTTTCTTTCTTTCTATCTTTTTCTCTCTTTCTTCCTTTTTTTCTATCTTTTTCTCTCTTTCTTTCTTTCTTTCTTCCCTTTTCTTTCTTTCTATCTTTTTTTCTCTCTCTTTCTTTATCTCTTTCTTCCTTTTTTCTTTCTATCTTTTTCTCTCTCTCTTTCTTTCTCTCTTTCTTCCTTTTTTCTTTCTATCTTTTACTCTCTTTCTTTCTTTCTCTCTCTCTTTCTTCCTTTTTTCTTTCTATCTTTTTCTTTCTTTCTTCCTATCTTTCTTTCTCTCTTTCTTCATTTTCTCTCTTTCTTTCTTTCTCTCTTTCTTCCTTTTTTATTTTTCTTTCTTCCTTTTCTTTCTTTCTATCTTTTTCTCTCTTTCTTCTTTCTTTCTTTCTCTTTCTTTCTTTCTTTCTTTCTTTCGTGTTAGTTGCACATATTTGTGAGAGACAATGTAACAAGATGCTTTCTTTTTTCTCTCTTTTTATAGTTCACATCTCAAGAAATAGTTTTATGTAAATGTTTACAGCACAAGAAGACAAAATAAAGTATTCACTCTTTCTAAATACATTTACTGCATATGGTTTACTGTTCTCTTGTATTCAATGTGCCATACAGTATACAAACTCCATGCGAAACACAATGGACATTTTCGACTTCAGAGGCCCTTAAAGACCTCATTTCTAATAAGTAGAAAAAAATAACAGTCAGGTTTAATACAGGACATCCCATACAGTACACACACCTCATATCAAACCATTTTACTGTAGCATTTTGGAGATATGTCACTTTAATTGACTTCAGAGGTGTATAAATACCTCATTTCTAATAAGTAGAAAAAAATAACGGTCAGGTTTAATACAGGACGTCCTATACAGTACACACACCTCATATCAAACCATTTTACTGTAGCATTTTGGAGATATGCCACTTTAATTGACTTCAAAGGTGTATAAAGACCTCATTTCTAATAAGTAGAAAAAAATAACGGTCAGGTTTAATACAGGACGTCCCATACAGTACACACACCTCATATCAATCCATTTTACTTTAGCATTTTGGAGATATGCCACTTTAATTGACTTCAGAGGTGTATAAAGACCTCACTTCTAATAAGTAGAAAAAAATAACGGTCAGGTTTAATACAGGACGTCCCATACAGTACACACACCTCATATCAAACCATTTTACTGTAGCATTTTGGAGATATGCCACTTTAATTGACTTCAAAGGTGTATAAAGACCTCATTTCTAATAAGTAGAAAAAAATAACGGTCAGGTTTAATACAGGACGTCCCATACAGTACACACACCTCATGTCAAACCCTTTTACTGTAGCATTTTGGAGATGTCACTTTAATTGACTTCAGAGGTGTATAAAGACCTCATTTCTAATAAGTAGAAAAAAATAACGGTCAGGTTTAATACAGGACGTCCCATACAGTACACACACCTCATATCTAACCATTTTACTGCAGTGTTTTGGAGATATGTCACTTTAATTGAATTCAGAGGTGTATAAATACCACTTTTCTAATAAGTAGAAAAAAATAACAGTAAGGTTTAATACGGGACGTCCCATACAGTACACACACCTCATATCAAACCATTTTACTGTAGCATTTTGGAGATATGCCACTTTAATTGACTTCAGAGGTGTATAAAGACCTAATTTCTAATAAGTAGAAAAAAATAACAGTAAGGTTTAATACAGGACGTCCCATACAGTACACACACCTCATATCAAACCATTTTCCTGTAGCATTTTGGAGATATGCCACTTTAATTGACTTCAGAGGTGTATAAAGACCTAATTTCTAATAAGTAGAAAAAAATAACGGTCAGGTTTAATACAGGACGTCCCATACAGAACACACACCTCATATCAATCCATTTTACTGTAGCATTTTGGAGATATGCCACTTTAATTGACTTCAGAGGTGTATAAATACCACATTTCTAATAAGTAGAAAAAAACAACAGTCAGGTTTAATACAGGACGTCCCATACAGTTTACACACCTCATATTAATCCATTTTACTGTAGCATTTTGGAGATATGCCACTTTAATTGACTTCAGAGGTGTATAAATACCACATTTCTAATAAGTAGAAAAAAATAACGGTCAGGTTTAATACAGGACGTCCCATACAGTACACACACCTTATATCTAACCATCTTACTGCAGCATTTTGGAGATATATTAAACACCTATAAAAACCTCATCACTAATAAGTAGAAAAAAACAATGGTCAGTTTCTATACCGGACGTCCCATACAGTGTGCACACCTCATATCTAACCATTTTACTGCAGTGTTTTGGAGATATGTCACTTTAATTGAATTCAGAGGTGTATAAATACCACATTTCTAATAAGTAGAAAAAAATAACAGTAAGGTTTAATACGGGACGTCCCATACAGTACACACACCTCATATCAAACCATTTTACTGTAGCATTTTGGAGATATGCCACTTTAATTGACTTCAGAGGTGTATAAATACCACATTTCTAATAAGTAGAAAAAAATAACGGTCAGGTTTAATACAAGACGTCCCATACAGTACACACACCTCATATCAATCCATTTTACTGTAGCATTTTGGAGATATGCCACTTTAATTGAATTCAGAGGTGTATAAATGCCACATTTCTAATAAGTAGAAAAAAATAACGGTCAGGTTTAATACAGGACGTCCCATACAGTACACACACCTCATATTAATCCATTTTACTGTAGCATTTTGGAGATATGCCACTTTAATTGACTTCAGAGGTGTATAAATACCACATTTCTAATAAGTAGAAAAAAATAACGGTCAGTTTCTATACGGGACGTCCCATACAGTACACACACCTCATATCAAACCATTTTACTGTAGCATTTCGGAGATATGTCACTTTAATTGACTTCAGAGGTGTATAAATACCCCATTTCTAATAAGTAGAAAAAAATAACGGTCAGGTTTAATACAGGACGTCCCATACAGTACACACACCTTATATCTAACCATCTTACTGCAGCATTTTGGAGATATATTAAACACCTATAAAAACCTCATCACTAATAAGTAGAAAAAAACAATGGTCAGTTTCTATACGGGACGTCCCATACAGTGTGCACACCTCATATCTAACCATTTTACTGCAGTGTTTTGGAGATATGTCACTTTAATTGACTTCAGAGGTGTATAAAGACCTCATTTCTAATAAGTAGAAAAAAATAACGGTCAGGTTTAATACAGGACGTCCCATACAGTACACACACCTCATATCAAACCATTTTACTGTAGCATTTTGGAGATATGTCACTTTAATTGACTTCAGAGGTGTATAAAAACCTCATTTCTAATAAGTAGAAAAAAATAACAGTCAGGTTTAATACAGGACGTCCCATACAGTACACACACCTCATATCAAACCATTTTACTGTAGCATTTTGGAGATATGCCACTTTAATTGAATTCAGAGGTGTATAAATACCACATTTCTAATAAGTAGAAAAAAATAACGGTCAGTTTCTATACGGGACGTCCCATACAGTACACACACCTCATATCAATCCATTTTACTGTAGCATTTTGGAGATATGTCACTTTAATTGACTTCAGAGGTGCATAAATAACTCATTACTAATAAATAGAAAAAAACAATGGTCAGTTTCTATACGGGACGTCCCATACAGTACACACACCTCATATCAATCCATTTTACTGCAGCGTTTTTGAGATTATGTCACTTTATTCATATTTATACACCTATAAAAAACTAATTTCTAATAAGTAGAAAAAAACAATGGTCAGTTTCTATAGGGGACGTCCCATACAGTACACACACCTTATATCTAACCATTTTACTGCAGCATTTTCGAGATATGTCATATTTTTCTACTTCAGAGGCCTATAAAGATCTAATTTATAATAAGTAGAAAAAACTAATGGCCAGTTTATATAGGGGACGTCCCATGCAGTACACACACCTCATATCAAACCATTTTACTGTAGCTTTTTGGAGATATGTCACATTATTCCTATTTATATACCTATAGAGACGTCATTTCTAATAAGCAGAAAAACTAACGGTCAGCATTTTAGGGGACATCCCATAGAGTGTGTACAACTCTTATCAAACCATTTTACTGCAGCGTTTTGGAGATATATGTCACTTTATTCATATTTATACACCTACAAAAAACTAATTTCTAATAAGTAGAAAAAAGCAATGGTCAGTTTCTATAGGGGACGTCCCATACAGTGTGCACACCTCATATCTAACCATTTTACTGCAGCATTTTCGAGATATGTCATATTTTTCTACTTCAGAGGCCTATAAAGATCTAATTTATAATAAGTAGAAAAAACTAATGGTCAGTTTTTATAGGGGACGTCCCATGCAGTACACACACCTCATATCAAACCATTTTACTGTAGCATTTTAAAGATATGTTATATTTTACTACTTCAACGTCCCATACTATATGCATGTCACAGATTGTGTTGTAGAACGCAGATGAACACGATGATGAAGGCAAAGGCGCTACCTCCTGGAAGGCGCGACCTCGCACCAGTAGATGGATAGAGGCGGCTTAGCTGGAGGACAAGGAAGCCGGAGAGAGCCATACAAAACCGTCCAGGGTGTTGCAGATGGTGGTGACAGCCAGGGGATGGCCTTGAACAGGGAAGAGCAGACGGAGACCCAGGCCACAGCCAGGACTGCCTCCCACGGCGGTGGCGCAGGAGGGAAAAGCCATGGAGTGAAGAGTCCCGACACCACCATGGGGACTAACGGAGGTGACGACGGTGATTGAGGTGGAGCACACCGCGTAGCCAGAGAAGCGATGAGGCAGTGAGACACAAAGACCTAGGCGACCGCGACTGGGCCGCAGCGTCGAACCCCTGAGGTGGAAGCAGGGATCCTGAGGTTAGTGGCTGAGCTGGAGCGACCATAGGTGGAGGTGTAAGGGGTGGAGCTAGCCAAAGCCGAAGAGGTGGAGGGCCGCAGGGCAGCGAATGGGCTGCAAGTCCATGGCGAAGGTGGTCAATGTCTAACCCAAGTGGAGCTGACATACCCTGGGAGCCCGGCAAGGCCGAATGGCCGATGGTCCACGCTGGAGTCGAGAGTGGTAAGAGCACAGGTGCCAGAGGGACAGGTAGAGGTGGAGCGGAGGCGGAGCACTCAGAGGCTGGAGGCGGAGCCACAGTCTCAACACTCGCAGGAGGAGATGGCTCCCAGCAGGCACAAGATGTAGCCGTGCCACTGAGAGGAGGCTGAGTTGCACTGCGGGACTGATGGGAGGAAGAGATGACTGGGTGGCAGGAGTGTCTTGGGACTGCAGAGACAGACAGATGGGGAGAGGGAGGTTTGGCGGGACCAGCTGATTCACTCTCGCTGCTTGCGGTGGGCTCATGCAGTTGATCCTCACAGTCTGGGTGGTCTTGGCTGGGAACTGGGTTGTGAGTGGGACTGGCGTTGTTGTCTTCAGTTCCGACTGTGAGTGGCGATCCACAAGACTCCAGCACCCACTCCACAAATTCTGAATTTCTACTTATTTGAAACAAGGTCTTTATACACCCCTGAAGTCAATTAATGTGATGTATCTCCAAAATGCTGCAGTAAAATGGTTAGATATGAGGTGTGCACACTGTATGGGACGTCCTGTATAGAAACTGACCATTGTTTTTTTCTACTTATTAGAAATGTGGCATTTATACACCTCTGAATTCAATTAAAGTGACATATCTCCAAAATGCTACAGTAAAATGTTTTGATATGAGGTGTGTGTACTGTATGGGACGTCCTGTATTAAACCTGACCGTTATTTTTTCTACTTATTAGAAATGAGGTCTTTATACACCTCTGAAGTCAATTAAAGTGGCATATCTCCAAAATGCTACAGTAAAATGGTTTGATATGAGGTGTGTGTACTGTATGGGACGTCCCGTATATAAACTGACAATTCTTTTTTTCTACTTATTAGAAATGAGGTATTTATAGGTGTTTAAATTAGAATAATGGCATATATCTCCAAAATGCTACAGTAAAATGGTTTGATATGAGGTGTGTGTACTGTATGGGACGTCCTGTATTAAACCTGACCGTTATTTTTTTCTACTTATTAGAAATTAGGTATTTATAGGTGTATAAATTAGAATAATGGCATATATCTCCAAAATGCTGCAGTAAAATGGTTAGATATGAGGTGCGTGTACTGTATGGGACGTCCCGTATAAAAACTGACCATTGTTTTTTTCTACTTATTAGAAATTAGGTTTTTATAGGCCTCTGAACTAGTAAAATGTGACATATCTCCAAAACGCTACACTAAAATGGATTAATATGAGGTGTGTGTACTGTTTGGGAGGTCCTGTATTAAACCTGACCGTTATTTTTTTCTACTTATTAGAAATGTGGTATTTATACACCTCTGAAGTCAATTAAAGTGACATATCTCCAAAATGCGACAGTAAAATGGATTGATATGAGGTGTGTGTACTGTATGGGACGTCCTGTATTAAACGTGACCGTAATTTTTTTCTACTTATTAGAAATGAGTTATTTATGCACCTCTGAAGTCAATTAAAGTGGCATATCTCCAAAATGCTACAGTAAAATGGATTGATATGAGGTGTGTGTACTGTATGGGACGTCCTGTATTAAACCTGACCGTTATTTTTTTCTACTTATTAGAAATGTGGCATTTATACACCTCTGAATTCAATTAAAGTGACATATCTCCAAAATGCTACAGTAAAATGGTTTGATATGAGGTGTGTGTACTGTATGGGACGTCCTGTATTAAACCTGACTGTTATTTTTTTCTACTTATTAGAAATGAGGTTTTTATACACCTCTGAAGTCAATTAAAGTGACATATCTCCAAAATGCTACAGTAAAATGGTTTGATATGAGGTGTGTGTACTGTTTGGGACGTCCTGTATTAAACCTGACCGTTATTTTTTTCTACTTATTAGAAATGTGGCATTTATACACCTCTGAAGTCAATTAAAGTGACATATTTCCAAAATGCTACAGTAAAATGGATTGATATGAGGTGTGTGTACTGTATGGGATGTCCTGTATTAAACCTGACCGTTATTTTTTCTACTTATTAGAAATGTGGTATTTATACACCTCTGAATTCAATTAAAGTGACATATCTCCAAAATGCTACAGTAAAATGGATTGATATGAGGTGTGTGTACTGTATGGGATGTCCTGTATTAAACCTGACCGTTATTTTTTCTACTTATTAGAAATGTGGTATTTATACACCTCTGAATTCAATTAAAGTGACATATCTCCAAAATGCTACAGTAAAATGGTTTGATATGAGGTGTGTGTACTGTATGGGACGTCCTGTATTAAACCTGACTGTTATTTTTTCTACTTATTAGAAATTAGGTCTTTATACACCTTTGAAGTCAATTAAAGTGACATATCTCCGAAATGCGACAGTAAAATGGATTGATATGAGGTGTGTGTACTGTATGGGACGTCCTGTATTAAACCTGACCGTTATTTTTTTCTACTTATTAGAAATGTGGTATTTATACACCTCTGAAGTCAATTAAAGTGGCATATCTCCAAAATGCTACAGTAAAATGGTTTGATATGAGGTGTGTGTACTGTATGGGACGTCCTGTATTAAACCTGACTGTTATTTTTTTCTACTTATTAGAAATGAGGTCTTTAAGGGCCTCTGAAGTCGAAAATGTCCATTGTGTTTCGCATGGGGTTTGTATACTGTATGGCACATTGAATACAAGAGAACAGTAAACCATATGCAGTAAATTTATATAGAAAGAGTGAATACTTTATTTTGTCTTCTTGTGCTGTAAACATTTACATAAAACTATTTCTTGAGATGTGAACTATAAAAAGGGAGAAAAAAGAAAGCATCTTGTTACATTGTCTCTTACAAATATGTGCAATTAACATGAAAGAAAGAAAGAAAGAAAGAAAGAGAGAAAGAAGAAAGAGAGAAAAATATAGAAAGAAAGAAAAGGAAGAAAGAGAAAGATAGAAAAAAGAGAGAAAAGGAAGAAAGAGATAAAGAAAGAAGAAAACGATAGAAAGAAAAAAGGAAGAAAGAGAAAGAAAGAAAGAGAGAAAAAAATAGAAAGAAAAAAGTTAGAAAGAGAGAAAGAAAGAAAGAAAGAAAGAAGAAATAGAGAAAAGGTAGAAAGAAAGAAAAAAGGAAGAAAGAGAAAGAAAGTGACAAAAGGATAGAAAGAAAGAAAGAAAAAAGGAAGAAACAGAAAGAAAGAAAGACAGAAGAAGAAGATAGAAAAAGATAGAAAGAAAAAAGGAAGAGAGAGAGAGAGCGAGCGAGCGAGCGCCATAGTGGAGAGAGCACGTTCCCTCTCGCGTCTGTTACTGAAATTACCGTATTCATAGTAATAGGCGCACACACCTTTTTTTGGCGGCTGGCTTGACCGTGTATTTTCAAACCGCGGCTGGCTTGACCGCAGTTTGATCTCGCAGGTGTCAGATCCACTGCGAGAAGCGAGAACTGTCCGGCTTGCCTGCACTTTTTTTACTCCTCCTCTCTCTGCAGCGGCCTACGCTCGACTACATTTCAGGCGAGGCAAGGCGCATCTCAAAGAAGCCTAATATTAGCTTGTTTTCACATGACGTCACGTCACTGCGTTGCCATGGCCATACATACAGATGGAGGGCAGGAAGTGATTTTCTATATTTAGGAATCACTATAACAAACTCAAAATGCCTATGTTTTGCGTCGTTTATGGTTGCTCAAATCGATCGAACCACGAGGAGTTTTTATCGTGTGCCAAAATTTGTTGTTCATAAGGGGGGAAAATACAATAAATTGACAGAAAAACATCGGAAAAATTGCTGTTTGTGCCACGTACCAGTTTTTGAACTTTGTAAAGTCAAAGTATGTCTGTGAGACGAGGTAGTTGCTGATATCTACCGCCTCAATGGCAGGCAAATCTTTCAATTCAGTTGAAAATCGATCCTCTTCATAACGTATGGATCACGTCCAACATATGTTTAGATTTTTTGTTTATATATTTCTCTTGTAATAGCGTCTAAAGTAGTACAGTACGGACTTTCCTCCATCTCGTCCATTGCGTTCTTCACTTCCTGCCCTCCATCTGAATTTTGCGCGTCAACACAGTCACGTGACTGCAAACAACCTATCACACACCTTAGAATGTTCGACAACCAATCAGATTCAAGCATTCAACCGCCCCGTAGTATAATGTAATTTAATTACTTTTCCAATTAAAAAGTAAAATAAAGGATTACTCTTAATTTTTCAGTAATTTAATTACAGTTACTTTGAATGTAATTGCATTAAATACTGTATAGATGAGGGGTCATCAACCTCTTTTTCTCATGAAGCGCCATTTTTAGGTTTCTGAGTTAATCACTGTGCCATCATCTATAAACTCTCAGAAAGGATATATTTCATGGCTACATAAAAATAACTCTTTCTTAGCATGTAGCTGTGATCGCATCGTTAAACTGAAGTTGATTTACAAGCAGATGAACACATAACTAATCTAAAAAGCACATACACACAAATCACGCATACTGATATGATTTATTGAAAGTGAATGAAACTGGAACAGAACAGGAGAATGACGCTATGGGAAAGTGTAATTTAACCATCTGAAAGAACCATCAGTTTCTTACTTCAAAGCACCTTTGTAAACAAAGGGGTTCACAGCTTATACTAAAGCTCTGTTTAGTTAATTGTACGATACTTGCATTGCCTTTTGGCCATTGAAAGAGCGCCTGGATGCAGGCTCAGGAGAAAGTCTTGATGATTCTTTGAGTCGATGGTGTTGAAGTTGCAATCAATTTCTTCTGCTTTAAATGAAGAAATGAATGAACTTGCGATGTTAGTCTGACTCTGTTACTGTTGAGGAAGTTACACATGGCTTAATGTGTTGAGCACACCGGCTCTGGGGCCGGGTGAGGCCCCACACAAACAGCAACCAGGATACGCAAAGAAGAATGAGAGTGAGAAGGACTGTGTGGGTGTTTTTTAACCTCTGAGGGAGGTCATTCCTCAGGGGGGCAGTGAGCCATAGGAACTTAAACCTTTGGTTTACCTTCCTTTGTCTTTAAGTATGGTCTTTTGCATATATAACTG
This sequence comes from Siphateles boraxobius, assembly GCF_051911475.1. Classification (NCBI taxonomy): domain Eukaryota; kingdom Metazoa; phylum Chordata; class Actinopteri; order Cypriniformes; family Leuciscidae; genus Siphateles; species Siphateles boraxobius. Next base: position 9,192,159 of record NW_027509192.1, on the reverse strand, counting down.
GATTAGCAGTTTGTGTCCCTTCATACTCTGAATTAATTTAACAACAATACATTGCATGCTATGAAGAAATGTACACCAATGTGTAGGGCATTACATGAGGATTACTTAGATAGGAAGCATATAGCGGTAGAGTTTACATTAACTAGTGGTTCTATCATAAAGCATGCATAAAACAGTATACAGTACAAAATACACTATATAAGACCGTAATTAATCATACACACAATGTTCTGGAGATATCCATGTTCCTTCATAGAAGGTTTTCTATGAATGGATGGGGAAAAGTCCTTTTTTATTGGGCATCATGTGTGTTTCAAAAGGGACATGAAGAGTTAATTTGTTTACATTCCTTCTGATCGTAAATGGCTTTCATGTCTGGGGGGGTTATAGTTCTCAACTCAACTCAACTCAACTTTTATTTTTAAAGCATTTTCAAAGCCATTAAAATGGACCAAAGTGCTTTCCACAAGTAATAAATATCTACAAAAAACACAGAAACATAAAATTACATTAAGACATGACACCCAGAGAATCAAACCACGAATCACTCACAGTTGCTATACACACACCCAGAGAATCAAGCCATAAAACACTCACAATTCTCAGACCTAATCAAACGCCAAAAGCTTGATGAAATGAATAAGTCTTCAAGTCCTTTCTAAAAATATCCATGCTTGACGAGGATTTTAGAGATAATGGCAACACATTCCAAAGTGCGGGAGCCGCAACAGAGAAGCCGCGATCTCCACTACGCCTCAATCGAGACCGTGGGATGGTTAGAAGCATGTTCCATTTCAGTCGATAACGTCAGACGTAGTCGACGGTCGACTGAATGGGGATCTCGCTGGAGAGCCTATCCTCTTCGAGTACTATTGAACGAGCCAATGTAATTGGCGTGCGTGATTCACATCACACACTCCGCCCCCGCGGCGCGGGTATAAATACGGAAGTGGATGCACGCACTAGTTGCCTTTCGCTTCGGAGCCGATCGTTTGATGTCTCTGAGAGTGCTGTTGTCTACAACGAGCGAGTGTGTCGGTGTTCTTCAGGAAGACTCTCCCAGTGCTGGTGTTCTACAGCGCGAGTGCAGCGGTGATCGCGAGCTTTGAGCTCTCAACTGCTGTTTTAACAGCAACAAATTTCTAAATGTTTGTGTGTGTTGAGGGCTGGTTAGAGGGCGGAAAAGTGAGTGCTTCACTGTTTCAGTTCTATGTTCAGTGTTGCCGCGGTCATTCCCCTGTGTGCTCCGGCACTGGTGACGTTCCTATTTTCTGAAAGAGCAACACGGGTGCGTTTGCGTATTTTTCAAGATGTCATTCCACCCGTGCGTTTCTGAGTGCGGTCGTTCCCTGTCTCTCTCTGATGGTCACAACTGTTGTGTCACGTGTTTGGGCTTACAGCACGCTGAGACAGCTTTTGTGGACAGCTCATGTTTTCACTGTGGGAACATAACTGTCGCAGTGATGAGGGCTAGACTCGCCTTCGTTAAACGCGGAGAGCGAGTCCCCATTACCATGCCCCACCCTGCACGGGTGGTGTGTGGGATGGGTGACCAGAGGATAGTGTTGGATGTCCCGCCCGGTAACCATTCCCTGTGGGCTCCTCACTCCTCCCTTCCACTGCAACCACTGGAGCCTCCTGTGTTGTCTGCTGGTCCATCTGTAATGGGTGGGCCAGCGGTTTCACTCGGGGCTGGAGGACAGGACGTCGATTGCAGCATCGGAGGGTGAGCTGACTTCTAGAGATGATGACTCGGCTGCATTGTCTCCCTCCGGGAGTTCAATGATGCCCGAGCCAGATCCAGAATTATCAGCTATGCTGAAACGGGCCGCCGAGGCTGCCGGGCTCGAGTGGAACCTCCACCGTGTCCCGTTCAGTCTCGGTTGGAATCTGGAGTTTGGTGTCTTGGGGCCCCAGCTCGCCGCCCCAGTGCCTTTCTTTCCCGAAATGCATGGAGAGCTTATCAGGTGGTGAACAGCATCTTTCTCTGCCAGAAACTGCCTGAATAGCTTTTCCCCCTCATTACCCTTGATGGAGGAACAGTGAAGGGTTGCGAAGGGTCCCTCCATTGGAGCGGTCTGTCGACACAGGTGCACCTGTGTCCGGCGGCCGCTGCCTTTTGGGGGGATCCTCGTCTCCCCCCTAAGGCTTGTGAGTTTCGTCCGTTCCAACGGGCAGAGCTTACAAAGCCTGTGGGCAAGCCGCTTCCTCTTGCATGCCATGGCGTTGCTGCAGACTAGGGCACCCATGGCATGCACGAGGGTAATCCAGACCGTGCGCTCATAGGTGAGCACCGCACTGCATCCGACCTCACCCTCCGGGGCACGAGTGTCGTAGAGTGCGTGATCGGTCTGGCGATGTCCAACGTGGTGGTCCAGTAGCGCCTTCGTTGGCTCAGCCTGGTTGGTATGGCGGATGCGGACAAGGTTCGGTTCCTGGTCTCCCCAATTTCCCAGGTTGGGCTGGTCGGCGACGCAGTGGAGAACTGCATCCAACAGTTCTCTGCCGCTCAAGCGCAGACGGAGGTCATCCGGCACATCCTGCCCCGGTGGCCAGCTGCTGCCTCCACCCGCCGCCGGTGGCAGCTCCTCCGCCTGCTCGTTGCCGTGGGTGTTCCCCGGCCGCCGCTCCTGCTGGGCCTTCGCAGCAGCCTCCACCCAGGCCTCAGCATGGAGCCGGCCGCAGTAGAGACGCCCAGCCCGCTCCAGGCGCTGCCAAACCAGGTGGCAAGCGACAGCGAAAGCATTCCGGAGCGGGCCGCCCAGGAATGGATGAGATGCTCTTGGAGTGGCACGATCACTCCCTCCCCCCGGGTGAGGGCCGGGTGGAGCCTTTTGTTTGTGTGTGTGTCTGTTCCGCCGCTGGCTCCCTAAAAGAAAAAGAAAAAAAAAAGAATAAGCGGAGCAAGTGGTACCCACACTTCAAAGAGAGAGCAATTTCATCTGTTCCTGGGTCCCAAGAGGGCCAGTCTGGCGGGTGTGACCCTGTATAGCCTTACACCCCTCAGGTCCCCCTTGGTCGCCAGCAGGCAGCTTGGTGCGTTCGAGGACCCGGTCATCCGCCTTCTCACGCTCCCCCTGCCGCTAGTGGAGACAGGTAAGTATTGCACAGCACACTAACACCACTCTCTCTACTTTGCTGCCCCACCTCAGGCTCGGCTACCCCGCTCAAGTCAGTGATAATCATCACATTATGTGTTGAGCAGACGTGCTCCTGAAAATTCAGTGATATTCATCACACCGAGTGTTGAGTAGTGCTCCTGACTTGTGCGTGCTTATCTTATTCCTGCTGGCGAAGGATTTGATATAGCCGCTCCTCCAGCCGGTACGAAGGCCAGTTGTAAACTCGTTCTTCGTGCTACTAGGTGGTGGGTCGTGACCATCTTGGCCCAAGATCGGTCTGCAGCTCCGACCTGAAAGACATGTGCTTCAGATCTCTACCTTCCGCACCGCAGGCCATCCTGTGTGTTGCGTGTAAGGGTGGAGTATCAGTACAGTGTCCTTCCCCTCGAGTGCTCCAGAGCCCGTTGGGTCTTCAGGTCAACTGAAAGAGAGTAATCTCGCCCACGGGCTAAGTATCTCTTTTTCAGTTTTGGAGATGGACTCGGTCTAACACGTCTCTCCAATGAGAATGTGTTCAGCTGGTGTTTGAAGTGAGAAAGGGTCCCACTGAAAGAACTTTCAGAGGCTCCTGGGGTATATGGTAGTTGCAGCCTTTGGCTTCCTCCATACGTGACCGCTTCAGCGCTAGCTTCATGATCGAGACCCGAGGTGATCGTGGCAGAGCAGCTCACCCTGTGTGACTATAGTTCATCCCGGTCTGCTGCCAAACCCTCTTCAACAGAGGGGCCATGTACAAAGGGCGTGTTTTAACGGGGGCCGGGGCGACCCTCGACTACACGGGCATTCGTGCCTCGAGTTGTTAGGCATTACGACCGTTGCGCAAGCTTCCCTTGCATGTCACAACTCACCCGTCACCTCCTCCTTGGAGTCAGAAGCTTCTGAGGACGCGTTGTTCCACTCTTCCCGCTCTACTCAATCATGCCGCCATCGAGCCTCCCGACAGTTATAGCCAGGGCAAGTGGAGACTCCATCCCCTGGGTCCAGCTGGGTCATGACCATTCCGGGGCCGCTCAGTTGCCCCTCCGGTTTCGTCTTCCTGCCAGTGTTTGTATAAACCGAGCGGACTACCCTTGGACAAACACTGGCTCTCAGCTGCCCCAGGGGCCCGCAGAAATGCGTTTAACCCCATTTAGCCTTCTAAAAGCGACTGCGACTCATGGTCGCCTTGCCCCTGCTCAAGTCAGTGAATTCATCACACTTCATGTTGAGCAGAAATGCTCCTGAAACTCAGTGAAGTTCATCACACTCAGGTGTTGAGCAGCAATGCTCCTGTAGCTCAGTGAGTTCATCACACTCAGGTGTTGAGCAGAAATGCTCCTGTAGCTCAGTGAATTCATCACACGCAGTGCTGAGCAGAAATGCTCCTGTTGCTCAGTGAAGTTCTTCGCACTCAAGTGTTGAGCAGAAATGCTCCTGAAGCTCAGTGAGTTTATCACACTCTGGTGTTGAGCAGGAATGCTCCTGAAGCTCAGTGAACTTATCACACTCAAGTGCTGAGCAGAAAATGCTCCTGAAGCCCAGTGATCTTTACATGTTGTGTTGAGCAATGCTCCTGTCTCGGTGTTTAAACAACGCTCATCGTGTTGCAGAAGTGTGCAGAAGCACGTTCTGATTGTCAGGTTCCTGAGGAGCAAGGTCTTGTAAATCCTTGCGTCCCTCTTTATCCTCTTGGGCCTTGTCCCCGGTGCGATGCACTGCAGAGACTGCCCCTGAGCCACTGCAGGCAGTGAGTTAAAAATTCTGTTATATCAGTTCTCCTGCTCGCGTGGTCTCTACTAGAGGGTAGGGACTTGCTCGCTTTCGGTCAACGTATTGTGCCTGGAGTCTGGGCCGGCTAACTCTCACAAGCTGAGACCCCGGCTCGGATTGTGCCCAAGGTTCCTACCTCTCCCGTAATAGGAGCAGGTGGTGAGCCTGCAAGCGCTGCCCTGGAGGAGGCAGATCCAGCCCTGGCTTCTCTGTCCGTTCGCTTGGACGTGTACAGAACGCAAGCCATAGACCTCAGACCAGCTCTACAAATATCTGTTGGAATTCAGCAGAGAGGGAAGGCTGTTTCCATGCAAAGTCACACTAGTGCTTGCCTTCATTTCGGTAAAAATCCGAGATGCAACATGTCCACCGGGGCAGGATGTGCCGGATGACCTCCGTCTGCGCTTGAGCGGCAGAGAACTGTTGGATGCAGTTCTCCACTGCGTCGCCGACCATAGAGGTGTGAGCTCCTCTATGATGAGTGTAAAGTGCTCCGCCTGGGCGTTGACGATATGCTAAAACAGATTCTAGAGTTGGGGGCTGGACGACACCTAGTTGAACCGCTGCTTCCCGTGGGCTCCCTTCTCATGAAGCCAGTTTCACCGTGAGCCCGGTTCAAGTGTCGGCTTGCTGCGCCATTCCCCTCCTATGGACTGGATACGTGCGCCTTTCTACTCCAGTTGTGTTCCCTTAAAATTGAACCCTGTTGAGTTCCTCCACACCCCTCCGACGTCGGACGTGCGGAACGTCTGGTGTTAGGCCTACCACTCGTAAGCAGTGTTGAACCTGTTTTCGGCTGGGTCCATATGTTGCGGTCCCTACGGCGACCCCATCTGTGTATTCTTCCACGATACGGCTCCCTGCGGTGAGCCTGTGTCTTCCCTCGGCAGAGTCTCTCTGCCGTCACTGTCCGGTGTGTCTCCCCCCGTCTTAGGCTGGAGCCACCCCAGTGACATTCCATATGTTAGACTGCCCGGTTTCCGCCCAGTTCATATGTGTATTTTCCACGTTACCTCCCTCTGGGTTGGATATGGCTTCCGCAGCGTCCCTTCCTTCCAATGTACGGGGAACGCTTTCCCAGTGGTCCTGTAGGAACAGCAGTGACTTCCCTGGCCTAAGCCCTGTCCTTCCCCGCCTTAAATTTGCGAGGGCATCAGGAGGCTTTGGTTTAGGCACTGGAAGCGTTAGTGGCGTTAGCGGCGTTAGTGGCGTTTTCAAAGGTTTTCCCCATACAGTCGACCCTCGACTACGTCTGACGTTATCGACTGAAAGGGAACGTCCTGGTTGCGTATGCAACCCACCGTTCCCTGAAGGAGGGAACAGAGGACGTAGTCCCCTTGCCACTACCGCTGGACCACCGCTGACCCCGGGTTACTCTCGGCTCCTCAGCGAAAAGCAACTAGTGCGTGCATCCACTTCCGTATTTATACCCGCGCCGCGGGGGCGGAGTGTGTGATGCGAAACACGCACGCCAATTACATTGGCTCGTTCAATAGTACTCGAAGAGGATAGGCTCTCTAGCGAGATCCCCATTCAGTCGACCATCGACTACGTCCTCCGTTCCCTCCTTCAGGGAACGGTGGGTTGCATACGCAACCAGGACGTTCTGAGAGGAGCGCAGGTGACGTTGAGACTTATAGGGGATTATCATGTCCCTTATATATTCAGGAGCTAGATCATGCAGTGCTTTAAAAACAAATATTAACACCTTATACTGTATTTAGCAGGTGGCCAGTGAAGAGATAACAATACAGGTGTTATATGATCCCATTTTCTTGTATTTGTTATAAATCTCGTTCCAGCATTTTGGACACACTGAAGACGAGTAACCTGTGAAACACTTATGCCTAAATAAAGAGCATTACAATAATCTTACCGGGTTAAGACGAAGGCATGTAAAACAAGTCCTTATATGAAAGGATTGGTTTCAGCTTAAACAGTTTTCTCAAGTGAAAGAAAGAGGATTTCACAACGCTGTTAACTTGACGATCAAAGCGCATTTCAGAATCGTAAAAAACCCCAAGGTTCTTCACAAACTATATTGTTGGACAATTATAGTTGCTCTTCCATGGTTGTCTACAGATACCTTGGTGTCTCGTTTTGTTGTTGGTTGAGCGGTTTTAAAGATTATTTAACAAATGATTGTGTATTTGATTTGTCTCAATCACTACATTACGTTTTTAGAGTAACTTGCCCATCTGCCTATTTGTAACAAGAAGTTTGAGAGCTTTAGTTTGAAAGTTTTATATAGCATTTTTTTGTAATTTCATACTTCCCTCATTACTAATTATCTATTTTAGGGCTGTAGCTATGGATTATTTTAGTAATCGAGTATTCTACTGATCATTTCATCGATTAATTGAGCAATTGGATAAAAAATGTAGGTAATAAAAATAGCTCCAAGTGAACAACAGCCTTTAAAATGACTTAAAAAACAAATATAAGTAAAACTTTACAATAAGGTTAATTAGTTAACATTATTTAACTACCTAAGTTAACATATACTAAGAATGAACAATGCTTCTACAGCATTTATTAATCTTAGTAAATATTAATTTCAACGGAAACGCTTCATTTCATAGTACAGTACTTACAGTGTACTTACCTAGAAAGTACTGGGTAATATAAGGTAAGTACATGGATTATGGGTAGGTTTAGGGGTAGGTTCAGGGTTAGTACCTAGTTATTATCCAGTTATTACCCAGTTATTATAATTACTATAATAAGTACATAGTATGTACATGGGAAACAGGACTGTAAAATGAGGTATTACCATTTCAACATTTACTAATACATTATTAAAATCAAAGATTGTATTTGTTAACATTAATGTAACTAACATAAACAAACAATGAACAGGTGTATTTTTATTAACTAACATTAACAAAGATTATTAAATACAGTTACAAATGTATTGCTCATTGTTAGTTCATGTTGGTTAATACATTAACTAATGTTAACTAATTAACCTAATTGTAAAGTGTTACCCGAATTGCCGAATATATAATAACAAGCAATGATTATTGGTTCAAATAAAGTATCAAAGTAAGTAATCACATTGGTTTTATTGAACAAAGCTGTTAACATACACCATGTAAAATAAATGATATAGGCTAATATAAACATAACTTAGGCTATATTACGTAACGCGTTACACACTACGGCACAATCAAATCCTTGTTTAATATTGGCCAAACAATATTTAATTCAAATCTCAACTTAATCTTTAATATTTGGTCACTTCTGTAGACCTATGGTAGAAATAAAACAGCCGGTGTAATTTCTTAAACAAGAATGTGCACATCAAAATATGCAAACTCAGTGCAAGGGTTTTAATGCGCGATGAACAACAATTTGCATATTCAGAAACATATTTATGTATTATCCTGTGTTGGCGTAGATTTACAAATGAGATTTACCAAATGCACGTTATTGGAAACCTAAACAAACAGCACATCTAGACACTGAGTTTGTGTGAAGCAGACTCTGTGAACGGAACTGAGGCTAAATAAATAGTCAGTGTTGTGTAGAATTAAACGTTTTGCTCAAAACAAAGGAATTTTAAAAGTGCTCCGCAAGCACATTGTTTACAAGAAAGTTTAACCTATGAATGACTCTGCAGTATTTTAACACCAAAAAAAATTACATTATTCAGCTTCAAAAGAGATTTTGAATCTCATACTTTTTTATTAGGATCCCCATTAGCTGATGCAACAAGATGCATCCGCTACTCTTCCTGGGGTCCACACAAAAATACATAACGCGAAAAAAATGCACTACACAATTTAAATGCAGTATGTCGTATATGCAATATAATCTCACTTTTTTCCAATGTGATCATGTCTTTTCACGCAGTTCAGCACTGGAGCGAACCGTCCAGGTATCTGGATTGACACTGGCATCCACTCCAGAGAATGGGTCACCCAGGCCAGCGGAATCTGGTTTGCCAAGAAGGTAAAGCTATTTATTCTTGAGTTAGCAAATACAAAGATGCTTGATTCATTGGTATAATGGAACAGGAATTGACTTAAGCACATATACCCGTGTGTTTTGTCTTGTGAAGATTGTGACCGACTACAGACGTGACCCTGTCTTCACCGACATCCTTAACAAGTATGATATCTTCTTGGAAATCGTCACCAACCCTGATGGTTTCGCCTACACCCACAGCAGTGTGAGTTTTAGAGTCTGATGCCTGGAAGACTTCAAATGCACATTCAATTCAGAACAACTATATTTTGGGAATACATCCCAACTGACTGCTTTTCAATTGTGAATCTGTTTGTTTAAGGACCGCATGTGGCGTAAAACCAGAAAGCCGAACCCTGGCTCCAGCTGTGTTGGAGTTGATCCCAACAGAAACTGGGACGCTGGCTTTGGAGGTGAGATGCTTTCATCATTGAAGTTTACTTTAAGGCCTATGTCTTGGGGCAGGTGGGGGTTTGGTCTGCCTGTCTTCTTTGATTTGATTGGCCATCTCAATTATTTTGACATTGATAGGTGCTGGTAGACCAATGAAGCAGACCCACCTTAAAATGTAACTTGGTTACACTGTCAATAGTCCACTTTAGACATTCTACTAACTATAAGTAACTTTGCAACTACATGTCAGCTAACTCTCTTTAGAGCATAGACTATTAGGTTAGGGTTAGTAGAATAACTTGACATGATTGTATTTGCAAAATTACTTCTAGTCAGTAGAATGTCTGTTGGTGGACCAACAAAATAAAGTTTTTGCAGATATTAAGCAGACAGTCTACTAATACTCTAATGACGGTTGGCTCCAGAGGTTCTTGTAGTTAGTAGAATTTCTGAAGTGTACTATTGAAATAAAGTGTTACTTGTAACTTTTAAGGGGCTCTAAAGATTTATAGTATGCAATACTTTCTTGTAATTGTCTGTTTTTCATAGGTGCTGGATCCAGCAATAACCCATGCACTGAGACTTACCGTGGACCCAGTGCTCATTCTGAGCCAGAGGTCAAAGCCATTGTGGACTTTGTGAAATCTCACGGCAACCTCAAGGCCTTTGTGTCCATCCACAGCTATTCCCAGATGCTCCTGTATCCATACGGATACACGCATACTCCTGCCAAGGACCAGGCTGAACTGGTATGCATGTGGAAACACACTATTCTAGATTTATTTAAAAACATTCAAAATGAATTCTGTATTGTCTCTTCAGTATAAGCTCGCCAGACAGGCCATCTCTGAGCTGCAGTCATTGTATAACACTTACTACAGATATGGAAGCATCGTTACCACCATCTGTAAGTAATATTAAGTGAATCTTGAAAATTTTGCATCATGATTATCCTGCTAACAATCTCTGTTTTGTTCTCAGACCAAGCCAGTGGAGGCACTATTGACTGGACTTACAATCAGGGCATCAAGTACTCCTACACCTTTGAGCTGAGAGACACTGGTCGCTATGGTTTCATCCTGCCAGCCAATCAGATCGTCCCGACTGCTAAGGAGACCTGGCTGGCCCTGATGGCTATCATGGAACACACCAAGAATAATCCATATTAAACATACAACAAAATATTTCTTTTGTGTCGAAATGAATAAAAGAGTGTTAATAAAAACAACATAAAGAATCACCATCTTATGGATGTTGGTTTGATTATCAAATATAAAGAATACGCTGTTCAGCCCTAAAAAGCTTGACACTGATATATCTGTACCATATAATTTAACAGCCATTATTAGAGTTTATTTTATTTTATTTCTCAGTATCGGTTATTATTGCATATTTAATTGTGCATGCTTATTTCGTCTATTTTTACATTTAGATTATATTTGTCATCATCTAAATGCTCTCTTAAAGTTCATCTTTAAAAACACTTACTTTAATGACACTGCAAATGTAATCTTTAGCAAATCTTAAAATGAATATCCATTTTTTCATACTTTACATTATAATGTTGTGATGCTTAAATTCACTTTATTAGCTATTTCTTTTAGTTTTTAGTGTTTTATTTATTAATTTATTAATTTATTTAGACAAAAGAGTATATAATTTTAATAGACCATTTATTGGTTATTGGCCATAATATGGAAATACTTAGCTAATCAATTCAATTATATTTTCTATTAATGTTTTGTAGTAAAAGAACTCAAAACTTCCTCCCCTGTCCAAATAGCATTTATATGGCATTATAAGAACGCCATACATTTATTAAACCAAAAGGCTATTTTTTAATTCATGGAATATTGTGAATCCAGATGCATCACTGCATGACCGCCCATATTTACATATGATGCCTGTTGGGTGAAACCCATTAATCAAAATAATGATATAATGAAGAGCAGGTCAGATGTTTTTATTCCCAAACACTAGAAAAACTAGACAAATAGGAGTAAAATGGGCATCAAGCCTTTCCTGCTGATCTTTAAATTCCTCAAAGGATTTGAAAGTTTGAAATGGGCGACTGAAGTTTATTTTTAACAGGAACACAATCATATAAGTTTTCAGATTTATGAATCTGTCAGTACAGAAAATGTATGTGGAGTATTTAATCAGACTATATTTGAGCAAATATTGGTGGAATTCTTTTCTTTTTCCTTTTACCTGATAATGTTGAAAGCTAAAGTGATTGTAACTTTTGTTATCTAAACGTTCAGGTTAAATCCTTTGTTTGCTATCCTATATCAGTTGTAAGAAATATTCTTACCTTTAAAGAATAAGAAGTTAAAGGATACAACTTTAATGGGATAAGACTATATAAGATTATATTGGAGTCAGATAAATAATTGAATTATACACGTCATCCTTAAACTGCTGTTTGTGTTGATTATTATGTTATTGAATGATATTCAATTCACATGCAAAGGGGGTGTTTCTTTAATGCAAAAAGGCTAAGATATAACAACAACAACAACAACAACAACAAAAAGAATGCACTTTTACAGCGAAAATTGATATAAAATTAATTTCAAAACTTTGTCACTAATCTTTTTCTCTTAATCGTTCAGCTTATTCAGTGTTCACCATATCAGCACTTTAACTGGCCTCACCACACACACACACACACACACACGCACACACGCACGCACGCACGCACACGCACGCACGCACGCACGCACACACACACACACACACACACACACATACACACACACACACACACATACACAAAAAACTTCATTTAAAAAAAGAAAATCGTTTCAAACCCATGATTGATGCTTCCAATGATCACGTCACTCTCATAATTTCTACAAAACAGTAAGACTGGAGAAATGATTCGTATGTTACCCCAAGTTTTGCGTCAGATTAGTGACGACTAATATCTGGCATTAATTGAAGTGTACGTGTTTAGCAAAGACAATGAGTGAATTTCCGTTTAGGGCAGCAAAAGTGCTGCTTGAGCAACCTAAATCTGGGTGTGTCTACCTCTTTTTTAATTTAATGTTACTTTAGATAAGTGTATGTGGAAAACCACAGCATGGCCAATCCAAAGCTAATATAAGACAAGTAAAGTTGGTTGACTTATATCTGTAGTAGTGGCCATACCTCTTCTGAAGTAAACGTTGCTTTAATTTCAAGTGTATGCAATCACAGGGGCTATACCAAAGTATCTTTGATTGTGTAGGCATGAATGCGACCGATCTCAGGTGTATAGCGATTACCTCTGTTTGGTGACCGAAGCTGGCGCGTGAGGACCTCTGAGCGACATAGCTTCCTAATATGAACTGGTAAATATAAGTAAAGAGTTAAATAGAACAATCAAATGTATTGCTAAACTATAATTGACCAATAACCAATTGGCAATCTAACCTAAATTCGAGGTTGTGTTAAAATGGAGTCAGATAAAAGCTTAAACGGAATTAAATTACTTTGCCACACGGAAAGACAGTAACACGCAGAGACCTTCACCCGATCTATCGGATGCCGCCTTTGGACCGATCTAGACAGGCTTACACTTACATCAGCAATATTCGTAAAACAACATCAAAATATCACAGAAAACAAATGAGTAGGTTTGCATAAAAGACATACAAATATGTAGATTGTCGTAAAATATGAACTGCAGTGACTGAATTTCCAGTTTACCTCCTCATTTGACAGTGAACCATGGACCATGGAAAAATACAGCAACTTGGTTTCTTATCAATAAACCCTGACTTGCTATATTTAGAAACAGGAGAGAAAACAGATGCAATGTTCTCATCCTTTAAACTCCATCATCAGTGTTTTATAAGGTTGTGAGAACCAAAGCAGCAGGTTTGTCTGAGCCCTGACCCTGTTAGCTCCTCGAATCCAGTCATAATCACCACCATGATAGTAGGACTATAAAGGGGTTGCTTACTATGAGAAACTCTACTTCATGCAGCAAGATGAAGGGGTTACTGGTTTTAACTGCTCTTTTTGTGGCCGTATTTGGCAAAGTGACTTTTGAGGGGTGAGTTCTCTTTTGTCTCCAAGTAGTCTATCTCTTACTTTATGCTGTCAAATTCCCGGCTAATAAATAAACGTGTTAACATATTGTCCTATGATTTACCGAAAGCTGAAGTACAGAGAAACAAACTCTGACTTCCTTATGTGCCAGTTTCTGTTGTCGAAAACATGCAAAATACTATACTCAATATTCAGAATATTGAAGCTAAAGAAATTGTATAAATGTTTCTACAGAGACCAGGTTCTTCGGATCACTGCAAAAGATGCAGAGCAGATTTCTCTCCTGAAGGAACTTCCTGAACAGACACTCGGGGTAAGTGTTTGTGAAGGCCATAGATCATTTGATTGTTTCAGATTTGTTGGGATAACGGTGACTGTACTTAGATTTGTATCTGAGCAGCATTGTTTGAATAGCATTATCTGCTAAATGATAGTTTAAGTTTATATTAATATATTATAAATTATTATTAATATACGATATTAATATTTATTATATATTATTATAAATATACATTTTATTGTGCCACTTACACTATCATCAATATTAGCTTTTATTGTTATTAATTTCAGTAACATTATATACTGTATAAATGCTGTGAATTCGATTAATCACATACCGGTATACATAAAAGTTTGTATTAGGGCTGTCAAATTAACACGTTATAGCCTACCTATTTAACATAGCATCCATTTTCCCCATCATCCTTTGGCTAGTGTTATGTCGACAATTAATAAATAAATTTACCTGGGGCGTCTACAATCGACACCCAAGTGTCTACAGTCGACACTTAATGCGTCTACAGTCGACAACTGGCTTCAAGTTCGCAATCCCTAACTTGTTCCCCTATCTAACTTGCTGCGCAGCAATAATAACTGTCAGACTTCAGACAATGCCTTTGAATATGCTATAATCCCAACCGGAGGATCTCAAGCATTTCTCAGAACAATCCCCCCCCCCAGAATACATCACGGCCGAAGGATCTCAGACAATTTTCAGATAGAATCCCACCATTAAAAGGAACACAACAGTTTTTATAGGCTAGGAATATGGCAAAAATGACATGAAACATTACATAATTTCCCTATAATTTGATGCAAGAAAAATAAATGTTAGTTATGATTAATTACAAAATCCATCACAGTATCAATCTCAAAATTGTGGCCAGTGAAAATGCTCAGTGACTTTGGAAAACCACTAGCCACAGTGGTGAGCATAAAAGTCAATGTTAAAGTTAATGTCAAGCCCTGCTGGAATCAAATATAAATATCAATCATTGATTGAAAAAAAAATAGAAAAAAATAAAGTGGAACGTTGGTCAAATTTATTTGAACAAGGCCTAGTTAAGAAGCAGATGATGGCGAAGGACAAAGGCAATTACCACCACTTATTGGTAGGCCATATGCTACCAGATAAAATAGGTTACAATTAGTTCAATAATTAACTCCTTTTTTAACTTAATAGCATAGTTAAGCTCCCAGTGGTTAGTCAGCAATATCACACGAGTAGCAGTGTGATACGGCTGTATTGCAGCACGCTGTGATTACCTAAGGCACTATGGCCGAATCACAGCCATGCTGATACAGCCATATCGCATATCTATGTATATATATATATATATATATACTATTATATAGATTTAAATTATACTCATATTATGTGATATGATGTAGTACCCTATATCTTCTTCTGTGTTCAGCTGGACTTCTGGATGGAGCCCGTTCATGAGTCCCTGCCTGTGGATGTTCATGTCCCCTTTCACAGCCTCCAAGCTGTCAGGGCGTTCCTGGCATACAATCAGATCCAGTATAATGTCATGATTGAGAATGTTCAGGTGGGACTATTTCAAAGCTGTGGTCGAAAAAACAAACAAAAATGTTGAAAAATCCTTACTTATTTGATGGCTTTCTATAACATAAGGAATTGCTGGATGATGAAGAGCGTGAGATGGTGAAATATCGCTCCTTCCCGAGAAGTACCGATGATTTTGTCTACACTACCTACCATGACCTGAACTCTGTGAGTGGTGCAACTTTAACTCAATAGCTTTACAAGACATTTAACTTTCAACAACAGCTTTTTCAAAGAAACTATGTTTTATTGTACTTTAAAATTGTTTGTATCAAATGTGTTTATGATTTAAGTTACATTTTTTGTGTATAAGCGTACAGAACCTAGCTTTACATACATCCATGCATTTGACCTTCACCGTAATGTTTGTAGATTTACTCTTTCATGGACATGCTTGTGGCAGAAAACAGTATTGTCAGCAAAATTGTGATTGGTCAGAGCTATGAGAGCCGCCCCTTGAACGTCCTGAAGGTTGGTCAAGACTCACAATCAGTAACAATCTTATGATATTCTTTATGCTTATTTTACTATTAGGAAACTTGAGTTATGACGTATGGCAGGATTTAATAGAGATGGAAATATGTTATCTCAGCCCAATTTGCTTATATCTATATGACAGATTAGTGTGTCCCAAATCATAGTATGCTGATAATAGTACTTTGGAAAATACCAAATCTCATGTGAAGTGACTCAATGAAGTATGAATTTTCATCATTCATCGGCGAATAGTGCACACAACCTATGACCATGCTACGATTTCAGTAAACTAATAATAATTTTTAGTATAACAATTTTAGCTATAGATGCTAATAAGGTTGTATCAAGATGCAATTTTATTTCACTGCTATACTACTTGCTGAAAAATGCATGCTTTACAATTTCCAGTGTGGTGTATACTGTACATTTTTATTAAAGAATTGGGATGCATGCACCATAAGTAATATAAATGTTAGGATAAATGATATTTCCAGTTGTTCATTATGACTAATATCCTGTCACTCAGTTCAGCACTGGAGCGAACCGTCCGGGTATCTGGATTGACACTGGCATCCACTCCAGAGAATGGGTCACCCAGGCCAGCGGAATCTGGTTTGCCAAGAAGGTCATCTGAAATTCTGAAATACAATCTACTACAGCATAAATGAATGAAAGATTTATACCTGTGTATTTTTTGCTGAGTAGATCGTGACTGACTACGGACGTGACCCCGTCCTCACCGACATCCTTAACAAGTATGATATCTTCTTGGAGATAGTCACAAACCCCGATGGTTACGCCTACACCCACAGCAGAGTGAGTTTGATGCCTGAAAGACATTACATGCACATTCGGTTTAACAGAACAATATTCTCATGCAATTTGCCTTCTTTCTTGTGGAATACAATTGGTTGGTTGGTTGGCTGTTTAAGGACCGCATGTGGCGTAAAACCAGAAAGCCGAACCCTGGCTCCAGCTGTGTTGGAGTTGATCCCAACAGAAACTGGGACGCTGGCTTTGGAGGTGAGATGCTTTCAGCATTGAAGTTTACTTTAAGGCCCATGTCTTGGGGCAGGTGGTGGTTTGGTCTGCCTGCCTTCTTTGATTTGATTGGACATCTCAATTATTTTGACATTGACGGGTGCTGGTAGATCAATGAAGCAGACCCACCTTAAAATGTAACTTTGTTACACTTTATTTCGATAATCCAATTTAGACATTCTACTAAGTAACTTTGCAACTACATGTCAGCTAACTCTCATTAGAGCATAAGTAGACTGTTAAGTTAGCGTTTATGTCTAAAGTGTACTACATAAATAAAGTGTTACTTGTAAATTTTAAGGGGCTGTAAATATTTAAAGAGTGTGTAATACATTCTTGTAATTCTCTGTTTTTCATCTATAGGTGCTGGATCCAGCAATAACCCATGCACTGAGACTTACCGTGGACCCAGTGCTCATTCTGAGCCAGAGGTCAAAGCCATTGTAGACTTTGTGAAATCTCACGGCAACCTCAAGGCCTTTGTGTCCATCCACAGCTATTCCCAGATGCTCCTGTATCCATACGGATACACGCGTACTCCTGCCAAGGACCAGGCTGAACTGGTATGCATGTGGAAACAAACTATTTTAGATATTTAATATTTGACAACATTTAATAAGAATTCTGTATTGTCTCTTCAGCATGAGCTCGCCAGAAAGGCCATCTCTGAGCTGCAGTCATTGTATAATACTAGCTACAGATATGGAAGCATCATTACCACCATCTGTAAGTTTAATAAAAGTCACTTAATTTTAGTTTTGCGTCACGGTTACCCTGCTAAAAATCTCTGTTTTGTTCTCAGATCAAGCCAGTGGAGGCACTATTGACTGGACTTACGATCAGGGCATCAAGTACTCCTACACCTTTGAGCTGAGAGACACTGGTCGCTATGGTTTCATCCTGCCAGCCAATCAGATCGTCCCGACTGCTGAGGAGACCTGGCTGGCCCTGATGGCTATCATGGAGCACACCAAGAATAATCCATATTAAACATACAACAATATTTATTTTGTGTGTTGATGTGAATAAAAGAGTGTTAATAAAAACAACATAAAAATCACCATCTTATGGATGTTGCTTAGATGTACATTATCAAATATAAATAATACATTGTTCAGCCCTGAAAAGCTTCTGGACACTGATATATCTGTACCATATAATTTATCAGCCGCTATTAGAGTTTTTTATTTTATTTATCAGTATTGGTTAATATTGGATATTTAATTAATGTTGATATCCTCTATTTTTACATTTAGATTAGCCTGTATTTACCATCATGTAAGGGTCTCTTAAAGTTCGTCTTTAAAAACTCTAACAGTTTAATATAATACCTGTTGTGTGTTGAAAAACCCATAACTCAGAATAATGAGAACAAGAAGCAGGAAAAAAAAAAATCCTAGAAAAACTAGTGATATAAGAGTAAAATGGGCATTGAGATTTACCTGCTGATCTTTAAATTCCTCCAAAGGATCCGAAAGTTTGAAACAGGCGTTTATTTTCAACAGGAGCCCAATCACATTTCAGATTTATGAATCTGTCAGCAAATATATGTGGAGTATTTAATCAGACTATATTTGAGCCAATATTGGTGGAACTCTTTCCTTATTTCCTTTTACCTGATAATTTTGAAAGATAAAGTGATTGTAACTTTCGTTCCCCATTAGTCAGTCACGTTTAACGCTCGCGTTTAACGCTCACCTGAGAGCCCAATCTCCTTCAAGTAGTAACCAAACAGGCCAATGCACATTGGCGATTGAGATTTGCATTTCAAGCCACTGCCCGGTTCCGGGTATATAAGGCAGCATGCAAACACTCAAAATAAGCTGTGAGGGGACATTGTTTCAATCTGCTCTTCAATCATCGTTCCAGAGTAGCAGAACAAGAAGGATCCTGTACCTGTTGTTTTGTTGGTGTGATGGCGCATTCCAGCAGAGGTCACGGGTGTTTGCTCGGTTAAGTGCAGCGGCTGTTTCCCTGGGTGCTTTAACATCTAAAGAGCAGTTTCCCCAAAAGAGAGAACACAAGTGTGAAGTTGCGTCTTTTTAAAGATGTCATTCCACCTGTGTGTTTCTGGATGCTGTCGTTTCCTGGCCCGTCTGACAGCCACGATCTCTGCCTCACGTGTCTGGGCCATAATCACTATGAGCTGGCGTTCGTTGATGAGTCATGCACCCACTCTCACTACCCTCGATGGCGGCCAAAGGGTACGTAAGCTGTGTCCCAATGTGAAGGTTGCATCCTTCGAATGCTGGGGACTTCGAAAGTTACAGCCTATGCGTCCTTTGAAGGACGCACCATGTAGCCTTCGTAGGATTTCCTAATTGCGCAGCCAGGTGTTCCCGATTACCGCTCCTGGTGCCAAGCAACGGTGCGAGTGTACAGCTGCCATCCTGATAATTAATTTGATATAATTGAGTAAACAGCTATGGAGCCAGAATTGGCTATTGTCATTTTTATGTTTTATATTTTACTGGAGGACATGGTGAGGATTTTTCGACCCCGGCGCCGCCAGGTCATGTATTTTTGGCTTAGCCAAGACCATGGCCAGAGCTGGTTTGCTGCATCCCAATTCAGAGGCCTGACTCCTGAATTGCCGGATTACACTTTAAACTGTTCAAGTATTGGGTGTTATCTTACGTAAATAATGTACTGAAACATGGAAAGAAAAGAAAACAAACATAGGCATATATATTGTAAGGTATAAGGTTCAAATATTCACTTATATCTTACCTTGATGCGATTTTGTAGGCTAGTGTATTCTTTTTATTATGTACATAAATGGACCATGGTGAATATATTTACACAGGTTTTCAACCATATTTGAATATAAAACCCAGTTGAAATTAAAAAAAGTGCAGTTCAAATGTTACTCCCACTCGTCATAGGTAGCTGTCACAGTTGCTAGGCAATTTTTTAAATAAAAATGCTGTCGTCACCGGCGCACAATGACTTATGGGGTAGTATAGGCCGCTAAGGATCCATTTATGTATCCTTTCTTTCACGGGGAAACAAAGAGTGTATTTGGCGTCGCTTTGGAAACAGGGTAGCCTTCGTCGCGCTGCGATGACGCAACCGTCCTTCAAATACAGCTTTCGAAGGGAGGAGAATTTAATTGGGACAGCATTCATCGCGCCGCGGTGACGCAATCGTCCTTCAAATGAGACCTTCGAAGGTAGCACCCTTTGAATTGGGACACCCTTTGTCACGCCGCTGTGACGCAATCAGCCTTCAAATGCGGCCAATCAGCCTTCAAATACGGCCTTCAGAGGATGCAGCCTTCACATTGGGACACAGCTATGGAGATCCCCTAGGTGGAGCGTGTAGTTCTGCCTGCAAAATGCTGCCACTTGGTGGAGACATCAGCATCTCCAATCCAAGGCCTGTAAGTTCTCGTCATGGCCACAGCAGCTGCCTTCACCCAGGCCACAATGTCGATCTCCCCGCAGGAAGATCGCCTTCTCATGCGTCTCTAGCCTCTCCCTCGCAGGAACTGTGGAGCCAGGCAAGTGTGCCCCCACACTCACGGCCCCCAAATCAGGACCCTGTACATTCCGAGGTGGGCCCGTGTGCTCCACAGTGCTGCCGTGTCTGTTGTCCCTCTGGTCCACCTTGCAAGGTATCAGGAAACCTGGCTAGCGCTTACCAGCCTGTCTCGCTGGGTCATTCGGATGATCAGACTCGGCTATGCAGTTCAGTTCGCCTGGCGGCCCCCCAGGATCAGCAGCATCCGGTTTACCTCAATGGCAGACAAGAATGCTCCTGTCCTGCATGCGGAGATCACAGTCCTATTGGCAAAGGACGTGACAGAGCCGGTCCCTCCAGCCGATATGAAGTCAGGGTTTTACAGCCCATACTTTATTGTACCCAAGATAGGCGGTGGGTTTCAGAAGATTTTAGATCTGCACGTATCTTTAATCGGACCCTTCACATGCTACCGTTCAAGATGCTGACGCAGAAATGCATCCTTACGTGCGTTCACCACCAAGCTTGGTTTGCAGCGATCAACCTGAAAGATGGATACATTTATGACTCTATCCTACCTCAACACAGACTGTTTCTGCACTTTGCGTTCGAGGGGCGGCCATATCAGTACAAGATCATCCCCTTCGGGCTGTCCCTGTTGCCCCGCGTTTTCATAAAGATAGCGGAGGTTGTCATTAATCCATTGAAGGAGGCGGACATTCGCATCCTCAACTATCTCGAAGACTGGCTCATTCTGGCCCAGACACAGGATCAGTTATGCGAACATAGGGACCTGGTGCTCAGGCACCTCAGCCGCTTGGGGCTTCGGGTCAACTGGGAAAAGAGAAAACTCTCCCCGTGCAGAGAATCTCTTTTCTTTGTACGGAGTTAGACTCTGTCAACATGAAAGCGCGACTCACGAACAAGTGTGCCCAGTCAGCTCAACTGCTTGAATTTGTTCAAGGGCAGGACAGCAGTTCCACTGAAACTGTGTCAGAGGTTCCTGAGGCATAGGGAATCCACAGCCGTGGTCAAGCTGCTCGGATTGCTTCATATGAGACCGCTTCAGCATTGGCTTCACATTTGGGTCCCATGACGGGCATGGCACCACGGCGCACATCGAGTGAAAATCACACCGATCTGTAGCCGTACTTTTGTAACTCTGACGTCATCCTGAGACCCCGGCCTGGATACGTGCCCAAAGTTCCCACCACTCCTTTCAGGGACCAGGTGGTGAACTTGCAAGTACTGCCCCCGGAGGAGGCAGACTCTTTTGCTTTGCTGTGTTCTGTTCGCACTTTGCGCTTGTACGTGGACCGCACGCAGAGCTTCAGAACCTCAGAACAGCTCTTCGTCTGCTATGGTGGCCAGTAGAAGGGAAAGGGTGTCTCCAAACAGAGGTTGGCCCACTGGATAGTGGATGCCATCGTCTTGGAGTACCAATCACAAGACGAGCTGTGCCCCCTCGGGTGAGAGCTCACTCGACTCGGAGAGTTGCTTCCTTTTGGGTCTTGGTGCATGGCGCCTCTCTGGCAGATATATGTAGAGCTGCGGGCTAAGTGACACATCTAACACATTCACGAGATTCTACAATAGCCAAGTTGAGCAGGTGTCATCCCGTGTGTTGGGTACAAACAGGTAATATGAGAGAAGTTTAACTCTGTCTCGCTTGCTGTGCCATTCCCTTCTGAGGATGGGATATGAGCGCCTATTCAGCTCCTCAGGTGATTTCCCCGGCTGGTGAACCCTGGGGGAGTCCTCTAGCATCATCAGCAGTCAAATGCGGCGGAGGCATCTGACTTCAAGTCTAGTACTTGTGTGTATGCCTGGTTGGTCAGACCCTGTACTAGACTAGATGCCTACATGTTGTAATTCCCCTTTAGGTGATCCCATATGTGTATTCTTCCATGGTTCCACGATTTCACGGCATCCCTGTTGGCGAGCCTGTGTCTTTCCCTTGGTTGAGTCCACTCTGCCATCTATGTTACGGTATTGACTCCACCCCTGCACAAGGGGTGATCTACCACAGAGATCTTCCATTTGTAGCACTGCCCTGTTGGTCAGCCCATGAATGTAACTCCACATGTTACCTCCCTACAGGTAGGATGAGGTCTACGTAGCGTCCCTTTGCAGTTGGATTAGGCACGCTTTCATAGTGTTATCCAATAATTTCACTGTACGGGCTTAAATGGAACATCAGTGATTGACATTGTCTGTGCAGAGCCCTGTACCTTCTCCGCCTCAACAGGTGCGGGAAGACCAAGCAGCTTACTCTGGGCACTGGAAGGGGCAGCAGTTGTGGCGTCTTCCATGGGAATCCCATATCGCCAGTCGTTCTAATGTGATGTCGAACGTGACTGACTGATAGGGAACGTCTAGGTAACTAATGTAAGCCCCGTTTAGAGAAGGACGTTCTTCTACATCTTATCGCCACAACTCCGGTGCCTCTGCTGGTACGACCGGGACAATGTCTTGGCTCCTCAGCGGACAACTTAATGTGAGGCTTTGCATGCTGCCTTATATACACAGAAGCAGGGATTGGCTTGTGATGCAAATCTCACTCGTCAATGTGCATTGGCTTGTTCTGTTACCACTTGTAGGTGATTGGACTCTCAGATGAGATACCAATTCGTCAGTCGCTGTCAGGGGGTTACATTTGTAACCTAGACGCTATCTTAACGTTCAAGTTAAATCCTATGTTTCCCTATCAGTTCTAAGAAAGACTTTTACCTTTAAAGAATAAGAGGTTAAATAACAACAACTTGGTCAGATAAATTATATTGGAGTCAGATAAATACTTGAATTATTCACTTTATCCTTCAACTGCTTTTTTCAACTGCTTTTGTTTTGATTATTATGTTATTAAACAACAGCTCAATTCACAAGCAAAGGGGGAATTTCTGTAATGCAAAAAGGCTAAAATGTAACAAAAAATGAAAATAAATATATGAATGATTTAAAAGAGAAATTTAACAGGGAAATTTGATATAAAAATGAATTTAATTTCTTTTTTATGGACACACCTAGACTTTTGCTCTTTATCAGTCAACTTATTCAGTGTTCACCCTATCAACATTTTCACTGGCCTCGCCTAAAAAAAAACCTTACTTATTTGTTTATGATTTCAAATCCATTCTGACTGAAGGACAAAAGACAAAAGGATCACTTCACTCTCATCCTTTCTACAAAATATTACATCAGCAATATTCGCAAAACAACCTCAAAGACATCACAGAAAACAAATCAGTAGGTTTGCATAAAAGGATTAATAACACATGGACATTATCAAAAAATATGAACTGTAGTGACAATAGTCTGAATATCCAGTTTACCTCCTCATTTGACAGTAAACCATGGACTTCAATGGTCAAATAAGTACAGCAACTTGGTTATTTGTCAATAAACCCTAAGTTGCTATATTAAGAAACAGGAGAGAAAACAGATGCAATGTTCTCAACCCTTTTAAACTCCATCATCAGTGTTTTATAAGGTTGTGAGAACCAAAGCAGCAGGTTTGTCCGAGCCCTGACCCTGTTAGCTCCTCGAATCCAGTCATAATCACCACCATGATAGTAAGCCTATATAAAGGGGTTGCTTACTATGAGAAACTCTACTTCAAGCAGCAAGATGAAGGGGTTACTGGTTTTAACTGCTCTTTTTGTGGCCGTATTTGGCAAAGTGACTTTTGAGGGGTGAGTTCTCTTGTGTCTCCAAGTAGTCTATCTCTTACTTTATGCTGTCAAATTCCCAGCTAATAAATAAACGTGTTAACATATTGTCCTATGATAGACCGACAGCTGAAGTACAGAGAAACAAACTCTGACTTCTTCATGTGCCAGTTTCTGTTATCTAAAACATGCAAAATACTATACTCATTATTCAGAATATTGACGCTAAAGAAATTGTATAAATGTTTCTACAGAGACCAGGTTCTTCGGATCACTGCAAAAGATGCAGACCAGATTTCTCTCCTGAAGGAACTTCCTGAACAGACACTCGGGGTAAGTGTTTGTGAAGCCCATAGATAATTTTATTGTTTCAGATTTGTTGGGATAAAGGTGATGTGTGTGTGTATAAATATATATATATATATATACACACACACACACATATATTTTCAAACTTTTTTTAGATGTGATTAATCGGTTTGACAGCACAATGTAATGTTTATTACAATTATATAGTTTATATTATACTCATATTTTAATGTAATATAAATTACTCTATTATGCTATATTTTCTTCTGTGTTCAGCTGGACTTCTGGATGGAGCCCGTTCATGAGTCCCTGCCTGTGGATGTTCATGTCCCCTTTCACAGCCTCCAAGCTGTCAGGGCATTCCTGGCATACAATCAGATCCAGTATAATGTCATGATTGAGAATGTTCAGGTGGGACTATTTCAAAGCTGTGGTCGAAAACTAACAAGCAAAAAGTTGAAAAATCCTTACTTTTTTGATGGCTTTCTGTAACATAAGGAATTGCTGGATGATGAAGAGCGTGAGATGGTGAAATATCGCTCCTTCCCGAGAAGTACCGATGATTTTGTCTACACTACCTACCATGACCTGAACTCTGTGAGTGGTGCAACTTTAACTCAATAGCTTTACAAGACATTTAACTTTCAACATCAGCTTTTTCAAAGAAACTATGTTTTATTGTACTTTAAAATTGTTTGTATCAAATGTGTTTATGACTTCAGTTAAATTTTTGTGTATAAGCGTACAGAACCTAGCTTTACATACATCCATGCATTTGACCTTCACCGTAATGTTTGTAGATTTACTCTTTCATGGACATGCTTGTGGCAGAAAACAGTATTGTCAGCAAAATTGTGATTGGTCAGAGCTATGAGAGCCGCCCCTTGAACGTCCTGAAGGTTGGTCAAGACTCACAATCAATAACAATCTTATGATATTCTTTATGCTTATTTTACTATCATAATACTATGATTCCAGTAATGATTTTTAGTATAACAGTATTAGCTAGATGCTAATAAGGTGGTATCAAGATGCAATTTTATTTCACTGCTATACTACTTGCAGAAAAATGCATGCTTTACAATTTCCAATGTGGTGTATAATGTACATTTTTATTAATTGGGATGCATGCACCATAAGTAATATAAATGTCAGGATAAATAATATTTCCATTTGTTCATTATGACTAATATCCTGTCACTCAGTTCAGCACTGGAGCGAACCGTCCTGGTATCTGGATTGACACTGGCATCCACTCCAGAGAATGGATCACCCAGGCCAGCGGAATCTGGTTTGCCAAGAAGGTCATCTGAAATTCTGAAATACAATCTACGACAACATAAATGAATGAAAGATTTATACCTGTGTATTTTTTGTTGAGTAGATCGTGACTGACTACGGACGTGACCCCGTCCTCACAGACATCCTTAACAAGTATGATATCTTCTTGGAGATAGTCACAAACCCCGATGGTTTAGCTTACACCCACAGCAGTGTGAGTTTGATGCCTGGAAGACATTACATGCACATTCGGTTTAACAGAACAACTATTTTAATGAAATTTGCGCTCTTTCTTGTGGAATCCAATTGGTTGATTGTTTAAGGACCGCATGTGGCGTAAAACCAGAAAGCCGAACCCTGGCTCCAGCTGTGTTGGAGTTGATCCCAACAGAAACTGGAACACTGGCTTTGGTGGTGAGATTTAGCATTAAGTTTGGGATATTGATTCTGATTGATTTATATATTCAACTATGTAAATACTATTTATACTATTGTTTCAACTATATTATACTAAATATACGGTTTTTCATCTATAGGTCCTGGTGCCAGCAGTAACCCGTGCTCTCAGACCTATCATGGACCCAGTGCTCATTCTGAGCCAGAAATCAAGGCCATTGTGGACTTTGTGAAATCTCACGGCAACCTCAAGGCCTTTTTGTCCATTCACAGCTATTCCCAGATGCTCCTATACCCACATGGATACACAGCGACTCCTGCCAAAGACCAGGCTGAACTGGTATGTATGTCACAGAAACATGCTGATTTTGATGCTTTTAATATATTCGATCTGTTCAATTCAATTCTGCATTGTTCCTTCAGCATGAACTTGCAAGAAAGGCCATCACTGAACTTAAGTCTTTGTATAACACTGCATACACATTTGGCAGCATGATTACTACCATCTGTAAGTAAATTTCCAGTGAACCTAAAGCTCTAATCTAATATCATAATGACTATATATCCATTGCTAACAATCTCTTTGCTCTCAGACCAAGCCGATGGAGTCACTACTGACTGGACTTACGATCAGGGCATCAAGTACTCCTACACCTTTGAGCTGAGAGACACTGGCCGCTATGGTTTCATCCTGCCAGCCAATCAGATCATCCCGACTGCTGAGGAGACCTGGCTGGCCCTGATGGCTATCATGGAGCACACCAAGAATAATCCATATTAAACGTACAACAGTATTTTTGTGATGAGTCAAAGTGCATAGGTTTGTAAGTGTACGCATAAAGTAAGGGATAATGTACAGTCAGCTGGTCATTATGGCAAAAAAGGGGTTTATTTTGCGACAATGACTATCAGATTGTAGATGATCCATCTTATTAAATTGCTTCTTGACAAATTAATAAAGCTATGGACATGAAATATTGATTTGAGTGGAAAGTGAATTATAATCTTATCTGTAAGAAATTTTTTGATGTCAAGAATTCGTATTTCTGTGAGTGATAACGTCATTGAAGATATCAAGAATTCACGTTTTTATTATTGGAAATGTAATTCCTGATTTTAACGATTAGAATTATCATTTTAACTACTGATAATTGAATTCTTGATATCAGAAATTCATATCCTAGGAATGATTAAAAGTAAAAGCAGCTTGCCATAGTTGCGCCGGTTAGTTAAAAGAGGTCTGATATACAGCGTTGCAAGCCAAGGACGACAGTGAATATTAGAAAATATTAGGCCACTGTATAATAGTCTGTTACAATGTACAAAATATACAGCTTAGCAACAACACACACAAACTGCAATATCACAGTAATATTAATACTAAGTCTGAAGTCATTTCACACTGTAAAAAGTGATCAGTTGACTTAACTTAAAAAAAGTGAGGAAACCTGTTGCCTTTAAATTAAGTCCACATAACTTAATTTTTTCAATCAGAATACCTTTAAGGCAACGGGTTTCTTCACTTTTTTTAAGTTAAGTCAACTGATCACTTTTTATTAAATGCTGTGCTGGTTAGTTACGAGCAGTCTGATTTAGAGCATTGTCAGGGACAACTGCGAACATTACGAAACATTACATTGCCTTATTAATACTGCAACTGACCAAGTAGAATCAAATATTACAGGGAGTTATACTTGTAATAAAGAACAATTTTTGAACAATGACTAAAAAAATAATTGTCATAATGTAAACAGCTCATTAGATCAAGCCATTTCTGAACATACATGATAAATGTATCCTTGAAAGTCATTTAGGTACCACTTAGGTCTACAATATAAAATTGATCTTTATTCATACTTTCATTACAAAAGAACAAACCAGGTAGTTTTCATTATATAGATTACATTAAATTATTAATTGGTCAATAAAACAAGGTCTATGAAAGAACAGGAATAACTGATTCAGTCAATCAGCAGAGACAACAAAGGCCAACAAACCAGTCAAAGCTCTTTCTACCACTCCATGTAGACATTCCACCAACATTGACTCCAATAAATGCACTTTAAGTTCCTTCATCATGCTCTGCAACAGACAAAGCAAAGATTCACACAGCAACATCAACTTCATTAATGCCAGCAATTAAATCTACATTTCATAATATTCAAATCACAGTTGAGCAGATGCAGATGAAGGAAAATCTTCCTCACTGGTTCAGAAAGCATCATTCGTTTAAATAAATGCACTGAATGAACAGATTAGCTATAGATTTAAGGCATAAAAAACATCCAGCACATCTTAAATTCTTCTAAAGGAATGCGTCACACATACTGTGTCAACTGAGCAAGTAAACATACAGCATGCTCAATGAACAGATCATATCACAGCACAACTAAAGCAAATAAAATGACCACCAAGAGGTGGAGTCCTTCCACTAAGACCTGCTTACTTATGTAACAGAGAAGAACCCTACATATGCATTGAAACAGCTAGATGTCAAACCAAAGACATCTTGTACCATCATTATAGTATAAATGGTTCTTGATGCAAACAAGTTGATGACTGCGCAAATCAGATTTTAAAAATGTAGTTTAGATTTTGAGTCAGCAAGTGCAAAGATATGTGTATAAACTGAAATAATAAAACAGTGCCATTTGGGTGTACTACCAGGACCAATAAAATGTTCACTTTCTTCCAGTGAACTTCTAAATACTAAACCATGTGCATGTGGCCAGTAGTTTAGAATGTCCATCACATATGTTCACAAGAATCCTGCAAAAGTAAAATATAAAGGCTTTATTTGCACTGAAGTGAAGACGACAATGGCGAGAGTGAAACGGAAGGTTATTTCCAAGGCCGACTGCTCTGTGAACGGGCGCTTTCGGATCCTGCTATGGATGAGCCCTGTCGACTGCTCCGAACTGTAGATGCTTTGGAGCCAGCGCTGCTAGTGGACAATCTACTGCTGAGACGACCTAAAATGTGTGTGTGTGGGGAAATAGTAATATATTAGTATTTGTAAATGTGGCTCACAGAATAAAATAAAAACAACATGAGGGTGAGTAATTGATGAGTTTTTTTTTTTTTTTTGGTCAGTGAAAATGGTTACTTAATTTCATAATTTTTAAAATGGATGACTCACTGCCGGGCTCGCTGGGTATGAACACCTCCTCTAGGTAATGCTGGATTCTGCTGAGGTCCTCTGAGGTGAACCTCCACTTTTTTTCTGCTGCCTGTGACGTCTGCTGTGGCACGGATCGCTTACGACCTCCAGGTCCCGTGGGTGATGGCAGACAGGAGATGGGAATGGAGCCTGTTGTCATTCCTTCAGGGAACTTCTGAGCAACCACTTTTAAACCTTGTTGAGAAAGGAAAAGATGAATACTGAAATACTGACAGGATTAACCCACGTGTATTCTTTGGAGATAATTGAGACCCCAATGATCTATGTATAACAATATTTTACTTCTCATAGAAGGGAAAATAATTTATGTAGAAAAATGTACATAGAAGTTTTTGAGGTTTGTTATCAGTCTCCAGTCGTCACGATGACTTACCCCCCGACAACATGAAGAGATTCTCAAACCCTCTCTCGCACATGGTGGTGGCCGCTTGACTTGCTATCCTCTCATCTTCATCATACACAATTATGATCTTTCCCGATGCATTTTTCTGTGTAGCTGTTAAAGATTTTAAAACTAGGAATGGGCACGCATACACAAGAACTTGAAATGACAGAAATTATTGATCGCACAAAAACAGTGACTTTTTCCAGTGGTATCCTGGGGTCCTATGAATGAATGCACAATTGATATTTTTTATATTATTTATTTATGGTTCATGAATGAAATAAAATTATTTATTCCTTCATTCATAGGACCCCCTTATAAGTATTATACATAATAGCGCATTTCATAGATGCACATCAAAGTTTCGATGAATGAATGAATAATACAAATATTAAAAGTAAAAAAAAAATAGTATAGTGCATTTCATACGTGTACATAAATATAAATAAATATATTAAATAAAAATAAAAATATTTATTTTTCATATATTTATAAATTTAAAAATATGTATTTATTGTGCTTCTGTGTATTAGATGCACATTATAGGTTTGCAAAACGTTTTAATACAGAACAAACATTTTCACATGTCAAGAATAAAAGGATACGTAATCAAGGACTTCTTTCGTGTATGGGTTCATTGTCCTTGATAAGGTTGCTATGGGGTAACTATAAGCTGTGAGCAAAAAAAAGTTTTTTTAATAACATTATAATATGCATTTCATGCTTTGAGCAAAATTCTGTATTCCAGGTAAGTTTCCTACCACTGATAATATGGCACTGGTCATACTGCTCTCTGTCCCGCACATCCAGCAACAGATACGGGCAGTCAGGTAAGGGGCACTCGGTGGTGTTGGAGGTAGACACTGGAGACAGTCGGATGGTCTTCTGTCCGTTCTTGTCCAGATCCATTTCTCCCACGCCACTGATGACACTATGAATGAGCCCAGAGATTCTCGATTACATCGAGTGAGGACAGTCAGGGGTGCTCAGTGATACAGGCTATATCTCATTGTTCCCCCCCACAGGGTCTCTGAGGACGGAGTCCGATTGCATCGACTGTCCCCAAACAGAGTCAATGGCACTTGGGGCCATGAGAAAGCAGCCTGGCCAATGAGAGCTCTTGTGGGTGTACAATAGAGGAAATGCTAGAGGGGGGGGGGATCAGTTAGATGCATAAAATGACATTGTGATGTGACCGGTTGAATTAAGGACATGGACAGGTGTCACAAACACAAGAGTGATTTGACTACCTTTGGAGTGTAGATCTAGGAGAAAACCCAGTGTCGCCGGATTCCTCATTGTTGATACACTGTGAGTTGAGAAGTGTCGGCTCTGGGGAGCCATTAATCTGATCGGAGAGACCGTCGAGCCCCGGTGACGCTGAGAATATTGAAATATCATCTGAAACCATATATACAAAAAAATAAAATTAATGAAAACGGTTGTCAGGACGTTGCTATGTGGTTGCTAATGTACAGAGACCCTAAGGGAAACAACATGAGATAGTAGGGAAAACTGCTTTGCAAAGCTCACAAAACTTTTGCACTCCCCGAGAAAATTCACATTCACTCACGCTACTTTTATTATTTTGTTTCCCCAAGAAACTTTACGTTTGCTTGCAAATATTTTGCATTCCACAAAGAAACTTTGCGTTTGCGCGCACATTGCTTTCCCCAAGGAACTTATCATTTGTGCGCACAACTTTTGCGTTCCTCGAGGAACTTTGCATTTGCGTGCACAACTTTTGTATTCCCAGAGGAACTTTGTGTTTACTTGCACAAATTTTTGCGTTCCCCAAGGAACTTAGCATTTGTGCGAACAACTTTTGCATTCCTCGAGGAACTTTGCGTTCGCTTGCACAAATTTTGCGTTGCCCTGAGCATTCGCTCAAAAAAGCATTAAAATAGTTTCCCAACTTAAATTGTTTACATCTGCAGGTTTGCAGGCTCATGCAAAAGAAACAAGCGGATGTAATGTTTCTCAGGTGAGCGCAAAAGATTTGAAAGCAAACGCAAAGTCATTGCAATATAATTTTTTCCCCTCCCATTTCATGTTTTCCATCACCATGTCCCCTTAGGGGCTTCGTATTAAAGTGGCCTGAGTTGTAGTTAATATGTTGCTATGCGGTTGCTAGGGTGTTAATTCGTAATAATTGTTAGTGAAAACTACTAATGAGAACAAAGAGTAACTTAAAAGAGAAACGAAACTACCATCTAATCCAGGCATTTCATCTTTAATGTTGTCATTCTGATCGGACACCGAAGCAACTTGGATTACCTGAAAAAAATAAAAATAAACGATTACACACACACACAATACATACAATTAATAAGTGTTAGTAAAGACATTTATATCATCATAAATTTTTTGAAAATAAATGCTGTTCTTTTGAACTTTCTTCTTGCAAAGAGGCACAACTTTTTTCAACATTGTTAATAATCATAATACAAAGAAATGTCTCTTGATTAGCAAATCGGTATATTAGAATGGTTTCTGAAGGATCAAGTGACACTAAAGACTAGAGTGATGCTGAAAATTCAGCTTTGCCATCACAGAAATAAATTACATTTTAAATTATATTAAAATAGAAAATAGTAATTTTAAATTGTAATAATATTTCTAAAAATGTTTTTACTGTATTAAAACTGAAAGTAAACCATATGTTTTATGTAATTTCTTTTTCACTTACCAGCTGAGCAAATGTAGACACTTTCAGTCTCTTAAATAGCTCATCCTTCCTATATCTGTAGTCTGGAAAAAATATATATAATAAACATGCATTTCAAATAACGCAGAGCTGCTGCACAAAAACAATTCTGATGCATTTTACCTGGATCCTGAATGTTACCATTTGTCAATTCATCTTCATTTAAAGACACATCATTTAAATTCACACCCAAAATATCAAACTCCATTTTGATACAGATTAAACTCACTAAACTTGACTTTAAAAAGCCAATTGCTGCTACAAACTGAGACGAGCCCTGCCAGCTTCTCTTTTTATCACTGGCAAGAACTCCAAAGTCCAGCCTCACCACCAAACCCACTGTAAGATGCCAAGTGACACCACTGGATGAGGTTATGCATCTCGGTTTCACTACAGACAATCTTGACAGAAGAATTACTGTAATCTACAGTACAATAACCATCCATTGCTCATGCATCCAAAAGGAGGAGCAAGAATTGCTTATCCTTGAGAAATCAGAGGGAACCTGTAACAAGATGACCAATATGGACAAAGCAGACTTTCTCTCCTCATCAGGTGAGTAAATATAAGTAGGACAAGTGCATTTGGAGACAAAACAGCCGAAACAAGTCATTAAGGAGCTGTTCACAAAAGATGCATTACTGTGCCATTCTGCACTGTTTTGTATATTTTTATTGTAAATACACACTAGTTTTGTTTGACCACTGTGATGTGCTTGAATGTATCCGATTTGTTAGGTGTTGTAAAAAACTATTAGTTAGAATAACCCTTCTGAATTAAATGCACCATGACATTTTGAGATGTTAATTTTTTTTTAATAATATGGATTTATAATATTCTGAACTTACTTTTCCTGGCCTCCTCTAGTCTCTCCATATATTTTGTCAGGCTGAAGCCTAGAAAATAAAAGGGTTAGTAATTACACATTTAGTCATATAACGTATGCAATGAAAATTCAAAATGTTAGTCACCAAAAGGTGGATACCTGTATCAAGTCGTGTTTTTACATGTTGATATTTGG
The DNA here is from genome assembly GCF_051911475.1 of Siphateles boraxobius. Lineage (NCBI taxonomy): Eukaryota > Metazoa > Chordata > Actinopteri > Cypriniformes > Leuciscidae > Siphateles > Siphateles boraxobius. The sequence goes on along the minus strand of NW_027509192.1, from coordinate 9,159,111 downwards.
GGTTCTGTGGAATCCTCTTCTTTAAATACTAGGGGGAAATAAGCATCCATGTCAATAAAACAAACTGTCATCGTGTAACTAATTATTCTGAAATAATTGTTTTTGGGATCAATGTAATTGTTTAACGTTGGTTAAACACTGGCAGTGGCTCATCACATTCGGAGAAAATTATGTGTATGAAACAAACGTTGAGTTTACACAGTGAATATAAAAGCCACTGTAAGCTCCAATAACATCCATTAGTATATATAAATGGTTTGTTTATTGATTAGCACTGGTAGAAAATAATACAAGATGAAAGCATCAGCAGTGGACTGGTGTTGATGGTCAGACAGGTACGTTACGTTAAGTTATGGCAACGGAGGAGCAGCTGCGCCGGTGTCAGATTCCCTTTAAACCCCTGCTTCCCATGTAAAACATTCCCTGAGCTAGCTTTCAACATACGTTTTGCAAATGACACTTTGCAGAAACATAAAAACACTGACCTTTGAATCGCCAATCCCCCGTTTGACCGACATCTTCCAGTAGCTGAGGTTCGGCGGCTAACGTTAGCTTCCAAAATCAAAACTCAAAGCGTTGCCTCTTTGAGCAAAGTCTTCACTGATTGGCCCGTTGAATCGATTATCCAATCAGTGAAGGAGTTCTTATAACCTCAATGTTAGTACTACTGCTTTACCGTTTGGGGCTGTTGCTATGCAACGGCGTTATTTCCAGAGAGCCCAGTCGGCAGAATTTATTAAATGCATTTTCTGATCTATGTATTTTACCAGTAATTCCTGAATTAATTTTATTCTGAAGACAATTGTTTACAATGCTTGGCTTGGATATGCAACTAATTAATTCTGCAGACAGTATAATCTTTGTAAAACAAGCTTGTACATTTTTGTTTTAATCCCAGGAAGCCTGTTGCATTAGGAGAATGTGTTACATTAGAGGTTTCCATTGATTGCATGAATGCAGAGGTTTATCTGTGTAAATTATTATTTTGTCAGTCTTGATAACGATTCATACATGTAAATAATTTGAATCGAAAGGGATTTTAAATCCATATTGCTCATCTAGTCCCGCTGACTCGATGATTCGGAGCGTGATTTGTTTGGTCTGGGGAAAACGCGGCTTGTTTGACAGATGGGAAGTGGCTCAACATGAACGAGTTTCACTTGTTTACTTGTAAAACAAAGAACAAACTGCACCAAATTCAAAAACTTTTTCGACGTATTCCAGAACAATGGCGTCTGTAATGGTAAGACTACTTAGCAGAAACATGTTAAAGTGCAAATGTAGACATTTTATTTAGTTTCTGGTTTTATTAACGTTAGCTCTGTGCAACGGTGCTGGAAAGTTTCGTGTGTATGTTTGAATATGGAGATACTAATATTGGTTATATTTGACGAAGTTGACCGTACAAAACAATATAATTAGTTAACAAAAAGTACTATGGAACTAGCATAGTTTTAGACATGGTACCGTGGTACAACCCTGGTTTTGTCACCATGTGTGTATTATGTGTGTGTGTGTGTGTGTGTGTGTGTGTATTTATATATATATATATATATATATATATATATATATATATATATATATATATATATATATATGTGTGTGTGTGTGTGTGTGACTTAAGAAATATGTATGTAAATTGAACATTCACTCACATTGTTTTATTGAAAAAACGTTGGAAAATAAACATTTTACACCTTGTTCTTTTATGATATCCTTTTCAGGAGGATCCCACCCTTGAGAGACATTTTAAAGGTCACAAAGATGTTGTTTCCTGCGCTGATTTCAGCCCCAATAATAAACAGCTGGGTATGTCATTATTTATCTTATTTTTTCAGTCAGAGAACATCCCAACATAACTACTTGCAACTTCTCTTGCAGCTTCTGGATCCTGTGACAAGAACCTTATGATCTGGAACCTCGCTCCAAAAGCAAGGGCGTTTAGGTTTGTGGGTCACACGGACGTCATTACAGGTGTTCATTTTTCTCCAAGCGGATCTTTGGTGGCATCTTCATCCAGAGATCAGACAGTTCGACTTTGGACGCCCAGCATGTGAGTACAGATGATCCCTTTCGAGTTTCAAAGGGTTAGTTCACCCAAAAATTAAAATTATTCTATAATTTACTTGCCCCCAAGCCATCCTAGCAGTACATGACTTTCTTCTTTCAGCCAAACACGATGGGAGTTATATTAAAAAAATATCCTGGCTGAGGCTGGCTCTTCCAAGCTTTATAATGGGAGTGAAAGTTTCCTTGTTTTTTGAAGCCCAAAAAAGTGCATTCATCCATAATAAAAGTAATCAATACGGCTCCAGGGGGTTAATAAAGGCTTTTTTTTTTCAAGCTAAGCTATGCATTTTTGTAATAAAAATATCTGTATTTATAACTTTATAAACTATATTCACTGGCTTCAGGTAACGGCCATACGCGAGTCAAGTTTCGGCGGAAGAGTGACCTCTGACCCGACGTATTGACGAATCCAGAAACGCAGAGGATAGAGCAAGTCAGAAGTTTAAAATGAGAATTTTTGAAGAGAAATGTCAGAGGAGTTTGAGTTCGTTGCCCAGCGCTATTTGTGAGACTGCGAGAGGCGTCTATTCTCACCTAAGCTTATACTACCCCTAAATGCTGCATCATACGCCAGAACTCGACTCTTTCTTGAACGTGCAGACGGCCATTACCGGAAGCTAGTGATTACAGTTTATAAAGTTATAACTATGGATATTTTTCTTACAAAAACACATCGCTTCACTTCATAAGGCCTATGTTAACCCCTTGGAGCCGTATGTATTACTTTTATGATGGATGGATGGACTTTTTTTTTGGCCTTTAAAATCTGTTACTGTTCACTCCCATTATATTTAATATAACTCTGATTGTGTTCGGCTGTAAGAAGAAAGTCATATGCACCTAGCACAACTACACAACTAACTAACCCTAATGTATTATTTGTATCTTAATGCATTATTGTCTATGTGTGTTATAGAAAGGGCGAGTCAACTGTGTTCAAAGCACACACAGCGAGCGTTCGAAGCGTTCATTTCTCCAGCGATGGCCAAAGGCTGGTCACGGCCTCAGATGACAAGTCTGTGAAAGTGTGGGGTGTCGAACGGAAGAAATTCCTCTACTCTCTAAACCGGCACACCAACTGGGTACGCTGTGCGAGGTATGAGAATATGTGTCTAACCTTTCCGGTTTTGTCAGTTAAAGTGGGATTTCTCTCACTGTCTCTTGTCCTGTCTGTCCCTGTCAGGTTTTCACCAGATGGTCGTCTCGTTGCTTCCTGTGGCGATGACAGGACGGTTCGCCTCTGGGATACATCCGCACGTCAGTGCATAAACATTTTCACAGACTACGGCGGGTGAGAATTGAGCATTGGTCCTTTTTGAATCATTTTGAGGATTCTGTATGTTTATTGGACCAAAGTTTCCTTATATTTTAAACGGTCTGTTTAGGTCAGCGACATTTGTGGACTTCAATTCCAGTGGCACATGCATTGCATCATCAGGAGCGGACAACACATTAAAAATCTGGGATATTCGTACAAACAAGTTAATACAACATTACAGAGGTAGTTAATATAAACGGAGATGGTTTCACATCATGAAAATTCATTTGTTTTTAATTAGTCACAAGACTGGTCTTGTTTTCAAGCATTTTACTTGGTCTTGCAGTTCATAGCGCAGGGGTCAACGGCTTTTCCTTCCATCCATCCGGAAACTATCTGATCAGTGGTTCGAGTGACAATACAATGAAGATCTTGGACTTGCTGGAGGGGAGGCTCATCTACACCCTTCACGGCCACAAGGTGTCACCCTCATCTAATAGCGTACAATTTGAATTCTAGCTGGAACAATTGGGAATTCTTCAAACAATTATTCTCTTATCTTTTACTCACCCTCATGTCATTTCAAACCCATATTCTATTTTCTTTTTTTTATGGGACACAAAACGAGATTTTTGGTAAAAAAAAAAAAATACAGTTCTTGCCATACAGCAGGAAATCAAGAAATCACCAAAAGAAAAACTTTTTTGGAAGCTTTTTTGCAATTAAATATTTGAACATTATAAATTTCACATATAATTTTGGCATAAAAATTTCAATAATGAATATTCACTTTTAATTTAAAGTAAAAATTCAAATTAAAGTTAATTTTCAAATTATTATTATTTTTTTGTTTGTTTTGAAAATGGTATCTTTCTTATTTGACTGGTAAGATATTTGGTCTATTATATTTTTCTTTTTTGTGTTACTGTCCATTGTGACTATGGTGAAGCCGAAGGCAATTTTACACATAATAAAGTTTCTGAATATACTGAATATTAACGGAAAATAGTCATATGCAGTACTTTTACAGTATGGTAAAATGTTATTTTTATTACATTAATTAATTAACTTTTGTCCAATTATTTAGCTTGATAGTCATAATCAACTGTCATTGTATGGCAAGAGCTGCATAATAATTTGTTTTAAAAAAAAATGTGTGTGTTAAATAAAATAAATAAATGATTCCTCAAATTTTGTGTATTTTGTGATGTAGACCTGCTTTAAACAGCGTGTAAGGTGTCATTTTTTTCCCCTCTACTCTCAGGGTCCAGTGTTGGCTGTGACGTTTTCTCGAGATGGAGATCTGTTTGCTTCAGGAGGTGCTGACTCTCAGGTAATTGTGATGTAATGTTAATGTTCTACTATCCGATTACCGCCGAGTTGATTATGTCACTTATGCTCGTGATCGTCTGGGTTTCAGGTTCTGATGTGGAAGACCAACTTTGATTCACTGAACTACAGAGAGCTGTTGAGCAGGCATAGCAAACGAGTCACTCCAGATCCCCCTCCACACCTGATGGACATTTACCCTCGATTGGCTCACCGACACACTGCTCAAAATGGCACAGTAGAGGTCAGTGCCCACAACTGCAGTGCTACTACAATACCCATGGGTTTCACAAACAGTACTGAGTTTCCTCTTGGGGATCAACACTGTAGATCAATCCAGTACATTGCAGTCAATATGTTAGCTCTGTAACACCAGCACACACTGCATTCAGGTTCGTTATCATCTCTCATTCTTTCGTTTCCTTAGATTAACCCCATTGTTGCTGATACTCAGTCTGGAGACCCTCAGGTGGTTGAAGTGGGACGTGTTCTTTTCTCCACAGTGGTAAGATCTGAGCTCTGACAGGAACTGATTCATGAAGTCAGAACTGTTTCACTCCAACCACTAGGGGGAAATATAGGCTTGTTAATGTAAGCCCTCATCGAAAAGTGTACGTCACTGCCACACTTTTGCTGTCCCTCATGTTTTCTTTTTAAAATGATCACTCCTCCTCAATATTTTTTCCCACATTATTATGGTTTTGTCTACTCCATACACTTCTGTTCTCTTGGAAATATGACAGTGGGGTGTAAAAATCTGAGACCACATTGAAATTCAGGCATTCTGTCATGAAACTAGGAGAACAAAACAAAAGAAACAAGTAAATTCCTGCTAATTTTTCTCATTAAAATTGAGCTTGGATTGCTATTCTGATACTATAATTTGTCATAAAATAGTGAATACATTTGTCACTAAGGTTTCACTCATTGCTTTTCTAATACTTTAATTTGTAATGTAAATAAGATATTTCATTATTTATTAAATGTAATTTTAATATATATATTAATATAATAATAATAGTGTGTGTGTATATATACTATATATATATATATATATATATATATATATATATATATATATATATATAAAATAGAAGCACCTGTGGCAAATTTTTGGACCCCGCTGTATAATTATAGTTAATATGAGGCACACGATGGCTATAAATGTGTCCAGTTTTTTGTTTCACTGTTTATTATATTCAGCCCAGTGTTGTTTGTGTGTCCGGCAGCTTTCCAAATCTTTCTTATTTACTGCATGCCTTGTTCTGAACCGAATTATGGGAATGTCCTCGTGCTTCCGTGCAAAATGCTGTGCTTTCTGCTTTACAAGCGGATTGAGGAAATGCTGCGAGACGGCACACAACAGACTGTGGGTGCCTCGCTCACGTGTTTACAGGAAGTCTCTTTTTCTCCCATTTCTCTTGCATGAAAGCAAAAACAGACCGAGCACACACACGTGTCTAAAGCTGGGCTCTGATGTGACCTCACTTTGCTGCTGGAGCTATAGACTAATAATAGACTCCTACACACTGTGACTTTAACGCTCTCTCTCACTGTTCTCCCTTTCTTCCATTTGTTCCTTTTGTCTGTACACACTGTACTGCATAGAGAAAACAAGTGTCCGACTTGGACGTCTGCACACACGTTGACTAGTCGTTTCGTTATCCCAATAGACTCACTGGATATGTGTTGACATGTTGTTGATCATGTGACTTTAATTGCACTTGTTCTATATGGTGCCAGTTGGTGTTACTGTACTGCGTCCCAGTGTTGCTATTTGTCTACGTAGGCCTACCAAAATCAGGTTTTTGCAAGGCCCATCCTGGTTCGATTCTGATTCACAAGCTTTAGATTCAGGTCTTCAATTCATTTTGTTTCATTTGAGTGCTTTATCAGTTGTAATGAAAAGATATGAAAGAGAATTTCCATTAGTCCTATCCGGATTGATTCTGATTCACAAGCTTAAGATTCAGTTCTTTTTTCGGTTCATTTTGAGTCTGTTTCATTTGGGTGTTTTTCAGTTGTAATGAAAAGATTTGAAATAAATGTTCCCATTCTGATTCGATTCTGATTTACAAGCTTTAGATTCAGTTTTGATATTAATTCAGTTTGAATTGATTCTGTTTCATTTGGGTGTATTTCAGTTGTTTTTCATATATTTCAGGGTTTTTCCTGCTTTGAAAATATTTTTGCGGCCTCCAAAATGAATCTTTGTCCCGCCTTTGATCATTTAATGTGACAATACCAATAACGGAACAAAACAATCTGATACTGTATTTAAAATTATCTGTGCATTTAAATATTGGAGTGCAAATGCAAACTAATAGACCTGCCACTTTTTGTATGTAATTTGTTACTTTGTTTTTCACTTTAGCCCATTTCACACAGAGATTCCGGAAAATACACGGATAAAGTGGCCTGGGATTTCACCCGGGTTCGTTTGACTTTGGTCCATTCAAACTGCCAGTGATTTTCCGGAATCAGAGAGAGCGTTCACACACAACCCGTAAAGACACGTGACATCGATGTGACATGTAATGCCCCAGCAGCGTCTATAGTTTGCTTATGAGCTGCGATTTCTCTCTCGAGAAACCACACTTGTGCATTTTTTTCTCTGATTCGATCATAAACTAGCGCATTACGTAACGTTTCACGCTGGCGAACGATCCCAGCTTCAGCGCCATCATTACGACACAGCATTGATTCACACAGAGCAGCTTTTGTTCACACAGCGCACGTTCTGGGACTGAACACGGCAATGTTACTAGGTCCCCAACCCGACATCGATCCCGGCATCAATCCCGGGTCGTGTTTGCTTTCACACAGAAGGTGTTCTGGCAATTTCACGGCAATTTCCCGGGATCAACACGCTATGTGAAAGGCGCTTTAGAGTCACTCAGTGACTTTAGTACAAATTACCTGAGTGGTTGTTTTTTATTTCATGAATAATAGGATAAGTTAATATTACAAACTGTTTCTTTGCATTTATTTTGGATTTTTTAAGAATATACTGGCCTGGGTAAGGTACTTTGTACTGTTGTGTGTTGATGACTGTTAATAACTTTTTGAACTAGTTATTAAAAGAACCGACTCTTGGGAGTAATTTGTTTGTGAATCAGACTACATTGGGTGAACTACCTCTTGCCAGAAACAAAAAAAGGTTGCTGAAGCTTCTTGGCACATGGTTTAACTCACTGACTAGTCAACTAATCTTCTGGATGACAAGTTGAGTAGTAAAAAATACCCATAGCGTACATTCACTTTTACCATTCACACTTAAAAATTGTTCAGTTCAGTCCAGGATGCCCTCCCAAATCCGACCTGTCAGGGCCCATTTTTAGGGAAACCCTGTCATTATCTGGCCCTGAGCATCCTGCAGTCCTTCAGGACAGAGTTTCCTCATTCTGCTTCCTTGCCTTGCGTGCGTGGGAGCAGAGACATGAGGAAGTGGACAGCAGAGAGAAGTATGACCCGTGGCGCCTTTTTGTGTGACGCTTCCTGCCATCACTTCCTCTTGACTGACTCTCTCTGGAGTCCTTTCAGCTTGTGTGTGTTTGTGTGTGTGTGTGTGTGTGTGCGTGCAGTGATGCGGTCCACAATTGGTGGAACTCCACTGCATCTCGGTCCTTGTTGACTCCCTGATGCATTAGGCCTGCTATGCATAGACAACATAAGCAAGACCAGAGGCATCTGAACAGCAGGGAAAGGACCACAACACAAGTATTAGCTTGTGTCAAAGCACTCGTGGGTCTGGTGGTTAGCAGTAGTTAGTTACGTCACTTTCCCATCCCACTCCCACTTCTTATACATCAGTAAAAGCGGTAAAATAAATCATATTAAATAATATTTTTCTATAGTAATACCTTTTTCTTACTTGTATCGATATGTCTGTTTATTTGAGCATTCATATCACATCCTACAGTGTTAGAGATATTGAATTAGTCACAGTCCAATTACAATATTGTGATGCATCACTGCATATTGAGTCTTGATGTATCGCATGGTGAGGTAGTTGGCGATACTTAATATACAGTATCTCACAAAAATGAGTACACCCCTCACATTTCAGCAAACATTTTAGTATACTCAAGGGACAATAGAAATGAAACTTGGATATATTTTAGAGTAGTCAATGTGCTGCTTGTATAGCAGTATATATTTACTGTCCTCTGAAAATACCTCCACATACAGCCATTATTGCTGGCAACAAAAGTGAGCACACCCTAAGTGATAACAGCAGCATGTTGTTTAACCATGCAAAGCCACATGTCCTATTCATCATGGTCATGTTCTTGTCTGCTTGACAGAACCATACAAATGTGTGTATCTTGTATTAGAGCAGTTACAATTTGTGCTTTGAGTACAATTCTCTCATACTGACCACTGGATGTTCAACATGGCACCTCATGGCAAATAACTCGCTATGGATTTGAGAATTAGAATTGTTGCTCTCCGCAAAGATGACCTAGACTATAAGAAGATTGGTAACACCCTGAAACTGAGTTTCAGTACATGCCAGGGTCATACAGAGGTTTTCCAAGACGGTTCCACTCGTAACAGGACTCGCAAGGGTCAATCAAAGAAGTCGAATCCTTGTGCTTGTCATCATGTGCAGAAGCTGGATTCAAAAAACAGACGCATGAGTGCTGCCGGCATTGCTTTTTGAGGTTGCAGAAGCGGAAGATCAGCTTGTCAGTGCTCAAACCATACACCACACACTGCAACAACAAGTCGGTTTGCATGGCCGTCGTCCCCTCTTCTGAAGCTGGCTCACAAGAAAGCCCGCAAACAGTTTGCTGAAAGCAATCGGTCCAAGAGCATGAATTACTGGAACCATGTCCTGTGGCCTGATGAGACTAAGATCAACTTGTTTGGCTCATTTGGTGTCCAGCATGTGTTGCAACGCACTGGTGAGGAGTAACAAGAAAATTGTGTCTTGCCTACAGTCGAGCATGGCGGTGATAGCATCATGGTCTGGGCCGGCATGAGTGCTGCTGGTACTGGGGAGCTGCGCTTCTTTGAGGAAAACATGGATTTCAACATGTACCATGACATTCTGAAGCAGAACATGATGCCCTCCCTTTAGAAACTGTGCCGAACGGCATGTTAACGACCCCAAACACACCGCCAAGATGACAACTGCCTTGCTGAGGAAGCTGAAGGTGAAGGTGATGGAGTGGCCAAGCAGGTCTCCAGACCTGAACCCTAGTGAGCACATGTGGGGCGTCCTCAAGCGGAAGGTGGAGAAGCGCCATGTGTCTAACATCCAGCAGCTCCATGATGTCATTATGGAGGAGTGGAAGAGGATCCCAGCAACATCCTGTGCAGCTCTGGTGAACTCCATGCCTAGGAGGATTAAGGCAGTGCTAGATAACAATGATGCTCGCACAAAATATGGACACAGTTTTGAGATGGTCACTAAGGGTGTACTACTCACTTTTGTTGCCAGCTATTTTGACAATAATGGTTGTATGTTAAAGTTATTTTCAGAGGATAGTAAATGTATACTGCTATACAAGCAGCACATTGACTACTCTAAAATATATCCAAGTTTCATTTCTATAGTATTGTCCCTTGAGAAGAAATACTAAAATGTTTTCTGAAATGTGAGTGGTGTACTCACTTTGAGATACTGTATATGGTAAAAAATATTGTTTTACCAAAAAAAACTATGGTATAATATCATCCAATAATTAATAATACGTAGATCAATTAATTAAATACGTTAATAATGTTCATTTAAATTATGAATAGTTTTATACTTTTTTAAAATATTTCAATTATTTTAATGCTTACATTTTTGTAGACATTGTACTGCACATCAATATTTAATTCAAAAGTGTGCTGCTATTTTGTTCAATATAAATAGGTTATTAGTTGTAACCTTATATTAGATGTCAAAAGAGTAAAAAGTCCAGTTTTCTTATTGTGTTTGTTGCATTGCAAAACACTTTTTCTGCTATTGAGGTGGGATACGAGTAAGGTTAGAGACCGATTTCATGGTGCGGTTAGGTTTAATGGTGAGTTAATAGTGTAATAGCTGCAATTAGAGAAATTAATTACACGTAATTACAGGCAGGTGTTTTAATTTAAAAAAAGTATAATGTAAAAACATAAATGCAAAAATGAATAATTGTATTAAGTGCTTTTAAATTAGTATTCAAGAATAACATGTCAACTAATCAAATTAAACTCTGATGAAGAAGATGAAACCTTTTTTTATCATAATATAGTTGTTCAAATGATAGATTCAACCGAGTGTGTGCATGCTTGTTTGTTTGAGGGTCTGTAGATGTGTGCGCACCACCTGGTATTATGTTTCTGAAGGTTGCTTGTAGGGGTGATAGACAGGAAACAGGCAAAGAGCCTCTTCCTGTTTTGTAAAGAGCAGGAGATTGGGTGGCCGCGAGGTGTGGATACCAACTTGAAGGCCTGCCACCGGCTCCGGTGACAAGACGTGACATGACGGAAGTAAATCGCTAAAGATAGAATGGCCCAGGGGAAGGTTCACTTTCCACCGGGAGAGCTTTGAGAAAGATAGCCTTACAGGCTGACAGAGTGACTTGTCATCCTCAACCAAAAAAACAAGAGCTGTCAGCAGGATGTACTCATTGATTTGAATCAGATTGCATTGGTAGAGATATTCAGTTTATTGTTTGTGCTTTTTAGAGTTGTTTACTCAACCTTTATGGTGAAACATACATAGCACCTTTCATTGAAGAAATGTAGGTGGTGAAGTGTGGAAATATGTGTTCTGGTTATGCAACCAGTCATGTTTCAACTGTTATCGCACATATCCTTTTGTTATGACAGTAGGCGGCATTGGCACTAGAGCTATTACACCTTTCTTGAATTCTCCTGAAAGCGCAAACTAAGGTAGATAATAGAAAAGGTCAGTTTGCATGTCTCATCCGGCCCATAATCCCCTGCATTAACCCAGGGACCTCAGACGGGGAGTCCAGCAGACAAACAGGCGCTCACACATCAAAGACACAGGAACCCGGGTTGGTTCATCACTTATTCAGTGTAGAGCACACCCAGAACTCAGCGTGTCCGACTTAATATTTCATCTGGTTTCTCGCCCATTGTGTCCGTCTGCACCTCTTCCTTTCTTTTCTGTCCGTTAAATACCGTTTTTCTTCCACCCCTTTCATCTTTTTTTTTTTCCATTCATCTGTTTTATCTGCGGTCTTTCGAGTTCTACCAAAGGCTATTGACTCCTATCCTAGAATAGAGCTGTTCCATCCATTAAGTCACACTGGCACTTTAACTTAATGGCTGATCTCACTTCCTCCATCAAAGCAGATGGTTCCTAAATAGTCCAGACCTCATCTTAAGTACCTGTCAAAACGGAGCACAATCACATTGACTGTAGAGTTGAAAGGACCTTATCAGAATCTGGCTTAGGGTCTGTTTTTCCTCTCTCACCTGATTTTTTTTTCTTTTCTCTTTCTCCATGAGCTCTCTCAAGGGTATATGGTGGCCCAGTGGGGCATAGCTTAAAATACGCTGACAGTTAGTTCGTCAACATTGATTCTAAAAATAGTGGGTCTGTGCTATTGCAGGTAACAGGGACACCTCAAAGGCAAACGGTGAGCTGCTCTCCTGCAATGCACTCACTGTGCTGTCTGTCTACACAATCTCTTCTGTTTCAGATATTATGCTACAGCAGAAAAAAACAATTGTTTAATTTATTTTGTTTTGTTTAATGAATGAACCATTCTTTACAAAATTACACATTCTGATATGCTGATTTGGTGCTCAAGAAACATTTATATTATTATTATTAATGTTGAAATCCATTGTTCTGCTTAATATTTTTGTGGAAACTGATTATTTGAAAAGTACAAAGTTCAAAAGAACAGCATTTATTTGAAATGGAAATCTTTTGTGACTTTATAAATGTCTTTACTGTCACTTTTGATCAATTTAATGCATCCTAGCTGAATAAAACTTTAAAAAAAAACATATTTTATTTTATTTTATTTTATTTACTAGTGGTGCAGAGTTTGTACTTTTAATCATAACAATTGTAATGGGCTTTTCCAGACATTTGAAATCATGCTAAAACAGTTGTATATCCTATCATTATTAAAGGAACATCATTACTAAAAGAAGATGCCAACATTGGACCACCGCAATGGAAGAATAGATTAGCTGCTCAATACTTTTGAATACCCACTCAATTCAAATATGATGCTAAATATACACTCCTCACCAAACAGGGTTTTGCATTATGAGCACTTTTATGCAGTAAATTGTTTGTTTGTGTACATGTTTTTAACACCACAGGTACAGTATGGCCTCTTCAGAGCAGCAGAGCCTCTGTGAAAACGTAGCAATTAAAAACACAGGTCATACCTCCGTGACCCTTTACTTTAATAGAGAGGTGCTGCATGCGCGGTTTCGTGATTTATTTTGATGCTCCATTTAACCGTCGCTTTCCTTTTTACCTGTATGAGTTTATTTTTAACGTAGCATGAATGGAAGGCGGAAGCCCCTCTGTGAACTGCGTAGGATGAGCTATCAAAACATCGCCCTTAACTGATGGAAAAATTTAGCAAATTTTTTCAGCTCAAAACCAGCTATGAAAACTAAACAAAAAGGAACCTACACATTCTCTTGGTAAATTGTTTTTGTGGAAGTTTTATTTTTAGTTGGTGAAGAGGTGAGTTTTGGTTTATTTTTCAGGAAAAATAGAGCTGAGTCTTAGATTAAAAAAATGTTTACTCCCTTGGCATGAGTGTTTGAAATGAACAGGGGTCAGAAAACAAATGGACTTCCTCTGAGTGAGAGTACAGGAGGGTCATGGGCTCCGGAGGTACAGCTGAAACTCAATACTGATCAGGGTTAGAGGGTAAGTTGCATCCCCTCGTCCCACCTGTTAGGAAGTCATTCATTTCTATTACTCCCTTCTCTCCCATCTCATTCACTCTATCTAAATCTTCCTGTGTCAAATGTTTCCCATGTTCTCCCAAAGCTCTTTAGTTTTATTGCGTGTAATAGCTGTTGTAATATTCTTTTTGTAAAAGTCAATTGTACATTTTTTATGTCATTTTCAGTTTAAGTTTTTTTATTTATTAAGAAGATGAAGAGCCAGTGCATTGAATTATTAATGTACCTTTTAATAAAATGTTTTTTTTTTTTAAACGGACCTGAACTGAATTCAAACATCAGCTTTTTCCAAGTCAGACAGCCAATATTTTTTTGAGAATGACTCTTGTATACGCTTCCATTCTTCCATTCTTCCTATTTAAGTAATATTCCCAGACTTGACCTTGAAGCTACATCAATAATTCGATCTGCCACTGTCAAAAACTTGGGTATCATTCTTGACCCTGCACTTACATTCGATACTTACATTAGTCAACTTTGTAAAGCGTCCTTTTTTCATCTGCGCCGTATTGCCAAACTCCGTCCCTATGTCAGCCCAAAAGATGCTGAATCACTAGTACACACATTCATCACATCTCGCCTCGACTACTGTAATGTTCTTTTTTTCTGGACTACCAGCACACTCTATCTCACGTTTACAATATATTCAAAACTCTGCCGCAAGACTACTAACTTACACTAAAAAAACTGCTCATATCACTCCAATTCTGTTTAAACTGCACTGGCTACCCGTGTCATCCCGTATCACTTACAAAATTCTTCTGCTTACCTTTAAGTCACTCAATGGTCTTGCTCCAGCCTATCTCTCTGACTTACTTTCTCCGTATATTCCCCCTCGAACTCTCCGATCTTCTGGCTGTGATCTCCTATGTGAGCGGAGATTTCGTCTATCGTCTATGGGTGGCAGGTCTTTCTCTGTTATAGCCCCTAAGCTATGGAACTCTCTTCCGTTGGCTCTCAGGACAACAACCACGTTGCATGAATTTAAGTATAAACTCAAAACACATTTGTTTAACCAGTATTTCAGTCATGAAAATGTTAATTTGACATAACACAGTCACAATGTTAACTTGGGCTCCAATAATTTTGTATCTTTACTCCAACTGCCCACTAGGCTGTCTGTAATTAATGTTTGTGGTCTCTGTTTTTATGTTTGTATTGCAAATGTAATGCGACTTGCAACTGCAATCGGGCAAATGTCCATTGTCCGTTTATGTGTAAACTGCTTGTTATTTACTGTCATTGTGAAGCGTCCTTGAGCTTGGGAAAGGCGCTATATAAATTAAACGTATTATTATTATTATTATTGTACTTTTCACACTCTTTCCTGTTTATTTTTTCTGTAGTCTTATACCACGACCCTCCCTCTTTCTCTCACACCAGCCCTTTCCGACCCTGTTTTCTTTTCTTTTTTACACAAATACCACACGCACGCCGACAGCACCACTGTTGCCTGTTTGGCGTCAGCTGGCCTCGGCCTTACAATGAAACGCGGGGAATGTCCGTGACCCTTTGAACCTCAACCCCTTGCGTCCCACTCTCCCTGCCGCCCTTTCCTTCTCTCCTCTAATCCACCAACATCCACCTCCAGCCACAGGCCTACAAGGGCTGTCAGGCGCCTCTCTGCCGACCCATCCGGGCCTTATGGGCTTAACCCCGCACAAGTCACAGCATTCTTCCTTGCCTGTGGGAAATGCGTTAGCATTACTCATTCTCTTCCCCCTCTAACCCCTCACACCTATTCCCTTGAAGATGAGGGGAAGTCTTTGGGTTGAATTGGGCCAGGGGGCTTTGACATGGAACTTTGAAAGGGGGCAAGGCCCAGCTAAAGTGCACTTAACCATAAAGCTTCACATTCCTCCCAGGGCCTCCTCTTGCGAAAGCAGTGACTACGCCAACCGCATTATTCTCATCTATCTCAAACACTCCAAAAATGCGATGTTAAGAGATTGGGGTCAGTGAAGTCCTTATCTCAGAGCGTGTTAATGTCTGTCTAAACATCACCTTTTAACCCTTCAAACACTGCTTTAAATGCATTGCACTGGTACGACAATCTGTTTTCTCAAGCCAATTTTAATGCAAGCAATAATTGTAATGGAATTTTATACAAAAGTATATATTTTTTTGTTGTACCCCAATATCCAGTGAAGGGAACCAATTTCAAAGATGTTTTTTAAACCAATGAAATCCTGTTGTCTTGCTGATTCGCAATTAGTGGCAAGCTCATTGTGTGTTGCTGTTTCCCACAGATACTTTGCATTCGATTTGGTATTACCAAGTTCAAAAGCAGATTATCTAGCATTTGAGTAGCAATGGGGTGTAGCTTAAATTAAATCCCACACAGGGACCCTCTTGTTTCAGTTTATTTGTGAATTTACCTACATTGCTTTCTGATGTTTGAAAGTTAACTGTTTTGCTGTTTTTAAGCCTGGTTGCTGTAATTCTAAGGAATTACACCTGTTTAAAAAAAGAAAAAGCTCTAAAACGTGATGTGAAGTTAAGGCTGGTGTACAAGAAGGGATAAGTGCATTTTTGTTTGTTTGAAGTAATTCCTGCATTGTGTATTCAATGTTTTCATGCTAACCATGTTTTTCATACTAGACTATAAAACATGAGTCTCAGTAATTTATCAGTAAGACCATAATCATTTTTGAGTAGGGATCCATGATATTTTGTTACCCCTTCAGTTATGAACCTCCATTAAAGTTAATAGTTAGTGGTCAATATTGCATATTTCCTCTATATTTCCTTTTAGATTTACATTTTGACCTTTGCCATGAATACAATATTTAGTTTTTCAAAAAAATCTTTTTTTCATACTGTGGATTTAAAATTATTACTTTTATTTTTTTAGTGGTGTATTGTCAATTCATTTAGACAGAATAGTTACATGTTATGCCATTTCCTAATAAGTGTACCCTTACCTTGAATGAATACTAAATTAATAGTCCACTGCACCAGCAGAAAACAGAGGTATTTGTAAATATGAGACTCTTTTTATTGACGTATGGTGGCGATATGATGACCATGCAGGAGTTTCTTAGCCAGTGTGGAGCCTCTTTTCCATCAGGCCCGGAAACTAGATCACCATTAGAACAGAACTGAGAGAAACCTCCTCAACCTGAGAAATGACCCAGGGTCAGAATGTCTCCATCTCCCTACTCTCTTTTAATTTTTGTCCTAGTCAAAGTTGATATTTTAAGCTTGTGTGTGAGAACGCATCTAGTACACAGGACAGGCAGATACCTATTCTGGCTGGTGTCACAGGTTTCCTGCCCATGATTTATTAATTATGTACTTGCAATATGGTTGGAATAGCTTACACACAGAACAGGTATTCAGGTAAGAAATACTACTGAAATTAAAGTAATCAAATGTAAAATAACACTAGATAGTCTTAATTGTAAAATGCTTCCAATTAAAGTTACTAAAGTTATTCAGTCAAGAGCTGCAAGTGGTTTTCTCTTTGTCTTTTGATTTTCAAAAAATGATTATTTACCTTAATACTTGGCAAGACAGGCATTTTGACATAATTTTGCATGTTTTTGCCGTTTAAGTGCAATAAGCCACGAAAAATAAGCCAATTTGGTACTCATGAGCTGTCTGAGGTGCGGCTTTACGTGTGCACTACTTATATGCTGTAGATCAGTAGTGTACGCGTTTTTGGTGTGAGTGCGAAACCTGCGAGAATGACTAAAATTATGCGCACTATTTAACCTGAGCATATGAGATGAGATACTGCAGAAAATGGGTATTGGAACCTTTTCAGATATTTTAGTACCGATACATATCGAAATATCAATATTTTTGACAACACTAACACACAAATATAAACAAACACAAAACACATTAAATAGCTGGGGCTCATTTGAAGAATACAATGCTCCTAGATGAGAAAAAGACCAAGTTTTTTACTATTAATGGTTTCAAAAAATGTTTAATCATTGGGTAATTTAATAACTACCAAACACTCCAGTTTCTAATACCTTTTTATCTTCCTTTACCCCCTGGCTCGTGACAACCTTCCAGACCTCGAGTTAACATATTCAGACAGTACCTCTGAAATCTCATTATCTCTTCTTCGTCGGACGTTGCATGATTGTATTTTTAGAGACCTGCGTCGCTGCTGGGGGGAAAATTGGTTGCTTGCTTCACTTCTGCTTCCCCCACATCTCCCATGAAGACTGATTTCATCCCACTCGCTCTGCTTCTTCCTCTTTGTGCTATTTACAGACTACCGTATGAGGTTAATGAGTTCGGAAACACGGTTAACAAGCGCTTCGCTGATGTCCCTGATTTTGCATGGATCAATCATATTAGCCAGAATCAAATTACAGAATGTGTGTCCCTAGCATTGACTGGCATGACAGAAGTCATATGTCCTGCAATGTTCTCTCTGTGTTTTGGACAGTTGACACTGCCCTTATTTTCTTAATTTTGCTCAACCAGATGTATTGAGGCTTAACTTGGAAGTCTGAGTTAAGAACAGGTGTACTGGAGTACTGTTGGGTACTCCAGTAAAAAAAAACAGGTGTACTGGAGTACTGTTGGGGTTAAAAAGGGGTCATCAGGCCAAGTGATGACCAAAAGTAAGTGAAGTCATTATGGAGATCACTCAGCAGGAGCCCTTGTTGAATCAGGATGAGTCACTTTGAATTTGAAATTACTGCATTGTTGAATTCACTTTGGATCGGGGAAATCCTCTTGCTGGTATTGTTCTGTTGTGGTCATTGTCGTTGGTATCAGATTAAAATGATAAAAGTTGTTTTACACCTACTCTGGTCTTCTGCATCCCATTTTAACAATGGAATCTTTTTATTGACTTGCTATAAAAAGCCTTGCGTTTCCGGTGAACTGGATTAATGGTTCTCCAGTGCTTGACAACCTTCCGTATTACCATGCAAAAGCACAAGTGTAAACAGCTGCTTTCACTTTATCAGAGGGGGGATCTGCTTGCCCTCAGCCTAACCTTCAAGTAGGTGATGGAAGAATTGTGGAGGAATGGCGTTGGTGACTCTCTCATGTTTGCTTAACTAAGTCCGTCTACATTTTTTCCAAGTCAACACTGGAAAACATCCACCTCTTCGCCTACCGATCCTCTCTCCCATCATTCTCTTGACCTGCATTGACCCTCTCGAAGCAGCAGTGGGGTCAGGTGTCAGGCTCGAAGCTCAAGTTCCAATGCGTTCTGGACATGCCTCAACATTTCTCTTCCTGTTTTTCCCCCACCTAACTGATATCCATCACTGAAGCATTTGGA
Organism: Siphateles boraxobius; assembly: GCF_051911475.1. Classification (NCBI taxonomy): domain Eukaryota; kingdom Metazoa; phylum Chordata; class Actinopteri; order Cypriniformes; family Leuciscidae; genus Siphateles; species Siphateles boraxobius. The sequence goes on along the minus strand of NW_027509192.1, from coordinate 9,140,299 downwards.
ATAGCGATGTCAGTGTTTTTTTGGCTAGGGATAAAATTAGCCACTAGTTTCACACCTTTCAAGTAGTAGGTGTATGTGATACCCCAGAGATGTCCAAAACTCTGTTCCGCTTTCACTGCTAGTATCTGTTCCTGTCTGCAAAATTATGGGCTGTCTTCTTAGCCTCTGAGAAAAGCATGTCGTAGTCTGAGCTTATCATGTGTCATGTTTTTAACATCATCACTACTATATATATATATATATATATATATATATATATATATATATATTTCTTTAGAATTACGGTTGCAAAATAAATCTGTACCACACTTTATCGGTTTATAATATATTATAAACCGATAAAATGTGGTACCGATTTATTTTGCAACCGTAATTCTAAACAAATGCAGCACACTCAAACATGATCAGAATTAGTCGCCTGGTCATTTTATTATGAATAAATGTAATTGTGTTTCTCTGCTTCACTTAAACTTAGAGGTGACTCTTTAGCTCTTAATGTAACATTAATGCAATGCATAGGCCTCTTGAGGCCAAAAGTTTGAGCAGACGTCTCTAAAGCTGTAGGTTAACTTTGGACTATTAGGTTTTCTAAGGAATCAAATTGTGGTAAAACTCAGAAAGAAATGGGCCAATGCAGGCGTGATTTCTCTGCGAATGGCCTAATCGGCTTGCACTAGAATGAAAAGGTTTCACTGTCTTTAGTTTGGTCATGCTGCTTAAATAGCACCTTGCATCAGCTTACAGCCAGATAGATAGCCTCTTTGTAAGTCTGGGATAAAGTGAGACGGCATGAGATCTCGCTGTATGCTAAGGTCTGTCGATTGAACCTGAATTGCTCACAGAAAGCAACATCCATACTGAATATCCTTGATTTTCCAATTATACATTTTAAAAACATTATTTGGCTTGTACAGTACGCCAAAACACCAAGCAGCAAGTGAAAGAGTGTACCTGAGTTTTACATTTTCAATTTGAATTGCAGATGTCATACCTATTTAGAGCAACAGGAAGCTCTTCTCACTAATCTGCCGCCTCTGGCACCGGCTCATATGAGAGAATGCGCAGGGTAGCCTTGATATTCTGCTTTATGGGGTTGACCTAGGGATATGCTGCACTCAAGGTTGTGGCTTTTACACATGGTGACACTATTCTGAGACTCCCCGCCACTGATATCATCTCCCCTCTGCTTGTTCATCAATGCTTCATTTCTCTAGTCGCACAGGGGAAAATGAGAGCATCTAGTGTGGAAGCTTCTGGAGATACTATAATGGTTACCTTGATTTACAAAGAGTATGATGTTAGTATGTTGCTAAAGTAATAGAGCAATACTCTTATAAAAGTAGGGATGCATGATATATCTATACTATATTGGTTATCAGAAGATATTAGAGCTTTTTCAAGGCAGTGTAATTAAAGTTTCTACTTTTTGAATCAGCCTTGTGGAACAGTGTTTCTTAGGAACAACAGAGTCGCCAGCCCATGTAGCTCTCAGGCTGATTTGACGTGAAGGTTCTGTCCGTCCGGTTTAGGGAGTAATGGTGGAGGTGGCATGCTGAGACTGAGGCTCCCTGACGGAGCTCGGTGAAGGGCACAGGCTCAGCTAGACCCCATGCCACCTGCTGCTGTAGCTGTCAATCAAACGGCTGAACTTTCACTCTGTCCGCACTCTTTGCTGCAGTGCTGCAAGCTTATAAGCTGGAAATAGTGAGGAATACATACGACACTTTCTACTCCACTCTGCTTTTGAGAAAAGGGATTAAAAATGAGGGAATCTTGTATGCGTTTTTGATCCGTTGATATGCAGATTAAATGCAGCGTTTGGTATTCATTACTGGCTCATGCTTAGGATGTTTCCACCTGTTCTGCTTGTTTGTTTTATGTATTAAGCACTGTAATACGGAAATGATTTATTGCCATGCCTGCTGAGTGCGTCATTTGGCATGTTGCAGAGAGGGGTAAATATTTTAAAAGTGGATAATTCTTTGAAAGCGGATTTAAAATGGGTTAATGATACGAAAAGACGCCTGACAGACTCTGCCAGTACTCGACTCAGCGGGGAACAGAAAAACAAGCAGGCGAGAAAGTGCAAGAACAAATCTGTAGTCCATAGTAAATATGAAGACTACATAACAATGAAGTTTAATGAATTTCTCTGAGAATTTTTTTTTTTTCCCCTTCTGAATATCATACATTGCAAATTACTCAAAGGTACCTTACAATAGGGCGACAGCTAGGGGTGCACGATACGACTAATTTGATTTTAATTTAAAATTAAGTTTTGTAACCGACTAGTCTGAAACTAAGAAACACCCAGAAGACATTAAGCACTTGGCTTGTTTGGTACAATTAAACAAACTCTGGTGTGATTACTCTGTTAGTGCGGTTCATTTGAATAAATATGAACGCTGCCATCCGAACCCTGGTGGACAGCAAACAAGTGGACCGAGATCGCTGAAAAGATGCTTCCAAACTGCTGAAATATGAACGCAACACAGACCAAAGACTTCGTATGTAAACGAACAAAAAACAGGGCATGATGTCACAAGATATGACCCAAAAAGGAAAGAATGCTCAAGCATAGGCCCTACCTGTTTTTTAATCGTCAGTCACGATGTTGCCCATCTGATGTTGGTACAGGCATCAGAACCGCTTCTCCTCGCAGTAGGTCTTCGTTTGTGTGTGTGACGAAGGGATTCCTGCTGCTGTTTGGACCCTTTTACACATTTCAAAAGCCTTTCACGAGTTGTCAGCTCCATCATATGTACGCACATACGGTGAGCGCATTTAGCAGTGCACAGCATTGTTTTGGATGTTCGCCAAGTTCCGTCACTAAATATATGTCATAAAAGTCTTTTTTGCCAATTTCACAGTGAATGACGTGATGGGGATTTGCTTGATTTGGCTTCTCTCTACTATGCTTGGACTTATGTGCCAGTGCTGAATATGTTTACGCACGTCTCCAGTTGAATTATTTGGAATAACTTGCATAAAGCGCATGCGAGATCTGAAGTAAAATGAAAAGATTTTGTATCTTCTCCAGATACACTTTTGAAAATAATGTATTGTTAATGTATTATCAGCAGCATTTAGAAGCAAGTAATTTGATACCAAAAATTCTCCAGTAATTACCACTCAAGTACACCTTAAACACAGGGGCCACCGCTCAGCTTCTATTCCTTTTCAAACCCATTTTCTGATTTAGCGTTCTGCATTCTACTTCACAGCAATAGTTCTTGAGTTCACATTTGATAGCATTTGAGGTCTCACCAACTCATCTCTTTTCAGCACCAGCATGTCATGATTTTGTGAACAGTGGGTAGTGCCTCACTAATCGCAATGTTCTGTTGTAGTTCAAATGCATTTGGATCATTACAGAGACCATGGGCTTTGGACCAGGTAATTTCTGACAATGTCCCACTCTTAAATGGAAAATCCACAGTATTCTGGCTCTGTCTGAACCACAGATGTGCACAGCTGCCGTTAAGCAAGAGAATTAAAAATTAAAGCAGAAGTGGGTTATTGAGAGAGGAAGAATGAGAAGAAGATGGGGTGAGATCGGAAACCAATGTGCTGACTGCACCTTAAAATAAGTGGAAGTGCGGTGAGGATGGCGACAGGCTAGGACAAAAAAAACCTAATTGAATTACACAATGTGCCAATTGTTACTATTATTATATTTAATTTGCAGCATATTGTACTATTAGCTGTGTGTTTTTTAAACACCAAGTTAAAAGGAATTCAACTTTTATATCCTGTTTTATATATCATTATATATAATATATTACATATAATTAAGTTATATGTAACATTTTTTATTATTAATTAGTTAAATATGAATATAAATATAAATATAAATGTTTTTTTAATATAAACATGTTATTTTTTTTATTAATATTTATTATTTTTACTTATTTTAATTTATAACTGATTAAAAAATTGGATAATTGAAAAGTGGAGAGAACTATCGAACATAGGAGCATGTTCTGTCACGTCCAGCCCAAATTAAACAATGCTGGCCACTTTCATCATAATGCAACTGACAATCACCAACTTGCATGTCATATAATGTTAATCCCACTTTCTTTTCACACATTTTATGAGTTTTATATTAACACCATCAGATATCCCAATGTCACTTACGAGTGCACAACGTGCCACATGTATGGCATACGGCCTTTATGTGTCATTTTACGGCATGGTTGTACATCATGTTCTCATTTAACCTTGTGCAAGTGTTTTCTTATCTTTTTTTCTCCCACACTTAAAAGAGCATTTGATTATGAAGCCACAAATAGCAGAAGAGAGGATGTGGACTCTCTTGGTGTGAACATTTTGTCGATGGGGGTTGGATCAAACACATCTCAATGAGGTGTCAGTTGGCGGTGTGATATCTCCTGCTGATAGCAAAGCTTTTACAGTCAGTGGGCTGTTGACCCTGGCGTTAATCATTGGCTGGAAGATCAGTATGTTTGTGCATAAAAGCCAAGATAAGCATGGTGCTTAAGTGTTCATTGGGCAGCTTGTGTTTTTTTATTGCAGTTTTGGATTTCCAATGCTGTTAGACTTGGCCTTTTTTTTCTCATCTTGCTTATGCGGCCTGCCAGATATGTGCTATGATTGTCAGCATTTGTTTGCTCATAACCAAGTTTTTCTATAAATGGTATGGGGGTCTATGAAATCCAAATATGCTTACAGTATATGTATAATATCAGTGTTGATTTATTATCAAATCATAATACATTTTATTTACATTTTTATTATCATTCATTTTGTTTACTTACCGTATTTATTTATTTTATCATAGACATGTTTGAGTTCATTTTATTTTGAACTCAACTAACATGACCTCCTTATCCCTTCTTCCTGTTTGGCTTCTAGACAGAAAGCAACATAAGTGAGATGGGGTGACAGGGAAGGAAGTATAGCACAGGGAGCTGGAAGTATCATGAAAGTAGTCAATGAGACTTGAGTGCCATATTTTTCCAAGTCTTTTGAAGCCATCAGCTTTGCAGGAGCAGATTTGAATCAGAGAGCTGGAATCAGATTGAATCAGTGAGTTGAACTAAAGAACTGAATCAGTCTGATTAGTGAACAAATCATTCAGACTCATTAAACTCACCTTACCTCTGTTTTCCTCATCCTTGCATGACCCACATCCAGGGTGCTCTTAGCCAGCAGAAGGCAGTAATAATCAATTACCCACAGGGAGAACTGTGACATCAGTTACTCAAAGACAGCCGAATTTAATTTCCTGCCCTCCATCCGCCGCGTAATGCCATGTTAATGGTTTCCTGCTTAGAAACATTACAGCTGCCACAACGGGCATCAATTTGTATCAGCTACGAGCAGCGCCACAGTGAGCTGACCTGAGCCAAACACACACTTTTCTCTGCCTTAAATATAATGTTTAGACTGTATGCTGAACTTGCCTTCTCTACTGATTTTTTTATTTTATTGTGTTGATTATGTAGCGAGGTAGTGTTGAAAATGTTGCTACAATGTAACGTATTCAGAGACAGTATTTTTTTAGCAATCAAGTCGTATATCTTGTATTTTCTCTCAACTCAGAAACATCTATGTTTGATTTGTGAGTGAATCACTCTTTTTAGTTGGTTATTTCAAACGAGTTAGAAAAAAAGTCTAAATCATTCAGACTGTTTTATAAGAAATCTAAAGTATTTTTTCATTTAGCTTAAATGTCGCATTTAGTATGTCTTTGGTCTTGTAGTTTATATTGTACCTAGACTGTAAAAATTTATTTTCAAACTTTTAAATAAAGATTATTTGAGTACATTTTCCAAGAAAATGCTATTTCAGTTTTCAAAATTTCGCATACTGTTTACCCAGAAGACTAATTTGCCTCTGTTTCCTTTGAGATTTTCCTATGGGTTTTTATAATGGGGCTTTTTAATTTATGATTAAAATAAGATCTGTGGTAAACATAAGTTGACTATACTTGGACACCCCAAATTTTCTTATCTAGTTACTTATTAGAAACAGTTTTTTTTATTTTTTTTTTATGAACATTTACATAAAAAAAATACAAAATACAATTTGCATTTTCAATATGTGTGTCTAATTTCTGTTGTAGAACAAAACATCCTAGTATCATCAATTTATGTATAAAAACCCATAGGAAGATCTTGAGGGAACTACTGGCGAATTAAGCCCCGTTCACACGGCCAACGACTTCGGTACATGTCGCTAGTCTCTGTACTGTGAAGTCACTTGTGGGCATTCGTAGTACTGTCGCTCTAATGTTATTGACTGCATGTCGGCCATATAAATACCATCACCTGTATCATTTTAATTTGACTATGAATTAGGCTCAAAAGAAACAGTATGCTGTTGGGAGAGTGTTTTTATATTACCACAGCAGTGTTCAGTGGATTAAATCATTTACTAGATTAACGATCGATCAATCAACAAATTAAACTCACTCATACTGTCATAAATTACTAAAACGTCACTCGAATTTGACAAATAATCAATTGTCTTGTCCCTAATAGTCAACATAATGCAGGAGAAACTGTAAAATGAACTGCAGCAGTGCTGAACTTGCATCATAAAATTACAACACTCGAACTATAAATGTATGAATTAAAATCACTGAGACTGTCGACAGTTTCTTTTCCATGCCTCATTTTATTATATCTATGTATGTGGTTATAGTCAAATCATATAAACAGTGAAATCGCCCTCGAACTCTTCTGTCTTGCCTGCACTCGAGACGGTGAAAATGGATTCTCATTTGCATAAAGTTGAAATTTCTGAACTTTTCTGTCGCCAACGGTCACTGTCGCTGGAAGTCGCTAGCGCTCCATTGAAATGAATGGGATCGTGTCACATTGTCGCTGCGTGTCGCTGGCGGTGTGAACGGGGCTTTAGTTGTCTGGGTTTTGACGTCATATCATACCACTCAATTGTCTATGAAAATTCCTTGCAATTGGTTCGGAGTTGGTTCAACTTGCGAACCTCCTCAGAACCTGTTTGTTTTTCCACTTCTAGAGCGCCCAGCGAACGACGTCGTTACGTCACTGTGTACGTCGCTTTACGTCTCAGCTAGAAACGCTTGCAAGTACAACATTACTTTGGGATTATCTCTAACTCGTGAACCAAGAAGGCTTTAAAAACAATTGAAATATGTAAGTCTTTTAATCTTTTCCTTTGATATGTAATCTTTTCTGATTAGTTATGTACACCTAGCTGTCTTGTCTTTTTTTTCTCTCCGTTTATTTGTTCTATTTTGTGACTGTTTTCTTCTTTGCTTACATAATGTTTTCAATAAAACATTTTTAAAAAAAGCTAGAAACGCTTGCGCCAACTTCAAGCATAACAATTACAATGGCGGACTACATCGTGTTTCTGCAAATGTTTCTCCTGGCTTTGCGGTCAGAAAAGATGTTTAGGACACATCTAAACCCGCCTCCAGCCCCCGACGTAAGCCTGACGTGGTAAAAGAACGGTTCTCTGGTTCTAGTCCAGCAAAGAGTTGGTGCCGCTTTGGAACCAGTTTTCCTGGCCGAGAACCGGTTCTTTGGCTGTCGAAACACTAAGAACTGGTTCGCGCGCAGGCACCGGCTCCGAACCGGCTCCGAACCGGCTCTCAAAACGCTTTGGTGGAAAAGGGGTATTTGTGTCATGCTCAGCCTGTTTTTAAGGTCGATATTTTTATCCACTCCTAAAGTAGCATTTTACCCGAGGATAGTAAACGGATTTCTGTTTGTTTTGTTATATTGAATTAAAATAGTGCATAAACTGTACCTTCAAGACTTAACCTTCAGTTTTCTCACAGTGACTCATCTTTGCCTACTCCGAGAGGCTAAATTTCCTCCTACACATCCTCAGTTGACACCACTACCACCTACAATGCAGCCTGTATGTTTAACCTTGCCTGCATTCCTGGCAACAGGGCTCAAAAAATAACAAAAGGAGCTGCGTTCCAGACAAAACAAGCGTTTCAGGCAGCGAACTTCGGCCGCTCTCGCAAGGTCATTTAATGCTGAATTTTTCCATCACGACTGCAGAGCACCGGGAGTCACAGGCACTTGAGTGAAAAATGAATGGAGGTGTTTGAATGCTGTAGAATGTGCTTGATAGGGAAATGATGGACATGGTTTCCAAGAGCTTGATTGATTACAAAATTGTTGTAATCTTTTTTTTTCCTATTCCTATTTTCTAAATCAGCATATTAGATTGATTTTTGAAGGATAATGTGACACTGAAGACTTAAATAATGGCTGCTATAAAGCTTTGATTCACAGGAAATTTAATTTTAAAATTATAATATTTACCAGTTATCTTAAAAAGATACTACTACTACTAATAATAGTACTAATAAATAAACTAATAAATTAATACTAATACATAAATTAATAATATTTTTATTTAATAATATATCTTATGTACAGTAATTTATTATTATTATCATTATTTTACAAATTTGTTCATTAGGAGTTTAATAGGTTATTAATGTGCTTTTAATGTTCAAGATGTGATGGAATGAGCGTCTTCCCTCATGTCAGCGTCACCCGACCTTCTCAATGCCCACTCAACACAAGGACACGTTGCCCTCCTTCATACACGGGACACATTGTTTTAATTTTCCATACGTTTCGGTTTTGTGATTTTTGGGGCGTTTGGAACCATTAGGTGTGTATGTGTGTGAGCAAGAATGCGCCTGATGACTCATCCAGTCTATGGGATCTGAAACTGTGCCTCCAATAGGAATTGGGTCAGAACACCGCATTCATCATCCCTCTTTGCCTGTTTCGTGGAGGGATCCCCCATTTTCTTCAAACGAGGGCTTCTGATTTGAGTTCCACCAGTCGAATTTATGCTTTTGATTCTAATTGAATGAATTACAAAGAATCCCCTAATGATATTACATCATTCAGTCTGATTTTTTTTTTAAATCCATTCTTTTTATTCCAGATACATTTTATTCAGTGCATCCTGGTTTACATAATCGAGTTAGATCATATCCTTTGGACTTGGCATTTAGTGGGTTCAGGTCACTAGCGGTATCGGCACTCATTGTGAACACGGCTCATGAAGAGCAGATGAGATGGTACTGACAGCGATCTGCAGGTTTTATTGCTGTGTTTGGTTGTGTTGTTCCCGATGAGGGCGTACACTTCAGTCACAATCGAAATGTGACATAACCACTTAGTCACAGAGCTGGTTATAAAATGCTGCAGTTTCGTGGTATCTCTGAAAACGGATATTTATCTTCCCTGAAGCCAACGTGTGGGCGAGCGAATGGTGGTTTGATACGAGAACAGACGGAGAGGGAAAAAGGAAGCGTCTGCTTCCCCTATCATAGCGTGCTGGAGCCATCTCTGATATTCCAGTTTTTCAGTACATCTTTTCATCTGGAAGACTAACCAAACAGCTCTGCTTTTAAAGCCCAGGGTCAGGTTTTGCGTTTACATACATGTGTTTGTTCGTATTGAAAGTGTGTGTTTCTCATTTCGGGACAAAGACCCTTTTCAAAGCCCATTTCCTGAGCACCGATACACACCAAAGCAAAAGCAGGTCCTCTTTGGGCTTCACCCATAACCTGACCTTCTATGTGAAGCTCGTGGTTCTGCAGACAGCTGCGGTTTTGGTCCCCTGACAGGATATGGCCTACATTCAGAGTGACAAGTGTTGGTTTCACTTTTCCACTAGGCCAGCCAGCATGAGGGTCAAATACACCATATAATAAAGAAGTCAGGCTTGGCTTGCAAAAATAGCCGTCATTGAAATCAGTGAAGTAGGACATGTGCAAATATGATAACATGACATAGCGGTGCTGGGATTTTTAATTATAATGAACTGTCCAGACAGTAATGCTTATCATTCACAAGTCTATTTTTGTGTGTGTATATCTGATTGGATTTAAATAGGCAAATGCTTAAGAGTCTATGATTGGATCATTATTGCAGTGATTATTATGTTTCTAGCATGTATTATACATTTTGCAACAGTTCTTCTAACCCTAATTGATGGTGTGTAGCTTTTCATTTCTTAAACAACCACGTAAGAAGACCCATCATGACCATATTCCAGGATGACAATATCAAGATGCATCATGCTCAAATTGTGAAAGAATGGTTAGGAGGAGGCATGACGATGTTCTGGAGTAGACTTTACTGGTTGCTTGACTCTTGCATTGTTATTTCCATCAAGAGGTGCATCAATCTTTGGTCAAGATGATGTATTGACAATCCATGAGTCAAGCACTCTTAAAGTCTTTGGGATGTGCTTGAGGAGCCGTTACAATGAATTTAAGGTCTGGATTCATGTGCAAAAAAATTAATTATTCATGATTGGGGATATAGAACTTATGCCAAACAAATAACATGCAATAATGATCCAATCATTGAATCTTAAGCATTTGCCCATTTAAATCCAAACAGCGACTTTATATATATGGAAGACCATTCACTTAAAATCAATTAATCATTTTTCAGCATTACTTTAAAAGGTTATGAATCTAAAATTGCTCTATTCTTTTTCCCATTTTCCCTGTCAGTTGTTTCAGAGTCTCATTTGAGTCTCAAAATTGAGTCTTATTGAGTTCTGGAGCCAGATACTAGCTTAAACCCCATTATAGCCAGCCTTTAGAAGACACTTCACACAGCAGAAACCAGCCTCTGATCCATAGAAAGACTGTTAAAAGAAAAATATTTGGAGATGTTGGGGTAAAAAGAGGCTTTCAGGTCAAAGAGCTAATGCCTCCTTCCTTGATCTCAATAAGGATTTCCTTGTACAAGAGAGCTCATTTTAATGTCGTTACATGGCATCTTGTGACAAGGAAATATCTTCTGTCACAACAAGACCAGATCAGTGAGTGGTTTAGTGGCAGTGAGAAGGGGTGGTTATCTTTAAAAAAAAATAAAAAATAACCGTTTTGGGACTTTCAGTGCCTATCCTTGAGGACAAAGGATGCGCTTCTGCAAATGAAGGACATTTGACATTTCTCGCACTGGCACTGACACATCGTTCTAATATTAGCGCTAATGAGGAGCTGATATTGTTGTGAGGGGGCCGTTGAGAAGGTGTCTTCCCATTTCTTAATGAGTAGACGACCAGACACGACTTTAACGGCTGCTCTGATCTTGTCAAGTAGCCAGTCATTATGTTCCATTTCCCAGGTGTTCAATGAGGAACGCAGTGATATTTCAAAGGGTTGTTGGGGGGTTTTCGGTGTTGTTTAGGGAGCTCATAAATATTCCCAATGGCCCAGTGAAGTACCTGCTTAGCGGCCAGCAAGCCTGTTCGCATAAATTATATCTGCGCTGGCATAAAGACCCTCGGTCTCAGAGCTGAATGAATATGTTCAAACTGTAATCACCCACCTGTGCCCACTTCAAACTTCAGACTACAACATCATTTTTGACTGAACACAACAGTTGTTAATATGGTGCACATTCTCAGAACTGTCCAGGAAAGATTAAAGTCAGTTCACATATTGCTTACACTGTCACCAAGGGAACAGAATGAGTGTAACTCTTTACGAGCAACCCCAGGTACCCCTGTTGTCATAGCAACTGGTGAAGCAATCAGGAAGAAGTCACTCATTCACCCTGCAACACAGGATAGTCTCTTGCCTAACCTGAGCTCATTGAGTAAGAAACACTAGGCCAAATCTGACCTTTCTGCTTTGGTAAGGGAGCATTATGTGCGATTAGATATGACAGTATGAAATACAAGATAACTCTAATGTTAGAGATGTTTCTGCTTTGAAAAGGTTGCCTCTGATTTTCCCTAGAAAAACTTAGAAAAGTCAAATAAATTAATTGTCTTATGCAATAAATGATATGATTGTGGTTTGTTTTTTTAGTGAATTGACCTCATACAGCTTACTATTGTAAGACTCACTGGTTGTTCATTTTACAACGTGTAGTTAAAGATGCACATTATTAGCTTTGTCGGTAGTATTTTATAATAAAAATAAATAATAAAAATATTTTTATAAAAATAAAAAATTTACTTTTTTTAATCTATATCTATATAACCTATCTATTTCTAAATGATTGATCTTATTGTGGACCATTCATCCATACGTTTTATTTTTTAATTATTAATTATTATTATTTATTTTTTTACATTATTTATTTATATTAATTATAATTTATAATCATAATATCAGTACTTGTGATATCATTACTTATGATCTCATTTTCCTGTGAAAAAACATAAATCTTTCTGGTGACATATGCCTGAGTTCTCCAATCATTAAGTCTGCTTAAACCCCGCCCAAGGAAGCTCACATTCATCTGCATCAATTCTTTCAAAATCAAATAAATTTTAATGAAAATATATAGGAACCAGCATCATCAGGGGTTTTCGCACCAGATGAACATTTTCATAGTTCCTATAACTAATGGCGGAAGCACTCGCTTTTTGTCGTGTTCGCAGCGCAGGAACTGGGTACTATTTTAGTTTTAGGAATGCCTTTTGGGGAAACTAAACTAGCTCCTACTTCAGAGTAGGGTCTAACCCAGCACAAAAGGATCAACCAGTGATGTAAGTGTACAATAGCTGCGTCTACATGGACCCTTATAATCGGATTGACGGCTCAATCGGACTAAAAAAACCTTCACGTAAACACCTTAATCAATCTGATTGACCTTGATCCGATTGGAATTTCGATCGGATTGAAAGGGGTGGTTTATTCCTTTTGTAATCTGGTCGAGAGGACATGTAAACACTTGATCGGATTGAAAACCGAAACTGAAAGGACTGCGCATGTGCAATGACGTTGAAATCGCATAATGACGTATGACGCACGGAACAAGCTGTTCTTCCTGTTGAATAAAGTGTCATATAAACGAGTGTCCCGTTATTCTAACATTCTCATTTCACTCTGCGTGTATGAAGTGGAGCAGGACAACGTCCCACCAGTCCTTGTTTCAGACTCCCATCCACAGACGACTGGTTTTTGGCGTGGGGTTTTACTGTGTGATAAATATAAGCAGCACGGCAAAACGGTTCATATGCTTTTTGTCTCCAAATCATGACCAGAGACGGATAAATATTAAGTCTGCTGTTTAAAACAAATAAAGAACCAATAGAGGAGAATAGTTCTGCGCGAACAGCAGCAGTATATTCGTGCAGTGTGCGCATGTAAAAAAAAAAAATAACGATTTGAAGCTTGTGACATATAAACGCGCACATCAACCCGATTACTTTATTTGTTGTTCATGTAAACACCGTGTTCGGATTCATCAATCGGATTGATATAATTCCGATTGAACCAAAAGGTGTCCATGTAAACGTAGCTACTGGTTGGACAAATGCATGCGTAACACTGGCACCCGCCATTTTTAAAAAGCTGTGCAAACACACAGTTTACAGCCTATATATTTACTCCACGAACATGAAAATGGCGATAGATGGACCGACGCCAAAGTCCATGCACTTCTCAATACTTCTCAGCGCCATCAAAATAAAAGATCCGCACAACACAACCGAAGAGGCAGGACATAAGTGATGGCTTATGACTTGAAAGTTCCAACTGGCGGTCTGAATGCAGTCAGGAAAATGCTCCTAGGGGAACATTTAGTTCTGGGGGACTGCTCTGGTGGCTAGTTACTATAACTTAGTTCCTATAACTAACCGGTGCGAAAGCCCCAATTTAGAGGAATCTGAGCTGGAGCTTTTTTCCTGGTTTGAACCGTTATGTCATGTATACACGGAGACCCTAAACTTACCTCACAAATGAGACACTGCTACTAGCACAGACGGCACTTTCCAAGGGCTGTTTTCCACTAGGATAGAGAAACTAAACGCACACGGAAGAAGATACTAGGTTTGGAGCGTAGCATGATCGAGGTCTGAGCGTGAAGCGTGTAAATGAGGCTAGCAGATGTTTTCCAGATGTGACTGGTGTGCCGGAGGACCCCAGAACCAACCCTTCAACACACTGACAGCTTTGTTCACCTCCTCCCTCCCTTCCTAGGCCATGATGCTGTCTCTCAGGCCTGAGCTTTGAAGTCAGGACGCTGCACAGGAAGTAAGGGTCTGCAATCGATTTTCTTCCTGCATTAGGGCAGGAATGTATGACCCTCCCCTCCTCCTCCTCGCTTTGTCTCTCTGTTCTGGAACTGTTCAAGATTTCGGTTGTATGCATGATAGGGTCAGAGGCCCATGTACTGATTCTGTGTTTCTATCATGTATTGTTAGCAAAAAGATGACTGTGATGGTGATGCACTTTTTTCACGTTCAACTAATGTCTACCACAATGAACCTGAAAATTTAAATAATTTACTCAACCTCATGTCATTCCAAACCTGTATGATTTTTAAAAAAAATCTGTAATACAAAAGAAGAAATTAAAACATTGTTAGTGATGCACTGTTTTGGAGGAAAAAATTGTTTAGGTCCAAAGTCAATGTCCAATAATGATGTTTAATTAGCGAAAAAATATTATAGGATTTGCTGTGTGGACATTGTTGCTAGCTGAGCAGAAAAGCATTTGTTTCGCTTGGTTCCTTCAAAGTCGTGTTGGATTTCCTCAGCGATCGTCAGCCCTTGCTGTTTTCCATGTTCATGGAGTAAATAAGGCTGTGTGTTTACATGTCTTTTTAAAAATGGCGGGTGACAGTGTTTTGCAGGCATTTGGTCAATCAGCGTACACTTACATCACTGGTAGTTCATATTGTGCTGGGACCCTACTCTGAAGTAGGAGTAATTTAGTACCCCAAAAAGGAGTTCCTATATCTAAAATCATTCCCAGTTCCTGTGGTGCAAACACACTAAAAAGCGGGTACTTTCACCATTATTTATAGGAAGGAACTCTGAAAAAGTTTCTCCGGTGCCAAATCCCCTTATGAAAGTGAATAGGGATAGTTTCTTTCAAGCTCCAAAAATGACAAAAAAGGACCATAAAGTAGTCATTGTGAAGTCTTATGAAGCCATAAAATAGCTCTGAGTGAGAAACAGACCAAAATGTTATCTACTTTTATGTTGTTTGTTGATTGTTTCATTGGAAATAAGCTACTGGTACATTCTGCTAAACATCCCCTTTATGTTCTGCATAAGAAAGTAAGTCAAACAGGTTTGGAATGATATGAGGGTGAATGATAACAGAACTTTTAATTTTGGTTTCCTATTTCCTCAGGATGTAAGGAGCCATGATATTGGCACAAGCAGCAGAGATCAGCACATCTCAGGTAGTGACCCAGGTCCAGCTCGGACTCACAATCGACCCAAAGAAGGCGAGAATGAAAAAGAAAGGTTTCCTGGTGGCATGACAGCATCTGCAGCGGAGCACTCTGGTATCCCATCAAACCTTACTAGCACTCTGGAGAACATTGTACAGCAGTTGGATATCCTGACCCAGGTGAACTGCTTTTAGGTCATCTAAGTCTGTTGAATAGTGCTATTTTGTCTTAGCCTGGTAAAAACCAGACCCTTCTCAGTCGTAACTGAGTTAGGGTCTGGGGAAGGTTCATTCACAGCTCATTTCCAAAGGGGCGTCACCAACGGACGTCGCTCAAATGCCTCTGTAAGCAATTGCATAGACCTTAAAACCAATCAGATCGATCGTCATCTTGTAAAGCCCGCCTCAACGTTTGTGATTGGTTGCCAGTTCGTCTGTGTTTTCCCAGGCTAATTTTGTCTAGATCTACCCAACAATTCAGCTTGTTTTTCCTAGTCAAATCTGAACTTTGTTTAAAGATAAGGTGATATTTACTGTCGTTTTACCATTTTTTGCGGGTAAAATCAAGTCATTTTATTAGGAATCCATGCAATGGGGAATTTCGTGTGAGGGTGAAAGATTTCCTCATGCAGATTTCGCAACAAATTTTAGTTGGTCATGCAAATTTGCTGTGTTGCCCAACAGAAAGTGGCTTCTGTATGAGCTGTGAGACATAAATAGCTACACTAATGGCAATAGACACTTTTTGTCTATGAAATGCCGCTAATGTGATCATGCCTTAAACTGTTGGTTTTCATATCTCAGACCGTTGCTGTCCTCGAGGAGCGTCTTACGCTGACCGAAGACAAACTGAGGACATGCCTGGACAACCAGGTCCTGCTTTTGCAACAGACACAACAAGTGGACCGATCTGACGAGGAAACCGAGGGATCATCTGTGTGAGGGATTCCCAACCCCAGTGGTCCTCACTTCAATGGTAACTTCCTCTGGCCTGCAGAGGGGGACCAAATCCCTTGTTCTTTTTTCATTTTAGCTTAAAGACATCCAGCTGTGTCATTCCAAATGAGGACATTGGACTTAACAATGTAAAAATAAGGACACCAGATGAAAAGACTGAAAGCTGGATGAGGGATCGTACAGCAGTCTCACCCAAAAAAATGTCATGTTAAGAGAACAGCTGCAGCTAAGACAACATCCCAGTCATGTTTGACCGCAGCGAGGGAAGAGACTGAAAGAATAGCCATACATGCACTGATTTTTACTGCGGTTTGTGTCTGCTGCATGTATTATGTAAATATAGACCATTATGAATGAATTACAGCTCGAGTCTTTGATGCGATTGTGTCCCAGGCAGCATGAATGGCTTGTGCACGTGTAAGTAAGAGAGAGAGAGAGACTGAGTAAGTGTCCTCAGAGACACTCGCAGTCTTGTTTACTCTTTCTCAATCAGTCGCAGCCTTGTGGCATTCCTCTGGCTGGAGGTCAGACGGAAGCAGGGAGCCAATCGACAGAAGGCCCAGCGGTGCTTGTTTGCTTTGTGTACCGCATCCGTCTGTGTGCAGCAGCTCTGCTTAAGTCTTCACAACAGTCTTACATAAAAACAATGCATCCAACAGCAGTGAAAGAAATCATGAATGTTTTATTATTAAATAAAGTACCTGATAACTTCAACATAATGGTATATTAAACTGTATAGATATGCATGTGTGTGTGTGTTTATATTAGGGCTGTCAAAATTAATGCGTTAACGCATGCAATTATTTATTTCCGTTTAACGCAGCATCTGTTTTTTTCCCGTCATGCTTTGGCTGCGGTGCACTATATGATCACTCTATCATTCATTCAACTGCTATTAAACCATTCAAGCCCGATAAGACATAAAAAAGCAGTCTTAAATGAGTTAAATAAAATCTTATGAGGCCATGGGATATGTCAGATTCACATCATTTGCTTCAGTTCTTAAAGTGACGGCAGCCTAATAAACCTGTGTTTGTGATGTCTTTCATTTATGTAAATCAAAGAACAAAAGACAGAGAAAATCACTCACTGCTCACGACTGCATAACATTTGTAGCTTTAATAAGGATTAATCTCTTTTTAAATTGTGAAGTGCTTGATAACTTATTATTCTACATTCATTTGGAGATGAACTGAAATTATTACAATATAAAAATATATTAAAAACTATAATGTTAGGTGCAGAAAAATGTGTGATTAATTTGTTTATTTTGTAATCGATTGACAGCATTAGTTTATATTCTCTTAAGAATTTGTCATATACACAACAAGAAAATCCAGCATGTGACTCTTTTTGTTGCTGCTGCAAATACCAACCAAACATCTCTCCAACTACTTCCTGTGCAGCACACAGTCTCGCACAGACAGCAGGTGTGCTTGTGACCTCTCTGTGCACAACACAAGTCCCTTGTCTCCGATGGGGCCCTGAAAAAGGGCTAGAGCAACCGACTTGCGAATGAAGAACAAAGAGAAGACAATGGAAATGTAAGCATGTGTGCCTGTGTAAAAGTGGTTTTGTGTGGCTGTCTACTCAAGCATGTGTCTTTGTGCTTCTGGATTTGTGGGCATGCATGTTCTTGCAACACCACGTGTGATAAAGTGGTTGCCTGCTTATGAGGCAAGGGAAGGTAAAAATGATAGTGTTTCCTTCTGTCAGCCAGGTCTGGCTGGCGTTGAATCAGAGCACTTTGAGGAAATTCCCGCTGACCTTCTGCTCTAGGGAAGAACAGATAAAGATAGAGGAATGGAAAAGAGGTCGCTCGTACAGTATTGTTTCTACAGTGCCACCTGCACAGAATAGACCTGCTCCATTTTTGTTTTTAGATTAGGGGAACGTCTGTTGAGAGGTTTTCCAACAAATATAGATGGAGCGGAAAGTTTAAAGATAGGTATACACCTGTTGCGGTTCGGAGATCTTTCTCGAAGTTTCCGAACTGGGGAGAGAAACCCTGGTTTGAGCAATACAGGATGAGAAAACACATTGCTGTTGGACAGACAGTGTATTAAAACCACTTGAAATTTGAGAAGCAGAACTAATTGCTGCTTCCAAGCATTTTGATCTATAGGGCTGAATTGGACTCACTTGTTTTAGTCTCGTCTTGTCATAAATCCATCATGCACGTATCTTGAGATCTGTGGCACACACTATGACCTTTAAATCACATGTTCCTATTCACATCTGTTTTTTAAAGCGTCCTCACACCTGGTTTATTGAGCGGGGTGTTTTCCAAATCCAGATGGCTTCACCCCAGATTTGATTATTTTTGGCTAGTACATAAACTTGTTCCAACCTCACAGTTTTGAAATGCTTATTGTTCTCTAAAATGACTACAGACATCCAAACAAAAGACAAATAAGTAAAACGAGGTTGCACTTTAATGACTTTATTTTTTATTAAAAAGGGAAAGTATATGCCTACATTTAATATTTTAGGTCTCCATTTTAATCAACTTTTATTTACAATAGTTGATGTATACGTATAGCATGTCACACTACTTGATGTCATGTTTATTATTACATATTTTCAATATTACTTGCATATTTTTAATACTTTTCTAAATTTCGGGAATAATTTGTAATGTTTCTAATAATAAGAATAATTATCTTTGAATATTTAAAGCAGCAGTCCTTAACTTTTTTGGGTTAAAAATTATCCAAAATATTTTTTTTAGCAGGTACATAACTAGCCAATGTACTAAACTATCTGCTTGCCTTAGCTCGATTCAAAACGGTAAGCTTGTATTAATGTTTTTAATTCCAGTGGTACTGGTGGATTTCTGCGGGAAATTTGAGCATGTCTTTGCGTCCTTACGTCACATAAAGAAGGTGTCCCGGCTAGTAGGCTATTTTGCGTAGCATTATTTGCGTAGCTACAGAAAAAAAGAGGACTGCAACCGTGCCCATGGTAATGACTGAAATTAGATTATATTCCAGTTTTAAATATCCATCTGATTACAGATACGTGTGTTTGTATTTCAAAGACAACCAGTTCTAAGGAACATATGACAATTAGACTGCACAGAAATGGAACCTGAACTACAGGTAGCCCTAATACAAATTAAATGTAGTCACGCTATGCTGATGTTGTGAACATTAACAATTTGAGAACAAAGTATAATTTGCACGGTTTGACGTGATATGATAAAGCAATCGTTAGATTTAATCAGCGCAATTTACTGCGATGCTTTTTTTCTCCTTAGTTGGTCAGAACAAAAGTGGATGTTACTTACTTGGAAAATTCTTATGTTGGTCATGCTTCCAAAAAGTAGAATCTGTGATTCCGAATGACAGAAAAATGATGAATGACAAACAATCGCTTGGGTTAACACAGACTCTCAAAGTGTTAAAATCTTTTTAAGAGAGGTATTTTAAAAGGTGTGAAGGGTTAATAACCCCCTACCCAGATACTTTCTCCGTGGCTTTTCCTTAAAACCTTTCCTGCTAACCGAAAACCCCCTGTGCTCTTATCTTAAACTGTTTTTCTAAAAACCATATGTCCTTTGAAGTCACACATTTGCACTTGCCTGTAGCAAATCCTTTGACCCCACGTGTGTTTTAGTTTTCTTTGATTGAACAACACAAGGAACCTGATGTGTTTTCAGAAGAGAGATGTCAAGTTCAAAGGACACGGAGTGTTGATTACAACAGCTGCACTTAATAAAATATTGGAATAATGAAAAGAGAAAGAGTGTGTTTTTATTTCACACCAAAATGAATTTTTTGTTGTTGTTGTGGACTTGGTTTTTACATTAAATTGATTATTGTGGTGTTTTACATAGTGTTATGTCTGTCGGTTTGCTTTTTTAAAACTTGTTTTTACAATGATAGGTTTTTTTATTCTCCCGGGAATGCCATTTGTGTGGGAAAACACCAATGTTGGTGAGCTTTTACACCATTTGTCATGATTTTCCAAACACTGATTCTGTCTCTACAATTTCCTCTCACTTCTGAAACTACCCTATATTCTCTGTTTTGCTTACATTTCACAAAGTCTAGAAAAGGGCCATTTTCCTGTAAAGTCTCATGCGCTTCCGGTTTTCATAGATATCAGTTTTTTACTTTCTTGTGTCCATTGAGCTGGAGGAGGAAATGAGGGAACAGGCTGTCTCTGCTGCTGATAAGGACGTACGGAACTTCCCACCTTCCACATATGGGACCAGTCCTTTAACTGGAAAGAGGTGCTACCAGGGGTCATTGCAAAAGCTCGAACATCCGTCCTGTCTCCCCACAACCGGTTTGAGAAATCGGACCTTGTCAAAACATACTTTGTACAGTAGAAATGAAAAGAGGAACAGAACTTCCTGTAGAAACCTAATTTTTTATTTGTATACCTCTCATTATAGTAATCATAGGTATTTGTACATAAAGTATGGTTACAGCATGCATACTTTTGCATAGACATTTATTTATTTTATTCTTTATTTTATTTATTCTTTCTTGAATACATTATTGGAATATTGGAAGCATTTTACTTCTTTTAGGTTCATAAAATATTGAATTTATGGAATTAATAGGCTGATTTAATTGTATTTATTGTGTGAATTCTGCTGCTGTATTTAATTAGCAGACAAACATTTATTTCTTTTATTACTTTTATTTAAGTTAAAGGCAGGGTAGGCGATTTGTTCTAGAAATTTTTTTTTTTGTTATGCTGGTTAAAAGTCTGTTCACATCCTGATAGCAATCACTAAGTTACTAAATGTATTGTGTTTGTATATAATCTGTGGAAGGCGTAGGACCATAAAATGTCCATCTAATCATTGCATTAAGTCCGAATGCAATGGTACGATTGTCCTTCCAGCCAGTCAACGTATTCATTTCCATATCTCCGCGCACCTGCTCGCACAGACATCACGTGTCATCAGCACGTTTCATGCTTTGAGTTACCGAGCACCGCAACCGAAACAGCAGCCACATTTTACAGTTCCCCCTAAACCAAAACAACAAGCTTATGCTGCATTCATGCCATAACTACTGCAATGTGGATGAGATGGAAACCTGTAACGTTATACTCCAAGAGCGGTTTGTGACTCGAATTTATGCGTTTCAATGGCAACACTATCAACGCCGAAATAAATCTGCAGCAGTCAGGTGGTACAGGTCAGTGCTTTTTAAGTTGTTTATTTTCATTATGAGACATGAGGTACTTTAACGATGTCTCGTGGCGCTTTACAAACTCTGACTGGCTTTGGAGACGCTCTGAAGGGAGGGTGGGATCCTATGCTTTCAAAGCTAACTTGCTATTGCTAGCTGCTCCGAAAATTGCCTACCCTATCTTTAAATCATTTACCTCATTTGCCTCAAATCATTTGAGTCATTTACCTTGCCTAAATTTTAAAATGTTACACAGAATGAAAATAATTAAATTAACCAATTAACTTTTATTTTGTTTTCTATTTGAGAGCTCTAGCTAAAACAATAACAAACGCATCATAAAATTGTTCATGTAATCCATTCTTAAAAATGGATTAAAAATATCAGCAACACTTTACAATGATGCTCCATTAGTTAAGGTTAGTTAATCTAATTTGTTACAATACTTTATTTGTCAACATTATTTAATAAAACAATACAACTGTCCATGTTAGCTCGAGTTTATTAACTAATGTTAACAGATACAACTGTTGATTTTAATCATGTATTAGTAAATGTTGAGATTAATAAATGATTTAGAAATATTTTTTTGTTTACTGATGCAGTTAACTAATGTTAACAAATTAAACTTTATTGTAAAGTATTACCAAAATATCTTTAAAAATATATGAGTGTATTATTATTATCCACCAATATTTAGGGTATGGTTGGGGTTAGGGGCTCGATAGCCTATCTATAGTACAATAACTATGCAAATATGCATTTATAATATAAATATAATAGAAAGCTGACTTTTGCTTTCTAAAGCTGTGTATATGCAGGTACTTTTACATTTTAGATGCTGTCAATACATCTGTATGTTTCAGCATATTTAGTCTAAACGTTATGTATGAATGCCTACCAATTCAAATGAGATCAGACTTGACAAATCATTAAAAATATATATAATATTGGGATAATTGCTGTTTATGTGCATAAATTGCATATGTTTTTGTTACAAAGCCAGCTTTTTTTTTTAAATGCTATTTAACTTTATTTAAAACAATTCTTAATTGAATCATCTGAACACTAATTGTGCCTGGCTACAGAGACTTTATGTGCGTGTGTGTATGTTCTTATGTGTAGGACTGTATCATAGCGTTTGTCTGTTCTAGTGTCCATGTGCCTGTCCAGTCATGTGCCACTCGAATAACCAGACTCCTTCTCCAAATCTCAATCCTGATGGCTTTTCCTTAAGAAAG
Organism: Siphateles boraxobius; assembly: GCF_051911475.1. Lineage (NCBI taxonomy): Eukaryota > Metazoa > Chordata > Actinopteri > Cypriniformes > Leuciscidae > Siphateles > Siphateles boraxobius. Next base: position 9,117,794 of record NW_027509192.1, on the reverse strand, counting down.
ACTTTCAGCCTATTCCCTTGATGCCTCCTGTCTGAGAGCTGGCAGGTGGAGACATCTGTGTAATCTTCCTTCTCTACACCCTCTCTCTAGCCGGGTGGAGTGGGTCTGAATGAACCTGCAATGTTTGTCAGTTCATCCTTTAGGAGTGTGTGCGACGGTGAAACTCATTGAACTCCGTGGCTCAGCTTTCCATCTGGCCTGATTGGATTGGCTCCATGACAGAGTTTTACTTCAGCTTGTTGAAAAATGTTAGGCTCCTGCTTGGAGCCTTTCATGCTTAGAAAACACTTTTGGGGTTTTATTAACTTTTAAATGTCTCTGTAAGTGAATCTCATGAATAAATGGTCATATTAGTCCCCAAAATAACAATAAAAAATAAAGAGTTTTTTTTCATTGAATCTATGACATTATTTTATTACATTTCTTTTACCTCAAAGTGTTTGTGTGTGTGTATGTATGTATGTATGTATGTATATATATATATATAATTATATATTATATTATATATTATATTATATATATATATATATTAGTAATTTGCAAACATACTAAATCAACAATTTGGGAATGATGTGGGAAATGGGAAAATTGAAAAGATTTTTAAAAAAGCACTTAAAAAGCTACCTTTTCTTTTTGCAGAATATTGTTTTAATATGTACATTTTAATATAATTAGAATATTAATTATATTTGTATTAGGCTATATAAGCATAATACATTTATAATATTCTTATGAATATATAATATTTTGTAAACATTATTTAATAATTATAAAAAAATTAATATAAAGTAAAATAATTGTATATTCAATGATTACTTTTTAAATATTTTTCCCCCCCTTTTGTTTTATTGGGTGAAATATGGGTATTTCAGTTATTGTGAGACGCCTGTATTAGTAGGCTATATATTAAAATGATATAATTTTTTTTTTTTGTCGCGTGTAGCTTAAGTCTTCCTTATTTCTTTTTATTCTTTCCAATTGGTCACATTCCATCATTCTCTGGTTCATTCTCTGGTTTCATAAATTGTGCTGTTATTGTCTTAACCTACTGCTTATTATTAGATGCGGCATATACTCCAAGCAACATTATGCAATGACTGTGTCTCGGTTACCTCATTTTTTTATGACTCGTAGTAGGATAATACACACTTAGTCCACTTATGTCATGTCTTCTTCCTGTCTGTAAGCCTTTATGTAAGCATATGGTCGCCATCCATCCCACACTGATGTGCAGGTGTGTTATGGGAAGGCCCTGCTAATCCCAAAAATTGCCAACAAAGCAGTGCCCTAGAGAACAGAGTGCTTTGTATATGTGTCTTCTTGTCTGTAATCCTCTACAGGCGCTCTCGACCATTCTCAACTCTTCTAATCACTTTGCTCGTCTTCGGCTGAGGGGGTGGTACCTGCCAACTGCTGTTTTTGTTTTAGTTTACCGGCTTCCCTAAGTCCCGGCTCTCGGCCGGATGTCCCAAACCCATCTGTCATCGAGCCCTCTCCCAGAACGGAGGCTGAGAGGATATAGAGGAGGTGGCCAAGTAAAGAGGATGAGCTAGTGAAAGAAGCTAGGATGTAATTGCATCTGGTGTTATTCCTCTCAGCGCTAGAGGCTGTTTTTGCTGTTGCAAGGGCTACATGCTAATGTCCTGATATTCAGAATGTTATGATTTGGTTAACTGATAAAGCCAAGCCAAATGATCACATTCCTATAGCGGTAAATGTTAGAAATGATTTGTAGTGGGGTGGGGGGAGTGTTTGCAAAGTATAATACGAGAACAACCCATAGATATCAAGAATATGCTAATTGCTAAGTCCATAATTCTTTTTATGGACTTAGCAATTAGCATCAACTTGATGTCTATGGGTTGATCTCGTATACTTTGCAAACACTTTTTTTGTGTGTATAATAGGTGCGTTCTATTCAACCATAAGTGTCCTACGAGGTGGACTTCACAGGGTATATCTTCTTAAATCCGAAGGGAGCGAACATGTTCTTTGCTAGTTCCGCTAGTTTAATGTATTTGTCAATGTCAACCTCATTGGTTTTATTAAATGTTAACTTATTGTACATTAGGAAGAAGATATTTTCCCCATAGCTAGCTTTTTCACTCAAATAGCGTCTATAACTACTTAAAATCCTGATTTGCTTGTAGCTACAAATTTATATTAGCATCCAGCATTGTTGTTGAAATAGCCTACATATTGTAACCCACTAGAAAAATCTTGAGAGTGGGAGACTAAGACTCTCAGTTGAGATTAAGAGTTGATATTATAGTGAGTTCTGTGCTTTTTTTAGACATTAAATCTTTCACTAGCATATTTGCCAGCAATGATCCTTTGTTGACGTGGTTGTCACATTTGGTCAGGTCAGCCTGTGTTTCCGGCAATCTTTCCGGTAGTTTTGTGTTAAGCAGGTTAATAAGCATTTCCTAATCTTTTAAGATGCTGTTGCGCACGAGACCATGCTGACAGCCCGCCTGGATGAGGGGATGACAGTGTTTCATACGTAAACCTTCATCCAACAAGCTGGCAGGAGTACGTCACGCTGAGGTGGGCAGTATGCTGTCTGTCTCAGACCTGTCTCGCTGCTGCGATCTCACTGTCAGATTAACTGGAAGGATGTTTGTGTCTGTTTATATGGTTAGGCTCTTTTAAATAGCATTTGTTGTTGAATTTGACATGAGATGTGAGGTGAATCATACTAGTTGAGCTATTGCTAAGTATGTTAAAGGTGCTCTAAGCGATGTCGGGTGACATCACTTCTTGTTGACGTTTAAAGTATTGTCAAATAAAACGAAGGCTAGCTAGACCCTCCCTCCTCTTCATCCGCACACTAACCCCCCAAACCCCACCCCCAAACCCTTCTCATCGGTTATTGGCTGGAACAGTTTGTTATGTTTCGTGGTGCGGGTTAGCCCAGTTTGTTTTGGAGCCTGGGGTGTCTGCAGAGACCGTGTTTTTTTTACAGTGTGTTCAGGGGACAGGCAGCTAGCGGATAGTGAGGAGATGTTTGTTGTATGTGACAAAAAATGTTTTGGCTGAAAAAAGGCGTGACATTGCTTAGAGCACCTTTAAGTTGAATCACGACTGTTTATAGTAGGCTATGCATTTAAAAATCGCTCCTAGCTTATAATCAAAAATTTTTTTCAAAGCTACATAATTGGGACTACATGTACGTTGTTCGTAACATTGCTAAAACAGGCAGGGTTTATATATATAACATTTATATATATCGCCCTTTTGGGAGTATTATGCTAGTAAAAGTAAACCTACAATTTACATTTTATGTGGTAAAAAAAGTTACATTTAGCATAATAATATGTAGTTAAGCTAGGAGTTAACTGCAAGAAATTCAGCTGAGTTGGTTTCACATGTCCACACTTTATTGGGTTCATGTTGATAATTTTATTGCGTAATGTTCTGTTATCTTGCCGTTTTGGCAGTTGCATGCTAGTTATATTATACTGTATAATTGCTCCATAATATGTTGGGGGAAAAAATTGTTCGGCATGCTAACATATGCTATTTCTAGCAAGTAAACTGCAAGTGATTCATTTGAATTTTTTTTAAATGCGTAAACTTTATAGGATTTATCGGTTTGAGAATGTTATGCTGTATGTTCTCATTCTAATTAGTTAGCGTTACGTTTATACTTTTATATTGCTCTGGAAATTGCTAGTATGGAAAGAAAACCTCATTTGTTGGCTTCCTGTCTACAATTTACATAATATTTTGTAAGGAAATGTTATATTTGGCATGTTAACATATGCTAACGCTAGCTAAGCTAATAGTTAACTGTGATTCATTTGAGGTATTTTTTTAAATGCTTAAACTTGATTTATTGGTTTCATGTTGAGAATGTTATTGTTAATGTGATTCATTTGACCTTGTTTCGAATGCTCAAACTTTATTGGGTTCATGCTGACAATGTGCTTAATGTTCTGTTATGCTGCTGTTTTGGGATTTAGAATTATGCTAGTTATCTTATACTGTATATTGCTGTGCAAATGTTAGCATGGTAACAGGTCTCCTCATTCTTGTGCTTCCCATCTTCAATTTACATTATACGTAACAAATTGGAATTCGCAACTATTTTTACATATTGGTAAATGCTATATTCGTATATATTTTTGCAATGTTATTCGTAAGTTTTTGTACAATCTGCTTATGGCCCACTGGTTTATTTAGTTAATGTTTCCACTACACACAAGGTATTTGAGTTTAATAATGTTAAAGAAATCCATTTCCAATATTTGAATACAGTGTTCTTTTTTTCCCAGTATGTATAAGTAGAAAATAATGTGTGAGTTGCGTTTCCTGCTAGATTTGCCGAAGTGAAAATACAAAGAGAACTTGCAATATCTCACCCTTTTCCTTTCGCACACTTTTGCAGGTTGTGAAAATGAGACGGTGGAAATGATTCGGGTTGCATCTGCTCTTTTCCTCTTGTTAAACCTACATCTGCCAGACCATGACAGCTTTAACACCCTCACATGCTGACTGTGATTTGGACATCCGCAGCTGGTAGGGGCTCACCTGACCTCAGACTCTGTAATTATTGCAGCTTCTGTTTTACCTCAAGTCTGCTAGCAGCCAGAAGCTCTCGAATGAACGCTGTACAGCTAGGCTTTACAAATCTGTGGGTGTTTTTTACATTTTCAGAAATTGCATTACAAATATGAGGGAAATAGTCACAGCTGTGAGATATGATTAAAGTCATTTGTCCTTGGGCTTAACAATTTACACCAAGACACTACAGGCAAGAACATTGTTTTTTCATGCACTGATCATTTTTTTCTAGACAACCAAGTGTAAACTCAAATGAGAGATTTAACACTCTTGTATTTAAGTTGAGGACTTGTTTAGTCTGGGCATTAAATATGGCCAGACCAGCATGCCAGTCCAAGAACGTAATGGGTGCCACCATCTCCTTTTACATTAACCCTTAATGCACCACTTTGAAAGGCACTAAACCGAGTGGGACTGCAGCCCCTTTAAGATTTTCCGATCATTTATCTCAGTTGCCCTTGAGAAAATTTGAATGGCACTTGAGTAATTGTTTCAGGACAATAGTCCCATTGAGGCGGTGGGACTGACCATAACCTTGTGGGTGGTCCCGGAGCAAAGCACCTCAGATATTATTATGGAGAGGGCTGCTTTTTGAATCCTCGCACCTTCGTATAGCATGACCTTTGTGCGAGACTCCCCTCATAGAGGGATAAAAGAGATGCTGTGAATATGCTAGTGGGGTGGCGTATCACTCCAGCTCCCAGTCTATCGACCGTCTCCAGCAGCTCTATCCAGAATAGCCCCGCCGTCTTTCTTGAGGAACTGTTGAAACTCTTTGAGGGGTGACGCAACGCTTTGGGTCTGACTTACCTGGCTAAAAATGGGCATGTTTTGGACGAACACTTGGCTTTGGTGGGTGGTCTGGCCTTATGAGCCGTTTTCCGAGCAGCTTTCATGTCTTTGTGAAGCGAGGCTGAATATGAATCCTGACACTTTTGTATAATTCTCATACAGAGGACGGGAGAGAATCCTTGCTGATAGCCGAGATTCATTTTGCCACTGTTTAAACGAATTAAACAGCAAGAGTATATATCAGGAAAAATATTTATTTAATAAAAACTTTTGTTAATTGGCAAAATGGCAAATGTAGTGAGGCTGTAATATCTATTATTAAAAAGCTTAATATATTATATTTACTAAATAATTATATTAAAATACATAAATATATCTAAAAATTATATAAAATATAATATACGTTTTAAAATAAATGTAAATATATTTTATATTGAAATATATGTTTAAATGTTAATTATAATAGTATTGATAATAATGTTAAATATATAATTTAACAAAAATGTATTTATAAAAAAACTTTACATGTCATACATTGGCAGATGTTGTGAGCCCAAAATGTCTGTAAGTAAATAAATAAATAAAAGGTTTGCATTTGAGGTTGAATTATATTTATATTACTTCTTGTTTATGTCACAAACAATGGTGCCTATAATATGCAAAGAAAACTATGCAAGACTTCTAAATTTGATTTAGTACTAGACTTTTTGGAAAACTTTAAAAGCATCCCCTAGACCAGGCACTGCAGGATTCACATGAGTGAGCTTGCAATCATTATGGTGTACAACATTAAGAGAACAAAGCGTAGAGGTGCAGATATACTGGAAGTTAAAGGAAAGAATAAACACATTCCACTATTCCTCTGCAATTTGCCTCTCCATTATGCCTCAGCACAGACCAGTGGGTCGCTGCTGGGACTTGCAAGAGGATGTAAAGTGTTCCCCTCTCAGCCAGCACTGTAATTACACGCCATCAACTCCTCAGTTGCCATACAAACACATAATAACCTTCATCCTGCTCTCCTTCAATTACCCTCCCCTCTCTCCGCTATTACCCAGGATACCCCGGGGCCCCCTGTCTGCCTCTGTTTACACATTCCTGCCATATTTCAGGATCTGCAAGACCTCTGTTAAAGGGGTTGAGGAAAACAGCTGGGTCTGGAATGACGCCTTGCAGAAGGATCTTTCTCAACAGCTCTGGGCCTCTACCATTCATTCATCAAGAAAAGTGTTGAAATAAGAAGATTCTCTCTGTGGAGGAAAAGGCGTGCGGTGGGGAGGATGTCTTGAGAGAATGTGTCTGGGTGTTTCTTCAACTTTGGCCACTTTTACATCCCAGGGGTTGATATTTATTAAAACTAACAGTTTCAACTTTTTTCCCCCTTTATTATCAGAAGGTCACATCAAAACTTGGAAACTTTTTGCAAGGCGTTCATCTGTTAGATACTTTCACAGTCCTTTTATTTATAAATTTGACTGTTTTATACTTTTGGCCCCACACCAAGACCTTTAATCTTAAAATCTTATTTTTATCATACATTTATTACATTTTTAAAATGTTTTAAGAGAAATACAAAGTAAGTTTATTTGTGTGTATTTAAAGTTTTTTTAAATTGTGATGGAAATGTGACAGCTTGGGATTTTCATTAACTTCAGGAAAAAAAAAAAGATTAAATATTTAAAGACCAAATTACCCTAATGTTTAAAGGTTTGGGGTCAGTAAGATTTATATATATATATATATATGTATTAATACTTTTATTCAGCAAGGATGCATACTAAATAAATTGGTCAAAAGTGAAAGTAAAGACAGTTTTTTTAAACATTGATGGTAATAATAAAAGAAAGTATTTCGAGCACAAAATCAGCATATTCAAATGATTTCTGATGAATCATGTGACAAAGACTGCAGTAATGATGCTAAAAATTCAGCTTTGGTCCCAGGAATAAATTACATTCTAGAGTAGAAGTAGAGTAGAAAGTTTTTTATTGTCATTGCCCAAGAAATGAACAACGAAAATTTTGCAGCAATTCATCTAGTACACATAAATATATCTTTAAAAGGCAAAGCAAGAATGTACTTCATAAAAATAAAATAAAAAATAAAGATAATAACACACAAGAGAAAAATAGAACATTTTGCACAGTGAAATGTAAACATTTTCCACATGGACCATATTTTGGAATATATCTAAAATATATTCCAATAAACAACAGTTGATCAAAATGTAAATCACATTTCACATTATTGTATTTGTAATCATAATTGCAGCCTTGGTGAGTATAACAGACTTCTTTAAAAAAAAAAAAATTGTAAAAGTTTTGGACATTGTTAATGGACCAATTACACTGACTTAAGTGTTTCTGAATAGTCAAAAGTGCCTGCAGTTGAATAAACACTCTTAGACATAATTGCAATTTTAAAAGAATTTTTCTAAAAGTGGAATTTCAGAGTTCAAGAGCTTTAAGTTTGTTGATGTGAAGTGACGATTGTGGAAAACCAGATGAAAACGAACCATCACAAAGGGCTTTTGTGTTTAAGGGTGGTCCGACAAGACATGCCCTGTGGGGTGATAATGGTTTTATAGTTGTATGTATCCTTATCGATAATGTGTCCTGGACATCTTTAACAGTCACATGACTGAATGCCCATATGTATGCATGAAATCACATGAATAATGTACTCAATTGGTGTGAAAGCCGTCCTGACTTAATAGTTTGTTGATGACTTCTTAACATGGGATCTCGGTTTCATCTGAGCACTTCCTGTTTGAAGGGCTGCTGTTGTTTGTTTACTGCAGTTCTCTGGAGAGACCCTCATGGCTCTGCTTCCTGTTTTGATTCGGAGAGTGCATTATTGTGCACAACTAAAACCAGCCCAGCCTTGAAACCTCTATTAGATTCCCAGGAGTGTCCTTTAATGTGTCCCTCCTCTCAGCCTAACGCAAACCCATTTATTGTCCTACTAAGAGTTCAAACAAGTGCTATTCAAACACACAGACTGGAAGCCAATTATGAAATTACTAGGAGAAAAGCTGAATTAAGAGGAGTCTCATTCATGATGAGGATTTGTATACAATTAGGCAGAATTTTAAATAGTGTGTTTTAATGGGCTTTACTTAAAATGACTTTTGTCACCTTCTTTTAAAGGGATAGTTCACCCAAAAATGAGAATTACCCCATGATTTACTCACCCTCAAGTCATCCTAGGTGTATATGACATTCTTCTTACGAATACAGTCGGAGTTATATAAAAAAAATGTCCTGGCTCTTCCAAGCTTTATAATGGCAGTGAATATAGTCCATAAAAGTGCATCTATCCATGATAAAAGTGCTCCACACGGCTCCGGGGGTTAATAAATGCCTTCTGAAGCGAAGCGATGAGTTTGTGCTAGAAAAATATCCATATTTAAAACTTTATAAAGTAAAATAACTAGCTTCCGACCAAACGAACATACGGATTCAACTTAAGTCTAAGCACAACTTATGCGAGTAATGCGACGTACTGCTGATATTTACACTACGCCATGACGCACTACGCTACTTCCGACGTCATAAGTTGCGCTTTATACGCAAGTAGACTGCGTTTGGCCGAAGCTAGAATTTTACTTTTGTAACATGTTAAATATGAATATTTTTCTTACACAAACCTATGGCTTCGCTTCAGAAGGCCTTTATTAACCCCCGGAGCCGTGTGGAGCACTTTTATCATGGATAGATGCACTTTTATGGACTTCAAGACAGAAATAAAGCTTCCATAAATCTTGGAAGAGCCAGGACATTTTTTATATAACTCCAATTGTATTCGTCTGAAAGAATGTGATATACAGGCTGACTTGAGGGTGAGTAAATAATGCGTTAATTTTCATTTTGGGGTGAACTATCCCTTTAAATGACTTTTGTCACCTTCTTTTAACCTCTCAAACAGTGTTCTTTACAGGCATGACTTGCAGTTCTGATGTTTATGAACGTCCACCAACCCCCTGGAAGAAATCGCCTCACAAAGAGGAACAAAAGTAAGTCAACGTGAGAGAGGAAGTAAACATCACGAGGGCAGGAAGTTGCACTGTATCATAGGTGAAATGCAGGAGGTGGGGGCAGCAGTTAGTTTAAGAAAAGAGAAACCCTGGAGATTCACAACACAATCAGATTGACCTTTCATCCCAAGAGCACCATGGGCTGCTCTCAGAGACCCTGATGCGAGACAGACACCCGGCAGATAAAAGCGGAGCCGGTATTGTCTAAACCTCACAGTCTAGTGGGCCTGTTGAGCGGCACAAACTTCCAGCCCCACCCAGGAACTGAGGAAGAGTACGGGAAAGAACAGTCACTTCTTTCCCCCACCAAACCACAAGTCTACATACACGCTATCCCAAACATTTCCCTAAAGGTATTTAAATGTATTTGGATAGAAACATTATAATTCATACACGACTGCAAATGGTCTCGTGCATTTGGCTAAATGAAAATAGCTGCAGTTCAAGAGTTTTGTATGTTCCAACCACAGGGCTATTTTGTGCTGCGCTTGCTCCTGACACACAAGATATCATCAGTTCTGTGATAATAGCAGGAAGAACTGAGCGCTTATCTGTTTGCATGCCGGTTGCTGGAGCCGGATGACCTGCATGTCTCTGTTTAAAGGTTGACTTTAACTGGAGTCTGCTTGATTGTTTGCACCTTTTGTTGTTGACAAACATGACAGATCGATGTATTACAATAAGGTGTCTAATAAATGAGGGGATTTCTCAAAATAAGTGTTCGTATTTATTCTGTCGGGAGTGTACAACACATACAGTGTGAATACACAAAGGAAAATGATTTATTCGTTTATTTCTATGATTTTGAATTAACTTCTAAAACATTTTCAGAGGTATTCATTTAAGCTTAAGCTTAATTTGTCAATTAAGACAAATTCTGTCTTTTCCATGTTTTCACAAAATATTCTATTCTTTATATTTTTTTGGTATATTATTTGTGCGCTAAGTAAAAATATTTTAAAATTATTATTAAACTATATATGATGCTATCTGTCTCTGTTTATTTATTAATATATTCAAAAATTTTGTTAACATGTTTTATTATTATTAAGTTTCATTAATGTAATTTTGTTGATTTCGCTAAAACAAATATTAATCTATGTACCTCCCTCTAATTTTTTCACAAAATATTCTAATCTTTATATTTTGTTTATATTCTATTTAATTTTGTTACAATAAAAGTCATATATATATATATATATAAATTCAAATTATTAATAGATTTTTTTAAATATTAAAAACAAATTATATATATAACTATATATGATGCTATCTGTCTTTGTTTATTTTAGAATTTTGTTAACATTTTATTAATATTAAGTTTTAATATTATTAAGTATTAATGTATTTTTTTTTTATTTTGTTAAATTAAAATACTCAGTTAAATTACATTGCCGCAGCCATTTTTTTTCAGTTGTGAGATACTGTGTGTGTGTTTTCTTTTTAAATTTTGATCAAAGGAGTAGCAAATGAAATGATGGTATACATCTGTTTGAATGACATTCTAGTAATCATGGTGATTAGTATCAAGTTTTCTTTATTTTGTTTTATTTTTAAACTACTGGCAATTCAAAAAATCAAGTGATTTATAAGATTTAAGATTGTGGAAATTGTAGAGGGACCACGTCTCTCAAAGACAAAAGCTCATCCAGATGGACAGTAAAGCAGCCAAAGTGGATTACAATGAGAATACAATTCAGCTTCCCCTGAAGGATCTCCACAAGCAACAGGATAATGGCCATTATCTTGGTACTGTGTGGCGTTTCATATGTTAAGCGGGGTGAAACTGAACACACCTTTGGCCCATGTGACTCCTGTGCATGTGAATGATGAGAGAGCCTTGATTGACAATTAATGAGCAATTCACTGCCAAATGACACAGGAGACAGGAAGTCTGACAGCATGTTAATCAGGTGAGGTCACCCTAATCTGGGCTACTACATTCACTTTAGACCAAAGTGAACACATATTTCATGAAGATTATTATTTTAACATAAATGAAATATCAGGGATTCATATAGGCATAAACCAAAATGATCTAAACTCGCCTACTTGATGCAAAGTTAAATAACATGTAGCCTCTTGTTTTTAAGCTTCGGCATTTCTGAGCACCAGAGACCTAAACTTTTAACGAATACATGCGCTGTAGTTTATCAGTATGCAATTCAAATAAATCTTGTTTTACTGAAACCGATAGCAATCAAATTGACGTAAATTATTTTCCAAGACATCTGGGTTTATATGAATGCGCAGGAATCCGGTGCAGCTGTTTAAAGATTGTGAGTGATCTTTTTCAAAGCTTGCACGCACGTGGTATGTCGACTCGACACACAAGATGACATTATAGGTTCAGGGAAATGACTGTAGGAGGTGAAGAGAAACTCCCAATTCGCATCTGGTGTTAACTATTTTGATGGCCCTGTTTGTGTGTTTATTGTGGCGATCATACGCGCTCCTCACCTTCATTGAATTCGGATTGAGCCATCGATCAAGGCAATAAATACAGGAGAATTGATCAAATCACTCGCGATTTTGCCTGAAATACTTTAATATGCTCACTAAATGGGTTGGGGGGGCATTAGCCATAGTTTTATTGTGTGTGTTGATCCTTTTATGTGATGACAATTTGAAATGTAGGCTAACCTAGTTACAGTGTGCATACTGTAAAAAAATATTGGTTTAACTTAAAAAAAGTAAGTTACCTGGTTGCCTTAAAATTCATTAAAATAAAAAAAAATGTAGTTGATACAATTAAATATTAAGTTTTCTGAACCACATTAGGCCTATCTAAGTTGAATTGACAATTTGACAAAAGATAAAACGTTGTGATAACACTTACAGACAGCACATATAGCCTATGAAATAGGCTACGTTCATTTAATCAGCGGCAGGCAGCGACGCACGAGACTTCACAAACCGACCTTCAAACAGCAGCTGAAACGTGGCTAAACAGAGTTCAAGTGTGTAACCTGAGCATGAGGTAGGATATAGACCCCTCACCAAATACACTCGCACTCCTTCCTTCCCGTGCAGTGCCTCTTTACTGTTTGTTTGTACTCCGCTGATCCGGAGCGGAAATTCCTTTCCGTTTTTGTGAATGACAAACTTATTAACAATTCATCAACACAGTCTGTTCCATCCGGCCCCGTTTCCACGGCGACGATTGCTCGGCGCCTCCTGATTGGCTGGCCGAAATAATGTATCCATTGAAACGCCTAGCGCTCGTATCCATTCACGAGCTCACTCTGACAGAGAGCGCATCTGGGACTAGAGGACGCAGTGTTGCATTCTCCGGGATAAATCACGCAGGAAAATAAATCTACGAAGCGTTTTGCATTCGTTATTAGTCTACAATTGATATTCGACTGTATATCTAGATTGATTCGTGCGAAAAGCAACGGCGCGAGAGAAAATAGGTTATATAACATATGATAACGTCAGTGGCTGTAGCTCGCGCACTCACTGGCTAGTGTGAGTCATTGATAAATGCACACAGTTGCATGAATGGGGTGGAAGTAGAGCGAGTCTGCGCTTGACTCTCGAAGGAAAACCCGAGGATTTAAATCATCTCGACGGTGCATAAGAAGAGACTTTGACGTGAGAATCTCACAGCTCCAGGCCTGAGACGTCCACGACCTCTTGCAGCGCGTCTTCTCCGCAGTTTAAGGTCTCACGGTACCGTACCTTATTTCACTAATGCTCGATAAGTTCAAACCCGTGCAGTTCGATTCGGTCATGGCTATAAGCAAGACGGTAGAGTGGCTGAAGGAGCAGCTGGAAACGCGCAGGGACTGTTTGCTCGTGATGGACTGTCGAGCGCAAGAGCTCTACGAATCGTCGCACGTCGACACGGCCATTAACGTGGCCATCCCGAGCCTCATGCTCCGGCGACTCAAGAAGGGCAACCTGCCTATCAAGTCTCTGCTCTCCAACGGAGAAGACAGGGAGATGTTTGCGCGGAGGTGCAAGACGGACACTATCGTGTTGTACGACGAGTACAGCCGAGAGTGGAATGAAAACATCGACGGCGGGTCCGTGCTGGGTTTACTGCTGAGGAGAATGAAGGACGAGGGCTACAAAGCTTTCTATCTGGAAGGTACGTTCATTTCCACTGCATTTTATGATTTTGCTAGGTATATTTTTGGCAACAAAATAGTATCTGTTTTATGTTACTAAAATGTATGAATTGTTTTCATGTATTTCACTTGTAACCATTTATTAGATATTTATAGTACTAACTAGTATCTATTCATCTAGTCATAAGTAGGCCTACTTATTTGTCACGTCCGTTGTTAACTCTTCCAGTTGTACTTTAAACAAATTTCAAATTTTAGCATTTGTATCTATAAAAATCTGTGGTTCATACTAACAAATATTAGGCTATGTATACTGAAATATACTGGCCTACTGGTGTTTTTTTAAAATTCAAAACTATCTCTTTATGATATAGCCTACTACGTAATATACCATTCCCATTATTAATGTCACATTTCGAAATCCACTGTAGTTGCAGTTGGCTACTTTATAGTTTAATTAAAAACGGTAATAGTCATATTGAAAATATTATTAGTAAAAATAGGAATACACACTAATGTCTAATAAATAGGTACTCTAGTGTCTTTTCAACTATAAATTTTCAAATAGTAACTAGTAAATAAAGAGTACTAGTAGCATCTAATCAATGGTTACTAGTGAAACAGAAAATATACTAGTCACTACTTGTAATTAAAAATGAGTACTCATCAGATAAAAAAAAAGATAGTTAGTTAGTTAGTTTGAAGGAATACATGTTAAATGGTTTTCTGATTTGAACTTTACAGGTGGCTTCAGCAAATTTCAAGCTGATTTTCCCACAATGTGCGAGACAAACCTCGACGGTTCCTCCAGCAGCAGTTCACCGACCTCCCAGGTCCTGGGTCTCGGGGGGCTTCGGATCAGCTCTGACTCCTCAGACATCGAGTCAGACATCGACCGAGACCCAAGCAGCGCTACCGACTCAGACGGCAGCCCTCTGTCAAACCCCCAGCCCTCATTCCCTGTGGAGATCCTGCCGCATCTGTATCTGGGCTGTGCAAAGGACTCCACCAACCTGGATATCCTGGAGGAGTTTGGCATCAAGTACATCTTGAACGTGACCCCTAATCTTCCCAACATGTTCGAGAATGCTGGGGAGTTTAAGTACAAGCAGATTCCCATCTCCGATCACTGGAGCCAGAATCTCTCACAGTTCTTCCCAGAAGCAATCAGCTTTATTGGTAAGAATCCGTTTTCTCATTTTAATTTGCTTTTTATTCAGTCCCTGTTTTGATGAAAACTATAGAGCCTTTCAATGTTTTGAAACCAAACGGACAGCACCATATTTATTGTTTGCATAGTAACATATCCTGCGGGTTGTGACACAAAGGCTTATGATGAAACAGGAGACGGAGGGGGGAGGCAGTAATATGAGCTCAACAGGAAGGAAGCAAGCAGCATTGAAAGTAATCTAGGACAGAGCAATGTTTCGCCACACAAAGACGACCATTTACAGGGCCTTGTTGACATCCTGTTAGCCTTGACAGGGTGCTGCCATGACTTCTACATTTACACGCCCAAATGGCGCCATTGTCAAGTAACCTGGCGAGCGGAAGGATCATTTAATTATCCTAAATAGCCCATTTCCATGTCACATTCTCTGAGAAAATGAGCAAGTTGTTTTCAGTCATGCACTAGAAATCCCGCTGAATGAGGCCCCTTTTGTCAGCGCAGGGACCGTAATGAATTCCGACAGCCGAGCTTATGTCCAATTGCATATTCATAAGTCAGTTGCACACAGATAACTAATCATCTCGTCTTTTTTTTCCCCTCAGATGAGGCCCGCGGACAGAAATGCGGCGTGCTCGTTCATTGCCTCGCCGGTATCAGCCGTTCTGTAACTGTGACGGTGGCGTACCTCATGCAGAAGCTCAACCTGTCCATGAATGACGCCTACGACATTGTCAAGATGAAGAAGTCCAACATCTCACCCAACTTCAACTTCATGGGCCAGCTCTTGGACTTTGAGCGCACGTTGGGCCTCAAGAGCCCATGCGACAACCGCGTGGCGGCCCCGACCCAACCATTGTACTTCACCACGCCAACCAATCACAACGTTTTTCAGTTGGACCCACTGGAGTCCACGTGAGGACCCTCTTTTTTCTCAAATCGAGCGAAACACAAGTTTCATTTTTTTCCACACTTGTCGAGGGATTCCTGACGTTATTGATGTTGGCTTGAGATGACGGCTGACCAGAGTAGCCACTGATGGGGCATGCGGTGTGCCCAGAGCTTCTACGCTGCTGTTAAACGGAGAGAGATCATGTGACTCTGTACCTCCAAGACTCTTTAAAGTAGTTTGTTTCATATATATACGTATACATACATATTCAAGCATGGAAAGAACGTCCAATATTTTGGGGCTGGTGTGCCAAAGAGACTTGACTGGAACTGAACAATGACAAATACTCATTTGTTTTGTTTAGCACTTGCACCTTGACATTTTCTAGGTGTGCTCTTCTTGTCTTCAATGAAGACTTGCCTGTTTTCGGGATGAGACTTCCCTTCGGTAATGATGGCAGTGTTTACTGTACTCCAACTTATTTGTGTGGAGAAATTTTTAAAAACATTTATACATGTGTATATTAAGATGTTGGTAAGCCTTGCCGTAGTTAGAATACACCTGTTTTAAAGGAGCGGCTGTAGATTTTTCTTCTCCTTTTCGTCCTCTTTATGTAAAAAAACCTGAATATCGATCAATATTATCTTTACCCAAGAGTTAAATGCCAAAAATTTTAACAGGTTTTTGCAAGATCATGTATAATATATTTATAGTTTTGCTTTACGGATCAATTCCGCCTTTCTCAGCCTTTTAACCACAATCACGAATAAAAGTCGTCATTTTCCTGCCTTAGTTCTGTACATACGGAAGTGTTATTGTGCGGTAAACTTTTAGAGCAGTTCCCCATATGCTTCTTTTCTCATTTTTTTAGCAAACCGGGCCATACCAACTTGCACGTTCAGAGGGGTTGTCCAAACTTGTACGTGTACGAGGCATTCCTCGAATGCTATGCGGCGGGGTTTCAGATGCATGCTCATTTAGGACCCATACGCCTTTATACTACTCGCTTTTTGTAATTTTTCTGGGGACAATGGAAGGGTCGAAGCAAGTAATGCAGTTTTTTTTGTGCGCAAGGGTTTAAGGTCTGTGTTGACAAAGCTGGGAGAAAGTTTGTGTCTCCTGTTCAGGGAAGTTCTGTGACATGCAGTTTTTTTGTGAGAAAAGTGATGGTTTTCAAGAGTGTTTTGTTGTCCCTCAAAGCGAAGGCCTGATTGGGGGGAGGGGCTGTTTTACAAAACCAATACCCCCAATGTTACGAATGTAAAGAAATAAGTTATTAATAAATTGCTATTTTGTCTATTCAAATGTATTTATGTCTCTGTTTTCTTTGCTCAAATGAAACATCCAAATGTATTCAGAAAAAGTACAGAATAATATATATTCTAGCACACAGTTCATTAATCACTCACAATACAACATATATAACTTAGTATTTAAATGTCAAAGCTAACCAAATACTAGATTAATCTTTGATATAGAACAGTTGTACAATGAAAAACAAAAGATAAAGTGTTACTGAGTGTTAGCAAAACAACTTTCCATGTGGACTGGCTGGTATTTCCAGGTATGGGTTGGTTAGAGTTAAATGTCTGCCCCTGCGGCACTTCCTGTCAGGAGATCAGGCTCCTGCTCTGAAAGCAAGTCCAGGCAAAAACAAGCTGTATAACCTAACACCCTCTTGGCTTTTGCATACATCAAATAAAGGGATAATCCCTGTGTGGGAGTAAGGGTTAAAATGAGTAATCATTATTTTTGACTGCAAAATAGTGTATTGTTGTTATAATAATAATAACAATGATCTATTCTACATATCTGCCAACATGAAGATATATACATATCTGAGTAGGAGTAGTATTAGAGAATGGATTTTCTCATATTAGACACTCCTGTAGTTTTAATTCGGTGATCTGCACTGGAATCCCATTAATTTATTTTGCAGCATTTAAACTATTAGATAGTTTTAGACATTCATATATTATATCATTTCATTTCATTTATTTAAATATTTATATATCATAATGAAATACACACACACACACACACATATATATTTATATATATATATATATATATATATATATATATATATATATATATATATATATATACATATAAAGACTAATAAAAAAGTTTAATTAAATATAATAGCCTTGTAAATAGTCAAAATGTAGTGTGTGTGTGTGTGTGTGTGTATATATATATATATATATATATATATATATTATACTTCAAAACTTTGTGAGTTTTTTTACATAATTAACAAAACACAACTATTTGATTTTAATAATGAAATAAAATAGCCTTGTAAAAAGTCTAAATTTATTTTTAAAATATCTTCTATTATTCATTTGTGTGTTTGTGTGTGTATAATTATTCAAAAGGTATGTAAATGTTAATTTAATATCTTAGCCTAATATGTTTATATATATAGTAATCGATTAGTGCTGCTGTCAAATCGATTAATCGCTATTAATCACATCTAACATAAGTTTGTAAATATATATATATTTGCAATTTACAAATAATATGTTAATATTATTCAATTATATATTATTGCTTTTAGGGACCAAGGCACAATGGTTTTAAGACAACATCGGTCCATTGTCCCAGTATTACTGTTACACGTCTGTAAGTCTTTAAAGCATTGAAAATAAACCCAACAGATTGTGACTATACTTGGCCAATGTGCTAATCCTGTGTGAAGGGTTTCAGTCCCTTGTCGTCCTCTTGTTACAAACTGCACTGTGAAGGATTTGCCAACATGCCCAGCAATTTCCGGTGCTCAAGTTCCAGCGACCCAAACCCCACCCGCCCCGTACTCCCATCAGGCAACGTCCACCCACCACCTCTCTCCTCACCAGCTGCACTCCTCCATTTGTGTTGTTATGTGAGTTGCAGGAGTACAGGCCACCCCTGGTTAGATGACCTCGCCTGTTGTCAATCAATTTTAACGGGCAGGTGCATATCCAGCCAGTCATTGGGGCCAAAACAGATGGTGTGATGATCCACCCCCTTTCTCCACCGATGGGTTCATCAGTGCATGATTTTCTTTGCTATTTTATATTTTACCACAAAACATTTTTTTACAGCCTAATGCCAATGGAGGACCTTTTATTTTCCAGTTCTTCCAGAATCAGTTCGTCAGAATCCAAAAAGCCGATCTGGAAAACCTATCAAGAACATTTTCAGCCAAAAAAAAAAAAAAAGCATCTCAAGAACCTGATACAACTAAAAAAGTGTAAATCAAGTCATGGACTGACATACCAATTAAAAGCATACACATCTGTGCTTTTTCTGTCAAAATGGTGGAGGTGTACAGACTTAAAAGAAATATGGAAGCATGTCTATAATCTCATCTTTCTTTTCTTCCATAACAAACAGCTTATCAAGACTAAACATCCTGGAGGTTATACACAGGGCAAAACAGAGTTTGAGTGCTGTGAGTAAACACCATAGTGGGCACAGTGGATACGCTGTTATCACACTTAACTGCTACGGGCTCTTCTCCAAACCACCCACATGGAGAGTAAGAACTTCCGCCAACGTGGGGAGAGAACTCACCCCTGGCAAAGTGATCTCTTTACCTCCTGCTCTCCATCTCGCACTCACTTTGAATACAAAGAGGCTTCAGAATAAGCCAGAACTGCTTAGAAGACATCAGTAATGTTGATATTTTTCATCAGAAATTGAAGAGCCATGCATACAGTACATGGGATGGGAATCCATATAAGTTGCTTTTTCAGCACACACATATATAAATAAATCGCATTGCGAATAATCATACCTGACAATGTTGTTTTTGTTTACCTCACACACACACACACACACACACACACACACACACACACACACACACACACACACACACACACACATATATTATGTAAACAAAAACTTTTATGTGATATGCAAATAATCACAATACACTTAATCGCGATTAATCGTTTTGAGTGGCAGCACTAATATTAATTGCATTGCGATTATTCGCATGTCACAAAAGTTTTTGTTTAAATAATATATATATTATGTAAACAAAATATATATGTGCGTCCGAGAGTGTGTGTGTGTGTATGTGTGTGTGTGTGTGTGTGTGTGTGTGTGTGTGTGTGTGTGTGTGTGTGTGTGTGTGTGTGTGTGTGTGTGTGTGTGTGTGTGTGTCTGTGTGTGTGTGTGTCTGTGTCTGTGTGTGTGTGTGTGTGTGTGTGTGTGTGTGTGTGTGTGTGTGTGTGTGTGTGTGTGTGTGTGTGTGTGTGTGTGTGGTAAACAAAAACTACATTGTTAGATGTGATTGTTGGTAATGCGATTAATTGTGATTTATCGATTTGACCTCACTAATATATGTAATATATATATATATATATATATATATATATATATATATATATATATATACACACACATACATACATATTCATATATAATATATCTAAATATAATAATATATTATGTAAACAAAAATGTTTATGTTAGATGCGATTTTTATGTAGATTTGTCAGCACTAATATATACACAGACAAATAAATAATACGTTTTTGGATATTATATATAATTTCATGTATATCATATCATGTATGAATAGAGAGGCGTTGTCCGACAGAGACAAAAAGGTTTCAGGACATTCAGTGTGTGTAGGTGGGACATTTTATTAAAAATTACAAACTTAATTACCCTGAGACCCAGTGGTCGAGATCTCCACCTACACAAGCTCTGGAATGCTGTATTGGAATGTCTTCCAAGAAGGGACACACAGAAGTGCTTTGTTTGGAATTAAAGCTTTTGTTTTTTTTTTTGCTTTCACTCGCTTCTGGACTTTAGCAGCAGAAAACAAGAGCCCTGTCGCTCTGTGCTTCATCGCAGCCCACGCTTGTCTCTTCATGACAAAAACTCCACGAGATTCCTTCCGTTCCTGTTCGCAGAAATGAGATGTGCTGTTGATTTAGAGCATGACGGACTTTGCTACCATATTCTCTAATCCACCAGAACCAAAGTGTGTGTCCGTGTTATTTGCAATCAGGTGTGCAACACATTTGAATTCATAACATTGAAGGCTCTTGTTGTTCATGTGTTCAGCACTAAAACAGGAAATTGTTGTGACTTGTATGGAGGGACATTTCCCCCTTTTAGCCATTCATTTTAATTTTACACTACACCAAGGAGCATGATTTGCTAATTCTTATTGCTGGCCAGAAGTAGGTGGTATTAGGTGGGCGGGACAATCTCATTCTATAAAAGCCTCTGATTGGGTAAGATCTATGTAGTGCAAGATGAGTCATGAATGTTCCAGAAGAGAAAGACACAATTTTAAATGTGCGTATTTGATAAAATGTATTAATGTTTAGGCTTGTGCTAATATTTAGCCTCAAAACGAACAGACACAGACTAAAAGATTAGGTTTCTCGCAAGTTACGGCAATGTCCTGGTTTTTTTCCTTAGTATTATCGTTCACCAGGTGAAAACCATAAGTCCTTTCACTTGGAAACATAAACAATAGAACAAATTGAGGTTTAACCATGAACAACAGATGTATTAGCGAAAAACCGCTAATGGCATCCTAATAGTCATACATGCTGTACATCACAAGCTACAACAACAGGTGCAAATGAAATTAAGACATTTAAACCTTGAATTTCTATTAATAGATTTTCTCAGTGAATGTCAGCCCATAGCTTACAGATCTGTTTGTGTTGCTTCCATCCATTTCAAGGCCCTTCGTGGCTTCATTTCTATGAGGGCTGTGTTACAGCAGAGATCTGGCGGCAGCAGTTCACAAAAGGAGCACTCCAACCGATATGAATCACCCACCGCTGTCTCTGTGTAAGCCCACGCAGCTTGATGGAAAAGGAGTAAAAATAGTCATTATCATTTAAAAGTGCTTTTAAAAATAACATGTGTGAGGGGGAGAGCGCGACAGAGACAAAAAGGGAGAGAAAAAGTAAAAACTTTGTGCCTCAACAACCCACACTACCTCCAGCAAACCAGACCGTTGTTATACAGACACACCAGAGACCTGTTCCATAAAGTTCCATAAGAAAATTGGGGATTACAATCCAAAACCTGACTTGAATTAACCTAACAAATCAGTCAGGGCTAAAGCGGTTCCATAAAGGAAAATTAAAATTCATGCAATCCTACTAATTTGACCCTGGTTCAATGAGTCTAGATCATTTGATGTCAAGTCATCACCTTTATTTATGTAGCGCTTTTTACAATACTGATTGTTTCAAAGCAGCTTTACAAACAGGAAAATAATGCAACAAAGTTTGTTCCAGCTGTACAGCAGATCTTGAAAAAAATAGCGTCATAGTTCAGTGATGGTTCATTTTTGTTATAAAAAAGTTATTCATTTAGTTAACTTATATATATATTTATATTATATATATATATATATATATATATATATATATATATATATATATATATATATATATAGCTGCTCTGGTGAAAACATTGATGTTATCCTCCAGCTCCAGTTCAGTTCTCATGTAATGGTGTCAATGCAGGCAGATCAATAATATTGTTGAAATTTAAGTGTCCCCAACTAAGCAAGCCAAAAGCCAAAGGCGACAAAGGCGACAGTGGCAAGGAACCAAAACTCCATACGGTGACAGAATGGAGAAAAAAGCTTGGGAGAAACCAGGCTCATTATCTCTTATTATCTCAGTTAATTGAGTCGAAGTATTTGACAAAATAGATGACAAAATGTTTGTAATATGGTAAGATAACAAATACGCCCTCATAAAATCAACACCAGGTGGCAAAGATTAATCTTAAAAATAAAAGTTAATTATGACACGGATACACACCTACAGATTGTGATACAGATTTATATTCTCGCCGCGTCTTTGTCTTTCTAATTCTTTTTCCAGTGCTGGGACACGGCTCTAGTAATTTCAGCTCGCCCACTCAGCACACAAACTCAGACAGACACAGGAAGTGAGTTAAGACTCACTCAGATCACAGGAGCTCAGACCTGCCTTGTGACTGCAATCCAGGAAATGATTAATATGTCTCATGGTTCAGAAACAAGAACTGTGGAGTGAGGGAGAGAACTGGGGTTCCCTATCAGTCGCTCATGTTCAACGCAACGTCGACATGACGACGCAATTGGGATCACTTTATCATCTTCGAGTGTCTACAGAATGAGCCAATGAACATTGGCGTATGTGAATCGCCCCGCCCAGCAGCGCGGGTATAAACAGGAAGTGGGCGTACGCACACATTGTCTTTCTCTTCAGAGCCAAGCTTCCTGTTTGACTTCAGATCTACAAGACTCTAATAACGTTGAAGACTCTACAGATTCTCTTCCTCAATGTTGGTGTGACGGCGCGATCAGCGGTGGCAGCGAGCATTACAGCTCACAACTGCTGTTTTCACAGCACTGCATTGTGTGTGTGTGTGTGTGTGTGGGTGGGTGTGTGTGTGTGTGTGTGTGTGTGTGTGAAAACACAGGCGTGACACTGCGTCCTTTTCAGGATCTCATTCCGCTTGTGCGTTTCTGGATGCGGTCGTTCCCTGGCGCCAGCAGATGGCCACAATTGTTGCCTCTCGTGTTTAGGCATTCAGCACCCTGAGGCAGCTTTTGTGAAATTTTGTGTATGGCAGCGTTGAGATCGAGACTCGCTTACCTCAAGGGAGGTGCAGTCCCCTCGCCTATGCCCCTATCTAGTGCTTATTCTGGACCTCAGATGCTTATTCTGGACCTCAGATGCAACTGTGTCCAGCGTCCACTTAATCCTGGCGGGGCAATCCACGCCTCCCATCCAAGGTCCAGAGTTTTTGTCCGGTCTTACGGCGAAGGCTTACAGAGCCTGTGGACAGGATGCTTCCGTCCTCCATGCCATGGCGCTCCTGCAGGTCCAACAGGCCCAGGCGCTCATAGAAATGCACAAGGGTGGTTCTGACCCAGAGCTCCTCCAGGAGCACCGTGCCGCAACTGACCTCGCTCTCTGGCTGACCTCCTTCGGCGTCCTCCGCTCCCGCTAAGCCTCAGCAGCACCATCATCCAGGCCTCAGCGTGGAGCAAGCCGTAGGAGGTCGGCCCCGTCCGTCCAGGTCGCTGCAAAACCAGGAGGCAAACGGAGGTGCAAAGGACCCTGAGACGGGCGACCCAAAGGTGGATCAGACTGCTCTTCAGGAGGTGAATGCACTGCTCCTTCCCCCAGTGGAGGGCCGGACGGAGAATCTTTTGTTTCCTTTTTTTTTTGTTCCGCCACTGACCACCACACACTCAGACCCCACTCCAGGCTGTTATGCCGTCGAGTCGGATCCCTGCATTCCGCCGCGCTGCCCCAGCAGGGGTACGTCTGTGGTGTCGTTGTTCCCGCTTTTACGGTTACATTGAACATGAGTGACTGATTACTAATGTAACCGTCGTTCCCTGCAGGAGGGAACGGGAGACGTAACGTCCCGTCGGCACCGTTGCTGACCATCGCTGTAATGGCCGTCACAATCTCGGCTCCTCAGCGAAAAATACTGTGTGCGTGCGCCCGCTTCCTGTTTATAACCCCGATGTGGGGCGCGTGACGCAATTCACGCACACCAACGTTCATTGGCTCGTTCTGTAGACACTCGAAGATGATAGCGCTCCCTGAAGTGATTCCAATTACGTCGCCACGTCGGCGTTACGTCTTCCGTTCCCTCCTTCAGGGAACGAGGGTTACATTAGTAACCGAGATGTAAAGAAGAAGTGTGAAGAAGGTAAACCTTTGAAACAATTCAAAATCATAACTGCCGATAACATGTAAGGTGCCTGTATATGAGTAATTATCAAGGATAATTATATCCAAAAAGGAAACTGATCCAGAGGAAACTCAAGTTGTGCATCTGACCTCTGTGACCTTTAACAGCACACATTCATTTTAACACCTGAATATGTCCAGTTACTCATCTGGTTTAGATTAAATTCACATCACTTCAGTCTGACAGCATCTCTAGCTTATATCATCTATCCTTCCATCTCTCGCCAGTACGACAGCAGGTTGACTCACTGCTGCAGTGCTTCACTTTGCAACGCGGTTGCTAAGCAAACCCGGGAGATAAATAAAGAGAGAAAGTGAGTGAATGAGAGAGAGAGAGCGAAGGCAGGGCTTGTGCTGTGCATGAATGAGTGTGCAGTGCACTCTGAGCTTCTGAATGGATCGGCCTCTGTTTGAATGAACACTGTCACATAGGTAGAGCAGAGCATGTCATTTACAGAAGACTGCGTTAAGAAGTGTAGAGGCAAGGTTTATTGTCTTTACAAATATGTTATTATACAGACAAAGGTACAACCCTGATATTTATGATTACATATCACTACGCACATAGCTGGCCTGGATGATAGCTGTGTCATATTTCACACACACACACACACACACAAAAAAAAATAAAAAAAAAATAATATAATATATATATATACATATTAAATATCTCATCAATGTATATAAGTTAACTATATATATGTTAACTAAACAATATATACAGTATATTACAGTAATCATTTTCTCTCTCTCTCTCTCTCTCTCTCTCTCTCTCTCTCTCTCTCTCTCTCTCTCTCTCTCTCTCTCTCTCTCTCTCTCTCTCTCTCTCTCTATATATATATATATATATATATATATATATATATATATATAATATCTCATCAATGTCAAATTCACATTACCATAATGCAAAAATATATATATATTACTGTAAACCGAGAAACATAATAACATAATATTTATAGATATGGCACCAGGACATTTAACACACTTTTTCCTTTTTGTTAATTATTCTAATTTAATATTTATTTACTTTTGAATTAAAATGTTTTAATATTCATATATTATTTACTTATATGTTATTTATATAACATATATATGCATGTTATAAAAAAATATAACATATATAAGCATGTTATAAAAAATGATAAATTATCATAAATCAAAGATACACTTCATCTTTTTGTTTAATATTAATTTCTTGTTCCAAATTGATTTACTTTGAATTATCATGAATTACTAAATATTGAAAATATTATAATTTGAGTTAATATAATGTAAATATTTAAATAAATTATATTAACAATTTTATATAGATTACAAAATAACTTTAAAATATATTGAATATTATTATTTTAAACCTTAATTATATAATATAATTTTATAATAAATATAATATAATATAAAAAAAATATATATAAAAAATATTAATGTATTAAAAGGCAAAAAAATATGGTTGGTCCTAAAACCAGAACTAATTTCCTTTATGCTAATACTATTGATTTTGTGATGACATTTAGTCTCAGCTCAGAAATGTGTTTCATCTGCCCGTCGTATACATACACAGTCTGTTAGAACACTGTATTCTTTCTGAAGATTGACACCAGAGTGAAAGCAAAGAATAGGAAACACATTACAATCAATATTTTCCTTTTAGCCCTGTCCTTTCTACTTTACTGGAGACTCGACAAACATCAAAACGGATACCATTTCTGTATAATTTAAGGCACTTCAGGAATGCTTCATCTACAGTAGCCCACGACTCTTATTGGACTTGATTTTTTCAAAATGATATAAGTGGCATAAAAACAAAAGTTTGTTTCGGCTGTACAGCAGATCTAGAAGAAAAAAGCGTCATAGTTCAGTGATGGTTCATTTTTGTTATAAAAAAGTTATTCATTTAGTTAACTTAAATATATATATATATAGCCGCCTCAGTGGCACAAAAACATGCAAGCGGAGGTGAAGTAACATCAGACATAAATTCAAGTATGACAAATCGTTTAATGGCGCCAAACAAACTAGTTTTGCAACACACACACACACACACACACACACACACACACACACACACACACACACACACACACACACACACACACACACACACACACACACACACACACACACACACACACACACACACACACACACACACAGGCCCTTAATGACTCACTCACATCCTAGTCATAGTAACATCCTCATAAACAAACTCAAACAAACACATGTAGAGACACAGAGCCGCAACAGGAAACTAACTAGCATAGAGAACAACCACCACTTTTTCTCCTTTAAGGACGCCAGCATTTGTGAAACCCAACACTGCACAAACCTCCTCCCCTCCACATGCCAAAACACTGAGGCTATAGGCCTATTTCAGTTTCAACTAAAGCACCCCCAGCCCATATCTCCGACATTCCAGCTTCCCATCGTGTCAGATGCCTGTGTGCTGGTATTTACTAGCGTAACAGTTCTGCTTCCTGTCTTGCACAAACACACGCAGAGAGAAGGCAGACACTGTTGTGGTAAACTGACCACCACCTGCCCAAGCATGACCTTACCCTTTGAGCGAAGTGGTGTTAAATTGCTCTGACCTCTCATTCAACCAGTCCGAAATTCACTTGGGGCAAAGGCGAGCCTAAAGTCCTTCCCCATCGTTTTCCTCTCAGATTTATTGCCGTCAGGATATTGCCATTATAATACTCTGATGGGTTTGTCCCATTGCCCATCAGTTCATTCCAAAAAACTTAGCTTGATTGTTGTTGAACTACTTTAAATTAGAATTACCTTAGTTCACCAAATGAAACTTTCAAAGTAACATCCCCAACACTATTTATGAGAACAAAATGTAAACACTGATCTTCATAAATTATTTTATATAGGCTTAGATCAGTGGTTACATTTACCTGGGATGTTACTTTGAAACTGTCACTTGTCAACCTAAGTTAATCCTTATTTAAAGAAGTTCAACTACAATCAAGGTAGGTTTTTGTAAAAGTAGTTTGCTACTTTACGCAACTAACAAAAAGTAGCTAACTAAATTGAAGCTTTTATTGGGGGCAATATGTTCTTAAATATAGAGGCTTACTATATACACTATTGTTGTGTATATAGTATATATTAATATATAGTGTATATAGTATATATACACAACATATACAAATGCAAAAATTATATACAAAAGTGGGGTTGGTAAGATTTATTTCATGTTTTTGAAAGAAGTCTCTTATGCTCACCAAGGCTGCATTCATTTGATCATAAATATAGTAAAATCAGTAATATTGAGAAATATGCCTATACTATAGGCGAAAACAGTATGTGAGCCGAGTAGTCTGAATTCATGACCTACTACTTCCGGCGAGATTCTGAAATGCGCATTCGATGGACACGTGGAGATTTGATTTGTGAATGCCAGTGAAGCGACGCCACTGACTCCGTATAGGTCACATGATAATGACAACATGGCGGGTGTAGTACGTCCAAATTTAATTCATACTACACACGTTCATACTATATAGATAGTACTTTTTCAACAGTGGCAAAGTAAGTTTCAAACCAAATGTAGTACTAACTAAATAGTATGCGATTTTGGACGCAGTACAAGTGGTCGACCAATTCATGGTTTTGCCTCACAGAGAGAAGAACGTCCGCTCTTCTGTTTGATCCAATATCCTCTAATCCCTCTAACAGAGTCCTGACTTCCTTTCCTCAGGGACGCAGGATGAGATGGACTCTAGAGAGAGTGGGGGGGGGGGGGGGGGGGGGGGGTTAGCACCTGTTCAGTTCCCCCCACATTCCCTCCCTCTTTAAAACAATGCCCAACTCTTGGCTTCTACTTCTTTCCCCTTTGTGCTGTGGATAGAAATTTAAGACCACTTTTATGAAAACTAACAGTTTTAGATTTCGACATCTTCAACCTTTTTGTTATATGACGGTCAAATTAAAACTGACTTGGAAACCTTTTTGTTATCATGTGTTCATTTGTTTTTTTTCTACTTTTCAAATGTCTTTCATGTACAGATTTCATTGTTTTACCAGTTCTATAGACTTTCATTCTTAAGCTATTAAAATGCATAAACACTGGTTGCATCCGAAATCGCATACTTCCCTACTATATAGTAGGCGAAAAACAGTAAATGACAAAAGAGGCATGTCCGAATTAACAGTACTCATAAAAGAGTAGGCAAAAAGTACATGAATGACCTACTACGTCAGACAAGACTCTGAAGTGTGCATACGAAGGATACTTTACCATCCCATGAGGCCACGGGAGTGGATTTGTGATTAGTGAAGTGACGCAGCTGACGCTGTAAGGTCACATGATTACGACATACTTTTAGCAGTCATGATGTAATTACTTTTTAAATACCTACTCAAGAGAGTATGCGATTTTGGATGCAGAAACTATCTCACAGCTGTGATGTAATTTCCGTGACGCAAAACAATTTATTTTCAATGTTGAGTAAATAAAACGCAAGGTAAATATCACTTGTGCACAGAATATAATTATTAATTGTATGTATTTCGAATGCATACAATCTTAGCTTTGAAGTTAGCTTTAGCAAGACAAATTAGTTAGCAATTTCTTACCAAAAATTTTGAAAATGTAATTTCCACAACCGTCTTTTCCAGGTCAGATTGCCTTTAGACACAATACATGGTGGAAATGACACTCAAGAGGGGATTTTGATTACAGATTCAGAAGATTAAGTGTTGAACTATAGTGTCTTGTCATTTACACAATGACAACTTTAGAGTAAAATACATTTGCTCTCAAGAAAGGCTGTCATTTGGGAAACATCCATGAATGGCGTCACAAGTCGGCCTCACTGCCAATAATGTCCATGTATGCTTGTTTGAGCAGTGTGTTGGTTTCTCTTACAACAGCAGGCCATCAATCTCAACAAAGGGGGTTATGGGGCCCCTGAGTCAAGCTGTGGAAAATAGATGAAGTTGGGGTCAAAAAACGGCCGGGCGCCCCCCCAAAACCACCATACTTGTCACCCCACCCAACACCCTGCCCCCCACCGCTCGACACAGGCTGAATAACAAATTTCACGCTGTCTGAGGAGGGAGGTTGAGAGCAGATTGTGTGTGCGGAGGATGATGGGAAGTGGGGGCCACCATTGAAAGGTGTTAAATGATAGTAAAATGGTGGGATTAAGGCAGGACAATGCCGAGCAGTAATCCCCTTTTCCACAATAACCCCCCTCTATCCATTTCCCTTGTTCCAGTCCTCTGCTCTCTTTCTTTGTCTCCCCCTTTGCTCCTCTTGGGGGTCTCTTATAATGCGCATCGGAGAGAGTGATGAAAAAGAGAAAGAGCGACACGGAACAAAGACCCAAGACATCGAATCAGGACAGCATTCCCGAATGTACCGAGTGTGTCATGTTTGCAAGTGGACGTTAGTCTGAGAACTTGAATATCCATAAATGTTTACACACGCAATTGCGCATTCTGAAAGCCAAGGTGACTTGAAAGTGTGACTCTTGACTATTGTGATGAATGCAGGAAGGTCAAGGGTTGGGAATTCCTAAGTGATGAGCACAGTTGTTGTTCTTGTCAAGTCCCTTTCAAAGAAGCGGTGGAAGGGTTTGGAGAGCAGCGAGGTTGACAGCTGGGTCAAAAGGTCATCTTTGAGTTTCAAGTTAAAAAATCCACAGAGATAAGAGATAAGGGCAAACCGTTCTTGCAGAACATCCAGCATTAAAGATCTGATGAGACTGTGACCGCGGAAGACGAATTAATGCTTGAACTTTGAGTCATTTACAACTTTGACAAATATTTAAATGATCCTTCATACAAAAAAATACTAAAATAGCCAATTGAACAATACAGATCTTAAAATATACAGATCTTACCTAAATGAATGACTGAATTTATTTATTTTCCAAATAAATACATTTGGAAATGTATTACCAAAATAAAATAACTATATATTCTATAGCCTTAGGATAGCATAAAATGGCCTAACTTTTTTTGTTTATAAGCAAACAAGCACACAAATAAATAAATAAATAAATGAAAAAAATGTAAAATTCCAAAATAATATATAACTCTATATTCAAAAGTCTTATGATGCTATGAAAATGACCTACATTTAATTTTTAAAACTAAATTAAATACAATATCACTAACCGTGGCTTGACAACAGGAGTGTAAAATGTAAAAATGAACATTTTAGTTAAAAAAGCCCACATGAGCATCTTTCAAAATGTCACTAAATGACTGAATCATATTTTCAAGATTTTTGCATCTCATGTATTTAAACACTTTTAGTGCATTCTAACTTTGCGTTTGTACACGTTTATGTTTTGTGTTTATTGCTCTGTGCAAAGGAGTGGAATGAAGTGGCAGACATGTTGTAAACCTGTTGCTGAAAGGTATGCCAGCTGCTCACCAAATCGCACTCCTATCTGGGGTTCACGAAGGGGGCATGAATGAGAAAAGTGGTGTAACAGAGGACAGATATGAAAACACACACACAGAAACACACACACACACACACCTTCATGTACGCTCTGAGCAGCGCTGACAACCCTGGTGTCACTTTGTCATTTGACTGGAACATTTTGTAAAGTGTTTTTCTTGAAAGACATACAGACAGATTCCCAGTTAATTCAGATATGTGTCAATGCATTAGTGCTGATCCTTTCACAAACTTTCTGTTTGAACATACAGTGACCAGAAAAACATCTGAAAAATATCTGTTGAAATATCCGCTTAAAATAAATGTCATTGCATTAAATAAAGTATCAGTCCAAGAGGTTGTCTTTAATTTAAAGAATCACAGATCTACACTTTTACTTACACGTTTGTTTGTTAGATTTGAAATCATAAAACAGTATTTACATTACCATTCATAAGTTTGGGGTCAGTATTTAAAAAAAAAGAGAACGAAATAAGGCCTGGTTTCACAGACAGGGCTTAGAATAAGCCAGGATTTGGCCTTAGTTCAATTAGGATATTTAAGTAGCTTTTATAAATGTGCCTTAGTTAGAAGTAACATTACTGGTGTGCATCTTGAGACAAAACAATGGCAGATATATTTTAAAGGGTAACTAAACCCCTGGTCAGAGCCTGACTCCACCCACTGGCAATATCTGAAAAATGCTGGAAAAGTGGGCAGAGCCCAGCGGACGGGGGGCGTGTACCTGAGATGCATCTCTTTGTATGGAACCTGCCTACGTCACAAACAACCGCTACGTCACAAACCACCGCAAAACCACCAATAGGACAATTCAACTGCAGTAGCCACCGTTCAACCTGAAGAGGGCAGCACTCAGACATATTTAAACCATATATTGTAGAATTAAAACACTTTAAACCCAAATGTCAAAAAATTTACTGGAATCAATGAACAGCATTTAAGAAGCTCCATTCTTACAGATCATTAACTAAAAAAAGTTGTTTTAGTATTTAGTTACCTTTTAAGAGATGTCAGTGTAAGTTGCTTTAAGTTAAAACAGCTTAAACGTGCACTTTAGTCTGAGACTAGCTTAAGCTTTGTCTGTGAAACTGAGGGTAATACTTCAAATCAGGAAGTAAATTGAAACAGTAAAGACATTTATAATCGTACAAAAGATGTACTGACTTTCGATTCATCAAAGAATCCTGAAAAAAAGTTTCGTTTCCTGCATCAACTGTTTTCAACATTGATAACTGAGCATCAAATCAGCATATTCGAATGATTTCTGAAGGATCATGTGACACTGAAGACTGGAGTAATGATGCTGAAAATACAACTTTGATCACAGGAATAAATTACATTTTAAAATACATTCAAATAGTTATTTTTATTGTAAAAATATTTCACAATATTAACAAATTTAAATAAATGCAGCCTAAGTGATCATAAGAGACTTTATATAAAACCGACCCTCCCAGAATTTTTTATCATTTACATTTATGCATTTGGCAGACTTACATTGCATTTCAAGGTACACATTTACATTCTTATCAGTTCTTGCTTTCCCTGGGAATCAAACCCATGCATTGCAAGCGCCAACACTTTACTGTTTGAGCTATAGGAGAGCTTCTAGTACAACTTCGAGTTGTCAAATTGACCCCATACATCCAGTAAAATCCACAAAACAAGTCATATTTTGTAAAACGTTTTCTACATTACTAAAGGCTTTGAACAGAAACACTTCTGGTAATGTTATGTGCACAGAGTGCTGAAAGGTGGTACAGGAAGTGGAAAGACTGTGGGCTGGGGGTGTTGAGAGGGAGGCAACAACACTGTAGCTGTCACCACAGCATCTGTGAGCCAGTTCCATGTTGTGTGTGTGAGCCCACAGTCACGAGCTCCCAGCTTTAAAAGAGAAAAATCCAGCTGTCTCGCAATTCTAATACACAGGCTATACTTACTACACACACACTTAGCAGAAGTTTGCTATAAACTTTCCATCAGCACAAAGTGAAAAAGTGCTCAACTCTCCACAAAATAACCGAAGCCAAATTCCAGTACTGCCACCACATTATTAACAGATTAACAGGCGTTCACCTACATTTATTGGGGCCCGTATGAGCCCTCATGACCTTAGAGACAGAACAAATGCGAAGCAAAACGAGGCTTTTTACGACACTCCAGACAGGAAACAGCCACACCACCTCCTCCGGATATCATAAAACTATGAGAACAGGCAACCAAAAGTTGATTGGCGTGTATGTTTTTGCATTGTGGGGCTTATTTAGTCTGACCTTGTGGAAAATGTGTATATGACGTGGGCGCTAATGAGAAGGAGAGCTGCCGTTGTCTGGCCTACTAGCTGTGAGGTCAATAAAAGCGAGTGTCCAGTGCTAATCATCTAAGGCAGGAAGGAAGGACAGAGGGGACGCATTAGTCTGGTATAGGCCCTCTTGGACGGAACGTTTTGGCTGTTTAATGAAGTAGAGGAGGGTTGGGTGAAGCTGTTACGAGGCAAAAACCATAGGAGCCTCTACAAAGACCTCTACATAAACGCCACAGTCTTTATGGCAGTTAATGGACAAACAAGAATGTTTTCACCGGAGATGAGGGGAGTGGGACGGGTTTCCTCTGTAATAAACAACTGTTAGCCAACAATTTCCAGTCTGGTGGAAATAACAGACCCGCTAAACAGGAAAAATGACAGAGTGAATAATTAGAAAGAGTGTATGATTGAAAGAAGAAGTGCGGTTGCCTTGTTTTTTGTCTTTAGCTACAGTTTTCATTTTAAGCTATTGATCAGGTGACCAGAAGCTGAAGTAGTTACTGATAGTGACACACACACACACACACACACACACACACACACACACACACACACACACACACACACACACACACACACACACACACACACACACACACACACACACACACACACACACACACACACACACACACACACGAGAACAGAGACACAATATCAGACCAAGAGGCATTATTTATAAGAAATTAATACTTTTATTTAATAACACTGCATTTAATCAATCAGAAGTGACAGTAAAGACTTTTATAATGTTATAAAGCTTTTCAAATTGAAATAAATGCTGTTATTTTGAATGTTTAGATTCACCAAAGTTGTCAAAAATAGAAATTATCATGGTTTCAACAAAAATTTTAAGCTGCAAACATTGACAATAATAAGAAATGTTTCTTGACTACCAAATCAGAATATTAGAATGATCATGTATTTGAGTTAGAAAGGATCATGTGACCCTGAAGTGTAATATATATACAATATTTCAGCAAATTTGTGTGTATTTTTCATCAGCTGTTTAGAGTCAGATTTAGCAATGTCTGATTCATGAACGAAACAGTCTTTTGAACTAGTAAAATTGGTTTGCAAAATAGTTCAGTCTGAGTCAAATAGTACAGTTTTCCCATGTATTTGGGCTACTTTTAAACTGTTACCCAGCCTGGAATGCGATTGGCTAGTTTTGGCCATGATTCGGCTAGTTCTGATTAGCATTTGGGTGGGTTTTGTTGTGCATACCTGGTAACCCTGGGCAGTCTATTAACAAGGGTTTTGAAATGTACCATGATAGTACAGCTGATTATTTTTTTACTTTTTCATATTTACTTTTCAAAAATTACATAGCAAAAATACGTAGAATGCTACTTTTGCCAAACTTGTCCAGTACTATGTCCTTTCTCTAAGCTTTCAGTTTAGCTTAGCTAGGTATGTGTTTTAAGTTAGCAAAACTGTTTACTACAGTAATAGGTTTGAACATGTTACTGGGAAGTTAAACTTTAAAATGCCTTTTCCGTGTGCCTGACCCGAGCCAGCTTTTATTTTCTGGACCTAAACCTATATTTTTAAAAACACAAAATGAACTTCCAATCAACTCCAGTGGCCAACGTCACACTTGACCAAAATGAAAACAGTAGCTCCCATGCATATCAATTATGCCCAAACACAAGTCTCAGATGTTTTGGCAGAGGTCACAGGCAGTCCAGGCAGGCTTCTGTAGAGTGATTGATGACAGAAAACCAGCCGGTTGCATAACCTGGACACACTTACCCCCATTAACAAAGAAAACAGGGATCAAATTTCCACATTAACACCGGAGTGCATTTGAGATGGAGCCGGGAGTTGTTAAAAGCCGGATCTGCTTGAATTAGATTAGATCATTGGGCTACAACGCTGGTTTTTGTATTAGGAAATGACCATGACTCAGTTTTATTTGTCTAAATATTAAGATGAAGTTGATCACTTACATACATCCGCTCATGAACGAATCAAAGAAACATAAAATGATTACATATGTTTGAATAAGGTATTTGTTTAACAGGGAGTGGTGGCAGGTTTGGTCTTAGGTGTTGGTTCTAAACCCACAATCACAACGATCAGGTTTTCCAGAGAAGCAATGACACACCTTCACAAACAGGTGCAGTCACGTCTTTTTCTGCTCTGCCGGACGTGAACCGTGTGACCTTGCTCTTGTTGAGCACTCAGGAGGCTGTACACCTGGTGCAGAACAATGACAGTTTGGTCACATGACAAAGGTCTTTTCAGGTCTTATCAATGTGAAGTTAAAGGGATGAGCCGGATTCCTTCACCGTGGAAATAACCCTGCAGGGTGTTATGGGAAAACCTTGACTTGACTTGCTGTGGGTAAATAAGTGGAATGCTGATTACATATTTTCAACAGTAAATCTGTTTAAAAATAATTATTGCATCTGGATTTTCTACATCAATATGCGTTTCCTTTCTTTTTTTATATTTACAATGTGTTTTAAATAAAATGTTTTAATCACAATTATTTTAACTACTTGAAATAATTATATTCAGAAAAAATAATTGCAATTTCATTACCTTAAAAGAATTTTCAAACGACTACACTGGATGCTCTTTTTGTTTTTGCTTCACTAAAAGGACCGACGTCATTAGTTCTAAGGTCACTGTAAAAAAAAAAAAATTTTCATGCTTTGTTATCACAGCTTTTTTTCTTTTGTCAAATCAATTTAGATAATCAATGTGGTTTAGATAACATATTTCGATTTTTCTGTTGACCATTCTCATTCAATCAATTTCAATGAACTCAAAATTTTAAAGTAACTAACTAGGTTACAAACGTTTTTAAGTTGAACCAACAATAATTTTTTACAGTGGGTTACACCCTTTGCAATGGATGTTTTTGAACCAGATAAGAGTTATTTTCTTTGAGAATCAGTCTACCATAAACGCACTGCCTCTATCGCCCTTTAGACTCAGTCGCGTTGTTGCACGAAACTCTACAGTAAAAGTATTTAAGCACAATGTTTCATCCACACCAATGGAAAGAACCGTTAACAAAATTAACCGAATGACACAAACCGCATCTTTTTGAATTCATTGTGGACAGATATATTTCTGGTCACATCGCTCCTAATTTGGACACAGTCTTAAAACACCAATGTAAAAAAATGTGTGTGTGTGTGTGTGTGTGTGTGTGTGTGTGTGTGTGTGTGTGTGTGTGTGTGTGTGTGTGTGTGTGTGTGTGTGTGTGTGTGTGTGTGTGTGTGTGTATCAAGGCATGCAGAACACACAACCATATGTCATAGCACTGCTGCATTTTCCAACATCTCCTCGTTCGTCCTTGTGAGAGCTATCGTTTCAGGCAACAAAATGAGAGCATAAACAGTTTGACATGAACTAAAAATAAAACCTCCAAGAGAATGTTTCTCTCTCACGCTCTCTGCTTCCTCATCCTCTGTACAAATGGTATCATGAGATATAAAGAGGAGGCCAGATATAACTGCTAATGTTTTGTGTCGAGGTCCACATGACCACCCGATAAATGGCGCTATTCATTAGCTTTCACAGCAAGGGAAGATCCTACTTTACAACTGCAGACTGGCTTTTACTGCCTCAGAGGGTTTGGTCTTGGATGACCCCTATTTAGGTTTCATTGTGTTACATCAATGCTTAACAGTGAGGTGATCTTTTGTAAGAGGTGATTCATTGGTTTAGAGATTATTAATGAATTACTGTGAAAATCTTACACATTAAGTCATTTGTTAACAAGTTACAAATGAAGAGAGTCAGAATGAATGAATTCATCAACGCTGACTGAGGCAATTTCCTTCTAAATAACAAAACAAATGGCACACCTAATCTTCCTGTCAGGGTGTCATTTGACCCTTCACTCGAGGGTCAAACCTTTGGCTCCTCCCATAAACACGGATGGACATACCCTTCTCCTTCAGCGTTATTATATCTTGTTGTAAAAATTCCACTGTGTTCTGGTTGCACCTTGATGGCTGAGACTCCTCAAGACAGGCGTTTTGAAGACGCAGTTCAAAAGGTTGCTCCTGAGGAGGGGGAAGCGTCACACCTGATAAGGAATAGATGCAGGGCACACAGGTCACTTTGAACCTTTTGATCTGGGTAGGAAGTAAAGAGGTTTGCGCTTGACGACCACACAAGCTCCAAACAAGAAGTGACAGTAGCACATTCCTTCAGTCAGTGCCAGTCTAATTGGTGACAATATACTTAGCCGTTCAAAACTGAATGTTTTCATCACATAGGTGATGTTGATACTTCTTTTTTTTTTTGCTTTAACTATCTTCCTGTTGCTGAGCTAAGAATGCATTAAAGCCAAATTATGCAAGAATTACCTTCAGTCAACCATGAGAGAGAGAGAGAGAGAGAGAGAGAGAGAGAGAGGAGCAGTAAGACGAGCTGTTTAAATATTGATGAGTTTAAAATAGCCGTGCTTTGCTCAGTAAACTGTTCAGGTCTTTTCCTTTCAGTGTTGCACAAAGGGTGTCAAATCATCCATCCTGCCCCCTGCACAAGATAAAACAGATCACAGATACCTCATTGACCAAATGATACAATTAGCTTTTGTATAAAACCTGTATAAAACAAAAATCTGTTTAAAATAACATAAAACTACACTAAATAAAAACATTATAAGCAATAATAAATAAACGTAGCCTACATGAATTAATCAATTTTAATCAATTATTATTAACACATTTGTCTTATGCTCAAATTGATTTAAATTGGTTTTGTAGACACATATAAAATGTACTTGAAATCAAAATGTCACAAATCTTATTAGTCAATAAACAAAAATGTATTAGCCTACTTTTTCACTTTTCGTATATATAATATACAATCATAAAAAAACAAATAATTAAAAAATGCAAAACATAATGTTGACTTTTTAATAAAACATTTGTGTTTTATATATGTGTGTTTTGTTGCTGTATTACATTTATTTATGATCATTTCCGCCCATTTCCCCTTCAATTATTATTAGTACTGGAAGTACTTAGGCTATATATCGGTTACAGTAATAATAATTTAAGTGCATACATTTTTTGGATTTATGGGCTAAATATGACCTTGAAATTTCTTTTTGAGACTGCCCTGGTTAATGTGTTACTTTTGGCGTGTAAAGCAGTTGTATAGTCCTCCAATGCGATTTTGATATAGCAAAGGTCACAGCGCATTATACATGGGTGTCTACAGTGGATTAGCAGTCATATCAGTAGGAAGAGTGCTAAACCAGAGTTCAGGATGTGGTCTGCGGCTGTTGGTGACAAAGGGAGGGCTGGGGTTGAACTGTTTGACAACGAGGAAGGAACTCATGCTCGGATGACACCATAACTAAACTTATGACACCATGTGGCTACTGCCAGTCACTGCTCCACTGGGAGCCGTTTACTCCCTTTCATGCTAAACGAAACTCCATCAGCTCTGATCCAGCAACGGTTTCCCATTACCCACCAGCTTACCCATATTGGCAAAAAAAAAAAGAGTTTACTTCTAAAAGGACATCACAAAAAGTTTAATGGTTCATCTTGTGTGCAGAAATAGAGCATTTATCACCGTAGAGCAGAACATCCTGTTCCTTCACACAAGAGCCACTGGATTATCATGTTTCCTTTAACAAAAGTGGCAGATTTGCTACGATTAGGGAAGATGTTTACCTCACTCTCTGATTAAGTAATGTATGATAGAAAAACAACAAAGCAAGAAGAAATAAGTGTGACCTGTGCACATATGCTAAGAGTTTCTCTAAGAGCCCATGCATTATTTACTCCTTTTGAAACTTTGGCCTAGTACACAATGAAAACACTTCAATCTTTAACTAGAGTATTGTGGTGACTGTATTTGGGGAAGCTGACGTGTTTTGTGCCTTCACTGACTCAAGGATCCATGGTTGTTCGTCTTTAGAGGCAACGGGGCATGAAACAGCATTGGGTGCACCTGAGCGAGCAGGAGGTTACGTGCCAGTCTCATGTCGCACTTCTGAGATGAGATATGCCATGGTAAGACTTGCAGATGAGCTTCGGGTTTGTAGCAGTGATCGCTAGAGAGGTGCGTGCTGAAACCTTTCATCATGTCGGGGAACAACACCAAAAAAGTAGTTGAATCCTTTCTTATAGTATCAGACAAACTCAAATCTTGGAATCTGGTTGATCACAGATTGTCCAAGCAGAATTGTATGAAAGCCCTTGTCAGAACCAGAGAAAAAAAAAAGAAAAAAAAATATATATATATATATATATAAGGTAACTGAAACTTTATATGTCAAATTTGCAACATTATTACTCAAAATGACAGCTTTGTTTGTTATAATTGCGACTTTGTTTGTCATATTGTGACTATATATTCCTTAAAGGGGTAGTTTGCCCAAAAAAGAAAATTCTGTCATCATGTACTCACCCTCAATTTGTTCCAAACCTTTACGAATGTCTTGCTTCTGCTGAACAAAAAATAAGATATTTTGAAGAATGTCGGTAACCAAACAGTTAATGGACCATATATTCCAATTTTTATATTCCAATTTAGAAGTCAACAAACTTGAGGTTGAGTAAATTATGACATACTTTTATTTTTTGGGTGAACTGTCCCTTTAACTTTGTTTCTCAACTTTGTTTCTCAAAATGTAAACTTTATATCTCACTTTCACAACTTTATTTCTTATAATCACATCTGTATATCTCACAATATTGACATAATTTATCAAAATTACTGCTTTATTTCTCATAATAGTAACTTTATTTCTCATAATTGCACCTGTATATCTCACAAAATTACTTTTATATTTCATGACTGAGATTTTATATCGTACATTTGTGACAAAATTGCAGCTGTTTCTCATAATTGCAACTTTATATTGTATTATAACTTTATATTACCCAACCGTGATTATGTTTCTCATAATTGCAATTTTATATCACACATTGTGACTTTAAAGTCCTAAACTGCGACGTTGTTTCTCATAATTAACTTATCCTATTCATACATTTTTCCTCATAATTATGATGCTTACGTCACAGTTTGACTTTATATCACACAATTTTTTCATTTTATAAATACATGTAAAATTTTATTTTAAATTTTAACTTGCATGAGCTCATCCTCAGCTGTGTTGTTCCAACAGTCTCGGGTTCCCTAACTTTTTAAATATAAAAACATTAAAGTGTGTTGCTTATATGTGTTATGTGTATGTCAGGTAAAAAAAATCATTTTTTTAGCAGAATCAGCTCTTGTATGAACCTGGACAGAGAGCCGATCAATACGTTCTTGTGCAACCCGCTCAGCCGCTGGAACCACCGGACTAAAAACCAAATAGAAAACATCCTTCCTGAATCATTAAATGCTTTCCACTGATTGTGACTTAAACTGGAGTTGGCATGGACACATCATCATTTAATTAAACAGGCTTCTCCCGGATCCTGAGGCAGCAGGAAGAAGATAAGCTAGCGAATACAAGAGACTTAGTCATTCAGCCAAAGCATGAACAAAATGGCCAAATATACTTAACTACCTCATTTGTGTTTACATCAGCATGAAGAATGAGTAAACATCACAACACAAGAATGAATAAAATATGGTTGTAGCCACATTGCACATTAAAATTCTAATGAATACTTCAGGTTGACCTATGTTCATTCGATCTCTCTTTAAATCCTTAGAAAATTCTGACATCATACGCAAGGGAGCTGCATATGAATCCGTTCCCTCAATATTCCCCTCATCTGCTTCATTTTTGATAAGATGATTTCATACCTAAAGATTTTATGAGCCCCCTCATGAGATCTCCATACACGTGTCATGACATCATACTGGATAATGCACACTGAGCTCCCACCACTTACCAAATGCACATTAATACTGTAAAGCATTTTTGCATTTTAAAACATCATGTCATTGCATGCTTCCACACTGGCTCTATATTCTCAGACTAACCAAACTAAGTGGTTCACAAGAAAAACGTTGACAATGATGTTCTAAAAACGCAAAGGTTTTCGCATTTTTCGCATATACAACAACGCTGTCAAAACAACTAAAAACGCAGCATCCCCGTGTTTTTTAATTAATTATGCTATTTATGCTCATTGTTCAATTTGTTTTATTTTTTATTTTTATTTATTTTTATTAATGGTATATACAAAAGTGTACAGCAATATTAATAAAAGTAAACATTCATTTTTTACCCCTTTTTTACAACTACTAAGACATGAACAATCCATAACCCTCAATAAACCTTGACCCACCCACCCCGAGGAGGAAAATTAAACAAAAGTGCATTCCCAAATTACACAATAAATAAATATAACAAAACAACAGCAATAATAATACACTAAAAAATAAAAATAAATAAATAAAGGGAAAAATATAATAATAATATTATAAATTATTTTATGTGCATGTGTATACGAGCGCACACACACACACACACACACACACACACACACACACACACACACACACACACACACACACACACACACACACACACACACATATATATATATACACACACACACACACGCAAGCATGAAGGGATATATCCGTAGGTTAATTAAAAATACATATTACAAATCAACAAAGATAGATGGTGTATTCTTGACAAAATTAAGTAGAGGGTGCCAGTTTTTATAAAATTTGTCAGTGGAACCTCTTAGTGCAAACTTAATTTTTTCAATATATAGAAAAGACATCAAATCCTCTAACCATGAGAAAGTAGGAGGAGATTTAGAAGACTTCCAGTGCAAAAAATACGTCTGCGAGCTATCAATGAGGCAAAGGCAAGAATATTAGCATATTTTTTTGTATACTCATCCAAAACTGCTGGGACACCAGAGATGGCAATCAGAGGACAAGGTTCAATAGAAATATTAAGGATGTTAGTAAAAGTATCAAAAAAGGAGTACCAATAATCTTCCAGCTTTGGACACGTAAAAAACATGTGGGTATGATCGGTAGGAGCCAGAGAACATCTATTGCATGTGATATCCACACCGGGAAATAGCTTACTTAGTTTAACGTTTGTAAGATGAATTCTATGGAAAACTTTAAATTGAATCAGATTCAATTTGGCACAGGATGACGAAGAATTAACCCTGCCAGCAGCCACTTTCCACCAATCCTGATCCAGACTAAGTCCGAGTTCTGCCTCCCATTGATGTGTAAACCAAGCAGAAGAATAAAAAACATAAGGAAGAATTAAATTGAATAAAATGGATATAGAGCCATGTTTCTG
This sequence comes from Siphateles boraxobius, assembly GCF_051911475.1. NCBI lineage: Eukaryota > Metazoa > Chordata > Actinopteri > Cypriniformes > Leuciscidae > Siphateles > Siphateles boraxobius. Next base: position 9,075,568 of record NW_027509192.1, on the reverse strand, counting down.
TATTAAACACTTCTCGTATAAAGAAGGTTCAGACTAGTTTGGGAAGGAAGGACAGTGAGAATGAACAAAATTGCGTACTTGAAAAAAACAAAATAAGTTAGACTGTGGTATATTGAATTTCATTGCAAGATCAGAAAAGGCTGTGAAAACTGTAGGCTGTATTTTTCCATAAGACATTAGCAGAATCTAAGGTTGAGGGCACAAATAAATGATTATTGCAAATAGGTCCATAAAGAGAGGCAGCAGCAAGTTTAAAGGGTTGTCTGAATTGCCTCCAAATCCTAAGGGAAGAAGAAACAACGGGATTTGTAGTGTATTTTGAGGGGCGATTGAACAAAGGAGCACACACCAAGGCAGAGAGCGAGGACGAAGAGCAAGACTGTGCTTCTAATACACACCAATCTATATGGGGAGAATTATACCAACTGTGAATTTTGCTGATATTTGCTGCCCAGTAATAGATCCAAAAATTAGGCAGAGCAAGACCCCCATCTTTTTTATGTCTCTGAAGATATGCCTTGCTTAGCCTGGGAGGTCTTCCCTGCCATATAAAAGTAGAAATAGCCCCATCCAACAGTTTAAAGAAGGACTTTGGTAAAAACACTGGAAGGGTCTGAAAAAGGAACAAAAGCCTAGGTAAAACTTTCATTTTGATTGACTGAATTCTACCAAATAGAGTAAGAGGTACTTATCCCAACGTTGCAAATCTAATTTGACTCGAGTGAGCAATTCGGAGAAGTTATATTGATATAGTAGATCAAAAGAGTGCGAAATATTTACCCCCAAGTAGCGAAACTTTGTGGAGGAAACATGAAAAGGCAGGGGCTCCACTGGGATTTGTTTAGCCATGTTATTTACTGGAAAACATTCACTTTTGTTTATATTAAGCTTATAACCAGAAAAGAACTAAAAATGTTAAAAATATCCAAAAGATCTGAAACAGAGCCGACAGGGTTCGCAACAAAAAGCAAAAGGTCATCAGCGTAAAGCGAGACACGATGTTCTATCCCTCCTCTAACAATACCTGAAAAGAGAGGGGAATTTTTCAAGGCTATGGAAAGAGGTTCTATTGCTAAAGCGAACAATAGAGGGGAAAGAGGATAACCTTGGCGAGTACCTCTTGAGAGCGGGAAATATTGGGAACACAAAAAATTTGTTCTCACACAAGCAACTGGAGCAGTGTAAAAAAGGCGTATCCATGACGTAAAAATGGAGCCAAAGCCAAATTTATCTAATATAGTAAATAAATAATTCCACTCAACGCGATCAAATGCCTTTTCCGCATCTAATGAGATGATTATCTCACTAGATTAAGAGGTGGATGGAGAGAATCCACTAATGAAACCGGTCTGATCTTCAGAGATTATTTTAGGAAGACTGGGATCCAGACGGCAAGCCAACACCTTAGCCAATAGTTTAACATCAGAATTTAACAAACTTATGGGTCTCCAATTGCCACATTCATCTGGATTGTTATCCCGCTTGAGTGAGAGTGAGATAGAGGCCTGAGTGAGAGTTAAGGGAAGAGAACCAATTGCTAAAGAATCATTGTACATATCTAACAACAAAGGTGCCAGATTTTTGGCAAACATTTTGTAAAAATCAATCGGACAGCCGTCTGAACCTGCTGCCTTACCACTTTGCATAAGCTGAAGACCTTTCAAAATCGCATCTAACTCGGCTTGTCAGGATCATCTGCTACCGCTACATCAATACGAGGAAAATTTAAACTGTCTAAGAAACTATCCATGCTGGAATCATCTTTAGGTGGTTCTGATTTATAAAGATTTGAATAATAAGAGAAAAAAAACATCATTGATGTCCGATGGATTTTTAGTTAAGGAACCAGAAGAATCTTATACCTGAGTAATTAGACGAGATGCAGTTAATCCCTTAAACTGGGATGCCAGTAGCCGACCAGCTTTATCGCCATGCTCATAATAAGTAGCTTTAGTTCTTCGCAGCATAAATTCTGCATTTTTTGTACTAAGCAAATCAAATTCCAATTTTAATTCCAATTTCTTAGTACGCAACTCAGGGGTAGGATTATTAAGAAGCTGCCGATCAGTCTCGATGATGTAATTAACCAGGTCTTGTAACTTTTGTTTCCTTTGTTTGTACTTATAACCAGTGTATGAAATAATATAACCTCGGATTACCACTTTGAATGTTTCCCACAATAATGAAGGAGAAACAGAATCTGATTTATTAGTCTCAATAAAGGTATCGATATTAGTACTTATATAGTTACAAAATTCTTTATCAGATAGTAATCCTGAATCAAACCTCCACTGATTTCCCCTACCTCTAATATTAGAAAAATTTAGGTTTAGAGAATGTGGTGCGTGATCGGAAATAACTATAGCCGAATATTCAGAGGAACGAACTAATGGCAAGAGAGCTTTATCTAGGAAAAAATAGTCAATACGTGAGTAAGATTGGTGAACGATAGCAAAAAAAAGAAAATTCCTTTTTTGACGGGTTCAGAAAACGCCACGGGTCAGCACAACCGGTCTGAGTCATGAATGCTGACACTGCTTTGGCCATCGCTGTTTGCTCTAAAGTTTTAGGGGTCCATACCCTGGGTCCATCACACAATTAAAATCACCTCCCAAAATAAGGTAATGTGAGCTTAAGCATGGAATAGATGAAAAAAGGGAAGAGAAAAAAGTGGGGTTATCCCAGTTTGTGGCATAAATGTTTACAAACAACACTGATATATGAAAGAGAATGCCAACGACTATAACATAACGGCCCTCAGGATCCGCAATAATTTGGGATGGAGAGAAATTAACTCGTTTATGCATGACGATAGCTGTACCTCTGGCTCTGCTGTTAAAATTAGAGCGAAACACCTGGCCTATCCAGGGTTTTCTTAATCATGGTCTTTGACTCGCAGGTGTGTTTCCTGAAGAAAAATTATATCAGAATTCAGATTCTTAAGATGAGAAAACACTCGAGAACGTTTAATTGGCCCTCCCAAACCTCGGACATTCCAACTAACTAGGTTAACAGAAATACCCCTACTACTCAGCCCCGTATTTAGGCCTGGTCCAGCCATTTCACTGAATCATGGAAAACTAAATCAGTAAAAAGGACTGGAGAGAAGAAGAGAAAAAAAAAGGAAAATAAATAACTAAATAATTTTTTTTTTAAAACACAGTTAAGTTATCCTTTTCCTCCATACGAATATAAACAACCCAAAAACAGACATAACAAAAAACACATTAACGTACATCCTAAACTCGCCATAGAAACCCACACGAGTTGCAGGAACAAACTGTAGCACAACCGGAAAACCATGCAGTGATGACGACTCCGATAATGAATAATATACTACTAATAGTGATGGTGATAACACTAATATAAACAAAAATAATAAAAAATACATCAAACTAACATAAATGACTTGTCAGAGAGACAAAACCAGTGAAAAACAAAACAAAACACAAGAACAAAACTCAGTCCTTGCAAATAAGGGAGAGCATGAACTTATATGAGCAATGTAATTCACGCAAATGAAGCAGACATATCTACTCAGTTTATGAAATAATCTGTTCACTGATGATTAATAAAAGGGCAGTGTCAAAGGAGTGTCAAAGACATGCTCACCGTTATGAGTGATGCGCAGGCGGGCTGGGTAGATCATGCCGAAGCGTATTCCCTTTTTGTATAAACTTGACTTGACTTTGTTGAAGGTTGCGCGCTTCCTGGCGACACCCGCGCTGAAGTCCTCGTAGATCTTTATGGTGTAACGTTGGTATGAGATCTCTTTGTGTTCCTTGGCCCAGCGTAGTGCAGCATCTTTGTCCAGAAACCTGTGAAATTTAACTATGATCGGCCGCGGTCTATCGCCTTGACGGTGTTTGGGCGCCGGACTCCGATGAGCGCGATCATTTTCAGGAGGGGCTGACAGGACGTCTTTCATAGTTCCAAAAAAAAGTTAGCCATGAATTCTCTTGGATTTCTGCCCTCAATCCCCTCAGGAAAGCCCACCACCCGTAGATTCTGTCGCTTCAATCGGGACACCAAATCCTCCACAGCAGAACCAAGCGTTGCATTCAAATCGGCCGACGCTGCTAGACTGGCCTTGAGCGAAGTGACTTCGCTCTCCAACTCAGTGATCCTACCGCTGTGGTCAGTGAGAGCCGTCTCCATCTCGGAAATAGTGGTGGTGTGAGAGGCCAAAGTGCTGTGAATGCTTTCCAAAGATATTTGCAATGGAGATAAAGAAGAGTTCAGCAAAGCTGTCAATTCCTCCGTCAAACTTCGCCTCGACTTCTCAAGCTCAGACACGAGCACCGCTGCTCTTAGTGGAGCAGGCGGCGCCGCCGCCATTTCGGATTCCTGTCTTTGCCAGAGGTTACTTGGTTTTTAGCACTGCCAGTGCCAGGTTTAGTATGTTTGCCCATATCTGAATTAGCTCCGCTCCCTGAACACCAAAGACACTTTATCACGCGCAAAGGATATGAAAAAAGACCGCTGTATTAGACACTACTTAAGTAAAAACTCGGAGCACAGACAACCGCGCGGCCTCTCACTACATCGTGAAACCGGAAGTCGACCTCATTGTTCATTTTTACAGTTTCACACGTTTTGACCTTTTGGGCCTTCCATAGTTGGCGATGACAATACGCCTATAGACTGAACACGTAATACGAATGTCGTCACATGATGTCACCTTTTTTACAAATGAGCATTTTTGTAGTTATTTTTGTAATCTGTTTGTCAGACAACAAATTGGCTCAACCACTGGCATGGGTCTGGGGCGGGCCTATCAGGTTATTTGACCAACGGCAGCAGATCAAAGTGTTTTTTTAAACCTGTTTAAAAACAGTTATTTTTGCAGTTTTGTTTGGTCTCACTAGTCTTTTACTACAGTAACCAGAGTCTGACTATAGGCTATTTGATGTAAAAACATACAAACCACAAATTTACCCTTTTACTACAATAGATTTGTAGATTTGTCTAGATTTGTACTAGATATATTGGATAAACAACTATTTCTAGTTGCTGGGGTGTTCTGTGTGGTTAAGGAGATCACAGCAGTCTTTTGCATTAGCTTCTAACACAGCAAACTCAGGTGTAAGTTTAGTGTTATTGTGTGTTCCTTATACTTTCAGATGACTCACATTCCCACATTCTGAAACACGTGAGATTAGAAAGAGAGTGTGAGGTTTTATTCTTAGTCTGGGCTCAGTGTTCCTGTCACTGACTGGCCTGGAGGATTTTGAGGCCTCAGCCACCTCCTGCCCGCCTACAACTTCACTTTCATGTGTGACTTCTGCTAGAGAAACAGAAACCATGCCAACCATCATCATCACATAATCAAGAACAATCCTGAACTTTATCTAACCAGAGGACTTCTGGAAATGATGGATAGAGATAAAATGAAGTGTGTGGCGTCAGTGCAACTTCTGGTCTTTGTTTTAGATCTGTGAGGGAAATATTGCACCTCTCTAGTGAAACGTGCATCAAACGCATTCCTTCAATCCGCTATTGACCAGCTGCGCCGCAAACACCTTGGTTCTCCCTCAGCCCATCTGTTTCCACACCTATCCAGTATTCCTTATTTACAGGACCTCTGGATTGTTGTAAACATTGAGGTACGGAGGGTTTTATCTTTTTGTTGAGGTGGAACGACAGCAAAAAAGACAAAAAATATATATAGAAGTTACCGAAGGTTAAATTAAACATTTCCTTTCTTTGTTTTCATTTTCATTAGTATAGAGCTAACTGGTTAAGAAAAGCACTTTCTATTAATTAGAACAATATGTCACAATAACACCATATGTTTGATCAGCCTTTAAGAAAGGGAGAGAGTATCTTGTATGGCACTACCACTTAAACAAATATAAAAATATATATAAATATTTTCAGTTAGCCTTAGCTTAGTACGCGAATAGCTTAGCCTATTAGCTTAGCATAGGATTAACAAGAACTGAGGGAGGTGAAGAGGATTCTACATGAGGATACCACATTAGCTGTGTCCCAATTCAGAGGCTGCATCCTTCGAAGGATGCAGACTTTAAAGCCCAGTCTTCTTAGTCTGCGAAGGTCAGACTGAGCATCGTTAAATGGGATGGTCTAGCCTACAGAGGATTGCTCGTTGCTTTACAACTGTGACAGCTGCTAAATTTAGCAATTTTTGCATCTAAGCAAAGACTACAGAAAGATGATGCACTCATATTACTATGAATGTGAGAAAGTGCAACGTGCAATATGGTGGAATAAGTCCCGCCTTCTAAATAAAAGAAACTAACTAACTAAAACTAACTGCCGTTAGTAGCTTCAGTTCCTATAGAAACAGTCAATGTTCTGAGATGTGCGCTAAGCACTGCGCATATGCATTAGCTTGGTCCAGCCTGAAAAATGCAGTTGTTTTGTCATGATTCAAGTGATTGGAAACAAGATTTTTGAGACAGTTTTTGTCCGATTTCATTGGTGATTTCAAATATAAAATTTACTCTTAAGCTTGGCGAACAGTTTTGAAAAGTTTGATATTTCCCCATTCAAGTTTTTTAATCATTAGATATTCAAGTAAGTTGACACCCAATACTTACATTTATAAATGTAATCTGGCAATTTCTAAAATAAATAAATCCTGTGTTCACCGGCACACGTATAATAATATCTGTGCAAGGATCCATCTGTTATATCCTTCATTACCCGGGAAACAAAGGACGCATTTTAAGGCCACATTTGAGGACATCCTTTATAACGCTGCTGTGACGCAATCAGTCTTCGAAAGCAACCTTCGAAGAATGCAGCCTCTGAACTGGAACGCAGCTGTTTCTGGTTCGCTTTTGTTTCATCTAGTAAGCACTTTCTGTATACTTAAATAATGCAACTCCTAAAATTCTTCCTGATGTGTTTATATGCCACTTTTCTGGCTACTTTATTCTTAAAATGCAGTCCCTTTCCAACCAGTCTCCCAAGATGATTCCAGATGATTCAACTCTCCTGCCGTCAGCACATCATCCTCAAACTCCTTCTAACTTCGCTAACAACACGACTCATGACTCAAAATAAGGCGTGACAACCGGAAAGCAGCAAGATGCTAAAAAGAGCAAAAAGAGTGGGTGCTGGAAGAAATGCCCCACTTTGAAAAAAAGAAGAAAGGAGAAAAGATATGAAAGACGCATCGAGACTCCCTTCAAATACGTAATACTGAGTGAAAAGGATGGAATGGGAATAGGAAGGAGAAAAGAGGGGGTTGACTGATTCATCCGGCTTCATAGGCAGTTTATTTTGGTTCAGTGGAATAGCAAACTCTCGAGGGGGAACCTGAGGAGAGGGAGCGAACATAATACAGGCCAGATATGGCTGATGACGTCAAAGCGGAAGAGAGCTGGATTCTCCATCTTAAACAAAGTAGGACAAAATACAGGGACACGCAGTTTGATTGTGTCAGACATGACATCCTTGAGGAATCCCTTCCAAGCCAGGCCATGTCAGTCCTAGTTCCAAGCGACCAAAAGAGTTCATTAATAATGATAAGCATGCTCTTTGAGAGGAAAAATGGAAGTTGAAATATATTGACAAGAGGGCAGAGTTTAAGTTCTCTCTGATTATTATGTCAATAGACGACAATAATACATCATTCAACCAGCGTTCCTCTTTTATAAACAGAATCGTTTTGATTTTGACGGCGCAGTGCGGATACCTATGGTGGCTTGTGATGATTGGCGGCTGTGAATATTCACTGGTTTTGATCTTTTTGAAGGGAATGTGGGAGGGTTATGAAATCTAGCCAGCCCACCGCCCATTGATAAACACTAGGAGGGATTCTCAGGCAGTTATGCAAGACATTAGTCATCCTGGCATGATTCATTTTGTCTCTCTCTCCTCAAACTCCCCCGTTCGAAATCTTCTTCCGTTATTATTTTTTTTTTTTTATGAGATGGAGGGGGAGCTGACCTCATTTTCAAAGGGATGCTATTCTGGGTCAGTGGAGGATAGACCAGTCAAATGCCGCTCAGCAAGAGTGGGAAGGGTTTATCTGTCCTCATGCACCATTGATGATTCTGATCATAATGAAGCATTTAAGTCAAGTCAAGTCACATTTATTTATATGGCGCTTTTTACAATACAGATTGTTTCAAAGCAGCTTTACAGAGATAACAGGAAAATAATGCAAAAAAGTTTGTTTCCAGAAAAAAATAGCGTCACAACTTAAGTAAGTTCAGTGATGTTTCATTTTTTGTTTTAAAAAAGAATTTGAAAACTAATTTAGTTCATTTATATATATAGCCGCTCTGGAGTAAACCGTGATGTCATCATCCAGCTCAGTTCAGTTCTTGTATAATAGTGTCAATGCAGGCAGATCAATATTATTGTTGAATATTAAATCTAATGTTCAATTTAATGTCCCCAACTAAGCAAGCCAAGCCAATGGCAACAAAGGTGGAAAAAGGCGACAGTGGCAAGGAACCAACACTCCATCAGGTGGCAGAATGGAGAAAAAACCTTGGGAGAACCCAGGCGGCTCAGTCAGGGGCCAGTTCTCCTCTGGCCAATGAACCTACAGTGTATGATTATGATTCAGGCAGCATTATAGGTCAGAAGTCAGATTGGTTTGGAACAATCAGAATTTACAGGTCAAGCAAATGGTGAAACATCAAAGTAGGACTCCAATGGTTCTCAAGTGGTGGGTCTGTTCTCAAAATAAATAAATATGTAAATTAATGTTAATCAAACAATAAATTAATACATGTAAATAAAAATTGTTATATCCAAGTATATATGTAAAATATATAGTGGCCTACTGTTCAAAAGTTTGGGGTCAGTAAGATTTTTTTAGATTTAGACTTTAGACTTCTTTCAAGAACATTGGTAAATTGGCGTTGGTAAAATATCTATAGCCTGCAACTAGAGAAATATTTTCAATAGATTGTTATATTTGTTACTTTTTATTATCTGTCATTGGAGAAAGACTTGTGATATAACAGTTACGGCATCTACCAAACTTGTCAAACCTTGACCTGCTAGTTGAAAGACACTGCTTTATGACATCATCAATGCTATATTGGATGAATGCATCTATGGCTCCTCTATGGATCCATTCTTGAAATAGTTTTTGCAATCGTCTCTACCACAGTGGCACAGCATAAAGTAGATTTTTAGTGCAGTGTCACATAAAATCATGCTATATTTTGTCCCTTGGAGTTTGTACACTTGTTCCAGAATTTTCTTTGTTAGCACTGTCTTTCCTGACAACTACAGCGCTAAAAAAATAAAAATCAGACTGCACCTAGTTCTTTGTGCTCCTGAATCAATGACATCAGCGTGCCTACGTCAAGCCCGAACCACTGCACTGGCATATTCTCTGCCCCCCTTTTCCCAAAACGACCTGTCCTAATAAAAAAGCTTGCGTATGGAAAGACTTTCCACATTTTTCCCAGTACTATCCTACCAATGGTTTGAAACGTTTTCAGCCAATATAAACCAACATCTTCTCTGAATTGTGCTTCAAATCCAATTTTTGCACACCAGCGTTTTTCCACAATTCGTGGGATTTTTGGCAAAACTAGTGCACGTCTGTATTTCATTGCAACTTTGCCTTTGTACTGCAGTGCCTTTGCAATGACGTCATTAGCTCCCTCCTCTTCCTCACCGCTGATGAAGATGGGGGTGTGGATGGATGAAGCTGTGCTCATCCTCACTCACCCTCCTTCATCTTAGTGATGCCCATTTTTTGCTATTCACCCCCCCCCCCCCCCCCCCCCCCCACACACACACACACACACACACACCCCAGTGCAGGCCAGGAATGTGAATAAAGAGGAAATTATATGAATGAATCAGCAGCCATTCTTAATCTCACATCTTTTTTCTATCTCTTCTCTCTCTCCCCCCACCCTCCCTCTTTCCTTCCATCATCTCAGTGAGAGAGAGAGAGAGCGGGGCTGTTGCCGTGCAGATTATGGGCTGTAATCCTCAGGCAGAGTGAGTGTGGATGACAGAGTTCCCTTACCCCCCTTTCTCTACATCGAATGGGAGGCTGGATGTTTCTAGCTTGCACGTGTAATGGCGACAGAAGCCACTAATACCTCCAGATTCCTCCCTCCCTGAGCCACAGCCGCAGCGTGGAAGCTGCCGGTCCCTGAGCTTCAGCATCCATTCAGGAAAAAGTCAGCAGGAGGGGGGAAGGGGAAGTTCATATACCGCAGCATGAGTGTGAGAGTCGCATTGTGAATGGAAAGGTTGTGCGCCATTCACAAATCAAATTTTAATTGAAGTAGCAAACAGGATGCATAAATGAATCTACAAAGTCTATAAAATATATAAATTATAGGTACTGTATGTTTCATATAAACCACTGGCCAAAAGTTAGGAATAATTATGATTTTTTTAAAATATTTTTGAAAGTAGTTTCCTATGCTCACCAAGGCTGCTTTATTTTGATCAGATAAAACAGTAATATTGTGAACATCTATGTTGAAAACAGTTTTTGCTGTTTAATATTTCTGTAGAAACCGTGACACGTTTTTCAGCAATGCAAAAGAAGTTCAAAAGAACAGCATTTATTTGAAACAGAAATTGTTTGTTAAAGGGGTGATAGAATGCAAAATCAAGTTTACCTTGGCATAGTTGAATAACAGCAGCTCGGTGGGAAAAATGGCCATGCACAGAATCTCAAAATCCTATGTCACCTTCTTAATATGAAAATCTCAAAGCTTTAGCTGTAAAATGGGATTCAGCTGATAAGGGATTTCCTCATTCGGATCTGGTCTGTACGTTTGTTACGCCCCTAAATTTGCATACACACTGCACACTTTCTGGGCCCAGTAATATCAATGGTGGTTTGTTGATATAATAACAGTTTAGCCGGTGCGCTAAGTTTACTGCTTCTGGAATTACAAATAAGAAAGTATCTTCAAAATTAGTCACGGTCGTTACTGCAGTGTTCCCGGCTGCACAGGGAATGTTGGAACTTTTCATTGTCTTCCCAAGGAACCAAACATTCAACGGGCATGGTTATAGAAATCATTCTATCACCCCTTTAATAATAATATTATTTTTGATAGCGCCTTTCAGAAACCCAAGGTCGCTTCACAAAATAATACAAACAGTTGACAGACAAAGAGACAAGCAATCTGCTTATTATAACAATCAAACAAGCAGAAAAGCAGATGGAGACAACAAATAACTACAAGTAATTAACATGAGAAGTTATAAAATCAGAGATAACATCAATTTTGATAAAGTAAACGTAACATAAATACTGAAAAATTGGAAGACAGAGAAGTATAGAGGAAAGTGATTATTTAGTGAGCATGGTGAATAGATGAGTTTTAAGTTGAGATTTGAAGGTCTGGAGGTTAGGGGTGGCACGAAGATTAGGGGGCAGCTTATTCCATAGCTTAGGGCCAATAACACTAAAAGCAAATTGTCATTGCTAGATCTAAGGGTCCGGGCAGGAACATATTTTTGCACTAACTCAGCAAGGTATTGGGGTGCGGGGCCATGACAGGCTGTATAAACTAAGACTAAAAGTTTAAACTGGATACGATTGAAGCCAGTGAAGTTGTTAAAGGATGGGAGTGATATGTGCAGATTTTTTATTATATGTAAGGGCTCGGCAGCAGAGTTTTGCACCATTTGATGGCGATGTATGGCTTTGGTGGGTAAGCCGCTATACAGTATAAGGAGTTACAGTAGTCCAATATGGAGGTTATAAACATGTGGATAACAGTTTCAGCATCTCCAAAGTTAAGAGAGGGACATATACGAAGAATATTCCGCAAGTAGAAGAAGCATGATTTAACAATCTGACCAATGAATGAGTCAAAACGTAACAAAGAGTCAAACAAAACTCACAGATTTCCTAATCTGGGCACCATCAATATTAATGAAAATGTCATGCCGGGGTAAACTCTGTGATTTAGGGCCAATCAACTGGATTTCAGTTTTGCCAGCATTAAGCTGTAAGAAGTTATCAGACATCCATGTTGTAAGTACCTGAAGGCAAGAGATAACAGAAGCGGGTGGACAAGCTGAGTTAGGTTTAACCGTGAAATAAATTCATCAGCGTAACTATGAAAGTTGAGACCATGCCGTCTGATGATCTGTCCTAGTGGCAGCACATAAATGAGAAATAAAGAGGACCAAGTACAGAACCTTGAGGTACACCATGAGAAATAGGATCGATTCTCACCTACAGTATCCTAACAAATTGCTGTCTATCCGAAAGATTTGAAGTTAACCATTGAAAAGCAGCACCAGTGATACCTATTGCAGACAGTCGAGAAAGAAGTGTAGAGTGGCACACAGTGTCAAATGCTGCACTGAGATCAAGAAGAACCAGAATACTATGGGCACCAGAATCAGACCCCAGAAGGAGATCATTTAGCACTTTTAAAAGTGCTGTGATAGGGATGAAACCCAGATTGAAGCGGTTCATGTGTGCCACAACTACCTTCTCAAGTAACTTGGAAACGAAAGGGAGGTTACATTATTGTTACATTATAAATGCCTTTACTGCCACTTATTTCAGTTCAAAGTGTCCTTGCTTAATTGAAGTATTAATTTCTTTCTTTTTTCCCAATCATATTCCCAATCATATTTACGCACATCAGCATATTATAATGATTTCTGAAGGATTTCTTTAAAATCTAATAATATTTCATAATATTACTGTTTTAATTTTGATCAAATTATTGCTGCCTTGGTGAGCATAAGAAACCTCTTTCAAAAACATTAAACATTTAAATTATTAAAATTAGCTAATTCCTGTGTGGGGGAAATTCATTCATTCATTCATGAAGGGAAACTAATTTTAAAAGTTTTGAATTTTACTCAACCCTGGAGAGAGAGAGAGAGAGAGAGAGGGGGGGGGGGAGAGACAGAGAGAGAGAGAGAGAGAGAGAGAGGGGGGGGAGAGAGAGACAGAGAGACAGAGAGAGAGAGAGAGAGAGAGAGAGAGAGAGAGAGAGAGAGAGAGAGAGAGAGAGAGAGAGAGAGAGAGAGAGAGAGAGAGAGAGAGAGAGAGAGAGAGAGAGAGAGAGAGAGAGAATGGAAAAAATAGTCAGTGTAAAGAGAATGCATTTAGACCACATTTTCTTCCTTTGTAAAGCAGGGCTAAAAATAATACCTAATGGATTCAACAGATATTAGCATTGAGTGTGGCAGACGAATCAAAGGAACGAGGGATGAATGAAAGCTTATGAATAATGAAAGTAGGCAGACAAGCAAAAGAAAACGAATGGATGAAACAAATGACAGAGAAGATAAATCAAAAGAGAATTTTGAGTTAAAATCCTGAATGAATCAGCCATCAAGACTACCGTTTATTTAAAAGAAGACCATCATAATGACCATTTTACATAATATTACACAACGATTTTCAAATCTGACTGGCTGATTGCTGTGCATTAGTGGTGGGGATTTTGCACATTTACATTATTATGCAGGTAAGCAGCGACAAGTAGCTTTTTTTATGAGTGAATCATTCAGTCAACGATTCATTCAAACACACTGATTAATTTCAGGAAAGAAACAAGCAAACGGTCTTCTTGGACGGATTCATTCAGATATTCACTGAACCAATGAGTCCAAAACACTGATTCTTTCATTGAACTGCCTTTGAGTGAGTTATTGAATCATTCACTCAACTGATTTGTTCAAAAACACTGATTCATTCAGGAACAAAACACCACTACTGTGTTGCTCTGAGACACACAATGGCATTGACTGAAACTATTTCAATGCATTGATGGAGTAAAAAAAGGCTGTAAAGGGCCATTCAAAATGATAAATATAACGATAACTATATTAAAGTACACACAGATGCAAGATAATGTTCTTTTTGCATGAGGTCTGCTGCTTTATATGCTCAAGGCTTTTAAAGTTGGGTAGATTATGATTGGCTATACATTTTTTTTTGTTCGACAGCAGTAAAACATTGTTTTGAAAGTGATTCCAGCGATATTTTAAAAACGTTATTGTTATCATTATTGTTAAGGCCTATTCACATCAAGAACGATAACTATAGTGATAAGTGCCCACACCAACAGATGATAACGTTGGCTGCATTGGAAACTGCATACTTCCGTACTAACTATAATCGGCTAGTAGGTGAAAAACAGTAAGTGACAAAAGTAGAATGTCCAAATTCACAGTACTCATAAAAGAATAAGCAATACATCCCATGAGGCCACAGGAGAGGATCTGTGAATGGCAGTGAAGTGACGCAACTGACGCAGGTCACGTGACAGTAACTACATGGCTGATGTAGTATGTCTGGATATTTAATAATACTATACATATTCATACAATATAGAACATATTTTTTTTAGCGATCCCAATTTACTTATTCAAAATAAGTACCTCAAAAGAACATGCAGCCATTCTGTTTATTTGAATTGTGCGCTGCAGTTTTGTCATCTGCCACTTTACATGCTTGAGCATTCTGATTGGCTGCTAATGATTTTGTTCATTAGCTGGACAAAAACGTTCTGAAAGTGATTCCAACTACATAAGCTTCTCTGTGATGTTATCGTTATAGTTGTGGTGGTGTGAACTCTGCTATTCTCATAGAACTAGAAAGATTTTTAGAGCTTTTTCATTATAGTTATCACAATAGTTTTCGTCCTTGGTGTGAAAAGGCTTGAACTGGCAATACTGTGTCATGGCTATGGCTGAATAATATGATATTCATAACAGCAGCAATCTTGCTCTTCTAATATGTAAATATGTTCTCTAAACCTTGGTTAAAAACTGTAGCTGTACAGAAACAACTGAGACTGTTCACTCAACATCAACAACAAAAATCTATATATATAAAAAGCGGCATATATTCCCCCATCACCAAGTACGCAGATTTCCACAAAAGGTGAGTCATACAATGATCTAACTTGGATATAATGTAACACAGATGTACTGGAATCTATTGTATCTTCGAGAAGTCGTACTGAGACTTTAACAAATCAGGCATTCTTGCTGCATGAAGCAATATGAATTCAGCCATTCACTGTATGATTCATAACAAGCAAATAAATCAGAGAAAAGGATATCGGTACACCTCGTTTTTTTGTCACCCACAAACCTTCTTTCTCTGTGTCACTTTGACATTAAAATGGCACAAGTTCCTTGCAGGTCAGCAGGGAATGTTGTTCCTTCCCACATAATAATAGGAATGTCATTTAGGGCACAGTTGCTGTTGGCAGGGATGACATCATCCCTCACTAATCCTGTGTCCTCTCAGCATGTCATTAACAGCCAGTGGCTAGTGACCCTTCCCTGTCACTATTGACTGTCCACTCTGTGTTCACAGGAAGCTAATTGGCCTGATTCGGTTGAACAGACATGTTATCAGTCCCTTCCTGTTGGAAATGTAACTGTTCTAGAGATTAAGAACAGATGCAGAGGCCATTGTGGTGACCTAGAGAAAGACAGAATGGTGTCGTTTCAGCACTTTCCAAGAGAGGCTATACTGGACCATGAACCAGCCAAATCTTGAGCCCTAAACATGATGTTAAATATTCACCAGGTGTGATCAAGTGCAAATCCTAATGTTTAAGCGTTCATGTGACAGGAGACGTATCTCTTAGTTGGGTTCATTTTATTCATTACAGTAAGCTGGGAGAATTCATTCAAGGGTTACCATGGATATTTCTGCCCCAAGGTTGATGATGTCAGGAGTTTGCTGTGGTGCATAAGATGATACATGCTTCCATCTGCTGGACAGACTGCAGCATAGGATTCAAAAAAAGGGTCATTTAACAGTTGGAGGACATTGAAAATCAGTTATACAATAATGGAATAGAAAGAAGAGGAAGGATGTAGTGTTAAGTGTTTCTTTAAATGTAGTGTTTAGCATTATATTTGATTAATTTAATCTAAATTATTATTTAAAATTTATTTAAATAATTTTATTTAAAGCCAGGTTTCTAAAAAATGTTAATGTAATTTTACATTACTTTTCTTACCTTTAACACATTCAATTCACCGTGATACAGTTCAGTGTCAGCTAATGTTATATATTGTTTTACCCATTTTTTTAATTAAATGCTTTAATTTAAGAATAAATGCATACATTTGTGTCTTCAAATGTGAGAATTTGAGGGGTAAATTTGCTCCCTCAAAACCATATCACTTTTAAAAGCCATTAAAAACAGCATGTAAAACTGTGAAAACAGTAAAAATTTAAAAAGAATAAATGTCAACCCTGTAAAGCCTGGCATATGAAATAAAGACAGAAAACAATTATTTTTATTATATTTTAAATGGAAAAGTTTATTTAACATTTAGACAAATTTAAAAAAAATATATTGGGTGTATGTGTTTTTTTGTTGAGTATCATATTTGATACTTCAGGCCTTTATGGCGTATACAGTATGATAATGTAACGAATGAGGTCCACTGGAGGCAAGTTCAAGTGAGAACCCAAATGCAATCTATTAACAAAACGTGATCAAACATAAAAATAAGGCATGAAACTGGAGACTCAAAACAAGAACAAGAACATAGACAGGAAACATTCAATACTCGACCAAGACATAGGGAAAACATGAGGGCTTAAAGGTACAATATGTAGGAATTTTGCAGTAAAATATCCAAAAACCACTAGGCAAATCTTTTTGTTTAGTTGATTACTTACAATATTCCAAATATTTCCAACTATTTGTAAATCGTTAAAAAAAATTGCGATTTTAACCAAAAAAAAAAAAAAAAGGAAACGGGGCGTGTGAGCAGGAGTGAGAAGTCGCCAGTCAATGACGTCATATCCGCGTTACCCACCGGTTTCCGCTCTTACTGGCTATAGTAACCATGATAGTAACCATGGCGACAGACGAGGACAACAGGTTTATGCCTAGCAGGACGCTCACGGATTTGTTGAAACATTATGGACCATTGCAAGCAGACTTTGAGACAAAAAGAGGACTAAAACGAAGATCAACATCTTTCGAGATGCAGAGAGCTCCACGTCCGTGACTAACTTCGACTTGACAGAGACGCGATGTGTTGCATGTACTTTATTAGACAGGTGAGCAAATGTACATAAAACTAATCAATGTTATTTAGTTCAACATGATGAAATGTTAGAATATGATCTGTATGTTATTCTAATGTTGATCTAGCTTACTGCTAGATCTCGTACAGCCAACAAACAACCTAACTAACAACATTCAACACACTCAAATGCCGTTTAGTGTGATAGTGTAACTGTTAGAACAAGTGAAACAGCGCTGCGTTGCGTTACCTCAAGTTTAATTCATCTGATAAACTGACCTGTTTGAGTATTAATTCAGCACTTGCGTGTAGTTCGGTAGAATGAAATGTCCTTATATCCGCGGGATTAGCGTTGTGTGTGGCGCTGATATACGTCTAGTACATAGTTCGAATTACAGGGGGTACTGGGGGGTACTATACCCCCCAATGAAGACCCAGTACCTCCCAAAGGGACAGAAATATCAGTTTTGGGGGGGTCAGATAATTTTTCTGATATTGTGAAAAAATATAATTAGAGTTACAATAGGCTACAAGTCAACTCATATTTTCACTGTAGGAACATTTTAATGTAAAGCGATTTCAGACACCCCTATTGTGGACCGTACTATTTTTAACCACCGTGGCTAGAAGCAACGGAGATAGAGAACGCTTTGCTGCTGACCTGCATGGATAAATGTAAGTTGCTAGCTGACGTCTAGCTTGTTGATTTTACAACCTTCATTTATTAACGTGTTTTGTTCTTTCATAGCTCATGTCACGTCTTCATACATTGAATTACCGGCTACTTACCTGCTACTTACCCACTGAGGCTAGTTAAGTGGACCTTAGTTACCAAGGTTAGTTAGCAAGGTTAGGTAGCAAGATAATTCTCTATTTAAATCAAGCTTTACATTGTGGTGAGTTAAAATCAGGGGCGGATCTACAAACAACATTGTTAGTGTATTAGAGCCGTGGGCGCGATAGAACTGTGTGTGTGTGTGTGTGAGAGAGAGAGAGAGAGAGAGAGAGAGAGAGGCGCGGGCGCGATCGAGATCGAACTGTGTGTGTGTGTGTGTGTGTGTGTCGTATGACTAAATCTGTTCATATTTCCTCAAAACTCACTAGAAGACATCATTTGAGGGGTCTTTTTTTTTTTTTTATCTCCTGGGGAGCAAACCCCCCAAGAATTGCTTTTTCACAAAGTACAATTTAAGTATAGACTACACAGACTGTTGATAGTGATTACACAGAGAAAGGGTCCACAATTCACAAATTAAGACCCTCACCATCCAAAAACCCAGCTACATCTCTGATTTGACTCCCACTCCGTGTAATGTAGGTGTAGAGAACAAAACACATTCAATGAAAACCGTAGCATTTTAAATTATGAATTATGTCCATGGCCCCCCTCCTGAAACCTCATGGCACCCCTTTACAACCCCAGGTGGTAGTATGGTTTTTTATAGTATGCTCCTTAATCACATTAAAGATTGTGTTGATTTGACACTGACTACCATAGACTACAATGGAAAATTGGTTTCTGTTTATACAGTATATGAGAGGGTTGGGTCTTACCTCCAGGTCTTATGAAATCTAAAAATAAACCAAATCAATATTTCATGAAATAGGCAATAGGCTTCTTGAAAAGGTATTACTTTTACTAGTAATTAGAATGGTATTTCAGTGCACTTAACTTCTAACTTTTGGGAGTTGATCAAAACAGTTCTCTTTTGGATATATAATAACAATGAGATATTCTGTAGCCTACTGATTATCAGTTTGTCGCATGTTTAGACCTTGTATGTGTGTTGCACAACACATGTTGCACTTGGCGATCACGGTGGGGATTGATATGGTAGTGGACCATGATGGTCATAGAAGAAGTGAAGGGGCAGTACCCCCCAATTATGGTGGGGTAATTCGCACTCTGGTCTAGTAGCAATCGCGCCCTGCTTCATACCACAGTCATATTAAAAACATCAATGTATTCACTAATGCATAAAAGATCCATCAGCCTGACGACAAGATCCATACGCTTAATGCGGAATACACCTCATCAATATACGCCTTTGTTATTGTAAGAGGTAGCGACCCCTGGTGGTGAAAATTCCTACATTGTACCTTTAAATACACAGACTAATTACAAGAGGAGGAACACCTGAGAACAATGATCAGACGATCAGACCAATCACAAGACACATGGCAGGATCACATGACATACAGGGAATCACATGACAAGACAGAAACATGACATGAGACAAGAACCAAAATCAAATTGTGACAAATTGTGGACATTTTTAGAAGCCTTTTACTTGCTAAAAAAGTGCTAAACTCAGACGACAAAGCATGTAAGTATATTGTGTATAGCAGGGTTTTCAGCAGAGTTTTGATCATATAGATCATTAAAGTCATTAGAAATGTATCAAATCTTTAAGGTTAATTTGTTTTTGTGTTTCATAATGTTTTAGTAATTTTGGAAAAAGGCAAGTTAAGCA
This sequence comes from Siphateles boraxobius, assembly GCF_051911475.1. Classification (NCBI taxonomy): domain Eukaryota; kingdom Metazoa; phylum Chordata; class Actinopteri; order Cypriniformes; family Leuciscidae; genus Siphateles; species Siphateles boraxobius. Next base: position 9,056,138 of record NW_027509192.1, on the reverse strand, counting down.
AGTAAAAAAAGTTACAGTACACAAGTCTATGTTTTTCTTTAAATCATGCTCAAAGGTAAATAGCTGCCCAGATATTCATAAAATATTACTGTATTATTCTATATTGTATTGCTGGATTATATTAATTCTGAATATAACCACTGTTACAATCATCATGCAATGTAATCATGTAACCCCTGCCCTGTAGCAATATGAGCATGCAATGAATGCTCTAAATTGATGTTCTATGGAACTGTCATAATACTTATGAATCAACTGCAAATCATATTATGTTTTTAATGCAGTACTAGTGTTCTCTCATTTCCTTTTACTTGAGTTCACGGATTTCATAGAGATCCCCCAAGACCCCCTTTTGCTTTGGGGCCTCTAAACAACATCACATCTTGAACATATGGAAACTCTGACCATTCTTGGCCAGTTCTATGAGAAAACAAAACAGTATTTAATATGAGCTAAGATCCCATTGGTTTTAGGGGAAATGGAATGAAACAGGAGGAATATGTTTGGTCTTATTTGATATGTTAAATGCACATTGATCTCCCCTGTGTTTCTTTGAGGAATTTTCTGTGAACTGATCAAATGTATAACATCATTCCTTTTGTTTTAAGTTTATGTGTTTATCATATAAATGTTAAAATATCACAGTTACATAGTATCATATATCCACAAATATTCTATAGTTATAAAGTACCATGTATCCCTAAAATATCCCATCTAATATATATCTCCAAAATATCCCAGTTATAGAAAATATCCTAATTATAGAGTATTTCAGTTATTTAGTATTATAGAACGGCAAAATATCCCCCCCAAAAATCTCAGCTATTGAGTATGTATCCAAAATTACCCCAGTTATACAGCATTATATTATATCAGCATAATATCCCCCAAAAAATATACCTGTTACACTCTATAAAAAAGTGATGTCATATAAGAAACATTTTTGGTTCCCCAGTTTCTTAAAATAACCTTTTTAAGCCTTTTCTTAGTATTTCATTCATTCATTTATATATATTACATTCTATATATCACATTACATTCTATATATAGCAATGACACATCTATAGTCAGTCAGTCAAACCATGTGAGGTTCATGTGAGTCAATCTACATCTAATTTGCTTTTTATGTGCACGAACAGTGCATCGATAAGGCATGATTACAGACGACAGGCTTAAATAACAGAGTGTTTGTATATAGGTTGTGTTTCTGCCACACCAGAGTAAATTGATTTAACTCTCTTTTTAAGGGTCTGGACTCATGAATGTGGTCTACTCAATATTCTATAAGCCCACTCTGTTTTGCTCAAACGATCCCCTCACGGGACCATATCACTAAATTACAGAAGGTTATGGTGGGCCTTTTTTCTTTTCTTTTTTTTTACAATATGTCCCAAGACTGTGTTTGAATTTAAGCTAATTTATTTTATTCAGCAATGATGTATTACTAAATTGATCAAAAGTGACAGTAAAGCCATATTTATAATGTCTACTTTCTAATCATCCAAGAGTCCTGAACAAAATGTATCACGGTTTCCAGGAATATATTAAGCATATTGATAATGATGTAAACAGAAATAAAAAAGAAATGTTAAAATAAGAAATGTTTCTTAAGCAGCAGATAATCAAATTTTAAATTGTAATAATATTTCAAAATATTACTTTTTTACTGTATTTTTAATCAAATAAATGCAGCCTTGGTGAGCATGACAGACTTGTTTCGAAAACATAATGACCTTAAACCTTGAACTGATTCATATATAATATAATATAATATATTGTCATTTAAAAAGGGATATCTGGACAATGGAAAGAAAAAAAGAGAGCATTTGCAATAATTAACAAAGGCTTGAGAGTCACCACTTTTAAAAACGTATAAAAAAAACTTTTGAAAAATAAAAAACGTTTGTATATTTAGACATTTGTCCAGCTGTTCGACATAGGGGGTTGGTGACCATGTTTGCAAAAGCAAAATACACAAACAGAAAAATTCCAGGTGAAAAGTCACTTCTTAGCATCTATAATACGATTCTGACCCTGTCAGCCAAGCTAGTGTCACCTTTCACCCAGATTGTGATGAGTTTATAAGGGCTCTTTGAAAATCTATAGATTGAAAGTATTTTATTTGGTTGATGGCTGATGAGGGGGGCAGGATGAAAAAAGAGGTCACAGAGATCAATTGATTCTTGTATGTATCAATCCAACAGACAAATGCAAAGCCACAATAACAAGACCGCTTAAAGAGAGCTGCTCTGACACACTATTAATCAATTATAATCGTGACAGTGAGAAGGCATTTAGAGCAAATAGGGTCAGAGCTGACATCATCAAAATGACAGTTCATGTAATGATGATTCCACAAAACTGCCAACAATTTCCATGCTGGTCTAGGTTGATTCATACTGGTTTAGTGCTATAGTCAAGAACAGCTCTGCCTTGTTCCTCTCAAGCAAATCTTGATGAGACTAGTCAACATGGTAATTCTGGTGAAGTTGGTTTAAGGAATAGTTCACTTAAAAATTAAGATCCACCAACCCTCAACCCTTCAAACCTGTTTGTATTTCTTGCTTCTGCTGAAAAAAAAAAGAAGATATGTTGAAGAATGTCGGTAACCAAACAGTTGATGGACCCCATTGACTTCCATAGTATTTTAGTATCTACTATGTAAGTTAATGGGGTCCTTTAAGTTAATCAAAAAGCATGATGGCTACAACTGTACACCAGCACTCCATGCCTCATAAATGCAATTGACTAGATATGCTGGTCTAAATGCAATAATTTGATAGGAAAAGAATTTTAAAATGCCTCAGTAAAAACCTGTTAATTGATTAACTGTGTTTCTGTTGATCCCCACCTGGAGTGCCCTTGAGAGCCACCAGAGGGCACTCCACACCAGACTATTGTCATTCCCTCACAAACCACATCTCCCATAATTCTCTGCCTGGACTCATCAGCACTCATTGTTTTCACCTGTGTCTCATCTTTTTGTTTGCTCACCCTATATAAGCCTGGTTCTTTCTGTTATTCCCTGCAATGTCTTGTTAGTCGTTTGTACTGCATTTATGGGCGTTCTGTCTGTTATTCCTGTGTTCTTGGGTTTTGATCTGTTGATCTCTGTCCTTTTATTTATTTATTTTTGCCTGTGACCCTGTTATTGTTTGGACTGATTACCCGCTGTTTATGACCTCTTGCCTGTTTTCTGTATTACATTTTTTGGATTACCCTCTGTTCAATAAAACAGCGTTTTAATCCTCAACCTTTGTGTCTCAGAGGAGTACATGACATGCAGTTTCCTTACGTTCACAACACGTTTATATTATATTGGTAAATGATTTGAGAATTCTCAGTTTTTATTAATTTATTATATTTTTACTGTCAATGTATAATGTTACTAAAAAGTTAAAGGCAATTTTTTAAGACATTTTATTATTAATTGTATTTAACATTTTTATGGGAGAATGAGAAAACATAGTAAAAGCTTGTTAATTGGTTAACTGTTTCTTTTCCATATATGGTCAAACATTACATATATAAAACAAACATTAAATGTAATTTTACTCTCTATTTTGATGAACTTTAATTCATCCTGTGTTCTATTTTACTACAAAACAGATTAAAAGAAATTCAAGTGACCTTAACATCAGTTAAAGGATTAGTTCACTTTTTAAAAAACTTTTTCTGATAATTTACTCACCCCCATGTCATCCAAGATGTCCATGTCTTTCTTTCTTCAGTCGAAAAGAAATTAAGGTTTTTGATGAAAACATTCTAGCATTTTTCTCCATATAATGGACTTAATTGGGTACCAAACGGTCCAAGGTCAAATGACAGTTTCAGTGCAGCTTCAAATGGCTTTAAACGACACCAGACGATGCATAAGGGTCTTCTCGTTCATCAAAATGAACAAATCTTTTTTCGAGTCATTTCGTTCGTTGAATGAACTAAATGACTCGAAAAAAGATTCGTTCATTTTGATGAACGAGTTCGAACAGGAGAGTCACGAACGTGCATCACAGAACAACGCAAGGCGAGGATTTGTGCTTATAAAACGTAAACTTTATTATTTATTTTTGAAATGACCGATCGTTTCGCAAGATAAGACCCTTATGCATCATCTGGTGTCGTTTAAAGCCATTTGAAGCTGCACTGAAACTGTCATTTGGACCTTGGACCGTTTGGTACCCCATGAAGTCCATTATATGGAGAAAAATCCTAGAATGTTTTCATCAAAAAACTTAATTTCTTTTCGAATGAAGAAAGAAAGACATGGACATCTTGGATGACATGGGGCTGAGTAAATTATCAGCAAAAGTTTTTTAAAAAGTGAACTAATCCTTTAATGAGATATCTGTTCGGTTCTTGATATACACTGGGTTGATTCCTTCTGTTTCTGCTTTAAAAAGTGTCTTTCCCAGACTGGAGAATAGATTTTGATTTGCATCGCTCTAGTCAGCGTGTCTCCTGTTCCACTCGACGTAAAAGAACACCCCCTGGTCCTCTTCATGTTCAGTCAGGGTTGGTTTGATCTGCTTAAAATCAACACAAACACTGGGAGCACTCGTGTGGTCTTGGGCCCTATCAGTGGCCGTATAGCGGTCCTCAGGCAGGCACATGACTCCAAAACCCTCAGTCAAGCTGCCGATTACATAAATGCTTCAAGAGTTCAAAGCGCATGTAAAAAACAGCTGTGGTTTCCTTGACGACCAGCAGACTGCAAAGGCCAGTATCTCTCTCTCTCTCTCTCTGAACTTATCAGAAGTGTGGCCGGTGTCTCTCTCCAAAACCTACAGGTCAGCTATGCATCTCACTCAACAGGACCAAAAGCTTGACATCGTGTTAAGAAACCAGGGAGCCACAGACTCAACTTTTGAAGTAAGTGCCAAAAAATGCTCTAAATAAAAACAGCTCAATTCTGAGGAAAACAAGTTTTATCAATTGCTGCTTGTTTCTCTTCATCACATGTGATTTTATAGAAGGCCTTGTTTTGTTCGTTTTAGTTACGAGCAAGTCAATACATGGGTATCACTTAACAGTTAGTTTTCATTTGTTAACATTAGTTAACTAACGTAACAAACTATTTACTCATTAACTATGAGCAATTCATTTGTTACATTATTTATTAATCTATGATGACTCTAGTTAATACATATACAGCTGTGCATTGTTTGTTCATGTTAGTTCAAAGTGCATTAACTAATGTTAAAAAATATAAATTTTGATTATAATAATGTATTAGTAAACGTTGAAATTAACAAAGATTAATAAATGCAGTGGAAGTGCAGTTCATTATTAGTTAATGTTAACGAATGTGAAACAATATAGTGTATATTGTTTTCTGGAGCCATGTGGTGGATTATGTATTAACATTGGTTTATATATATTTGTGATTTAGCTTTTTGAATAATGAGGTCAAAATGTTACGTGACAGAATGGAACTGTTCAAACTGGATTCCAAATTTCTTAGTATCATTTTCAAATCATCATAACCATCTTGTCTGAGTGGAATTCTGCAACACTATCATGAGTAATCTGAGAAGGTAATAAGACATAATTTGTGGTCTTGAAAGACCATATGAATGCTTGGCTTGTTGAGGTAATATTTAGCCAATGGTTTAGTGAAATTCTTGTTGCCACCACATTATGTATTATTAATATGCTTTACAAGGCCAGTAACACACATAACCACAAAATCAGAAAAATGTCATATGCAATGAAACTGCATATGAAGTTTAGTTTTAAATAATTAAGTCTGATTCCAATATGATGTAAGAAAAATATTTCCAAGTATAATTAATGAACACACTGGAAAAATTATTAATTTCGACACATTTAGAGTATATATTGCAGAATATCCTACAGTTATTGAAATAAAATAACATTGTAAAGCATAAACATATATAATTTATTTATTCATTCTCTGATAATGTGTCTTTAATAGTTTATTATTCATTAATTACAGATATATAGGCTATGGGTTAATAATTTGATGTAATAGCCTACTATTTTGGGGGCTTCATCCATAAAAGAAAGCATTATTATAAAATGCATATCAGATATTAATAAGTTTAGCTCTTGTAAATTTGTTTCATATGTTTTGGAGGGAAAGGCTGATAAAGACCAGAGTAATTTAATTACAGACTGAAAACAGATTTAGAAAGGTCAAATGGCTTTGGGGGAAAACAGTGGGACACCATCTTGTTGTTTTAGATAAACACACTACTTCCTTGAGTGCAAAAAATAGACACCATAGTCCAACAATAACCAACACTCTACCCTCAACCTGCTTTTAATGTTTTGCAGATATAGGCCAACTGGGTTTTATGAAGGATCAGTCACTATGTGGAATTTCATGTCATGAGCAACTACATCATTGATTAAACATTTACATAAGGTGAATTAGGGTGATTGGGACAGTTTTTGCACGGAAGCCTTGTGCAAGGTTTCTTGCCATAAATTAAAAACATCAGCCCAACACATGATACATTTATGTAAAACTGAAGATGTTACCTATCCATTTGAACAGGAAAAAAGTTTATATTTTAATGAAAGGATTTGTTACATACACTTATGTAAACTGAGCCAAAACCCTTTTTTGGGGGGGTAATTGTCACGGATGGAACAGGAGTCAGATTGGTGGTAAGTGAAGTGGATTTATTTCACAGGTTTTGCAGAAGCAGACAGAGATATGGTGAGTATGAAGACAGATGATACTTTGAAATGGTAACTTAGCTGAGAAATTAACTTGAGTCTCTTTTGCAGATGCAGGCGAAGGATCCCAGGAACGGATGCAGACGGAAGACAGAAGACTGATGATGAAGGCTGAAGGCAAGGCTTGTATAATGTCCAACGGAAGGCAGGTAAGTAGCGAATAAGTATTGCGGGAGAGTCTGTGGCTCATGTATAGACGAGACCAGACAATGAGTGTGTGAAAGGGAGCTGAATATAAAGGGAGGTTTAATGATGATGTGCAGGTGATGGTGATCAGTATTCCGGGGATAGTGAACGAGAGGGAGGAGTGAGTGAATGAGTGGGAGGAGTGAGTGAAGCTGGTGGAATCCTGACAGCACCCCCCTCCTCCGAGGCGGCTCTTGACGACTGAGAAGAGGGATGAGGGCGGCGACGAGGTCTACCCCGGGGCCTGGGAGCTGGACGGTCAGGACAATCGGAATGTAACTGGGTGAGTAAGGCTGGATCCAGGATGTCCTCACGGGGAACCCACGACCGTTCCTCCGGGCCATAGTCCACCCAGTCAACCAGGTACTCCAGCCTGGGATCTCGACGCCACGAGTCCAAGATGGTATGGACCTGGTAGATGGGCTCTTCTACGATGGGAACCGGAGGAGGAGGTACGTCCGCTGGAACGGCTTCTGTGAAGGGAGGAGTGACAGGATCAGTGAAAGGGTTTAACAGGGAAACATGAAAAGAAGGTGATATCCGGTACTGTGGAGGAAGGTTGAGTCTGTATGTGACGTCGTACAGCTGCCTCTGTATTGTGAATGGACCGATGTATCGAGGACTCAGCTTATGGCAAGGCAGGCGGAGGCGAATGTCCCGAGTCGATAACCACACCTTCTGTCCTGGCTGATACTGAGAAGATTCCAAGCGCCGACTATCAGCTTGGTCCTTATGCCTCCGCACTGCCTGCTGGAGATGCACGTGAGCCGAGTCCCATACCCTCTCGCTCTGATGGAACCAGTAATCGACAGCTGGAACCTGGGAGGGCTCACCCGACGAAGGGAAGAGAGGAGGTTGATAGCCCAGGACACACTGAAAGGGGGTGAGCCCAGTGTTTGACTGCCGAAGGTAGTTCTGGGCATATTCCGCCCAGGGAAGGAACTGGCTCCAGCTGTCCTGGTACTGATGACAGTAGGTCCTCAGGTAACGTCCGATCTCCTGGATCTTCCGCTCAGTCTGGCCGTTAGTCTGAGGGTGGTATCCAGAAGTCAAGCTGACCGTAACCCTGAATGCTTTCCACACTCTAGAAATGAACTGCGGACCTCTGTCCGAGACAATGTCTTCGGGAATTCCGAAGTTCCGAAATACATGATTGAAGACGGCCTCAGCGGCCTCGAATGCAGTAGGAAGTCCAGGTAGGGGAATCAGCTTGCAGGCTTTAGAAAAGCGATCCACAACTACGAATACACGTGTGGTTGTCGGATCGGGGCAGGTCAGTCATGAAGTCCACTCCAATATGAGACCATGGACACAGGGGAATAGGCAGTGCCACGAGCTTGCCCTCCGGGAGTTTTCTGGGGGTGTTGGTAACGGCGCAGACTAAGCAACCCTTGACGTACCTGGACACACCCTGGGCGATGGATGGCCACCAGTACCGGTTACTGAGAAGCGAAAAGGTACGCCTGCTACCTGGATGTCCAGAGCCCGGAGTGGTGTGAGCGGAGTCCAGAAGAGGTGTGAGCGGAGTCCAGAAGAGCGGTACGAAGGTGGCGAGGAATGAAGACGCGCCCTTCTGGACCTCCCGGCGGAGCGGGATGGAGACGGTTCTCATCGGCTAACTGCTCGTCGATATCACAGATAATTGGGTTGACAAATACGGCTGGAGGGGTAATGGGTTCCGGTGAGGTATCTTCACAGGGAGGACTATGGATTCGGGAAAGAGCATCAGCTCTGGAATTCTTGTTGCCAGGACGGTAAGATACGAGGAAATCAAAGCGAGTGAAGAAGAGGGCCCATCGAGCTTGGCGCGGATTCAGTCTCTTTGCTTCTCTGAGGTATTCCAAGTTGCGATGATCTGTGATGACTTGAAACTGATATCTTGCTCCCTCCAGCCAGTGCCTCCACTCCTCCAAAGCCAACTTGATGGTGAGCAGCTCACGATTGCCGATATCGTAATTCCGCTCCGCCGGGGACAGCTTCTTTGAGAAGAAGGCACATGGATGGAGTTTGGGAGGATCACCCTGCCGCTGTGAGAGTACAGCTCCAACCCCGGTTGAGGATGCGTCCACCTCGACGACAAAGGGAATCTCGGGATCCAGATGAACCAGAATTGGAGCGGTTTGAAAGGGTTCTTTGAGGTGCTGAAAGGCGAGTGTGGCTTCTGGGGACAAGGACAGAGACTTGGGCCGGCCCTGGAGTGAAGAAGTGAGGGGAGCACTGAAGTGACTGTAATTCTTGATGAATCTCCGATAGAAGTTAGCGAATCCCAGAAACCGCTGCAGATCCTTCACTGTCAAAGGAAGGGGCCAGTTCTGGATAGTTTCCACCTTCCTCTGGTCCATCCGCACTCCGAACTGATCGATGTCATAGCCCAGGAACTGGACTGAGGCGGTGTGAAACTCGCACTTCTCTAGCTTGAGGTACAGTTGGTGGGCTCTTAGTTTCTCCAGGACCAGAGAGACGTGACGTTGATGTTCAGACAGAGAAGATGAGTAGATGAGAATATCGTCTATGTAGACGACCACGAACCTGTTGAGATACTCTCTGAAGACCTCGTTCATGTACCCCTGGAAGACGGCTGGAGCGTTAGACAGTCCGAAGGGCATAACCCGGTATTCATAATGACAGGAGGGCGTGATGAAAGCTGTCTTCCACTCATCGCCTCGACGAATTCGGATCAGGTTGTATGCACTGCGTAAATCGAGTTTAGAGAAGATGCGGGCTCCACGCAGCTGCTCCAGAGCTGCTGGGACCAGAGGAAGGGGATAGCTGAACTTGACAGTTTGAGAGTTGAGGTGACGGTAATCTATGCACGGCCTCAAGCCTCCGTCCTTCTTGACCACGAAGAAGAAGCTGGAAGCGGCAGGGGACGTGGATGGTCGAATGTATTCTTGCTTGAGGGCTTCCTCCACATACTCCTCCATGGCCTTCTGCTCCGGGATGGACAGAGGGTAGACACGACCTTTAGACAGAGTGGCTCCTGGTATCAGGTCGATAGCGCAGTCCCGTGGCCGATGAGGTGGTAGTTTGGTTGCCAGTTGTTTGCTGAACACATCCTGGAACGCCCTGTACTCTGCGGGGATCTCCACCTGGTGTTGGATCTCTGGACTCTCGATAGACGTGGAACAAACGGGAAACTCGGGGCTTCCCTCTGAAGATGAAAAACTCTGATGAAATCTTTTTACTGTCGATATGCAGGAAGGGAAGTAGTTCTCACCCCAACGAAGGACCTCCCCGGACGTCCAGTTGATGGTGGGTTGGTGTTGGACCATCCAAGGGCGTCCCAGGATGAGCTCAGCAGTGGACTCCTAAACGCAGAGCTTCAGTGTGGGGGTGACATAGCGAATTCGACCTCAACCCAGCGGGTTTACCTTGAATGGTTTGCACTCGAAGATCTTGGGAGATTTTGTTGTTTACGGATGTTCAGTTTCTGGAGGAGTTGCGTGGATATGAATTTCCCTGCGGAACCAGAGTTGAGGAGGGCTTGTGCTGAGACACATACATGAGAGGTTAATAGGTGGACAGTAGTACGATTCAGAGGTGCTATTTTGGGAGGAATCTGAATAGTGCTTACCGCTGGGCGTTGAGGTCGAACAGGGCAGGTGCTGATGAGATGTTTATCACCCCCACAGTACAAGCAGAGGGGACGTTGAATGCGACACTGCCGCTCAGAAGATGAAAGATGAGTGGAGTCTACTTGAATAGGCTCGGGTGCTGGAAGAGCGCATGATGGAGCCGGTGGCGGAGGACATACAGCGGAAGCAGGGTTATAACAGGCAGACAAATGTTGGGACACCTGAATGGTTCTCTGAATGAGACTTTCTATTCCAATGGAATTTTCAAATACCACGATCAGTTGGCGGATGTCGGGGTTGAGACCATGACGGAAAGCTGTTATCAGAGCGGTTTCATTCCAGCCGCTCGATGCCGCCAATGTACGAAACTGGAGTGCATAACTGGTTACTGAGGACGCTCCTTGACGGAGATTGAACAGCTGATCGTGCACGGAGAGATCGGATGCTGTCTGACCAAACACTTCCTTGAAATGCTGCACAAAGTTCGATAGAGATTTCACTACAGGAGAGTTAGAATTCCACAAAGACTGTGCCCATTGGAGCGCTCGACCGGATAACAGGGAGATAATAAAGGCCACACGGGCTGAATCTTTCGAAAACTGGTGAGCTTGCATCTGGAAGTAAAGGGAGGTTTGAAGGAGGAAACCGCTGCAGTCCTCCGCCTCTCCGGTGAATGTCGCTGGTCGGGCCATGGGACTCGGGGAGGCGGCTGACGAAGCAGCAGATGTTTGCGGAAGTAAGTGCTGGCATGCCGAGTGGATGATATCTTCGGAGACGGCGGGTGGATCGGTAGGTGGTGAAGAAAGTAGCGTTTGGCGAACTGCCTGGACAAGTTCATCAAACGGATCGCGGGATGGATTCTCCACGGGCTCCGCTGAATTCTGCATGCTTGGTCTGGTCTTCTGTCACGGATAGAACAGGAGTCAGACTGGTGGTAAGTGAAGTGGTTTTATTTCACAGGTTTTGCAGAAGCAGACAGAGATATGGTGAGTATGAAGGCAGATGATACTTTGAAATGGTAACTTAGCTGTGGAATTAACTAGAGTCTCTTTTGCAGATGCAGGCGAAGGATCCCAGGAACAGATGCAGATGGAAGACTGATGATGAAGGCTGAAGGCAATGCTTGTATAAGGTCCAAAAGAAGGCAGGTAAGTAGCGGGTAAGTATTGCGGGAGAGTCTGTGGGTCATGTATAGACGAGACCAGACAATGAGTGTGTGAAAGGGAGCTGAATATAAAGGGAGGTGTAATGATGATGTGCAGGTGATGGTGATCAGTATTCAGGGGATAGTGAACGAGAGGGAAGAGTGAGTGAAGCTGGTGGAATCCTGACAGTAATATTTGGGTGATTGGGACACAACGTTTGGGTGAGATGTTGGGTGCCTCCATGAATTAACTTGACAAAAGCATTTAACCTGCACAAACCTTTAATGGAAACATGCATATGGCTTATTATTGCAACACAATCAGTAAAAAATTGTTAACTATAATGTTTCTATTTTCAGAATTAGGTCATTTTATTTTTAGCAAAATCTAGCTAGTTCATGAATATTTTGTGGTTGATTAGGACTTACTCAAATAAAGAGGTTGGGAACCACTGATTTAGAGCATACACAGCATAAACAATGGTTGTCTATTGCAAGGTTTATCATTTTCTTAAAGGGGTCATATAATGCCATTTTTGTACAAGTTAATATGAATCTTTAGGGTCTAAATGAAAACTTTGTAATATACTTTTATTAAAAATTCTCATTAGTATTGTAAGAAAACACTCATTTTACCTGGTCAAAAACAGCTCTGTTTTCAGCACGCCGTTTCAATGCATATGCCTTTAAATGATAATGAGCTTTGCTCACTCCGCACCTCTGTTCTGTGGGGTTTTGACAATGCACGTGGAGTGTTGCCTTGACAACAGTTGAGGGTATATTTTGGAGAAAGAATGGCAGCGGGAGTCTCTGAGGACACATCTGTGCAACCATACCAATTTGAACCGGAGTCGGACCCGGAACAAGGTGACGGCCCCAAAGAAGTTCGACAATTAAGGCTCGAACAGGACGTTTCTGAATGGTTGGTTAACATAATGTCACTTTGATCTATTTTTGTATGTACTGGCAGGGTTTTTATTAACACATTAACCATAACCCGTTGTTCGTTATAAACATGGGATTAAGAATTATATTGAGAACGTCGTAAACATGCCGTAATATACCTTGAGTGAAAACATTAGCCGCATTCATCGTGAAGCGTGCAAGCGATTTGCAAAGATTAATATTTTAAAGGTTAATAAAACGTTACACTCACTTCTTCTGGAGAAGCAGCAGGAACACGAATAGTTGGTACCGATTCTGTTTTCAGGACCAGCTTCTTAGCAAAACCAGATTTACACTGACCCTCGTTTAGAAAGCAGTCTGGTGAGAAATGATTAGCGCAAACATAAAAGCATTGACGTTGATCGTGGGGAATATTCCCTTCAAAAATAAAACTCAGCCACTGCGTCTTTAGCGGTTCGAATTTAGGAACAACAAAATGACTGCCGTGTTCCTTATTACAGCCAAGAACAGAACACCACAATCGCTTAGACGCCATTCTGCTCCAGTGTATCAACCATAGGTATCAACCAACCTATGGTATCAACAATGGCGGACTACGGTGACAGCTCGCTCAGGGCGCGTCTGTGTTGAAACACTGCTGTCAATTATCAATCGTGGGAGGGGCTTCCGATTTAGTGACGTCACAAATTCGAACGGCTCAATCTGAGGCAGGGGAAAACATATAAGGAGATTAAAACACTGGATGGATTTTTATCATTATATGGTTGTACACAGGCACTGCCAACACACATTTCAGTACAATTAACTTGTAAAAGTGCATGTACCATTATTTGACCCCTTTAATTAGCAAAGCCTTTAAGCACTGTCCTACGGTTGCCCACCGTTCCGTATAATACGGAATCGTCCTGTATTTGACACATAAAAGTCTTGTTCCGTATTGAACTGATACGGAATGCACTTCGTTCCGTATTTTTGAGAATCAATATAGTGCAAATCCGACAGACACATAGCTTCTAATATATGTCAGACAGACTATGAACGAAGAAATTTGTAGGCAATGACAAAAAAAAAACGACGGTGCGGTAGATACTAATTTCTCCCCCTGTTTGTCTATGATCAGCCGCGTAGCGTTTTTAACATCTTGGAACATCAGAGAATGCCCTTTTAATTGGTCGTTAGTCCTTGGGAGTCACCTATCGTAGCAACGATGACGACAAGTGACAACAGCGGGAAATGCCTGCCCCGCCCACCTACAGGATGTCACACAGTTAGGACAAGTATCTCTCGTGAAACCCCTGTAAACACACACAGGTATCTGATGCACATGTAATACAGTTAGGACAGGTATCTCGTGTGAATCCCCTGTAAACACACACAGGTATCTGATGTACATGTAATACAGTTAGGACAGGTATCTTGTGTGAAACCCCTGTAAACACACATAGGTATCTGATGCACATGTAATAAAGTTAGGACAGGTATTTCGTGTGAAACCCCTGTAAACACACACAGGTATATGATGCACATGTAATACAGTTAGGACAGGTATCTCGTGTGAAACCCCTGTAAACACACACAGGTATCTGATGTACGTGTAATACAGTTAGGACAGGTATCTCATGTGAATCCCCTGTAAACACACACAGGTATCTGATGTACATGTAATACAGTTAGGACAGGTATCTCGTGTGAAACCCCTGTAAACACACACAGGTATCTGATGCACATGTAATACAGTTAGGACAAGTATCTCTCGTGAAACCCCTGTAAACACACACAGGTATCTGATGCACATGTAATACAGTTAGGACAGGTATCTCTCGTGAAACCCCTGTAAACACACAGGTATCTGAGGCACATGTAATACAGTTAGGACAGGTATCTCTCGTGAAACCCCTGTAAACACACAGGTATCTGATGCACATGTAATACAGTTAGGACAAGTATCTCTCGTGAAACCCCTGTAAACACACACAGGTATCTGATGCACATGTAATACAGTTAGGACAAGTATCTCTCGTGAAACCCCTGTAAACACACACAGGTATCTGATGCACATGTAATACAGTTAGGACAGGTATCTCGTGTGAAACCCCTGTAAACACACACAGGTATCTGATGCACATGTAATACAGTTAGGACAGGTATCTCGTGTGAAACCCCTGTAAACACACACAGGTATCTGATGCACATGTAATACAGTTAGGACAAGTATCTCTCGTGAAACCCCTGTAAACACACACAGGTATCTGATGCACATGTAATACAGTTAGGACAGGTATCTCGTGTGAAACCCCTGTAAACACACACAGGTATCTGATGCACATGTAATACAGTTAGGACAGGTATCTCGTGTGAAACCCCTGTAAACACACACAGGTATCTGATGCACATGTAATACAGTTAGGACAGGACAGGTATCTATGAAGGTAAATTGGTAGCAAAACTCGAGAACACGTAGATGTGAATTTGAGAACTTGTACAATAAATATTCGTAATTGTACGCTAAAATGTACACTCACAGCTTCAATGTGAAAACTTGTCAAATAAAAATCTGAACTTGAACACTGAGATTTGCACTCGCAGACAATAGTCACAAACCTGTATTCTGAATTTGAAGCTGCAGACAAGCAGTCAAAAATGTGTAAAATGCCATTCACAAAGATACAATGACAGACATAAACTTGTAACATAATTGCACGTCTTCTTACATTCACACTTGCAGTACCACCTCAAGTAGGCACTTGCAACTTCTCAAATCTGTTACTGCAATTTCAAATTTCGCGCCTTGACTTTTGCTACTCTTTTCGCGATATATTAGCAGGGCTCTCAAGTTTTATCAAAAGTTTAGAGTGAGATTTAGGGGAGGCGCCACCCAAATATTTGCAGCAGCGGTCCCTCGACCCAACCAAATTTGCTTCAATTTTTGCTAGCAGTTCAATTTTGCCTATTGTTCATAATTGACCAGCACAAATGGAAATTATAACAATTTTTAAATCTGATAAAAAGACAAATTCATCCAAATAAAATAAATAGTTATATTTAAAAATACAAATTTATTGAAAAATAAAAATAAATTTGACCCCAAACAAGCCAACTGAACATCAGTGCTCAATGTACATAACATTGTGTCATAACAACTTGCCCTGAGCATGTATGTCAAGACCCAAACCGGGCACCTTTACAGGGGTCATCGGATGCCCATTTTCCACAAGTTGGTATGATTCTTTTGGGTCTTCATGTAAAGTTTGTAACATACTTTGGTTAAAATTTCTCAATGGTTGTGTAAAACAACACCCTTTTTACCTCTTCAAAAACAGCTCTGTTCACAGTGACCCGTTTCGGTGCATGTCTCTTTAAATGATAATGAGCAACAACTTTTTGGCTTTTTGAGGATTAAAAAAAAGTGAATGGATTTTTTTCATTGCATGGTGATTGTGTCCACACACTGCAAAGACACATATATTTGCAAATACCATATAAAAGTGTATTTTGCATCCGATGACCCCTTTAAAAGCAGTTGGAGAGTTTTTGAATGCATCAAAAATAATTTAGCACGAATTTGGCTATACTCCTCAACATCAGCTCTCACTGTCTTTGATCACAGGCAAGAGATATCGTCCAGGAATCGTAAAATCAAAATGCTAAAAAAAATAAATGAAGATGTCCGCAAACCGCATTCATCAGATCGTGCTCTTTCAACTTCCACTCCGTGTGTGCGCGTGTTGTCTAGTAACGAACGAGCTTGCAGCGGGAACACATAATTTACCCGGAAACAACTAATTCTAATTTCTGATTGGCTGGTAGCTAGCATTTAACTCTGTATAACTCGAGACAGATGCTATGAACTCGGCAGAGAACTTCCCTCCGTTTGCCTGCGCCTCGTCCATTAATTGTATAGCGGGACAAGTTCCCTTACTCCTCAGCGTGAGAAATACAAGGTGTGGCGTGTGAGCGTGTGAACGGGTTGAAATGCGTGACTTGCCCTGTATTAGGTGCAAAACTGACTTGTGCACTTGCAACTCAGTGGTGGCGAGAGAGGAAGGGGGGCGGGATTGGGGGTGTTCAAAGGAGCCGTTTTATTGGTTGGCGCCTAGCCAATGAAATGGGACTTCTGTTATATGTGATGATGTCACGAAACCCGCTTCTCGGGGACGATCTGAATATGATCTGAAACGCTAAAGGTGTTGTTGTGAGGTGCATGTACAAATCTTTGTATATTTAGGCCTATTGTTGCATTAAAAAAAATAAAGATCTGAAATGCTAGCATGGCTTAATGCATTAGACTGATATTAAAAGAAATAAATGATATTATCAAACTCAGTAAACAACACCATACTAATAATGCATAGGCTACTATGTACAGAAAAGCAGATCAACACAGAATATGAACACAACGCATTTAAGACAGTGGTATGAAAAGGCCAAACTCAGGAAACACCATGCCTACTAATAAAGCATAGAAAAGTAATTTACACATAATATGAACGCAACGCACTCATTCCCTCCCATAGAAAACCAAGAAAACACTTCATGAGGCTTAATGGACCAAACTAAAAAAAAAAAAAAACACAATTTGTTATTATTAATAAAACTGCAGGCAGCAGGTTTATTTGCACTAAACACATATTTCCTTTCTTCCGTCATATTCTGGGCTCAATGGCTTTTCTGTAGCCTACAAGGCTATGCTTAATTAGTATGGTGTTGTTAACTGAGTTTGATCATCTCATTTATTACTTTTAATATCAGTCCATCAAAAACGGGTTTCGTGACATCTTCACGAATAACAGAAGTCCTATTTCATTGGCTAGGCGCCAACCAATAAAACGGCTCCTTTGAACACCCCCGCTCCCGCCCCCTTCATCCTCTCTCGCCGCCACTGAGTTGCAAGTGCACAACTACACAAGTCAGTTTTGCACCTAATATATCGCGAAAAGAGTAGCAAAAGTCAAGGCGCAAAATTTGAATTTGCAGTGTCAGATTTGAGAAGTTGCAAGTGCCAATTTGAGGCTGTACTGCGAATTTGAATGTTAGAAGAAGTGCACATTTGTATTACAAGTTTGTGTCTGTCATTGTATCTTTGTGAATGGCATTTTACACATTTGTGACTACTTGTCTACAGCTTCAAATTCCGAATACAGGTTTGTGACTATTGTCTGCAAGTGCAAATCTCAGCGTTCAAGTTCAGATTTTTATTTTACAGGTTTTCACATCGGAGCTGTGAGTGTAAATGTTCGCGTACAAGTACGAATATTTATTGTACAAGTTCTCAAATTCACATCTACGTGCTCTCGAGTTTTGCTACTAATTTACCTTCATAGGTAACTCGTGTGAAACCCCTGTAAACACACACAGGTATCTGATGTACATGTATAGTTAGGACAGGTAACGTTAGCCTATCTCACATGAAAACACTCCTTACATTAAAATCCTACCGCATCTTTTACGAAAGCGCCTGCCGCTTGATCATAATAAAATGTAAAAAAAAAAAAAAAAAGTTACCGATTTCGCTGGTTTGTCTTTGATGATTGACCCTTGCTGTTTATTGTTTGGCAGATTCCTCTTGATCGTCCACTAATTCTGTCTCTGATTTGAAAAGAGCGCGGGAAGAATGCATTATACTCTGCCCATGTGCGCTGACCTGCAAATTATTATATTTTTTTTGGAAAGGGGAAAGATGGCCACACCCTCGGATACGCCCCGTGTGCCTCGCGGTACTGAAACCCCTGTACTTTAGTGAATGCCCCAGTGGCGCATCCAATTTGGATTAGCCTATGCCAATGTGGTCTTACAGCTAGGGCTCAGCAAAAAAAGTTTTATTTTCACCCATTAGTTGAAAAAATTAACTCTGTATAGTTATACTGTCCCATTCGACCTTATGTCCCAATCACCCTTAATTCACCTTATATACAACAATCCAGGGCATATCATTTAGTACGGACGCTAGGGACGTGTCCCTCCCTACCAATATCCAGTGACACTGATTTGTCCATAGCAATAATTTCGATCAAAAATTAAAATATTTTTATATATAGCCATTGTTGCCTGGTTGGGTCTTGTGGGTTTTACGTAGGCTATATTCTTATTTTATTTAACCAGGAAACATCTAATTTAGATTAAAATCACTTACAAGAGCGTTCTGAGAAAAATGCGCAAATCCTGGAACACAAACGGTTAATAGATCTAGGTCCCGCCTGCTTAACACACATCGCTAAACTTTGTGTTTTCTATCTAGTTTGTGAGAGGCTGTAGCTACATTTGATTGTGCGAAGCTCCTCCGAAGGAAACCTCCTAGATGCTGTAAACTAGGGAGTAATCTACAGTTCTGTGCACAAACATACGGGGCAAATCGCGTCAAATGATTCGGGGATAGCTCAGTTTTTACAATATAATGTATGACATCGCGGGATAAATGGCAAACATAATCGTTAGTGTGTGTGTGTGTGTGCGCGCGCAAAGAGCACTGAAACTTAGTAAAAACATCACTTAGTATTTATAGCTAATAAGCCGTTTTCCGAAAAAGAAAAGAAAGAAAATACCCACAAGGACAAGATTTTCGTATATTGCCATTTTTGTAGGGACTAAGACAAAATGTCCCTACAAAGATGGCAATTTCCGAAATTGTGGGGATTTTTTTTTTGAAAACGGCTTATAAATCATACTAAGTGACGTTTTTTGAAAATGCAGAAAGTTATGTGATAGGGTTGGTGTATGGGGGGATATAATACACATTTGTACAGTATAAAATCATTACGACTATGTAAAGTCCACATGAAAACACAAAATTGCTTGGTCTCTTGAAATGAGAGGTCTGTTTGATCAAGTTGAAACCCTTGTCATCCCAGTCTCATCAGCTGAGGCTGAAATAAGTGTCATTGCTCTTAAGACACTGAAAACATGGCTCAGAACAATGGCACAAGTTGCTGTGTGTCATGTCCAACAGGACAAACTGTACAGTAGGCCTAATGATGTGAAACAAATATGCCAAAAGTTAATTTCTGTTAACGGGTTAAAAAATGAAAATTCTGTCGCCATTATGTTGTTTCAAACCAGTTTCTTATGCTGACCACAAAATAAGTTATTTTGAAGAATGTTGGTTACTAGACAGTTGATGGGCCCCATTGACTTCCATAGTATTTTTATTTTTTTTTACCATGGAAGTCAAGGGGTCCATCAACTGTCTGGTTACCAACATTCTTCAAAATTGCTTCCTCTGTGTTCAGTAGAGGAAGGAAATTCATAAGGGTTTAAAACAACTTGTGGGAGAGACAGAATTTTCATTTTTGGGTGAACTATTCCCTAACAATCCCTTTATGACAGATGCAGATATGTGTTTGGCTTCTTCAAAAAGCAAGGAACAAGACCGTAAGGCGCTGTTGCATTGCACGAACGGAGTAAAGTTAAGTCTCTGTTAAACTCCCTTCTTGTCTTTAATAGTTAACCTAACATTACAGAATTCATTAACGTACGGTCAATATAGGCTAAAAATCTTAATATTATCCTATTAATTTCCTGATTCCTCAGCTTCTGTGAATGTCCCCATTAATCTCAAAACCAAACCTACGCCCTTGTGAACAATCATATTTGCAAACCTAAAAAGCATTAGTCAAAAATAGTGCATAACAACACGGCCTGGTTGGGAGGCTCTGTGAATTCTGTTACTTATACGCCAAATTATAGCATATTATAGGCCTATTGAATAAAAAATATAACTTACAATTTGTCCAGACTAATTCTGCCTTCACGTGATGTTGGAATTATCGTAAAAACGCCTATGTTTTCTAGTTAAAAAATTGGACATGAACGCCCTCGCAAGTCAAAATTGAATGCAATGAACTCATAATCACGACTTCAGAAGTGGGAATAGGAAGTCTCCGATAGCACGTGAAGGCAGAATTTGTGTAGCCTACTTGACAGTAAGCGGTGCTAGAGGCCTTATAATGGGAATGAAATACCCACCAATACCACTACGAGGCGGCAGCGATGCGTGAATGGAATGCAGAGGTTAGATAAACCTCAGATAAAATGTGTTTACTGTATGCAAATTCTTGAACAACATTAACACATATGTATCCATATCCGTAATGGCGGATTTTATGTGTTATTAGACGTGATAAACTACAACAGAGCTTGAAACAGAAGCATATTGCGTAACTATACGAAACGAAGAGATGAGTGGATTTAAATGCCACATACAGTAAGTCACATTACGCAAAAATGGTAATATTCTTAGCAGACTGGAGAGTTTTGTGATTGCTTTCAACACCCACGGTGTCGATATGAACCAAAAGGTATATACCATTGAGAAAAGCCTTGTCAGTCGAGTGCCTTCAGGCGGCGTTGCTCAGGTAAAAATGTGTAACGTTAATTCGTTTAATAGCGTTCATGCCAAATTCAACCCCTGGGCCTCAACCAAAAGGGAAGTGGTAACTTATGTATTTTCACCAGATGGGATTGAGTATAGTCGTAAATTCGTAAACCATGAAGTCATATATCCCAGTTTATCTTCACATTAAAACAACTGTCAACACAAAGTTTATGTAGCACACATTTCCTTATCAGAGTTAGGTGCTTTCAAAGAACTTTCATCACATGTATGGTCTGCAGAAATGACATGCTGATACATTCCTGTAAAATTATTCTGACATGCGTATGAGATGAATGTAGCTATTAAAAAATATATTAAAAAAGTAACTATCAATCTGTCTGAATGGCTGGTTAGCTAGCTAGCTATCTTATTCATTTTTATTTATTGTTCAGACATTCTGTCTGGTTACCTAGCTTGCCTAGTCTGTGTATTTGTTAATCTGTCTGTTTGACTGGCTAACTAACTGGCTAGCTACAGTTTCAATGACTGCCAGTACATCTGTTTGTCTGTCTATCTACCTGTTAGTCTGTCAGTCTATCTATGTCTGTCTGTCAGTCTATCTATCTGTCTGTCTGTCAGTCTATCTATCTATCTATCTGTCTGTCATCTGTATGTCTGTTAGTTCACTCAAAGCTGAAAATTAATCTGTCATCTTTTGTTGTTTTAAATCCATATGTCTTCCATGGAAAACACAAAAAGATTGTTATTTAGACATCATCAGTCACCATTTACTGTTGTTGCATCTTTTCTCCCCCATTCAGTTACAGAGAATGGTGACTGACACTGTCATTTTGCCATACATGTTCTTTTGTGTACCACAGAACAAAGAAAGTCAGACAGGTTTGGAACGACATGAGCTGAGTAAATGATGACAGAAGTTTCTTTTTTTTAAGATATCATCAATCTCACTACTACACTCTCATAATGACTTTTTCGTTCACGCACGGATGAATCATTATTCCTTCATTTAAAAGAAATGCTATGTATTGAAATTGACCTGAGGATATGTAGCTTATGAAAAGAAAAGAGCAAACTCCTTAAAATCATTCATACATGTATGCGCTGGACCGAATCGTGTTAAATCAAGTCACTTGCTTGCTGTATCGTGTATCCCCCTTGAGGTCCTCTGGCCTGGTTTTTCTTAACTGCAGATCAACCACAGAACAAACACTGTTTAAAAGGCCCATTATTTGGCTGCATGCATGCTCATCTGAATGAACTTTTCAATGAGCATGAGGCAAAAGGAAAAGGGGTGATTGGGAAACTCATTGACTTGAATGAGTCACACGAGAAAGTAAGTATTTGGAAGGAGAATTATGAAGATAACATAGATGATGAGACAGGAATACATTAATGTCTGGTAGTCTATCTGGTAATGTCTGATAATGCCTCTGAAAATGAACCAGTGGTGTTTTCTTCTAGGAGGCACAGAAGACAGAGCCTCCTCAAAAGAATTAGCATGACATAATTTAAGAAGAAGAAGAATTTTGTAAAATAAAACTAGTGGATAAAGATTCAGAGGGATGTAGTATCTCTTTTGCCTCAGTTGAGGGGGTTATTGCAAAAAACTAGTGAAAAGTCACATGAGAGGAGGCAGTGCCTCCTCGTCACTGTCTTAGGCTGATTACAATGTCAGCAGGATAATGTTGACCTATCATATTCACATCCACTTGTCAAATCAGCCTGTGGACTAAAAAAACAGCCTGCTGCAACATTGTGAAAGTTGCCCAATTCCGCAGGAAAACCGCAGACTTGGCAACACTGTAATGCTGGGCAAGATATTTTTTCTTTCAATACTGAAAATATTTTTGGAATTTAATTTGATTCAATTATATAAATTAGAATTAAATAAGAAAATAAAGATGGCCAGTCTTATCCATAATTTACAAAACTGTAAGCCCCTAAAGGGACCTTTGCAAAAATACAAAATATAGACTTTCGAGATCGCACAAGAAACTATTCTCATGAATTAAAATTTCCAGTTTATGTATACTATAACCTATTTCCT
Organism: Siphateles boraxobius; assembly: GCF_051911475.1. Lineage (NCBI taxonomy): Eukaryota > Metazoa > Chordata > Actinopteri > Cypriniformes > Leuciscidae > Siphateles > Siphateles boraxobius. The sequence goes on along the minus strand of NW_027509192.1, from coordinate 9,033,246 downwards.
TTGTGCGTCTCTGCCATCTTCTATGAAGAAAACGAGAACATTGATGCACATGAATTATTAGACATAATATTTGCTAAAAATGTGGCTTTTGTTAGGGCAGTACCTATAATATCAAGGCCTTTTGTCAGATTTTACATATCCTCCGTGTCACGAAATGGGCTGATGGCGCAATACGGCTGCCATCCCATTATCCGGCGTGGTTTCTCTTGAGAAATATATATGTACTTGGCTATATCCATGTATATATCCAAATTAATGAATACTGAATCGAGATTCAAATGTAATCGCTTATGAAGCTTATGAGTTAAATCTATGTCAATACCACCCCATGCGAAGTCTCACTTGCTAATTAACCTCAATGCTGAGTCTCCTTGAATGTGCTGGAATAATCCCCACTACCTTCAGATTTCAGATGGCAGCAATGACCCTGAGAAGAACGTTATCACTGAACCCCGTGCTGACAGTTTGGAAGAGGGCCTGGACCCCAGGCCCGATGGCAACCTTATCTACTCCATCAATGATCGCCCGCCCTGGTACCTCTGCATTCTTCTGGGTTTCCAGGTGAGACACAACATGCAACAGATCTCTAGTTAGCCTTTCGAGAAAGGCGGCTTAACCCCCACCACACGTAAAGACATCTCTGAACACATCACTTCTCAAGCGAACAGGTCTCTCCTGATTTAAACAACTGACCTTTAATGGCCTTTTTAGGGTTAAACTGAGCTTTAGGGTAGAGTTCTATGCATTGCATGCCAAGAAAAAGGTGTGTAAACATCTGGATGGTGGAGTTGCCTTGAAGGGCATGAGCAGAGTGACTAAAGATAAGGGTAACTCCTTAATACCTAGGAATGTTGCACTGAAGGTCGCATCTCATATTTCACAGATCTGCTTATTTTACGTATCATGTTGTTGCAGATTAAATATAATGTGGATAACATTGAATAAACTTTTTTATGTCAGGTTAGATACAGATTTTTAATCATTCAAACCCCTTTATCTTAACCTCTCTACTTAATCGTCGTTTGCGCATATCTTGCATATCTGGTCTGTTTGTAGTTTTAATTTTTTAATTGTGTGTTTGTAGTTCTAATCGAATCCTCGTCTAACGCCCAATAGGTTGTGGGCTATATTAGCTATTGAGTGCGCATGGATCTTCACTAACCGGTATTCTAACCGAAAATAGTAGACCATCCGGGTAACTTTGAAATACTCACTGCAACATGCTATGATTTGGGACATACTAATTTTAATTTTGAGTACTATTTATGACGGATAGTATGCGAATGGTACCAGTCTGCACTGCAAGTCCGCTAGTCACCTAGCTAGTTTGCAGTGCTTAGGTACTTAAAATAGGAATGTTCAATTTCTCAATTTATTTTTTTGTTGCATCACACATCACACAGTTTAGACGCGGTGTAAAGTCTTGTTGACTCTAAAATTATTTGTTGTACTGTTACTTTCTAGTTGCTTGCTAGGGCTGGGAACATATATATATATATATATATATATATATATATATTTGATTTGATTTTAGTATGAATCTTTTGGGGTATTTCAGTTACCCTTTGCATTTTGCTTACATAGCTTAAATGGATAGTTCATGAAAATATTTTACAAGATGTTAATGGTATTCTAAACTGTTTGTTTACCAATATTCTTCAAAATATCTTCTTTTGTGTTCTGCAGAAGAAAGTCATACAGGTTTGGAATGACACGAGATGAGAAAATTATGACAGATGATGAATTAAAATTTTTGTGTGACTATCGCTTTAAGGTTCATTCCAGCCAAGAACAAAAGCTATTACAACAACTATAATGCTAATTATAATAATGGATTTTTTATTTTTATTTATTTTTTATTTGAGCGTCAAATTATATCTTTCCTCTGTGCTGCTATACATATTGTTGGCATTTGTTTGGCAGTTGGTAAATTTCTTAAGGTACGGTCACATTAGCAAAACATTTATCAATTATCTATTGTCAATAGTCTGGGTCACACAGAAATTAGTTTAACACCAAGCAGCTTTTGTTGATCAAAGCAGCGAATTTGTGCAACCAACTTGACAACAAGCAAAATCTGCGTATTGAACTTTTTCACCGCCACACAAAACTCCAGATTGTGCCGATTCCTAATGAAATGCCTGGATTTTGCCAGCGAAATTTTGCCGAACAGCAGCAGTTAAAAAAAATGTGTGGTTATCATTCTTGGTGTGAACAGGAGTTCAGAGTTTACATTTTGTAAATAGTCTTTTTAATTTCAAATCGGCAATTCTCATTAAAAACGAATTACTTTCGGTTGCTTTAACGGCGCTTATCATCATCGTCAGCCTAAGCGCCTTAAGGCTTCACTGTCACTCTTGACTGTGTTATTCCTTTTTATATGCATCTGATGTTTAAGGTGAGGGGAATATGAGCCAAAGCATTCCACTTACTCGTCCTGATGACACATGGAGATCAAAGGCAACTGGGTGGGGGGAGATAAAGGGCAGCAAGGTACACAAGGGACTTACATTGACATGTGAGGTAAGATGATGTGCTGAGCGTAAAGATGAGTACAAAGAAGAAGTCTCACTCATCCAGCATGCTCACTTTCATCTCTCCGGTGTCATGGAGGGGAGGAAAAGGCAGGGAGAGACCTGGTATTTCATGTCAGCGCTGACACCCTTGGAGCCCCCAGCCGTTTCTGCTTTCATTACCGGTGTTTTTACGCTAATGCACATCCCTCTAGGGTTATGAAATTTTGTGATAAGCATAGACTAGAACAGCCGAAAAACAATAAAACAACAGGAATTTAAGTGTGTATAACATAAAGTATCAAAACTTCAAAACTTCTAATTTCCATACCTCTCCTGCTGTGTAAATAGTCTCCCGTGCACCATCTCCGTACCCGCACCGTAATCTCCTGTCAAAGCTGCTGAGCATAGTGGCAAGTTTAACTTTTTTGTGAGCCTGACAAATTTATGAAGCTTACTGGTGAGAGTAAAGAGGTGCTATCAATTCACAACAGATAGGCCAACATCTGTCTTCCATTATTCGCACGTCTCTCTTGCTTAGTCAGGCCGGATTTAAGATTTGCTACATTTTTTGTGATCATCTGTCTTCGATTGTGTCTCTTCCCGCATAACAAGTTGTTTGCAATGAACCTAAGCCCGGTGTCATCCATGGTAGCTTTTCATACCCATTTCTTGCGTCACACAGCATTACATACTGGCATTTGGTGGCATCCTGGCAATTCCTCTTATCCTGGCTGAGCCGTTGTGCATCAAAGAGAACAACTCTGCCAAAAGTCAACTCATCTCTACCATCTTTTTCGTCTCGGGTCTGTGCACCTTGCTACAGACCACCTTCGGGACCAGGTATGGGGATTAACATTCCTAAATATCTGAAGTTATATACACTGCCTTAAAAAATGCCTTCACTCTTAAAAATTTCATGGATATTAAAGGTTCCATAAAGATTTAAAGTTCTGTCATCATTTACTCACCCTTATGCCGCGCCAAACCCATAAAAAGATCGTAAAACGTATCCATATGAATCAAGCGGTTTACTCCAGTGTCTGTAGTGTCTTTATATGATGAACAGGTTTTTTCACAAATAAACATTCATTCATCTGTTAGGCTGGAAGCTTACGCTGCTATTTTTAAGCAATAATCGGAACAAAAGGCAGTTGAAGGATGACTTGTATAATTCAAGTATTTATATAATTAATCTGACTCTATTAAGGTTGTTATTATTCTTTTACCTCTTATTCTTTAAAGGTAAAGGTTTTTCTTAGAACTGATAGGAAAACGTAGGATTTAACCTGAACGTTTAGATAACAAAAGTTATAATCACTTTAGCTTTCAACATAATCATAATCAAAGCCTTTAAATCAGGCAAAGTTATTCATTAAGTTACATGTTTAAACATACAGACAGTAGAATGGAACAACATACTGTATAGAAAACTTAGTTGTAACAAATAATGCACTGATGAGGCCGTAAAAGCCTTTCTTGTAGTATGAGGTTATGCACAGGTGTGCGGGAGTGACGGGTCAACAACCTTTCATTCTTATACCCTGAGCAAAGCATTGTTAAACATGAGTGGAATACCAACACCGAAACCGACCAACAGGAAACCAAAAGATGAGGCAAATTGGTGGTGATCAATTGGGGGAGAAGAACATTAATATATTCTCCTCAATGCATGTTTAACCGATAATTTCAGTTTATAAGCTGTCAGATGAGATCAAACATGACATAGTTACATATTAGAACACACTAGTAAATAAACAGTATGTAGTTGAAAGCATATGTCCTGTGAAGCAAATGGTACAGACGTGTCGTTAAGGTGCAAATGACTCCGTCTCCCCGACAGAACCATCCTGTGCCTGGAGTATCCCAACAGTCCTCAATCAGCATATTGATGAAATCCCTTGCACTTGATAGGCATTAGCATACACCTTTAATTCACATATACCGTATACGTTTAAAAGCCTTTTTTAAGTACTAGGGCAGTTAGGAGTTCTGCCCATATTTGCCCAGCCCTACATATCAACTCACACATCAGTTGTGGTAAATGGAAGCTCAAGCATGTTCACTTGACATGCAAGAACCAATTAGGTTTATTCTCGTGTCACGCATCACGTTTGAGCTTCCTCAAGAACCAGTAAGGTTCATTCTCGTGTCACGCATCACGTTTGAGCTTCCTCAAGAACCAATGAGGTTCGTTCTCATGTGTTATGCATCCCGTTTGAGGTCCACAAGAACCAATGAGGTTCATTCTCGTGTTACGCAGGATGTTTGAGCTTCCACAAGAGGTTTGTTCTCGCTCGTCAAGCAAGTTCGTTTGAACTTCTGTTTATGTTCGCTGATCAATGTTTATGTTTATATGTGAATAAAAGCCTAAATTCAATCTGTTCCACATATAAAGCGATCAAGTCTCTTCAGAAAATTTGGACAAAACTGCTGAATTTTTATGGATTAGTTTTACGATCTCTTTGTGAACTTTTTGAAGCATCAAAGTGGTAGCTGCCAATGGAGGGACAGAAAACTCTCAGATTTCATCAAAATTTGAATTTGTCGGTAAACAATCTCTTTAACATCCATGGAATCTTTGCAATACACAAAAAAGGTTATTTATATTTCAGTGAATAAAACATTTTATTCTAGCTTCATGCATTTTTTTTAATCAACAATTGAATGTGGGTAAATTTCATTTAAAAAAAGTGACATTTTGAACAAAAAGCTGAGAATATCGTGTTTTTGTCAGACTACATCCGAATTATATTCAGAACGATGATCAAAACATAATCCAGTAGATCTCATCCATCAACACCGCGTAATTTTACATGTGCATAAGCAATGCTTCGATCACTTGTTTCTGCTTCTCCTCCTGTGTTTTGATCCAGAAATACTATACTATATCAAAAGATGTGTAATAGTGCCCCCTAACGCATAACCGTGAAAACATGGATTGCCAGAAAATTCTGTCAATGGCGGGGAAAGAGTTAAGTCATATTAGTACAAAAAAAATATGAGTACTGATTTTGTCCATACAATGAAAATCAACAACATTGAACACTGACTGAAATAAATATCTGTAGTGATGTTCAACAGTAGAAAGAAGTTTGGAATGAAATGAGTGCAAATATATAATGACAGAAATTCAATATAAGTACATTCAAATCAGTCCGGCTCTCCTCTTTTCTGCCGGGACCTTTGCATTTAATGATTTTTATGTACTCCATAATTCAGTGAAAGGAATATCACTGTTTTGTATGACTCCTGACAATGTTTTTATGATGTAACTGACAAACTATAAGATAGCCTCAGAGCAAAATAAACATTCTTTGACTTCGCAGGTTGCCAATCCTCCAAGGGGGGACGTTCACCTTCATTACTCCGACCTTGGCTATCCTCGCCCTCCCCAAATGGAGATGCCCAGACATGAGTGCCACCGCTCAACCGAACACCACAGATTCTGCAGCCATCCTCGTGGATGGCGATGAGGTGTGGATGGTCCGCATCCGTGAGGTACTGTAGGAAATATTATTTCAAACCTGAACCTAATTGCATAATTTGAAACCAGCATGTCTGTTCTTAGCTTTGAGTCATGTGTCAAAAGGAAATGTGTGTCAAGAGCAAAATAAATAATGACAGATGAACTATGTGGAAAGTGAGCACATACATTTTAGTGAGTTTTGGAGACTCGCAAATCATTACGAAACCTCATCCAAACTGAAATCGTTGGAAGCTTTATGAGCGAATTCAATCCTCGAAGTGGTACTCTCATTGAACTTTTAAAGACATTTTGAATCGCAAAAGCTCCACAAGAAAGAAATATTGGAAAACATTGTTGATATGTATACGCAGTAGAGTAAAACCGTTGTGTATACGTTAAATTAAATATTATACCAGTTTGATTGCAATACAATTCATAAAAAGTATTGATAAAAATTTGCACGCCTCTAATGTCACGGTGTGGTGCAGAGGGAAAATAAGTTCCAATACAAACTTTTACTCACAATATATATCATAAAGGTACATCGAAGACAGGCAGAAGGTTCACACACTTACTACAATGGAGATCAGACAAAGACTGACTGAATAGAATGAAACTAGATACAAACACTGTTGAACACTGATTAACAGAACACAGGTGACATAGATGATGATGATGATAAACTAAACACAGGTGAGAAAAAGTAACGCAAAAGTAATGTAACGCATTACTTTCCATAAAAAGTAACTAAGTAACGTACTTAGTTACTTTTTGGGGGAGTAACGCAATATTGTAATGCATTACTTTTAAAAGGAACTTTCCCCAACACTGCTGACACGTGACATCTAAAGATTTTCAAATGTAAAAAGGTTTGATTTAAAAGCTGTCATGTAAATTGTAATTATCAGTAATGCACAAAAATGTAAGGATGTTCTTATACCTGACCTGTACTTATGAATACTAATGAGATCATGTTGAACTATTGTCTGCTCATTTAAAATAAGTGTTGATAATTTTACCTTGTAAAGTCTCAGATGTGAAGAGCAGTTTTTTTCTTAAGGAGGAACAAAAGGAAAAACTATAATATTTAATATCTGAATGACCAGATATTTTCAATCAAAGGCATTTTTAAGCTTTAAAGGTTAGTCTTAAGTATTGCAAAAATATATTGATGTTCTTTGTAAATTATTGGGAGGCTTTAAAGTTATTCAGTTGTATAGGGTAATTCAAATCTGTACATTTACATATAAATGGAGAATGGAATGGAATGAATGCATATAACAACCTATATGAGGTGAGCCCAGTACTAAATCAAGGATTTAATTATTTTTATTATTTTGAAAATAGAAATGACCTGGTCGTATATATAAGATGTCGTACTGGTCACCCAAGACACTCTCATTCATATTTATTGTGAGGTGAAGAACAACCAGTTGGTGATGCATGTAAGAATTTATTGAATGCAAAACATATTTTAATAGAATAAATTGAAAGTGCAGGAGATAACCAGGGTATAACTCACAACAAAACGTTAATGACGCGAAACACAGGCCACTAAGGAATTAAATACTTAAATTAAAGACAGAGAAATCAAGGTAAAAAAGTACATGTTCATAGCTAATTAACAACCAAAGAAACTAACTAGGGACACAGATAGGGAAAACCAAACCTCAATGAACGTACCTTGTTTCATGAATAAATATTTTAAATTTTCATATATTTTCTCAGAACATTCTGACCATTTTTTCACATTCCGTAGATCCAGGGTGCTATTCTAGTGGCCTCAATGCTTCAGCTTGTCCTGGGCCTGTCGGGTCTCGTGGGACTGGTGCTGAGGTTCATCGGGCCGCTGGCCATTGCTCCCACCATCAACCTCATCGGACTGTCGCTCTTCATCCAGGCTGGACAGAAGTCAGGGGCTCACTGGGGAATTGCTGCTCTGTGAGTTACCGCAGAACTATGTGTAACTTCGAGAGCCGAGTCACTCATCTGTATTTCTAATTGTGTATGGCTTTCGTGTGGCTCTCACAATGCAAGAATGCAAGGCCCCTTTAAAAACAAAACACCCTCAGGGTTCAGTATTTATCTGTACAAATCAACCCTCTTCAGTGTTTTCATTTAAATGATAAAACATCACTCAGATCCTTTGATGAAAAAAACGCTGTTCATTACTCATCCCCAAGCATCCCTAAGAGAATACATTAATCCTGCCATCGGTTTGAGTTTTGCCCCCCTCACCTGTCCAGGTGCCTCAGAGTAAACAAAGGTTTAAGGCTATGTGTGTGAAACCCATTAGGTCACATAGTAAACATCTCATCTTAAGCCCTGTAAATATTAATTAAGCCCTGGCAACATTAATTAGTGTACAAGACAAAAGATGCCTGTTTGTTTGTTTGTTTGTTTGTTTGTTTGTTTGTTTGTTTGTTTGTTTGTTTGTTTTGTTTTGTTTGTTTGTTTGAACAATTAACGTGTTGATTTTTTGTGTGTTTTTGCTGTCTGTTGTCAGCTACTTTAAAAAAAAATCAAAGCAGATGCTATTTATGAGGATTTTTAATTCAGTATCAAATTAAATCCAATCCTTATTCATAATCCTCTTCCTCATTCTCGTCCGGTCCTTAATCTGATCCTCACTAGTCTTAATCTTAAACCTTACCTACACCATATGGTAACCGTTGTTGTTAAAGTGAACCAATTGAATTAGAGTAAAAAACCTGAATCGTATGCACATTACAATTATGATTTAGTTAAAAACAATGCATTATTGACATTTTGTTCTTGAAGTGAAGATTACATTTAAAGCAGTCCAATCAGGGTTTACACGTGGAAAATACTTGGAAAGAATTTAATTTTGCTTTGCTGGACCTACAAAACAGATAAAAGTAATGGATTAAAACAACTAGAATAATTTAAGAATAATTATGGTTTTTATAAGATGTTATTTTATACGGAAACAAAGATAAAGATGTTTAATATCTGTAAATTGTACAGATCTGTGCACATGAGCTACTATCTTTCTAACGATGATATCTTGTCATCTTTTTACAGAACTGTTTGCCTGATTCTTCTATTCTCCCAGTATTTGAGCAAAGTTAACCTTCCTCTCATTGCTTATAAGGACAAGAAGTGGAAAGTCTTCCAGTACCCTCTCTTCAAACTCTTTTCTGTAAGTGTATTTTATATAATTATAATTATGTCTGTATAATATAATTACGTAGGTATAGCTACCATGGGATCCGAAGGTCTGAGGCCACTATAGAAAATGCTTCTGCATTGCTGTTTAAATTGTCATTACAAATGTATAATAGCATAACAATTTGAGTGAAAATTTTAATTTCTTAAAGTACAATTCCGGCCAAAAATTAACCTAGGGCTAAATAACACATGGGTACCGAGTCGACCGTTCTATGGGATGCATTTTCATGATAATCGAATGTACCCAGTTTTAATGTTATTTTTAGTTTAACCACAGATTAGTTTATAACGCTAGTGTATGTTGCATCGAAAAAGTATGAATAAAAATCGCTAGTTAATACGACTAACAAGGCTCAAAATAGCCTCACACTAACACTGAAGCATAATTAGGGTCTCTACTTGCAAACCGAAGCATTGAGAACTTAAGTGTAAGTGTACAGACAGTTTAATAAGAAGATACTTTATAAAGACGGTACACTTCGTTTATACAAGCAGGAACCATCTTTGGAAAACAGTCTAAACTAGTCGAACCACGAACGCCGTGCTACATCATGGTCGATAGTCACAGTTCAGGTCACGTAGCACGACATTCGATTATCATGAAAACGCATCCCAAAGAACGGTCGACTCGGTACCCATGTGTTATTTAGCCCTAGGTTAATTTTTGGCTGGAATTGTCCTTTAATATTGGGTATGTCCTCATTTTGCTTTAGTGCCAAACTGGCATGAACTCCACAGGTTTGTGCCTGGTGAACCACGTTTTTGAATCCTTCAATTAAATTAGTGACCTAGAAATAGTGCAGATTTTCAGTCACACCGCCAGATGGAACGCGTAAAGATTAATAGGCCCATCTATCACTGTTTTCCATGTTCCATATAGGCTATAGTCTGTGTGTTTACACTGCTTTTTTTAAAATGGCAGGTGTCGGTGTTTCGCGTGCGTTTGGCCAATCAGCGTACACAAGCGTCACTGGTAGTTCCTATAGTGCTGGTTTGTGGTGCGTTCAAGTCATCTCGTAAAGATCTTATTTACGAGTTGAGCGCACATGAACGTCACCACAATGTCATAAATACGAGTGGGAAGCTCTGGATTTTCTTTAAGCCCCGATCTTTACAAGTTGGGGGCATGTCACTGAGAAACATTGCTAACTACCTTTAAGTTTTGTGCTATTCTGCCGTGATATTGTTTCTATTTACAGCGAAGTAAGCTAATTGCCTGCACATAATATGATGGCATTAAAATATTACAATGTAATATGTAACGATAAAGTTTGCAGTGGCATCATAAATTAATTAAAAACATAAAAAAACCAAAGCACACATTTTTTTGTTCTTCATTTTCTAGAACTAGAGTTTAAGAAACTATTTTTGTGTAATTAATTAAGAGAAAGTACCCTGCCATCTTACTCCAACGAAATTGACTTGAACGCACATGCCGTCATAAACACGACCTCCCACCTCTTAAGTACGAACTTCCCGGGAGAACTTGAATGCACCATTAGACTCTACTCTGAAGTAGGAGTTAAATTAGTTCCTCTAAAAGGAGTTCCTAGAACTAAAATCAAGAAATACCCCAGGGCTCATGCTTCCCTTGTCACATTTTACATGCTACAAATACGGATTACAAAAAGATTCCTAGCATTACTAGCCTGACATTAATTGACATGAGTGAGCTAATAAATCCAGCCTTTAAAGGTTCAAAAACAATAAAAAGTGTACTTTGTGAAGTCCATGACAAGGAGACGTAGAATGCCATATGTTTATGTATGTTGTATTTAATGTACAGGCTTTATTTGGGATGTGTGGAGCCTGGCTGGTGTGCTTTCTGCTGACATATTTCAATGCCCTGCCCTCATCCCCTCATGAGTACGGATACATGGCCCGAACTGACATCAATCTCAATGCAGTAAAAAGTGCTGCATGGTTTTATGTGCCTTATCCAGGTGAGCCACCATCAAACAGCTATACTGCAAATAACATGGGCTTTTATTTGCAACCCTGCAGTTTTTTAAAAAAGCGTAATATCGTACAGGTATAAATTCCTTTTTATTTGATTATTAAATTAATTAAGGTTTATACATGGTAGTTTCCATGACAGAGTTCAAGATAAGTCTTATCATTACTACTGGAGCTGCCAGTTTTGCGAGATTCAAATAATTATTAAACTGCAAGCACAAACTATGCAAAAGCAGCAGCCCTTCTCATTCACTCCTTTAAGTGGACTATATTAGTGGAGTAACGTAGAGAATAGTGAATGAGGGTATAGGTGCGATTTCGAGCACAGCCCTTGTTTTGGGTTGGGTTGCATAGATCGTCTCCTCTTCTGCTATTTTTCGTGTTGTGGTGGTCCGCAAACAGTGTTGCATTACTGCGCACACCCCATTCTGGATTGGAGTGTGGATCGCCTGTGACACTGTATTCATCATCTGACTGCATGCACCGATCCATGATGTCAGTACCGTGACAGTTCGGGACGAATACATGTACCGTTACACCTCTAACATATATATATATATATATATATATATATATATATATATATTAGGGGTGTAACGGTATATATATGTATATATCTATGTATATATACAAAATATGTATAAATAAAAGATTTTTTAAGTTTGATCATGTAAACATTTTTTTTATATTAAATTTTACACAATATAATTTTATAATTTTTTCATGCCAATGAAAAACATGCTTTAGATGACTAAGGACAATGAAAGTAATTTTACAAAATACAATTTTACAAAAATGTTTAGAATGTCTTTTCCATAAATAATGCTGCAGACAAAAACATAATTTGGGATGTGGTGGAAATTACATTTCAGAAAAGGTTGTGTTTTAATAGGATTTATTTCCTAAAAGTTCACAGGGCCAAACAAAAAACACCCAGATTTGTTTTCTCTTGCTTAGCTGTGAAAATTCCAGAAGAAATGATCAAATTAATCTGGTCATGAATTAAAATACCAATTCATGATAGCAAAAAGTCAATGAATGGTTTGATGCAAAGATACTTGGTTTCCCTGGAACTCAATTAAACAAACATTTTGTCAACCATCTGATGGTTCTAAATAATATATGAAAGTTGATTTTCATAGTCAATGAACATGAACGTTATTTCAACAGTACTGTCAAAGCTGGTTCCAAATTGCTGTTTGCCAGCTGTTTTTAAGACATGTATGTTAAAAAAGAAAGAGCTATCTTGAATGGTAGTGTTTCTTTCAGAATCCAGGGATGAGAGATACATATGTTCTGAGGGCATTGGTGAAAATTAATGAATGGGGCTTCTCTAATTCATCCTGAAGAACATTTAGGAATTGTCAGTCACCAGGAACCATAGTTTTCTTTGCTAGGGTCAATTGTCACTCATAAAGGTGTGGTGTATTATTGTCTATGACAGTCAGGCTTTTGAGCCCTTGCCCATTTCAGCGTGCTACCTACTCAGGTCTTTTCAGCCGTTCTGTTGTATTAAGAAATGCATTTAACACCAATTGGTCCTCTGCTATGAATCAGCTAGCACATATATGTATTTGAAACAGCTTTAAGGTTTCCATCGTTAGATAAAGCCTATTAGTTGTATCACCCAGGGGCTTACATGTTCGGGAATGTGGTATTTTAAACATCAAATAGCTTATACAGGTTTGACCCCATCAGTGTCTGAATGTTAGTGAGGACAATCAGTCATTTCGTTTGACCCGCTTAAATCCCTTGAGACATGCATGTGCTCCGGGCTGATATACAAGAATAACTAAATATGGGCCTCATATTACTGTGTGTATTTTTTACCAAAGTGTGTTTCTACTGTGTATATTGTACTACTGTGTGTATTATCCTTTTTTCTTTATAAATAGCTGTATGTATGTATATATATATATATATATATATATATATATATAGAGAGAGAGAGAGAGAGAGAGAGAGAGAGAGAGAGAGAGAGAGAGAGAGAGAGAGAGAGAGAGAGAGAGAGAGAGAGAGAGAGAGAGAGAGAGAGAGAGAGAGAGAGAGAGAGAGAGAGAGAGAGAGAGAGAGAGAGCTTTGTGATATGGTACATTATACTGCTGGAATTATGCATCAGAAGATGGGCACACTGCAGTCATGAAGGGATGGACATGGTCAGCAATACTCAGGTAGGCTGTGGTGTTTAAGTGATGCTCAGTTGGTACTAAGGGGTCCAAAGTGTACCAAATTCAAAGTGTGTTTACACCTAATTCTGACCCTACCATCTGAATGTCACAGCAGAAATCGAGACTCCTCAGACCAGGCAACGGTTTTCCAATCTTCTATTGTCCAATTTTGGTGAGCCTGTGCAAATTGTTAACTCAGTTTCCTGTTCTTAGCTGACTGGAGTGTCACCCGGTGTGTCTTCTGCTGCTGTAGCCCATCTGCTTCATAGTTCAACGTGTTTTGCGTTTAGAAATGTTTGTTTGCACACCAATAATCCCTTGTTACACCTGTAAGGGATTATTTGAGTAACTGTTGCCTTTCTATCTGGCCATTCTCCTCTGACCTGAACCCATTCTCTGTAAACCCTAGAGATGGTTGTGTGTGAAAATCCCAGGAGATAGATCAGCAGTTTCAGAAATACTCAGACCAGACCATCTGTCACCAACAACCATGCCACGTTCATAGTCACTTAAATCACCTTTTCTCCCATTTTGAAGCTGAACTTCAGCAGATCGTCTTAACCATGTCTGCATGCCTAAATCCATTGAGTTAAGTCATTGAGAAACTTTGCTTACGTATTACTCAGAAAGTCTGATTAAAATGGAATTTTGAGTATTTACTTGGCTGAAAATCTTATACAAATTTGAGTAGGAGTCAAAGCAAACATACCTTCCTGTCGCCATAACAAACTATTCAAATTTTGCTTCCTTGTGTCAATAGACAAAATGAAAAAACAACAAACAACCCAAAGTTTTCTTTTGGTTAAGTTTTCTTCAGCTTAAACAGTTAGAAGAAATGGTTTTCCTAGTAACATCATAATCTTTTTATGTTTCCACCCATACTATAAATATGTTTTACTCTCAACATGCCAATGTAAAACTCTCCCTTACATATTCCTTTTTTTTTTTTTTTTTTTTGCATCATAAATTATATTAAGGAACTTCTTACTGTCTGTAACGAGCATTTCCTCATCTATTAACTCTTTTACAGGACAGTGGGGTTTACCCACTGTGAGCGTGTCGTCTGTACTGGGCATGATGGCTGGAGTGCTGGCCTCAACAATGGAGTCCATTGGAGACTATTATGCATGCGCCCGTCTCTCTGGTGCGCCTCCACCTCCCACGCATGCTATTAACCGCGGCATTGCAGTGGAAGGCGTGGGCTGCATCTTGGCTGCCCTGTGGGGTAGTGGTAATGGAACCACCTCCTACAGTCAGAATATTGCCGCTCTAGGAATTACAAGGGTAGGATTTCTCTGTTTATTGACAACAACAATAATAATAATAACTATAACTATCTTTATTGTTGTGGCCACCAACACCAAAGCAAGTTATTCATTATATTTCAACACTTTTATATTACTATTCAACTAAAACATTGACTTGGCTTCCTGAAATCACACATTAGTAATCCATACTCGATTTTATTTTATATGGCGCTTTTCACAATACACATTATGTCGAAGCAGCTTTACAGAAAATCATTATGTTATTGTTTATACAATTTTAATATCTTCATGCTTTATACACAAATTTAACAGATTAGAGCTGGGTGAACTTATAATAAAGATTTTGTGAAAATATAAACAATCAAGCAGATTTGCTATATTCTATAGATCACTTTATGCGAGTGTACTGTATGTATGAGAATAAATTTGGATTACACTTTACAGTGATGTGAATAAGTTAGGACACCCATGCTAAAGTTGCCTAAAAAGAGGAATAAAAAATAATCTTTTGGAAATTGATCTTAATGCCTTAATTAGAAAAATGAGAAAAAACCCAATCTTTAAGGACACCAATTTTCTTTGTGAATGAATAATGTATCATAAATAAATAAATGTTCTTCCTTAAAATACAGGGTGCATAAGTCAGGACACCCCTATGTTAAATTCCCATAGAGCCAGGCAGATTTGTATTTTTAAAGGCCAGTTATTTCATGGATCCAGGATAATATGCATCCTGATAAAGGTCCCATGGCCTTTGGAATTAAAATATCCCCACATCATCACATTCCCTTCATCATACCTAGAGATTTTAAGGAAGAACATTTATTTATTTATGATACATTATTCATTCACAAAGAAAATTGGTGTCTTTAAAGGTTGGATTTATCCTCATTTTTTTAATTAAAGCATTAAGATCAATTTCCAAAAGATGATTTTTTATTCCTCTTTTTAGGCAACTTTAGCATGGGTGTCCTAACTAATTCACATCACTGTATATCATATCATAATGTAAACTATTATCTCACAGCTCTATATAAACAACCATGCAGTTGAGACTTGCTATATAGTAAATATCGCTTTACGTGGGTATGCTGTATGTATGCGGATAAAGTTGGATATATATATAGTAAAGTACACTATATTTGAGAATAAAAAATGTGAGAATGACATGCTATAACAAAACTTTATGTAGGCCTACATCAAAATTAAACTAATTTCAGATGAAGTTTGAAGTCTTCTTAATATTAATATTGCCATTTGTATATGTTCTTAATAATAGTATCACCAGAAAAACTGCATGAGGCCATGCTGCATGTTTTTTCACGTAACAAATATTTACATACATTTCTTCTCTTAAGTTTACATACATCTTGGACAATCTGCATGTGCATTAAAAAAACGTTTGGTTTTTTTTTGGTGGTGAATAAGCTTTTCATAACTTGTCATTACTGATATTTACACATATTCCAGAACATAAAATAACTAAAATATTAATGTTTCACTTTTTAAAGAGAAGTTAGTGCAGTAAATAAACAAATTTAATTCAATAAAAGAATATGCATTACACAGATATACATATAATCCCCAACCCCACAAAATCGAGAACTAATTTACAGAAATTATCCTGATCAGAATTTCAAGTTGTTTTGGTGCTTAATATTTAGTGTTGACTTCCCGAGCATCATTGATTATTTGTGGTTCCCTTTCAGTCGCTCACGTTCGACATGACGATGTAATTGGGATCACTTCAGGGAGCCCTATCAACCTCGAGTGTCTACAGAACGAGCCAATGAACGTTGGCATGCGTGAGAAGTGTCACGCGCCCCGCCCCGCAGCATGGGTATAAACAGGAAGCGGGCGCACACACTCATTAGCTTTTGTGATTAGTTCATGTTCCCATTCTGGGAATATGACTATGACAGCGCTGAGATCGAGACTCGCTTACCTCAAGGGAGGTGCAGTCCCCTCGCCTATGCCCCGATCTAGCATCTATTCTGGACCTCAGAATAGACCTACTTCTGTGCATGGTCAGGGTCAGCTGAGGATTACCGTGAGGGCTTGCCCGCCGAGGCTTACTCCGTTGGTCCCTCATGCCACACAATCCTTCTCATGGACGACCAGCCATGTCCTTTGGAGCTCCACCTGATGACCAGATGTCTATCGCAGCCCAGTCGAGAGAGCAGTTGTGCGAACACAGGGACATGGTGCTTAGTCACCTCAGCCACCTAGGGCTTTGGGTCAACTGGGAAAAGAGCAAACTCACCCCCGGGCAGAGGATCTCTTTTCTCGGTATGGAGTTGGACTCGATCAACATGACAGCGCGTACAGTCAGTATTGAACTGCGTGAGCACACTCAGACGCAGAACAGCGGCACCACTGAAACTGTTTCAGACGCTCCTGGGGAATATGGCATCTGCAGCCGCGGTAACGCTGCTTGGATTGCTTCATATGAGGCTGCTCCAACACTGGCTCCACTATCGAGTCCCGAGATGGGCGTGGCGGAGCGGCTTGTGTCGGGTCCAAGTGACTCCGCACTGTCGCCAAACTCTCAGCTTGTGGTCGGACCCTTCATTCCTGCGGGCAGGTGTTCCCCTAGAACAAGTGTCCAGGCACTCTGTGGTCACCATGGATGCCTCTGCCACCGGCTGGGGGGCCAAGTACAACGGGCATGCAGCTTCAGGTCTGTAGACGGCGCCTCAACTGCATTGGCACATCAACTGCCTCGAGTTGTATCCAGTACATCTTGCTCTTGGTCGCTTCAAAACGTCGCTACTAGGCAAGCATGTACTTGTCCGTATGGACAGCACTGCAACCGTTGCGTACATCAACCGTCAAGGTGGTCTACGCTCCCGCCGCATGTCACAACTCGCCCGCCATCTCCTCCTTTGGAGTCAGAACCATCTGATGTCGCTTCGCGCCATTTATATTCCGGGCCTGCTCAACCATGCAGCCAATGAGCTCTCACAGTAGTGGGTGCTACCGGGAGAATGGTGACTCAATCCCCAGGTGGTCCAGCTGATTTTCAGTCGCTTCGGGACCGCTCAGGTAGACGTTTGCCTCCCCAAACACGTCTCACTGCCAGTTGTTCTATTCCCTGACCGAGGGGACCCTTGACACGGATGCTCTTGCACACAGCTGGCCCCCGGGCCTAATTCCCCCAGTGAACCTTCTTGCACAGACCTTGTGCAAGGTCAGGGAGGACAAGGAGCAGGTCTTGTTGGTTGCACCGTATTGGCACAACCGGACCTGGTTCCCGGAACTAGTGCCCCTCGTCACAGCCCCTCCCTGGCCCATTCCTCTGAGAGTGGACCTGCTCTCTCAGAGACGGGGCACCCTTTGGCACCCGCGTCCAGACGGTGAACCTGAGAGTGCGGCCTTCGGAGGAGGCAGACCCAGCCCTGGCCTTTCTCTGTCCCGTCCACACTCTGCGCCTGTATGTGGACAGAGCACAAAGCCTCAGGACCTCAGATCAGCTCTTCTCTGTTACGGCGGCCAGCAGAAGGGAAAGGCTGTCTCCAAGCAGAGGATGGCCCACTGGGTAGTGGATGCTTGGCTTACGAAGCCCAAGCCGTGCCTTGCCCGCCCGGGTTGAGAACCCACTCCACTAGGAGTGTCGCTTGTTCTTGGGCGCTGGCACACGGCGCCTCGCTGACAGATATCTGTAGAGCTGCGGGCTGGGCGACACCTAACACGTTCGCTAGGTTTGATAGCCTACGTGTTGAGCCGGTTTCTTCCTGTAGAGTTCCTCCGCACCCCTTCGGCAGTCGGACGTTGCAGAGTGTCTGACGCCAGGCCTAGTGGTCGTATCCTTGTGTAACTTGTGCAAGGCTGGGTTCCATATGTGGTTATCCCTGCGGCGATCCCATATGCGTATTCTTCTAACACAATCAGCTCCTTGCCCGTGTCTTTCCCTTGGCAGAGTCCGCTCTGCCGTCACTGCCTGGTGTTGCCTCTCCCTTCTCAGGCTGGAGCCACCCCAGTGACATTCCATATGTTGCACTGCCCCTCCGGCCAGTCCATATGTGTATTCTCCACATGTTACCTCCCTTCGGGCAGGATGTGGCTTCCGCAGCGTCCCTCTCCCCTGGAAAGGCACTCTTTCCCAGTGTTATCCAAAGAGTTCCACTGTGTGGGGTTTAACGGAACAGCAGTGAACTCCCTCTACGCAGGTCTTCCGCCCCAGCCAGATGGGGGTCTGAGAGTCTTCCGTAGGGCGCTTGATGTGGCAGCAGCCTTGACGTTTTCCATGGGATCCCAATTACGTCATTACATCGAACGTGAGCGACTGAAAGGGAACGTCTCGGTTACTAATGTAACCCTCGTTCCCTGAAGGAGGGAACGGGAGACGTGACGTCCCGTCACCACGGTTGTTGACCATCACTGTACTGCCGTCACAATCTCTGCTCCTCAGCGGAAAACAATGAGTGCGTGCGCTCGCTTCCTGTTTATACCCGCGCTGCGGGGCTGGGAAGTGATCCCAATTACATCGTCACGTCGACGTCACATCTCCCTTTCCCTCCTTCAGGGAATGAGGGTTACATTAGTAACCAAGACGTTTTTGATTATGAGTTTTGAGTAATATAGGTGCCCACTGTTCTCAAACATCCTGCACTTCCTGTAAACTATTTTGGTTTTTGAGCATCCTCTGCACATTTAAGTTCTTCCCCTCTCAGGATAATTGAGGGTCTCATCCACATCTATCACCAACAGCTGCAAGCCGTCATTAATGCTCGAGGAGGCAACACATGACATGAGATTGATGTCATTTTTTGAGGAATGCTTAAACATGTGCTGTGCAGCTTCTTCAGGGCAATGCTATATAAAAAAGGTCTTATTTTAAAGATTTTTGCCAAGTGGTGTTTAAAATGTTATCAGGCAATTTCTCTTAATATAATGTATCTCTGTTCCATGTGAATGACAATTATTGCATTCCTGCATGTTCATAAATGTTTTTTGGTTTGTTTGGTTTGGGTTTCATGACAGTATTTTGGATGATTTATATTTTTGATGGCTGATCCCTACATTGTGTGCCAGGTTGGCAGCAGATTAGTACTTCAGACCGCTGGGCTTCTTATGATCATCTTGGGACTCTTTGGTAAATTCAGTGCAGTCTTTATAACTATTCCAGACCCAGTCATTGGTGGAATGTTCCTCATCATGTTTGGCATGGTAGCAGCAGTGGGTATTTCCAATCTGCAGGTATACTTGATAGAGTGTTGTCATACATTTTCATTTCATTGTTATAAAATTGTATGTCAGGGCGACTTCATCTGATAAAATACATACTAAGAGTTTGCATCTTTTGTATTTCATTTCTTTTCTTGCAGTATGTGGACTTGAACTCCTCCAGGAATCTCCTAATTCTTGGCTTATCAACCTTCAGTGGTCTTGTGCTCCCAACCTGGTTTCATTCGAATCCAGGCATGATCAACACAGGTGAATATAACATTGAAACACATACAAAATAACATCAGCATCACCTAACGTATGCAGCATTTAACCCATCAGCAAACATATTTTACTGGAGTATAAAATTTCTACCCAGGGGCGTAGCACCAATTATTGGGCCAAAGGGTCAGGCCTCTCACCACAACAAAACCCCAATACTGCTTCATTTTCACTATGATTCACAGCTTTTATTTCAAATTGTATTCATTTGCATTAAAACATTTTAATGTACTCTTAGAATATTTTCAATTAAGCCATCATTCCTTTAAAAAGACCAAGTGAAAAGTCAGTTAAAAAAACACATTACATATCATATATTTTATTGCTATAATTATCACTGTGAATCATTTCAATATCCAGGTGACTTAA
Source organism: Siphateles boraxobius (assembly GCF_051911475.1). Classification (NCBI taxonomy): domain Eukaryota; kingdom Metazoa; phylum Chordata; class Actinopteri; order Cypriniformes; family Leuciscidae; genus Siphateles; species Siphateles boraxobius. The sequence continues at coordinate 9,012,863 of NW_027509192.1, read as the reverse complement.
CAAAACAATAATTTAGCAGATTCACTCTCAAGTTGTCACTCCTGAAACTGTGAACTGTGTAGTGTGTTGGTAGCATGAAATACACAACATTTATTGAAATAGCAAATGGGATATAGCCAATAAAAAAAGCTTGCAAAATGAGCTTTCTTTAATCATTGAAGCTGTCAATAACTTCAGTCTCGGTTCTGCACTCTTGCGAAAACTCCCATTATAATCAAAGGAGCACAATGAATATCTTATTTACATCATGTTTACAAATAAAATGATTCTTCATTAAAACTCTTTGAGCTCAGGCTGAAAGAAAACTCTGCCGTTTTGAGAATTTCTGACTAAATTAATCACCTCTGATTGGTCACTGGATTCATGCGCTAAAGGTGGACAAAGTACACAACTTCCTTACTTGAGTGAAAGTATAGTTCCCTATCAGTCGCTCACGTTCGACATGATGACATAATTGGGATCACTTCAGGGAGCCCTATAAACTTCGAGTTTTTTATTCTGTTTTTTGTTTTCTACTAAAAGAGCAACACAGGCGTGACACTGTGTCCAGAATGGGCGGCTATGCTTTCCCGGGCCACCGAGAAGGTCAGGCTTGGGTGGAACCCTCCACCACGTACCGAACCTTCCCGGTTGGACGATTGTTTCTCGGGGCAGGCCGTGCATGTTCTCAGCGCGCCGCCCCGGTACCATTCTTTCCAGATGTGCATGAGGAGCTCACTCGGATGTGGACAGCGCTGTATAGTGCCAGAAGCCCTCCTGGTGGCTCCTCCCTCTTCACCACCCTCAATGGCGGAGCAGCTTAGGGGTATGTGGATGTCCCGCCGGTGGAGCGTGCCTTTGCGATGCAATTGTGTCCAGCGTCTGCTTCCTCCTGACGGGGCAATCCACGCCTCCCGCCCAAAGCATGCAAGTTTTCGCCCGGTCTTACGGCGAAGGCTTACAGAGCCTGTGGACAGGCTGCTTACGCCCTCCATGCCATGGTGTCCTGCAGGTACACCAGGCCCAGGCGCTCATGGACATGAACGAGGGTGGTTCTGACCCAGAGCTCCTCCGGGAGCTTCGTGTGGCAACTGACCTCGCCCTCAGGGTGACGAAGGAAACCGCACGTTCCATTGGTCAGGCGATGTCCGGTTGGTCCATTTGGTGGTCCAGGACCGCCACTTTTGGCTCAACCTGGCCGATATGAGGGACACCGATAAGTATCGGTTCCTGGATGCCCCTCTGTCCCAGGTTTGTTTGTTCAGCGACGCGGTCGAGAGCTTTGCCCAGCAGTTTTCGGCCCCACAGAAGCAGACGGAGGCGATCCGACACATCATGCCCAGCAGACCACTGCTGCTCCCAGCCAGCCGCAGACCCTCAGTCCGCTCGTCACCGAGGTCGGCCTCCCACGGCATCCTCCGCTCCCGCTAAGCCTCAGCAGCAGCCATCATCCAGGCCTCAGCGTGGAGCAAGCCGCAGGAAGTCAACCCCACATGTCCAGGCCGCTGCTAAACCAGGAGGCCAGCGGAGGTGCAAATGACCCTAAGACGGGCGACCCAAAGATGGATCAAGTTGCTCTTCAGGAGATGGTGAACGTGCCGCTCCTTCCCCCGGTGGAGGGCCGGGCGGAGAATCTTTTGTTTCCTTTTCTTTTCCAATTCACTCAGACCCCACTCCCGGTCACTATGCCGTCCGAGTGGGCTCCCTATATTCAACCGCGCTGCCCCACCGCAGGTACATTTGTGGTGCCGTTGGTCCCGCTTGCTCGGTGTCTGGAAGCTTAGCTTACGCTTCCCAGCCCGTCTCGCTGGCTCAACCGCATTTTCCGATTTAACACTCCTACCACCCCAATAAAAGAAGTACACTATGTGTGTCCATTCATGCACATTTGAATCAAGTGGTCTGTAAATACAAAAAAAACCCTAGTTATACAACCATAACTGTATAACTGCCCAACAGCAATACTGATTTAACAAACAGCACAACAGAAATACTTATTTGCCATGAAAACAAAACTTTCAAACCATTACTTGTGACAATGATACTGTCTCTCACAGATCACTATCGTACTAATTGTCAAACGTCATGACACATTACCCTACAGGAGTGATTACTGATAGGCTGTCTGTCACCCGCAAAAAAAAACAATAATGTTTTAGAGACGGAAAAAATCATTCCCTGAGTAACATAACTTCTTTCTTCTCATGGACTTTGACAGAAATTTAGTGGAGTAAAAAGTACGATATTTGTCTTTCAAATGTAGTGAAGTTCAAGTAAAAAGTTTCCAGAAAAAATTATACTCAAGTAAAGTACAAATACTAAAAAAGTATACTTAAGTACAGAACTGAAGTAAATGTACTTCGTTACTGTCCACCTGCTCAGAGTTTTCTGTGATTGACTACAATGCTTAACGCTTCAAATACACAAGTTGTAAACGTTATGTTTTGTACTCTCTTCAGAATGCAAACATGAACAATCAGTTTGAATGCAGCCGCCTATCAACAGGTATCTAATTAAGAGAGACTGGTATCGTCACATTTTTTCAATTTCAGTATCCACTTTGTACCAAAGTACCGGTATCTTTGACAACACTACAACACTGAGGTAAAGGGGTAGGAACAGTTAGTCCTCTCATAAGGCTCACCATTCCTCCACAAAAATAAAACAAACTAGAAGTTGTTTGCCCTCCTGCAGCTTTCTTTTCCTCTCTCTCTGCTTCTTTGTTTTTTGATAACCTGATGTAGACGTCATGTTCTGTAGTAAACTGTAAACTGAATTTAAACAACAGCACCAGACAAGACCAAACCACTTTGCCTTTTCCCTTTTGGCACAATCTGTAGGGCACCCAGTTTATGAGTATTCAGCATCTGTGCTGGTGATATCCGACTGCTCTGTTTTAGAAAGACTGTTGGTAATATAATACTTGAACACATGGATACCTTATAGTGTGGCCAGATCAAAAGAAACGAAACCTGGACAGCAGACAAGCGTTTGCATGTGATGTTAACCCGATCTCACAACACATAACCTGATGACTTCTGTTATGGTTTCAAGAAGCATTCACACAAAATTAAGTTTAATTTTGTTTTGTTGAATCTTGATGGCTTTGATATAAATGTTCAATAAGTTTTCTCTGAAACTGAGTATAGTTGAGCCATACCTACTGCATTTTTCCAAAATATATACTTAATTGTATATATATATGTGTGTGTGTGTGTGCGTGTGCGTGTGCGTGTGTGCAGGATGAGGCCGAGGGCCATGAGAGAGCGGCGCGAGGCCAGTGGCGTGATTACTAATGAGCACCACCTGCCTCGTACCATTCTCCCACGGCCCTCGGCCTCGTCCTGCTCGCCACAATATATATAATGCATGTATGTGTGTATGTATCTATACAGTCATGTGAAAAAGAAAGTACACCCTTTTCAATTATATTGATTTGCGCATCAGGACATAACAAAAAAAATCATCTGATCTTTAGCAGGTCTTAAAATTAGGTAAATACAACATGTGACATTTTACACAATGTCATTATTTATTTAACAAATTAAAGTCAAAATGGAGAAGCCATGTGTGATATTTAACAGCAATAATTTGAAGTAATCATTTTCTTTATGTCTTTATCAGTCTCTCAAGTCATTCTGGAGGAATTTTGGCCCGCTCTTCTTTACAGTGTGGGCATCTGTTTATGCACAACTCTCTTTAGGTCGGTTAGCATTTCAATCGGGTTGTGGTCTGGACTTTGACTTGGCAAGTGCAACGCCTTCATTCTCTTCTTTTTTTAGCCATTCTGTTGTAGTTTTGCTGGTGTCCTTGGGATCATTGTCCTTTTGTATGACCGAATTTCTGCCAACCTTTAGCTATAGGACAAATGGCCTCACATTTGACTGTAGAATAATTTGGTGTATAGAGAGTTTATGGTCGACCCAACGACTGCAAGGTGCCCAAGCCTGTGGCAGCAAAACAAGCCAAAATCATCACCCCCCTCCACCACTGTGGTTGACAGTTGGTATGAGGGATTTGTGCTGATATGCTGTGTTTGGTTTTTGCCAAATGTGATGCTGTGAATTATTGCCAAATATCTCCCCTTTGGTCTCGTCTGTCCAAAGAACATTGTTCCAGAAGTCTTGAGGTTTGTTCAGATGCAACTTTGCAAACCTAAGCCATGCTGCCATGTTCTTTTTAGAGAGAAGAGGCCAACCCTTCCAAACAAGCCATACTTGTTCAGTCTTTTTCTAATTGTACTGTCATGAACTTTAACATTTAACATGTTTACTGAGGCCTGTAGAGTCTGAGATGTAGCTCTTGTTTTTTTGTGCACTTTCATGGTCTTTGCATGGTCTAACACACACATCTGACCTTAACTAAAAAGTTAATAAAACTAATAAAAAAAATAACTAATACATTAAAAAAACTATTACAGTCTGAACTCCTTTGCTGCGCATTAGACGCAAATATTGCTTCAGCTACTGAACAGGGCAAGAAACGTCTCGGTTACATATGGTAACCCTCGTTCCCTGAGGGAGGGAACGGAGACGTAGGTCATGACTGACCAACAGGAATCTCGCTAGAGAGGCCAATCTACTTCGAGTGAAACTAAAATAAGCCAATACACATTGGCGTGCAATCATTTGCAACAGCTGTGCAGCCTCGCAGCGCGGGTATTTAACAAGCAGCTGGTGCGATTGCACACTAGTTTTTTGCTGAGGAGCCAAGCCGGAAAAAGCTGGCCGCCCCGGCGGGCGGCAGCAGATGTGGCAACGGGACCTACGTCTCCGTTCCCTCCCTCAGGGAACGAGGGTTACCATATGTAACCGAGACGTTCCCTATCGGTCAGTCACTACAACGTAGGTCATGACTGACCAATAGGAATCCCTACCAAAGCACCACAGCTGCTGCACCCCATCCAGCGCCCCCATGCAAGCCTCTACACCTTCTTGCCTGGAAGGACGATAGGCGGAGGCTTACACAGAGTGAGTCTGACACTGTTGTTCCGTGATAACCCATACAGTGAGATATTGGATAACACTGGGAAAGCGTGCCCTTTCTGTTTAGGAAGGAACGCTGCGGAAGCCACTTCTTCAAAGAGTTATGTGGAAATGCATATGGACTAGCCCGAAGGCTGTACTGCATATGAAATAATGGGTGACTTAGCCCAAGGGAAAGACACGGGCTTCCGATAGGAGCAGCCGTGGAATATACACATATGGGATCCCCGTAGGGTCACACATATGGAACCCAGCCCAGATCCGGTTCTCAAGGATTCAGCGGATAAGGGCCTGGCGCCGGACGCTCCGCCAAGTCCGGGCTGAGGGGTTATGGAGGACTCGACAGGTTTTACTCTGGAGCAATAAGGGTGCACAGTAGGGTGCAGCAAGCCGACAGAGCCAGACCTCTCAGTGCTTCTACCCGTCTAGGGTGAGAACACGGGAGGAGACCGGCTCTACACGTAGGCTATAGTATCTAGCGAACGTGTTAGGTGTCGCCCAGCCCGCAGCTCTACAAATATCTGTTAGCGAGGAGCCACGTGCCAGTGCCCAGGAGGATGCAACGCCTCTCGTGGAGTGTGCATGCAACCTGAGCGGGCAGGGCACGCCTTGTGCTTGGTAAGCCAAGGCGATGGCATCCACTATCCAGTGGGCCATCCTCTGCTTGGAGACAGCCTTTCCCTTCTGCTGGCCTCCGTAACAGACAAAGAGCTGGTCTGAGGTCCTGACGCTTTGAGTTCTGTCCACGTACATACGCAGAGCGCGAACGGGACAGAGCAAAGCCAGGGCTGGGTCTGCCTCCTCCAAAGGCAGCGCTTGCAGGTTCACTACCTGGTCTTTGAAGGGAGTGGTAGGAACCTTGGGCACATAGCCAGGCCGGGGTCTTAGTACCACGTGGCTGTCACCCGGCCCGAACTCTAGGCACGATTCGTCGACCGAAAATTCGTGCAGGTCTCCTACCCTCTTGACAGAGGCCAGTGCAACCAGCAGCAAAGTCTTCATGGAAAGAAGCTTTAAGTCTACTGACTGCAGAGGCTCAAAGGGAACATCCTGAAGTGCTCGAAGCACCAGGGAAAGATCCCAAGAGGGTATGGAGGGGGGTCGAGGAGGATTTAATCGTCTTGCCCCCCTAAGAAACCTGACGACCAGGTCGTGCTTTCCAACTGCTTTGCCATCTATGTGGTCGTGATAAGTTGAAATAGCGGCAGCATGTACTTTGAGGGTGGAGGGAGACAGTCTACGCTCCAACCCCTGCTGCAAGAAGGAAAGCACAGACCCTATCGGACATCTTCGGGGGTCTTCTCGGCGAGAAGAACACCACTCGACGAACAGGTTCCACTTCAGGGCGTAAACACGTCTCGTGGACGGCGCCCATGCTGAAGTGATGGTGTTAAGTACCTCAGGGGGTAAGTCACCTAAAACCTCCGCGTCCCGTCCAGGGACCAGACATGGAGTTTCCAGAGGTCTGAACGCGGGTGCCATAGGGTGCCCCGTCTCTGAGTCAGAAGGTCCTTCCTCAGAGGAATGGGCCAGGGAGGGACTGTCACAAGGAGCATGAGTTCTGGGAACCAAGTCCGGGTGGGCCAATAGGGAGCCACCAGAAGGACCTGCTCCTCGTCCTACCTGACTTTGCACAGTGTCTGCGCAAGTAGGCTCACTGGGGGAAACGCATATTTGCGAAGGCCCCGGGGCCAGCTGTGTGCCAGTGCGTCCGTGCCGAGTGTTCCCTCGGTCAGGGAGTAAAACAGCTGGCAGTGGGAGGTCTCTGAGGAGGCAAACAGGTCTACCTGAGCCTCCCCGAACTCTCTCCAGATCAGCTGAACCGCCTGGGGGTGGAGTCGCCATTCTCCCGGGAGCACAGCTAGTGATAGCTTGTCGGCCACACGGTTGAGCAAGCCGGGGACATACATGGCTCGAAGCTACCTCAGATGCTTCTGACTCCAGAGGAGGAGATGGCGGGCGAGTTGCGACATGCGATGGGAGCGTAGACCACCTTGACGGTTGATGTACGCAACGGTCGCAGTGTTGTCCGTACGAACCAGCACGTCCCTGCCCTGTAGCCGTCTTTTCAAGCGGGTCAGGGCGCGATGTACTGCTAGCAACTCGAGGCAGTTGATGTGCCAATGCAGTTGAGGGTCCGTCCACACCCCTGACACTGCATGCCCGTTGTACGTGGCACCCCAGCCGGTGGCAGAGGCATCTGTGAATACCACAGCATGCCTGGACACCTGCTCCAAGGGGACTCCTGCCCGCAGGAACGCGGGGTCTGACCACTGATTGCCACCCGGTGAGTGCCATGATGCCACGCCCATCTCGGGACTCGGCCGTGAAGCCAGTGCTGAAGCGGTCTCATATGTAGCAGGCCGAGCGGGGTTACCGCTGATGCTGCTGCCATATGCCCCAGGAGCCTCTGAAAGAGTTTCAGTGGGACCGCATTCCTGCCCTTGAACGTGTTCAAGCAGTTCAGCACTGACTGAGCACGCTGCTCTGTGAGGCGCGCTGTCTGGGCGACCGAATCCATACCGAGAAAAGAGATCCTCTGCACAGGGGAGAGTTTGCTCTTTTCCCAGTTGACCTGAAGACCCAACTGGCTGAGGTGCCTGAGCACTAGGTCCCTGTGTTCGCATAGCTGATCTCGAGAGTGTGCTAGTATGAGCCAGTCGTCGAGATAGTTGAGGATGCGAACGCCCTGTTCTCTCATGGGAACAAGGACCCTCTCCGTGACATTCGTGAAGACACGGGGGGACAGGGACAGCCCGAAGGGTAGGACTTTGTACTGATATGCTCGACCCTCGAACGCAAAGCGCAGAAATGGCCTGTGTCGAGGAAGAATCGAGACATGAAAGTATGCGTCCTTCAGGTCGATCGCTGCAAACCAATCTTGGGGACGGATGCATTCGAAAATGCGTCTCTGCGTGAGCATTTTGAACGGTAGCTTGTGGAGGCTCCGATTCAAAACTCGCAGATCCAAGATCGGCCGTAACCCACCACCTTTCTTGGGTACAATGAAGTAGGGACTGTAGTGCCCTGACCTCATATCGGCTGGAGGGACCGGCTCTATCGCATCCTTCGCCAGTAGGACTGCCATCTCTGCACGCAAGACATGGGCATCGGCTGCTCTCACTGTAGTGGAGTGGATGGCCCGAAACTTGGGGGTACGCCGGGCGAACTGAATCGCATAGCCGAGCCTGATGGTTCGAATGAGCCAGTGAGACGGCCTGGGGAGTGCTAACCAGGCTCGCAGAGACCGTACAAGTGGGACCAAAGGAACCGTAGGCGTACCCGGAGTGGGGCAGCGAGGTGGAACACAGGGACGCGGCTCGGGAGGCTCTCTCTGGGAGGCGGCCCGTAGCGGGGTCTGAGTGTGCTGTGCAGCACTTACCTGGTTCCACGGGGCAGGAGGTGCGGGAGGCGGCTCGGTGGCGTTCTCGGACCGTACGTAGCTGCCGGCTGGCGATAGAAGAGGTGGATGAGAGTGGTAAGGATTCCGACCCCCCACTGCTCTCCGGGCCCTCTTCGGACCCAGAGATGATAGAAACTGCTCTTTTATTGAAAATTTGGGTACCGCTGGTTTTGAGGCCAGCGGCGGAACACAAACAAAACGAAACAAAGGATTTTCCACCCGGCCCTCTTCCGGGGGAGGGAGCGATGCAGTCATCGTCTCCTGGAGAGCAGTCCCTTCCACCTTTGGGTCGCCCGTCCTAGGGCCGCTTACCTTTGGCTTTGCCGCCCCTCTTGGCGGGGGCCTGGACGGGCAGGGCGCCCTGCCTGCGACTGGCTCCACGGTGCCGCTTGGATGGAGGCTGCTGCTGTAGCGCGGGAGCAGGGCAAGACGCAGGCGGACGCCCACGGCGACGAGCAGACCGAGGAGCCGCGGGTGGTGGGGTGGAGGCAGCAGCTGACCGCCGCAGCAGGATGTGTTTAATGGCCTCAGTCTGCTTCTGTACAGCCGAGAACTGCTGGGCGAAGTTCTCGACCGCGTCGCTGAAGAGGCCGGTCTGGGACACGGGGGAGTTAAGGAACCTGATCTTGTCGGTCTCCCGCATGTCAGCCAGACACAGCCAGAGGTGGCGTTCCTGGACCACTAGTGTGGACATCGCACGACCCACTGACCGCGCAGTGATCTTCGTCGCACGAAGCGCGAGGTCAGTTGCGGTACGAAGTTCTTGGAGAACTTGTGGATCATGACCACTCTCGTGCAGTTCCTTCAGTGCCTTGGCCTGATGAACCTGCAACAACGCCATAGCGTGCATGGCAGAGGCAGCTTCCCCACAGGCCTTGTAAGCCTTGCCGGTCAGGTCCGACGAGTACTTACAGGCCCGGGAAGGAAGACACGGTTCTCCACGCCAAGTGGAGTTAGGGCACAGTTGCATAGCAACGGCCCGTTCCACTGGCGGGATACCCGCGTATCCCTTAGCTGCCCCGCCATCAAGGGTGGTGAGGGAGGAGGAGCCACCGAGACGGTTTCTGGCAGTAAAAGGTGCCGTCCACGTCCCTGTGAGCTCCTCATGCACTTCCGGGAAGAAAGGCACTGGGGTGGGTTGCTGAGAACCAGCGCGCGCCACCCCGAGATACCAATCGTCCAACCTCGAGGGCTCGGGACACGGTGGAGGGTTCCACACGAGCCCGATCCTGTTGGCGGCACGGGAAAGCATGGCCATCATCTCCGGGTCCGACTCGGGCACCGCTGACACACCTGAAGGAGGCAGCGGCTCCGAGCCGTCGTCCGCGGAGAGGTCTGACCCACCCTCCGATGCAGCGATCGACATCTGGTCGTCGCAGGGAGCGCCGAACGAAACGACTGGTACACATCTCGAGGATGGTCCAGAACGTTCCGTTGGCAGCTCAACTGGTTGCGGAGCATGAGAGGAGTGAGGGTTCCTAGGGGGTTGGTTCCCCGAAGGAAGCGCGCTCACTGTAATCCTCAGGTCACCCGTGTCACTGCCCGTAGCAACCCGCGAAGGGGGGTTGGAACGAGGTGCAGGCACGGGGACTCCGCCCCTTTGCAGGAACGTGAGTCTCGAACTCAGCTCCGAGATGGTCATCTTCCCACAATGGGTACATGACTAATCCACGAACGCTGCCTGTGCGTGTTCGAGGCCCAGACACACAATGCAGCGATCGTGACCATCCCGCGACCCCAGGTAACGACCGCATCCAGAAACACACAGATAGAATGTCATCTTGAAAAAGATGCAAACTAACTGTGTAAGCTCTTATAGAGACTGCTCTCCTTGGTGCTGAAGCACGCAGGGGAACGGTCACGGCGAACACAGACAGGAATGTGCACCTGTCTGTGCGCGATTCTCTCTAGCTGGTCTTACCAGCCGTGAAAACGGCCGTTGAGCGCTTTAATCGCGCACCTTACCAGCCGTAAAAACGGCCGTTGAGCGCTTTAACCGCGCACCTTACCAGCCGTGAAAACAGCTTTTTTGTTTGCTCAGTTTTAAAACAACAAACAAAGAAGAGAGAGAGAGAAGAGAAAAAGACCGCTCGCGCTGCTGTGCTGTCACGCCCGCACCAAAGTGGAGAGATCCAGAAGAGGCTTGCTTTCAAATTCACTCTGTTCAGCATACGAATTGCTTGGCTCCGAAGCAAAAAGCTAGTGTGCAATCGCACCAGCTGCTTGTTAAATACCTGCGCTTCGAGGCTGCACAGCTGTTGCAAATGATTGCACGCCAATGTGTATTGGCTTGTTTTAGTTTCACTCGAAGTAGATTGGCCTATCTAGCAAGATTCCTATTGGTCAGTCATGACCTACGTTGTAGTGACTGACCGATAGGGAACAGTAGTTCCTTGAGATCTCATTTGAGAGTCTATGTGGCGGGTCACTCAGTGCAAGTGGCGCATCCCGAGCTTATCCACAGTGGTAAGAAGCATTGTCTGGACTCCTGAGGTTAGGGCGACTTATCTGCCAATCCTCTTTACAAGTCTCTGTTACTCTGCTGTAATCTCCTCCCTTCGCTTCAGTGCAAACCTTTTGTGTGAAAGCCAGCGTTCCCCCTTCGACACTCGGCCCATTGCACTCTTTCGATAATCTTCGTCCTGAGTGTTGGGTTAACACTGCTTAAAATTTGGGGGGGGGGTTCATCTCCATAAGTCTTATAGTGATTCATCAGGGGCTCTTTTAAGCAGTTTATTGATAGGTTTTCAGGAATTAGTGATCTAAGCTGACACATTGAACTCCTGACCTTGCTGCGTTGGTCTCGTCAGATGGATGTTAATTGGTCCAAGAATATTTACCCTATTAAGACATAATAATAAGCTATCTTATACCAAGAGTTTTTACGCCCACCCGTTGACTTGCATATATATATATATATATATATATATACACACATGCATTTGGCATCTGTCACTGTCCGCCCAGCTCTTTGTGACCTGAATGGTTTGTATCTGTCAACAGGCATAAAAGAGTTGGATCAGCTCATTATGATTCTCTTCACCACCCACATGTTCATTGGTGGATTCTTTGGGTTTGTTTTGGACAACACAATACCAGGTAAGTCGTTATAAAGTATGACTTTATAAAGTATGACTGTTGGGCATGTAAATCCGCAGGGGCACGCTGTGGTCAAAAGGTTTAGCTAGCGCGCTGTTACGCCTTTGTACAGGCTCTTCGGAAGCTATATGAAACTCACTATTCAATAAAAATGACATCTGTGAACACAACAGGAAATGCTAAGGAACACTCCAAAAGGTAATTTTTGCAGTGATGTCATGGAAGGAACCATTTTTTGGTGCCCCAGAGACCCTTTCAATTAACAGTTCTTAAAAGAATCATTTTTTTAGTGTAAAGAACATTTTAGTAATGTACAGAATATTTTTCCACTATAAAGAACTTTTTGTCCAATGGAAAGATTCGATGGATGTTAAGGCCCGTTCACACCAAGAACGATAACTATAATGATAACTATAATAGCGTCCACACCAATAGCATTCTTTTGCACACTTTAAATGCTCAAGCTCTTAATGGAAAAAAAATATTATTAAAGTGTATCCAACAATATTGTTCCTCTGTGACATTGTTGTTATAGTTGTGGTGTAGACTCTGCTATTTTACATTAGAATGATTTTTAAAACTTTATTGTTAACCTTATAGTTATCGTCCTTGGTGTGAACAGGCCTTTAAAAGGATTTTCGTGGAACTAGATGCCAATAAAAAAAAAACCTGAAATCTATTTAAATGAATGTTTGCATTATGAATAGATTCAAAATATCTGCTTTTTCTTCTAGTTGTGTCAAAGTATTGTTAATATAAATAATAAAAAAATCATGTCTTTTTCCTTAGGAACCGAAGAAGAAAGAGGAATAAAGAGCTGGAGGAAGGTTGAAGTAGGATCTAAAATACACATGACCGATCATTCCTGTTACAATCTGCCTTTCTGCATGAACTTTATTCAGAGGTTCAAATTGCTCCACTACCTCCCATTTCTCCCATCAGTTGAGTCACAGGAACTGGGAACGCATCTGTAGCACCGTACCTTACTGTGGTGAGGCTTGGTTTTTGAATGGCACATTCCAGGCAAGAGGTGAGCAACATTCAAGCCCGGCTCCAACGTTTTAAGCTCACTAGAATAAGAGTTCACCCTATAACCACAGAATTGCTCTAATTTGTCATTGGACTCATACAACATTTTCACTCATTGGACATTGAACACTCATTGGACATTTTCAGCTATTTTTGGATTTTTAAATTACATGAAAGTTCCTCAAAAGCTCCTACCAATTTTCATTATTATTTATTGTCGATGTCGGGTGGAAACCTGTATGTCCAAAACGACTAGTTTTCAGGAAATGGAAAAAAATATATATAATATATGTGGCTTTATATATGGTCAGACACTTGCATGTGTTATTTATGTTATTTACATTTACCAAAATCAAGCACTAATGGAGTTAAAAGGTTTTTGACTAGCGAGTTTTGGAGAATTTCAGACATGTGTTTTGTCTGTCATTAGAATGGGCGCATCTGAGGCATTACGTTTTCATCAACTTACAGTTTATTGTAACTATGTGGACGCTCTGTTTTTTTCTGTCATTTGGCCAAAATCTCATGTTATAAAAGATGAAGTGCTTAGCACAGACTGACAGTATTGTCTATGACTCAATGACAAATGCTAGACTAGAGGTCGACACAATAAGTTTTCTGTCAAAGAACTAGCTGCGACAAAAGCCTACTGTTTTGTCACCTTGCGTCGACTGCGTCTGGGCCAAAATAAAGGTTTGCTTACCATTTTGAAGATCCATCATGTTGATCAGTTTCTTCATTTGAGGCGGCTCATGTTATGAAAATATTTCCGTATTGGAATGCTGAGATAAGATGGCGTAAAATTAGAACAGCCTTCTGTCAGTGCCGTCTTGAATTTTTTGCTTGCTGTCATCACTTCCGCTTTTATCGTTCGCAAGGAGGCTAAGCAGCCAATCAGAGCTATCGGTCTTACAGACAGCCCCGGCGGTAAACTGGCACAAAAGTGAGCCAACGGCCCTGTCCCAAATGGCACACTCCAGACTTGTGGACTTCCTCAGAGTCCACACTTTGGTGACGTCATGTAGTGCAGACCTATAGGGCCCTTGGCGCGAGTCCACGAGGGCACATTGAGAGGTATTTTTGGGACAGACTTGATCGTCACGTCGGAAATAGGAAGACGGTCTGATTGTTGTTATGGACAGGGTCTGCAGGTTCGGGGAAATATGCTATTGTTGTTGTTGTCACATATGACTCAGTAAAGCCCTGACATTCAGTTCTATTTATTTAATGAATCATAATGCGATCGTATTATTTAGCGAGCTATTATTAGCCTATGTTTGAGACACCAACCACTAACCACAAAATGGAAGGACCGTTTTCTTCTCAGCCATGTTAACAATTGTCCGTGAGCGAAATCTCCACCCATCCATTGTCTGATTGGCCTTTCGCAAGGATTCCTGGGTAGTTAAAGTGTGTGGAGCCTGCATCCATGCGGGTTTTGCGGAAGATCGCTTCAAGGGTACAAAGGGGGCGCTGCTGAGCACACTTCAGAGCGTTTAAATGATGAATGGTACGGCCTACGGACTCGTAGACTCAGCGAGCACGCGCAATGTAAGTCCACGAGACCGAGAAGTCCACATGAAGTGCGCCATTTGGGACAGGGCCAACCTGTGAAACACACTGCATAAACTAGCCCGACAGACGTGCACCGATGGCCGACCGCTGACATATATATATATATATATATATATATATATGGTATTTCTTGAGTACAGAAAAAAACAGTTCTTTATTTACCCTTACATTGCAAACTAGCAGCGATGGTCCAAAATGTGAACCCTACTTCATTCAAGATTTAGGCAGGGAGGAGTTATGAGGTTTAACCGACAGTTTCAAGTTCAAGTTCTTTAATAGGCTACTTTTCATTGGATAAATATTTGCAAAACCCACAGACAGATAGTAATGATTAATAAGAAAAAAATTAAAATGGTTTCTGCCTGACAGCAACGATATATATATATATACAGGTCCTTCTCAAAAAATTAGCATATTGTGATAAAGTTCATTATTTTCCATAATGTAATGAGAAAAATTAAACTTTCATATATTTTAGATTCATTGCACACCAACTAAAATATTTCAGGTCTTTTATTGTTTTATTACTGTCTTAAAAAATTAGCATATCATGAAAAGGTTCTCTAAACGAGCTATTAACCTAATCATCTGAATCAACTAATTAACTCTAAACACCTGCAAAGATTCCTGAGGCTTTTAAAAATTCCCAGCCTGTTTCATTACTCAAAACCGCAATCATGGGTAAGACTGCCGACCTGACTGCTGTCCAGAAGGCCATCATTGACACCCTCAAGCAAGAGGGTAAGACACAGAAAGAAATTGCGGCGTGGCATGGAGGCAATCAGCCTGTGGCACTGCTGAGGTGTTATGGAGGCCTAGGATGCTTCGATAGCAGCCTTAAGCTCATCCACAGTGTTGGGTCTTGCATCTCTCAACTTTCTCTTCACAATATCCTACAGATTCTCTATGGGGTTCAGGTCAGGAGAGTTGGCAGGCCAATTGAGCACAGTAATACCATGGTCAGTAAACCATTTACCAGTGGTTTTGGCACTGTGAGCAGGTGCCAGGTCGTGCTGAAAAATGAAATCTTCATCTCCATAAAGCTTTTCAGCAGATGGAAGCATGAAGTGCTCCAAAATCTCCTGATAGCTAGCTGCATTGACCCTGCCCTTGATAAAACACAGTGGACCAACACCAGCAGCTGACATGGCACCCCAGACCATCACTGACTGTGGGTACTCAAGTGCTGCTTATCTGTAGCCCAGGTCAGGCGCTTCTGCCGCCGTTTCTGGTTCAAAAGTGGCTTGACCTGGGGAATGCGGCACCTGTAGCCCATTTCCTGCACACGCCTGTGCACGGTGGCTCTGGATGTTTCTACTCCAGACTCAGTCCACTGCTTCCGCAGGTCCCCCAAGGTCTGGAATCGGTCCTTCTCCACAATCTTCCTCAGGGTCCGGTCACCTCTTCTCGTTGTGCAGCGTTTTTTGCCACACTTTTTCCTTCCCACAGACTTCCCACTGAGGTGCCTTGATACAGCACTCTGGGAACAGCCTATTTGTTCAGAAATTTCTTTCTGTGTCTTACCCTCTTGCTTGAGGGTGTCAATGATGGCCTTCTGGACAGCAGTCAGGTCGGCAGTCTTACCCATGATTGCGGTTTTGAGTAATGAAACAGGCTGGGAGTTTTTAAAAGCCTCAGGAATCTTTTGCAGGTGTTTAGAGTTAATTAGTTGATTCAGATGATTAGGTTAATAGCTCGTTTAGAGACCCTTTTCATGATATGCTAATTTTTTGAGATAGGAATTTTGGGTTTTCATGAGCTGTATGCCAAAATCATCAGTATTAAAACAATAAAAGACCTGAAATATTTCAGTTGATGTGCAATGAATCTAAAATATATGAAAGTTTAATTTTTATCATTACATTCTGGAAAATAATGAACTTTATCACAATATGCTAATTTTTTGAGAAGGACCTGTATATATATATATATATATATATATATATATATATATATATATATATATATATATAATTACACATTGGTACATTTAAATCATAATATATAAGTTACTTTTTCAAATAAGTAATTCACATTTACAATTGAAAACCCTTCGGTTTCGAGTTCTTGAGTATGATGGCTGTACATCACTTTTCTGTGACGTACAAGTCCCACCCTAAGATTTAGGTTTCACAAAGTTCATAATACTCATAATAAATCAAATAAAACCCATTTGCATCAGTGGAATCTGGTTGCACTCGCTGTTTGTAGTGGATAAAATAACGTCACCTCAGGGCTGCGGCGGATTTGCTGTACACTGGAGCTCAGAGGTACCGTTGCCATAAACGCTGCCGTTGTCATGACAATAATTGCACTCCTTTCATGGTATAACACATTTGTCATCGCATGCCAGCTTTGTTGGCAATAAACACTTGTATAACACAATATAAAAAATTCCTTCCTTCAGCTCTGCGTCATTCTTGTTTCTCCTGGTGCCATTTCACTTCTGCTTTTGTGACATTAACTGAATTCTGTAACCTGAATACAGAAATGTACTACAACAGAATAAATGTCATGTCAGTTCTGTGAGAACTGCGCATTCAGAAATTTGAAATCCACAATGCGCTTTGAACACATTCAAAGTTTTAGTAGGAATTTCGATTTTTGATCCTGATTAATACTTAAATAATTATAGCCATTCAGATCTATTTGTAGATTGATTTTATATTAGACTTGTGATTTTGAGGACATTGTTGTATCCTCTATATATAGTGTGTTTTCACATCTGAAGATCATGTGACTATCATTTCAGCCAGATTCTTTTTTGCTACCTCTACAGAAAATTAAATATTCTGTAAAAGGACTATTATGCTGTCCTCAAATGCAAATGTGACGCTATCTTCAGTACTGTGTTTTGCACACTTGTGCATGTAAATGACAGTGTGTCAAAAATAGACTAAAGCAACAAGTCCTTTGAAGCTGAAAGCTGAATCTTTAGATCAAAGACAAGCAGGTCTGTGAATAAATACATTAATTTGTGTTCGTCTTCCTTGAAATGGACAATGCCGTTAATGTTTACATGTGTAACCAAATAAATATCTTGTTGACTTGTATTCCTATTTATTTTATTTTGTTTTTTATTTGTTCAAATATATTTATGAATTTACAAGGAAACTAAGACACTGAGAGAAAATATGGAAAAAATTCAAATTTGCTTTAACATGGCCTTATACAAAGCAAAATTATTATATATATATATATATATATAAAATCATTTTGCTTTGTATATTGAATATATATATATATATATATATATATATATATATATATATATATATATATACAGGTCCTTCTAAAAAAATTAGCATATTGTGATAAAGTTAATTATTTTCCATAATGTAATGATAAAAATTAAACTTTCATATATATTTAGATTCATTGCACGCCAACTGAAATATTTCAGGTCTTTTATTGTTTTAATACTGATGATTTTGGCATACAGCTCATGAAAACCCAAAGTTCCTATCTCAAAAAATTAGCATATTTCATCCGACCAATAAAATAAGTGTTTTTTTAATACAAAAAAAGTCAACCTTCAAATAATTATGTTCAGTTATGCACTCAATACTTGGTCGGGAATCCTTTTGCAGAAATGACTGCTTCAATGCGGCGTGGCATGGAGGCAATCAGCCTGTGGCACTGCTGAGGTGTTATGGAGGCCCAGGATGCTTCGATAGCGGCCTTAAGCTCATCCAGAGTGTTGGGTCTTGCGTCTCTCAACTTTCTCTTCACAATATCCCACAGATTCTCTATGGGGTTCAGGTCAGGAGAGTTGGCAGGCCAATTGAGCACAGTAATACCATGGTCAGTAAACCATTTACCAGTGGTTTTGGCACTGTGAGCAGGTGCCAGGTCGTGCTGAAAAATGAAATCTTCTCCATAAAGCTTTTCAGCAGATGGAAGCATGAAGTGCTCCAAAATATCCTGATAGCTAGCTGCATTGACCCTGCCCTTGATAAAACACAGTGGACCAACACCAGCAGTTGACATGGCACCCCTGACCATCACTGCCTGTGGTTACTTGACACTGGACTTCAGGCATTTCCTTCTCCCCAGTCTTCCTCCAGACTCTGGCACCTTGATTTCCTAATGACATGCAAAATTTGCTTTCATCCGAAAAAAGTACTTTGGACCACTGAGCAACAGTCCAGTGCTGCTTCTCTGTAGCCCAGGTCAGGCGCTTCTGCCGCTGTTTCTGGTTCAAAAGTGGCTTGACCTGGGGAATGCGGCACCTGTAGCCCATTTACTGCACACGCCTGTGCACGGTGGCTCTGGATGTTTCTACTTCAGACTCAGTCCACTGCTTCCGCAGGTCCCCCAAGGTCTGGAATCGGTCCTTCTCCACAATCTTCCTCAGGGTCCGGTCACCTCTTCTCGTTGTGCAGCGTTTTTTGCCACACTTTTTCCTTCCTACAGACTTCCCACTGAGGTACCTTGATACAGCACTCTGGGAACAGCCTATTTGTTCAGAAATTTCTTTCTGTGTCTTACCCTCTTGCTTGAGGGTGTCAATGATGGCCTTCTGGACAGCAGTCAGGTCGGCAGTCTTACCCATGATTGCGGTTTTGAGTAATGAAACAGGCTGGGAGTTTTTAAAAGCCTCAGGAATCTTTTGCAGGTGTTTAGAGTTAATTAGTTGATTCAGATGATTAGGTTAATAGCTCGTTTAGAGAATCTTTTCATGATATGCTAATTTTTTGAGATAGGAATTTTGGGTTTTCATGAGCTGTATGCCAAAATCATCAGTATTAAAACAATAAAAGACCTGAAATATTTCAGTTGGTGTGCAATGAATTCAAAATATATGAAAGTTTAATTTTTATCATTACATTATGGAAAATAATGAACTTGATCACAATATGCTAATTTTTTGAGAAGGACCTGTTTATATATATATAAACAAAACAAAACATATGTTGTCATAACTTATTGATCATATCATTTTAACAGTTTGTATGATATATACACACACATATACACGTGTATATATATATGTATATATATATATATATATATATGATTATTTACTCAACATTATATTGTTCCAAACCTGTATTACTTTTCATTGCTTCACTTGAAAAATGTCTCTCTTTTGTTGTTGTTGCTTACATTAAAAGTGACTGAGGTCTAATATTGTTTGGGCCCCAAAGTTCTTCATAAGCATCTTCTTTTATGTTCTACTAGCCCAGGGGTAGGCAAGTTCGGTCCTAGAGAGCCGCTGTCCTGCAGAGTTTGGCTCCAACACTGAAAAAAAACTCACCTGCCTATAGTGTTAGTAATCCTGAAGATATTGATTAGCTTGTTCAGGTGTGTTTGATTAGGGTTGGACCTAAATTCTGCAGGATAGCGGCTCTCTAGGACCGAACTTGCCTACCCCTGTACTAGCCTATAAGTCACAGGTTTCTTATGACATGAGGGTAAATAATGATAGAATTTTTTAATTATTGGGTGAACTATTCCTTTTAGACACTAAGCATGGTGAAAAGTCTAGAAATGAGAACTAGAAGGGAAAACACGATGAAAACAAACTGTGATCTTAAATCATTAGATAACTGAAAAGAGTTTAGACACTGGTCACTGAGGATCTGGACTCCTCGGCACCACAATATTTCGCTCACTTACCTAAGAGCCTTCTTTTTTCTTTGACGTAGGACAGTTGCGTCAAAGTATCAGTAAACAGAAAGGCCGGCATCACCATGACATTTCAGTTGTGCCAAATTAAATTACAGCACTGCCAGTTCTCATTCCCTTTCAGAGAAATGCATGCAACAACATTTGTTTTAAATGCCTATGGGAATCCCTGTGATAACTGCAGTGCTGTCTGAGGCCACGCTTGACTAAACAAGTAAAACACAAGTAACCAATTTTCTAAGTCACCCTCAATCAATTACAAATCTCTTATTTGCATCTGTAAAATTCCATGGAACGAGTTCAGTTTTATGCGCCACTTTTGATGTTTCTTTATTACCCATTTTTGAATAACCTTTCATTTCACAGGCATTATGTCATGAGGAAGTAACTTAAACCAAAATGTATTTCCAAGAATCTCCTTCTAGACTCTGAAACATACGTGCAAGGCAGATCACATGCGGAGCCAACGACTAATCGACGTACGTGTGTGTGTGTGTGTGTGTGTGTGTGTGTGTGTGTGTGTGTGTGTGTGTGTGTGTGTGTGTGTAAGTATATCGTGCCATTCAACTTTCCTTTTCATGCACGTAAACACATAATCCAGCGAAGTTCTGATGAATCGACTCCAGACAACAAAAGCATACATAACCTATAAAAACAGATGATATGAGACTTTACTAAACATCTGGTTTCTGCTCTTTCATTTCAATCTCTCATGTGGCTTCTCAGCTCAGTCAGCTGATTTCAGTTGGACATACTGGCGACATCTTTGACATTATTCAATCGTGGACTTGATTAAGATATGGGACATTTTGGAATCGATGCAGAGAAAATGCTTAAATGAAAATATTATATTAGCAATGGAATGCTTTCTATTAATAAAACCTGCCCAAATTTGGAGACAACGAACCCTGTCATGAATGAGGTTTGATTGAAACTCTCTCTCTCTATCTATCTATCTAAATATCGTTCTAAAGGGCTCTTGAGATGCATTTTTCAAAGTTCAGCTTTTTGACTTCACTTGCTGAGCTCATGTTCGAGATGTTCATTGAGTAGTTAATCTCCATGTAATGTTATTAATTCAATGAAATGTTTTATTTAAATGACGGCCTTAGTTGTAATGCAACATGGCTTGGAAGCAGTTTCACTACAGTAACTTTTGTTGTGTTCAAACTTACGAAGCCAGTGTGGTAACTTGACTCTCCGAAGTTCTGGCGTAAATCTAACAGCATTACGACTCGGCCTCTTAATCTGAGTTGGATTGCTAGGATTGGATTACATTAACAGATGTATAGGCTGACTAAGCAACAAATCGCCTGGTAGGCCTTGAACATTCTGTATTAGTGAAAGTCTGTCCCCACCTGCCAAGAGATTTATATATCCAATCCAGGTGCGGTTGATGCCATTTCTTTTCTTCACTGGAGCAAATATGACTCATTGAGGAAAAGTTCCACCTAACTGAAAATTGTCACTATTTACTTATCTTCAAGTCCTTCCAAAACTCTATGATTTTAATTTTCCCATATAAAAATGAAAGAAGAAATTGTGAAGAATGTCCTGGCTGCTTTTTCTTTGTTGTTACAACAAATGGGGACCAGAGCTATTAGCTCCAGAAAAGACACAAAACACCATAAATATTCCAAGTCTTCTAAAGCCGAACCATTGCTTTATGTGAGAAACAGACAGAAACAAAGTCTTATTTGCTGATAGTCTTTTTGCACTGATCATTGAGTTGAACGAATTCCTCAATCATTGTTAGCTACATCAACAACAAAAAAAGATTCTACTCAAAAGAACAATTTGTTCACTACTTTCCCTTTTATGCTGTTTAATCAGCCAATTGTGTAATAATGCATCATGTTGTTCAAACTGTGCCAGACGCATAAACTGACTAATGTCTTACACCTGAGAAACACCGGTATCCAAACCACTTTAATTAAATTAATGAGTATGATGTCTTGTTTGACACATGCGCCTGAAGGGTTTGTGACCTGCTCTTTTCTTTATAAGGGTTCATTTTCGTGGTTTTTGAATCTATCGTCCCAGTCCCCGAGCAGAAAACACTGAGCTGCATTGTTTTGCGACTTTTGCTCTGTACCTATTCCAATCAGTCCCTTGATCCAGCTTTACCCAAAGGTACATCATATTGAATTATCACCAGCAGACCAAACAGCCACCAGCTGGTACTTGCGCCCTGAAATGGGACAGTGCATTTGGCTCTCATTTAGTCAGTAAAGTTATCCAATTAGGGTGGAACGCTACAGCTGGCCCACTCTAGTAGTGCTCCAAGATGTTAACACCTATGCAGTGATTTTCAATACGGCAATATAAGCAAGAGCCAGGTGATATATAGAAATGTTTTGAGTTGGTAAACTTGCTGGACAGAAATTACGATTTGTTTGTTTTTATTTAAATCTTTTGACTGCCCTATTTTTTTTATGACATTTTTTTTTTTTACAGCTTAGCATATTCAAATATTTTTTTGTTATTGTATTGTTATTGTATAATAACATGAAAATCTAAAGATAACTGTCTGTTATTATTTATAAATGTATTGCTATTAACGCTTGACACAGTTAAATTCTTAAGTCAAATTAAAATAAATAGCATGCAGATTATTAGTGACATTATATATATATAGCCTATATATATATATATAAATCTGGCTATTAGTCAAAAGATTAATAATGACATTTATTAAAAAAAAAAAAAGATCAATATAAAATTGTTGCTTCAAAACAGTATCACTTTTAAGAACAAGGGAGCATTTGCAGTTTCATAAAAAATTAAAACAAAAGACAGAAGACAATGAATATATATATATATATATATATATATATATATATATATATATATATATATATATTTTATTGCAGTTTTTTATTGCAGTTTTTTATTGCAGTTTCATAAAAAATTAAAACAAAAGACAGAAGACAATGAATATATATATATATATATATATATATATATATATATATATATATTTTATTGCAGTTTTTTATTGCTCATTTTTTATTGCAGTTTCATAAAAAATTAAAACAAAAGACAGAAGACAATGAATATATATATATATATATATATATATATATATATATATATATATATATATATATATATTCATTGTCTTCTGTCTTTTGTTTTAATTTTTTATGAAACTGCAAATGCTCCCTTGTTCTTAAAAGTGATACTGTTTTGAAGCAACAATTTTATATTGATCTTTTTTTTTTTTTAATAAATGTCATTATTAATCTTTTGACTAATAGCCAGATTTTTAAAAAAGGAAAAGAAACTTAATTGCGGAAAATATATAAAGGTCCCAAAAAAAAGGATTTCGCTTTTCTTTACTATTTTTATTTATTTATTTATTTGCCTTACCAGGAAGTTAATAACTCTTACGCGGTCTTAATCTTATGTCATGTTTTGTTATGAGTACACACCTAACTAGCTTCTGTTCTAAAGATGGCAACAGACATCTAACAGCTTTATTTGGTGAGGGAAACATGTGTGTGTTCTGAATTTCTCAATTAAATGACATTTGATAAGTTAATCCTTAAATTTGTGGCTTTGTTTTTTGGCAGTGGAGTCAAGCATAATTACGTTAGAAAATAAATCCCTCACTTTTTATGAGATGTAATGTTTAGACATGAGTGTAATTCTAGAGTCACATGATTTGAATTAAAACAAGATTTTTACATTCTCTGAAGAAAACAAGAGCAGTGCCTGCCATAGGCCTACATGCAAAGCACGCTGAGGAGTTCTGAGTGATTTTTAGAGTAAATTCTAAGTGCTATTTTTCCATTTACCTTTGCAGATATCGTATGCTGTCTTATTAAATCTTTAAAAAATACTAATAATTTAAAGTCGACATGAAACAGAAGTTGCGATAGTCTTTTCTTCCGCTATTGCGATGTATATCTGAGAATGAAACGGCTTCTTGCACAAGAAAAAATGTTGGGCGTGACTTAATTTTGTTTATTGGAAATTGATTGAATGGTTGTGGCTTCCCATTGGTCGATCTCATGTGAGTGACAGCTTGTCACGCTAGTAAACACGCCATCAGAGAAGAGAAGAGATGTTGCTGAAAGAAGGAAGGAAGGGAAGTGATTAATTGAACACATGTACAATTTTAGTTTATCAATTATTACGCACATTTTAAATGAATACATATATAAAAGTAATATAAACACGCTTTAGAATCAATAGATAAAGCTATAAAATGACTACATGTGAGCTTAAATGTTCAATTCTCTCTATACCTTTATCAACTGTATAAACTAACTTCACAACTTTTACTTGTACTGATATAGCAAGACTTTGTCTTTTAGTTGTCCTCTTTCATAGACAGCTATTTTCTTCTTGCTGTGTAAATTTGTTTAAATTCTTAATTTTTTTCAATCTCATAATATCCTGCAGAAGACAGAAGTGAATCGCGTTGCTTCTCTCGCGAGAAATGAATCTCAGTTTCACTCTTTCTCAGCATGTGATTGGCTGTTCGCTACTGATGTCACACCTAAACTTAGGATCAAAGCCTGAGTTGACAGAGAAAGTTGATGATCAGCATCATGGTACCAAAAAAGCCTAGTTGGATTGGTTTGGTTTTGTCGACTCGAAACTAATCCTGCAACCCTGAGTTTGTTCAACTACCATCATGGTACAGGCCCAAGGGCAACATTTCTCTGCGTTTATTTGTTGCGTTTCTTACAGAACAGTGTTCAGTGTCGACCTTTATCTAATCCCTTGCACTCTTTCTCCAACAAGTGTGTTGTTTTATGGGTATGTCAGCTCTATGAACTAATGCACTGTCACACCTCTGATTATGATTTCATCTATTATTACAGCTTTTTCCTCTTTCTCCTGCTCTCACCAGGTTGTCACAAGTTTCACTTCACCTCCCCTTGTGCATCTGTGCATGTAGGAGTGATAACTTAATCGTCTTTATTTTCTGTTGCCTG
Organism: Siphateles boraxobius; assembly: GCF_051911475.1. Taxonomy (NCBI): domain Eukaryota; kingdom Metazoa; phylum Chordata; class Actinopteri; order Cypriniformes; family Leuciscidae; genus Siphateles; species Siphateles boraxobius. The sequence goes on along the minus strand of NW_027509192.1, from coordinate 8,988,213 downwards.
TTTTTCTTGATATTGATGTAACTTAAGCTTAGACAGAGGATTAATTTTTCACCTCCATAACAGACACTAATTTAATCAAGCTGCTGAAATCTTGCAACTTCATTTCCCTCAACACTCAAAATGCATCAATTCATTACTTGTCCCTTTAGAGCTCACGCATTACCAAAAAAACACAGGGGCTTTCAGACTCTTCAGAGACTTCTTTTAGCCCTCCAGGCTTTTGACTGTCTAAAGAAATTAATACTTTTATTCAGCAAGGATACATTCAATTGATCAAACGTTACAGTAAAGACATTTATAATGTTACAAAAGATTATATTTCCAATAAATGAAATAGAACTTTCTATTCATCAAAAAGTCATGAAAAAAAGTACACAACTATTTTCAACATTGATAATAATAATGGATGTTTTTTAAGCATCAAATCAGCATATTAGAATGATTTCTGAAGAATCATGTGACACTGAAGACTGTAGTAATGATGCTGAAAATTCAGCTTTGCATACACAGGAATAAAATACATTTTAAAATACTTTAAAAGAGAAAACTTATTTTAAATAGTCATAATAATAAATAATATATAACATTATATATATATTTATATATTTTTATCATATATTATCTTTTTTTTTTTTTTTTTTTGGAAGATATGTATCACAAATATTTAACCAAGTATTTTTGGAGATAAATGCTGCCACTATTTTATGAGACCAAAGCCTCTCTTATGCTACTGCATGTTCCCAGTAATACATCAGAATTTACTGCTATAAGCAATACCACATGTTGGGAGGGCTGGAGCAGGGTGTTCCCAAAGAGGAGGAGAGCGCAGAAAGACAAGACTTGGTATGCACAGCAAAGCTAGCAGAACACAAGTGGAATTTGAACAAGGTCTAAACGTGCTCATCCGTCAATAAGAGATATTTCATTAAAAATCATTTACTGGAGCCCACCCAAATAACTATCCATCTCCAATAGTCTGATCCCAGGGCATTTGCAATGTCATTTGTGGTTTCAGCTTAAAATATTGGGTCAAGAATAGAAATTCTTATATACAAGGCTTAAAAAACGTCAGAACAACATTCCTTATCCAAGTCAAGAAATACAAAAGAAAAATCCAGACAACGTCAACATTGTCACCTCCTAGAATAGTTCCCCTCTTCTTTCCTTGAAAAAGAGGTCACACTGAGTGAGGCAACCAGCCACTGTCACTCATTTATGTACAAAGCAGAGAAGCCGTCCCCCCCCAAATAATTTTTCAAACTGTTTATTTTGTTGTTCTCGTTTTAAAACACATTGGATAGTGGCGAGGGTGATAAGCCTGGGTACACATGATCCAAAGAAAAAAAAGAAAAGTAAAAAAAAAAAAACATCCCAAGTGCTGAACTTGATTTGTGTGAAGACCTCCCCATCCAGATAATGCATGGCACCAGCATAAACCACTGATCATAAACTACTTTAATGGTTCTGTCCCAAGAGAAAAGGCTTATAGCTGGCAGATAGCACATTTGGGTTGGTTAAGTCACAAGTAGGCTACTAGAAACTTGCTGGTTGCTGTCAAGGCAATAAAACACACTAGTACAGTTTTTATATTGCATATTATCACAACAAATTGCCATTATGTTGGCTAATTATGTAATTGCCAAAAAAAATTTAATCATTATGAAATAAAAATGGCAAATTCTTGTTTTTTTATGGAATAATCTTGCAATATTTATTAAAACCTTTATTTTTATTTTTAAGGGTGTAATAATAACATAGATAATATCTATATCATACAAAATTATTATTCCAAATAAGCATTACTAAAACCCAGACGATTTTGTCTTTAAAAATCATTTGCTATGTAGTGACCTTTAATTTGGAGTAGAAACAGGTGGAGTCACTTTGCTCACAGCTGATTGGTCCAAGTTCGGTTTGCAACCTCTTACCTGGAACATAACCTGCCCCGGACTAGGGGCTCGTTCTTCGTACGTTGCTTAAAACATCCGAGATCAAACGAGACATCCAAGATAATATCGTCGTGCTCATCATGTTCCAGCTAATTAGGTTCTTCGAACACACCTGCCGTTTATGATTAGTATAGCTGGATTGAGGGTGTTTCTCAAAACCAAGAATGCAAAGAACGGACTTGTGTTCTTGGGGAGAACGCTCTTGCTAGTTGATCTTGGAAGAATGAACTTGGAAGAATGACGAGCATACAGAACGCTGCTGACAGTTTGAGACGATGAGTCTGTGGGCCTGTTGGCTCGCTAGCTAACGTTACACCCGCAGGCCCTTATGGAGATTCTCACTTCCGAAAACGTTTGAGCACATTTTCGATTCGCCATAAATTTTAGTAAAAATGCCAATATTTGAAATCTGCACGGTTGATTTCTCGCATCAAATGTTCTCAGAAGTGAATTTAGTGATGAAATAGCATATGAAATTGTAGAAGAAGGACTTACTGACCTGCCTCTCTCTGCTTCCCGCTCCTTCCTCGAATGCCGAAATGAATGCTGGGAGATTTCTGCCGTCAAGTTCACCCAATTTACCAACCTATGCATCCTCAGTAAAATGGGCGTGTCAAGAACACTTCAGGGATTTTTAACCATTCTTGCTAAAATGCAAACTTGTGTATTGGGACAGTACTTGGGCCATAAAAGATGACGTTTCACAAGAACACAAGTACAGACAAGAACACAAGTACAGACAAGAACACAGATTGAGAAAGGCCCTGAGTTATCTGAGATAATTGCGTGTTCATGCGCTGGTTTAAAAGGGGATATGTATCGATAGTAGAAACATTGATCAGCAACGCTGCTATTGGCTGCTCACCGTGGCCAATGAGTGCGCTCAGTTTTTCTCCGCAGCAGAGCAAGAGTTATTGCTTGAAGGTTATGCTGAATTTGAAATCTTATTTAAAACGCCAAAGTGTGCAAAAGCCAGGAGAGAGGGCTGGCAAAAGGTAGCAGACAAATTAAGTTTGTAGTGACCATGTTAAATGTTTGTATCACTTATTACAGTATATATTTTTGTATTTTAATAATTTCTAAATAATTAATAACTTTGTTCATTGTAATGTCAGAGTCACCACCCACTACTAGAACATGGGAGCAAGTAAAAGTGAAGTACTAGAATATTCTACATAATGGTAATTTGTAATACTTGTACTATAGTCTCTTTTAAAAGGGCACTGTTAATAAATGTTTGCCTGTTTATAAAAGCAACCAACCGACCCATTGTGAAGGGCATCCCTGGGTTCAGCTCTTCCTCAGACCCACAGCAGGGACCAGTAGCAGCAACTCCTTCACTGCTGGTAAATGAACTTTAAATGATCTTAGTACACTGTAAAATAATTTGTTGCTGCATTAAATTAAGTAGGCCTATAATCCAAATGGCTGGTCCAGTCATATCCACTGTTAAACCTTGGGTAGTAATGATTTGCTTTGACTTGTGAAAGTGTACATGTGTGAAACTACATGTAGTTAATGTAAAAAAAAATATGTTGCCATGAGTGATAGATCACATTTCCCCCCAGTGTACTTCATTGTAATGAAATTGTGTTTTCCTCTTTTGTGCAGATTTAAATACACCAACACTTATACCTGTTCCCAAGCAAGTGGTGGCTGAAGCATGTGCGGTAAGTTGACTTTTTCTAACTTTACATCAAAAGGGAAGAAAGTACAACACTTTGTAATGCCCATTTCCCCCCCAATGCACAGGACAGTGAAGAAACCCTCTCAGGTGACTGTCTTTTGGAGAAAGTATCTGCAAGTGCATAAATAACTTTACTTAATTTACACTTAGTACCTATTATTTCTGAATGCAATATGAGTTGCAGGAGTCCACACCTACAGAAGAGTCTGCACAAAGCAGTGACACAGAGATGGGCAGTGTTGTACTCTTCCTTTAAATTTTTGTTGCATAAAGTATGTGTTGAAAGGTTTACCCCAACCCGCCCCCAAGTATTTTGAAAGAATTTAAAGAAAAAAACTGGCACCAGAGATAGAGTTGCTTCAAAAGGACCTTCAGAGTAAGTGCTGATATATTATTTCACACAGAGTAATATTGCTGACCTTGCATAATATCTCTTATTGCAGGCAAAAGATGACTTGATCACTGGCTTTTCTTTACAAAGAACAATTAAAATAAAACTCAAAGAACTAAGCAAATTTATCTTGTCTTTTAGTAAACATTTAATGAAATGTTTTATATGTTTTTCTGATGTTGGCAATGTTGTGTAATATGGCACATGCAATGTCACAGGCCCTGTCTGGTGCAACCCTCAGGCTTTTCAGACACTAAAATCTTCCCTTTAGTTGGCTAAAGTTTACTTCAATAGCCGCATTTCCACTGTCGGGCCAGGGCTAACAGCGAGCCGAGCCGGGCCAGTGGCCTCGGGCCTCAAGCACCTGGCTTGTGTTTCCACTGCCGGGCCAGTAGCCCCGCAGCGCTGCCCAAAACCCCGCCCTTAACACACCTTCCTGGATCAAACGTCATACAACCCCACCCATTTCAGCGCGAATTACATACTGACAAGAAACTAACAAAATATTTAATACTTATGTGGTGTGTTTTGTATATTTTTTTCATACCGGGTGTCGACGTTAGCAGTGGAAGTGTAGTAGACGGTCCCTGCTCCACTTCTGAGTCAAATAAAGCACTCTGGGATGACGATTCTAGCACACAAAACGTAAACACGGATGTGAGCCACTTATGCAATATTTAAATTATTTTTTTTTAAGTTAGGAAGATAGCATGTATAGCATGTACTCACCGGCCGTGGCTGCCATAGTGTCTCGACTTGTCTCGCCGACTTGTCTCGCCACTAACAGAGGGACGGTGACCTAGCACACCGTCCATCAAATCGAACCATGGAAAGTTCCTTCTCTGGGCTCCGCTTTGTCCATTGTGCGTTTTAATCGCCTTGTACTGCGCCCGCAACTTTTTGATTTTTTCCCGAACTTGAAGCGTTGTTCGTTGAATGCTTAGTTTAGCAAGTTCAGCAACGATGTATTTTATAACGTCCTCGTTTCTGCACACACCATCAAATTGACGTTGTACCCTTTCTTCTGTCCAAATGCTCAGAAGAGCTTTGGTATCTTCGACAGACCAGTACAGGCGATTCTCGCTTTCGAGCAGCGATTATTTTGTGCGATATAAAAAAGTGAAATGTGCATCTTAGAGCAGACCATAACTTTCCCTAACACCGATAAACTACGCCTTTTACCTTGACCACGGCTCTAGCCCGAGCTGGCCCGCTTTGGCCCAAGGTATTCGACGGGCCAGAAATCCTGGCCGTTGGCCCAGAGTAAGCCCCGATCAAGCCCCGGAAGTGACAGTGGAAATGCGACTGGCCCTGGCACGCACTAGCACGGCCCGGCCCTGGCCCGACAGTGGAAATGCGGCTATTGTGTGCCCTTGTCCTGGCTAGAGCTGCATTGTAACTGGTCTGGGGTTTGGGTCAGGGAATGGGGTCATAAAACACCTGTCTCCAAGCAGGATCCTGTTGTAATCACCTGTATAATGGAAAAATCCAGTTCTGTTAGGATCAGCATAATGTAATACAGTGAGCTTGATATTTATATTTTTCCTTACCACCTTCAAATAAGGTGCATAAATGTGAATCACTGAAAATGCTTGAGTCATGCACAGATCCTGGCCATTTTGCTTCCACATTTGTGATATGGAACATAGTCACACACCATCTAAGAGATTTTAGTTTGTCAACTGCCTTTTTTGAAATTTGATATAATAATACTAATCTGGAATATTAAGAATCGCAATAGTAACTTGCCTGCACATTTACATTGTGATTCCCCTTTCGGTTCACAAATTCGCCTTCATTGAGGCCTTGATATGGGAACATGTGTGCAGTCTATGGCACCAATCACATTAGGGAAGCCTGAGGGACATATACTGTAAGTCATATTAATCAGCATGGTCATGATTGCATGATCTTCATTAAAAATTATAATGTAATGTATAATGCTGGCAAAAAAAAAAAAAAAAAAAACCTGCTATACAACTTTGGGTCTAAAGTGGCTTGGAAATGCCACAAAAAAACCCTAAAACTAACTGCTTGAGCGCCAGGTAAACTTTGCGAATGGCACGACAGACAGCACTTATCACAAAGTTCTCCGAATCTCCAATAGTGTAAAGGAAAGAGCCACTCGCAAAGAATTTCATGGCAATGCACACAGTTTGTGCTTTTATTAAAGCCCGACTCCTACGAGTCGAACATTTATGCGTTTCCAACAAATTAATGATGTAAACGACATCCTCACGAGTCATGAGTAGGGATGAGTATCGTTAAGGTTTTAACGGTATTACTACTCTTACCGATACTGCTTATCGATCCAGTACTTTAACGGTATTCTTATCGGTTCTTTTTGGTGTGGTTTTCTTTTTACATTCGAGTAATAATTAACATTTGCTTTATCTTTTGAAATGTAAAATATCTATAGCAAAAGAAAAAGCAATGCTTTAACAAAACGAATAAAATATCTATTTGTAATGCAGCAGTGTGCAGGCTTTTTTGTTTTATATACATGAGATAGGATACGATAAGCAAAAACAAGTACAAACACATGTTAAAAAAAATACAATTAAACAAAGATACAAATTATATACACAGTGCTTTAATTTCAGGAAGGTCTACTAAAATTACTTTTCAGGTAAGTGTTTCTTTCTGAAAAGAAATCTAATTTAGTAATCAAATGTAAAATAACACTGCATAGTTTATCATAGATAGATTAATGCTTATTAAAGTTTAAGTTATTCATTCAAGAGCTGTGAGTGATTTACTCTGCCTTTCGTTGTTTGATTCGCATTAATGGCTCAATCGTCAGCAGGTTTTAGACTGCTGCCCCTTTAAGACCGAGACTGATGCGCCATCATTTTCTCCCAACTATTTACGTCCATTTAAGACATAAACTGGGTTTAAGTGAGTAAACTGTGTTTCAGTGAATCTCAGAGCTGGTCATTTTTTTATTTTATGTATATTTGATAGTTTAGATGTGCACACAGAAGCCCAAAGTTAAGTGCACTTTTCTTGTCTCTTTCGGAGCGCGCGTCGCCTTGTGAACGACGATGCGAACAATGCGTCTCTTGCCCAGATTGTTGTGCTTTTAATAGCTCTTTTACTGATTAAACGCGTCCGCAATTTAGCAACAGTAGAGACTGCATTTTACAACAATCACGGATCGTGCTGATTCTGATGGTACGTTGAGTAGTATGAAGCCTGAGCTACAGTCCCCCACCCAGAGTCCCGCATTCTCAGACCCCACTTTTTTCGAGACAGCGCCTCCTATTAAATTGGATCGGATAAACATGTGAAGAACTTAAGCCAAAACGTGAGTATCGTCAATTTTATTTAGCGAATCATACTCATTCGATTTTTTTTTTAAATCAAACTACTTTATAGCTCATCGATACACCAACAAATGAATAGTCCATTTAATATTTGTAAAGATAGTTTGTAACAAAATTTTTGCCGCTAATGTATGTTTTTTCGCCTTTTTGCCCCGACAATATTTTGATAGCTAACGTTTAACCTTGGACTTTTTGTAGACAAGCCATTGTAAAAAATTTATTAAAATTAGTTGACATTAAAGTAGACCAATTAAATACATTAAGTGTGTTAATATCAAAGAATGTCATCATTAATTATTTAATCAGATTTACCATTTGACCTTTTTTTAATTACCGGACCTTTTCTCCTAAAACTATAAATACACAATATTTTTGACAATGGCATTCATCTTTTATTTTAGTGAAGTCGAGGAATTTGACAGAGCAATTGCAAAAAGAATGAAAAAGAAGGAACATTCGCTTACCAGAAAGTAATTATTTTACCTTATGCATTTACATTACATTTTACATTTATTAATTTAGCAGACGCTAAAGTTTTTTTAATGCAATTGATGACGAAAAGTAAAGTCACTAACACAATTCTTTCTTCCTTTTTATTTTGCTTTGTCCTGTTTACAGCAAGATGATGTTTAGGTGATCGTTAAATAAAGTACAGAATTTTTTATTATTAGTGTTTTGTCTATTCTTATTTGAGTTTTGCTTCGCACTCAAAATATCAAAAAACAGGTTCTGTAATTTTAGCATGGTATAATGTTAATTAGACCATTATAGGTTGAACTGAAAGAAAAATTGGAATTTGAATAAAAGAAAACATTGTAGCAATATAATATCACATAATATTTTTCAGAAGATAGTTCAATCTGTAATTGTATCCCTTCCATCAGTAATTTTCTTTCAATTACACCCACGCTCAAAAAATAACTGGGTAATTTGTTAGTCAGAGAACTTTTTTTTGGCACATGCATTAAGCAGGGAACCAAAATATTTATTTTGATAACTTGTTGGATGCATCCTACTGTTTTCAATGGCATTTGGATAAGGGTTTTATACGATCTTCCGAACAGCAGAAGGCGCTGTCTTGAAAAACGAGGGGTCTGAGAAAGCGGACTCTGGGTGGGGGACTGTAGCTGCAGGCTCTGAGTCTACAGCTTCATAATATTGGGTACGTTTGGGTTTTAGGAAGAAATGACAGCGCATCGCTGTGAAGGGAAGGAAGTTGCGCTAGACAGAATGCTTCTAGTTTGTAATGGTTTCATCTCAAATATCTTTTCCTAAACTTTGAAAGCCGAAATCTAAAATAAAATTAGAATAATACAGATCTAAAGTGTAACCACGTTTGAATGTTTAGTTCTGTCCTCATTGTCACTCATTAAGCAGGGCTGTCGTGTTGTGCTCGCTGTGGCTCCGCGTGAGAGATCGCTCGCTCGCTCTCTCCTGGACTGCGAATAGCAAAATTGCATCACAGACAAATGGTTTAATATTATTATATATTGAAATGGCTGGCGAGATAAACATGTTCAATATTACGTCTTTATAGCAATAATAAAAAATTGGCCTACGTGTATTTTCTTAAAGGGTAACAAAACACTAAAACAACTTTTTTAAGTTAATGATCTGTAAGAATAGAGCTTCATAAATGCTGTTCATTGATTCCAGTAAATTTTTTGACATTCTGGTTTAAAGTGTTTTAATTCTACATTATATGGTGTAAAAACGTCTGAGTGCTGCCCACTTCAGGTTGAACGGTGGCTACTGCAGTTGAATTTTCCTATTGGATGTTTGCGGTGGTTCGTGACGCAGCGGTTGTTGGTGACGTAGGCAGGTTCCATACAGAGAGATGCGTCTCAGGCAGTGCTCGAAGTGGGGCGGTACTCACCGGTACGCAGTACCGGCACTTCTACATTTGACTCTTAAGCGTACCTGCACTTTTTCTTGCGTACCACTACTTCTCGCATGTAGCCGGTACTCGACAACTCACAGAAAAAGCGCCAGTGACACGCCCGTTGATATACTTCGTTTGCAGTGCGTATGCAGTGGGTATTTTTTCCGCACCCATGTTAACAGGTTCGAGCTTTCACACTGCACGCGCATGCGGTCCGTTAATGCGCTCCTGGTGCTGTGCGTATACAGCAGTGCAGAGATCGTTCCGAGTCTATTTTTGCTGTGCTGCACGCGGTGAATTAAAGTGACAGCTCATGGTTCGTGGTCAAAACACAGATTGACATGAAAATATAATAATCTCACCATAAATGCATTTAATTAAATAAAATGTAGTAATCTAAATGTATTTTTGGACTTGCAGGCTTGGAGGAGTTCCGTTTTCGCACGCACGTGCACACACGCATGACTTGTTTTAATACATTTATGTTGTTAATAAATAACAGTAAGTTTTGCTCTAAGTTTTGTTTTTCACTGTAGAAATCTCAAATGTCATGATTTGCCAATGCAAGAGAGTACCGGCACCTTTCTTTTCCCACTTCAAGCACTGGTCTCAGGTACACGCCCCCCCTCCGCTGGGCTCTGCCCACTTTTCCAGCATTTTTCAAATATTGCTAGTGGGTGGAGTCAGGCTCTGACCAGGGGTTTAGTTACCCTTTAATTTCTCCAGTACCGACAGCAGAACCGATAACGTCCGAGCTTATCGATACAGCGGTCTTTCAAAATTCAGCCCCGGGGCCCTTTAATACTGGGTTTCGGTACCCATCCCTAGTCATGAGAAAAATTATCTCTCAAAAAGTACCCTATCGCCTAAGTACCCTAAAAGACTTCCCGTATCACCTCCGCTTATAAAGCCGGGATCTAATCTTGTTAACATGAAATAAACCTGCTCGTGAGCAGGTTCAAGCTTACGCACCTGTTGCTATGACAGCAAGTCCAGGATGAGCATCGAAGAACCAAACAATCCAAGATCATGCCAAATCGCCAACAATCAAATCCAGCTAACTGAGTTAACGACGTACGAAGCACGGGCCCCAGGTTAGCCGTAGAGCATTAGTTACTATGGCGATATACACTGCTAAAAGCCAGACCGCTTTCATGGTGCCTAAAACCCAGGGTTGGCAAAAACTAGGCTAAAACATACCTGGCTAGCCACCTAAACTGGCTTCATGGCATAGGCCCCTGGGGTAGAGGTGTCAGGGTTATGTTTGTTTTTGATCTGTTTCCCTGTTTTGTTCATGTCTGAGTTTCACATGTTCCTTTGTTCAGTTTCCCGCTTTTGTTCAGGTTCCTGCTTTTGTTCAGTTTCCATGGTTACCATCATTATTAGGATTGGTTTCAGCTGTTTGTCATTTATTAGTTTGTTTCAGTTTGTTATTTATGCCCCGTGTACACGAAGGGAAGACAGATAAAGACAGTTTGGCCTCTCATTTACACGAAAACCCAGTTTTAATCACAGAAAACGATTATTTCTAAAAACTCCGGCCAAAGTGGAGATTTCTGATAACACCGGTTATGTGTTGCCGTGTCAACTGGTTTTGGGTTCTCAAACGTCACATTATGCGCCAGAAAATGCTTAACGTCATGTGAGCGCCCAGTTTGGCAAAGTTATGATGGCACTCAACGGCGTATATATTGGGGTTGATGTAAATGACAACTTTTGTTGGGGGGGGGGGATATTAGTTTCTCTAAATACTATGTTTCTATTTGTAAATATGGACTTAAAGGTGCAGTGTGTGATTTTTAGCAGCATCTAGTGGTGAGGTTACGAATTGCAACCAACAAAAGTTACAGTGGCCGACAGGAAAATATGTCATCGTCTGAGACAGCAGAGAGTAGCTAGTTCAGCAATAAGGTTTCATTACAAGGATAAATTAAGAAATTAAGTTTACTTAATTATTAAGTAAAACTATATGTTATTGCGAATATTATTGTTACTTGTTCATCATTGTGTCAGTGTTTTATTCGCTGAACTAAACTTGCTTCCTTGCACGAAGAGCAACATAGTAACGAAACGCGTTTGTCCGTTTAGGGCTACGGTAGAAACATGACAACACAATATGTCGACCTCCATAGAAGGGGGTGCCCGCGGTTATGGAGATATAAATGTCTCATTCTAAGGTAATAAAAACATAACTGTTCATTTTAACTTTTAAACTTTTAAAGACCATAACTGGTCTTTATACACCACTGAAAACATAATTATAGATCTTATATTGCATTTCTGTCAATAGATCCTCAGAAATATTACACAATGCACCTTTAAGCTGCACCTTTGCCTTTACTCTTGATCCAGTTTCTGTTATGTTGAGATGTGTTTGCACTGCCTGTTTGCTTGCTTTTTTAGTAAGAATTAAACTTATTAGTGTTTTGTGAGAACCTGTCTTCTGTCTTCAGCTTCCCTGCATGTATCGTTACAAGAGGAGAGTGGGGTAAGATGTGCCAGTTTTGTTTTGCTCAACTGAAACACCTTTTTTTCTAAAATGAATATTTATATGGCATCTTTAACACAGGGCTGGAGTAGCAGCTTGCCCCATGATGTTGAAGGATAAGTTGATCCATCTTGGGTAAACTGACCAATTTATTTTTAAGTAATAAACAAAAAATAATTGGCCCATTTGCAAAGCTCCATCCCTCTTGGTTCATCAGACAAGCGTTGAAGAATATCCCACAGGAATGAAAATGGAAATGGATTTTTGTAAAAAAAATTCTTCAGTGAATGTCCTCTTAAAATGTGCTGGGGGATGGGGGACTGATTGAATATTATTCTTATGTGCAAATATTAATGCAAATATGATGTTGTGGAGATTTCTACACTAATACTAAACACAAATAATGATAAAGATTTGGGTTATGGTAGACAAGATATGGCCCTTTGTAAATATATAGCGACATACAATTGTGGAGTGTTATACTTATACAAGTGGTGGTTCTTCCACTGGCACATCCATGAAACAAGTGAGACATCATAATAATAATAATAATAATACAAATGTCTTAAATGAAGTTATTTATGGAGCAATTTCATATCTTTATTGACAAATCATTTATGAATTGAAGGTGTTACATTCTGAACTTGCAATCCACATTGAAACTTTACAGTAGACTGTACACCAGATATCAAGCAAAGCCAGTGTTTTATGCTTGCTATATCATTCTAATAAAGTGTATTAACAGTATATTTAAAAGCTGCCCACCGTATGAATGTTATCTTGAATGTTCAGCTATTAAGTTTCATTATTTTAAATTTAGAGAATACAATTCAAATAAAGCTTTCGGGGTTCTCTCATTGTGTAAGTAGTAGGGGAGGATGGGGTAAGATGGGTCAGTGGATAAGCTGTCACCTCCTCATCTATCTATCTAGAGCCCTGAGCTGAGATTCACATGAGAAAAGTGACAGGTTTTTTATTTCAAAGAGTATTTGCTACACTGTAGGTAGAATTCATTTTGTGATGAAGTATATTATAATAAATATATTTTAAATTTATTTATCAAGTTCAACTAATATAGTAAGCTTTGCCTCTGATTACAGGAAGTATTAGCCTTCAAATAACGCTGCATTTTGTTTCATTGCAAGCAAATATTCTAAATAGCCTATTGAAGCTTTCCTGTTTGCAAAAAATAAGACTTTGGAATGGGGCTGTGCATTAGTAAATTTCTTTTCTTTTTTTTTCTTATTTTAGTTCATATTTTTAGTGTCTTGCCCTAGTTTAAACTCTATCTGATTTATCCTTGCCTAAAGGGTAACTTTTAGCCAGAATACTGTACTACTGCTGTAGATGTCACTGTTTACCTCAGTGTTAGCACACGTCTGTCACATTTGACCATTTATAACACAGAAAAGTGAAACACGTGTGATTTTGAGCACATGAGATTTGCACATTTGATTTGCACATAAACTTCAACTAGCCTATGTGCAATATGAAACCAACAAAATGCACTACGCTGCTAGTTTACACTCAATTTTGTAAACACTGTTGGAGAAAACTTTGGTCTTATTTTTTTATTCCAACTTTGAATACATTTCTTAGTTTCCATAACATCTAATTTAGCCGATTGTTTCATCGTCTAGGTTAAGACGTTTTGATATATCACAAGCACAGGAATAATAAGATGCATTAAAAACGCTCCCGTGATGGAACATTTTCCAGAAAGATACCAAAAACCACTAAGCATTTCTATCAGCCTACGCCTCAGGGCTAAAACACTCCAGCGCCAGAGACTAGCCACAAAACATCTTACAAACTATTTGCTGTCACGACGAGCCATAAACAAGCGACCCCATCCTGTGAAAATTAGCAGGAAAACATCTCAATTTAAATAAATCTCAACTGGACGTTTGAACGGTGATTGTGAAATCGATTGAGTGAGACCCAGGGCAGTTAGACGACTGAGAGAGAAACTGGGGTGGGCGGGAGTGCGCAGAAGTCACACGATAAAAAGGCTTTGCTCTTGGGAAAAAAACTCTTGATTCTTTCCGCAGCCTTCCGTTCTCCATCGTGCGGTATGAAGCGTCTACCTGGATACTTACCATCATTACGCAGATTTAGGTGACTTTCTTTCCCTCCCGACTTGGATTCTACTTTATGATGATTTTGGATATGTACCTTTGGGATGAAAAAAACCCTTTCCCTGCCCGCCGAAGTAAGATAAAATAGGGTTTCGCTGACATTGGAGTTACTCCTCTCGTTCCATATGAAGAAGTCAAACGTAAGTGACTTTTGCTTTAACGCGAGTAATTTAGCGTGAATCATGTGATCTGCATTTGTTTTTCGCTCCGTTGCGCTTGCAAAACTGCGCTGTCTGCAGAAGATAACTGGAGAAAATGTAAATGAACACAATAGCATGTTTATATTACAACACATTAAAGCGATAGTCTTCGTATTGTCAGACTTTCTTGCATCGAATTTTAAGTCCGCGTTTAATTAGTAGCCTAGGCTAAGTGGGGGTATGGAAGGAGCTATAATGGTTTATTTGAAATAACTTGTCGCTTGACATTAAGTGCCCTTGATTTAGCAGAGGCGGATGTCATTATAACAAACAAATTTCTCCCATCCACTTCACTTGTCACAATCTATTTGGTAATTTCTACTCAATAGCCTATGACTTTTTGGAGTTTGGTCAAATAATCGAAAGTGCAATTAAATTATCACCTTCAAATTGTTTAAAAAATTTAAGGCAGGAATAAGCTTAAGTTTTCGATTTCAGTGGGATAAACTATTATACAATGATGCAGATCGCATCAAACGTTCGCCCTGAAAATAAGAAATCAGCTTTTTATTGGCGTTCAGTATGTCCTCGACATATTGCAAATCTGAATAATATGACAATTAAAACATGATAAAATGAGCGATATATAAAGTCTTTGAAAACGGAGATAAGAGAAAAATAACTACGATAAAAACGAAACGACCTTTGAACGTAGGCGGCTTACACAGGTGCTATATAAATATATTTTGTGAAAACTAGATTTTCCTGATACGTTACTCGCTGTCTTGGGACATGTTGTACACGGGAACTAAGCCAGTGGACATGGTTTTCATTGACTGTGGGGGATATTTATTCGAAATGCACCATGCTGCATCCCTACCAGCATCAGTAACGCTTTCCCTCTTTTCCTTGAAGTGAACTATGTCAGGCTTTGCTCTTGTTTTTTATGTAAATTATGAGCATTCACCTGAAAAACATTTGAAATTTTGTAAGTTTTTTTTACTCACTTCAAGACCGGCTAAATCTATTGATGTATAAAAAGCAGAGAGAGGTCATTCCCCTTGCACCTTTGCCCTGCTTTGAATTTGCATTACCTCTTGCACCGAGTAAGGCAGTTTTAAGATGATACATTGGCATGGAATGTTGGAACTTTCACTTGCTTCAATAAAACATTTTTTGAGTTGCCTACCTTATACATAATTATTTAATTTCAACTTCAGCAGTTTTCATCTGCACTCGTAAAAATAAACGTTATTTTTTTCTTTTTCTTTTCTTTTTATTGAAGAACGGTTAGCATCCATGGATCATTTCCATTGGACAATGTTCATTGTTGTGGAAAAAGGTTTAGATTTTTAAAATGTACTTAAAAAAAAGTTTCCTTCAAGAACCTTTAAGGGGAACTAAAATGTTGGTTCTTTGGCATCGCTGCGAACCCCCCCCCCCCCCCCCCCCCCCCCCTTTAGAAGCTTTATTTTTAAGAGTTTGCCACTCTATTTGAATATTACTGCTTTCTTGTTGCCATTATAGCTTGTAACATTATTACACAAAATTAAGTTAATCATTGGCAAACATAATCACAGGGAAGCTCTCTCATACTGTACACATGACAGTTTTGATTTCTGATTAAGATTGCGACATTTCATCTTGTGGTTATTCTATTAGAAAAAATTGGGTGTATGAGGAAAGTGTGTGCATCTCCGTTTCAGTGTACAGTATTCTGTGGCTGAAATTAAAAAATCCAATTATTGTCAATTTTTGAACTAATTTTTTTCCATCCCCTGTGACATACATTAGCCCCTTTGCCAAAACTAATGCACAATTATGTGTAACATCTAGCATGAAAGCAAACCCCTTCAATCATGTGCCAAGCCCAAAGGCAAAATTAAGTGACTGTTTGCAATGCGACTGCTAGTTTTCGTTGCATAGCATACTTCCTCAATGCAAAATTCCCAATCTTCACCTCCTTCAAGATCATTGAATTTCCTTTTCATGAGTAACTAATGCCAGATTTCTGTCTGGTATATGTTCTTCACAAATGTCCACTGAAGCGCACACTACTCCAGTGCTTCTTCCTGGAAGACTCCATTGTAGAAAACTGTGAAATGTGCAGGTATTTTGACAGTTGACATTCATGTGTATGGACTGTATTATATGTACAAATGTGATTTGTGTCTTTAACCTCTAAAATTAGACATGGGAAATGGTATATTAGCACCTCACCAATGAAGTCATTGCAAATGAAATGAGCTAGTATTGTTGGTGTAACTTATGTTGTATAGAGTCCATAGCAGTAATTCCATTCATAATCTTTAAAACTGGTTTTAATGATAACAAATCTTTTAAGACACGGCTAGCACGGACAACCAGATTTTTAAGCAATGGCATATGCTTGAGTATAAATCATATGCTTGAGTATAATTCATAAGTACCTTTATTAATTTAGTAATTTCAACTTATTTAAAAAAGCACATTTTGTTAGCAAATCCCTGGAAGGTCCTGTTACTGTGCAAAAGTCTTAGTTAGGGAACTATCAAATGTTAATGAATATGGGATGTTGCAGCATTACTGCAATAAAGACAGGTAATGTGTTCTGAAAATATATTTAAAAACACACAGATGGCCTGCATTATTTGCAGTGCTTTATGGTATGTGTTGTCCATCAATTCTCTCATAAATTGGCTGTCATGTATTGTTGTCTTTTCCCATCATTTAAATGCTTTGTTACTTCAAATCAAATGTTGTAGATAAAATAATTCTTAAATAAATGGTTAAATGATTGTTGTAGTTTACTAAAGCAATAAGCCATTTTTCATCCCTAAAGTCACTGTAATGTATAGAGCATAATCTTTTTTTTAAACTGCAGCAATAGGACTATAACATGTGAAGACAATGTTTAATAAAAAGTTAATATTGATGGGCAATTTTGGGGTATATGCATGGTGGAAGGATCTTGGTAGCAACAGATTTTCTGGATTTTGCTAGAAATGTTTTTGTGATGCAGTTCAGTAATTTTGCTTGGGCTGTAGATGAACGATAGTGTGTTGTGTCTACGTTTAAGAAAGTTTATGGACTTTAAATCTGATTTTGTCATATCAGATGATTCGACTTGTGCTGTTAAGATCACTGACAAAGGGAAGATTTTTATATTGTGTAAAGTAAGAATCAGAAGTCCACTAGGCACTGAATTACACACTAACCCAAACACACAAAGAGTCAGTGTTAAGACAAAAAAAATTGGTACATTAATAAGTTAATACATAAATATGTGGTTTGAAATGAGAAGATAAAGTACCAGAAATTGCCTTGTTGTGGGTTGAACCATGATTTAATGGAGCATTATCGCCAACATCATTGCAGCCGTTCCATGAAGCCAGTTCACCTATTTACTTTGTTTCCATATCCTTTTAGTCCTTATACTTACTATGCTTTGACACTGGCTAAGCCTAGTCCAAATAAAAAGGTTTTCAATAGCTGATGGCCATTTACAATAAAGGGTGGAACTTAAACCGTGTTTGGAAAGAGCTTAATTGTATAATGGACTCTTTAAAGTGAATTGAACCCAATGATAGAAATGAAATCACTGGACCGGCAAATAAATCTCTTGCTTTCATTGGCGCACTTTGTAAACTGAATGTCAAAATTAAACTCCAAGCATATAATATGATCCTCATAATTTTTTATTATTTCTGTATTATGTGTTCCATTTGTCTGTTGTTTTAAAACAGAAATTGGATTACCCCAAGTAGCTTTTCAATGCCTTGGCTCAATTAGCGTCATTTCATTGCTCAAATAAAAAGTAATTTAGCATTAATATCGTTGTATTTCTTTTCTCTTAGAACTGATATTCCCAGTCTTCTACTCAAAGCTTTGGGTGGGTTTCATTAGCATAACTACTTTTCTTGGTTAGTTCCTGAACAAGGGCTCCCTCCAAGACAGGCGATTGTCCAGGCTATTGTTATTTTTGCTCCCACCCAGTCATAGAGTCCCTCTAAATTAGCTATCAAATAGGCAGATCACATTTCATTGGACTCCTGTGGCCTGTTCCCCTCTATTTAAACACTCATAAGGGGACAGTGTAATTGATGCTTCCCCAGCTAGTGTAAATCAGCTATTTCTTTTCCAATTGTTTCAGATGTTTAGCAGCACCCAAGACTTTGACTTAACTGACTAACCCCATTGAAGAAATAATACGAAGCACAGAAATGTAGAGTCATGGGTGGTGAGGAAGAATTTGACATTCTTCTGTCTTGGCAACATGAGAAAGCACATTTATTCTTTGGGACATGTGATAGCATATTTAGCTAGTGTTTATTCGGTTAGTCAGAGGTTTGTAAAGTGCACCTGAATGGACACAGGCAGTCTGAGTGCAATTTGCTGAAGCAAATTTGATTTGAGTAGTTTTTGAGTGGATACTGGTCGCTGACTATTCAACAGAGGCTGAAACGATTATGCTAGTTTTCCGGCCACTGATGTTTGTCCTCTTGATATTCTGGCCTGCGTAAGTTGATCACATGGCTTTACAAAGCTGTCTTCTGGACTCACATCTGGTCACTTTTTTTTAATCAAAATTAAGAGACCGTATGTTCAGAATCTTTTAGTTTTTTCCTTGTAGCATGAATTGTTAGCATTTGTGGCATTGCTAATATGCAGCTAGCTGATATCAGTCATTGGGATTCTGCTTGTATTTGAAGTGTTAGACTGATGTACACCATGAGATATATAAGTAATGACTGTGAAAAGATGAAAAGAAAGATAGATGGTGACTAGACATATTTCTGGGCACCATGTGTTACACTGGGCTCTGTTCTCACTAATAAGATTATGTAGTGAATGGTACATTGTTCAGAATGAGCTTGTACGTCTGGGTAGCTTGCAAAGTTAATAAACCCTTGCGATCAAAGTGTCTGGACAGCATGACTCTGTCGGCTAGGGAATAAGATAAATCACCAGAGTTACTATAACATGATGTTCAAAAGGAAGGGTTGAGTTGTTGCTCTATTTTTTTTTTGTCACTGCTGGTGTTTAGATCAGCTCATGGTCAGCCATAATGAGATATTGTTCTCCTTTTTCCAGCTAAGTGAAAGTCACCTCTTTCATAATGTGCTGTAGCTAACACTTTCAAGATTTATTTGTTTATCATTCAGTGTCTGTACTATATCCTATCAAAAGCCTGTTTATATAGACTAAGAGTTTGAAAGAAATTTGCATTTGTGAGATTTAAAGTCACGTTGCAGGATATGACGCATCTATAATGAGGGGAAAAAATGCAATTGCGATATATAGTGTCAGATTTTACAATGTGATTACATCTTGTGACTTTACCGTTATGAAAAACAAAAATTCAATTGAGATATAAAGTCATGTTGTATAATTTTGCAATTATAAAGAAAAAATTTGCAAAAGAGTCACAACTGATATAAAGTCACAACTATGAGAAACTAATTTGAGACTGGGATATATAGTCACGTTGTGAGATATAGGCCTAATTAGTGCTCGAGCACTGATGCTGTGAGGACCCTATTGGAATTGCTCTGTTTATTACTTTTTATTTTGTTTTTTCTTCGGCAGAAACAGCTATAAGATACTTGTAGAGCAGAATAACCCTATTTAACCCAACTATTTTGGATCAAATAATTTCTTTATATACAGAGCTATTTGTAATGAATTTTTTTATCTTGTAGTAATTTTTACTTGTTATATTTTACATGTTGTTCAGTTGATCCTGTCAGCGGTTCACTTTGCTTACACTATATTGATGTATGACAGTCAGCGTTGAATTTGAGCACAAGTGAATTTGAATGGTTCACATTTAAATGGGAGACAGACAAGCTTTTGTTGTTGTGTCCAAGTATTTGCTAAAATCGTAGTTCTTGCTATGAAGGCACTTTTAAGTCTTGGAGGAAGTCAAATATTGAATAATATAACCAATAAAACATCTGGGCTTCCATATGTTGCTTCAGTCACCAAATTTCAACAAATCCTCCTCATCTGGTTCACGACACGCAAGAGCCCTTTACAGTCTCCGATTATGCTGTCTGAAAGACTTGCTACAGATAAACTGCTTGTTCGAATGCATACTAAATTCCAGATGCTGTGTACTAGCTTTGTTTACTTTGTTTGCCGGACAATAATTCAAACCAAGACCTAAGCATTTACATAGGGCATGTTTATGTGCATCGAACTATAAATAAGACTAACCATATTTAACCAGGTAGAACATTTTTGGACAGCTAGTTGGAAAGGAGATATATTTTTGTCTTTGGATAGAAACTTAAGATTATTGCATAATTTTCATCTTATAATTTTGTAGATTTGCTTAAAATGCCTATGACTTGCCTAACAGTATTCAGGCAATGAATACAATGAATACAATATGTCAATGTAATGTGAAATCATTGATGCCATGATGTAATCGGTGATGAAACAAGGTTCTTCCTTATGGCTGTAGGTAGAACTTATTTACTTTACATGACAACAGCTGAGACCTTCCAAACATGGTCTTCAAGAAAAAACTGGTAGCATGGAATTGGAGATAGTTTAAACTTGTTATCTGGTGTTAGTGAGGTTGAAATTTTCTTATATTTAATTTTTAGTTTAGCGGTGGTGGTGCTTAATTTGCATGCTGTTTTTATACTGTCAATACATTAATGGTTATTTTACAGAATTTAAACTTCTGAAAAGCACCACTTCTCCAACCATTCATATTAAGGCTAAATGTTTTTGAACTGTGTCTCACTGTTTTCTTGAACGTCCTGCCACAGTGTTTGCATTTTTAAGATGCTATGTCACATTTTCGAAGGAATCAGGTTATCTAATGAGAAAAAGTGTAGAGGTGGATTTTATTTTATTTTGAACAATGAAAAGTATACATTACGTACATTTATGTAAAACAACACCTAATTAAAATATTAGTTTGCTAAAACTATTACTAAATAAAATGCTAGTTTACTTAAAGGCTAAATAGAATGTTAGTTTGATAAAACAACAGCTAAATCGAATGCTAGTTTGTTAAATCAATGGCTAAATGGAATGTTAGTTTACTAAAACAACTACTAAATAGAATGCTAGTTTTTTGCTATAAAAAGACAAATAGAATGCTAGTTTGTTAAAACAATAGCTAAATGGAATCCTAGTTTGCTAACAAAAGACAAATAGAATCTTTGTCTAAACAATGACTAAATACAATGTTAGTTTGCTAAAACAAAGTAGAATGCTAGTTTGCTAAATAAAAAAAACTAATTGCTAGCTTAATAAAAAATGGCTTAATTGGATGTTAGTTTGTTAAAACAATGGCTAAATGGAATGCTAGGTTGCCTCAAAAAAGTCAAATCGAATGTTTGCTAAAACAATGGCTAAATAGAATGCTAGTTTGCTTAAAACAAGTTTAAAAAAATAGAAGATAGTTTGTTAAAACAATGGCTAAACAGAATGCTAGTTTTCTAAAAACAACAGCTAAATTGAATGGTAGTTTGCTAAAAAAATAGAACACTGCTTGCTTAAAGACTAACAAAATGTCACTTTGCTAACAACAGCTTAATAGAATGCTAGTTTGCCTAAATTGGTTAACAAATTGGTTAACATTATCCAATAGCCTGCACAGCCTTAGTGATGTCAGTAAAAAAAAGGAAAGCTGTTTCAGAGGAAAATTATTGCATGTTAATGAAAAAATTAACTTTGTGATACCACGAATCATTACCAAATAAAGACAATAAACATGCATTAAGAAAGTAAATATGGTCAGTTTTGATTCATCCACACTTTACGAGACCCCTGCATTGTGCTCTAGCTTTTGAACATTTTTAAAAATGTGAATGCCTCCTGAGAAACGCATTCGATCAGGTCACGTGATCCCAAAACCAAACTAATTTTCGAAAATACGTAATTGCAGAGCATCAATTTTGTAATTGTGCAATTACATACTCAGAGCATCTTGCAGTTGAACAGCCTGTCCTCCAATGATTCTGCTCTTCACCTCTGTCCGCTCTCTCTCAGAGCAAAGCTGAAACTCTTTCTTTTACTTGCCTGTTTCTCCTGACAAGGCTCATGCATTGTTTGTCTGGGATCACCCTTGTAATCAGGGTTAAGAGCAAATCTGCCTCTTGTTATGCAACAAGCTCAAATCGCAGGTCTGGAAAGAGTAGAGCAAAAGCTTTAAGCTTTAAGCCACCATGGGACAACCAGCTTTATAGCGGCGGAAGGGAAGGAGAGTTTGCTAGACAAAAACGTTCATTTATTCTAGTGAACCTGACCCGGATATTCTTAAAATAACAGTGAAAATATTTTCCGTTTTGCCTAACACTCCTCTAAACAATGAGATTATAAATTAGGACACAGATCTGTATTATTAAAAGATTTCAGATATGATCTATTAGCCTCAGACTGATCTTTTAATTTTTGTTTTTTCAGATTTGGATATGCACCTGTGTCCATTTATTGCTGTACATTACAGTTGCTGCCTATTCCAGTGAAATAGGAAATCCCATTACAGATGACATCAGGAAAATTTCTTTGTTGGTAAGAGCTTGGACATTCTTATCTCTCCAGTGCCGAGTTTTTTTTTTCTTTCGGTTTTTTCTGAGCTTATTTTTTGAAAGACAACAGCAAAGGCTGATTTATCGATGCTCAAGGGAAAAAGCTGAAATTTATTTCATTTGTTGGAATGAAAGCAGCAGACATATGGATTAAAGTATGATAATGGAGTCGTATACATACAAAAAAAATATTTTTCTGGAGACAACCTCTTTAGAAACATCAAAAATCATTGGCCTGTTGAAAGTATTATTGAGTTTATCGCTTTGTTTGAACTTGTGAGTTGTTTAATGGTATTCACTTTCTTTTAGCAAAATATTAATGAATCATGATGCCAAATCACTGTGCGTGCCATTTGCTGAAAGGTTGATGACCACCAATGATTAAAATGTAGATCTTTTGAAGTAAATATGTAACATGTTGGTGGTTTTCATTACTATACCCTAAGCCAAGTTATAAAGCAAATTACAGTAATGCTTTGTTTATATTGTGGTTACTTAATAGTACATTTTCCGTTTTGTTTCTTTATTGATGATCAAATGACCATTGTGCAGTGTAGTCTTTGGCACTTAGAATTGTCTTTTTATTATTTATTTCTCTCCCATTAGAAACAGAATATTCCAAAAGACTATAAGATTACAGTACGTTATATACCTAAAGAAGTGGTGAGTTGTTGTTATTTAATCTTCATTGAATCATTCACTGCAATAAAAGCGAGGAGGGTGATAACGAAGTAATCTCTTTCATTTTTTCTTCAAGAGTGGTATGTGCTGGGTGAAGCTAAATGTATTTCACTTGGAGGTGAGCTTAAAAGGCCTGGCGCAGAAGTTTGGGAACATATCCTCCAATAAAGATAATATAGGCACTTTTGTCCAAATACTGCAAGAAATGCGGTATCACATTGGACATGGCTTGGTAAGTTACCTTAACCAAGTGATAACAATAAACAACCGTTTTTTATCCAGCAATTTTTTATACCGGTGAAATTTCTTGTATGTTTTATTATTTTTATATATTTGTCTTTTCAGCAATTGTTTAAAAAAAAAATTGGTAGCACTTTATTTTACAGTCCTGTTCCCCATGAACATACTATGTGCTTATTATAGTAATTAAAATAACTGTACTAACTGTAAAATAATATAGTACTACCCCTGAACCAACCCCTACACCTAACATTAATCCATGTAGTTATATTACCCAGTACTTTCTTAGGCAAGTACACTGTAAGTACATATACTGTAAAATAAAATGCAACCAAAAATGTATATTTTTATAAATAAAACATTGTAACCAATGACCAACTTTTGTCAAATTAATAATTTGTTTATATTACTATTCAAATTTATATTTCTATTTAAAACAATCTTTTAAAACCAATTATTTATTTATTTTAGTAAAACTTAAATCAACAATTTTTTTTCCTGTACCTTTAGGAGGATTCAATGCTAGAATTCGAGTGTCATTATGTAGAGGAGATGTGGCTTACAGCAAAGTATTTTGAATATGTGGAGGACTTTTTCAACACTGCCAATTCGTCGAGGGAGGCCGAGGATTGCGAGCCCCCGCCATGTCCCACGTCCACAAAAACAACAGTAACGACAACTACAACGGTGTCGACAACGTCAGCGCAACATAGTACAAATGGTGAG
This sequence comes from Siphateles boraxobius, assembly GCF_051911475.1. Classification (NCBI taxonomy): domain Eukaryota; kingdom Metazoa; phylum Chordata; class Actinopteri; order Cypriniformes; family Leuciscidae; genus Siphateles; species Siphateles boraxobius. Next base: position 8,964,034 of record NW_027509192.1, on the reverse strand, counting down.
GCGCATGATATAACCACTCTTAAAGGCCTTTGTATGAAGGCATGGACACCATATTGCAGAGTGTTGTCTGTGTCACTTTTTAATGAAGCTATTGAGAAACTGCGGAATGTCGTTTGTGGAAGCCCGCCCATTTGCAACTGAGGTTTTAGATGTTAACACCCGCTTTTAAATCATCTCTTGTGGCAGCTTTGGTTGCAATTTTGTGCATGTTGTGTGTGTGCGTGGGTGTATGTGTGTGTGTTCCATGCCTTTTCAAACGAAGCCGCTGGACAAAACAAGAGAAGGCAACATGTTTTTGTCAGCCCTATTATGACAGAGTCTCAGCTGAGTTTCAAAACCAAGAGATGCTCCCTAGTGAACGGCATGAAAGGGAGAACAGAATCGAAGTCCAATTGTCACCATGTTGATTACAGAGCAATCTTCAGATCTTCCCAAGCGCAAGCTCTTTCTTTCTAAAAGCGGACAGATCAGATATTTCATGGGGCGGAGAGAAAAGGAGATTGTGTCCGACTTTTTAAGCATCTAACAATGAACGGTTTCTATGTGAGACTTTTAATGCTTCTCTGTTTCTGCCTTTCTCTAGAGAAACGTAACGGTTTGCCTGATGACCCCGAAAAAGGTGAGATCACAAATGTCTTCAGTCATCACTATTGTACGTTTCCTAGGGATAGTTGATCCAGAAATGAAGGAAAAAAACATTTACTCATCCTCATGTTGTTCCGAGTTGAGTAAATGATGAAAGAAATTTTAAATAATTTTTTAAAGGTACAGTTTTGGCCTCTAGCGGTTAAAAAAACAAAACTGCATGCATTTTGCGGAAAAACATTGCTTCGGCTCTGCATGAATGTGCAAATGAATATGGTTCTTTCTCATAACTCAAAAAAGAGAGAAAGATTATCCTACTGCTCATAAAACATTCCCTACTAGGCTTAAGAGATATAAGCAGTTTAGATGGAAAGGATCTCAAGCTGACTAGCTGAAGACATTACTGTAGCTATACTATACCCATTAATAGACACGGTACTTCCTTGAAAATGAATTCCAGCACTGCGCTACGATAGCCCATAGTGAAATGATCCTTCACAATAGATAATGCTTTAAAATAAACTCTGTTAGATGGCTACATATGGCAATTTATCTGTTAATTTCCAATGCCTTCAGTTCTTGCCATCTCCGAAAAGCCAAACCAATGTTTGTTCTTGTTTTATTATGAGCTCTGGCGCAGTCTTTTTTTGACAGCAGACTCTCCTCCGTTCTTTAAAGGGGTGATTCGAGGTTCGAGATATAGCTGCTCCATGTAAACTTTTCTCGTTTGTTGTGACAACTAACCTATGCCACTCCCACACCATACATGCGGCAAAGTAACCAGAGCAACCTTTCTTTATTTATGGGTATGACGAGATACACACGGGCGAGTGACGTATGTACGCAATTTTCTGTGAAAACCATCTTGCCAGGTCTAAAGTATAAACACTTATAATAGGCTTAGCATAGTGAAAAACACGTTTTGGAAGGATTAATCATGTATTGACTCATTATTTAAATTGTTCATTTTTAACAAAAAAAGTCCATAGTGTACCATTAAAACATTTTATTTTCACTTAATGAGGTCAATGAGATGAGGTCAAATTTTATTTTATCTATCGAGGAAACAAATAACATGATGTTGAGTAAATCATATGACAGAATTTCTATTTTATTTTTTATTTTGGTTGATCTATTCCTTTAAAGCATTAGTTCACTTTTTAAAAAACTTTTGCTGATAATTTACTCACCCCCATGTCATCCAAGATGTCCATGTCTTTATTTCTTCAGTCGAAAAGAAATTAAGGTTTTTGATGAAAACATTCTAGGATTTTTCTCCATATAATGGACTTCATGGGGTACCAAACGGTCCAAGGTCAAATGACAATTTCAGTGCAGCTTCAAATGGCTTTAAACGACACCACACAATGCATAAGGGTCTTATCTTGCGAAACGATCGGTCATTTCAAAAATAAATTAAAAAGTTTAAGTTTTATAAGCACAAATGCTCGCCTTGCTCTGTTCTGTGATGCACGTTCGTGACTCTCCTGTTCGAAGTCGCTCATCAAAATGAAGCTGCACTGAAACTGTCATTTGGACCTTGGACCGTTTGGTACCCAATGAAGTCCATTATATGGAGAAAAATCCTAGAATGTTTTCATCAAAAACCTTAATTTCTTTTTGACTGAAGAAAGAAAGACATGGACATCTTGGATGACATGGGGGTGAGTAAATAATCAGCAAGTTTTTTAAAAAGTGAACTAATCCTTTAACATTTATTTGAAGAAAACTGTCCAGCTATGTAGGTCAGCTCAGTTTTAGTTATTAATAAGTTTAACAGATGTACCCTGTAAGGTTTAAAGTTTATCTTGCTATCTGTCACTGTCTAACTAGTGCATATTTGCAAACTAATAAAACCAGTCTAATTTGTCTCTAGGGGCATTCCTTCCGAAAGTTGTGGAGAGCAGTCTTATGTCGCTCCTCACCATACCATTCATCGCAGTGGTGTTTTTGTTGGTGTGGAAGGTACGTGTAGTGGCTTACCCTGCTGAGCCTTCAAGATCACAGCATTTTCACTTTATGTTCTGATTTGTCCATTTGTGATGCAGATTAAATCTAGAAGAAATGCCCCCCAAACTGAACGGAGTCCAGAAGAAGGTCCAGCCCTTTTCTCAGGAGAGGAAGCCAGTGTACCCCCGTTAGATGTGGAGATATCTGAAAAGTAATGTTTGCAACAGGAAATCTGCATAGTGTGCTTTTTTTTACACTTTCATTGACCCTTAAAATATTTAGATACTTGAGCTATACTTCAGATTGGGCACTGCCTAAAAATAAATCACATTAAATGTCACTATATATTGTTTTATAATATGAAACCTAACAAATTTGTTTTGCATTTAAATTTCTTAATAGATAGATAGATAGATAGATGTAGATAGATAAATGGATTGCAAATAATCTATATATATGTATGTTTGAATGTATGTATATATATATATGTGTGTGTGTGTGTGTGTGTGTGTTTATTTGTTTATTTATTTATATATATAAATTACATATATTTATATATATATATATATATAAATTACAGACACATTTATATATATAAATTACATTTATACATTTTAAGTGTGGCTTAAGTGGCAAACATTTTTGGAATTTAGTTTTGTACTCCATTGTGTGCTGATTCAGTTGTTTCACACCAACTTTCTGTTTTCCTTTTCCAGAAACAGATTAAATATTATCATGGCAGTGTAAATCCAGCCCCAACTTAACCAACGCAGGTGAATAATGATTTAATAAGTTCTTAAAATAAATGGAAGTATTATATTAACCTACTTAACACAAGCTGTTACTGATGTATCAAATTTTACAGTCACTGCTTCAGACGGCACAATGGACAGGAACAAACAAGCACCACCTCCGAAAGATTCTCTTACTGAACTTCTAGCTGTGAAGGACACATACAGGCCTGAAACTGCTCTTTGAGAACTGATGCCCTCTTATCAGCCACTGCTGAACCCATTGGGGTAGATATGGTTGCTCCTCCTGAGAACTTCTGAGAGCTTCTGGGACTCACACTTCATGCTCTTTAACACTTCCTTCTCCTCTCGGAGACCGCAAGGAGACTGTGGCTGAGGAATTAGATGAAAAACAGAACGAAAGCAACACGGCATTGGATTCACCCGGAGATGTCAAATAGCCAAGCGCATTTTTTCGAGCTCAGGATCCGCAGTTCAGAAGGAGGGCAGCCATATTATTGCTTGAGAGCAGATGGCTATCAAAAAGGAGTTAAAGCAGAATCGACTACCTCCAGCTCCTCTGGTCCATCTCCTTCTTTCTTTCTTAATCCTTTGTTCTCTCTCTCTCTCTCTCTCTCTCTCTCTCTCTCTCTCTCTCTCTCTCTCTTCTTTTGGTCTGGGCGTCCAAATAGACACCTTTTCAGTTTTTTTGAGTGCTTGAATCAGTAAAGTCATTTTCAGATTGTATCATCTGATTTGTGAATTGTTTTTATTATCACTATAGACTGGTGGTGTGGACTTAATTTATTTATTTTCAGAATATGACATGACACCTGCATGGCATCAAATATCCAATGAGATGACCAATACACAATCATCTCTACCTTAAAAAATATCTTGCAATCCTTAATCGCTTGTGTACAGTAAACCCTACATTCATACTAGCTACAACATTGTAAGTACATTTATAGCTCTTCATCTGATAGACGCCGTTACGTGAATGACTTTTTAATGCTATATATATCATATATTAAAGTATTTTTAAGTACACCCGCGATTAATGCACTTAGTTCCACATTACAGCTTTTTATAAAGTCTGTTGCAGTGTTTTTGAAGTCATTCTGGTGGCTGCTAATTTTATAGACGACTCCGCTTTTGTCAATGGTCATGAGAGTTTTATAGCTTGTAGATTTTGATTTAGAATAAAAATCAGATTTTTCTCCTATTCCAAAAGCAAATTTATTCAAATGCATCTGTCAGACTTAAGATCAAAACAAACTCAAGAAGTGTTACGTCAAACAAAACGGTACACCACAAACAACAAAAAAACCCTATTCGAATACTGAAATTCATTGGGCCTTTGACGCTGTCTGTCGGAAGATCTCGTTAACAGTCTACAAACAAGTAACCATAATAGAAAATGTACATGTATGCTTCTACTCATATTTTTGTGCCTTTTCATAGCATGGCTCTCCCTGTAAAGATTATTTTTGGATAACCAGCCATATATTTATTACGGAAAAAAGTAATGTAATAATGTTATTGCACTAGTCATTATATATATATATATATAAACAAATTCCTCTAAGACATTTCAGATGACTTTCCAAGAAAAGCATAACAAAATCTGGTTCCGGCTTCGGTCTCCTGAGTATGACTCAATTTGTTGACATCTGACGTCTTGCACTTAATCTGTACATACTGATTTATGATAGCTATGACTCATATAGACAAGTGCTAATGACTTTGAGATGAAACTCAGTGGAGATCAGAATTGATTTTGTACCCTGCTTTCTCAAACTGGTTGTAATGATCTATATCCTGTGTTGTGGGGAATAACCTGTTGTCTGCCCAGTCTTTGTTTTCTTAGTTAGCGCACGACAGTTTTTAAGATACAGCATGTAATGTGAAGTTGACATTTGGTAAATAATATCTTGTATCGGTTAAGGTGGATGTTTACAGAGACTCGTATTAACATTGGCAGCGATGGAAACGTCTCTCATTGTAGTGTTCTAACAGTTTTCATGCAGTTATACCAACAATCAGTCATCTTGAAGCTCTCGATGGGACATGTCAGTGAAAACTATTTACTTTTTTCCATCAGAGATTTCCTGTAAACTGCTTTAGATCATCTCAGTGTAGTTCAGGGCAGTGCTGGTAATGTTACATCGTGTGGTCACAGATGATAAACATGCAAGATTCATTTTTTATGCTCAAATTGATTCTGTTCTGTCTAGAGGGTGATGACACTTCCTTTGGCGTCTTTGTCGGTGCCCTGATAAGGAGTCAATAAGTAATAGTGACAGATAAGCTGCACCAACTTCAAAAGGGGGAACATTCCTACATGTTGTATGAATTGTTTGTGTGCATATGGCATCGCTCCCAGTCTTAAGACCCCCTGAATCACTAACCATAAACCATATGAGCCAGCCCATGAAATTCCCACCACTGCCCTGTTGGCGAAGTGCTGGAAAACACTGTCGATCCGTTTTGCGATGCTGAGATCTGAGGAACGTACAAAGGAACCATTTTTTTTCTTCAGATTTGGCACGTCCCAACTGCTGCAATTGGATCCTGCATCATATTTGTAAGACTGCAGAACACAGCTAATCAGGAAAGCCAGTCAGGGTGCCAAAAGTAAACAAGGAATTGTGGCCCAGTCATTGTCTGGGTGACAGTCTACTGTATTCTGTATTTTATATGAATATATGCAAATATATGTATGAGATGTGAATAAAGTACATTTATCCACCATTGCTGTGGCTTGGGTGGGCTTACTTCTCATTATGACTAATAAAACCATCATAATGACAGTTGTGCTGTCTGCTTTGATTTTTAATATTTTTGATAGTTTCCTGTTTTTGACTTTGTTTCAAAAATGTACGTAAAATCCATTTAACGGGACGGTTCACTCATTTTTCTCATGCTCATGTTGTTCCAAACCCACATTACTTTCTTTCTGCAGAAGGAAGTATTCACTTAACTTCCTTGTCATCCATTGTAATTCATGAAAGTTCATCAGAGAAGTGGCGTATCATTTTTTGTGTCACATCTTTCCCACATATAAACTGATCTTCAATCCTAAATGATTCAGTCAATTGGAGTAGAGTTTAACTATCTGACTCCATGATCAGGTTGCAAGGAAATGAGTAATGAGTTAAAAATGTACTACAAAAGACTTGCAATATTGATGTTGATTCATATTGACCACTTTTATGATGTTTTGATTAATCCACAATGACGGATCATTGAGTCATCATACATTTTCTTTACACTCTTCAAAAATGTGGTTCCCGTTTTGTATATATCGTCAAAATTTCTTCTTTTGTGTCTCAAGGAAGAAAAGAAAGAAAAACATGTTGGTTTGCAATTACCTGAGGGTGAAATAACAGAATGTTGATTTGTGGCTGAACTCTCTCGTGTAAAAGTGTGTGAACTTTGTTGATCGTTGATGTTTACTAGGAAACAACGTCATTGTAATCTGGTTTGGGATTCAAATTTCATTCAAATGAAACTTTCCTCTTTCCTGTTAAATGGAACAATACATTTGCTATGTAACTATCGTGAGGTATTTTACCAAAGCCATTCCAAACAAGATTCATAAGGTCAATACTGCTGGCAAAATTTTTAAATAGTGTTTACTTCAACAATATTTTGTATTTCAGAGCCATTTAAAAGTCATGTCTCCATTACAGTATGATCAAGCTCCATAAGAAAAACTGTTTAAACACAGAAACTGAAGGAAAAGAAAATACCTAAAGAACATTTTTAAAAAAAAGCACTTGATGTTTAATGTTCTTAAAGTGACAGATCACCCAAAAATGAAAAATCTGTCATCATGTACTCACTCTCATGTCGTTCCAAACTAGCTTTTTGTTTTGTCCATACAATAAAAGTCACTAATGTTGTTTTGAACCCAACTGACTTTAACTGTATGGACAGAAATAGTGGACACACAGGTTGAGAGTGACACTTTGGCCAAACTATCCCTTTAAGTGCTTTAACTCATGCAGCATCTAAATCCCCCAATTGGTTCAAGTCTGTTTATGGGCCTAACTACAAGCCTGCGGAGTGAAAATGCACTATGCTTAAGATGACTGATCACACACCATCAGGGAGTCATTGTAAAAGTTAGGCCCAAGCTAACAAGAAGAACGAGGCAATTTAGCTGTTTTCCATTTACCAGCCATCGCTTCCTGAGGTTATCTGAATGGTGTAATATAAACCTGCTGTGTGCAAATTCTCCAGCCCCTTTTACTGTTCCCTTGTTAACTCAGAAATTTTGCTCACTCCAGAAGTTTACAACCTTTCCAGGAGGAAGAAACGAGCAGCGAGTGTTGTAGAGTGGTTCAAGTATGAAATAGCTTCAATAGAAGTCATTCGATCTTGTTTATTTGTGCAAGTAAAGAATATATGGATAGTCATCTCTCCCTCCCATGCATGTGTGGGCAGCGGCGTCCCGCTGCGCAAATATGCAGGCGCTTCAGCATGCTACAATAAACTCTGCTGTCTCTTGAATCTTGAACCCAGATTGCAGAATGCATAATATTGAAGATAAAAATGGAAGCGATTTTGCATAAGAGTCTACGGCTCGTTCTCCTCTGCCCTGCTCGGCGGCCCCCTCGGCTCTCGCGCGCCACATTAGCGTGGGTTGGTACGCTGGTTGAGAGCCCAGGCAGATGACACTATAAGCCTGTCCCCCTGAATGCCAGCCTCTCCTGTGACAGTACGTACATTAACAAAAAAAGAGCTTTTGAATGTGTGACAAAGGTCTTTATGAATTTAAATTGTGTGCGTTTTTTCTCGGCGGTGGGAATCGGCACAGGACCTTAGTCACAGGTCATGTGGTTTAGGGTTACTAAAAGCCTCTACCAATAGAGTTGTGTTGCGCGCTTTTTGCCCTTTTACAAAGCCCTTTCTGCAGCCGCGAGAGAAAGCACTCACCCCCAGGTGGGGAGCGGAGACGGACGAGTCGGGTCCCTGGAGGCCGTAACCGGAGGCTTATCAGAGCCCGACGTTGTTCTGTAATACTCCTGTGAAAGGCCTTCTCCGTCACCTCCCAATAGCCGCTTCTCTGGGCAGAAGGCTGTAATGGAGATCTCCGTGGCCCCTCGGTAAGCAACCAAGGATCGAAAGGGGGGGTCTGTCTCGGGATGAGGCGTCCCGCTCCACAGCCGAGCGGGGGCGGTTGGAGAGATGACACGTAGGCGTGACAGAAGAGAGGAGAGGTCCAGTGAGTCAGAGGAGAAAGGCTCGGGTTCTCCTCAGGGGTCCCCTGCCACGAAGCGTCACCTCACGGGGGCGCAGGTGGACACGCCCGGCATTCGAACGCCACCGCGTTTCTCACAGGCTCTCCAAGGAGTGCGTGTGTCATGGCTCAAAGGGATTGGATAAAGACCGGGAAGGTTTACACCAGTTCAATGACATTCAGATTAAAACCAAGACCTCGCCAATTCAGCCGAGATGAGTAACCTGAGATTTTCTGATATGACAAAGACGAATATCCTACATGGTCGGATAAAGATAAATGCCATGTTACTGTGTAACTATGAGTCATGCTCACTGCTTCTTGGCTGCTATGCCGATTGAAATCTTTAAAGTTGTTTTGGCTTTATTTTTGCCAGCTGAGACAACCGGCGTTGTGCCATAGCGGCCTAAAAGGCTTCGTGAAAACAAGTTCAAGTGAAACTAAAGTGCCTAAAGCAGTGAAACTGATCTGAGACCTCAAGATGACGCATTTATCACACAGAAGCTTTTAAAACGTGGTTATCTGTCCTTTCTTCACTGGAATAATATATAATGCAATTCAATTAAATGATCATTAATGGGTCAGGTTTATTTACAATATATAATGTAAAATGCATTTTTAGTTTATTTGGTTCCTTAAAAGTCAGCCACTTCAGGGAGATTTTTTTAGTTTCAATTATATTTAGTATTTCATTACATAACCCCACACATCGTTTTGATTCCCAGGAGAGAAAAGGGTGTGTAAAAGGAGATGTTTTATTTGATCAATAATGAGCACTGTTGGGTGTTTTTATTGTTTGCTGGTCTTTGAAATGCTGATTCTTTTCACACTATTTCATTGAATTATTTCAAAAGAGTAACTTGATAACATTGAGGGTTTAGTTGCACGTCTAAAACATATTCTTGGAACAAAGGCATTTCCCCCTGGAGATTTTTGTAAAATGAAATGAAATCCACCTATTTCATATATAGCCTATGATGTCGTATGGGATACAGAGACCGCAATCTTGAATTTGAACAATATGGACCAAATTAATTTCAATATTTCAAATTGTGGCTGATTATTTTGGATTATTTCAAATGCATAAATGTTTATATCAATTATAATGTGGTTTATGCAACAGTTCATTCTGGTTCTCAAATCTGATTGTCTGAGAGCCTTTTTTTCCAGCCATTCAATATTCTACCAGTATCACCAAAGGAACTGTTTCACCCATAGACTGTAAAAAAAATAGGTTTCACCATTTGTAACACGTTGGTTCTATTGACGGAAATGAGAGGGAGGAGGAGGGGGGGGGGGGGGGGGGGGATTTTTCACGAGTGATGATATTACTGCGCCGAGTCGAAGTGCTCCCAAGCACTTGCTATGGTATTCCGCCATACAATATAGTTCTCTTACGAGAGGTTCTCTCGTATTGCGTAAGCTAGCTTACGCTACGGGTAAAGTCATCTTTGCTCGAGATATTGAAGCCAAAAAATTATCCTTAATTTGTATTTATTGTCAACGCAGTGCAGCAGCTAGCAGACCTAGAGCAGGCCATATCGCATGCTCATTGGTTGCCCTGCGGCAACTGCTGCAACCTACCACTGAGCCTCGCGCGTGACGTCACGTCCAATGAGGGTGCTTTTGCGCCCTTACGCATCATAGCCCGCCAAAATGAGGGTGGCTTAGCGTATAAAAGCCAGGCTCGTAGGTTGTCTCACTGATTTCATCATCTTCAGCGAAGCTCTCCGCATCGCTGGACTCTGAGAGAAGCCGCCGCCGTTGAATCCAGCAACTAGCAAGCAGAGGAAAGTGCCTGAAGAAGCCGGCCGTCTTCGCCACCTTCAGCCATCCGTGCCTGCTACGCCATCCGGCGTGTATCCTTTATACTGCTATCTGTGTGTGTTCGCCGCTGCGACACTCACTCTCTCTCTCACAAAAAATTGTTTTAAAATGCCTCGCCTTTCCTGCGGCTCGTGTAGAGCCCAGCTCAGCGCAGGAGACCGCCATGTGATTTGCGATCTCTGCCTGGGACCGGATCACGCAGCCATCGCCCTGGATACGGGCGGCTGCGAGCACTGTGAAGCGCTTCCGCTGTCGACCCTGCGGGCTCGACTCGAAGCCTTCACACAGAACGCTGTCACTCCACCCTCTGGACCGTGCAGGAAGAAGCGCCGTGCTCAGAGGATGCCGGAGCCCGTGGCCGCAGTGAAGTGCTCGCCGGAACGTCTTCCGCCGGCCTCATTCTCTCCTTCTCCGCCCCTCCCGGACGCGCAGCCGCCGACTTCGGCCCGCGCTGCCGCCGCCTCAGGGGACGATTCTGAAGGAGGCCACTCACTGGACAGCTGTTCCATCCTGGCTTCGGACAGTGAGGAGTGGTCGAGTTCACATCACTCCGCCTCCTCATCCGTCCAGGAATCCAGCAGGACTCGGGCAGGCGTGGACGCCGAGTTAATGCGCCTCCTCACTAAGGCCGTCAACCAACTCGGGCTCGATTGGTCACCGCCGAAGGAGCCCGCACCCACCAGACTCGACCGCTGTTTCCTGCACAGCCGCCGCCCCCAGCCCGTTTCCAGATCTGCACCCTTTCTGCCAGAGCTGCAAGCTGAGCTGTCAAAATCGTGGAACGCACCATTCTCCGCGAGGCTCCACGCTAATGTCTCCTCGACGCTCTCCCAAGTGGACGGCGCCGCCGAGAAGGGATACACCTCTATACCCACAGTGGAAGCGGTGGTCGCAGCGCACCTTTGCCCGCCCTCCGCGAGATGGCGCTCAAAGTCTGCTCAAAGAACGAAATGTTCCCCATTCCCAGTAATCGGGTCATATCAAGTGGCTCAGGCAGTTACAGCTGTCGGCGAGCCGCCGTTACTGAGATCAGAGAGCGCGCGCACCCCGCTCACGCCTCCGGTACAGTTTCCCGAGCCCGCGCTACGCGGCCATCGGAACCCGGAGTCCATTCTGCCCCTAGCTATACATGTAGAAGCATGGAAGGCTATTCCAGGTGTGACAGATTGGGTGCTAAGCACAATAAGTCAGGGCTATTCGCTTTAGTTCGCTCGCCGTCCCCCTCGCTTTCGAGCTCGCACCGAGACGAAAGTGAAAGCGGATGTAGCACATCTACTCCGCGCAGAAATAGCCAAACTGCTGTGCTAAGGGGCCATAGAACCAGTACCTCCTTCTCCGAGGGAGTCAGGCTTCTACAGCCGTTATTTTCTTGTACCCAAGAAGGACGGAGCTCTAAGACCTATCTAAGATCTGAGACATTTGAACAAAGCTCTCATGAGACGGCCATTCAAAATGATTACGACCAGACAAATCCTCGCGCACATTCGCCGAGGAGACTGGTTCGTTTCTCTCGATCTGAAAGATGCTTACTTTCAGATTCCGATAGCCCCGCGTCACAGGCCATTCTTGAGATTCACCTTCGACGGTCGGGCATATCAATACACCGTCCTCCCGTTCGGCCTATCCTTAGCACCCCGTACATTTACGAAATGCATGGACACGGCTCTCGCCCCCTTGAGAGTGAAAGGGCTGCGAATTCTGAACTATTTGGACGATTGGCTGATTTTAGCCCAGTCAGAGATGGAACTTATATCTCACAGAGCTGCGCTCCTCAGCCATCTGGAAAGCTTGGGTCTCACGGTCAACTGGACCAAGAGCTCATTACTGCCCAGTCAGTCAGTTTCCTTCCTAGGAATAGAACTGGACTCGGTGGCTATGACGGCCCGCTTATCGACACAGCGCGTGCGCCGTGTTCGACAGCTAGCCGCGTCTTTCCAGAAAGGCAGCATTATACCTCTGAAGACATTCCAGAGGATGCTAGGCTGTATGGCATCAGCTGCGGCTGTGCTTCAGCTGGGCCTGCTGCGCATGCGCCCGCTACAACTTTGGCTGAACTCCCAAGTGCCTCACCGGGCTTGGGTTTCAGGCTACAGGCGAATCAGAGTGACTCAGAGCTGCGTTTGGGCTCTGCAGCCCTGGTTAGCGGCCGACTGGTACTAGCGGGGAGTGACGATGGGGGCTGTTTCACACCGATTGGTCATCTCGATGGACGCCTGCAACCTAGGTTTGGGCGCCGTCTTCGAGGGCAGACCGGCCTTTGGCCTGTGGTCGGACCAAGAGAAACACTTCCACATAAACTGTCTGGAAATGATAGCGGTCGAGAACGCGCTCAAACGCTTCCTCCCGTTCATACCATGTACTGGTCCGCTCGGACAACATGTCGGTGGTGTCCTACATAAACCGTCAGGGCGGCGTCAGATCCAGAAACCTCTGCCATCTGACGGAACGCCTTCTTATATGGTCTCAGGGCCGTCTGCGCTCGCTGAGAGCTGCGCACGTGCCAGGCCATCTGAACGAAGGTCCAGACACACTGTCCAGGAACCACATCCCCCCGGGGGAATAGTCCTTGCACCCCCAAACAGTCCAGTTATTATGGCGCCTTTTCAGCAAAGCGAAAGTCGACCTGTTTGCGCCAAAAGACAACGCTCATTGCCCGATGTTCTTTTCAAAGAACGAGGATGCGCTAGCCCAAATCTGGCCCAGCCTCCCACTCTATGCTTTCCCTCCGGTCTCTCTGTTACCACAGGTAATCAAGAGAATCAGGGAAATGCGCCACTCGGTGCTCCTTATAGCCCCGCGCTGGGAGAATCAAACTTGGTTCCCCGAGCTGATGCGGCTGTCCCACACAGCCCCTTGGCCGATTCCGGTGAGGAGAGACCTCCTCTCTCAAGCCCGCGGCTCAATCTGGCATCCCCATCCAGAGCAGTGGTCTCTACATGCATGGTTGATCAACGGATACCCGTTGTACTGCCAGAGGGAGTGATGAACACAATCAAGCAATCCAGAGCCCCCTCTACGAGGCGGCTTTACGCGTCTAAATGGTCGGTGTTCTGCAAATGGTGCGCCGATAGAGATCTAGACCCACGAATGTGCGGGGTCCCGGGGTTGCTTAGCTTCCTTCAGGAGCTGTTGGATAAGGGCAGGTCCCCATCCACGCTTAAAGTCTATGTGGCGGCCGTTGCAGCGTTTGCTGAGTCGACGCGCGGCCAGTTAATAGGAAGGAACGAGCTCGTCATTCGCTTCCTTAGAGGGGCTAGACGGATGAACCCCCCGCGACCTCCCTCGGTTCCCATCTGGGATCTTTCACTGGTCCTAGAGGCCCTGAAAGCTTTCCCCTTTGAACCGCTAGACTCCATGGACCTAAAGTACCTCTCACTCAAAACCGTTTTTCTGACAGCTCTGTCATCAGTTAAACGTGTGGGGGATTTACACGCGCTATCTGTTAGTGCTGCGTGTCTTTAGTTCGGGCCAAATGACTCTAAAGTCATCCTCAAGCCAAGACATGGTTATGTCCCTAAAATATTGGGCACCCCATTCAGAGCGCAAGTAATTTCTCTCTCGGCTCTGCCTGCATCCGACGGTGAGGGTGATGTGAATCTCCCCTGCCCCATCAGGGCGCTCAGGATTTACATTAAGCACTCCGCCTCTTTCAGGCGTTCGGAACAGCTCTTTGTCTCGTTTGGTGGGCGCACCAAGGGTCTCGCCGCCGCGAAACAGAGCCTGTCCAGATGGATAGTGGAAGCTATCACATCTGCTTATATGTCTAAAGATCTGCAATAACCTTTGGGCGTTAGGGCGCATTCCACCAGAGGCGTGGCCTCGTCGTGGGCTTGTTCCAGCTGAATTTCCATTCATGACATTTGTGAGGCGGCAGGCTGGGCCTCTCCGTCCACATTTGTTAGGTTTTATAACCTGTAAGTTCCCGTCTTGCAGGCTAGACTTCTGTCAGTGTGATCAGTGTGTTGTCCTGCCCAGATTATCATGCGCGGACTTCCCTCACGCGACGTTAGCTCTCCTGGTTGAGCTGCACTATAGGTTGAACAGTTATGGACCGGCGACGCCGCTCTGTATACCCTATATGTGCTTATAACATGTGCTTGCCCGCATTGCTGGCCACCTGTTTCCCACTTATCTATGTTCCCCGGGAATCCCTGGGACTCATGAAGTGGAGGCTGGGCGCGCACGACGTTGACAATGGGTTCCCGTAGCGTAAGCTAGCTTACGCAATACGAGAGAACCTCTCGTAAGAGAACGATACTCGGTTACTAACGTAACCTCGGTTCTCTCTAGAAGAGGGAACGAGTATTGCGTAACCTGACCGTGCAGGCCTAGATAAGTGGCGAGCGTCTTATCGCTTCAGCTGATGAAACCAGTGAGACAACCTACGAGCCTGGCTTTTATACGCTAAGCCACCCCCATTTTGCCGGGCTATGACGCGTAAGGGCGCAAAAGCGCCCTCATTGGACGTGACGTCACACGCGAGGCTCAGTGGTAGGTTGCAGCAGTTGCCGCAGGGCAACCAATGAGCACGCGATATGGCCTGCTCTAGGTCTGCAAGCTGCTGCATTGCGTTGACAATAAATACAAAATTAAGGATAATTTTTTGGCTTCAATATCTCGAGCAAAGATGACTTTACCCGTAGCGTAAGCTAGCTTACGCAATACTCGTTCCCTCTTCTAGAGAGAACCGAGGTTACGTTAGTAACCGAGTATCGTTATCCATTGTACACGCTTAGAAAAGCGCAACGTTTTATTTTGTGTCACCGTTCTTGGTCGAGTTACACTAGTCGAGTAACTGTATTTAAATAGGGAAAACGTGGAGGTGTTTGGTCGCTTCTCTGCTTGGATCCTATGAATGAATTGGGCTAAGCTAATTGCTAACAAAGTTTCGCGATTTAGTGCACGCACTGAGACGAGGGAGGTATGTATCAACCATTTTTTTACAGTCTATGGTATCAACTCGTCTTAGTTAAGGGAATAACATAGTTTAATATGAAAAAACGGTGGAGTATCCCTTTAAGAGCGCAGTGCGCATTACATCGTTGACAGAACTGCTTGATTGGTGCGCTCCAGTGAAGCTAATTTTAGCTTTTAAAAAATGGAGAATAATAAACCTCCACTCGCAGTCGGGAAGAGAAAACTTCTTACTGACTTTTTTGAGGAGTAATTTATATATCTTTCTAATATATATATCCACTCCATGTCGAGGCTTTTGTATTCCTTGCATAAATTGGAAACATTTAGGCTTAAAGGACAAGTTCGGTATTTTACACTTCAAGCCCTGTTTTAAGGCCCCCGTCTACGGGAGTGCTAGAGATCTCGATGAAGATGAGTAACAGATTTTTAGAAATTATAAAGGGAGCGCTCGTTGTGCGCTTTCTATGCTTTCTAATATCCATTCAGAATTAGTATTTAACTTGTTTTTCATCCTGCTAGGACCAATGGCCACCTCCACGCTGCAAAGTTTTGGGAATTACAAAACACTTGAAAAATAGCAATGATTGACATTGATAGCCATGTTTGCTCCTGAATAAAGCAGCCTTTTTCACTGAAATGGTTGAATTGTCTGCTGACTCACTTACTCATTCATAACAGTCATTTGCCGCCACCTACTGGACCTAACTATGTAAAAATCGTAAGTACTGAAATCGTTGAAAAATCCCCACCAATGTAATATGTTTAGTATCTAATAAACTAGTTTCATGCATTTAATCAAGTCTTTAGTAACAAACATTATTATTACAAAAGGAATAAACCAACCCTTTCAATCGGATCGAGCTCAGTCAGATCGATTAAGGTGTTTACATGAAAGTTGTTTAGTCCGATTGAGCCCTCAATCCGATTATAAGGGTCCATGTAAACGCAGCTACATCAGTGATCCAGTTTGTTATGCGGTTTAAGATTCAGGGAAGGAGGCGGGAACCAGCGAACATTCAACATTTTTAATCATAAAATAAAATAAAATACAAAAACGAAAGGATCCGCCAGCAGCCCCTCACGGACGACTGCTGGCTAAACAAAAGAGAAATAAAACACAACATAAAATCAGGCCTGTTCCTCTCTCAATCTTCAGCATCATCGCTCCTCATTTTATTTTATTTTTTTATTATTCAACTTTCATAAAAGCTTACAATGACATTTAACATCAAACATAAGACAGACATATATTGGGGGAAACATATAACAGATCTTACATTGTACAGAGTAAAACATTAAATTCTAAAAACTATTTTTTCAGAATATGAGATGTTTTCATGCACTTCTTATTTCTGGTGATTGAATTCAATGAGTCATGTAATATTTTAAGATCTTTACAGAAAAAATTAAAGGAGGGTGTTATAGTCATTACTTTAGCTTTATGTATATGATACTTCCCAAGAAGAATCATTAACTTTAATGTGTTATCAATTATATCTGAGCCAGTATTACAATCCAAGAAAAAGATCATAGCCTCATCTATTCTGATTATTTTGTAGAATGTATCAAAAACCATCATAGATACCTGCTTCCAAAAGTATTCAGAGTATTTAGGCTACAATTACAAAATAAATGTATATGAGTTTCAGATTCAAGATTACAAAAACAACATTGTGGTGAGAAGTCTTTATAAAACTTATTAAGAAATGCATTACAGGGATAATTCCTGTGTAGTATTTTGAAATTAGTTTCCTTAACCTTATTTGGCAGTAAAAATGTATTACTTGCAGACCAGATTATCTCAGTAGAGGATAGGCTATAGAAGAAAAAAAATGTTTCCATTTCAGAATTGCTTTAGGGTAACAACTGATATCTTGATTAAGACACTTTCTTGATGTAAGAGTTATTACACTTCATATCCAAAATATTAACACCTCCAATAACAAGTTTAGGAGTCTGCCGGAACACTGAGTTGTAACTGAGAATCGCTTTCACAAGCTGAAGCAATTTAATGGAGATGTTTTTAACAACCATATGGCAATCTCTACATGTCGATTCAATTCCTGAGAGAGCAAGAAATTGTTGATAATTATAAATCCCAATATTACAA